>NC_085974.1:10256500-11523000 GCF_910591565.1 Cydia splendana
GCAGCTTGTTAAATTTTAAACTTGTGAACGAGGTGATGATGAAGTGTGCGAACATAATGCAATATACCTACATAGTTTAAATAATAATAATTTTAAAATTTTAACAGGTTCTCATTTAACACGTTATTATAAAAATAGTGATAAGTGTTTATAGCTTTTAGTTGCGTTTGTTGTAGGTAAGTACATACGTGTATTTTACTCAGATTCAAAGTTCATAGAAAAGTGAAAAAAAAAACATATAGCGATTATCAATACTTTACAAGGATAGGTACTGGAAAAGACGCTTTAACTATGCACGAACTGCACACACACATAGTAGGTATATATATATATATATTCAGTCACATTTCCTTCGAACGACGGACCTAAGAGTCTTTCCATGTAAGCCGCTTAAATACGGCGCTTAGCGCTGCTTTGCAGTCCAGTCTATAAGATAGATATGCACATGATATTGTATGCAATATTACTGGAAATATTATATTAATAAATGTGTGATATTTTATGTTGTAAAGGCATTTGTTAACAGCCGGCAAAGTACGTGTTCCCATTCGTACCGTGTAAACGTTCCGTAAGAATTAAATGTACTAGTAAGTACTTAGGCAAGTTCAGTAAAACAGTCAGATATTGTTGTACATTTTAGTTGCGAAAAATCCAAACAGAACTTTTTTACGATGTAAATAAGAAACATTTTTAACCCAGAGTCCAATTCAAATTTACATTTTGACATCAAAATGAACCTAAACCTTCTAAACTTAAATCTAAATTTTGATGTCAAAATGTACGATCGAATTGGCTCAATGTTAATCACTGTTATCCACCATAAAATATAGAATTAAAACTTATTACATTATAGCAACAGCCCAGTCTAATATCGCACAAAATTAATCGCATAGAACGAGGCCATTAATGTTCAACGACTGTAATAATAATTTGCCTGCCCGTTGTAACTTAATTACTGAATTGGGAAACCGAATTTCGTAGTGCGGTTTTACCAGTTTAGCCAAAATTTAGCTCGCTTTTTAAAGTATTTTTGATGTGAAGGCGAATAACGAAAACGAATGTGAATTAAGTGTGAGGCCAAGCTTGCTAGGGACTCTTAATAATTGCACAAAATATTCATAGTTCTTTAGGTGCTATTTAGTGCCACCAATGTCATTAATTTATGCCCCATAATTTTTAATATATTGCAGTACCATTTTGATTGGGCGAGGGTACATTGCTACATTGGCAATTAAGTACAGTCAACTGTAAAAATATGGGTGTACAAATCATCTCAAAAATATGTCCCATAACTCTTATGTCAGTGAATTAAGAACTATGGGACATATTTTTGAGTAAGTCGTCTACACCCATATTTTTACAGTTGACTGTACTTACAACACTTTGCTGGCCTAGGCCGGTAATTTGTTTGTGAACCCAGTGTTTGCTTCGCACCCGAAATTCACGAACATAATGATAATATTTCCGAACATGTCTGAGAAAATTAAAATGTCTTTCTCTTTTATCACACTATGAAGCTCGCAGAGTGAGCTTCACATTTTCCACTTGAGAGAATTTTACGCACAATGCATCCTCCTTTGTGCTCAACGCCTGTAGAAACGAGGAAGCCATGCTGCTAAGTGACTTAAATTGACAATGTTATTGTCATATTATTTATTTATTATTATTTCATTATGTTTGTACCGTTATTGATGTAGTAATACAACGAAATTATAGTTACATTTTTAAACAATATTTACATACCTAACACATTAAAGTTTTAACGCATAAAAAAATACTGATAAGGTGGTAGTCATAATACAAATAAATATGTGTCACGTTTATCTTCTTGGTTGTGGGCACAGATAAAAGTAGGCGATTTAGGTAATTTATTGATGCCTAAAATAATGTAGGTACTTACTTTTAATAGTTGTAATAATGCCTCTGTGTTATATCCTAATTCTCAAATCTCTTCCTCTCAGATCCAGACTATGGATTCAAATTAAACAGTCTGTTCTTCCCCAAGGCCTAAGCGCACTACAAGACAAATTTCAACGAAATCGGTTCAGTACCTTAGACATGAAAAAAGCAAACTTACATATGAAATCAACATGAATTATTCATAGGCATCCGATAAGTCGGAAGCCGGTTGGTTCTTAACTGCCTCGCTAACTACCAATACCTAATGAATACAGAATTCATACCTGCCTATGTGTCACACATACCATTGTTTGTTTATCGGGTCGCCTAGTCGCTATCAAAACAGTTCTTACTCGCCGGACAAAAGCTTTATGTTGAACGCGTCAGCGCACTCAACGGTAGGACACCGACTCAGCCCCGTCTGGCAACCGCGCGGCGTCAAGCCTGTCCGCAGAGAGAGAGGGCACGCTACACAAACCATGACGTAAGCCTCGAGTCTTGTAGGCAAACTCGACTGAATGAATCGACAGCGACAGTCCTCGGCGCACTGTTCTCTGCGAGCGGCCGGCATACTTTACAACAGTGTTTCCATAAGTGTAAATAAAACAGTTTGGATCGTGTCAATGCGTGTGTGTTTCAAATAAACATGGATACAGAAATTAAACCGTTCAGTTTGAAGCTGAAAGTATTCCACGCAGTGAGGTACTTCCTGGCGAGTATAGCGAGGGTATTCTTTACTCTTTACTATGGGAAGAAAGGGGAGAAGCTACCGCCGATAACCGATGAGATCCTGAAGCAACCGGCGATCGAAGTCGCGAGAAGGATTAGGAATAAAGAGGTTTGTTATTGTTTTCTTGTTGAAAACATTTAATAACTACATATATACGTAGGATATTTGAACCTTGAATAACAATGTACTCAAAGTGTAGTTCCATATTTGAATAAGGTACCTATTTATTTTTTACTGGTTTTTTGTGAGAAAATAGTAACTATAATGTCCTTGATAGTGCCGTTGTCGTCAGGGATAGATTTATCGCCTTTTTATCGGTGTGAATAATATAGGTAATTGAAAATTTAATTGAGACTGTTATGGAACTTATGGAAGTTTGTTATCTTACCCAAAGATTAGATTGCCTGCAGCTGTACGAGGAAAACAACCATGCACAAAATAGAGTAGCAATGTTTGTTTATTATAAAGAATACCTAACTCTGCTGTTGTTGTGCTGACTATACTGATAAAATTGTCTGCGTTTATTTAATCCTCACGTTCAGTTTATTTATTTGTAGACCATTTTATTGAACGCAATAGTAGTGTTTGCACTTGTTCCAAGTAGGGTTGCCAGATCGAAAGGTGCTTTTATCGGGAAAAAATTTTTTTCGGGATTTTGGGACTTAAGTCGGAAAAAAAAACATTCAAATTAAAGTAATTGTATTAAAAACAACGATATTTTACATTATGGGCACTATGCTCGACGTGGGTCGCTCGCTCGCTCGACGACAGTTCGGAACTTGAAATTATTATTTTATAACGTGAAGCTGTTTTTCGGGACAATTTTCACTTTGTCGGGAATCGGGAACACATGCTAAAAATAGGGAGAATCCCGCCAAATCCCGACCATCTGGCAACCCTAGTTCCAAGTCACGTAAAATGGGATTAATATGACCTTGTAGTTGAAAGGAACAAGAAACCATGTCAAAGCCACGGCTAATTCAGCTTGATAAATAATTAAAGACTCTAAGAACTCAAAAATGCAACTAGGTAAGTGCCGTTAGGCACGCGATGGAATGACTATTAGGACTTGATATCTAGACCTACCTTTAGACTTCAAATAATAATCGCTACTATTCCCACATTTTGTACATATAAATACATTTTACGTTTACGCTTACCACTTCCGAAAATAAAACAACACGCCACGCCATTCAAAACCGCATCAATATCGTATACCGTATACCCATACCCAACTAGTATCGGTATTATGTAGTAGTAATAGGTAGTAATATTTTTCAAGTTTATCGCAAACAGACAGACGGAATCGGTATGTAATCACAACAACGATGTAGAACATTTGTTTAAAAATAACGTACGCGTTAATTAAAGTTATTTATAACAATCAAAGTATTATGGGACGAATTATGTTTGGGAAGCAATATGGAATGTTATGTTTTCATATGCCCAGCTTTGTTAATTCATTGACAACGCCGATCGTCATACTTAATACATAACATCCTCCCTTTTTTAACTTGATTAAAAACGTTAGCCGTTAAAAGTACTATTGTATGATATGAATAATGAATATGTAAACTGTTTTGATGATTTAACACCTCCATTTATGTCACTACAGCAAACATAAAGGTCTCTTAATATTTTCCTCAAATCAATGTAACTGGCATAACTGTCGATAAACAAGTCCCTCGAATGTTAACCGGTCTCTGCTGTGTTGTTTTTGTAGACATCCTAACATATGTGACGGAAAGTTGAGTGATTTGATTTGAGTTGAGAGGCAAAAAAATGTTTCTAACCAATGTTTTTGCTGTCTCATTCCTTGCTGTTTATAATATAAAATTGTAAATGAAATGATGGATGAAATGTGTAATAATCTAATAATAACCACTTAGGAAGAGAAATAAAGGATATACTTGTATTATATTACGCCAAATACCTATATACCGATATAAGTATTTTTTTTCTTACTTAGTTTTACGAGTTGGTTGGTTGAATGCAACATTTGTCTATAATATTTTCAATTCTGAATTGTATAATTCGTTCGCACTGCATATTACACATATGGCCAAATTAAGTTACGAAACCTAAGTAAATGTAATAATTGGTGGACTCGTTAACAACCATCGCTCCGTTCATACAGGGAACAAACATCCATCAAACAGGAAAAGACGAACGTTAGCTCGTACAGAACGGACAGTTAACCAATTAGGACGACGCCGTTCTCGACGCTAAAAACGAAACTGTCATTCGTCTGCTACGATTTGAGTGTCCATGTGTCACTGTCGCACTTACATACGTGTAAGAACATGACGATGACGGCTACCATGGCAGACGATAAAAGCGTTGCTGCGCTTTTATCGTCTGGCATTTAATATGAAATTTTGTGGAAAGTGACGATATCACCAGTCACCAATTTGCTATTCCAAATACTAACTCCTCTCAACCTCAACTTAAATACAATGTAAAATTGCTTTCTGGCCAGGGCTCAATTATTATTCGGTCGGAATCTTGATTTTTTAACAGCCTAATTTAAATTGTAAATTTATTCGGGAATGAACCAAATCAAACGATTGTTTGCATTATGGCTGGTCGGTCCAAGGAATTTTTCTTTTTTAATAATTTGGTGCATTTTTCAATTTGACGGTAACTCCTACAACAATTATCTGCCGTAATTTCATTCGATATAGGTATTCGATATTCATAGACTACATTTTATTGTTTTAGCGTAGCGGTCGGTAGCAACATTATCCGTTCCTCTTATATTTTTTTGGACTCCAAAGGGTCCCTTTTTTGGGTAATATTTTAATAAAATAGGATTACCAAAAACCAATTTAGTAACGATTTCCTAGTATATCTTTTGAGGTTTTTGAATCAAATTAAAAATATTTACGTAACCTACGTATATTATGTGGATCAACTTAAATGTTAATTGGTTTCAACTTCCAACAAATGTTCTATACACGCAAAATTTAGTTGTATTCGATGGTTTATAACGGCTAGCCAAACGTAAAGTTAAATAAGTAGGCAATATGTAAGTAGGTACAAAAACAAATATATTTTTTCCATAAAAAACTTCGAGATCGGAAATCAATTGAAATATCATTTTTGTTTTTTCATAATAAAAATAGTTAAGCGATCAATTACAACAATTTATTATTTATACAGCAGGAAAGTTATGCAGTTATACAAGAACGGAACTAAATCCCCCATGAAATCAATCATCAATCAATTCCATCACAAATCCCTGTCATTGAATCTCATTTCAAGATGGATTTATATAAATAAGTTTCCTCTAATACTAAAACTAATTCGTAGACTTCGTAATCACGAAAAGCGATCGAATTAGGTCATAGCTAAATTACGTCAAATTAGGATAAATGATGTACGACGTTATTACTCGACCCTTGGGGTACATAACAATCCACTTTGTCCAGTAGCCTTTCAACATGGTTTACCGTTACTAATGAAAATAGGCACCACCTAAGTACTTATATATTATTATGAAATTTATCTACTCACGAAGAGAAGTTCTAATAGGATATTTCTATAATGAAATTTGATTGTAAAAAATAATGACTAAAATCGGAACTCTGTAAAAAGATTATAGTCGTATAAGTTATGTTATGTCAGTCGCCATCAGATATATCGGAGCGGCACAGGTGCTCAAAAATATCTGAACACGCACTTTAATGCCTTGATAATAATTATAGGCGTGTTTAGATATTTGTGAGCACCTTGGGCGCTCTGATATATCTGATGGCGACTGTATGAGCGAGTCGGACTTTCGTATATGAACTGAAATATGTAAATGAAAAAAACGTAACTTCTTCTGTGTAAGGTGATATTTTTCGAGTATGGGACCATAAAAAAAAGTTACATCGATTTAAAACCGCCCTTTGCCTTCCATTAGCTAAATTTAGAAATTAAACGCGAGCCAGATAAGTCAGATCGTTACCGTACCGCTGTGACTTCTTATACTTAAACATTATTTGAATCGGGCCGTAAGACCTACCATTTAACTGATGGCTGTCAATTGTCATAACTAAAAGAGTTAATTCATAACTGCCATTTATGTGATCTTAGGTTGAACCGGCTATAATCAATCCAGTATCAGGGGTGCGAAACGCCTCCCTTCGGGCAAACTCGGCTCCGTTCGGCTCAGCATTGCTCCGAGCAATTTTTAGGGTTGACACAACTTGACGTCCTTTTGCGTGCACGTCCACAGATAAGATAATGGCTTAAATTTTGACGA
Organism: Cydia splendana; assembly: GCF_910591565.1. Classification (NCBI taxonomy): domain Eukaryota; kingdom Metazoa; phylum Arthropoda; class Insecta; order Lepidoptera; family Tortricidae; genus Cydia; species Cydia splendana. Next base: position 10,263,379 of record NC_085974.1, read on the forward strand.
CCCTAAATAGCTGAAAGAGTAGTGCCATATATTAGAAAGGGACAGCATGATTTGACCCTGAACATCTGTCAAACTTTCTGTTTTGTAGGTACAGCCTTTTCTGTACAGCAGTACTATTATTTATTCTGTGCCTAGGCAGTAAAAATTTCATCACCAAATTTACAGCCCTATGATTCATATTCGCTTCCAAAACATATTTATATTTTATGATGCCTTCGTTTCAGGTGACAAGTGTAGAGGTACTCGAGACGTGCATCAGACGCATCAAGGATGTCAACTCGGCCCTCAACTGTTTCGTGGAAGACCGATTCGAGCTGGCTAAGAAAGAGGCTAAAGAGGCTGATGAACTCATAAGCAGTGGGACCATGACGACCGAACAGTTGGAAAACGAGAAGCCTCTCTTAGGCGTACCTTTCACTACGAAAGACTGCATCGCTGTTAAAGGTAATGGTTGCATTTTAACTGTATTTTATTGTTTAAATGACGTGTTACGTGAGATAAGTGGCGTAATGATATGTAGGGTATGCAGTAATTGCACTCGTATTGAAACGAGTTCGATGCTATAGCATGATATGTCATACATTATTATCTTTTCTTTTGGAGTGTTAAGCTTTGTAACGAAGTACCTCATATACCTACATAATAACTTTATACATGTTTCCTTTAATATTAAAATGCTTAATCTGTTTGATTATCGCGAATTTAAAAGTTTCTTCACTAATGTTAACAATGATTTGCTATTATTTATACTTTGCTATGCCATTATTTAGAATGATGGACCCACGCCGCCAAAGGCGCACCTTTTTTACGTCCTTGATTAAATGTTTGTTTGTACCTACGTAATGGTCGTCATATGTTAATTGGACAAACAACTATGTATCTACTAATAGGTAACCACCTATTAGTTCTATGTTATGTATACTATTTCAGTGTATAAGCATAAGGATATTATGATATCTCAGTGATAGTGATATATCACCCGCATGTTCTTTTTGTAAATAGGCTCTCTAGAATCGATTTCTTACATGGAATATCATATCCATCTCCTATTGAAATCCGCAATCTATGAGTAAATACCCCTCGAATGCATCGACAATTGAACCGTAGTAGAATGACAGGTCGATCATGAATAAAATAAATTTACTATAAATTTAGAACTTTTTGGTAGATAGGAAATATAGGAATCATCAATTCATCATCTCTTATTATTCCTCTAGCCTCTACCTAATTATTGAAATTTTGATAGTGTTCAATGTTTTCTAACCTAACCATTGTTACAAAATTATGTTAGAAATAAGATCGTAGTTATAGCTAATAAAGTTTTTAGTCCTGATTCTACATGACATGGGAATAAAACGTTGTTGCATTTTAATTCCTCAGGCCTACATCACACATCTGGGGTCGTGCTTCGAAAAGACGTGATCGCCAAAGAAGACGCCGAGAGTATTAGGTTGCTGCGAAGCAAGGGGGCCATCATCATGGGCCTTACCAACGTGCCAGAAATTTGCATGTGGTAAGTAGCACTATATCTACATCTGCAGGAAGCCGTACATATGGCGGGTGACAGAAGCCTATGGAAGAGACTGGTCAGCAACATTAGGACATGATGTCACGATCCTCAGCATTGAGGGAACGACTGATGATGATGAAGTAGCACTAACTCAAAATCCCAAAAGCTAGTAACTTCATCCAAAGTTCAAATCTCAAGATTAAATTTCAACAACTGTCATTAGATTAGAGCAACTAAAAGGCATCATAAATAAAATGATCCACAGTACTAAAGTAAAATTATCATATATACTCGTACAATGTTGCAGTTCGAACCAATTCTTCAAGTTATATTCATTATGCGTGCATTAAATAAGTTGAGCACGGTCTATCAAGTATCAATACTATCATAACAGTATCATGACTTCGTCAATTCCAGTGTATTTTAGGCTCCATATATATTGTTATCATAATATTTATTTTATGAAACCGGACTTATCGCGACAAGTGCAACAATTATCAATTTTATAAATAGAGTCTGAGTGTCAGCCAGTCAAAAGGTGCGAAATTATCGCTGGATCAAACGCGATCCATAATATTCATTTGGAAATATCATCATTACCTACGTTTCAAACGTACGTACGCATACGTTTTCAAAGTTCAAACCACTTGTACCGTAAATAATAATATATGTGCAATATAGTTTCGGTGTATGTTTTAGGTGGGAAACTCACAACCACATACACGGCAGAACGAACAACCCGTACAATACCACAAGGATCGTTGGCGGCTCGTCGGGGGGCGAGGGGTGTCTACAGGGGGCTGCTGGCAGCATATTTGGCATTGGTAAGAACTTTAGACCCCAAGTGCATTAAACAAAGAAACCCGAATTCACTGAAGTGAATTGGTGCTATCTATCTACTCGAAGGGTGAGACAAATCTCCTTGAGTGTGCTTTCCGATTGCGCATATTTATTCTTCAGAGTAAATTATTGTGTCACGTATTTCGTGAGAATACCTTGTGGTATAAACTTTATACTTTTTATAAAATAGGTAAAGCTACTTTTATTTATTTGGCCAAGCATTGTTTTACATAAATATTCCTGATTGGCATAACATTTTTTTTAATTTGCTATATTTTTAACTCACTTACTTTTAATTCTGGATATGAGTACAGCTGTTACGGATAACAAGGTCTTACTATACTAGGCCGCTAGGGAATACGCTCCGTAACCAATGTAAACAAGGTCTCTGATCTGACGTGAAGTCTACTCGTTAGTATACTTCCTATTCCACACATAATTCATACAGGCTAATGAGCTAGCGTTTCGTATTCCACTAGGTTCCTTTCGAGTATTATAAGTTATTTTAATATAAAATCTGTATTACTCTGCTTTTTTATGATTTGATGCGACGACGAGGCCTGTGCCCAGCAATGGGACGTGTAGACGTGTAGTAAGCTGATAATAGACTTTTAGCAGTACACAGTAACACAAAACGTGAAACCATTCCGCAAATTAAGCGATAAAACAAATGAAAGTGGTCGTCCCCATTTCCGATGAAACATCGACTTATCACTTTGACAATACTGCATTATTCATGTAGCGTTATTTTGTATCGTAAACTTTCGACAGTACAGTACAAGGTTGGGTTTTCAGTTAAACGACTGAATCAAATACGAGGTACGGGAAATAATGGGGCTATTTTCTGGCGCGAACTTCACATATATGTTGAGTGTGCGGTTTCAATTTCGAATACCCTTTGTTTTATACAAGTTAAGCTAAATATATGTGGGTAATATTTTAACCCCCGTTGGCCATTTAGATTTAAATATTCAGTACAAAAGTTTCAAAGGAAGTAGTACTATATTAAGATGGTTATATTTTAAAACTGTATTTTGACATACTATATGTCTTAAAATGCCGGGTGTTACAAAATTTGCTCAAATAAATCTTAGAGATAACAATGATCCTTGGCTGAACACTCTCACGATGGCCATACAAAAAGTTCAAAGGGATACCGTGAAAGTCCATGGGTGTAAATGGGGTATGGACATTGGGCAAGAGAGGTTACTAGGCCAAGGTGGTCAAAGAGATCAGCATGGAGACCCATCAGTTAGATCAGCGGTTGGCAATCTTTTAGCAGCCAAGGGCCACATAGTAGTTAACGAAGTTAACGCGGGCCACACTTTGTTAATATTTATGACTTTATTAGACATTGTGTTTGTCCATGTTAGTCATGTTACATACAAAATAGCCAGGGAGGCTTGCGGGCCGCCTGTTGCCGACCGCTGGGTTAGATGGTCAGATAATATCTGCCGTTACCTACGGGAAAGCAAAGTATGAGATTAGCACAAGACCGAAGAGCGTAATAAAGAAAAATACTCAGCAGTGAATGAAAAGGCTGAATAGAGAGATATATACGGTTTAAATACTTATGTCATAATAATGTGACATTGTATGGGAATTATACAACATAATGCGCACATAATGTTGTAAAGTAAATATTTATTTGTTTCGATAAACTGCCGCGAACAAGCAAGAAATAGAACTAATTGTTGTAACAATAACACATGTTTAAATTCGACACCTGTGGTTTTGTTAAAAGTTTTCATGTTACCTACTAGCAAATTCGAAATTCAGAAATCAGTATGTGCAATTTCAAACAGAACACAACGATTGCGTGGAACACAACGAGGAAACTTCCTTCAATTATATAATAATACTCACAAGTTGAAGAGCACAGAGCATGTTACTCAATATACAATTTATACATATATATTAAACCACTTCAAACTTCAAAACATGGTAAACCAATTAGGAACCTAGATCTGTTTATAAATAGTTATTACAGTTCTGCACGTCTCTAACGTCTCTGTTTTATCTTTAATGTTTTACTGTGGTTTTACTTTAATAAATGTATGCTAAATTATATTTTCAGGGTCCGACATAGGAGGCTCCATCCGCATGCCAGCGTTCTTTAACGGAATATTTGGACACAAACCATCCCGAAACATAGTGTCAAATGCTGGACAATATCCACTACCGAAGACTGATCTGCTGAATTCATACCTAGGTAAGTAACAAAAACTTATGCCTATCTATTTGAACCGAGTCATGCGGAGTATCTAACAGTTATATACCATCAAATACTGAAAATCGATACTGAAATTTTAATAACACAGTCCTATAGAATATTATTTGACCGTATAAGAAATATTAAACCAAAGCCGCCTATGTAAGCATAATGTATAGGTAGTTATGGCTATACTCACAGGTTACACACACTCGACACAGGTCGAGGATAATGTTTTAGAACCTGTACTGTACAGTACTGTTACTGCGTATATAAACGTAGGTATGTAAACCTTATCCCCGGTACCTGTTTAGTGTTTCTTTTTTCAATGTCACCACGAGTCGCCCGCATTATTTCACTAATTATTTTGTCAGACTCTGAATTTTGCGTCTTCGAAAAAAGATGCTTGAGAATTTGCTTGCTTAATGCTTAACGTTAGACACGGGACAACTTGCGGTCATCTATCAAATCAACCTGTATAATTATGTCAGAAGGGTTCCCTAGGGGTGCATTAATTTAAATCGCTTAACTATTATGTTTAAAGCTCAGGCGAGCAGCGGGTTTAGGCCATGGCCATAGACTACACTACCGCCCAAAAACTCCACTTTTTTAAGCTTTTACGAATATCGTAAGGTCACCACACATAGGCGATTAGGCGCTTATTAACTTGTGATCTGTAGTTAAGACGAATACATCAATACTGGTTCTTTATTCATTACGAATTTGACCGAGTTCTAAAATACACTTTGCCTTAAAAACTTGTTCCGACGTAAATTATTGGAATTAGACAAGCTATTAGCCAACTCATGAGCCGTGGCAAACCCAGGAAGATGACATTTTTGCCCTTAATTTTGCATATGCATATTCTTAATTGAAGATATACTTAACACAAAAAGCAATAAAGTATGGCTAGACGGTTTTTCGTGTAGTCATAAAACGTCGTATATCGGCGTATGAGCGTTCGGTTCGAGCGCCAACATCCGGTGCCTTTTCACTGCGATTTCAAATCGCAGAGAACTTGTGGCCCAGTTTGTTTGATGTATCGTCGTATTTTGTACGAGTAGGTATATGTGTGATAGAGACGATTATTTAACATAGACTGTTTCAGACAGGTTAAGCTAACTCTGCCCCGACTTTGTCTTTAAATTGTAAGTCAATGAAAAGATGCCAAGTTTGGCACTACAACTGTCAACACAACAGTACAGCCAATAATTGGTTGTTACTAAATGCAATTCAGCCCTAAACTTATTTCGACTGACCTAAAATCTACGCAAGGATTCGGGTTTTATATACGTTAAAATAAGCTTTGCAAGAATATTCAAATCAGAGACATTCTAATGAACCTTTAAAACCTTTGTAATTTACAGGTCTCGGTCCCATGACGCGGTATGCGGTCGATCTTAAACCCCTCCTGAAGATTATTTCGGGCGATAACGCAAACAAACTTGCTTTAGATAAACCCGTCGACGTAGGGAAACTGAAGGTTTACTATCAGTTCAGTAACAAGGCTCCAATGATAGATTCCGTAGACCCAGATATCACGGCAGCCATGAAGAAAGTTGTGGAATTTCTAAACCTCAAACACAAAGTAGTAGCTGAAGAGAAGCAGATCAAACTTCTCCAGAAATCAATGCCCATTTGGATGACAACGATGAAAAGTGAAGAACCGTTTGAGAGTCTGATAATGGCTAAGCAAGGTACGATGGCGATTGTTATAGAAATCTTTAAGAATCTCATTGGGTGTTCGGGAAATACTTTGATAGGGCTGTTCACCGCTTTGATGGACCGCTCCGGCACACCAGTAGGCAGTCCGAGGTACAACCACTATTTAAAGTTACGTGATAGTTTAGAGAAGATTTTTGTGGAGATGCTTGGTGATGATGGTGTGTTTTTATATCCTACGCATCCTACGCCAGCGCCCTACCATAACGAGCCAGTGTTCAAACCTTTGAACTTCTGTTATACCGCCGTTATTAACTGCCTTGGTTTACCAGCGACGACAGTGCCTTTGGGTTTAAGCAGCGAAGGCCTTCCAATAGGAATACAGGTTGTAGCCAATCACAACAATGACCGATTGTGTTTAGCTGTTGCTGAAGAACTTGAAAAAGGTTTTGGAGGCTGGGTAGAACCTAAATAGATGAAAGTTGTTTAAAATTTATATTGGACCATATGAGATGTATTTACCTTACCAATATACACTGATTAAATAATAGGCTGTGCCTCGCATTTTGTCGAGAAATTTTCTACAATGTGTTATCAGTTATCACAAATAGATATACCTATACCTTATATATATTGTATTTTTGTAAATTATGCTAATAAAGATTTTTTTAACCTTTTCATTACCTACTTATTTACTTACTGCAGATGATAGTTTATTGCTACGTTCGCTATCCGTGGTATCCAAATGGATACCAAAACCTAGTCACAATACATTTCTTGTGGCACCTAGGAAAATGATGCAATATTGATGAGTAAATATTAGCTTCTGCAGCAGTGTTTTTCATTACATAGGTAGAGTGAATTGACTACTATTCATTAAACTTTCAGCCCCAATACATAAAGAAAGATATTTGCAATATACATAATTACTTTGCCACTCTTGTAGATGGAATGCATCTTTCTCATCAGTTTTAGAAGAATAAAGAGAGCCTTTACAAGCTGGTGTGGCGAAAAATGTTTTTCCAATTACCTAATGCTGTCGTATTCATTTTGGTTTTCCTGATAACAAAGTACGAGTAGTAGTGATAGACATACTCGTGTTAACAACACAATTAGAACGAATATTACGCTTATAAAGAAGTCAAATGTCGATCATCTGAACCTGGACCAACTTAAGTGCAACAACTTAAGTGGACATCAAACATAAGTGCAACTATTACTAGCAGGCCAATTAAATTTATAATAGACTAGCTGTTGCCCGCGACTTCGTCCGCGTGGAATCTTATCTTCAACATTTAAAGGTGCCCACTGATTAACAGTCCGCCGGACGGTATCGGCCTGTCAGTTAGAACAAAATTTTGACAGTTCCGAACAGCTGACAGGCCGATACCGTCCGGCGGACTGTTAATCAGTGGGCCCCTTAAAGATTTAACATCGCATTTGATGTACCCTTTCATCATTAGTACCTACCTATAATTGTCATATCCAAGCAATGTTGAAATTACTTTTCTTTTTTGCAAGTTGTATGAAGTTTTACATGAAGTTTTTTAAACATTTTCAACCCCCTATTAACCCTTTTAAGGAATGAATTTTTAAAAACCCTGAAATTACTTTTCTTGTATTCTACTCACAAAATATTTGATCTCCATACAAACTTTCAACCCCCTTCTCACCACCATGTGGGATGAATTAACAAAAATGCTTAAATTCGTTTTCATGTTTTTTAATTTAATACCTTTTTGCAAAGTTTCAAGTTCCTAGCTTAACATAAAATATGCACCCCAAGACAACTTTCATCCCATTTTTACCCCCTTAGGGGTTGAATTTCCAAAGACGTTGCAATTTTTTTTTTGTAATCGGCTATTTTGCGTTTCTAAGAAGTTTGAAAGCATTTGTAATGGATTCAAACTTTCAACCCCTTTTTAACCCTGTTAGGGGATGAATTTTACAAAAAGCTGAAATTGCTTTTCCTGTCTTCTAAAAATATCCTCAAATACAAAGAATCAAGGCCCACGCTCGAAAAAATGTTTGATATCCATACAAACTTTCAACCCCTTTTTCACCACCTTAGGGGATGAATTTTCAAAAACTGTGAAATTCGTTTTCTTGTGTTTTAATTTAATACCTTTTTGCAAAGTTTCAAGTTCCTAGCTTAAAATAAAATTTGCACCCTAAGACGAACTTTCATCCCCTTTTTAACCCCCTTAAGGGTTGAATTTCCAAAGACGTTGCAATAACTTTTTTTTATAATCGGCTAATATGCCTTTCTAAGAAGTTTGAAAGCATTTGTAATGGATTCAAACTTTCAACCCCTTTTTAACCCTGTTAGGGGATGAATTTTACAAAACGCTGAAATTACTTTTCCTGTCTTCTAAAAATATCCCCAAATAGAAAGATTCAAGGCCCACGCTCGAAAAAATGTTTGATATCCTTACAAACTTTCAACCCCTTTTTCACCACCTTAGGGGATGAATTTTCAAAAACGCTGAAATTAGTTTTCTTGTATTTTAATTTAATACCTTTTTGCAAAGTAGTTCCTAGCCTAAAATAAAATTTGCACCCTAAGACGAACTTTCATCCCCTTTTTAACCCCCTTAGGGGTTAAATTTCCAAAAACGATGCATTTCTTTTTGTGATCGGCTATTATGCCTTTCTAAGAAGTTAAAAAGCATTTGTAATGGATTCAAACTTTCAACCCCTTTTTAACCCTGTTAGGGGATGAATTTTTCAAAACCCTGAAATTACTTTTCCTGTCTTTTGATAATATCCCCAAATACAAAGATTCAAGTCCCGCGTTCGAAAAAATGTTAGATATCCATACAAACTTTCAACCCCTTTTTCACCACCTTAGGGGATGAATTTTCAAAAACGCTGAAATTTTGTTTCTTGTATTTTAATAATATATCTTTTTACGAAATTTCGAATTCCTAGCTTAAAATAAAACTTGAACACCATACAAACTTTCATCCCCTTTTTAACCCCCTTAGGGGTTGAATCTCTCAAAATCGCTTCTTATCTCTTGTACACTTTATAAATGTAATCTGATGTGCAAATTTCAACTTTCTATCTTTTGTAGTTTCGGCTCTGCGTTGATGAATCAGTCAGTCAGGACACTTGCATTTATATTTATAGTATGTATTGTATAAATATGTAGTAGTTTATATATATTTTATTTATTTATGTAGTTTATATGTATAGTTTGCTCTTTTTATATTCACTGAATAGGTATATTTTTCTCTCTGCACCAATTGTAGATGTCTGTTTGGCCCTATGGTTGACTGGTAGAGAATGCCATTTGGCATTAAGTCCGCCATTTGTACATTTTTGTATATACTTTGTGCAATAAAGTTTAAATAAATATATATATATATATAATATAAATAAATAATCGAACGAGCGAGCGAAGCGAAGCGAAGTAAGAAATTCGACTTGGATCACGCGGATGGCTAGCGGCACGTCCCGGCATTTCGATGTTTTTAAGCTGAACTGTCAGAAGATAGTTTGATACTCAAGAACTTAAGTAAATTTGTTCTAATTTAAATGAAATTGGGTAAACGTGTAGTTGAGGGCATTCTATTTTAGTCATTAAATTATGAGCAGAGGGGCTACCGCGAAAACCGAAATTCGCAAATTGCGGGGATCTTACTCTTTTACTCTAATGAAGGCGTAATTAGAGTGACAGAGAAAAATGCCCGCAATTGACGATTTTCGGTATTGGCGGTAGCCCTACTGGCTCGATTAAGGGATTATTGAGGTAGAAGAGCTTAGAAGGCCAAAAAGCTGTTTGTGAGGGGCCTAGCTATTCTGGTCATTTTATTTGCAAAAAACATGGTCGAATTTAGTATCAAATGAAAGTGCTCGGTTTGCACTTTTATAATATCGTTTTTAAATTTACCTTTTTGAAATAATTAGCAAGATAAAAATAAAATAATATAAACATAATTATAGGTATTTGACATTTGACAGAAAATATTTCGGCTTAGCACAGATACAGTTTATTTTAATCTCTATGATTTCTATGATGACTTAAATCTAGGGGAGGGACAGTTGTATATAAACATGGACCTATATAATAGGGACAAGACATATTGTTCTATACGTACAATTGCTTATAGAAATAGCACCCATTTTGACGGCACACACATAAATATATATCTGTCTCGTTTTTACTCAGCACTGTAACCCATAGCAAAAAAAGATGACAGTATTTCAGTACGTACATAAAGTGTTCCATGAAAATACGTAAATACCTAATGCGGCCGAAAATCCGCCATGTTTAGTTCCCCAAATGTCATTGTCTGTCAGTTCAGCCGGTACTTGTCCTGTCAAAAAGTCGTGGTGAAAATTAAAATTATTAATTATCTTTCAATATTTTGCTTGTGATTGAAAATAATTGAAGCCAAATGTGAATAATTACGTGGCGAATATGCCAGTGTGTAGTGTATTAGGATGCGGCATAAGAAAACCACCAAATCAGCCATCTTTAACCTTACACAGGTACGCTATCATTTACATGAAAAATATTGGTTATTGTTAATGTTCCTGGGAAATGTAAGGATGTTTCACATTATAAATAGCAAGGTTCTTCTGTGCAGTTATAGATCATGAAGTGATTGGATTTATTTAACTATATTTTTACGCTTAAATAATGTAAACATTTCAGCTAGGGTTGTACTTTATTTATCGACTTTGATATCGATATATGTGACGTCCCACGGTCAAAGGTACCTTATGGCGGGTATGGAGTTATGCATACCCCAGTAATCTACAATAAATAAGCTATCGATAACACAAAAGATCAACCTTCTAGGTTGCGTAGTTACAGAGATATGATTTTTTGAAAATAATGTTGTGAAATGAGCAACTTTACGATAGAGAAGTTTTAAGTTTAGCCGCCTAAAAAACTATGTTCCTGAAGTAAGTTACATAGTTGACTACAAATAATAATACCTTATATATCTGAGATTAAAAAAATATTGCGACTTGTTCTGTAATGCAAATAGAAACTTTTGATATCGACTGATTTATGTGTATACTAACCAATCTCTTGAAAATAAAGTTTTATTTCATTTTCACGATTGATTGCAATGAGCTCTCAAGATTTAAATTTTATCTATTAGAAAACGACACTGACAGACAGTTTAAGCAATAAACAATACCGATTTAGAGGTGAAAATGTATTTTCTGACTTTTTCATATAAAATCACAAAATTGAATATTTTTACTTTTAATGTGACACACAATCAATTTTTCTGAGCACATATGAAAGAAATTCTGTCATTCAAATGAAATAAATCCTAAAACCCCAACTAAATACTATATTTAACCCCTTATGCCACTTTAAACTTACATAACAATAACAGTATTTGCTCCATACATTTACGAAAAGGTACCTTATGGAAATAAATCTAATAATACATCACTACAAAATATCAATCATATTACAGTTTATCTTTTATGAATAGAAAATATTAATTTACATTAAACTGCCCCCAAATTAATTAGTTCTTCGTCATAATAATCTTAAAAAAGACCAATAATTTGTATGTAATGAAAAGGTACCTTGTGGTCAAGTTACATGATGAGGCATGATGATGATGGAACAGTTAGGATAAACTAATAATATTTTGAGGTTAAGATGGTATAAATCGTCTATTTCTTATCAATAATATATTTCGGTTGCTATTGAAGACAAGCGGCATTGAGGTTCAATGACCTCAGATATTCCATAAGGTAATGCGTCGGGTATTGGCATTTTTCAGCAAACCAATGGCTGATTTACTGCATGCGACCAAACCAAATGAAGATTATTCTAGTTAAGAAAGACTTGACGAGAGTAACTTTGGTAAAATAGCAGTCTACTTGGATTTGTGATGTCGGTCTATGTACGGTTATAATATTTGCGAGGCGCCCCAACCAGAACTGAAATTATCAAATTAGTTTTGCAGAATGCTAATACAGTTCTCTACCAAACTTCTTTTCCCGTATTGGCTAGTTTTTTTGGGAATTTTCAATCTTTTTTCCATAAGGTACCTTTTCTACTAAACTCTGAGACGACATTACTAGGCTTATAACTAACTTATAACAAAAATAAAAACAGGTAAACAAACGTTACGCATTAAGGTTTCAGATCACACAATAAAAAAAAATTGAGCATTTTTTCACCTCTTTACAAAACATTTAATATCTCCGAAACTAGAAACCCTCATAAGGTACCTTTTCCCGTGGAACGTCACATATTATGATTGCCTATTTATATTTTCTTATTTTATCATGCTACCCCGCTTCAAACCAACTAAATTATCTTAATTTAATAATTAAATCATTTTTTATAGGTTACCAAGAAATGAACATAAAAAGAAAGTGTCTGGAGATGGAGATCCTGACCGACTCTCGGGAGCACTAGGGTAACTCGGGGCCGTGGGGTCGTTACTCCACAAGCTGCCCTGCGGGCTTTTTTATATCATTATTATATTTTTTTTATATAATTCGACATTAAGAGACCATATACTTACATATAGTTGTAATTTATAAAATGGTTAATGTATTGTTATTATTTTTGCTTGTATGTAAATTCAATGTTGACGTATAAAAATGCCCTTGTGGCCTATTTGCTGAATAAATGTTGAAGAAGTTGAAGAGCGGAAGTCATTCCTTATTTTTGTAATAAAAAAAATGTTCTGAAGGTGTTTTGTTTTTTTTTCACCCGTCGCTTAATAAGCTTGAATTTTGTATCGCTCTCACTTATAGATACGGCGCACCAAGGTCGAGGTGCAGTGCGGTAGTGTGTTACAGACTCTAGGGTTAGCAACACAACAAAATTGATTGTAATGGAGAGGTAAAGTCCAAGAAAAACACGTACACTTATTCTGACATCCAAAACAGATGGCGCTGTACTGCGCCATGTGTTTTGCGGTCACTAAGTTGTCAAACGTCAACTTTTGAAAATCAGAGTTACCGCAAAAATCGCAATATGTATTGAGTAGTACAGCGTCATCTCGTTTACCTGTCAAATTTGAAGCACGAAATTGTCCTAGACTCCACACATCTTACTCAATCAAAGTATCTTTTCACATAACAATATACTAATAAAGAATTTTTATTTATTTACTTACTTCCTATTAAAACATAAACTCCACAAATAATACATACTTAGTATTTTTAAATAAAATGAGCCGAGAACGTTAAAATGTTATCGATGTATCGATAAAACCTAGTAACAGTAAAAATCTTCTGGGCAGCACTAAAACCGCCATGTTTAGTTCTAAGATGACGTCACAGTGGCACGCATTATTCGTTGACGTTTCACTTCCATAGGTTTCATATTTCAGTGTATATAAAGCACTCTATTCTAAAAAATAGCGACATCTGATATTACTTAACGCTAAAGTTTTTTTTTTAATATGGCTTCACTTTATTTCGTCAGAACGTGTTAAAAGTCTTGTATCTAAGGCATGGATCAAACAAAAAAACATCTGTTAGAACAGATTATTTATGGCCATCGTTGCCATGGAGGCGATTGTCCCAAAAAAACAACTTTGTCAAATAAAACTAAAAATATTATAGCACCCCTTTTATTGTCTGTACTACGACATAATTCAGATAAATAAAAATACTTTCAGTTTTACAATGTTAAAAGAAACAAAGTTTTCATACGCCATCACAGTGGCTGAGAACTTTATTACCAAAAAATTTAAAAGATTATGGCGGGTAGATTCAAAACCTGCTGCGTGTAATTGTGTTTCGTGGTCAATTGTGTGTTATTCCAGTCGTGTATGATAGGTAATTTATTTACATCAACAGTCAATTTAAAAGTATCTAATCTGTTTTCGTGTATTAATAAATATCCTGAAGCCTTTCTTCAAAGTTTTTACGTTCGCAACATACTTAGACGCTATTTATGCCTCTCCCCCCCTGATATTGACGTTGATATTTCTTGTTAAGAATTACAGAATTATTTCAAAATGGATGCAAAAAAGTTCCACGAGAGGGCTCTCTTTGTCCTATAATATTATACATACTACTCTTTGCTTAAATCTATCAGTCAAGGGCTCCACAGACCTTGCAATAAATCCAGGCGATTTTTGATCCATTGCCACCTTATTGCCGCCTATACTGCCCTCCTAAGCCGAATAGCGCTATCTCAAAAACAAATGATTTTGCAAATGGAATTCTCAGTAATAGAAACTAAAGTATAAGTTAGCAATGAATTTTCTTTTGAGATAGCGATCTTTGGCTGAGCAGCGGGCTCAGCACGGTTCCATTTTTATCGACTATCACTATGCGCGTCCCTTTCGCACTTACATACTTGTTAGAACGTGACAGGCATGGCGACAAGGGATAAAAACGCGACCGTGCTACGCCGCCTGGGCAGTATAGTGCGACATGAAATAGTACTTAGAAATTGAATAAAATGGAACTCAAAAATGTCCATACTAAATTGTTGCCATGTGTAAGCATTTTACGTCAAAAATGTGACAGTTACGTAGAAAGTGGTGCTCTCATTTATTTTCTACTATTTTATGTCGCACTATACGATACCTAAGTAGGTGCAACAAAGTCAATCGCTCTATAATAATTTTTGGTTAACTGCGAGTTCTCAGTTCGGGGCGAACTACTAGTTAGTGTCCGACCGAAACATGTTTTTTTGCCGAAACCGAAACCGAATGTTCGGCTTTGACTCTAGTTTCGGCCGAAACCGAAACTTTTGTAGACTTGTTAAAATCGTTGAAAAAATGTCATAAAACCGCTTTTACACACATATTATGGAGCTGTCAACACCCAATGTCCTTGAAATTGATGTTACTTATAGTTCGTTTTTTTTAGCATTAGAAATAAGGTAAACAATCTTGACGTGTCTTTTAATTGAAAAACACATTTTAAAAATTAGTTACGGCAAATATGTAACAATTATGAATCTAATACGATCATTTATATTCTTCTGCTTTCATAAATAATAGTTACTGATTTTTAAAAAGCGTTTTTCAATTAAAAGACATGTCAAGATCGCTTACCTTCTTTCAAGTTCTTTCTAATGCTAAAAAAAACGAACTATAAGCAGTTTTTTAAGAAAATTACTAGAGTTAGACCAAGATAATTCTGCAACGATATTGATAACACACGCAGTGCAAGTGTTATTTTAAACGTCAAAACTTCTATGAAATGATGACGTATAAATAACATTTGCACTAGTTTCACTGCGTATGCTATCAAAATAATTGCACAATTTTCTTGGTCTAACTCTATTCATTCACCGTCAAGCTAACATGTAGATACAGGGTCAACCAAAAACGCGAGCGCAGCGAGCGCGAATTTATTGTTGACAATATCGCAAGGCCGGGTACCGATCTTCACCTGGGCCTAAACGTCCGAAGTGCTCCAGTGAGGCGAACTTTCATGCAAAGTCAACGCCGTGCTTCAGGCTTCAGGATAAGTAGTTGAGCACAGACTCCAACCAATGTCCATTGTATTAAAAAGCGAGATATTTCCTTGAGCGCTTGTGGCCTAGCGGTAAGAGCGTGCGACTTTCAATCCGAAGGTCGCAGGTACAAACCCCGGCTCGTACCAATGAGTTTTTCGGAACTTATATACGAAATATCATTTGATATTTACTATTTGCTTTTCGGTGAAGGAAAAACATCGTGAGGAAGCGGACTAGTCCCGATAAGGCCTGGTTTACTCTCTGGGTTCGAAGGTCAGTCTGATGGTAGTCGCTTTCGTGCTAGTGCCTACGCCAATTCTTGGGATTAGTTGTCAATTGGACCCCAGGCTCCCATGAGCCGTGGCTAAAATTCCGGGATTACGCGAGGAAGATGATGAGCTCTCTTATTATTCCCTTACCCAGGCCCAGCAACATGCGACAGTGCTATCTCATTTACTCCGATACAATTAGACAGTGTGTGCGTTATAGGTATTAACAGCCTCTTAAGACATCTCTCATTAGTGGAATTGTGTTTTATAATAAACCAATTAATTTCTGTACCTATACATGAATCAGTATAAATGTAGGTATATATGTATTAATATTGTTGTCCTACTTATTCCCCAACTTTTGGTCTTTGTCACATAGTTTAGTTTCATAGTACGAAGTACCATTTCGTAAGATTCGGCCCGGCCGAAAGGTTCGGCCGTTTTTTGACCGAAACCGAAACTACAGCCGAAACATGATTTTTTGGCCGAAACTGGCCGAAACCGAAACCGAACCTTCGGTCGGACACTACTACTAGTACCTATAGATCAATGCAACGACGCTGTAGGTAGCGGTAGCGATAAAGAACATCCGCTTATAGCCAACGTGGGCATTCAAGGACAACACGAAGATAGCCGTCATAGTACCAGTTACGTCAATCGCTTACCTACTACGTAACCTACGTCTGTGGTCGGCTGGTTGCCGAGCAAAATGATGCAATTTTGATTAGTCAATATTAGCTTCTGCAGCAGTGTTATTCATTACATATGTAGAGTGAATTGACTACTATTCATTAAACTTTCAGCCTCAATACATAAAAAAAGATATTTGCAATATACATAATTACTTTGCCACTCTTGTAGATGGAATGCATCTTTCTCATCAGTTTTGGAAGAATAAAGAGAGCCTTTACAAGCTGGTGTGACGAAAACTATTTTTCCAATTACCTAATGCTGTAGGTGTCGTTTACTCTATTGCTGAACCGTACATTAGTATACCTATTCATTTTGGTTTTCCTGATAACAAAGCACGAGTAGTAGTGATAGACAAACTCGTGTTAACAACTCGCAATTAATAGTACGAATATTACGCTTATAAAGAAGTCAAATGTCGATCATCTGAACCTGGACCAACTTAAGAATAGGACATCAAACATAAGTGCAACTATTACTCGCAGGCCAATTAAATTGATAATAGATCAATGCAACGACGCCGTAGGTAGCGGTAGCGATAAAGAACATCCGCTTATAGCCAACGTGGGCATTCAAGGACAACACGAAGATAGCCGTCATAGTACCAGTTACGTCAATCGCTTACCTACTACGTAACTTACGTCTGTGGTCGGCTGGTTGCCGAGCCAAATGTGGCCTATTACTAGGTAAATGTGTTTTATTGAAATTTTTAGACTGATGATTTTTACTGCAGTTCAGGTTTCACAATTTTAATAAGTATCTACGCTTAGATAAATGCGATGTTAAATCTTTAAAGGGGCCCACTGATTAACAGTCCGCCGGACGGTATCGGCCTGTCAGTTGTTCGGAACTGTTAAAATTTTGTTCTAACTGACATACCGATACCGTCCGGCGGACTGTTAATTAGTAGGCCCCTTTAGGAAATGAAATCTAAGGTGGTAATTTCAACTGAACTTTTAAGTACCTACCTAAGTAACTATGTATTACGTTCAAAAATGTAAATAAGAAGAAATTTTATTCGCCTATCAGTGAATTCAACAAACAATAAATGTACCTACGTATTTGTAATTTTGGGTAAGATAAGACGAGGATTTTAATTAAAATACCATAGCGCACATTGATAATTAAAATTTAATCACAATCTAAGGTACAACGTAATTACATTACCGCTGTATCCAATTTTATTAATTATTAATTGCTACGTGACATAGTTTCTGATTGTAATTCAATAACATAACAATAAAAACCAGATTAATATATAAAACGAGGAATTAATACAGTAATCCTGTGACCACGTGCGCAACAACGCAACCGAAAATTTAATAGGTATTAGGTATGTACTTGGTTAGAAATATTTTAAAGGCAAGTAAGTCCTATTTTCGGTAAATTAAACATGCAACAATACAATATAAATAGTAACGAGTACGTCATTTTTATAAATCTGTATTTAAGGTGCCATGGGTTCAGTAACTTCGTCGATTCGAAACAACTTTCGCTCAATAGAAAAAAAAACACGAACATATATCTAAAACGCACCATTGAAACTTTGTAACAATTTTTGCACAAAATCTAACGTATGCGGAGTGAAATTTGGACAAATTTTGTATATATAAAATATAAAAACACAAAAATCTAAATAAAAAATATGTGTTGTCAATGTAAAGTCAATATATCTGTCAATCAGTTTGGTAAGTCTCATAAAGATTGTGTGTTTAATTTTGTAACTATGGTAAATCAACAAGAACGCCGTCGTCAAACAGTATGTAATTTCTATAGTAGCCATCCCCTATGGCCGAAATCAAAGGTGGTGGAACATTTTGTGCAAATGGGTGAGAGTCGAAGCACTATTTACAATATTCTGGCGTCCTTTGCCTTGAAGAAAACCACTGCTAGAAAGCCTGGTTCTGGAAACTATTCCAGCTTGAGCAAGGTTTCTGAGAGAGCTCGATTAAAGAAAATGACGGCCGGCCGTGTCGCAAAATCTTATAGAGAGCTCGGAAGAAAATTTAAAACTGACGGCAAAACTGTTGAAAAATATCTTAAAGACATGGGCATCGATAAGCGATGTAGAAAAGTTAAGCCCACTGTCTCTGAAAACCAAGAAATCACTCAGAAAGTACGGCTGCGTAAATTAGTCAAAGAAATATTTTACGCTAAAAACAATGTCACTTGCGTTATGGATGACGAGTCATATTTCACGTTAGATGGCAACGAGTGGCAAGGCAATTACTATTTTGAGAACACCAATGGTCCAACCGATGAGAACGTGAAATATGTTGAGCATACAAAATTTCCTAAAAAAGATTTGCTATGGCTTGCCATCAGTCGACGCGGAATGTCTAAGCCTGTATTCTTTGAGTCAGGTTTAGCTGTGAACGCCGACCGTTACATAGAGCGTTGTTTGCCATTAGTGCGGGATTTCATAAATACGAGTCATAGAGGAGAAAATGTAGTGTTTTGGCCAGACTTAGCCTCAAGCCATTATTCCAAAAAAACCCTTACAAAATGGCGGAGTTAAACATCCCATACGTACCGAAGACATCAAATCCACCTAATGTTCCGCAACTTCGCCCTATAGAAGATTTTTGGGCAAATCTAAAGAGGCGAGTATATTGCAATAATTTTCGTCTCAAAAATTTATAGAGTTTGATTCGAAAAATAAAATCGTAGCTGAATAAAATGCGGCACATCTGTGTTTTCGACAGCGATGGACAAAGTACCACAGAACTGCCGTAAAGCATCTCGCATGGGCGTAAACCTTTTTTTACATTAAGCCTTGATATATACATTATTATAAGAACATAATTATTTTAAAAAAGAATGGTGTTTTTTTTTATTTAAAACAATATTGAACTTTGTCCAAATTTCACTCCGCATACGTTGTAAATAATTATGAAAACTGCTTCTAAAACTCATCGATTACTTTTTTTTATAATAATTACAAAAAAAATAGAATTTAATAACAACGATATCTGCGTTCCCGGGCACGCACGGCTGTCCGCTCTGACCGCGTAGCCAAGATGCCAATCGCTTACGCTCCGTAGCGATCGAAACGCAACTGTCACTGTCACACTAATATGGAAGAGTGATAGAGAGACATTTCGTTGTCGAAGCGATAGCGATTGTAACCTTGGCTAGGCCGGCTGTGCTTAGCGAGTTGCAACCTGACCTGAACTCTCGGCGCCTTAAGAGATTAGTAGTTTATGGACATGTGGTCAGTGTTGGCCGAACGTTACTTGCAATTGACCATTAACCATTGTCCATTACAAATTGAACCGTAAACGGTAACGGGCGGTTACAGTTGACGATTCAACTTGTACTGGTTAATGGTCAAGAATTTTCAATTGCATTAACGTTTCGGCCAACACTGCATGTGGTGGCATTATGGACAGAGAGGGCAATGGAGTCGCCTAATCATATTGTCTTTTGAGTAATGTGATGATGACTGCGTTTCCGCGCGGTGATTCGTTGTAACTAATTCTACACTCGTACATTAGCAAAATTAAGCAGTCAATTAATATATCCGAGCCTGTCATTTCTGAACCCTGATTTTTCAGAATTTAAGTAGTAAATATTAAGTATGAATGATATAATAGTTATTTTTACATAAAAATATTAGTCCACGGGGTTTGCTACCTACCTAACCTACTCGTATAAGTATTTTGCTGGTTTGGCGCGGTGACACAATGCCTTATGTGAACCACTTCATACATACATGCTACTGTTGCTAATACGAACAAACGACTGACAGTCAGAAATGAAAGATTTTTTATTTTTCTTATTTACCTACCCAATAGGTAGGTATGTATGTTCGACACATTATTAGTATATTTACTACACTACACGAGGTGTTAGTTCACTCTAACATAATTTATTTTTTGCAAATATCTTGTTACCTACGCATAATTCCATTAATTCTATGTATAGCGTTAATGTATGTATGTACATGATGGTTTAGTTTAGAGGATATTCAATTAATAAGGAAATATAATAAAGGACGCGCATTAATCGCAAATAGACATATAATAGCTAAGTAAGTAGTTTTTGTGGGCGGATCTATTAACTGTGGCTTTCCAACAGAGAAGGGTCCTTATGCGTCATCTGCAATAAGGACCTATTTATCCGAATTTCTATGGGAATTTCAGATGGAAAAGTCCTTATTGCACTTGAAGCATAAGGACCCTTTTGTCCTGGAAAGTCACAATTGTAGTTGCGCAAGCATGCGTAAGTAAAGTCTAATAGATGAAATGGTGTTAGTACTACTTGGAAGCCACTTGTTCCTGTAGGAAGACCTTATGTATATCATATCATTTGTTTACAGTATTTTAGCAATTATTTCGTCATAATATAGCATGAAACGGGCGAAATTTTACATATTGTTGGGCATCGGCAAAGATCGCAGGTAAAATAGGCGTGAATTCCATAGCGTAACCCTTTTAAACTATTGCCTATTGCAATTAGAATTGCCTACTGTGAAAAATAGTAAAATAGGTGGTATAAAATAGGGTGGGTGACTAATTTGAAAAGTGGAATTATTTTACAGGTACAATAAATAAAGAACCGTAAAGAGTATCCACTAGCTAGCGCGGGTGCACGGCTGCACGCGAGCGTTTTCCAAAAAAAATGTACATTTCATTTTCATGTCTTCAAAATATTGACTTCTTGCGCTCATTTTACTCAGAATCATTTGTACATTCACGCCTCATACATGAAAAAATGTGTCCAAAGATTTCCTTTCCAGATCGTCACATTCTTGTATGAAAAATTTTGGAAAACGCTCACTGCACACGGGTGTCATTGTAGGTAAAATCCGTCGCACGCGTCCGCGCTAGTTAGCGGTGCACATACTCCGCTCCGTGTAGCCGCGCCAGGAAGTGGACGTCCCTACACATGTTTAAGTCAACCATTTTGCCATGTTGATGTTTGGATAGGATGTTAGTACAACAGTTAATAGACTATTCAGGGTTTATTAGAAATGTAAAATATGCTACCAATATAATTATGTAGGTATCATTATGCTTAATTGCGCGCGCGAATTACTCGAAATCGGGGGCTGAGGAAGTCGTACGGGTGGGAGAGAGAGGGAAGGGCTAGGGCAGTTTGTTTTGATTCCCACCGAAGGATTGTAACGAATTGGTATCATATTTTCTGTTTCTGAATACCTTATAAAAGAAAACATATTTTTAAAAGTGAGAAGGGAAGGCTTGTTATTATTTCAAAATTACTAAGCTACGTGTTATATTGCAAGCTACTTTTTAAGTGAAATGTATCATGACTTTATAGTCAATGAGAACTGGTCAAGTTTCTAATAATTTCAAGAATCTCTCTTCTCTTGGATCCAGGGTAGATCTTGATTGTCATGTCACACATGCCAATATGGCCGTTTCTGTGGGCGCATTCAGCCAGCCTCTCTGTGTTGCAAATCACGTGGATTCCACAGTCATAGCCATTACTTTGCTGGAGGCATTCCTTGTCTACAAAGTTTATTGAACCTACAACAAACAAAACAAATTAGAAAAAAACTTTGGCAATGTCACTGTGGTGGATGTATAAGACAACAATAAAATTTTAAATTATTACATCAGATGATTATTAAAATACCAAATAAAATAATATTTTGTTAGGCTTACCTGTAGGTGAAAAGTATGATATTAAATGACTGGCAAACTCCCATGCCACATTGTGATTGCTCCCTGATGAGGAGTCCAAATGGTAAAAACAGCTCTCTGGCTTGGAGTACACTAAGAGGCTCCAGTGTGAGCCTCCTGCCATGTCCGGCAAATTATTGTCATTTAGCGCAAAGAAAACAAACTTCTTCCTACTTATACCAAGTGGTTCCAAAAAAGTATTGATTTCATCCGTTCCAACCATTTTTATACATTGTGTCACTTCCGGAGTTACAAATAGTAACTCATCGTTGTTAGTGAATAATACTCGTTCTAGATATTCGAAGTAAAATGATATTACTGTGTCGTTGAGCCAATATGGCCCGTCCAGAAGATCGACATCTGACTGATGGAGAAGGATTTCATGGAAACTCAGTACTACGGTCGCTTGAGCCATTTCTAATGGCTTAGATTTGATTTACTTCTTCAGTTATAGCTAATAAGGAAAACAAAACAAATATAAAAATACCGAAGTGAGAGTTACAAAAATAAATAGACAATTAATATATTAAATAAAATTGAAATACGTATATAAAAATATTATTAATTATATATTTTGGACACTTACCTGTCTAGAAGTTGAATCTCAGATTGGCATAATAGATCAGGCAATGTGCAGTCTTCTACACAATTTTGTCACCAATAAAAATATAATTTACAATATCTCTAACGGAGAGTTTGTCTAGTTAATGTAAAGATTTTGTATTTTAGCACTATTATTTGATATTCTAGCATTATCTTAGATCCACACACATTCTTCTTTTTCCCATCAAGCTGACACTGTCTGATACAGCTTAGAGTTAATGTTAGGTTTTTATGACATTATTGCAATATAAACCTTAATACCTGAACGTAGCGTATTCATCACGAAAAATAGAAACCCACGATTTTTAACGTGAAAAGTAGCGATAATGGCAGATATTTTAGTATGCAGAAACGTCAAATTGACAGTTAGATCTAGGTGATTGCCACAAATAAAAAAACAAATAAAGCCTCCTTTCCACTGAATCAGAGGGGCTACCGCGAAAACCGATATTCGCAAATTGCGGGGATCTTTCTCTTTTACTCCAATGAAGGCGTAATTAGAGTGACAGAGAAAGATGCCCGCAATTTGCGAACTTCGTTTTTCGCGGTAGCCGCTCAGACATCATTGTTTATGGTTTAAATTTGCTAAGGCCCCGTTCGCACGGCAGCTTTTTCAACGCGCGTTAAAAAAGCGTTTGAATGACGCAAATGGATAACCATGTATGTATTCACACGAAGGCGGTTTTTAAGCGCGGCGCTTTTTTATCGAGCACTGTTCGATTTTCGGCGTTGAGCGTTGGCGTCAAATTGAATAGAGCATACGGAACTCCGTGTATCTGTTCTCACAAGTGTTAAAAAAGCGCCGGCGCTGCTGTCAGTTGGCTGTCAAGTGTCAATTTTTGGTGTCAATCGTCAAGATTATTATTAGTTTCACCTTAAAAATGTCAACTTATGCTTACAAATTCCTGAAATATTCAAGCTATATTCAAATAATACGTCGTAATAGCAAATAAAGTATGGCTTTGCTGAGATGCGTACGTGGCATTACGACTCACAAGTGATTTTTAAGCGTTCATATGAACACAAATATTGGAAACGGTAAAAAAGCGCCAACGTCGGGTTTTAACGCAACGCTTTTTAAGCTGTCGTGCGAATGGGGCCTAAAGCTCCTACGAGGCATAGTCTAATAAAACATGGTCTTCCATTCCCAGAGTGACACGGGCCTACGTCACAACAACATGGCCGCTATATATAGCGCTATCGCATATTATCATATAGCGCTGTCGCATGATGACGTAGGCCCGTGTCAGTTAGGTGACCTAGAAAAGACGGGAATGGAGTACCAGGCGGAGTATATTATTATACCATGCTACGAGGCTTTTTGGCTTTCTACCACTGCAACTATGGAAGGTAGAGTTATGAAAATCAATCTTCATTTATTAAAAACCGTACTTACTAAATTAATTACTTCTATACCTCCATGACTGCAACCTTGATATAGTCTGTCAATAGAAAAACCGGCCAAGTGCGAGTCGGACTCGCACACGAAGGGTTCCGTACCCGTTTATCTATAAAAACCTTAGAGAATATAACCAACGGAGACGCCATGTCTATAATTTTCGGTACAAAATAGTCTTTGGGTACGGAACCCTAAAAAGCGGCAAATTTAAAAAATGAAGGCGTGAAGGTTAATCTTCCCAAAGAAAGTTTCAATTTCGCGTCTTGTTCTACTGATAAAGTTGTTTGACCGGCTTTAGTTTCCGATTGCCAACAAAATTGATCTTGATTAGATTCGGAATGGTATTGAATCGTCTGAAGCTCAGCTGCCAGCCGTGTACCCACAATTTGGTTGCCAACCACCTACTACACGGTCGGATCTGCTTACCAAGATCGTAGTGATCGACAGGCTTGTTGCCGAATGTGTAATAGGGTTTTACCTGCTTCTGAGGTTCTACCGCTAACATCGAAAATTGTTATCCGCCTCTCTATCGCTCTTGCATATTCGACCAACACAGAAGCAGATACCGTCTTTCGATGATGGTGGTAGGCAGTTGTAGGTAGCCCGCTCCGTGCGCGGAAGCCGCATGCAGACGAATAAAGTTACGTATGTATTCACTATAAACATTTAGTTTAGAAACTCTTCTGGTCTCTTGCCAAAGCTATCCAGGGAAATTTCTGCACGCCATCTTTTCCGCCACTGCACATGGGAAATGATTCATTGGCCCACGACGCAAAAGACAAAGCCGACCTTCTGGGTAAACTCTTTGCGTCCAACTCGACTTTGGATGACGGGGGATACGCGCCGCCGACCATACCGCGGTCCGAGAGCTGTATGCCGGATATCCGGTTAAACCAAAGCTCAGTGCGTAAAGCACTTCTTTCCCTCGACACTCATAAGTCGAGTGGGCCTGATGGAATCCCTGCGATTGTGCTGAAGATGTGTGCTCCTGAGTTGGCACCGGTCTTAACGCGTCTTTTCCGGCTCTCTTACACTTCTGGCGTAGTCCCAACCTCGTGGAAGTCAGCTTTGGTGCACCCGATCCCTAAAAAAGGCGACCGCTCAAACCCGTCCAACTACAGGCCAATAGCTATAACCTCCCTTTTCTCGAAGATAATGGAGTCCATTATCAACTGCCAGCTCCTTCGGTACCTAGAGGATCACCAGTTGCTTAGTGACCGACAATACGGTTTCCGTAGAGGCCGCTCGGCTGGTGATCTTCTAGTCTACTTGACACATCGTTGGGCACAGGCGATCGAGACAAAGGGTGAAGCATTGGCTGTTAGCTTGGATATTGCGAAGGCCTTCGATCGCGTTTGGCACAAAGCACTTCTTTCGAAGCTACCATCCTATGGGCTTCCCGAGAAATTATGTGTATGGGTCAGTAGCTTTCTAGCAGACAGAAGCATAAAGGTCGTAGTTGACGGTGAATGCTCAGAACCCATGTCTGTGAATGCTGGTGTCCCCCAAGGCTGTGTGCTATCACCCACGCTATTCCTTCTGCATATCAATGACATGCTGCAAATCAGCGGCATTCATTGTTATGCTGATGATAGTACAGGTGATGCCTTTTACACCAGCCGCACCAATATTTCTCGGGAAAACGTCATCGAGAGCCGGAACAAACTTGTGTCTGAAATTGAGACTTCCCTAAAGGAAGTCTCTGAATGGGGTCGACTTAACTTAGTCCGTTTTAACCCTAGCAAGACACAGGTTTGCGCGTTTACCGCGAAAAAGTTAGAGTTTGTCGCGTCACCTCGTTTTGAGAGCACTCCCCTGAGTGCCGCAGCCAGTATCGGAATCCTTGGTGTCGACATTTCGAGTGAAGTCCAGTTCCGCGGTCATCTAGAGGGTAAGGCTAAATTAGCCTCCAAGAAGCTCGGTGTGCTCAACAGATCGAGACGGTATTTCACACCGGCCCAGCGCCTACAGCTTTATAAGGCGCAGGTTCGCCCACACATGGAATACTGCTCTCATCTGTGGGCAGGGGCACCCCAATACCAGCTTCTCCCTCTGGACCGCATCCAACGAAGAGCGGCTCGAATTGTTGACTGCCAGCGTCTTTCGGAACGGCTTGACTCCTTGGCGCTGCGTAGAGATGTAGCCTCGCTCTGCATTTTCTATCGCATGTATAACGGGGAGTGCTCCGAGGAATTGTTCGGATTAATCCCTGCCGCTTCTTTTCGCCATCGCCCTACGCGACAACATTACCATCTTCATCACTTGGATGGTTGGCAGTCCTCAACTGTGCGTTTCTCCAGAAACTTCCTGCCTCGCACAGCCAAACTGTGGAATGAACTGTCGCCAGCGGTATTTCCGGACCGATACGACCTACAAACCTTCAAGAAAAGAGCGTACTCCCATCTTAAAGGCCGGCAACGCGCTTGCAACCCTTCTGGTGTTGCGGGTGTCCATGGGCGGCGGTAATCGCTTACCATCAGGTGATCCGTCTGCTCGTTTGCCTCCTATTTCATAAAAAAAAAAAAAAAAAAAAAACAGAAATCCACGATCCACGTGTTTCTGAAACAACAGAAACAGTTGCGGTAAACACTATTTTGTTTATCGCCAAGTTAAAAAAAACTGGCATTTGACTGTAGGTACTCGTTTCCATCCTTCTGTATTGGTACATAAATTTAGGGATTAAAATCAACAAAGGGAAAATAAAGCGAACAATTCTTTATTAATAAAATAAATAACTAAACAATGTCTAATCTCTTGTACATAATACAAATAAAAAGCTATTTGGTGATAACTATTAATAATTTATTAACATTTAAATCACACTCACAAGTACTTAAAAATTGTGAATAACATCTTATGTTAGCGCGGTGATCATCTCAGAACACCTTAATAAATAAATGTCTGATCACATAATTACAAGTATTACCCTAGGTATGCTGACATGAAATAGGTAACTATTGTGCAATAACATTGCAAATACATTAGTTAAATGATACTGATTGGGCTATTCACAGAAGAAGATTCCAGTAACATAATGGAAAATGCTTCTGATTCTGTAATTTTCCTAATAATTTATATGATTACTTAGTCGCGCTCTTGAGGTACGCGATGAGGTCCCCGCGTTCGTTGGGCTTCTTCAGACCGGCGAACACCATTTTGGTCCCGGGGATGTATTTCTTGGGGTTCTCCAGGTATTCGAACAGGGTGTCCTCATTCCAGGTGATACCTGTAATTTAAATAATGATGCTTATTTATATTATGTTGTAACAAGGTACCTTTTATACTATACATCTTATAAAACGCCACCCAAATATTTAAGGAGCGTTCATTGTCAAAAGTGGCGTGCTCTTGTTTCGGAGAGACCCTTAAGACCCTCTTTGGGTCGCTGAGCCATATTAGTTAGTTCTTCATTGTCAAAAGACAAGGTATTTTAAAGTAAAATGTTTTAATATGGTTTTAATACATTTTTCTAGCTTCATAAGAAATTACGAGTAAATATAAAATCATTTTCTTTATTTTAAATTCTTTGCTTTAAAATCTTTTCTATGTATGAAATATTTAAACATGAACTTCGCACATTGTCCATTGCGTAAGACAACACGTCATCAATGTTGATTGCATACGATTTCAACACTTCGTAACTACACGTGGTACTTATCGATAAGCTCGAGCCATTGGCGTGATAATTTACTAGCAACTACAAGTTTTGCCACTTCAATACACATTATATTCCAATGTTTAATTTACTGCTTTATCAGTTAAGCAACCTTATCAACTTGATGGATGTCACTTGATGATTAATGAACAATGAACCTTGTTATCGTCATCATGCTTAAGACAAGTTGACATAGTGATCTTGAAATTAATAAGGTCAACTGGGGCTCATCAGTTCAGTTCAGACATACTCATGACATGAAATTCGCGAGATTTTTAACCTTTTTGCATCATGGCTTGGACGTCTAATGAGTAGAATTTTGTGCCGACGTCAATTCTCTCTCAATGTATGTAATTATTTGTTATATGTATTGTAGTGTATTGAAATATGAGGGTTCTTCTACAATACCCACATGCATTTCTGGGAACTAGTTCAGCGTTCAGTGAACGCATTCGCATGTAGAGCACATGCGTACAATGTCCGAATTTCGGCAATATTATTGCGATATTATTTATAATCCGTCATATGATTTGTATCTATTTATTTTAGTAATAACTTACCCTTGGCTTTGTTGGCATCTGAGTATGAGAATCCGGCGGCCTGTCCAGTCTTGCGTCCGAAGAAGCCGTGGAGGTTGGGGCCTACTTTGTGTTTGCCGCCAGCCTCTACCTGAATTTACAGAAAGAAGAAGTTAATAAATGTGAAATAGTCAGATTATTATTCAAACAGTAGCCCCTCATTTTTGAAAAAGAATTTCAAAAAGAATATAATTAAGAGCCCATCAACCTGCACACTAGCGCCATTGTTTCATCGCCGCCGCACCGCCAACGTTAAATTTAAATAATCACGAATATTTAGCAGTGGCGCTAATATGCACGTTGATGGGCTCTTAACCCTTTAACAGCCAGAGTCTGATATATAAGACATTACATATCCAGCTCATTTCGCCACTCGCCACAGTCTGATAAATAAGACAAAGATCTGATTTGGTTTTAACAGCACATTTATGACTCCCGTACCTATGCCAACCTTACTCTGCATGGTACAATTACTGTTGGTGGTGATACGAGCATGCTCGATCAAAAATTGCTGGCCGTTAAAAGGTTAATATATTTTAGCCGAAATAATGTAATAATGTAAACAATAATGAGTATGGTGACATCAATGTCAAGTTCACAATTAAATACTTTCTGCTGTCAGGTTGCAAAAGAGTTTGCAACTTAAAGAACACTATAAAAACCAGTTGACAGAAAATACTGTGACTTGTGTTGGACTTGTGTGAGTGGAGAAAACTCGGGTAGAAAATTATGTTTAATTGACAAGTGTAAAAGATAACATTGAAAGACTAAGAGGAAAAAGTGTTTATTTGTGTTATGTTGGTGTATTTAAAGCTGTAATAGGTACCTAAGTATTAGCTGTAACTAAGGTAAGTCTTTGTTATCTATCCTATCTTTGTTTCCTATTTACTATGAGCCAGATGGCTCTTTGCTGGTTAATAATTGGTTGCTATTGACAGATGCAATAAGAAAATTTAAAGTTTGGGATACTTGAAAATGGTAACTGCATGAGAATGTCTAAATGTGCTCTCCTTGAATTTTACTGCTTTCACATTAGGCTATGCTGTGCCACTATTGTTGCTAATAAGTTTCTAGTTGGACTGAAAACTTACTGTGTGGCACTGTGCGCATCTCTGGACAAAGATCTTCTTGCCATTCTCAGCGTTTCCTGCAGGTACGCCCATTTTTCCTGAAATATCAAATAAAAAGTAATTTAGCTACTGAATTCAATGACATAATATCTAGATCTAAAAAAAAATTATACTAATCTTAAACTAAAATACTAAAAAATATCTCCCTGCGGCATGGTGTTGTAGATGCTGGCAGCATTTCCTCGCTGTATTGCAAGACTAATTCTTTGAGCGACAAAGATTTAGCTACTTAGATTAAAAACAAAAGCTTTGTTGATGTCTTTACAAGGGTCTAAAGGTCTGACTATAATAGGAATTTTGTAGATATTGAACAGTTATTAGCACTGATAACCGTTATGAGTATTGTTGCAATGTGACAAGGTTTAACAATGGTCAAGTAATATGTTACTGTTATGGGTCTACCACCATTTACCTGAGGCTGTTGGTAAGACATTATTATGGTCAATTACAGAGTCGATTTGTATTGCCCAAGAATTATTTATTTGGAAATAATAGTATCAGGTCAGGTTAGATTATCTTACTGTTAGATTGGAAAATGTGATTCATTTTTACCATATCAATAATTAATTATATTAAAATTAGCACCACATTTAAAGAAAACAATCCACCATTGTTCAGGTATGACTAAAAGAATACAACTAGTTTAGCCTTCAATTATGTTTCAAATAAATCCGGTTACAACTGCTCATAACTGCACTCACTATAATTATTATACCCGTACCCGCTTCTATTCTCTTCACAATTAACTAAAATACAAACCTAGGCAAAAACAAGAAATAGAACCAAGGTTCCAATAGTAAGTACCTACTATATTCTTCATATGAATGACCTTTAGTTATCAATTTCCTGATTACAAGTACCATTTCCTTAAGGAAAATCAATAGATAACTTATGTTGCGTAAATGACCATGGCTTTATGTAACGAAGGTTAGATAATTGGGATTTCCACAGTACATTTTCAGTCTCAAGGAAAAACTATATTTATATAATATATATGGTATGATGAAATGTTGTGAGATCAGTGTGAGATATATCCAAGTTTGTTCGAAGAATTAAGAGTTTACAGCTAAATATTCTTCAACCTGCTTACCAAATTAGATAACACTGGCTAGTGGTATTTTTTACAAATGGGTCAGGATCAATGTCACGCGTCTTTGGAAGTCCAAGGCACAAGGTGTCGTAATGTCACAATTACGTAAGCAACTAAAGTTTGAAATAAGCTCAAACTAAAAAGAAATTACATCAGTATAGTAACAAATAAGACGAAAATAGTGCTGTCACATGTATTTTAAGCCAGAATTTTGGCAAAACATAACCAACTATAAAATAGTTTTAGGTTAGGGCGATGATTCATTGATTACCGCGAACCCACTTCCAATATGCATATCACTGAATAAACACTTACTTTACTTTAAAATGTAAGTAATATAATTAAATTAATAAATTATATCAGTACTCACTTTATGAAGTTGGGGAGATATAGAACTACACGAACACGGGCGAGTCAATTTTCTCAACTGGCTGTGCGATTCGGTTCGTGGCGCTGTGATCACACGACAAAAACGAGGTCTGTCGAAAATACACGAACGCTACACGTGGGTGCGCAGAAACGACCTATCACGACTATCTGCATCTCTTTCGAACGTCAATGACGTCACAAAAAAAATAGTTTGTATATTATATTAACTAATCACTCTTAATAAAGAGTGTTCTTAATATTTTTTACAGAAATAATATTTTATTTCACATTACCTGCTAGTGAATACAATAATTCTATATTATTATTCTTATGTTATTGGTGTTTTTATAATTTAACGCTGACAATACTCAACAACATCAGTCAGGATGCTCCAACTATAGTTTTGAGTGTTAACAACAGATGGCGGTAAGAGTAATGTTATTACAAGCTTTTATTTGACTTGCCCTTGTATGTTAGTTAGACTGTGGTGAAATCTTGCAAACTAAATGTAAATTTGGTCCAGTTCCCGATTTCCGATTGAGCTGAAATTGTGCATATATACATATACTATGTAAGTAAATCGGATGATAATGATAATATTGATAAATTGATAATACAAAATTATGATGACATGGAGCTGATCTGATGATGGAGACAGGAGGGTCAATGGATGGATGGATGATGGACTAGGTTGAGTATTAAGTGGTATCCAGACGGGCCTGATCAAATCGGTCGATTTGATCAGGAAAATAATTGGCGCCAATCACCAATTTTAGATTTATGGTGATATTAGAGTCCTCTAAATTGAAAAAATGCCCCAGAACGTAAATACTGGCGTCACAAATTGGTATTCTTGCGTCCGCACCTCATTTTATCGGTAATATCGGTCATTATCGGCGGTTGAATTCGGAGAGCCAAATTGGTGTTTGCGTCCGCACGTCCTGATTCGATCGGGAAATTTAATCAGATTGGCGAAAAATTTACTAGTCTGGATACCGCTTTAGTTGCCTGTTGAAAGAAAAGTACAGTCAGCGATAAAAGCTTATAGGTAACTACGAAAATTTTAAATTTTGCCAAAAACACCTAAGTACCTACTCAGTTAAACTATGGATGCTGACATTTTATTTCATCTGATAAAGTGAAAAACCTGTAACCTAAAAAACTTAAAAAACTACCCACAAAACAAAAAAATGATTCGTAACCGTATGCAGTGAAACTAGTACTATTATTTATTCTGTGGTGAAACGGCCACAGTTGGTCAGTTAGATTACTTACAGGCCTATTCGGATTTCGAGATAATCACAAGATCTTGAGACGATTTAGAGATCAACTAGATCTACATTAGATATCGACTAATTAATGTGACTTGGATATCTAAGTCATAACTTGTCGAAATCGTTCAAGAGGACCTCCAGAATCGCGGAAACGTCAAATTTGACATATCTATCTTACAAATATCTTTAAATTATCCGTATCGTAACTTGTTAAAGTCTAGTAGAAATCTAATTCATTTTCCGAATCGAGCCGTTAGTTAAAAAGTGTTGCTGCCTGTAGGTACTGGGCAGGTCTAACTTCTTCAAGTTTAAAATAGCAATAGCTCTATAAAAGATTTAGTTAGCGAGTATGTATGTACGGCGCCTACGCTTCAAGTTATAATGGGAAAACTTCGTCAGCATTTAAGGCGGTCATTATTGGATTTACCTCAAATACTTTTCTTTTATTTTCCTTTCTTATTTTCACATGGCTTTCATTAGTAAATTGCCTACACGTGTACTATGCTGCCAACGTGTGTAGTATGGCACTATACTATAAGAGTGCCTAAGTTTGTAAATTAAGTTTTTTTTTTAATTTACTGAACGAACTAATTAAAGGCCTGTTAAAGTTTCCAAAAACACTGAGGTATACTTCTTCTTAGTCGGTACACTCTTGCCAGAGTGGTCGTGGTCATCATTGTGAATCTCGATGAGTGATGATCTTGCTAATACGGCGCCATTCGTCGCGGACTGCAGCTTTCCGGGTACATTCGTAAACCGAGCACTTAGTTGCGGCCTTGATCTGGTCTGTCCATCTCATTGGTGATCTACCACGTGGCCTGGTGCCTTCGACCTTTCCCTGCACTACGAGACGCTCTATGGAGTCATTACCACGACGAGAAACATGGCCGAAGAAAGTCAGAATGCGTGACTCCACTGTGGTTGATAGATACTTACATAACACTTTAATATTGTAAAAATATATTTTTTTATCATCATCATCATCATCATATCAGCCATCAGCCCTTTAATAGGTATCACTCACTGCTGAGCATAGGCTTCTCTTCTTTAGTATATGTATATTCATATTAGTATAAGGTGGCCAGTTATTGACACCTTGCACTAAAAATTAATTCTCTTTATAGGTGAAGAGAATTTATTTTTAATATAAGGTGGCCAGTTATTAAAGAATGGCCAGTAATTGACGACCGAAACCACAAACTTGAAATCGTCTGAATAAACCATTAAAACATTTTTAATGGGTATATTCGATATCGAAAAACGAACCAATCCCAGTGAATAATTGCGCGTCATTAAAATAGCCCAAATTATCTCTACGGACACGTCAGGCAGATTACGCGTGGCCCTTGATAAGGGTTCCAGTTCCAGTCGGGAAATTGATTCGATACACCGCCCTGGCCACGGATGTAGGGAACAATAACGGCAATGCTTCAGTAGGGGTCCCTTTGTTTGACATAATTATTGAAAGTCATAATGTAATGATTGTCAGATTATCATTAGTCATAATTCTGAAACCGTTAACTTTTTAGGATTTTCGTAGGGTTATCCTATAGATAGGTTAGGTTTGTTTTATGGCAACCCTGTAAAGTTACGCGTTTCTGAGAAAACCAAATTATGACTAACGAAAATGTGGGCAAACAATACATTATGACTTAAAACTTTATGGGAAACAATAGAGACCCGCTTTAGTACTACAAATACATGATTTGGTAGGCGTGTGTGTACCATGCTGTTTTTAATTACTTAACCGAGATTTATCAGGTTTATATATGTGGTCGAGCGAATGCCTATAGCTTTCAGTGATTTAAGGTGCCCACAAAATCAAACCTAAAGGCCCAAGTACAGAATGCCATCGCCGGCCATTCCAAGGGACGCATTTATGCGTTAGAATGAGCAAGTGATATTGCTATCTCATTCTACCGCATGGCTGCGTCCCTTGGAGAGGCCGGCAATGGCCCATTGTGTACTGGGGCCTTAAGGAAGTTAGAGGTAGGTAGGTACCTCAATCCTTCGACGCGTGTTGTGCCTAATAGTGATAACACACTATCGCACAATGACCTTGGTGCGGTGCGATAGTGTGTTACGGCCCTAAAGCCTGCCTCTGCCTACTTTGTAGGTTATAGATAGACGTACCCAACTGACTTATTAGGTTTCTTATTAGGCTGTCTTATTAGTATAATAAATATTTTTAACATATTTGTTTTTCACTATTTCTATATTGATACTTTGTTGGTTTCGGTTAACTGCTAGAAGTACTCGGTCAGAAATCTTTAAATAAGGGTGGTATTCTATTTGTCCAATATCTTTGTCCAATGTGTATATGCGTCCCTCATTTTGCTTAGTGAGAGAGTAAGACGCAATGCACATTGGACAAAGAACGCCGCTGGCCCATTGTGTACAGGGGCCTTAAGACAAGATAACTGCAAACTTAGTTGCGGCGCCTCAATTAGCTTTGAATCCATGATGTTAACTGAAAACGACTAATCAGGCCATCCACGCTCTAATAACCGGTTCCACCATAGGTACGAGTCGGTATATCCACGCCCGGTTACGTTTAAAGGTTCCGTGAGCGCGGCGTGATCGTTTTACATATGTGTATATGTAAAATCGGCGCGCCCCGCTGATGGCTCCTCTACACGATGGGCCAACGCCGGCCACTCCAAGGGACGCATTTATGCGTTAGAGGGAGCAAGTGATATTGCTATCTCATTCTACCGCATGGCTGCGTCCCTTGGAGTGGCCGGCGTTGGCCCAACGTGTAGAGGAGCCATGACGCGCCGCCCGCAAAACGCGCCTGTGTGACGGAGCATTGAAGGCTCCTGTGTGACGGAGCTTTAAAGGCTTTTAGGGTATGGGTAGGCAATAGGCATTACCATTATTTTTTTATATTTATTTGTTAGGTAGCAGTTTACATAGGCATAACATGTTACATATTAATAAATATTATACCGGGCGAGTATATTTAGCTTACGATTAGGCAAGCAGGGGATAACTGGCCTACTTTTTCTGTTGCACCAGGGTGCCTTCTTGGCATCTTGGTGTCGCTCGGACAAATTCCCTTGACCTTCTCTCTAATGAGTAATGACTTCGAGGTCATAATAAAGTCTTTTAAGTTTAATCTATTTAATAGCTAGAATAAAACGTAATTGAATTAAGTGAAGTTAATTATTACCAACTTTTGAATTTAAAATTATTTACCTATTTGATATTACATTTTGACCTATGAACTTCTAGAAAACAATTCGTTACCTATTCGAATAATCTACATCTACATGCAAAATTGCGAATCCTACTCTTTACTGCACACCTACTTCTGGCGTTATTCATAAATGTCTGTCAACTCTAACAAGCTCTAAAAAGTGTTTTAAACTTTAGGAATAAGAGGGTTATAATTTACATCCGAGCAAATCTAAGCTCATGCTACATCACAGAACAACAATGCTATTGACCAGCACCGCATTATTAAATTTTCGTACGGAATTCCGGGTCAAACAAAGCGTCGTTTGGACTAGGTAGGTATGTTACGGTCTAGCTAACCGTTCGTGAAAATTTCCTCCGGTCTATGGTTCGTTTGGATCATTACTACGTTAGTCGGATGGTTACACGCTTTGATATTCCCTGGAAAATGTCAATTCGATTCGATTACTTACACATTTGGCCCCGTTATACACTGGTACGCAAGCTTGCAAGCTATATATGAACCATTGAGAAATATATGTAAGGAAAGAGTGGTAACTCGATACATCAGTTTTCTTACCATAACGCGACTTATTTCGTAGTCGACGTCTAGCCTCAAGTAGCGGAATTTAATCAGTACTGCTGGTCGACAATAGATGTCGAGACGAACGATAAGTTTAATGCTCAACAATTTTCACCTAATATTATGATCGGTTTAACCGGAACTCTATTTTCAACTCCTTGTGCTTGTAATATTCGTTGGAAATTGTTTTATCAGTATGTGCATTTTTCGTCAGTAGCGAAACTTGTGACATCTGGTATCAAGTAGACCGCTACTACCGTAGGTACCGACCTACAGATAAATCCACTACTTGACGCTAGATGTCGACTACGAAATAACTCGCGTTTTGGTAAGAAAACTGATGTATGGAGTTACCACTCTATTTACTTATATTTCTCTATGGCCACATGGAACAGGATGCTAACACGAGCTAAGGAGATTTGTAGGAGTTAAATAGTTTATAAGCTAGCTAACTACCCCATTTTACCCTCTATGGGTAAATTTATCATTTCTTACGCTGCGAGTGCCAGCCAGCGAATGTTAGTGCCAGCTAACTACTTTCACAGGTAGGGTTACCAGTTGCACCTACATGAGATGATGCCAATAAGAATTATACAGTACTTGCCGATGAAAAATGAATTAATTGAACTGATGCGCGCGGCTATAGCCTAATGGCCACCTTCGTGCATTCCGACAAAACCATTGACGTATATCTCAGGACGGGGCTTACGGGCTATAATAAAAGTGCTTGTTGAGCATTGTCACTAACGAATTGGAGCCAATAGTGCAGTATAACGCAACTAGTTGCGACCAATCACGCGCGTGATGCAAACTCATCAACCAGTCGCGTTGTAGCGGTGTCACACCGCTGTACTGGCCCCATTCATGCACCATTCTTATTGCCCGTAAGGCCAGTCCTGAGATATACGTCAAACAAGACAAGGTTTCCGATGACGCGCCCGCGCCGCGCATCATAGGCGTGACACCAAAGGGTTACAAATCCTAAACGTTTTCTAAATTACTTTCTAATTTTTATTGTTAAAATCCTCAGTACCTATTGATTAGTTTCCTGGCATTTATTACTATCGTGTCAAAAGAAGCACTGACTTTTGTTAACCCTATCCATATCTCCTCCTGTAAACGCCGTCCGGCCTAATTTATGCGAGCTCGTTTCTGTAAACTTTAAATATTATAGTCCATGGAACCGTTTCGTTTACCATAAACAACTTTGTTGTGATTACATTTTACTTTAAACGTTGGTTTCGGTAATATTTCGCGGTAAGCGAAATATTTAAATTGAATTTTGTTTTAATCTCACGACCACACTAATTCTTATATCAAAGACTTTGAGTACTTAATCTAACTTTCTTTGGTTTCGCTAGCGTTAATTTGATTTTAACATGAGAAATGAGTTGTTTCACTCCGTTTTATTTGAAAAACCTGTTGGTTATAAATTCGGGCTTTATCTAATAAATGAAAAGTTGTCTCTCCTCCTATTTTTATGTCTAGTTTTTTATCATCTAGATTTCTGACAGAGTTGTTGAATTCTTTTCGCATTAAATTTATAATATAAAAAGTTGTTGTGTTGGTATTTTGATTGACCGGTAAGCCCCTCTAACGGTTCAACTATACGAAGGTTAACAAACAGATGTAAAAATCGTAAATTGCACTTTCATACAAACTAAACCCTGTTCCACCCCTCAAAAGATAGGATAGATATTACCCCAGCCCAGAATGCTATTCCAGTGTGGCAAATTTCATCCACATCTGTTCACCCATTTGCGTAACAACAAACATCCTCATAAACTTTCACGTTTATAACATTAGCAGGTTTCTGTATATGTAAATAACAAGGAGAGCTTGGGACCTATTCTTCAGCGAGCTTTTTAACTCCTGTTTTATTTAGATATGCAATCCTCTTTCCGGTTTGCTGCAACATGGTTCACGGCGCCTGCATTTTGTATGTATTAGGTAGTATTCGTAGAAACATCTTAGCTTCGCTGCAAGTTGACAAATATTCTGCCAAGAAGACATATTCACACGTTATGGTTTATTCTGTGAGTCAATGAATAACAAAATGTATAAATTGGGTACTGAATTCGCTGGCTAGAGATTCCTCAGATTTGGAAAGGAGTAACAATCAATTATTCATTAGTGAAAAACAAAAGCTACAGCTTAGCAAAAACATGCTTGAAAACCTGAGTGGCAAAATTAAACTCATCAAAAACACGACGGAATGTACCTATTAAGACGATAGGTAGGCCCAATGCTCTTGAGCGTCTGGGTGGAGCTAAGCGCTCTGTACCCGCACCACCCGCTTACCCCGCTCACTGCGATCGTACGTGAATTTTGTATCGCTGCACCGCCACGAGGTTCAAAGAATAAGACACAGCCCAGAGGCGCGCAGTTGGCGCTATACTCGTATAATCTTTTGTTTGCAGATATTTTGTTGTTTGAGTATGAGTAGATCATGCATTTAGTGGAGGTCGTAAATGACATTTCACGGTTAATACGACTCGCGTCCCGCTTAATACGCCAAATGAAATGATATTATTATTATATATTACTTACCCATCCCGTTACGCACCGTGCACGTTTGTGTAATTGACATAACCGTCGTATTGGTAGAGTGTCATTCTATGAAACTATGTAATCAAACTTGATGAATGAATGAATTTACTAGTAACTTTTGTTTACATAGTTAGCAAGTACCATATAATGATACTCTATGCAATACGCCGTTAGCCAACATTTTTTAATGTGTTTATTACCTACCTTAGGTTTTTTGTTTTGTCTAATATCTAAAATTATCTTTTATCGGATCCTTATCGGCTTAAGAATACGACGCCATCGCCATCTGTTTGACCGTTATGGACCACGGAGTGCAACCTATCGCTCCCATATTTATTTGCAGTCAGTTACTCCACGACTTTCTAGCTGAACCTATCGTGGTAGCTTTGAACGAGGAGGTTATGTCGCTCCGTGATTTCTTTGTACCTAGTACCTACTGCTATACTGTTTACGCTTGTGCTCGGCCCAAGTGCAGCCATAAGGCTAGAGTCAGACCAAGAAAAGTCTGCAGCGGATTTGATAGCCCACGCAGTGCAAGTGTCATTTATGCGTCATAATTTCATAGAAGTTTGACGTTTAAAATAACACGTACACTGCGTGGGCTATCAAATCCGCTGCAGACTTTTCATGGACTGACTCTAATTTGTTGTGGCGTAATTACACTAAATCAATAACGCAAGGACGTTTTAGTGTTTAAAGTATTATCAGTATTAAAGTAGTATCAGATGACCGCTTCCCATCAGGCGGCTCATTTGCTGACTATCAGATAAAAAAAAGCAGCCAAGTGCGAGTCGGACTCGCCCATGAAGGGTTCCGTAGCAGCAAGTAACATAATAAAATTGCGGTTTACGATTTATGACGTATTAAAAAAAACTACTTACTAGATCTCGTTCAAATTTTCGGTGGAAGTTTGCATGGTAATGTACGTCATATATTTTTTTTAGTTTTATCATTCTTTTATTTTAGAAGTTACAGGGGGGGGACACATTTTACCACTTTGGAAGTGTCTCTCGCGCAAACTATTCAGTTTAGAAAAAAATGATATTAGAAACTTCAATATCATTTTTGAAGATCTATCCACAGATATGGGTTTGATATCCCCACACGTATGGGTTTGATGAAAAAAAAATTGAGTTTCAGTTTCTAAGTATGGGGAACCACCAAAATTTATTGTTCTTTTAACATTGAAAATGTTTTTTCGATCGCATCAGTATAGCCCTCCAATAGGGAATATTACTGCATTGTTCTTCCGCCAGAGTGCATGACCGATCCATATAGTAAACAGTTTTTTGACAATTTTGACAAGTCTTTCAAATCGGGATTAAAATATAATTGCTAAATATATTAATATAATTTAAGTTTAAAATAAGGTACAAAATATGTTAATACAATAATGCATCAGTGCTGCGTAAATTGGCTGTAGAAATCAAGGGAATCATTCATTTCCGAAAGATCAAAGTGTATGAAAGCTGTGGAAAGCGGCGGTACGTCGTAAAGCAAAAAAAAACCTCAAAGATATGTTCAGCACATTTTAAATCCGAAGATTTCATTGCATCTGGAAACTTTTCAGGTAAGAAATAATAGAATAACCGTCACATTTATTACCCAATTTTATTCTGAGCATAACTTAAACTCTTGTTATTATTTTCAGGATTATATAATACCAGGCGCGTTTTAAAGAAGGGAATAGGACCTTCCATCTTTCAGTGGACTAAAACGGAAGTTGTAATATCTAATCAAAGGCGAGAAGAGGCTGAAGCGAGTGAGGCGAAATGAAAATTAATACTTACACATGTTGAGAAATCTGATGACTTAGCTCCCTTTCTAAATAACCTTGCAACTGTGCAAAACTATATGCCTGGTTTTAATACAACAATATGTAACGCTCCGTACGAGACGGGAGCATTCGATTGTGGTGTTCATTATGTTGAAGAAGCTGTGGCCCAAGAAAACAGTGTAAATAACCCACAGTTGCAAAATTATATTCCTGATTTTAGTGAGACTGCAACTCAAAAAAAATGTTGTCTAATGTCCAATAATGTTTATGGCTCTGTGGGCACGACCAGTTACGATGACTCCTTTGTTTATTGATAAATTTGTATATAATAAAGTTTGATATGATTCGGAAACATAACACTTATAATCATTTATTCATTTAGGTATAAGTTAACAATGTAACAGTAGCATATTATAATCACGTTACAAAAAAAAAATTAAAACTAGACTAGACTAATGAGTCGACGAATACTACTTGTTTCAAGGCTTACGAAAACAATAACTTTTGATAAGTGATTACACTGCAGGTCGCCAACTGGATAGTTAGACACACAGCGGACGCTGGTTTTAACAGTAGGTATTAAGGGGCCCACCGATTACCAGTCCGCCGGACGATATCAGCCTGTCAGTTGACCGCAAAAGGCCACACACTAAACAGTTCTCTGTCAGTTTTCGGCCTGACGACTTACACGAACCGATAGTGTGTGGCCGCCTGACGATTCCAGTCAGTGCCGACAGATATCCGCCGGACAGTCCGTGGCCTCGAGTCCAGTCAAACACACATCATGAGGTAGCCGGCCGGCGATCGACACACGTTACAGCATTAGTAAATTCTACTTTATTCCTAGTACTTAAGAGTTCTTAGTCCCTAAAATAAGCATACGACTTTTTGTCTTCGAACATCACGGGTCCAATACTTAATTTATGACGCTGATATTTGCTTGTAATTTCATACACAATTTTAAGGCCAGTAGACCTTATTAACCTTAAATACGGTAGGCCTTCTGTCAAATTGAAATAGAATCAGTAAAAAAAAACAGATATGTACGTTAGTAAAATTCAACTTTAATTCTAGTATAGTTAGAGTTCATAGTTGGTTCATAGGCATCATTTTAATTTTAAGGCATGAATACAACAATGCGAAGGTTGCATAGTATCTAGTTTGTCAAGACTTTTCTTTATTTATCATGTTGTTACCTCGCAACTGTTGTTTACTGTCAGTCAAAAATAAATGTCATAGAGAGAATTATAACATAAACCTTATTTTTTTATCTATTAATTTTAAATGTGACATGTTATTATAGTATTTGCATGGCTTATATATTTGAAAATACAGACTTGATTATTGATTGCTGGAAGAGTAAGTAACCGAGTAAAAAAGGAGCAAACGTTGAAAGATTCAAATAGGGAAATTAGCGTCCCAATATAACAACACTGGTTAAAATTTTAATAGTTCTCAAGACAACGCCGGGAGGTATAGCTTCGATGGCGTTCACGGCAGCTAGCAATGAAAAGACTAGCTATTGTGCGTTTTGATTCCGCTATAAAGACACGTGGTAGAAACACTAGCGCAAGTATGGAGGTACCTGCTTAGACAAGAGATAAGACCTACGCTTGAAATTCTTCAGCTACAAGTGGGATCCGAATTATGACATCATTAATTCATTCCGTTTTAAGTTAAGAGAATATCTGGAGCAAACTGTGTTCGGAGTTACAGAGCGTGGCGTGGCGATATTACCTACCCGAAATTCTCGTAATATGTGACAATTATTACAAAAAAAGGATATGGAGTCACAAGCTGCAAGCGGTGGATTCAACATACTTTTACTTACACCGGCTCTTATTTAGGTACTATCTATGTATACCAAATTGAAAAAAATGAAAATACTTTACTGTTATGTTTTTGTTATATTCATTCTACTCTTTTAAACCTTTTCTACATAATATTAGGTCTACTTGGCCGTTACCCGAGTGATTTTTTTGTTTGATACCTTGTAATAAATAATTTGGCCAAGCCCGAGATAGCTCGAGGCATTTAGTGTTCCGCTCGCATCGTTATATTTTACAGAGGTTGTTTGCCTGTTTTTAGGATTCCGTATTCAACTACCCTATAGGAACCCTTATAGTTTCACAACACTTGTAGTTTTTACTATATATTTAATATATCATTAATTCTTCTTCGGCGGGAACGGACTCGATTAGATGCATAGCCTGCATCAAAAGTACGTCGCGGGGACGGTAATTTGTGTTTTGGGAAAGTATCCTATGAAACTCAGTGACACATTCATCCTCGATGTAATCATTTGCAAGTATATACGAAAAGCGAGCCATTGTATTCGACAACAACCTAGTGCGTAGGTGCGCCTTTGTGGCACATACAGTAAACAAACCACATTGACACATCACACGTCAAGTCAATCACATGGCCTAATACCGCGAAACAAGAAAATCGAAATTTCGTTATCTAATCTCTCTATCACTCTTGCATATTCGAGCGATAAAGAGGCAGATAACTAAATTTCGATTTTCGCGTTTACCGGTAGGCCCTTGTTAACAAACCGCCTTGATGCATCAATGTCATATTTTATTGTCTGTGAAAACTTGTCAAAAACAGTTTAAGGCACAGTATGTATAAGTTAGTCTATGAATTTACTGAGTCGGTAGTGCTGCACTCTGGCGGCAGAACATTGCAGTAATATCCCCTTTTAACCAGGTTTCACTATAGTAGTCAAAAATATGTTTACATTTTTTGCCTTATTACAAAGGAATAAGGTCCAAAAGTGTAAACATTATCTTTGACGTCGACTGTCCATTTTGATGAAAAAATTAAACTAGTTGAAAAACATGAAACTGAAGGCTCTCGACTGACAGCAGATGACGGCCAACAGGCCACCGGCCGGCTATCTGATAATGTGTGTGTAAATTGGCCTGCAGGCCACGGACTGTCCGGCAGATATCTGTCGACGCTGACCGGAATCGACGAGCCGTAGTTCGAATAGCCGTCAGTCTAAAATCTGAAGTAGAACTGTTAATGTGTGGCCTTTTGCGATCAACTGACAGGCTGATATCGTCCGGCGAACTGTCAATTTGTAGGGACCTGTCAAAATTATATCAGACTATTGCCGGCGGACGGCCGTACGGTGGGAAACTGACGACTCGTCTGTAGTCGCAGAGGTGGCAGCAGACCATTGCCGGCCGGCAATAATCGCTTATGTTTGTGGACGTTATTGGTCTAGGACGGCAGGCCGCCCGATAAGGCCAGAGACTGCAGGCGGACTGGTAATCAGTGGGCCCCTTTATCTTTGTAAGGACTCTATAGAAAGTGTAGGTCGTCAGTGTAAATCTGAGCTAGAATTGATGTCTTTAAATTTATCCGGCAATGGCGTGAATAAAGATTTTGAGCTGTTGCCTTCAGAGTAACCTGTGTAACCACTTTTTATGCTACCAAAGTTATTATGTTCGTCGTATAGGGTAAGCCTGGAACAAGACAAAAGTAAAAAATTACATTCTGAAAAATGGAATTAAATAGGTTTAAATTTGATTAAGTAAGTAATTAACACGCTTTTATTAGGTCGACCGTCGACATGTATGTAACTATGTAATGGAATCTAAGGTAACTAATTTAACTTTCTTCCAAGGATCGTAGCGTCATAAAAATTGGTAGCTGTATGTAGTTCTGATGACAATACAATAATATGGTACTGTCGAATTGATTTGATGATGGAGCCGGAAGATATGAACTGGAACTTCATGATGGAACATCGTATCATAGCTGTGTTTGGATTTGTTAGAAAAGTCTTGTAATGAACTTTGGCCACGATTAGGTTTCAAGGTCTGATGATGAAGCCGGAAGATAGGCACTGGCATTCCATGATGGAATATCGTATCATAGTCGTTTTTGCACTTGTGAGAAAGGTCACGTTGGGCTTTGAACACGATCAGGCATCAAGCGTGTTTTTCTAGTGTTTTTTAAACTAT
The DNA here is from genome assembly GCF_910591565.1 of Cydia splendana. Lineage (NCBI taxonomy): Eukaryota > Metazoa > Arthropoda > Insecta > Lepidoptera > Tortricidae > Cydia > Cydia splendana. The sequence continues at coordinate 10,307,793 of NC_085974.1, forward strand.
TAATTTATTTCGTTTTAGGCTTGCACCACGTTCCACGTTCCCGAAGCAGCTTTTTAAGTTCTTCGACCTTTAAATGTCCGTAGGGCGCCATATTCACAGTAAAAGTAATTAAATATGATTATTAAAATTATGTACCTATTATAATAATTTACTTAATTACTTTTCACTTTTACTAATTATTTGTTTATGACATGACAACATGACACCATGACATGATGTGTCATTGATGATGTCAACGAGCTTTCCATAGACTATAGAGCTTTGTTTACTGTATGTCTAGTGGCGCCACCTACACAGAGCTTTGCCTAATATTCCCTATTTCAGCCAGAGTGAGACATCGCCCTGGTCTCGTGAGTTTTAGGGCTACATGAATGGTTCAGGTCTCAAAAGATTCGTCTTAGCAAGGGCTACAATATGGTGATTTAAAAAAAGTCAAAAACCCTTTCCGGAAATCTCAATAATGTTGAAAAATGATGCAGTTTTCGGAGTCTTTTCGCACTAAATCGACAATTTATCGAAAAAGAAAAGCGATATCGAAAAAATGAAAAAAAGCCCTAGGGGTATTGAGTTAGGCTACATTTTGAAAAAAACCGGACCTTTCTATCTCTTACGGTTTATGCTGTGGCTTATCCTTTATGTAGCGAAATGTCAGGATACCGCATGAGGCGTGCGCGGCGCGGGATACCTATACATACTATACAAGTAGTATGATTGAAGTTTGTTGATTATTGTATAGTTAAAGCTTGATATGTTATTGCAATAAATATAAATGGTGATTTTTTTAAATATTCAAAAATATTTTTTTCGTCCAAAATTATTTAGATGGTTTAATATCTAAGTGTGCTCGTGAGTGCAGATAATTACTGATATTGTTTGTTATAGATATAGTTAAGTGTGATTTCAACATTTGTTTACTGTGTTGGTGATCAGCAGTGATCGTTAATTTTCCAGCAATTTTGGTGCGGCATAGTAAAAATAAAGGATTTTCTTCAATTTTTTTCTAGGGAGAGGATTGGTTAAGGCTAATATTAATGTTATTAACCCTAATTATCTATTCCACCTAGAGTAGGGCATACAGATGCTTTTAACCAACAATGCTGCACCAAAATTGCAGGAAAATTAACGATCACTGGTGATCAGTGATTAGTGGTGTTGGAGAGTGATTCCATTCTGTGTCAGATCTGTGTAGTGGGACTAGTGTCTAAAACAATTTAGTTTATAGGTACATACGTCGAGAAAATTCGGATAGACGTCAGACGTCAAGAGGGTTCGCCTTGGAAAAGAAGGAAGGGACATTCCCGTTCGCAATTGATGGAAGTATGAAAATGTAGTGATGTTCGAAATCAAAGATAACTAACAACAAATAACAGAAACTGTTGTTAGTGCACCATCGGTCAACACTTTCAAAAATAGACTAGATACACATTTTAGAACTTTAAAAAGTGCAAAATAAAATACAAGTGCTACGATATACACGCATCAGCTGTAGGAGCTAGTGTTGAGTCGCTCACTCGCGAGGCACCTCATTTGTACCACTCATTTTGTTAATTTGTCGCAGTACTTCATACCGCAAAAATGTCTTACTTCACTCCTCTATTCATTTTACTCATTTACTCGCGCGCATCACAAACACCTCTTGCCACACAAATCATTCACACACTTCAAATTTCAAAAAACTCTTATCCTTTCAAATTCACTCGCGAACCTCAAAAACTCATACACTCCTCACAACTTGCAAAAGAATCCCTGGATGGCACGAAGTGCTCGCCTGCTCGCCGACATTCAAAACTCAAAATGTCTCAAATGAAGAAACGAGTAATGGCCCACACTGTCAACTGCCGAACTACAAACCTTATTGCAACGACAAAAGGTCCACCGAGAAATGCGTTGAGTTTGTACCACTCACTGCCTCTCTGTGACATGAACACCTCAAAAATCCTTTCAAAATGAAACAATGAATTAGAAATACCCAAAGAGGGAGTGAGACAGACACGCGCCGTACTTCAATATCGCCTCGCGTCATCACCGAAAATACGTTAAAAATTAAACACGAAAGACAACAAGCGTAAGCGGCGTAAGCGCTGCAAGCTTTCATACATCTTAAGCCTTTTTGATCCTAACTTACTTGTCAAAATGGCGCGAGGAATCAGTCACCAAAAGGAAGTTCGACGTGTTGCTTCTCTGTTGCACTTGTAAATTCGTACGTAAGTGTGACAGGGAGGCAACATGACGAACATGGATCGCGGTACGCACTCTGTAGGGCTACCGCCAATACCGAAAATCGTCAATTGCGGGCATTTTTCTCTGTCACTCTAATTACGCCTTCATTGGAGTAAAAGAGTAAGATCCCCGCAATTTGCGAATTTCGGTTTTCGCGGTAGCCCCTCTGTATACCAGACAGGCATTTACGAAGCTTGCTTAGAAACAGTAATCCTTTAGTGACTAAAATATTATTGAAATAAATTACTGTAGCGTACACAATATATGATCATTTCAATAAGTTTCAAGTTTATTAAATAAAAAGTAAGTATAATTTGCATAGGTAAAATAAACATGTAGATGTAAATTATAACGATTTGAATTTGCAATACTTTTTATTAACATTATTTGTAAACGTTTATGATTTTGACATATTTATATTTATTTTGTTCGTACGTCGTTGTAGCTAATTGATGATATTACTGTTAAATTATCTGAGGTGGTAAGTTTGTCACTTCTATATAAAAATGACTTGTGAAAATATTGAATTTGTTCTCCTTAGCTTGTTAAAAATGTGGTAGTTTTATGGTTAATAGGTACAAGACTTATGAAATATATCACCACATATTATGAAACAAAGTCCCCCGCCGCGTCTGTCTGTATGTGTTTGTTTGTATGTTCGCGATATACTCAAAAACGACTGGACGGATTTTCATGCGGTTTTCACCTATCAATAGAGTGATTCTTCAGGAAGGTTTAGGTGTATGTATAATTTGCTAACCCGTGCGAAGCCGGAGCGGGTCGCTCTCGCTAATGATTATTATACTTAAAATTATATCAAGTAGCAAGGAGGAGGACTAAACAATCTAACAATAAAAAAGAGCTAAATTAGAACAAGTTTCATAAAAGCAGCAAATTAAGTTACTATGTGGGATCTTTCTCCTATAAGTTATATTCTTAACCTCCAGAATTGCACTCCTTAATTATTATTATTTATTTATTTATAAAGGAAGTGATGAATACATAAATATGTATATACATTAAATATTTTTGTCACCATTGGCCCGTTGGATTAATAGAATAGTCGACGCTAAAAATATGCTAGTACCTCACCTCATTTGAAGTAAGACATTGTAACACCTCATTTTAGAAAATGAGGTACTCATACAAACTCATTTTAAATTGATGTCCTACCCATCACTAGTAGGAGCTGCTAGTGTATCAAATAAAATAATAAAATAATAATAATTATTATTATTATCTACGAATCTACGATAGCTTCTGTAATTAACTTGTAAGTTTATTTGACTCAGCATTGTTGGTGTAACACACAGGAACACTGATTTTTTGCTGTTGTGCAGGCAAGGGAAAAAAGCGCAGACCGAGCGCCCCTACACGTGCAAGCAATAACCACTTGACCACACTACGTCAAATCACTTCGAAACATCGCTCAAAAAAAGGGCAGTCATTTTTAGATTCTAATGCACTCTCAAAATGCGTTAGTGGTGTGCATTACAATTTGCGTCAACATAAAACGAGCATCGGTAACGCGCTAATAATAATTGCAACAGCTCAGAATTCATACGTGCACAACCTGAATACTATACTTACGCGATATAATCATTCAAGTCATTCTACATTCAACCTTGTTCAGCCAAATTCAAAAATTACTCGCGTTATTACTTTTCATATTCACACCGCCTATACCCTTATAAGTAGGTATGAATGAAGCACTTAAAGTTACCTCGAAATACAACAACAGTCATTGATACAACAATATTCCCAAATGTAAACAAACGGTAAGACTTGCGTTACTTTACTCTGTAAAACTCAGTATAAACAATTCCTGCAGATTTAATTTTTACAGGATTATTGAAAGAAAAGATAGTTGTTTAGGTAGTTGAAAGATATATCTTTCTAATACAACTATCTTTTCTTTCATTAATGAAAAAAAACGATATTCGATTTAACCCGTGTGGCGTCCTAGGGACCTACGTGGTCCGTAACTTATTTTGCACTCACAATAAAAATGTGAAATAGTTAATTATACAACAAGAGAGCAAAGTTTGATATTTCTTCGAGTGCCTATTTTGAGTCCCGTGCAAGCAAAAGAATCTATTATAGAATCTTGAGCATAGTAAAGGACTCAAAAGCGCATGAGATGTAAATAACTTTGATCTCGTTCTACTGTGTGATGAAGAAGGATTACCTAAATTTTTCAGGTTCAGGATGTCTAATATTTACGTTCTCACTTCTGAAGTGAAAATTTGTAGATCAAAGTTATTTACATCTCGTGTGTTTTTGAGTTCCTTCCTACGCTCAAGATTCTAAATTAAACTATAGAATCTTTCGGTTGCACCGGTTGCACGGGACTCAAAATAAGCACTGGAAAAAATATCAAACTTTGATCTCTTGTTGTACAAATAACTGTTGTTTAAACTCAAATAATTTGTATATTTATAGTGCACTAGACGGGCCCGCAGCTCCGCTCGCGTAAATGAAATAAAGAGTTCGTCTTATGTGTAGTTAAATACCGACATTATTATGTATTCAACCCTGCCATGGTTTAAAACTCTGATAGGGATTTCTTATTTGTAGCCGTTATTTGGATAACTCAATTCGCAAATTTGTCAAAAAATGATGTAATTTGATAAGGCAAGATTGTATTTTTTCATCTACACGTATTTATTTAAAACTTGTTTCAAGATAAAATTATTATTTGTTCTTATAAGCCTAGTTGCAAAAACGTTCATTAGATTAATTTTCGCCTTAAGACGAATATGGACGATCACCGCCCTTAAATCGCCTTTTCAGACAAACATAGGTAGTCTAGTCCTCTCGGTCTTGCGATAGCTCTCGCCAGTCGCCATGGCCGAGGTTGAGCAGGTCTTGAGCAACTACGTCGTTTCAGCGGTACCTAGGACGTCCACTCGGGCGTCTCCCATTTTGTTGTCCCAAGTACCTGCGCTCTCTTCACGGCACGATCCTCTCCCATTCTCTCTAAGTGTCCGAGCCACCACTGAATTTAGCCGCTTTTGTCTCTCAATATTTCGCCACTATATCGGACCACATCCTTATTTCTATGGCAACAAAATTATATTACGATATTTGGCCGACTGCTGACTGTACATTTGCTTATTTTAATCAGGTCGCTCAATAACATCTGAACATGCACTTTAATCTACCTACATAACTTACTATCAACTTTGTATTTTTGGCCCATCTCAGCATTCTTAGCCCGTTCCCCGGACGAATGGCAATGTTGCCGAAGCCGTGAAAGTCAATCTGAATAATATAACTCAAAAATAAATTTAAAACAACAAAATACAAATTGATAATAATAATATAGTAATTACTTTGATTGATAAGAATGATAATAAGTCATATATGACATAAATCACTCGTATGGGCTCTATAGACTAAGGTTGAGGTTGGCAGCACTTTTTATTTTACTTCGTGTAAAGAAACTCAGAAATACCTGTATACCAACATGACAAACATAATTTAGTTTACTTTAACTTACGGATTATTTGGTCTAATCTGTAGCACCGCCAAACGAAAGCAACCGAGAGTTGCCGAGAAATGGCCGATGAAGATTGTTATGAAAATTTCTTTTCCTTATTGTAAATTAAATACGCATCGGAAGCGATAGTTTTTATGGTTTAGTTCTATTCCTATATGTAGATAATTGATTTGAACAGTACGGTTACCATCAGTTTGTCACTGACATAAACGCCGTCGAGAACGTAATTTACTTTCTATACATCCCGTTTGCACTAATATGCGAGTGCGAGCGAGATGTATAGAAAGTAAATTACGTTCTCGACGGCGTTTATGTCAGTGACAAACTGATGGTAACCGTACTTGTTTTTCTTATCATACGTGCGTCGTATTCGAGAAACGTGTCAAAAACTTTTTTAGAAATTTGTAAGGCGCCATCTCGCTTCTTCCCTCGTTTTTTATCCCGTTCTGGTTTTTCAATTTTATATATATGATAGTATATTTCTTTCCTTTTTTTGAGTATCGTATAATTTTCATTGTAAAAATTTTTCAATAAATAAAAAAGTGATTTCGAATAAAAATATACCTAAGTTTAAGTGTGTCATTTAGGAGCCCACGTGTAGTAGTTTTGTTTCATCTGTGTGGCTCTGTTTTTTTGTTTTTTATTATATCTATGCAATCTACTATCTAAAATAAGTTGTACACTTATAGTGCCACGTATATATTATTTCTTTACTATTTTTCTTGTGTCATTTAGGAGCGCATGCGTGGTAGTTACTTGTTTACTATTTTCCTTTTCGAGTATCGTATAGTTTTAATTGTTAAGAATTTTTAAGAAATAATATTGGAAAAACTGATTTATATTAATTCATTTTCAATGTACCCGAAGGTCGTGAGAGACACGAGATCTGGGGATTTTTTTCTATTTTTGTGTGAAAATCTTAATGCAGTTCACAGAATACATCCACTTATCAAGTTTCAACAGTATAGTTCTTATAATTTCCGTTTTTTTGCCATTTGGCTACGGAACCCTAAAAACATTTCTCGAAAGAAGATATTTAATATTTATAATATTTACACATGGCCGGGATATCCCTATTATATGCCTGCCGAGTATGATATTAAACACACAGCAAAGAAATTATATTTTATGAACGTAAGGCCGGTAAATGTTATCGCGATTGAAATAATATGTATGTATAGTTACTTTTCTCAAAAAAATTATATATATACCAATGCGCCGAGAAACGCTTACAAAATATTTCATTACAAGAAAAATATAACACAAGGTAGGTACAAAATGCGTGGAAATACTCATAAAAGTTCAAATAAGGACGGGACGTAATGACAATATTTCCACGCATGTTTGAGAAAACTTAATTCACTTAATAAACTAACATCATCTTAATAGGTAACAATCCTAAACATGTAATGGTTTCTGAATCAAACTATATAGTATATACCTACAACATAAGTTGCCAATGTTGATCAATTACATAATACATAATTATTTTTTTTTAGGAATCGAACTTTATTAAAAACGTTAAATTTTAATGGCAATATGTCGGCGCATGTTCAAAAACATTTTTTATAAAATTCAAATGAAGCTTTCTCAAACATAAGTGGAAATATTGTCATTAGGTTTGTAATAATAGGCTGCGAAACACCGTGTTGCGCGCGCTAAGCGCGTCACAACCAAATTAACTTTCTACAGTTATTTAATCTTTGGTCACAATAACTCCAATTTTATTGCACTTGGGCTCAGCACAAGCATGCAGGATACAAGGAAGGCACGGAGCGACGAGCGACACAGCCTCCTCGTCTCAAATCTAGCACACGACTGCCGGCCTCGCCTTTTTCGAGCTACGTACGCACGAAATGATGAAAAATATTCGATTTCTTAAAAAAAAATTGATTAATAAACATTATTCTACGTTGTATTTGTAGTGTCGGTTAAAACATTTATATTCATTTAAAAATAACTTTAATCGAATAAACCGTTTAGTAGAAATAGGCAAAGTTAGTCGCAAAACGGCCTCGCGTAATGTTCCTTTTTTCGAAAAATTATAAGTCACAGGAAAAAAGTTAAACGTTACAAATGTTGTACATAAATGTTGTAATTTTGGTCTGAAATAAATATATATTGATTGATTGATTGATTGATAAAGCGTGGATTCGTATATTTTTTTTCATAATAATTTTGTTGAACCGTTAAGAAGATATATATTCTAGAAAGTAAGAGTTTACGGCCAAAAACGGCGCGTAGCGCCTTAAACATATGGTATAGCATTAAATGTTACGGTTGTTGCTGACGGACTGTACTCCTGGACCCATACAAGTGGCTTTTGCATATAGTTTTTGCGCTTGTACCATGTTTACATAATTAACTTGGTACAAGCGTTAAAATTTTACGTAAGTTAAAATAAGAGTAGGTAGGTACATTATCAATTTTGAAAAACGCACCAACAAAATTCGTGACGTAGCGAATTCAAAACATCTATAACATTGGTTGTATGTCCATACTACGTCGATATCATTCGACATACACAGTTAAAGAGGAACGTAAGTTTCCAATGTGGCAGTCGATTCAGTATAGGTACACTCCGATATTCCCGGCCGTAACGTGGTACCGTGCGAATGAATCCCATAAAACGTTCACGATAGCTACAGAACTGCTATTAACCATTGTTTCAGGCGAACCAATATATATGGGACTCATAAATAATAGATCCATAAATTAAATTTTAGAACATTTTCATTTTGTAATTTCATAGTTGTTTGAAATAAAATAAAAATAAAAGTAATATAAAATAGTACATTTAAATTGAAATTCATTTATGGTTAAATTGATAAGATTCATAAAAGGGTCCAAATTCATAAGTACGTTATCCACATTTTATTATAATACATTTACAAGTGATTAGCACATTTATTTATAAACTAACAAAGTAATTCCTAGATCAAATCATATATTTATATCTGTCATAAACTCTTCGACTGAGTAGTAGGCTTTTGAGGTTAAGAAGGTATTCAGCCTATTCTTGTACACGTTAAAAATGTTAAAATCAGTCTCGTTCTTAATATCTATTGGGAGCTTATTATATATTTGTATACACCTATAGTATGGTCCGACTTTGTACATATGAATTCTATGAGGCGGAAGGACTAAGTTGTTACGGCGGCGCGTACTTTTTGTAAATTCGAACATATCGATGTGTTTTCTGACAAATAATCCGATTTCAAGGATGTATATGCATGGTAAGGTTAGCATATTATTTTGAATAAAATGTTTTTTGCAACTGTCAGGCTCATGGGTGTTAACAATAACACGGAGGCATTTTTTTTGTAACAAATAGTAGCAAATAGCGAACTTAAATTACCACTATAGTGTAAATAACATTATTTGCGGTATTTGACACATTATGACTGACGTATATAGAGATGTAACTAACGCAAATCGATTGTCACAGCAAGCGATTACGATTGGATGGCACGTAGACTGAGGTATCGAATTGTGACGTATAATGAATTTTTATTTGAGATATAAATAAAGCTAGAATTATATGGTTTCCCCGCAAGCTACCGGTCGGTCGGTGTATTTAATACACCGACCGAGTAGGTCGCACCCATTGTCAAAATTGAAACTAACTGGGGATCTATTTTAAAGTTTATTTATGTTATTTCTGTGTCAAATTTGTTGTCTGTTAAGTGACGATAAATATATCCATATTTACAGTTAATTATCCACCTTTTCCTTATTTTTATTAAAAGAAAAATGAAAAATTCATATCGATTTACTTAGACGACTACCGATTCATAACGGTGGTGTCCGGCCAACCCTAAAATTAAAAAAAGAAAAGACGTAGAACGTAAACGTTCGCAGTGCAGTTGTTTTCCTTTGTGATTTCGATGTGCAAAACTTTTTACGTAGTATTGCTGTTGTGAGTGACAGACGTCAAATACCGCAAATAATGTTATTTACACTATAAGCCTTACAATATAAACCTTTAAGTGCCTCGCTAAATAAAGTGATAGACATTATAACCTACAATTTCTAAACGCAAAATAGTGCAATTCATACCAAAATGGAGGCAAAATTGGAAGAAATTATGAAAACTTTACATTCAATTAGAACAGACTTGGAATTAAGCATCAAAACAAGTGCAGAGAGCGTAACAGAAAGCATACAGAGGAAATTAGACGAGAAATTTCATACTTTACAAGCAAATTATGACAATTTAAAAGAGCGTGTCGAAAATCAAGAGCATCGTCTGTATTTTATAGAAAAACAAGCAAGGCAACGAAACTTGGTATTTTTTGGCATTGACGATAACGAAAAATCATATCAAGAATTGGAAACGAAAATTACCAACTTCATAAAAGAATACCTCACTTTAGAACTAAGCTACAGAGATATAGAATCAATCAGGCGAATAGGAAAAAAGGATAACAAAACAAGACCCATAACCGTAACCTTCACAACACTGCATACAAAAATTGAAATTTTAAAACAAAAGAAAAAATTAGCCGATTCGCAATTCTATATCAAAGAAGACTATCCCGAACACATCCTAAAAATTAGGAAAGAACTACAACCACAAGCAAAAGCTGAGAGAGATAAGGGCAATAAAGTCATTATTAAGTATGACAAACTAATCATACTGAAGGACAAGAACGGGCCTAGAACATCAAATAACAAGAGGAACCTATCACTCTCTCCACAGAGCCGATCCTTCCCGAATAGTGCAGCAACGAGTGAACAGGCGAGCAAGAAAAATAAGCTTCTCCCAACTTCTTCTAATGCTGACCCCTTCAAGAACAAACCTAAACAACGAGCCACGGGCACCTCGGAGGGAGTAGTCAAGCCAGGGATATTACACTTTTTCTCACCTAAAGACACAGCTCCTGTATCATTACAAGACGTGCCTAACGAATAGCAATTACTGCAACCAGCAACCCCTTATCAAACACTGAATCAAGTTTAATTGTTTAAATTGTATTTATTTCCTGTGTTTAATTATGTAGTTACATGGCAATAAAGGCTTTTTTATTTTATTTTATTTTACACTATAAGACCTTAAAAACGGATGTAAGTAGATGATATTTTTGACGTTTGGGGTTATCGAAATAATGATGATATACCTACGTATATTAAGTAAATATGTCACTAATTACCTAATAGGCCGATAAACATTTAAATATACTCAAGTCAATTTGCAAACTAAAACAATTCTTTTATCAGCATACCAAGAATTTGAATAAATCGACTTGTTTATTTTGGAAACCTCATATCTCTTTTTGCAGTTTTTATAAATTGATACTTTGGCTTTTAGACTTTAAAGTTGCTTTTTCAATTATGGAATTAAATGGCATATGAGATTATTGAAGAGAACTTGTATAAGTAAATTGTTGCCGACGCAGCAGCTATTAAGGGGTTTTAACTTGGGGTTTACGATCTGGATCGTCTGATAATGGCTGGCTGTAAATTCACTTTCCCTGTCTCTTTAATCTTACTTCTTTAATTGTTTAGAAACCTTCCAATAAAAGCCTAATAAGGGGTTTATTACACCAACCGTCAGTTCAATTTATTTCAAAATAAACCAAAAAATAATAAATTTAACAGTAAAAAAACACGTGCGAGGCGAGTCGCAAACAGGGGGTTTTGTACCGTGCATTACAATAATTTTGTTTAAGTTTTTAAATAACTTTTTTTTATATTATGTATGGTTTTCACAGTGAAATTAGTAAGTTCTAGACCAAACTTAATATAAACTTAATTTTATCCATAGTACGACAAATTTCTTATTTATTCAAATATGTTGTGTGTGGATTAGTGAGCAGAAACAAACTCCACTCGCTTATGCGTATTACTTACTCTAAGTATTTTGCACTGTGCGTGCAAATAATCTACGTTGAATGAACGGTTTTGCCGGATTTAGATAATTTATGCGCCGCTACGATATCTGTTCGTTGGGCTCCGATTTTCCCAGTGATGATGAATAAACCAAGTGAATGAATGAGACTTTAACGTTTTGAAACTGAACAGCAAACTGTAGGTACTTTATTTGCGTACAATGAATATTTGAAAGAACAGAACTAACAAGGTTTACTAAAGCAGATTTTACAATTTTTTATGTTGAGATATGTTGTTCAAAGTTGAAGCTTATCAGTATATCACGGTCACTCACGGGAACATTCTCCTGACAGTATTATTTTTCCGGGCAGTTAAATCGGTCGTTAGCGCGTATCCGATTTGTGTTCAACATAGGGCTGGCACACATACCCACGATACGGCGTCGTATCGTGGGACGACGCGGCGTCGCCGTGTAACGTTGCGACGTCGTGTCGTAGAAATCTACGACGTCGTATCGTGGGCACTATACGACGCCGTGTCACGTTGCGGCGTCGTGTCGTAGAAACCTACGACGTCGTATCGTGAGTGCTATATACGATGCCGTATAATGTTGCGACGTCGTGTCGTAAAAACCTACGGTGTAAACAGTAAGTACATATTCTGCGACTTCTTAGAGGTAATAGCAGCAAAACAAGAACATGTCGGTTTCAATCCTTATATCTTGATTAACTGCGATGATTTTTTACATTTTCAACGTCATGGCAGTAACATGCCGGAAATGTTACCATGGTTACCAGTATAATTTGACACTGGGATAACGGTTTAACCGCTTAACCTCGGGTTAGTGGGATGGTGCAAGTGGTCCTTAAGGCGACGGTAGCGGTGGGTAAAATTTCAGATTCTGTCAATTTACCCCATTTCACACACAAGCGCACTTCACGCACACTACCTCACTTTACTGGGACAGGTCAGTGACCCATCATGTTTTTTTAAGATTGGACTTTTAGTTTAGTATTGACCACTAGCCTCCTTTGAGGGTAAAAGCGTTCCATTTAAAGATGAAAGAGAAACAATGCATTTAATCTTGCTTTCCTTGTCTGTTCATGTCACACGTGACGCACCTATAATTCATTTGATTGTTGACTGTTTTACTACCTAATATTGCTTTGTCGAGATACGCGTTTTGTACAATTAAAGCGAATAAAACAAGATGTCATTAAGTCAGATGTAAAATGTTATTTACTACTCTATACGGTTTTTCATAAGGTGCAATATCCATTCAATGGGAATATAAATAAATAAAGTTTCGGCAGGGTGGCAATTCCATTTTGGCGGATAAAGCGAAACAGAGTAGTTCTATCGAACCTGCTTACAAATTTTCACGAGAATCAGTTGAGAAATGTGATCTGCAAAGGAGAACATACAAAAGCATTTTTGCCTAAGCTGCAACCGAGACCTTTGCTAACGCTGGTTTAGGTACACCTATAAAAAATGGTTGTCCCTGCTGTAATTTTAATATCTTTATATTTCAACCGGTATAGTTTTACCTTCAAAAATAATCGGTATCGCTAAACAATAGCGGTACCTTACTACTTATACGTTCACGAAATCGGTATCTGCATAACTTGATTGTTAGTAAACTAACCTGGAAAATAATCTCAAAATCACCGAAACATTTATGTACAGTCACCTGCGATAATATGTTACGTCATTAGCGCCAACTTTGCCTCCAGGGAAACTTTGCCCAAAACGACAATTTTAAACAAATTCGTTAATGTAGAAAAATTGATAATAGTTATGGCCACCCTGCTGTTTTTAGTAGAAAATAGGTTATATTTCTGACCAAACTTGTGCATAACTGATATACCAAACTTGTCCATAACTTGACTTGGGAATTTTGAGCGAGTTGTTTAATATAGGGTATATTTCGGCGGGCAAAAAATTGATAAATAATGAATGCAAGTAGAAAAAATTGAGAACCCTTTGACAAATATTTCCGGGTTTGAGTTATAACACATGAAGCATAGATTATGTCTATTCAGATTTAAACTAAAAAGGCCTAAATACACAAAAGTTTGAGCGGTGGGCAAAGTAATCCGGTAATTTGGCATCCGTACCAACATTGCCCACCACCAAAAACGGATTAGGGTTGTCTTTTTCATCTAATTTACCCAACTTCGCAAGTAAAAGAAGGTTATGTTTGTACACTAAAATAAGTTTATAAATATATTCTGTATTTAATTTGTCTTATTATCCTTTATTTTGATATTTTATCCCGTTAACGAATGAAAAACACAACAAAAATCATATTTTTGGCCATTAAACTATTGTAACAGATTTTCTCAAAAGTGACAACCCTAGCCTTTGTAAAATGCTTAGGCGAGCCTTATTTGGAAATGGGCAAAAACGGGTAGGCAACATTGCCCAGCAAATGTATTTAAAAGTTTTACACTTATCGCTAAGCTATTAACAGGGAATGGTAGGATTGCCCAAAACCTTAAAGTGATCCTTAGACATCATCATCATACGAGCTGTATTTGAATACCAAATTGACGTGGGCAATGTTGGCGAAAACCCCGGATATCTTTGCCCGCCCTCTAAAACGCAAAAAATGGGTAAAAACACGACAAAAAATTTTTTTCTTTAAAACTGATGCATTTGATCACATAGGACGTGCTGAGCAAAAAAAAGTCATATGATGTGATATTTATTGAGAAATTCGCGTTTAAAAAAAAAAGCGGGCAAAGTTGGTGATAATGACGGTACCTACTCTTCGAAGGCCGCAAAAATATGTGACATGCTCTTATGGTTCTACAAATAAGATCGTGTCAGATATATTTGCGGCCTTCGTTGTGTAACATAAATTGCAGGTGACTGTACATTTGGAATAATTATTTTATTTAGTTTCAACGAAAGTTTCAAGTTTAGTACGAAAATACTTCAGATATGCAATATGCACAAAATGTAGATCTAATCGAAATAAAACATTGCTTTTTATAGTAAATTTATAAAACATTCGATAATAGGTATACATAACAATAACCAGTCCACAGCGCTAATTGGCCTGTAAGCTTCATCTCGGTCTCCAAAGCCGCAAAAACTCGCTAGTACTTAGTGCTGGTCTAGCCGTTATTTTTTCTTGAAGATTTTCAGAGAACAGCACGTACACGCATTATACATATAGACGGAACGAACGGCATAATCATAATAATTTATTAGTCGCAATCCATGGTATTACAGATCTAGGTACAAGACTTTCAGGTATTACTTATACGAATTACATAACTCTTCCTGTTAATAGGCAATATTTTAAGATAAATTTCTATAATATAATACAAGATTACAATTGTCATCAAAATTCATTGACGTACAGAAGTCAAATACGTTTTTAAAATGACGCAAAATGATACCAGCATAATAAAAATTGATCCCAATCACTAAAGATGAGTCTTTAAACTTTTTTCATTTTAAGCGAGTTTTGAAGGAACATAATACTTAAATTCGACTGTAATCGTATTGTTTTAAGATAGTTTACTGCGGTTTTCAACAATAATGACCCGTAAATAAGAGCAAATCAAATTTAAATGAGACGCGAGCTGATATTTATGTACCCTATTTTTTGAAATACAATTTATCTACTGGTATGCTTTCTCGTGTGCGTATATGATTTAATGTCAATATAATTGTCAAAAGCAAGAAAATCAAGCTGTCATTTTCATTTGAAGAAGTACACGTGTGCTCCGGTGTAGCCCCAACGGGCATCTGACTTGAAGAAGAATTTTGAGTGATGTCGTCAATGTATGGAAATTGTTCGAAAGTTTACATTTGAGATTGAATTTCTCTGTTGTCTTTGTGAGTAAAAATATAAATTCGTAATAAATTGGTACCTGAATTATCTAGCTTTCAAAATCATACAATAATTCAATTACTGTCAAAGACAAAATTTTTTTGCTTCTGTCTCAAACGGAACTCCATATTTTGATTTTTTGATACTTTTAGTGTCGATTTGTAGAGAATAACAGCAAATTAAAAATATAATGGCATGAAGAGTCGGTACACGGTTTCTTCATGAAAAAAATTATGTGTAATTGAATGCAATTATTAAACATTTATTGAACAAATTATGGTTACAAAGTGAGGTCTAAATCGAAAACGTCATATACCGGCCCCTTAATGGTAGAGTGTGCAGATAAAAGAAAAAGGTAGGTACTTACTTCTGTATGAAGAAGATTTAAAGCTTTGAAAACAAAAAAATACAGTTGTCTATTACACAAATATTGAATTACTTGTATTAAACGGTTTTATACAAATAATTCAATATTTGTGGAAAATTCTTAATCAATAATTTTCCACGATTCATATTTTATTGACAGATATGGCGATTCATATGTTATGAAAGACGTGACATATAGACGAACAGACAGAGTCATAAGGGTTTTTTGTACGGAACCACCTTTTTTTGTACGAAACCCTAAAAAGCATAATATGTATTAAGAATAGCGCTAAAATGTATGCATGTATTGACTGTTTACCGCTATTGCCATTATCTACTAGAGCCTTTGCGAGCCCAATGGTCACGCCATTATGAAAAAAAAGTGCCTGGACTTGTAGTATGAAGGCATATGACATATGAGTATAATTATTAATTTGTTGTGCTAATGGTACTTTCGAATCGTAGTCTGAAATTGTGGTCGACTAAAACTACGATACGATATCGTGTCGTGAATCAATCAATGCACAATTGCACATCGTAGGTTTCCACGTTGCGGCGCTGCACCGTGACACGACGTCGCAACGTGAGACGATGTCGCGTCGTCTCACGATACGACGTCGTATCGTGGGTATGTTTGTTGGCCCGTAGGTTTCCAGGTTACGGCGCCGCAACGTGACACGACGTCGCAACGTGAGACGATGTCGCGTCGTCTCACGATACGACGTCGTATCGTGGGTATGTGTGCCGGCCCTAACGAACGTATGTCTACGATGCGTCTAATTACAACTAAGTACTCTTTATTATATTTATTATCCCTTCGAGTGGCATTGTCCTCCTCGAGGTCTCTACGGTAAGTGGCGGTGGCCGCGAGACGGACAGACATAACAAGCCGGTTGAATGGCGCAGCCATTTTGGAAAAATATACGTCAAGTGGCGGGGCCTCAACGGGTGATCATCGCGAATTTGGCGCGTGTTAGAAATATGACCGTTTCCCAAAAAAAATCTATGGATGAGATATACAAACTATATATCACTGAATTCAGCATAAAATGGGTTATTTGATTGTATACCAATGAATTCTATTCTATTTATGTGAATTATGCTAGACTTGTTCTAATCTCATATTACCAATTTTTTTCTACTTTCATGTAAAAATACGTATAGTTACGAAATAAAACAATTGATTGTAGAAAAAGCAGTCTTTATGACAAAACAGTACATTTAACACGATTCACACAGTTTATTTCACTTTTTATCAGTGCGTATTACGTTTGAATGTTCGCGGCTCGACGACGGTCGGCGCGTAGTGGGCGAGGTGGGGCAGGAACATCACGTCATTTCTAACAAACTTTGTTTTACGCGGGAATTCGAACGTTAGGGAATACCATCCTTGTTTATTGACGAATGCATCTTGCAAGAGTGAGCAAGCAAGGCATAGTTTTCACGGTTTTATTTTAGGCGCGAAATGCAGCGTCGCACAGAGGCCGCGAGACGGTCTCTGCCAATTACGGGCTTGTTATGACCGAACCTTCTCGCGGCCTCTGCCACGCCGAGGCATATTTAAAAAAATGGCCGCGCCATTTGTCCTACCGTTCAACCGAAGGTGCTGCCACCCGAAGGGTTATAGTATTGAGTCTCGGAAATGAGATCATTGTTATTTTTATTGTAAATGGATCAATGAATGCTTGAATTGTCGTTCGCATAATTTTTTTTAAAACTATTTACGATAAATGGTATAGGTCACAGAAAACTGAAAATAAAAATTGCTTATGCTTGAATAATTACATTTTAATTGCATTTATAAAAGGTAACTTCACATTTCCGTTTACAATTGGTGAATATTAATTTAATTTCTATAATGCTGTAGCTGCATATCAGCTGCTAGGTATGTCTGTTTTCATCACGTTCTTTTTTTAGGGCTCCGTACCCAAAGGGTAAAAAGCGGCCAAGTGCGAGTCGAGAACATAATAAAATTGCGGTTTACGATTTATGACGCATTAAAAAAAAACTACTTACTAGATCTCATTCAAACCAATTTTCATCATATATTTTAGTTTTATCATTCTCTTAATTTAGAAGTACAGGGGGGGGGGGGGGGGCACACATTTTACCACTTTGGAAGGCCTCTCGCACAAACTATTCAGTTTAGAAAAAAAGATTATTAGAAACCTCAATATCATTTTTGACCTATCCATAGACGTATGGGTTTGATGAAAATTTTTTTGAGTTTCAGTTCTAAGTATGGGGAACTCCCAAAATGTATTGTTTTTTTTTCTATTTTTGTGTGAAAATCTTAATGCGGTTCACAGGATACATCTACTTACCAAGTTTCAACAGTATAGTTCTTATAGTAGTAGTAGTTTAGGAAAAAAGTGGCTGTGACATACGGACGGACAGACAGACAGACAGACATGACGAATCCATAAGGGTTCCGTTTTTTGCCATTTGGCTACGGAACCCTAAAAACGGGTCCCTATTACTAAGACTCCACTGTCCGTCTGTCTGTCTGTCTGTCACCAGGCTGTATCTCATGAACCGTGATAGAACAAGACAGTTGAAATTTTCACAGATGATGTATTTCTGTTGCTGCTATAACAACAATATTAAAAAGTACGGAACCCTCGGCGGGCGAGTCCGACTCGCACTTGTCCGGTCAAGAAAAATCTTTGTCATTTTTGGCTGCATTTCCTGATTGACTATTTGAGACGAGGAGAATATTGTGCTAGATAAAACGCACTTCCCGCCCTAGAGGCAACCGTGTACCAACGATTGGAGTGCCTGCCAATGTTTTCCATACTCATGAATAAACAATTACTGATTCGCGGAGCTTCGCAACATTGTTTTGTTTCCGGCGTCCGACGATCTATTACACGTAGAAGGATTCCGCGTAGGCGAAATTTGCTTTCAGTTAATCAGTCATTATTATTCAATCACGGGTAGATTGTTATATTTTCATTATATATTAATAATTTAGCATTAGCTAAACTCATTTTTTTTTGTACCCAGTCGACTGTAGCAATTCGGTTAATCTAATATTGAATAAACCTAACCTAATGGTTTTTTATTTGTACCCTTTTTGAAAGTTGGTTAAAAACATAGCGTAGTACTATTAGTTATTCTGTGACATACATAGCTTAGCCAAAATATGCTAGGTCAATTTGGCCACAAGCATTAATCAAACCAATGTCGCGTGTTATCCACATACCCATCCAGGCATTCACCCTAGACCGCAAAAACTTTTATAACTCTGCATTTTACTGTAGCCGGTTAAGACTATTGTGGTAAATATGTACGAAATATAATTAAATTTTCCTCATAAGCATTTAATTAATTTCTGCAGGGTCGTAAACTGAGAGCTGAAATCAACATTTTCATTTTTCTCATAAACCTCTGTTTTCGGGGCAGGTAAAGAAGGTATAATGCAAATGTATGCAAACGTTTTTGTACCTCTGTTTGGTCGGGATCTCGGTTTCGGGTTCTATTAATCTAATTTAGAGGTTCATTACGGGATTCTGACCGTGATTAGGTGACGGCGGACAAAAAGGTTTCATGTTGTTACAGTCTCCATTTCTCTTTACATATCAGTTGGAGTTACAATCACCGGGTACATTTTAAGCTATATAGTACAGATATATAGTATTGTTTGAAATAGATGTAATTAATGTATATTTATAAATGTTAATATTTGAAAGAATATTAGAAATGAGGTTTACAAATAGGTATTTAGTTAGGAACGTTTTCGTCATTTCTAGACATCGTTCACAAGTTGAAGCGTCACATATAAAATTATGTGACGAAGTACCATTTTTGTCGATATGAGATTTTGAAAATCCGAATGCCATCCTAAGCACTATTTTAATTTGCGGGTATCTACGCCTCAATTACAGACAATATTAGGATGCCTACTTGAAAATAGCAGTAATTATTGTAAATTTTATAACATGAAATTGAGCGATTGAACTATTGAGTATGGAATTAACAATGATTTTCGAATATTGACTGCATTTGTACAGTAAGCGGCAGAGTTAATGGGGGGAAGTCAATTTACTCTGCAGCTTACTGTAGATACTACACTTTTAGATAAGACAAAATTAGTTTAGTAGTACCACTGTATGTATATATATTGTATGTAAATAAATGATTAAAAAAAAAATACAAAAGGTGTGATTCTCGTACATTATTGTAAGACACGTTTTCTTAATAAAAATCCTGTCATTTCTTTCAGCTGAAATTTTGTAAGTAGGACGAGCATTTTAGTGTTTTAAATGGGCCCATACAAGTAAGTTATTCGTCGTTCCGGGAGATAAATGGACGCGACGAAACTGCAGATGTCCTGGTTCTTGTTCATGGAATTTACATTTTGCCCAGGTACTAGGGCATTATTCAAATCCGGGCATCGTTGCTGAAGAAGTGATCTAACAAGTCTAACTATAATATTTTTAGGAAAATTATTTTATAATGGTTAAAGTTTTACTTTGTAGTTCCAATTATAATTTACTACATTATTTATGTACATATGTATTTATGTAGTAGAGAGGAGGCCTCGGCCTGTGCCCAAAAGTGGGATGAGACGATGACTATGAGACGATATCCGCCCAAATACATGTATGAATAACTATATTGTACACAACCTGCCGAATCCACCAGCTTAAATATCATGTAGGCAGCGGGTGCCATCGGCCCACCGCGCAGGTAGTGCCAAAGTGGTATAATTATTTTTTCACCACACCAGCTCGGAAAGGCTTACTTTGCACTTCAAAACCTGATAGCAAAGTTGCACTTTGCTATCAGTGGTAATTCACATGTGAGGCAAAGTAATCAAATGCAAATTTTGAGTTGTTTTCTTATGTTTGCTGGAAGAATTGACTTTTAAATGATGATTTTGGATGATAAATATTTAAAACAATAATTTGGATTTGATTTGGATTGATTTGCTTTGAAACCCTCGCTCAAGATTACATTTCGCGAACCACTCGCAACGCTCGTGGTTCAATTTTGGAATCTTTCGCTTGCTCGGGTATCAATATTAGCACGAGCGGTTAAACAACAACTTTGCCCCCTCGTAAAACAAATAACTAAGCATATTTTTCAACATCATTTAATTTGATTGCGCCCGCTACGGTTTTGTTACCCAAAACAAAAGCCGGATACTTACCTAATATATACCTGACATCGGCGAATTTAGTTACTGTAAAATTTACCATCGCAACGGTTCATAAAGATTGGAAGTAAAGAGCGATATTTTTTATCGAGTCGGTATAAAAACGCGCAAAGAGCCATTTCCATAAGTTATGTTCCTACCCGCGGGTTCCTATGAGACACCACCTTCGTGATTATTGGTAATACTGTCGATTCTTCTTACAGTCACCAGCAATAGTATGTTACTCTTCGAAGGCCGCAAAAATATGTGACACGCTCTTATGGCTCTATAAATAAGATCGTGTCACATATTTTTGCGGCCTTTGTCGTGTAACATATTATTGCAGGTGACTGTACAATTGCTAAAGGGGAAAAAATAAAGAGCACGGAGTTTTCTTTAATTGATAAGGATTGATCTTTGGTTTAAGTAAACAACTAGTTGCTGATGATTTTTAGGGTTCCGTACCCAAAGGGTAAAACGGGACCCTATTACTAAGACTTCGCTGTCCGTCCGTCCGTCCGTCCGTCCGTCCGTCCGTCCGTCCGTCCGTCCGTCCGTCTGTCACCAGGCTGTATCTCACGAACCGTGATAGCTAGACAGTTGAAATTTTCACAGATGATGTATTTCTGTTGCCGCTATAACAACAAATACTAAAAACAGAATAAAATAAAGATTTAAATGGGGCTCCCATACAACAAACGTGATTTTTGACCAAAGTTAAGCAACGTCGGGAGTGGTCAGTATTTGGATGGGTGACCGTTTTTTTTTTTGCTATTTTTTTTGTTTTTTTTTTTGCATTATGGTACGGAACCCTTCGTGCGCGAGTCCGACTCGCACTTGCCCGGTTTTTTTTGTAATTCTAATAGGATTATTGGCTTTCTTAACAGACACTTAACTTTTATCTAAGGTCCGAATAGTCAGGCGTAGGTATCCTAAAATCAACTTGCCTTGGTCTTTTTTGACGAATTGCAATGTTCTTAAATACCTTGCTGGTTTCACGTTTCTTATAATAAAACGTTTAATATCGGATCAGCATTTGAATATAGCTAATTAATAACTATAACTTTACATTTTAGGTTCACTTACGGCGAAAATATTTAACCGCTGTCCACTGTAAATGTATACATCAATCTTTTAGCTTTTAAAACATTCTTTGTAAAATGTTAATCATGGAAATGGGTTTTCATCCTTTTTTCCAACTCTGACGTTACTAGACGCTGTTCTGCACAATTTATTTCAAGCTGAAAAGTTATTCCGCCAGCTCGTTATTGCATCTCCATACATCCGCCGTCTGACCTTATTATCTTCAAACTGTATTAAGCATTATAATGGTAAGAGTTCTCGGAAACCCAAACAATGAAAAAGAAAAAGATTCAAGGAGATTGGAAGCATAGCTTGCATTTTGCGGAATTACATTATTCATTTCATTTTAAAGAAAATGAACAAGTTTAATGCTTTTCTACAGGTAAGTTTTTACCGGAAATTTGCTGGAAATCATGACAATGAATTATTTTGATACCTACATTTGATGCATTAAAAAAAATCAATAACAATAGACACATAATATTTATTTATGTATGAATTCAGAACTGGTACCTAAGTGTGATACTTATTTGTAGATTATCTAGTAATATCCATAGCAGAAGAATTTTATTTGTAGAAAAAAATATAAATATATTAGATATTACCGTCACCGGTAAAAAAAAGTGCTGAGTATATTGAGGTATTGAACTTTATTGAAGAAATTGTATTGTTCTTAAACTGGTTTCTAAGAAAGTACACAATAAACAAAAAGTAATTTTCCTTTTGTAAAAATATCCTCTCTGATTGTGGTTTTATTAGGTTACTATAGTGAATTAATATTTTAATTAAAAATCCTTGACTAACTTCATCGACCTATTTCGTGACTTTCAAACGAGAGACAATTGGTTAGACCTAAAAATAGGGATTATAGAGAGCCAAGTTGTAAGTAAGCAGGAATATATTTATTATAAATCGTGTGTGGAGTTCAGTAATAAGTATTCTTCATATACAAGCTTTGATCGTATTATTTATTTATTGTAAAGTAAATTTGACAGCAACTATGACAAAGCCTACTAGAAGCGCATTGAGGCTATGTATGGCGTAAGCACTGTTGCACATGTCGTTGTGGCAAATGCTGCACGAGACCATTTTCTGCCCAATATTATATCCTTCATCTTCGTTGCAAGTGTGGCCGCAATCGCGGATCAGGATCGATTTCCCTGCGTACAAAAATGTTATGTTTTATAAAATCACTGCGACTGGTTCATTTTAATAACATTGTCGGACACTATGCCTGGACGCCATTGTTTTGTTATTATAGCGTGACACACGGCGACCCAAAGTTATCCAATTTTTATTTATCACAGTGACTTTACTGCGAAACCGTACAAACTCCGTTGTCGTCATAAGGTAACGGCGGCTATTAACGCGGGTATCAAAATCGACGTCTAACACCGCGGTGTTTACAAATACGCATTTTGCAAGCAAACAGATCTATTCCCTAAGAAATAAAGCATACACAAAACAAGCTCATTCATTGGTCTATCGTGCCCATTAGTGTGCATTTGTGTGATTGTAACAAAAAAGTCGCGATTCGTCAGTTTGTGCGACGGCGGCGCAAGAACCGATTATTCCATACAGACGCGTGACGCCACAGGTAAGTGCACTCCAATCTTACTTAGTGTTTTACGTAATAGTTATGGCAAATAAACTAGTGCAATGCCTTTTAAGAGGTTGTGTATTGTTTTCTACACGATTTTGAATTACTTTTAACTTAGTTTTTGACCGGGAATACGTTTAAAATGGAAAATAAAATACAGCGGTGATAGGCGCCAATTACTTCTGTGGTAAGTAATTCCGTGGTATGCCACGGTAATAGAAAAAGTGGTAGTTTTGTTATTTACTCTTTAGTTTTGGTACAAATTATCAGTTTTATAATTTCTTTTATTTATTCCAATCTTGATCTATTCACGCTATTAAAGAGCTATTTCCGTGGTATGGAAAGTATTCAACTAACCCTTAATTTTTAACAAAAACTTCAGCACCGATTTCCTTGTTTCTATGGAAACCCTTAATCTGTCAACTTTTTTTTATTTTGAGATAAAACCTAAAATTGACTTGCCGGTTATGTGATTTTGTCTTTATAAGAAGCTTGTAATATACGTGTTTGATTTGATTTGAAAAACCATCTGTGTTTTATTCTTTTTATGGGTCGGAATTAGGTTTAATCAAACTCCAAATTAAGCCTATTACCGATGGTATGATCAGATTACCCTCGGTGATAGAATGTATAGAAATCTATTACCGACCCATAGAAACATCGAATGGGTCGGTAATAGGCTGGTAATAGGCTCTTAAAGAGTTAACTATTACCGAGTGACTATTTGGTATTGTATTTTTGCTATTTTTAAACATACTCCTATAGTTTTATTTTTTATTTTTGTGTCATTATTAAACTTAATGACACAAAAATAATATACAGAACCCACGTCGTTATTATGGTTTTAACCCTCGGTATTAGGTTTCGAATTTTGAGTTTGGTTTCTATTAACGAGTGTAGAAAAATCATGCCAATTGTACCCTCGGTAATGAAAGCTCAATTCGCGGTAATAGAATCACAGCCTGTCCCTTGCCACGGTAATAGAAGATTTGGTCATTTTGGCTTCAAAAAATATTTTAATACATATAATAACCCAAAATGAATCCAAAAACGTGTGAAACGGAAAGTTCATTAAATGCTCTGATGAAAAAAAAATATTCCTGGCTGCTAGACAGCATTGATACCCTTAATTTTTGGATCTCTTTTGAAAAGTTCCTTAACTACCACGGTAATAGGTTAACAAAGTTCCAAGTGATACTACAAAATGAAAATAATTATTGTAAATTGACACCACAAGGCTAATATTTCCATCATCCACATACATATTTCCATGGAGATATTTAAAATGTAATATTACTATCAGTCACATTTTTGGCCCTACACCGGAACGTGCGACACAACTGAAAACCGCCGTGTCGCCGAAATAATTTTTAGCTTGTAAGATTTTACTTTATGTATGTTAGTTTGTAAGGTATGTATCTATGGGCCTTATATGCCTGATAATAAATGATATTTGATTTGATTTTGATATGCAAGTGAATCATCTTGATGTTTCTAAGAGAGTTTGTAATAAGTATACCCTATACTATTATAAACTGAGTTAGGTACTTAAAATCTGAATAAAACAACCTATCTTCTGAATAGCAGTTACAGGTATTAATGTAAATATTATTCAGAAGAAGGTTAAATATATTACACTGTAGTCTCTTTAAAAAAATAAAATACTGAAGGACAAGGCTTGTAAATAACTCACCTTCTATTTTGTACATTTTTGTAAGACACGCATTATTATCCCTGTTGCAATATTTGATCGTCGTAGTTGCATTTGTTTTCCAACAGGAGGGGTCATGATATGTGCTGCATGCGTAGCAAGCTTTACCATTCTCCATCAACGACACTTGTCTATCATCGTTCCATTTACCAGCATTCTTTGCAGGATTTTGGTAATATTTATTCATATCTATTACATTCTTACTTGGTGTTACTACTGTGTTTGGTGTTAATACTGGTTTGAATACGTTTGTTTGAGTATTTTTTACTGGTTCTTTTTTTGATGTAATGCCAGCACCTGATTTATCAAGCTCCACAGATGACGGACCGTCAGCATGTAATCTTCTTGAATCCATTTCATAATCTGGCATAGAACGTCTAGATTCGTGAATACAATCAGCAAGAAGTTTTACTGCTTGATCACGTGCTTCACTAGGTGAACTTTTACCAACTACATCTTGTGTTTCAGGATTACCGTATCGTGGTTCTGCGTCTGCTTCGTCCTTTCTTCCACACTCCAGAGAATCTTCATGTGAGTCTACCATAGGAGGTCTAGGGTCATAGTCAACTTTCGCAATATCCAATAAATCATTATTCGGTTTTTGATCCGGAGTTGCTTTCTTGTTTTCACTCGCTGACATTTGATTTAGAACCGAGCTCTTTTCAATAAATTCAACTATTTTGTCAGGTTGTTCAGATTTCCGGTCCATCTGATCTGATTCATGCTTTTTGTCATCTACAGTTGGGTAGCTATTTTCCGTCAATGATTGGGGCTTAAGTTGAGGTTGAAGCAGTTGGTTCCCAATTTGCTGAGCTATCGGCGGTTGAGCAAACGGTGCAGGTATCCAACCAGAATCAGTAAAAGCAACTGGATCTCCGAAATTCCGGCGTCGACAAGGTCTTGCACGTGGCATGTTTGCGAGTTGATCAGTAAACTGCGGTGATGAGACCGGCCTTTGGTCCAATGGGCGTGAGGGAGGAGAAAACGGATAAAGTAATTGACTTTGGCCATATTCTTGGGGCTGCCACTCGCCTGCAACTAAATTATTTACAGAAAATGAGTAGGTACTTACAATTTTAACAGTGCAATACTTACATTTGGTAAAGTATTACCTAAACCTGCAGCTACATGAAAATACAAGAACATATTTTTCCACATTTTTTTTATGTTTTAAAAACACTGCTCCAGCCTTAGTTCACGCGAGGTCTATACAAAAGCCACTTGTGAAATAAATAAAAATATTGTTCGGCGCAAGTTTTAGATCGGGTTTTATGACTGGGGCTGTAAACCAATATCAGTCTATTGTGGAAGTGCACGACTGGAAAGGTATTTCATGAAAACAATGGATAGGTACCGCATGGAAACGATTTTCATTGTTCCAAACAGCCGCCTTTTAAACTTCTCATAGGATTCGATGCAAAAATACGCATCAATAGCGACAAAACAATGTTGTTCCGTTCCAGCATGTTCCGGCATGAGCCGTAACCACAAAGCTGAGTCATTAAGTCAGGTAAGCAATAAGTCAGTGAACGTACATACTTTATATTTAGTGGAACATATAAAAAATGGGGAGTACATACTTTAAAAAATGATTCACCTAAGCGGTATATACCTACTATACCGCAGTACCAAATAAAAAACCAACTTGACTTTAACGGAATTGGCCTAATGTCCATAACTTTGATTTTCTACAAAGTGATAAATTTCTAAATTAACTATTTAGAAATTAATTTCCAAGGCCTTTTCATTAATTTTCGAGGGATTTAGATCCCTTTCGCGTTCGTAATCGATATCGGAGACAGAAGGAGAGAAATTAACCCCATTTGTCTTCGCCGTTTTGCTTTTCAGATGGGTTCAGGAGGTAGAGGATTACTAGCTTATACATATCATTTTATTTTACGCCGGCTTATAATTTAATTACCTGTCTCGTTATATTAAAAAATAACCCTAATTTAAACTAAACAAGACAAAAGCTTTGCAATTAACTTCATACAAATAGCTTTCTATGTGTCGCTAGTTAATTTGAATTACCGTAAAGTCGGGTTACTTTAGCCCTGGAGGGTAACTTTGGCCATTAACATTTACTCGGTCCAGGTTATATTATTGCACTGCAATTATAAAAATATGACATGAGGTTGGTTTTAGCTAACCTTTGACGTTTTTATGTTTTTTATTAGACCCTTTTAAATAAGGTTTTCATGTGGGTCAAAGTTACCCTCCATTGGGTCAAAGTAACCCGAGTTTACTTTGATCATCGTGAGCATAATAAGAGTAGCCTCTATTTTATCACTTTACTACTGTGGCCCTACATGTACATATTGATATCAACTTAATTAACACGGAGTTTGAAGGAGTTTTTGTTTTTCTAGTGTATGGCACAAACAAAAATTTAACTGATCTGTGACAAGAACATACCCATGTATATTTTCGTGTTTGTAACTACATTTTATAACAGTAAATTTTAATATTAATTAGCTACTTAGTGACATATTGGCTATATATATCTGACTAGCAAAATTATAAACAGAAGTATATTTTCAGAGCAATTGAGATAAAATTTAAAAATCTGCACGACGGCCACATTCCTCCGCAAATTTTGCGGTGCGCGATGTCTTTCGTCTCCTTCCAAATTTTCCTGGCTTTTATATAAAAATATTCTTAATCTGCTGTTTTGTACGATAATAATATGACGCTTCTCAATTTTTCAGTTTAAAAACAGTTCACATCAGCAAATTGTTTCATTTTCCTCAATGCGGAAATGTATTATTCATGTTTGAAGAGATTAGACAGCGCAGCATCTAAATAGATAGGTATTCGCTAGAGTCTCATTGTTATGCAACAGAAAGTTTTGCTAGCGGTAGAGTATTATAATGTATGCAGTTCTTCTCAGTATTATTTAAGAGCCTGGCACTTGGTGGTACCAAAATTAAATGACAGTTTTAGTGGTACTCAGAGGCCGATTCTGATATTAGGTTTTCGCTCTAACGAAATTCGCTCCTTTTGATCTACCTATCTAGTAAGTGGAGTATGTGCACAAACGCAAGAGTTAGAATCCATGAAAGAACATGTAAACGATCTTACCTGATCGACAGTCTTCCACAAATTGACTATTTCTTACTGGGGCCTTACCATGATGTCCTTATTGCGATTCTGTTAAGGACCTAAACTGAATTGCTAAAGGACGGAGCTATATAAGTCGCATAACTTTAGTTTTAGTTTAGGTCCTAAACAGAATCGCAATAAGGACTTCATGGTAAGGCCCCTAATGTCATCATCATCAGCATCTCGCGCACTAATAAGTGCTAGCAAAATGCCTAATGAGTAATGACATGACTGGTATAGTCTTGAGTCGTCCCATTTGTTTTTTGTCAAGTTTTTAAATTAGTCCTATTCTGCTTTCGTAACGCATTCTACATTCGTCAAGTTCATCGGTGGTCTTTTTCATATCTGGTTATATTTGGTTGTTTGCCTTTTTCTTATTTCGGCTTATTCCGGTATTCGTCAACATCTTCTTTGGGCATGTTATTCGTCCTATCGTCTTTGGACATATTCTAATTTCGTATTTTTCTAATTTAGGCTCTTTTGAAATTTGGACACATTCTTTATTCGTCCCGTTCAATATTGGTCCCGTTCAATATTGGTCCCGTTCCATATTCGTCCCATTCGATATTCGTCCCATTCACTCTTCGTCTTGTTTTTTTGTTTTGTCTCCACAAACAATGATCTTTTTACTTAAAATATTAATTGAAAGTACTCTAAACAATACACATGTAGAGGAGATTAGTCCAAAACGGAGACACGGGGCTTACTCCATAGTGGCGTGCCTGGTCATAGACCAGGGCATGGCAGTATGGCTACTTAGATAGTTTCAGACTGATAAAAGCTTTGGTAACTGCTGTCAACTTTCTTGCTAAGTTTATCAACTAAACTAAAAATGTCTAAAGTAAAACTGTAAGAAATTGGCCCATGAAGAAGGCTGGTTGGGAACCTGAAGAACTTGGAGCATTTCATTAGTATTACTAAGGGGAAAATCGCGTATGGGATTTGGTACATGCTGTACCAAATCCTATACGCGATTTTTCCTGATGATCTTACACCCGGCTATAGACTAGGCATGGGATAAAACCGTATAAAATAAAGATTTTATTTAACATTTCCCTTAAGTCTCGATTTCAGCCCACCTTCCCCTATTTGCATTTCCCCATATTCGAAATGAAAAGCCTCTGCTGTGCCTCTGGGTTTAATTTTGGTGTACCTTATTAAAGCACTAATAAAACACTTGTGTATTTTTTAAATAAAAATAAGAATATTAAAAAGACAATCAACAAATATGGCCAAAGATGACAAAGACTACCAGCGAAAGTGACGAATGAAGAATATGATAGAATACAGAATAAGACAAATTAAGAACTTGTCAATAACCGAATGGGACCGACAACGTACGTGGCGAAAAAAAAATTGACGAATAATGAATGAGACTGAAAACGAGATAGACTAAGATCGAACATGGCCTAAGAAGATAATGACGAATACCAGAATGAGATGAATAAGAAAAAGGCAAACAACAAATACTTATGATCAAAGATGAGAAAGACCACCGCCGATAGTGACGAATGTAGAATAGGTGACGAAAGCAGAATAGGACTAATTTAAGAACTTGGCAAGAAGCGAATGGGACGACTCAAGACGATACCACATGACTGTATTTGCATTTTGCACACATCAATCAGTTAGCGATCATCAATGGTCGTATAAAAACAAGGTCAAAGAATTTTATCTTTCTTTTAGTTCTTGTAGATAATTTGCTATTGGTCTCTCCCTTTTTCCCTTTTTGCTTCGATTTTGCCCATTTTTTTAAAGGGTGTTCTGCCTTTTCGCAGAACTATTTTTGGCGGAATTTCATTTGCCAACCAACATTTCGCCGACGTTTCACTTTAACAACTAACGATTAGCAAATTTTTGTATGGCAACGTTTCAATTGGTAGAATTATTGTAAAGCAGATTATTATAACGCCTCTAAACTTTTGGGAGACTTATCATTTGTCAAATCTTTCACTTGGTCGAACAACTCTTGGACGAATAACGTTTCGTTGGAGCTACAGTTCGCTTTTCATACATTAGGCAAGTTACAAATAAGAAAAAGATAAATACCAAACAATCAAAAATGGCCGAGTTGTTGTACTTTTTATAATGTAAATTTTAATATTTGAAGCCAGTGGCAGCGAGCGAGCGAAGCGAGCGAGCAAGACCCTCCTGGGCAGAGCCGACTTGGACATGGTTAGGTTAGAAGACTCATCACTCAGCAAAGCTCCCGCCTTAGTCTTCAAGGTTATTTTTTTTTTTCAACAACCCAAAAAACGTAATTACACAGCAACTTTCGGGTCAAATATGTCGGCCATTTTTGATTTTAGAGGAAAGTTTATTAAGAAAAAAGTGATTATTTCAACAAAATCATGTAAGTGTTTTGAAACCCCTACTTGTTATGTTTTTCTCATTTTCTCGAAAAAAAAATTAAAGTCCCAGAAACGGCCCCCCTTTGGTACAGTACAGTCTGACCAAATGAAACAATTGGTAAACAATAAACAACTAAGTGTATATTATGCCAACTAAAACATTCTACGACATGAAAGTTGGCATTTTGAAAATTGGCATTATAAAACACAGACCAAACGTTTAGTTGGTAAGTGTGCGGTTGGAAAATGAAAAAAAAAAGATTTGAAAAGTTGGGAAATGAAAATTCGGCGAAATAAAAATCCGCCAAACGTGAGTTGGGAAGTGATAATCGGCCATACCATTTTCGGCGATAAATAAGAGAACCTTTTTAAAGAGGTTCTTTGTATAGATTGATAAATCATTTGGTCCCTTTTTTGGACTACTATACTGGAGTTTCGTGTAATTATTGCGAGCTGCTAATGCTGATTGGTTCTCACGGTCAATGTCGTATCAAAATAAGACGAAAGACTATATTAAATCGCTGAAACAGAATCAGCCTCCTAGTTTCCTTTCCGGTCCCAATTTTGACGTAGTTCGAGCTTTAGTTTTATTGGTGTTAGTTTTGAGTTCCACTTCTGAACTTGTGGCTTACAATGCTGCTATATCGTCCGCAAATTATGTAATACCTATTCTCTCTCCTCCTATCTTATATATTTAATTCAATCGATATCTATGGTCCAATAATCTAACTACCTATATGGATTCGACATTTCAGCAAGAGACAAAATTCATGACAGAAGTTACGTAAAAGTTCGTACACGCCGTAGGTAATGAATATTATATTTAACTCAGCAAATTTTATGTAAATTTTAATTTATGTATTAAAATAAGTGACTGGCAGTTCAGTGGACAGAATCACTGTCATGACGCGGCTTCGGAAGCCTGTCGTCGACAGCTGGCCGACGCGGTTCGTTGGACAATTTTTTATGGATTCGATGAATAAAATCCTTTTTCACGGTTAGTAGAACTTTTGTCTATCTCGGTACTAATGAACAGAGACGTTTTGATTGAAAAGAAGTCTCTGTGTTTGATATGTTGTCGAGAAGCAATATTTTATTAAATGGACGGCCGTAATAGCTTTCTTTATTATTATTTTTCATTGATATTCAGAAGATCAACAGTTGTAAAATACATTCATTAATTTAGTTGTTAATTGTACTAAAAAACTAAATGAAAGATAGCTACCTTTTAATACTACACACACTCTCACCGCATACTTTAACTTAAACACAAAAAAAAACAGTACACTCGCGTATAGGTACATTTATTTATTTATATGGGCCTGTGCCCAGCAGTGGTGTCCCACAAAGGCCTCCCAACTCTCTCTCCATAATTTTTTAGTGTATAAAGTGTGTTTATTTAACCTTTTCGACGCCATGTCAAACACAAAAGCTGTCACTCGTACGCCACGTCACCCAAGTGTCAAAACTGAAATTGAGCTTTATGCATATGCACGTAGGTCTATGTTGCTCTGTGGTCTGTGACCGATTAATCGGTCTTTGGCGTTGAACCTGGCGTCCAAAAGGTTAATTTAACAACATTTTTCATGCAGACTTCTCTCCACATTCCATTCGCGCGCGTTAGACTTTTGAAGCGCCATGTTTGACGTCTACCTTTATTGCACGGAAATGTCCACACACCTACTATAATAGCATCGGTGATATAATGTTAGTACATATATTACTCTTTAAATTTTCGACGTAGTTACGTAATGTACTTATTATAGCACCAGATGTACTGTAAATTTATAAAAGAGATTTGGAATGAAAACTTTCACATTGTCCGTTATTGGACATGGCAGCACGGACTCGTAGTGCACAAAACGGACTTGCCGAATTCAACTCTTTTTGTTCACTAATTGAGAGAGAATCGTTCACCATTTATCCCTGTTAATTGGTATTACTGTACGACGCTGGTCATGGTCAAACTGACTAAAGTTATACCTACCTACTTCATTTGGAATATTGTGTCTGATACTAAACCAGTCTTACGTCGTCTGAGTTAATTTCACCCATTGGGCAAATGAGCTTTCTTTAGAGTTACAAACTGGGAATAATTCCACTTACATAAATATCGCCTCCTGTACGGTTATGATGGTCGTAGACATCTACGTGACAGAGTGATCATGACAGTGTAAAAATTTACATTCATTTTATTATCATCTAAGTATAATTCACTCACTTGAATCATTCACTTGGTGTCGTGTGTTGAATAAAAATTGCACACATTTCACAATATAATCTTTATCCGATTTTGATGATATGTTCTCATCTCTCAGAATTTTCACATAAAGTAACTATTTTTTAATGTTCTTAGAATATTATTATCTAGTTAACTACAGCGATAGGTAGATAGGTATCTATGTAAACTGTATAAACGAGACCTTTGTTACAACATAGCGAGATATATGTCTTGGCCATTAGTTTGACACGAGTTCATGCCCAGCCAGCGTCGAAAACTGTATGTACTTAGTTAATTTTCATTACCAAGAGAGCTTACTTTGTCTAGGTTATACAGGGTGAATTCAATATCGTGATACAAAATTCTTGGCTAATAGGTACTAATATTAAATTAAATCAGTTTTTAAAATTAGCCTTATTTAACAATCGTTAAATTTCTAACAAAACAAATACTTAACTCTTTGATCGTCCTGGTGGTCATCTATACTTACCACCTATCAAATAGGTACATCCCAATCAAAATTAACATGAAAAAAAGCTGGTAGTTGTTTACTGGTGGTTAGTATATGAGTAGATGACCACCAGGACGAAAAGAGTTAATGAAATAAATAATGAATAGTCCTAAAGTGTGGCTACCCATGAGAGTAGCTTGAGGAAATTTATTTTATTACATACCTACACCTAAATTGTTATGGAAAATTCACCTACTTATGTATGTAGGTATCTTATTTTCTTTGACAAACCAGTGGCATTTATAAATCAACATATGTATCTACCTACGTTTTTTTTTATTAACCAAAGTTGAAAGTATTAACTTGAAATTAAACCTCTTGTAATTGAACGCAGTGTTAGGGTAACCACAATTAAGCCAAAAATTTGGAAATTTAGAAATCTAATAAATAATGGATTAAATTAGCAGCATGAGTCCTAGTAGAGGGGTTTAGTTAAGGCAAGAAATGTGATTTTTTTAATTTATGTTCCAATTTGAAGTCAACCTGTATAACACGGTCGTGCCTGTCCCAATCGCAATCTTAATTCAATTGGGCAAGGTTGCTTTTACCAGTTAATTATTCAGAAGCATCCGAGTTTGTAATACAATTTTCTCAAAGGCGGCCGTGCCTAGAACCAGAGTTAAGTAACAAAAAGTGATCTCCATGCAACGTAATGCGCCTCGTCATTATTTTAGTTAGGTGGTGCACTTAAAGAGCTCAAAACTCTCAGACATGGAAATAAAGCACTCTGTTGTGTGTTAAAATAAATAGATAGCGTTGCGCTT
The DNA here is from genome assembly GCF_910591565.1 of Cydia splendana. Lineage (NCBI taxonomy): Eukaryota > Metazoa > Arthropoda > Insecta > Lepidoptera > Tortricidae > Cydia > Cydia splendana. The sequence goes on from NC_085974.1 coordinate 10,342,043, forward strand.
TTGTTTAGTAGCACAATGGCTTTCAACTTTATATGTAGGTGTAGGTTAAAAGTCTTTATAATTTACTTGGCCGAGCTAGAACCTCTATAATGAGCAGAGTGACATGAAGAGACTCTCGTCGTCGTGCGGCCTAATGAAAGACAAACAGACCTTTTTAAACTTTTATGAAGATCATTTGATATTTTTGACTTGGGTTCAAGGCTCTCCTAATTGTTTATTTAATTACACAATTAATTTTCATTTTGATATTCAATAGATGGCATTGGCGCCTACAGTCTTGATAATAATATATGTATTTCAAAATGATGGCAATGTTTATTTTAACAGCCATGCTACATCGATTTAATTAATAAAGGAGTTTAACGCTCACAATCTGACGTTTAATTAATAATTTTATAAAATCTCTATTACTCATAAGAATATGACAATTCACTTACATGATTAAACATATCTATAATAATGAATTTGTCTTTACGAGGATATTAAGTAGGTAGGTAATACACATTTCAGAAAAAAAAAATTACAAATTACTAAAATATAATATTAAAAATTTAGTATTGTTCGCCGTGCGTATGTAAATATTAAAGAGAGTATTATTAAAGTTTATAAAAAACTATACAAAGGTGAAATTTTCTTCGCCGTGTGTACCTATATGATTTGTCAGAGGTGTCATTTAAGCAAGGCAAACTTAGGCCTAGGGGATGACGGGACGCGGTAATCGATTTACTGACTGCAGGCCTACGGGTAACTTGGTTACTCGCCTAAGTTACATTCTCGTTATTAAGTTACGTTTAAGGCTGTTACAACCCCTAATTGTGTGCATAAGTAGCCAAAGACAAGTTTGGCCAAATTTAGTTAAGTTATCCATAAGCAAACAACCCGAAATCATCTTTACTAATACGAAATGCTAAATACATAGTTTGGCTTTAAATGACGGTACTAATTGCATTGCCTGTTTGGAGCTTTGCCTAACCTAGTTTTGTTTGGTCCAAATTGTGTACGGTTGAAAGGTAATGTTCCTGATCATTTCTGTTATGAAGAATATTCCTAAGAAGAGTCAAGATAGGTAAAAAATGAAATATTTTGTATACATCAAAAGGGAAAGAGTAATAAATTACGTGACTAAGGGTACTCTGCAAACTTTTTCTTTGTCTTTCTCGCGAAGAAAGTATATTTGTCGTTTGAACTTAACTGGTAATCACATTCAACTCAGACAAATTAAGCCCAAGAGCCCACTAATTTTAAGACCAAAGTTCAAAGTTGAGTAATCCCGCAGGTGCTCGAGTGTTTGCAGTTATTTGAAGCAATGGAAAACTTCACAACCGCCTCGAGTCAACGAATTATGTGCTTTCTTTTGTTTTCTTTAGTCAGCTGGACCCTTAGAGCATTTAATAACTGGAGTCGCCTTTAAGAGCTTACCCCTCTGCTGAAAACCTTGCACAAACTTTTGTATGGACTGACATGGCTATTTTTCCGTTACGTACAAATCATGTAGAAATAGCAATACATTTGACGTCCCCTCCCCCGCAAAAATTGGCAGACTGTACAGAAAATGACAGCCATGACGTCTCCAGTTACTAAATGCTCTAAGGCCGAACCTAAAAAAGGAAAGTTTTATAAAGGAAAGTAAATAAAATACTTGGGCAGTTATCGAGTTTGAAGAGGTTTTATCCGGTGTTATCCACGTTTTCCTTCACTAGAATATTCTATTCTATTAACAAGTTTAGAACAATATTAAGCCTTCCATAGAAGTTTTGGGGTTTGTTGTGAGTAGATAGTTTTGATCGGCAATTGGCAGGCACTTGGTAAACGGGGATGTGAAAGTGTAAGTTTAATATAGTTAGACATGTGAGCTGATCAAAAGTTGGTCGTACAAGTTTACTAACTTCTTGTTTCGTAATAATGGAAGTTCTACAAAACTACCTTGAAAAGTCTTAGGGCCCGATTCGGATTTTGAAATAGACATCTACTAGATATCTTTTAGACGTCACCAAGATACGATAACGATATGTTTAAGATCTAACCTGTCTTTGACATTTATGCGATTCTGGAGATACTCTTGAACGATTTCCACAAGATATGATTTAGAGATCTAATTAACATCTAATAGATATCTAACACTATCTGACGTAAAAGTGACACTGGTTGCCCGAATTGAGCTGCAAAAGAGAACTAGTTGAAATCTAAACTATAACGTATCTAGAATGGATCTAGTACGTGTCGTCTCTTGTGAATATCTTGAAGTTCGAATACGGCAGTTAGTAAAAGCTGTGATATTGTGATTGCCTCGTTTTATTCTCATTATAGGACTGTTTTTCTTGTACGTACCATATACTCGTACAGTCAGGAGTGTTGCTGTCTGTACCTATACAGGTTGGATTTTTTAATGGGGTACTGAGGACAGCTACCAGAACCCGTGCTGAGGTTTTTAAGTTTTTAAACTTACAACAAATTAAAATTCAAAAACATATGATGTCCGCACATCCATCTCGCTCACGCTTACGCTCAGTGAAAGTGAGAGAAGAACAAGAACCTTAGGGTGCTTTAAATTTGTATTGTTTTTCCGCAAAATAAACTTATAGCTATATAAGGAGAACTGAATATAACGCAACATTAATTTCAACACACGGAGAAAAAAATCTAGTGTTCTTTACCAGAATATTGTAAATTTAACTTGATTTTATTGTATGTATTATATGTGACAACTAGACTTTTTTTACACATTAATAGAAAATTCTAGTTCTTTACAACATCATTTCTAGTTCCTATTACCCACTTACCTAGTATCGTAAAAAATAAATTTTATATAGTATACAAAACCTATCTGTAGCCTCATTATAGGACAGGGTAGAGTTTATCAGATATTTCATTAGTGTTCAATATCATTACTGCGGACTTGAATCGCCGTAGTTTTAAGAACACCAGATTTTTTATTAGTTTTAAGTATAATTTTAGCTGACTGAAATAATCAACAACTTCTGTTTACTATATGCAGTATTGGAGAATACCAGATTTATGTTTGTGTTAAAAATAATTGTTGTGGCATGAAATAAACAGTATGTTCTGTTTACTATATATATTGTAGAGTTTAACGGGTTTTATATTTGTGTTCAGTAAATCATTATTGCGGACTGAAATTGGAATATACTGCCGAGTGAAACAGAGTTAGGTTAAATATCTTAGGTGAGTCTTCGCTTTAACATGCTTTTGTTGCGATGAAGACTTACCTAAGGTGTTTAACATTATTCTGTTTAACTCGGCAGTAAGTACCAACATTGGCTTAGTCCGCAATAATGATGTTTGTGGTAGGTGTGGTGGCCTGAAACATAAACAGAAAAATCTCAATCCTAAATAATTACTATGAGTAAAATAAAAACAAACTTTTCTTTTTTAAATTCGTTTTATTTTTAGTAGTACACAACATACATTATCGGCCGCAATTTTAGTGAGCGTATGGCAAATATAACACAGAGATCATTTTGGTAGCAAACACAACACACAAACAGAACACTCCAATATAACCTTATCACTATTAGCAACATATGTATACATTTTCAATTAAACCGAAATTCGCTTCGTCCGCCTTTGTTCACTACACACAGACACTTTTTTTTGCTAAAACTGGTGATCTAAACAGGAATGTAACCTGATTCATTTATTATTGGCGACACTTGAAATGAACACTGTCCGGACTTCGGTGAAAATGAAATAATGTTCTGGGCGCTGCGGGCGGCGGCGCAGGGGTGCGGGGGGCCGCAGTTAGCTCATGTCGTGGACAGAACAGTTTTTCGTTACAGGCAAATAATATTTTGTTTAGTGTGCAATAATATTGTAATGCCAACAATTTTATTGTTGCTGGAACCACTCTTTATTGTTATCATTAAAAAGAGTATGTTAGACAACAGAGAACGTATCTAGTTATGAGTGAAAATATTCATAGTAATCAAGAAATTTCGAGTAAGTAATGGGTATTAAAAATCCGCTAACAGGTACGAGAAAATCTAGTACCTATAAATTAATTATATAAGGTGGATTTTAAACAAAGATTTTGTAATACACACTTTTATTATTGGTGTGTTAAACTAGATGATGGTGAACAGAATTAATAAATATTGTAAACATCGCAATTATTGTAAAGTGTTGTATGCTAAATGCATATTTTACTCTGGTACTATTAGATTGTTACTAAAACGATATCAGAGTTTTAGTGTACTAGAACATTTTAACTAGAATATTCAAATATTGTCCAAAATATGAGTCTATTAACCATGGCTGAAATCAGTTTTCCTACACCAGAATCATAACTGCTATACAATCTGGTAATATTGTAATATATTTTTTTCTCCGTGCATGATAAACGAATCCAGGCGAACCGCAATGTGCTTTTTATCAAATAGGCTAGATGACAAATTTTCATTTATGGTATCAATCGATTAGGTTTGTTTTTAGGATCAAATGTGTATATGGGACCCATTGCATTAAAGCAATACAAAAGTCAGAAATGATAGTCAAACTCCGACAGTCGTACTTCACTCGCAAAACGCTCTTAACAAAACGATAAGTGACCGTGACGTCAAGGTCACTGAGAGTCCACCTTGAAGTATGGACAAAATAAGAAAATTGCGTTTTTGTGTTTTTGTCGGTGAAATATTGCGTTTATGTATATAGTTGCTATATAATACTTACAATCTTTTTTTGGACAAAATGTAAGGAATCGAATGGTATCCTTACTTATTTCCTTTTTGGAAGTTAAAAAAAACTTATATTTTGAAACTTTCAGGTCCTGTATTTTTGTATTATTTTCATATATTATTTTAATATCCACATTATTGTGATAAATTGCTTTTTGCTATCTATTTTACTAGATTTTGTTATAAAATTCAACATGTGTCATCATCCCTAATATTATCACTGACGACCTCACGCCGCACTTTAACGGCTTCCCAATTTTGCATTGCCGAGGATCAAGGGGCATCAAGGCCGCTCGTATAACTAAAGCAATATCAGTTAAGTTACATATTTATGAATGAAACCCTTCCTTTACGACGCATAACCTTTATGCGCACTTATTCCAAGATATATTATCATGATTTACATTTTAATGCCAGAAACAAAACGAACAAAAATGTGTTGATCAACTTCTATAATTTAATTTAATTTCTACTTAATTATTTCTTGAAGTCAATTGGCCCGATAAGGATTTATCTTAGTCTATTCACGAGTGTGACAGCTTTCGACATGGCCACCATTCAGAAAGTAAGTAGCTCATACATTTTCAAGAAATTAACATAGCATATTATAAGTACCTAGTGGCTCTGCAGAAAGGTCAATAGGTACTTACTCTAATTATGTATTTTTGCCTTATAAATCTTATAACACAGGGTTTGGCGTGTAAGGCTGTGCGACTGACATTTCCTCATCATTACTAAAAATAAAAGATTTTTAACCAAAGTACTCGGAAAAACACCCACTTTTGGGAAATGTCAATATTTATTTTAGATTGGTAAATTTAGAAATTAGAATTATATAAAATGTAGTTTCATAGAAATATAAACACATCATTTTGTTGACTTGAACTACCTATTTGGAGGCCTATTTAGATATAAGTAGTTGGCAGCTGACAGATAATATCCATAACATATTGATAACAAAAAATGAATAAGTACCTGAAAATGCCTTCCGGCTAGGTCAGGTCACCCTAACCTGAACTGTCACGACAAAAAACGTATTTTTTTTACGAAATATACCTTAATATTTAACTAACAAGTTTAGAATCTGTATAAGTTATTGATATATCGAATATACGTTATTTGAACGTCCGTGCTTACGGAGTAATAAAGGTCAATCGCGTAGTTTTTTCCTTTTTCCGTTCAACTGCATTTTAGTCTCTCTCTCTTTCTAGCTATCCATCCCACATGGTGGTGGGGTCTGCTTTCCTGCTTAACCTTCTCCACTTCGCCCTGTCCACGACATCCTTTAGCACTACATCCTTCCATCTTGTTCTGGGTCTGCCCCTAGATCTTCGACCTGGGATGGAAAGTTGTAGTGCCAAATTTCCTACGTAGTCAGAAGGCCTTCTTTTTACGTGACCATACCATTCGACTGCATTTTAGTATATTTTTTAATTGTTTGTGTATAACAAATAATGGCTTAATTCCCCGCCTTTACGAGTACGTTTATTAGCCGGTTTTTAATTAGACGCGGCGCGTTTTTGAACTTTTTGATAAAACGTTGTTTCCGTTTTATATTTGCAAAGGGAATTCGAGTATTTCCTTGTACTTAAGTCAGTGATTCGTTGTCGTATTATATTTAACACGCAATTTCGTGCGAAATCATATAAATTAAAAATTTTTCATCATATTAAGCTAGTTTTGTTAAAATAACCTGTGAATGCGATATGCAATGCTGCAGCTACGGCTAAAATGCAAAAAAGATTTTATCCAAGCCATTCTAATAACAAGTTTTGGGGATTTTACATAGGCGTAGGTATATGGATCGACAAGTGACCACGAGATTCGGCACAGTTTTTTGGGGCTTGAATGCCACTTGGGCTGAATGGCATTCATACACTGTGTAAGCAAAATAGTGGGCTAACGAACCCAATGCAGCCTCGCATATCCGCATAATCTCCGAAATAGTTTGTTATCCCCAACACTGTACATGGAAAACTAAAACACGTTTCATTCCTCGCCTCTAGTAAAAACTGCGTTTTAAAGAGAGGACGTTTATGGGTACCTATTGGTTGACAAATAGGTAAATAATTATACTTAAGTCCGATTTCCTCTTTGAAATTGAGTAGGTACGGTCGGTGCCCCAACTTACCATACCTACTAATTGTATAGAAAAGCGGATGTTTAGAGAGTAGATTTAACTTTAATTTGTTCTGAATTGTGAAGTTAAGAACTTCATAATCAGTTATTGACATATTTTTAAAGCAGTTACATCAATAAACCATTATTATGTCTTATGTCTGGCATGGCAGAACATATATCCATGCTTCATTGTGAATTCCAAATGAATCACATGTGTTCTTAGAACTATTTCTGTAAAACTACATAAAGACCACTATAACAAAACATTATTTTTATTTAGTGTGTTAGAAGGGCGGGTCGGGCAATCCCACAGGCCAGTGGAAATGTGGTCGCCCTTCGCTTCCTGTGCGTTCCTCGTGCAAAAGCAACAATGAACCTTTTACACGTGATTTATTACAATCCTTTACTTTCGTAAACACGGCTGTGGTTGGAAGGAACCTCCACAACGCTTACCGAACGCATTGCCTCCTGTGCACTGGTTCAAGAGCGAACTCCGTGTACACACTGTTGTTATGGATCTTGAGCTCAAATCATACCAGGGATGGATTCATGATGGAGAAAAAAAGTTTTGTAAATCTGGTCAGGTCTGCCGGCGGTAAATATTTCAGACTATCTGCAAGGAAATCAACGTCCCGTGAAAACAGGTTCTTACTGCCCTTATTGAGACCTGCTGCCTATAGAAATATTTACATATTATGTGGGGGCATAATATTTTTGACGGCACAATCGACGCAATAATGATGCGACAGGAAACTCTGAAACTGCTCTGATGTCAAGGTGTTCGTTATTTAAGTTCATCTTTGAACAGTCAGCTGCAGAGATAACTGACCCCCCTGCATAGAAATTTGTTGGTCAGCTATGTCTGCAGCTTACTGTACAAAGCGAGTATGTTCTGCAGCAAACGAATCTCCGTTAACGGCTATCAGGCGCAACCCCGTGATTTCCACACATCCGATCACCAACCAGAAGCATGAATAGTTCCGCCCTCCCTTGGCAAATTATATGGTTCAGTAGTTAAGTAGGTTATTTGGCTTTAGCATTTTGAACCAAATCTACCAAATAGCTTCATTTGAATCGTCATCAAACATTATGCCATAAGAATTTGATTGTTTTAGTTTCATCTATAAGTTTAAAATCGAAATTCACTCACTAGTTGAAATGTGTCATATCATATTATATTATAACGAGTCTACATTTTAAGCTAACTTTTGGTCTAGACTAAAGTCTAGACATTAGACATAATTCTACCGAAGTTTATAAATGAAGAATACACCCTGGCTAAGTTCGTTAACGGTATTTAATATTATAACTTCAATTTAAGCATAAATATGTAGAGAATATTTACCAAGAAACACAAGTAAAATTAATATTTCAGATTATTTCAGATTAAGACAGATGTAATCAACATATTTCGCGGTTTTACGGCTGCCTTGTCAACGTCGAACGTTAGTGTTCCGCGCGCCGCCGCCTCCGACTTTAAATACATTGTTAACAAGCCCTCGGGTACACATATCTTTAACTACCAAAATGAGCTCATTGTGTTCGTCGTAAGCGGCGAGAATGGATACAATGATAGCTTTCCCTTGTTTAATGGGCTTTGGAATGAGCACTCTGCGGAATATATCGCGATACGCATCGGGAAAATGCTTAAAGGAAAATCGTGAGGCGCCCTCGATATTTGTTTTTCTTTTAAGACTAAGTTTTTGTTTGTTTCACGTAAGTACTATTCATTTACTTATTCAATCATGAATAATGTTACTTATTTACGGGAATAGGAAAGTAAGGGTGTAAAGAATGTGGATATATGGCCTCCTTTTTTCATGGACCGTAAGTTTTCGTTCACAGTTATTTATTTCGCGCCCCCTCTGTGTGTATGTGTACGTATTATGGCTGATTATGATTAGCTTTTGTATTTACTTAGTGAAATTGTTTTGGGTTTGCTGGGCTGTGTGGGTATAAGAACACCGGTTATTGATATGTTAGGTACCTAACAAATAAGTTTCATAGATGACTAGGCGGGCCCGCGGCTCCGCTCGCGTAAATGAAAGAAAGAGTTTGTCTTATGTTTCGTTAATTACCGACATTATTATGTACCTATTGAACCCTGCCAGGGTTCATAACTCTGTGATAGGGACTTCTTATTTGTAACTGTTATTTGGATAAATTAATTCGCAAATTTTTCAATAAATGGTGTCATTTGATAAGATAAAATGATGGCAAGATTGTATTTTTTTTAATTATTATTTATTTTTATAAGCCCAGTCCAGTCAGCAAAAATGTTCATTAGATTAATTTCCGCCTTAAGACGAATTTGGACGACCACCGCCCATATATCGCCTTTTCATACAAACGTAGGTAGTCCCCATTTTCCTTTCTGGACATAACAATACTTACTACGGTGACGCAACGATCCAAAAAGAGTCCTGGGCTCCGATACCAGATCACGCCATGTTTCTCGGTCTTGCGATAGCTCTCGCCAGTCGCTATGGCCGAGGTTGAGCAGGTCTTGAGCAACGACGTCGTTTCTGCGGTACCTAGGACGTCCAATCGGGTGTCTCCCTTTTCGTTGTCCCAAGTACGCTCTCTTCACGGCAAGATCCTCTCCCATTCTCTCTGTGTCCGAGCCACTGAAGCTAAGCCGCTTTGGTCTCTCCAATACCCAAATATATCGGAACACATCCTTATTTCTATGGCAACAAAGTTATATTACGATATATTTGACTACTTTAGCCTGATCTATTTCATACTGACTGTACATTGGCTTCATGAATGTGTAGTTGCCATTAGATATATATCGTAGCCACCAAGGTCGCTCAAAAATATCTGAACATGCACTTTAAAGTTACATTATAATTTACATTGTTCAGACTTCAGATATTTGTGAATACCTCATCCACTCCGATATATCTGATGGTGACTTTCAGCAAGAAGAAAAATCTTACCTGGTCGAGTCGTATCGTATTACGCGAGAAAACAGTTTCCAAATCGATTAAGTATACCTATCTCTAAAGTCATCCCTTGAACTGATGGACTTCATATTAACGTATCCACTTTGTATTTCTGGCCTATCTCGGCAGCCCGTTCCCCGGACGAATGGCAATGTTTGCCGAAGTCGAATTTCTTTTTGACTTGATTGACTGTGAATTCAAATTGACTTCGAATAATATAACTCAAAATAAATTTAAAACAACAAAATACAAATTATTAATAATATGATAATATTAATTTGATTGATGTCATATTTGGCATAAGTCACTCGTATGGGCGTACACTAAGGTTGAGGTTGACATCACTTTTTATATTACTTCGTATAAAAACACGTAGGAATAACTGTATACCAACATGACAAACATAATTTAGATTACTTTACACCGAAACGAAACGAACCGAGAGTTGCCGAGAAATGGCCGATCTTCATACAATAAAATTTGTTATGAAATTTTTTTTTTCCTTTTTGTAAATTAAATACGCGTCGAAAGCGGTAGTTTTTACGTTCTAGTTCTATTCCCATATATAGATAATTGATTTGAACAGTTTTTTCTTATCATACGTGCGTCGTATTCGAGAAACGTGTCAAAAACTTTTTTAGAAATTTGTAAGGCGCCATCTCGCTTCTTCCCTCGTTTTTTATCCCGTTCTGGTTTTTCAATTTTATATATATGATGATTCTGGAACTTGAGTTTTCTTCAATGCATCTTAACCAAACCTTTAATGGGTTTATATTTTAATGGTTGTTTTGTGGTTAATTAGTGTGGTTTGGTGTAACTATGTATGACTGATTTCTAAGTAATAATTTAATATTAATATTAAATACAGTCTCAAACTATGCTACCTCTTCTTAAAACATGTCACTACCTTTAAAACTGTAGAGTTAAGTGGTAGGGACGAAAAAGTGCTATAGAGATTGTCATTAATACGACATTACTTGACGCTCATCACAGTATGCCATATTACTGCTGCGACGCCACCTTAGCATTTTATTAAGGGGCCCACTGATTAACAGTCCGCCGGACGGTATCGGCCTGTCAGGTAGAACAAAAATTTGACAGTTCCGAACAACTGACAGGCCGATACCGTCCGGCGGACTGTTAATCAGTGGGCCCCTTTAAGATACTTCAAGTTAACAGCTTTTCATACCCTTACGAAAATTGTTATTATACCTACACACCTTGTCCCATTGTCATGCTAATTACGAGGTGCTCACGCGCGAACTCAATTTCATAGAGGATGAAATTGTGGAGCTCAAATTAAGCCGATGAAAAACTACATAATTTTTTTCAATTCATCTCACCCGGAATGAGAGACATTTATCAGGAGAAAAAACGGAAATGCCCTAAAGTGGGCCATTATCATCGTATGGAACAAAGACGGGCCATCCATTTCAACACGACGTCGCAATCGTAGTAATTACACGGAAAAGTTTTTATAGGCAGGTGGCCCTTGAAGTTAATAGTTGGGAAGTAAATTCAAGTACCTAGTAGGTAAGTACTTAGATAGATAATAGGAATAGCATCGACAAGGGCCACTTTGTATAATAATAATTTAGGGGCCAGTACTTCATTCAAACATGATTAGCAAATTTGTTGGGTGTGGAGGAACTACATATTTTTTACATAAGAAAACTACGTGTTTTTATAGCTAAAAGTGTTAAAAAATAAATCAAGGGAGCCAATAAAATAAATAATCCCATGTTGAACTTTAGCGTTTAAACCGTGAAAAGGCAAAACTGAAATTTAAGGATAGAATTACTTTCAAATTTGTATTATTAGGTAGGTAATATGGATTGAACATGACTTAAACCTCATGTTGATTGGCCTTATTTATAGCGAAAGTCACTGAAAAGCATACGAGCTAAGTAGAAAGGACAACATGTAACCATTAATCTTCCAGGCCTTGAGCTCACCATCTATCTACATTCTGAAAAACAAACGAAACTTCTGGCTACCGATCAACCCGTAATGGCCTAGAATGCTTTATGGTACGCCATTGTTTTTTAAAAGGACAAACTAAAGTATAAATTGCAGTTTTGTATCACTTTTGTAGTTAGTAGTTAGTCTAACCTGTCTATACTACATATTTCCATAGACATTGAATGCGAGCTATATAATATTAAATATCTGGGAGACCTAACTTTGCTCGGAAAACATATAAAAACTCAAAAATGCACGTTTTTCCAGAGACAAGACCTAGCTAGATCAATTTATCGCCCCCGAAAACCCCCATATAGCAAATTTCATCGAAATTGTTAGAGCCGTTTCCGAGATCCCCGAAATATATAAATAAACAAGAACTGCTCGTTTAAAGGTATTAGATTAACTTGTGGTAGTGCCACTTTACTTTCTTTAGTGACACTGCCAGTAACTCACTAGGTATTTTAGATAGGTATTAAAAATCACTAAGTACTATAGATATCTTAACTTAAATGACTTGTTTTCAAAATACACAAACAAAACCTAGCATTGTCTTTACTTAGTCGTTTCCTTCAATCACCAAGTTGAAAGTCGGTTTGATTTAAGTCTGGATCTCATTGTAATGCAATTCTAAACCCGTAAAATGGATACAATGGGGTTTGGTTAGGCTGGTATTACATTTAATTGTTTAAGTCTCGTAAACAGCCAGAAGCGCAGAAGGCTCTAATATTTAAATTTTATGATAATGTCGATGTGATGTCGATCTTTCGGAGTTGGAAACATGTCGCGTTATCAGTGAATAGTTTTAACCTTTTGGACGCCAATGACCGATATATCTGCACCGCAGGTTCAACGCCAAAGACTGATTAATCGGTCACAGACGACAGAGCAACATAGAACTAAATACGTGCATATGCATAAAGTTCAATTTTAGTTTTAACACTTCGGTGACGTGGCGTCCGAGTGACAGCTCTTGTGTTTGATAAATAAAATAAAAATAGCCTTTATTTCCCTGAAAGTAGGTACATAGTGATTAACTTATTTACGTATAAAACTAAAAAAAAACGAATTATGTGTTTGATACGGCGTCGAAAAGGTTAACCAATAAACGGTAACAGTAAATGGTTATCCCACTGAGTAGCCAAGCCTTTAGCACCGGTTGCTTCCACACCACACCGCAGCTCCGCGAAGCTCAAGTCAGGAAACTGTAACGATCGTGTAAACTTCTACTTATTCTAATTGAGCTGCTTAACTTCTACGGAATTGCTTGCGCGGTTATGTTGGTCAAATATCATAAAACATAATCGCCAGTTTGTTACTGTATGTGTTGTTAATTTTTTGTTTGCCTAGCTAAACTGTGCTGCCCTAGTTGACGAAATGGAGATAAAAATAAACCCATCTAGGATTTATAACGTATCTATCCCCAAGGCGTTTTGTAATTAGAAAATCATTTTTTATAATTGAGATTATTGCGACGGAATTATTGATAGACGGACATACAGGCGGATAGCGAAATTAGCGAAGGCGTAGTATCCAATACATAGGGTAAACAAACCTAAAAAAACTATGTCCACGGTTCAAGCGTCATTCTTCTTCTTCCTCTCCTGGTCCCATTGTTTGGGGTCGGGTCTCCTCACTGTCCTGCGCCATGTCCTACGATCTCCGGTTGTCTGTTGGGGCACCTGGGCTTTTTTGAGGTCTCTTTCTATACTGGTCCATCAGGTATATGGCGGGCAGCCGCGGCCTCTTGCGGCCTCTGGTAGATTGAGGGCTACTTGTACTACGTGATCGTTTTCCCGTCGTTTAACGTGGCCATACCAACGAAGGCGGTTTTCGGTTAAGTTTGTCTGCGATTGGTGCAACCTTGAAGCTACCGCGTATATATTCATTACGGATTTTGTCTAGCCGGGTTGTACACCTCCCGCCCACCTGAGCATCTTCATCTCGTTGGCATGCACCTTTTGCTCATGAATTTTCTTTGTTGTCCAGCATTCAGACCCTTTATGGGTCAAGCGTCATTCGTTCTACACTGAAATAAGCAAATGTATGCGAAGAAGTCACTCTTGAAAGTGCGTATTAGGCGCAGAATATTGTACCTATACGTACCTATAGGTACCTAATGGAGCTAAAATATACAAGAGAGTTTAAATTTAATAGGTTTAGTTTTCGTTACTCTACATTACTAAGGCCTAGTTTCCCCTCTGGGTTGGAAGGTCAGATGGCAATGGCAGTCGCTTTCGTAAAAACTAGTGCCTAGGTCAATTCTTGGGATTAGTTGTCAAGCGGATCCCAGGCTCCCATGAGCCGTGGCAAAATGCCGTGATAACGCGAGGAAGAAGAATCTTCTTCTTCTTGTTTTCGTTACTCATACTGTGAAGACAAGTTACATCACCATCGGCTTATACTTACAATTAGTCCCAATAGATACAAGACAGTTTACACACGATCTACAGGGAGAGTCTTCGTCACAATCTCAAGTAGCTCCATTCATTTCATGCCACAAGCGCTTGCTTTGATCAGGAATGACATCCGCATTTACATAGGCGACGTAGCAGTCAGTTAGCAGTAACTAAGTACGTCGCATCAGCTGAGTGCATCGCAGACCAAAGGCAAAACGACCGTCAACATATGGACAAGATGTGGGTTTCGTCGTAGCCTATGATGTCCACTTATAATATATTAGTCTAAAATTGCAAAGAAACCTTGTTACCAGGGTCTTTTTTTAGTAGGTCTACATAGGTATATCTAGGTATACCTAGATCTACATAGGTATGTAAACTAGTCTGGTTAAATTCTTCAAATAAAAAATATACTTCAAAAGTAGTATTTCGAATGAGCTAGACAAAATTTCCAATTTTTCTTTTGTTAAATTTTAGGTACATTTTCGTTTGAGATAACATACTTAAAAAATGATGGTCACTGTAACTGTTGTAAAATGACTAGTGATATGGCATAGATCACTGAAGGATTGCAGGAGGAAGCATAGATCACTGACATAGAATGATTATCAGTAGAGATTCATAATATCGGCTTCGATTACCGCGATAGTTACTCATAAAATAAAACTATTTTTACTTAATTTAATTTTATATTCATTATGTGTACTCATAACTCATTAAAATTGTTTTATTTTAATTAAGTTTTAAATAAAAAATCTTCACCTCACTATATATTATCAGGAGATCATGAATCAGTCTATAATACTTATTTGGAAACTAAAAAATGTCAGTAAAAGTATCACGATATGTTGTGTTGAGTGTTAGGTAATAAAGATTCGTTGTCTAGGAAATAATTACAAGAGGCCGATTACAGTAGGTTTTCTACCAAGATCAGTAACCGAAAGAAAGACCAGTGACCATAGAGGGTAAAAATCGTAGTACGAACATAGAAGACAGGATCCTATAGAAGTGGTATACGCGTGCCTCCGTGAGGCACAAAACATAGGCAATGCGACACTATGATTGGTCGAATTTATTTGTTGCCCACCATAACCCATACAAATTTAAAGTAGGGAATAAAAAGAAATGTGAGACTGTGACAAGGACAAACAATAATAGCGCTTTCGCTGCTACTCCTACTGAAAGATACATAAGACTACCCCGTTCGCTCATTTCCCCCACCCATCATGCCTTATCCAGTTAAAATACTAGATTCATGAGTACGAATACGAATAAGTCCATACGTTTATGTCACGGGTGCAGTGGCTGCAATCTGGGGAGTGCATGTACGGCCGCGGCCGGCTTTCTCGCCTTTGTTGACTAACTACTAACCCAGATGCCCTATTATGCTAATTCATTACATGAGTACACATCCTAAAACAATACTGCTGAGATGATGCAGTTATGGTAAATGTAGTAAGTACTGCTGTACTGGATATTATGTAAACATTAATTTGTAAATGTCACCAAATTTACAACCGAATATTGAAATTTGTGCAAAAATACATATTCTAATTAAATAAACTTCATTGCTTCAAGGGTCCACCCCTTTGGAAAGAGGCCCCTCTACAGCGGCCTCCTATTCTTTACTGAATAGTTAGTTAACTTTGTTTGGGGCCTTTCTACGCTGTTTTTTTTTCATGTATTGTAGGCAAATTTAAAAATGTATTTGCTTGATGGGTCCTTGTACAGTCAGCAGCAGAAGTTGGTAACCGGGCCAGGTGTTCAAAATGATCTTGACGCGACTTTATTGTAAAGAGAATAAGAGCGTGTCAAGGTACACCGAACTTAGTGTTTATGTTTACAAGATAAAATACTGTTAACTTGCCTATCATGTCCAACATCGCCTGGCTTAAATAATTGGCCAAGCAAGAAGTCAAGACTACGGTGTTCAGAGCACCGTTCCCTTTCTCTATACGCCTTACTAACTCTATGTGCTCTATTGTGAAAAAAAACACAACGACAGTGAAGAACGGAATTCTTAATTTGAATTTTTTCAGATAAACTGCAATAATAAATATGATTCTTACTGGGCACATTGAGATAGTCAATTGGTTGGAAAGCCTGTTCGAAATTTAAACTTATTTGCAATATAATAAGGTTGTATTTTGTAGATCTCTCTCATTAGCTGCTTTGTTACTGCACACCGTTGTATGGGGACCTTGCACTTTGAGACTATGCGCTGAAACTTGGCACAGTTGATTCTTAGCTGGTCTTGAGCAGATACAGACCGGGAGCCGTCGAGAGCCACCTCTCATTTAGTGAGGGGGGAGGGGGAAAGTTCGACGCTGCCGCGCTTCACTTGGAGCAACATTTCTCTAAAACTATACCTCATAGGGAATGTAATATATCATTTTCGGATAAATTAAGGATGAGGAATCTAGTTTTGGAACAAAAACAATGCACTTTCTAACAAAAAAAAAAGCATAAAGTAGAAAAGACTAAAAAACGTATTTTTGATTTTTTTCATAATTACCAATTTTTTTTAAAGTGTAGCAGGAATCTGAAAACAAAAAATACAGTCGTAAAGCTACACTTATTACGTTTAAGAAAATATATAGTTTAATATACAAAACTGTTGATAAATGGGAGATAAAAAATAATATTAAGCGTGGGTCAGAGTGATCTCAATACAAAATATTATGAATG
The DNA here is from genome assembly GCF_910591565.1 of Cydia splendana. NCBI lineage: Eukaryota > Metazoa > Arthropoda > Insecta > Lepidoptera > Tortricidae > Cydia > Cydia splendana. The sequence continues at coordinate 10,358,852 of NC_085974.1, forward strand.
TGGGAAAGTTACTTATAATTTGTTCTACAATCGTTTATTTTTCTTGTTTTTCGTAAATAACTCGTAAACGGTAGCCCACAGCAAAAAAATATCTTTTACGTAAATAATCTGTTTCAGATTTCTTATAAAATAAGTGCTCCTTTTTTTCGCTAAGGTCAATATTTACACTTAAAAAAAATTGGTAATTATGAAAAAATCCAAGATACGTTTTTTGTCTTTTCTACTTTATGTTTTTTTTTTGTTAGAAAGTGCATTGTTTTGGTTCCAAAAAAAAATTCCTCATCCTTAATTTAACCGAAAATGATATATCACATGCCCTAATAGGTACAGTTTTAGAGAAATGTTGCTCCAAGTGAAGCGCGGCGGCGTCGAACTTCCCCCCTCCCTCCCCACTAAATGAGACGTGGCTCTCGAGGTCTCCCGGTCTGTATCTGCTCATGACCAGCTAAGAATCAACTGTGCCAAGTTTCAGCGCATAGTCACAAAGTGCAAGGTGTCGTGCACTAACAAACTAGCTACATACTTATAGTAGGCTATTCAGAAAAAAAAAATATCCCACAAAAATAAGCAAGCAGAATTAAACTTTGTATCAAAGACATAAGTCATAAATTTCAATGCCAAAGTTTTAACTAAGGATCTTTCTCGCTAAAACTACTTCCTAACATGAAATGACCAGTGTAAGCATCAGTTAGGTAGCCCTAAGCAACCAAAGATCAGGCTGCAGTTGAAAAACTAATAAAGATAAAGTTAAGCTGATAATTTTCTCGCCGTCTCCATGCTTCTTTAAGTTGGGTATTGACTGGTCAGCTGCCTGTTAGCTATAGTTTTCGCGAAAATCGCCAGGACAGAGGTGAGAATTTTTGTATGAAAACTTGCAACTTTAAATGCATTTTTTATCGAAACTATTGCACTCTAAAATGAAGTCAAAATCAGTCCATCGACTCAATTTTTTGCAAGCTTTCTAATGGTACCCCACACGATTCTTACAAATAAAAAAAAAATCAAGCTACCCCTCTCAACCCCCTAAATTTCCCCCTAAAATCAGAAATAAGCAGTTTTGACTTATTCACAGTGTTAGTGATGGTACTTGCCATAACTATTCCAAATTTTAGGTACCTACATCAAACGGTCTTTGAGAAAAACGCATTTAACCGATTTGCAAGACCGAAGTGATCCCATAAGAGCACCGTGAACAAAGTTTTGTACGGTGCTCTAAAAATGGTCATTCCTTGCAAAACAGCTGTCTATATTTTTTATTAATAATGGGAGAATCGCGAGAGTTATATACTTATAAGAAATCAAACAGTGTTTTGTAAAGGGTAGTAAATTAGTTACTTCTTAATAAAAAAACGTACATCTTGACCGCATCTATATCACCGTATGATGCGAGTGAGATGTGCTGAGGGTAATGTACGACTATTTATGTACTTTTCAAAATGCGGATACTTAGTGCTCTTGGTCTGAGTGTCGGAAACTTTTGAGAAGAAGTGTCAGTACGGATCACTGGTAGAAATCTCAAAGAAGTTTTCAGTGGTCTAAGAATACTGGTGTGATTTTTTGGGCTACTTGAAGACGCGTACCTCCAAATAATCGCTGTTAAACGATCCCTGCTTTAGGTGTCCGCAGGTGCGCACGGCGACAAGGCAAGCCGCAGTCCGCCGTTATATCTATCGGCATCCTGCGACGGTCCATTACGTGTTTACATGTGACTACCTGGATTATGTATAGTGTGGTTAGGGATTAATGGATTTAGAACGTTCGTCGGGTAACACGATGACATGTTTGTAGGCCCGAAAATCCTGAGATATTTCTAAGATAAGTTTCTGAGATAAGTTCCTGACAACAATAACAAATATTGACTAGCATCAAAACTTAAATAAGGATCTATAAAGAATAGATGATACCTGTATATTACCTATGTGGCAGACTGGGCGTGTAATTTGTTCTGATTACTATCAATATTTGAGAACCAATCGATTTCAATAGATGCGTTTAGTTAACGATGCAAATTGGCTGGATATAAACACAGCTGGGTCCTATTCAATAAATCGTTGGCTAACGAATTAAGTAAGTACTAGACGGCCTATTTGACTCGATGTGAAAGTAGTGCTTATATCGTTATTGTTATGTAACGACGGTGCCAATACATAAGTAAATGTTTGTAATTTAAAAGTTATATTTTTCGTTTCGACCTAAGTATTAAGATTAAACCAAGTTAATGGATACACTCGGAAAATAATTGTTTTGATTGCAAAAATTAATCCAAGGATATCTTACAGACAGACATTAATACTTATTCTTAAGAACTCTTTTGACAGGGAAACTTAAATGTTCTTCTGGGTTCTTTCTGGGTTCGCGCAACCAACGCTTTACCCCACCCGACTGGTTGACCATATAAGTACCTACTCATGTCGTCGTGATTTTTTTTAATTTTTTAGTAGGTACTTAACGTAAAGTGACTTTTTATTCTTGCAATTATTAGGGCTACAAATATAATGACCACCAAAAAATACTTTGGTACCCTAAATAAAAAAATCATGCTTACCAAAAAAAAATACTGAACACCAAATAAATAAGGCCTAAAAATACAAAAGTACCACCATTTTAATTACGACTGCACTTCAAATTGTATTCAAATACCAAATATATTGAATGACCACCAAAAATCATTAATGATCACCAAATCTTGAAGACCACATTAATGCGATATTTTCACCTAAATAAACCACTATTATTACCAAAAAATGTATACATATTACCAAATAAAGTAAACTGATGCCAAAATTACTAGCCCCTACCGCTCAGCCCCCCGTACCCCGCACCGCATACCTACCTAACCTAACCTACTTTTCTAGTAGCATTTCGTTATGCTACTAGAAAAGTAAGTTAAACTGCTATCAGTTAACCCATTCATGGCCACGAACCGCTGAGCGTACACAATACGCCGGGCCACCATACAAACCGTTTTTAGCTAAAACGTATGACTCAGCTTATGGGTCTCGAGCCTGGCGCGCACGGTAAATAAATCGCCGCTTATGAAGCCGGCCAGTTGAACAGCATTATGCAACATTTTTACTAACCACCGTTTTTCTGTGCCTATCAAAAAAAAACTAATTACTTATTGCAGTTTGGTTAGGCGGGTTCAAATTCCGGTAATCCATAGCCATGGTCACAAAATACGAAATCACAACAGCACAGGAGGAGTATAAAGTCGCCCACGAATAAATCGTGACTAAATAATATTTATTTCCCATGTTACTCCAAAATACATCTCTAATAGGGGGGATGGGATGAATCACTTCTTGAACTCTTGTGACAAATACGTCAAATACCACATGAAAAATAATACCGCCGCCGCCGCTCGGATACATTCCTTGTCTATTGTCCAAGTGTGTCCGATAAGCTTACACCTAGTCGGTCATTTATCTTTGTTTTGGTAAACGCCATTATATTAGTAACAATAGAGAACTTAAAATGTATTATAATACTTCTAATCTGCCGTAGAAACCACGATGTTTTAAAGAACTTGTAAATATTTGTCACAAACTATTTGTAATACAATACATATTAGTTAGTGATGACTGTTTCAACCGCCTTGTTTTATATTGAAACGAAAAAAAATGACCTTAACATCATTGTTAGTAGGTAATTGCCTAAGATACAATACAACGATAACCAAATATTATGACATGTACAGTGGGAGAAAATCCTAGTTGCCTTACCCCTCATACAAAACAAAATATTATTATACTACGGTTTGGTTCCTACAAAATGTGGCTTACCATCATCCAAACAGTAATCGGTTGTAAAATGGTACAATATCAAATAGCTTCAACATGAAATAAGCTTTAAAACAAGCCAATAAAGTTTATTTTAGCCTGCTACGGAAACATTAGTAGTTTTTACAAGTAGCGCCAGGCCACGGTGACCCATACCTTGAGCCATGTCAATAACTTCAGAAATATATATTTTTTTGTATTTTTTAAATATGGATTTTTCTGTTTGCTTGCATCGCATATGTATCTAGAATTTCAGTATATTTACTATATTGCACTGATAGTAAACCAAACTTGAATATTCTAGACCCTGTTTTCATTAAAAAATACGTGTTTATAATTTTTTTACCTAATATACCTTGTAGAAATTGTTGTTAGCTTATATGATACTTACGTTATTACATCAAATTACGTTTCGTTTAAGTTTAAATCGGAATTTATTCAAGACTCACATGTGAGTCACTGGCCCTGCGGAACTGTTTGAGCATGACCCATACGCTGAGTCGCTGGCCCTGAATGGGTTAAGTGGGTTAGGTTAGGTTAGCACTGCGATCCTTACAGAAACGAAATTCTACTATAAAAGTGGGCTAGGTTAGGTTAGAACTGCGATCCTCACAGAACCGAAATGCTACTAGAAAAGTGGGTTAGGTTAGGTTTCAACTGCGACCCGTACAGAAACGAAATGCTACTAGAAAAGAGGCTTAGGTTTGATATCCTATGACTCCAAAATAATCATTTTTCCAGAAACGAAATGCTACTAGAAAAGTGGGTTAGGTTAGGTTTGAATTGCGACCCTTACAGAAAAGAAATGCTACTAGAAAAGTGGGTTAGGTTAGGTTTGAATTGCGACCCTTACAGAAAAAAAAAGCTACTAGAAAAGTGGGTTAGGTTAGGTTTGAACTGCGACCCTTACAGAAAAGAAATGCTACTAGAAAAGTGGGTTAGGTTAGGTTTGAACTGCGACCCTTGCAGAAAGGAAATGCTACTAGAAAAGTGGGTTAGGTTAGGTTTGAACTGCGACCCTTACAGAAACGAAATGCTACTAGAAAAGTGGGTTAGGTTAGGTTAGAACTGCGACTGTTACAGAAATAAAATGCTACTAGAAAAAGGTGACGAAGTGGATTAATTAATTTAATAGGATAACAATATACATATTTTATATTTGCACATTTTTAATTAAAATGTGGTTATTTTGGGTTTACAACGATTATTTTGGAGACATTTGCTTTAATAGGATAGCAAGATTTAAAAATTTGGTTATAATTTTACATTAAAATGGAGTTCTAATGTTGGTGGTAAATTACTATTTTTGGGTTTACAATGATTATTTTGGTGTCATTTTCTTTAATAGGATAGCAAGATGTAAAAATTTGGTTATCATTTCACATTAAAATGGGGTTTGAAATTTGGTAATTTACTATTTTTGGGTTAATAATGATTAGTTTGGTGTAATTTCCTTTAAAAGGATAGTAAAATGTAATAAAATTGGTAATCATTTCACATTAAAATGGTGTTATAATTTTGGTGATCATTCATTATTTTAGGGTGGTAAAATATATTTTTTTGGTATTAAATTTTACTAAATCTGGTGATCACTTAAATAGCAGCCAATTATTAGTGCGCGGTAAAACCACGACTTCGTGTTATCCTGTAGTGATATTCAAAAGATACATTTATCTAATAAATGTGATATTCCCAATGGCAAAGATGGGTTTCTTAACCAGAATGAAATAGACGCACAGAGCGGTAAAGGCTTTAAGTGTAACCTTTTTGCTTTGAAGGCAAAAGTCAACACAAAATCCTGAGCAAGTAAACATAATGCAATTATTCAAATTAGTGGGGGTAGTTAAACAGGGCCTAAAAGCCGACGACATAAATTAAACCATTAAGTGCATTAATGATAAAGTAGGCCGGGGTTGTTTAGTTGTTTAGACAGTTCATAATGTATTATGTGCAGTAAGTTGGTGCTTATTTTACGCCCTTCTTAAGTTGCGCGGGAGATTGGGGCAGTGCCTACATGTTTTATCCGAGCTTCAGATCGTTATTTTATTAATAAGCGGGCCGTATAAATTAAATAATTTTTGTACCGTGATTGAATACGATAAACAGAGATTGAATTTATAGTACGAGTATATTGGAAAGACTAATTAAAGTAATTAAGTAGACGACAAATTTCCATGGAAAAGTAACGTGTACGGACCTACTCCTAGGCATTATTTTAAAAATACGTTAGTTTAGAAATGTGCTTGTGGAAATATGTACGATAAGTACCTAGACTAACAGAAGCCAATAACTTATACTTACTCGTATTATGTAGTACTTACGTATATCAGAACTGAAATATTCACAACTAACGAGCACTCCTGAATTCATTGGGCTGTAAAACTGAAACATTTTGCGCTTCCTTTGCAAAGATTTTAGGATTTACCCTAAACCTCCACATTACTGCGTTGAACTGAAATTAAATAAGAAAATACGAGATTTTGAAATTCGTAGGACGAAATTATACTCCTGCAAGCAAAAATAACGCAATTAAGTTATGAAAATGTTGAAGTAGGAAAGTTATTTAAGTTAAATCAACTGGCTAAACAACTACAACTGGTACCTACCTACAATACATTCCATTACCTTTTTTCAAGTAATTTAAGTGTTGGTTACTTATTTAAGTGGTTTATTTGGACCTAAGTAAATTCATCGTATTCATCCAAAAAGTTACCTACATCTTCATTATATTTTTATAATAGGTATTTGGTTTTATATTTTTTTTTATATTTTTTTTCATTTTTTATTTATTAAAGTATAACTTAAGAAACTAATTAAATAAACACACACACCATGCCATAGTCTTAACTAGGTTTAATAAATATAGCATTAGGAATATTACAGATGTTGTAAATATATTATGATTTAGTATAATAAATTAAATTAATCAATAAAGGATGTGTTATAAAAAGCCGGTCAAGTGCGAGTCGGACTCGCGTTCCAAGGGTTCCGTACATAAGTCCGACTCACGCTTGACTGCACATTTCTAATAGGTTTTCCTGTCATCTATAGATAAAGTACTATTTTGTGTATTTTAGGCCCAGTAGTTTCAGAGATAAAGGGGGGGGGGGGAATGGACGGACAGACAGACAGACAGACAGACAGACGCATGAGTGATCCTATAAGGGTTCCGTTTTTTCCTTTTGAGGTACGGAACCCTTTAAATAGACAAAACTTTGTATGGGTGTCGTTGAAAGCAGCTTTTGGACCAAGTGCCAATTAAATATTTTATCATCATCATTTAAAACACATTTCACAATATAAAAAAAATATTTTAACTATTTAAATAAATACAAATACAAATACAAATGCTTTACTCGTCGAAAAAAAAAGTACTTTATTAACATTTCAAAATATAAAACAACCTAAACATTGAATCCTTAAATTATATAAAAAAAAAAATAATGTGGTTACGTAGAAACGTAAAAACTCATGAATAAGTCTTATCTATCATCCCGTACATATTTCTCAACTACTTCTTGGCTCTTTCCAAAATTAACATGTTATCTAACATCACAAATGACAATGATATCCAGCTGGGTTTGATTAAGTGTTACTTTTAAGTCTATTTAAATGATTAACCCTTCCGATATTTAACATATGCTTCTTCCATAGCTACACTGACAAACGTCCCACTTAGTCTAATTGATAAACATCCATTCGAGAACACCACCTATTTTATTTTAAGCGATCGCGCCGTGGATGGCGCTATTTACTCGATGCTTTCATGCCGGAATTACTGTAGCGATTTACATTTTAGGGTCCTATAGTCAAAGAAAGTTGAAATGATAAGACCATTTCGGTAGGCACAGTCAGCCAAGAAAGTGGTCTACCACTTTTCGACTTTATCATCTGATTGATAGAGTCGGAAAGTGGTAGACCACTTACTTGGCTGACCGTACATTTATCTAAAAAATATACTGTTTAATCCAATAAAAAACATATCAGTATATTTTATGATTTATGATAAATGATTTATCTTAAATTAATTATCCTGAACATGCATGCAGGCGCATAAAGTTTCAGTTACTCTATTCGGTAGTACAAATATTTGATGATATTTGGTAGATTGGTGCTTTCTCATTTTAAATTAAACATATGAATACATCTTCATTACGCCGTCAGAACCTACTACCGTGCATTTTATTTAAATTTATGTATTTGTAATAAAAAAGAGTGATTCTCAAAATAGTGGCATCTTAACCTGTCATCGAGTTTTTGAATTGAATGTATCTTTATTTGCTCTTTTTCATATGAAACAAAAATGTATCTAGATAAACTAAAACAATGTTTATAAAGGCCAAGTCATTATTTTTATTTAAATTTAATACTTATATTTATAAAAATTAAAGAGTAGCACTTTTCACTGTAACCTGTCTTGTCCAAAAGCATCGCTCTTCCAGTTTTAGTTCTTTAGATTTTATAAGCATAAATTTATGTAAATAAAGTATCATGCTACATAATAACATAAACAATACCTTTTAAAATTTAATTTGCACAGGCCTTATATCTTTTACCACAATATTCACGCACGAAGTTTGTCCAAGGATATTTTCACTGTTAACCTGTACCAACCTGTACATGTGCGGTATTGCATCTGACCCATACACAGAAAAAAATATTTAGATCATAACTATGGCAAAATATTAGGTAAGTATCAAGCTAACCACCGTTGGGTACCATCATGACCCAAGTGTCGTAGTTTCGTAGAGACAAGTGGTTAAAGGCAGACATCTGGGGTTTTGTAACGGATTGTTAACTTTAACTTGTCTCGATTATTTTAAGATTTTGGTATGGGGCCTAATGTAATAATATCATTTTAATATTGTTTGAGGGTATATTCATCTATGCTGAAAGTGAGACATTCGTATTATTATCCATTCAAGGGAAAAAATTAAAATGAATGTATTTTTCACTGTAACCTGCTTAACTTTAACCTGTGTTCAATGTATAGGTTACAATACAATACAAATACTCTTTATTGCACACCTTACCTCACCTCACATCACCTCACCACCTCAGCACCACCACCACCTCAGGTCATCACCTCAGGTTATTGTAAGTCTTGAAAATAACTTCTTCATTTTCCATGTAGTAGTAAAACATATTTTTCATTCTTAAAAGTAAAAAAAATACTATTTAAATACACATAATGCAATTGATCCCCAAAAACCAAACTAGAATTTCTTGAAATTAACCTTGGGTAATTTTCAAAAAATGTGCTACAAGACTCTTGAGTGCGGGTTTCTAACTCTGACTTGACTGATTTTTTATTCGTTCATTTGTTCGGCATTCTTTACTTTAAAGTGTTGCATAAAAGCCGTAATGGTTCGGACCGCACATTTGTGCTGCCTAAGAGGCCATTACGGTACCTCCTCCTGATGCATAGTAATTTAAAGCGTTTATTTAAAATTACTTGTACTTGACCTCCGGGTCTAAGTGTACTAAGGGCCTGAGAAGCATTGACATAATATATTCCTTACGAGATAATGGATAATTTTAGAAAATTAGAAGCTGCTGGTTATCTAATTTTGAACATTATTTTCTTTCTATAGGGACGTCATATGGGCTTAATGCTTTTTTTGCCACTGACGCGGTATTATAATGGAGATTATTTACACCTAACAGGGTGTCATGTACCTACCTACCAAAGTATTTATTGTAACACCTGTAATCTGATGAACATGATAACAATAAAGAGATATGAATATGAATATTTTATACAGGGTGATTCAGGAGACGTGAGCAGGACTAATACTGCGCATTTCGTAAATTCTAAGCAACACTTTCGTATCAGTATTAGTAAGGTTAACGTTTATTTTCTAGTCGTGTTGAAAAAAAAAGGTATTAATTTATTTACGATAAGCGTGGTCACCCTAAAATTAGAATACTAAACTACCGATATTCTGTGTCAAATTGAATGTCATCACTGTCATCGCGGTCTGGTTACTTTTGAAAACTCGTATCTCACTCAAGATTGACAGTTTATTTTCTTCTTAATCAAAAATTTAAAGAGGTTTTATGCTTATTAATTAGGTCTTGTAGGATGACCATGATTGTAGAGGATTAAATTTGCCCTCACCAAAAAGTTAAAAAATAGGAAAAAGTGTGGTTGTTTCACCTAAATACGACGGTGATCGATCAATTATCAGTTACTGAGTGTGCAGGATTAGTCCTGCTCACGTCTCATGAATCATTCTGTATAAGAAATTAATTACTTGATTCTTATGCCTTGATTCTGAGTTTATTTATTAATGTGAACATTACGTAAAAAAAAGGTTCTAGGTTTCGCTTCGTCTATTGCTTTCATAAGAAAACCTGAGCCAAACAACTACAAGAATAATTGCTTCGTGCGATACAATCTTTTCAAGTCCCGGCTTAGACGGAAAATCTTTTTCCGCAAATCGAACAGTTTTCTTAAATACGAGAAAATTAAGCAAGCTTATAGAAAATCAGCTTTGTTCCATAGAATTGTAATACTTCTTTCATTTTTCAGCAAGGTCTTTTGTTGCCAAACGTCCGTAGGATTGCTTCTATTACGTCTTCACGAAGCGTTTCAGGATTGATTGTAATCAATAAGGGATTTCAGAAGCAAGATATAAGCTTTATTGAAGGGAGATTATAAACTGGATTCCATTTTATCCAGTAGAAGAAAAATTCTTTAGAATTTAACGAAGAGTGTATTTCGCGAGATTTAAGGCAAATGAAACTTGATGTCTCGTCCTATCAATGCAAGTACCAGGTATTTTATATTGTCTTAGCTACATAAAACTAATTACGTAGGTATATTTAAAAGTGGTAAGTATTTAGAAAAACCAAATACGTAAAAATAAATAAATTAACGTAGTTCGTTATAAAATCCAAGTCGTTAGGTTAGAATAGATAATACATTGGACTGGAGTTAGTGTTCCGCCGTGTTAGCAACTAAGTGCACACACTGGGAAAGGTAGTTATAATTTAAGTACCAACTGCATCCCCACATAAATCGGGGAAATCTGAACCGAACAATCTCAGCTACGTAAAAGCTGACTAAGTAGAACAAGTAAAATGCTTGTAAAACTGTACTCTGACGCCGACATTGTTTTCTATGAAATGTCCTCTTGGTTTTAGAGGTCGGGTGAAAATGTATCTATGTCATCGACCATAAATACGAATGAACGTTTCCAGTTTGTACTTTTGACTTGACTATTAATCTCATTTCTAACTACTTTTCAAAGTTTAATATACTTGTTTTAGGCTATTTATACTCGTATTATAGGTCCGATACTATTTGCGAACTTTAAGTACACCTTTTATTTTGGAATTGTGCAATAAGATTTTACGCCACACGGAATTAATAAATTGTAATATCGTAGTTGTAGTTCTGTCAGACTATATTTATTTTTTGATAATTAACTAATTGATTAATCCGCTAGTAATTAATGCGTATTAGGTATCTGTTTATTTGGCATTGAGGATTATAATGCGAGGTAAACTGAGTACAAGAGAACTGGCCGTTAAGATAATAGCCATAGTTCGACATGTAAATGATATACGCGTAGATTGCGTCGCACCACAGACAAGTAAATAATACAAAATGCAAACTTTTCGTAAATCAGAGGTTCGGCTCTTTTTTAAACTCAATACCAAAAAAAGGTTGTTTATCAATGTTGCAATTCATTGAAAATCAGGGTTGGCAAAAGTTTAAACCTTGCGGAACCCTAAATTCGGCGTTGGTGCCCAATGTTGTCCCCCAGTTAAATATTAAAGTAGGTAATAATTTTACAAAGAAGTATATTTATATCCATTGAATTCACAATACGAAGAGCTGAGTAAAATTAGTGAAAAGTAAAAAAAATAAAAATTCTAAAATAATATAGCCGAATTATGGTTTAGTACTATATTTGTAGTTAGTACTAGTTAAGGCGAAATTATGTACTAACGACGAATTTAAGGTAGGTATTTTGGTCGACCCTAATATTCAATAAATTGCAACATTGATAAGTGGGTTTGATGATGAGGTAGCGCGACTTTGATTGACAGTCTTCAGTTTTACTTGCATCTGGCCGCACTGTATTAGCCGTTCAATTCAATTTACATATTTATGGCACTTGATGTGACCCTAAAGGATTACGCTTTTGATCTAGATTATGAGGACCCTGGCCCGCGCCATACATTTAGATTGCCTCTTTGCGAACTTATTGTAACAATGTTACATATTTGAATGCGGGTTGGATTCATTGTCGTCAAACTGAATCACCGTTGTAATAATGTATTTACTGCCGTTAATTGAAGTTCAGCCGGTGTATTATGGATGGATTTATCCACGTGATAAAATAACTGTCACTTTTTAACACCGCGGGATAGAAAGTGACGGACACAGTTTTATCACGCTGTCACGTAGAAAAGAACGACCATCATATCCGTACTGTTCGTGATAAAGCTTTAATAAAATTATTATTTACAAATATGCCTTAACAGCATCCGATATATTATAAATAAATATTACATAATATAAAACTATTCGTCCAATATTCGCCTTTAAAACAGCCCCCAACTTAACATTTATTCCGATTCTACCAAACATATTTTAAAACAAAAATTAAACAATTAATTGATCAGTTAATTTTAATAATTCCGAGGGTTATTATTCATTTTAATTATACTATAAAGTATTACTATTTACTTTATTTTATACACCGTGTTTTTTTTTGATTTCCGTTAATTTCAAGGGTGCATTCCTGAGCTTAAATCAAGTAACTTGGAACAAGCGTCCTTGGATGTATTTTATTCCTTATATATGTAAATGATTTACCTAATATTATAAATACTAATACGAGCGTCCTATTCGCTGATGATGTGTCCCTTTTGTTTAAGTTTGATGCTAAAGATGACTATAACGCTCGACTAGAGGATACGTTTAATGAAATAAATAGTTGGATCTTAGACCATAACCTCATAATAAGCACTAGTAAAACCAAATTAATTCAATTTCACCCTCGTCAGAGAACGCCTTTAAATATAGAGTTAGCCATGTATGATGAGAAAATAGAAGAAGTGGATAAATATACGTTATTAGGATTAACTTTAGACAGTTGTCTTAACTGGAAAGATCACATTGCAATAATTAAAAATTTCTTTTTGTATTAAACACTTTACGAAAAACAACAAGTTTAAAAACAGCTATGTCAGCCTACTACGCCTACGCACATTCTTGTTTGCGCTACGGAATCATAATGTGGGGGAACAGCACTGATGCAAATGAACTGATTCTTATGCAAAAAAAATGCATCCGTATACTGGCTAAAATTAGGTGCCCAGCCAGCTGTAGGCCGTATTTCAAAGAATATGAAATCCTAACATTCTCTGGCATCTACATTCTGGAACTAGCAACTTTCGTGCGCAAAAATTCACACATATTCAGACGAATTCCAAGTCGCCGAAGAGAACTTAATGTGGTAATACAAGCATCTAGAACCCAATTGTTTAGAAGCAGCCCAAACTATGCTGCGGCTACTTTATATAATAGAATCCCTGCCAATATTATTACGAGGCCTAATCCGCCCCGTAGTGGTTTACACATTGGTGCGTTACGGGTATAAAAGTGCCCCGTACACCCAAGTCTGTTAAAACTGCTATAAAGTCCTGAAATATTTTATTGTATTTTTTTTTTCTGACAAATTTAAAGAGTATGAAATTACCTACGTCATGTTCCCTTCGCACGTAGATACGATAAAAACATATGAAATTATAGAGAAATTAAAGGACGGGGTTATTTACTCCCCGTATCGCACTAAAATTTAAAAACTACGGGGCTTAGCAAACCCCGTAACGCACATACCTCATTTATGTCGATAAATTAATAGTGATGAAACAAACGATATTTTAGCGCTTACTATAGTAATAAATAGACATCGTTTTTCAGGTTGAAACCTAAAGTTTTAATATTAAAAACGTCACTTTCGGACACAACATGTCAGGAACTGATTGGTGTAAAAATTGATTACTGAGCAGCCATCAACAATACGTAACATTCAGTGATATGATATCTCGTGAAGTATATTACCTATTCTAAATTATACCAATTGTTAACTACATTGTTTTTGCAATAACACCTGCATTCTAGCATGTGTCCCAAATGCATTATTTTTAATTTATCGATAAGAAGTCTTGAAATGCTGACTGCACTAGTGACTTTGTGATCATAACCCCGTACGGGCCAGCTGAAATCTATACTGGAACCCGTATCGCACTAGAAGGCGAAATTTGTTCCCAGGTCGGTACGGGGTTCCTGAGACCTCGTATATTTTGAATATACCACTTGGTTATACTTTTGACAAGAAACTCAGATGTATATTTGTCTTTATCATAGTCATAAAAATATCCAAGATACAGCTTCCGCGAGTAAACACGATTTTTTGTCTCCGCACCGAATGATGACATTGTACGGGGTTCAAAAGCCCCCGTAACGCAGTGAACGTGTTAAGTCCGAGGAAAATATAATAATATTTATTAGGAAACTTAAAAAGTACCTTATAGAAAAATGTTTTTATACTAACGATGAATTTGTAGCGGACAGTTGTAGTTTTTAGTTTTTAGTTTAAGTTGTAAATATGTATATTTTATGTGTGTAATGTTAGAATAAGTAATTAGTGTAGATATTGCAACACCCGAATAGGGTAGCATGTAAGAACCTAAAATAATATTTACTATCTTTTGTACCTACTACATGTATGCAATTATGAAAGAATAAAGAATAAACTTTCTCAAAGACACCGATATTTTAATTAACTCCATTTCGGAGATAATCAATAATATTATTTTTTCCTATAAGGCCTCTACAAGCGTGTACACTTGCCTTAGGGCCGGTTTACATATTGGTTAGTGTTTAGAATGAGTTCATACATTTGCTACTAAACTTAAGTACAATCTCGGTCGATCGATGTTCGAAATGACATTGATATGTCACAGATTTCAATTGTTTAGTTGAATTAAATGTAATGCCCGTGTCACAACAACGCTATATGCTACATTTAATTACTTTTTAAACTTATTTTTTTTTAGAAAAAACCAAAAAAATTTTTTTTTTTGAAAACTAACTGTGCCATTAAGTTTTCTTAAACGTACTTAACCATACCCCGAAGTTAACGGAATTCAATAAAAACACGGTGTAGATATGCTATAATTAAATAACTATCACGATTTCGATGACATTTACAATACTTATAAATAAATATTGTGATAAAAATATTATACAAATCAACCTAGTTTAAAAGGTTTTACCTCAATACGAATTCCTCTAGAATTTATTGTTTTTTTTAGTTAATCGCCTGCATCGCTTCGGATATGACTGTGGCACCGCCTTAGTGGGTGTGGGACATACCTATTGCTTATTTATTAGCCAAATACTACGGCCTGATTGGAACTTTAAGATACGTCAAAAATTCCCTAAAGATACGATGCACTGAAATATGAAACCTATGGAAGTGAAACGTCAACGAATAATGCGTGCCACTGTGACGTCATCTTAGAACTAAACATGGCGGTTTTAGTGCTGCCCAGAAGATTTTTACTGTTACTAGGTTTTATCGATACATCGATACCTTTTTAACGTTCTCGGCTCATTTTATTTAAAATACTAAGTATGTATTATTTGTGGAGTTTATGTTTTAATAGGAAGTAAGTAAATAAATAAAAATTCTTTATTAGTATATTGTTATGTGAAAAGATACTTTGATTTAGTAAGATGTGTGGAGTCTAGAACAATTTCGTGCTTCAAATTTGACAGGTAAACGAGATGACGCTGTACTACTCAATACATATTGCGATTTTTGCGGTAACACTGATTTTCAAAAGTTGACGTTTGACAACTTAGTGACCGCAAAACACATGGCGCAGTACAGCGCCATCTGTTTTGGATGTCAGAATAAGTGTACGTGTTTTTCTTGGACTTTACCTCTCTATTACAATCAATTTTGTTGTGTTGCTAACCCTGAAGTCTGTAACACACTACCGCACTGCACCTCGACCTTGGTGCGCCGTATCTATAAGTGAGAGCGATACAAAATTCAAGCTTATTAAGCGACGGGTGAAAAAAAACAAAACAGCTTCAGAACATTTTTTTATTACAAAAATAAGGAATGACTTCCGCTCTTCAACTTCTTCAACATTTATTCAGCAAATAGGCCACAAGGGCATTTTTATACGTCAAAATAATAACAATACATTAGCCATTTTATAAATTACAACTATATGTATATGGTCTCTTAATGTCGAATTATATAAAAAAACTATAATAATGATATAAAAAAGCCCGCAGGGCAGCTTGTGGAGTAACGACCCCACGGACCCGAGTGCTCCCGAGAGTCGGTCAGGGTCTCCATCTCCAGCTCTTTCTTTTTATGTTCATTTCTTGGTAAGCTATAAAAATGATTTAATTATTAAATTAAGATAATTTAGTTGGTTTGAAGCGGGGTAGCATGATAAAATAAGAAAATATAAATAGGCAATCATAATATATCGATATCAAAGTCGATAAATAAAGTACAACCCTAGCTGAAATGTTTACATTATTTAAGCGTAAAAATATAGTTAAATAAATCCAATCACTTCATGATCTATAACTGCACAGAAGAACCTTGCTATTTATAATGTGAAACATCCTTAAATTTCCCAGGAACATTAACAATAACCAATATTTTTCATGTAAATTATAGCGTACCTGTGTATGGTTAAAGATGGCTGATTTGGTGGTTTTCTTATGCCGCACCCTAATACACTACACACTGGCATATTCGCGACGTAATTATTCACATTTGGCTTCAATTATTTTCAATCACAAGCAAAATATTGAAAGATAATTAATAATTTTAATTTTCACCACGACTTTTTGACAGGACAAGTACCTGCTGAACTGACAGACAATGACATTTGCGTGACTAAACATGGCGGATTTTCGGCCGCATTAGGTATTTACGTATTTTCATGGAACACTTTATGTCCGTACTGAAATACTGTCACCTTTTTTTGCTATGGGTTACAGTGCTGAGTAAAAACGAGATAGATATATATTTATGTGTGTGCCGTCAAAATGGGTGCTATTTCTATAAGCAATTGTACGTATAGAACAATATGTCTTGTCCCTATTATATAGGTCTATGATACGATGTGGATCGGATATGTCAGTGTCAAAAGTGACATTTTTGTTTTTGAAAATAAATGTATTTTTAGCAAACTTTTGACGTATCGTAAAGTTCGAATAAGTTTATATTTTAACCACGTCATGCGTTGGCGTCGCTTGTTTTCCCCCACCCCAACATTGCACACAGCCAATAATTTCAAGTATCATTGACGGTGAGCCCAACAAAGCGAAGCGTAATAATAATTAATCATAGGGCCTACCGCGAATCACGAACGAAGTTTTGCCTCTCTGTCACACGTAGGTACGTACTACGTACAGTTAAATTAGATTAGATATATTTATTTCTTAAAGAAAAAGACACAGTATATTACACAAAAGGATAAAACAAAGGCTTTCACTAAAAGATCGTCAACTTAATATTAACATTAACTTACCTACGAATTATTAGGTACCTAATCTGTATCAGAGAGGCAAAACTTCGTTCGTGATTCGGGGTATGGTAGACCCTCTGCCTCCGACGATCTACGTCGACGTCAATCATACCTACATGTAAAGTTAGGTTTAAATTAAAAAATCTGGTTTTGAATACACCTTATCACTTATAAAACTAAGTCCCCCGCCGCGTCTCTCTGTGTGTATGTATGCATGTTCGCGATAAACTCAAAAACTACTGAATTGTGATGTGATTCTTGAGGAAGGTTTAGGTGCATAATTTGTTAACCCGTGCGAAGCCGGGGCATGTCGTTAGTTTCAAAATAAATGAAAATAATCTTAGCTTACGATGAAATAAGAAAATGTCATGAGATAAATTTGGCATCAATTTGTAAGTCTAAATCGGCCGCCAGATTTGCGGGATATTATCGTTTGAAGTCCATTAGCGGTGTAACGACGAGGAAACGAAAATGAAGGTGCCTGTCATGTGATGTTTGCTCAGGCATAAAGCAAATATGAACAAAAATAATGGCCCGCTCTGTATAATGAGATCACATCTCCCCTTACGCAACGACGATCACGATGAGCGTAATATCAGTAGTAAAACTGGACATAAATGTTTTCTGGGAATTCGTATCCAATTTTATTTTATTGTTTATGTATTATTTATATGGGTTTTGTGACTCCCTGACAAGGTGTTGTATAGTTACATAGGTGGGTAGGTAAATATTCAGAATAAAAATATTAATTTGAAACGGGTCTTGAGTTCTTTGTTATTTACTTTAAAGGAACGTACCTAATCGCGTATACTTTAACTTTATCATCTTCTTTGGTTGATGTGAAATACCTGAATCTCACAATATAATTGCAAACTGGTGTTATTATATTCTGCTCATCACTGTAGATAATTGGCAAAAACAACACATAAAAAAAAACAAATCAGAAAAGGAGCAAATGTTCGACGATAATTAGGTTTTTTTGGTCCTGCGGTAAACGAGCTAGAAGAACCTACACACGTAATCAAAACTTATTTATGCTTACCTTCAAAGTGCTATTCTAAGTAATATCATTACAGTGAAACCTGGATAATTGAACTCTCAAAGGACCGTCAATTTTGTATTTAAGTTGTTTTTTGCCATAAAATTTAACGTTCAGCCGTATGTACCTAATTAGGTATGAATTATGTGCCCATATAAAAAATAAGACCTAACGGTGTTACACAAAACTGATACTTTCTAAGGTAAGACCTATGAGTCCTATGACATTAGTGTAGACAGACTTGATGACATGACTTAAGAGGGAATAATAATAGAAATAAATATGTATATAAATTAAACAGTCAAGCGTGCTACGGAACTCTTTTACTCGTATATAATCCCAAATATTATTTGCCTTATTTTGTGGTCACAATAATATTACGGAATCGAGGATTTGATTATGCTGTAGCAAATCAAAGAGAATGTGGTAGATACGAGTATTTAACGTATAAGGAAACGAAATTGGCGTAATTATACGCAATTGAGTATTTCGTAAAACTTGGCCTCCGATTTTATGGTATTTAATAAAGTACCGGTTGAAGTGACGGATTTTAATTATTTGTGCAACTTTCTATTAACATGGAAAAATACAAATACTTAATCTTTTTGTTTAACGTTCGGACACACTGTTCAGAATGTGTTTGTAGGTCATACTACTAAGGAGCCAACCTTTCTTTATAAAAATAGCTGTTTCACACTCTCGGCCGGATAGTTTCAAAGGCTATGGAACTGACATCTGTTTTCGAGATTTCACACATATACATTGATGTTTTTGTTGTCCTTTTGATTATTTATTACAATAAAATATTGTAAACTGAAAATAAATAAATAAATAAATCGTTTTCTATGTTTAATTTCCGTATTATCACCTCAATAGTACATTTTTTAGGAAGCAACTTTCAGTTCTAGTATAAAAAGAAAACCTGAAAACTTGCTGCAGCTGCAACTTATCAATTGGCGCTATTCAGAAAAGAACGGACGCGGCGAACAAAGTAATTTGAATGCATGATGGAAAGCATATTAATTTCTGTTTGAAATTGATTTAAGTTTGTTCTCATAATAGAATATTCTCCTTTTTTGCAATTAATAAGTACAGGGACGATGTGGTAGGGTAAAACTGTAGGTTATAGTTTTTTTAAAGTTAATTTAATGGGTATGTAATGTTTAATGTAAAAACCTATAATCTAAATTATTTCTTCAAACTTACGTTATTAAGCTAATTAAAATTGTGCATTTGGTTTGTATCAAAACTAAACGACACCTTCAGAATGTATAATTATTTATCTGATGGTACTTGGTTATATTTCAATTATATGTCATTGTTAATAAATTTGGAAAACAAATATGTATATAACCAGTTCAGTAAAAGTTAGGGACGATAAAATTAAATCTTCATTATTATTTATTGACTACGTGTTTGTTACTAAAACATGCAGGTATTTATTTCATGCAGGTTTTTAACTGAACTTAGAGAACAAAACAAAGTTTTACAGAAAGTAGCTACGGGTATCCTTAAGTGCTGACGCTGACGCAACACACACAAATTCTCGCATAAAGCTAAATGAGTTGAACCAATGGAACATAATTAAAGAAGTTAGGCCACGCACAAAAGTTGTTTGACTCCGAGGTATCATCGGAAAGAGGCCGGGTACGTGGCGACGACTTTTTTGGAATTACTGTTCTTGTTTCTGATTATGTTTTTTATGACTGTTGCACTCCAGTTCTCAAGATACGCTGGTAGGTCTTGCGGCTATAAAAATATATTGTTTATTGCGTATTATCGGCTTCTTTCATATTTCGCGACTTGTCAAGAACAAGAATATAGCGGGTAATTCAGAATATTACGGCCAAGAAAGAATTTTCTAAAGATAATGATAAGAAAAGCAAGCAAACTAGGTACACTATCGGGCGCAGGTATTTCATTCTTACGCTTAATTTTAATGGTAAATATCTTTAACGTTTTCTATGCAATTAAAACGCTGTTTTACCATGCAATACATTTAAAAACGAGATTTTTATAATAATATCTAATGAGTTATAGCGAGTTTACGTTTTACAAAAATATACATTTTGTTTTGTAACAATTACTACTCACTAATAATTTTGATTTACCTACAGTACGAATTGGAAATGTTTTTCGCATTAAGTTTGTTTCACAATAAATTTTACCCTTTCATTATTCCCAATATGAGAGTATATTACCTACATATTTATATAATATAAGTATCTGATGGCAATAATGTGATTAAAATGATTTTTAAAACAAAGTTGTTGATTTTTTTTTAGGTATATAGGGTAAATCGTCAATAACTGGCCACGCGGCTAATAACACCTTATACTAAAATAAATTATGTTTATGAATAGAATTCATTTTTAGTATAAAATAGCCAGTAGTAACAGTGGCCAGTAATTGATGAATTACCCTATCTTATCTTATCGTATTGTTATCGGGGGCCCTTAGGAATCTTTTGTGCAATTACCCCAATTACAATGAATTACTCTAGCTGGTAATTTAATTGTGTACAAATTACAGATCAGTTAAAAAAATAGGAGCAATCAAACTATCATTTTAGTATCCGCGCTTAAAAGCTAAGTGTAAAGTTTCTCATTATAATATTTTTTTTCAAAGGTTGTCATAGAGATTTGGCCATGAATCGCTGAAAGCCGCGGCCTGTTCCGGCGTTCCGGCTCGCGCAGCTTGGGCCGTCCGGGCTACCAGTGCCGTGACGGACGTCGGAGTTGTCGCACGTCGCGCCCGGACCGAATCACCCGGACTTTTACACGTCCGCGTGTAGTGACTGCCATGTTCAGTGTGTGATACTGTGATGCTATTTGAAATTGGTAGGTATTTTATTTCTAATGATAAGAACAGCTCATTTTGTTAATGTAGTTGTTTTGGTTTTATTATTGATGTTGACATTTGATTGGCAATTTATTTTAAGGGCTATTAAGTTAATATTATTTGTATAAAAGTTTTATTTGTTTCGGATTGATCGTAAAATTTTATCGTGTTCGCACAGGCACTTTTCCATTATAAAGATTAGAATTGAGATGACAGTTTCAGGAATTATTCTTATAGGTACCTTTAAACGAGCAATTCTTGTATAAATATATATAATATGCATTTATTTCGGGGATCTCTGAAACGGCTCTAACTATTTCGATAAAATATTTAAAACTTTCGCGTTTTTGTCTATAAATGTGAGTTAATATGTATTTCGATAAAATTTGCTATTAGGGGGTTTTCGGGGGCGAAAAACCGATATAGGGTATTAGCTCTGGGAAAACGCGCATTTTTGAGATTTTATATATGTGTTTCGAGCAAAGCTCGGTCTCCCAGATATTTAACTTATTAAATGACGAAATAATTTAATTATTTTTATTGGACGAGCCTCAAAGGTATACGAAGAATTAAATCTAATATTTTAAAGCGGCTCCTTATTCTGGAAAAAACAGGCTTTTTAAAAACAAATCTGTTGAATACCCCACATGCATAGTTTGTTTTGTTGATACTGAGTTCAGTCGCCTGCAGAGAAAATTGACCTCTCTACATGGAAGTTACAAAGCATGGAATACAGCGATGCACTCGAACTCGTACAATGTGTAATGTGCTCAGTGTACGAGTAAACCTAGAATTTGCTGTTTTGGTTAAAGGTAAAAGAACGGTTTGGTTAAAACCAAACGATCTAACAGATTGCTTTTAAGCTGGGAAAATTTGATTCATTAAGTATAAATTATGCTCTATATGCAGTAATGCAAGTAGGTTTTATTTTAACCAGTTTTTTAGTTTAAGCTCTTTAAATTTTTTAAACCAACCTGAAATTATGTAAGGCTAGGGAATCATATTTATTTATAATCTACTCCTGAAAATGACACAGTCGGCAAACCTAGAGTCGGCTCTATTCGAACCTTCGAGCAACACGGAAGGCATTCGTACTATTTCCCCTCTGCCTAGGTACAAGATCAACTGATCTAGCGCGGGTAATAAAACTAGTTGCGCTCGGATTTTCAACTAGACCGAGTCGAGACGCGCGCGTGAACACAGTAGCAGAAAAAATGCCTAATTGCTCGGTTTTTTGCTATAAAAAGAGGTCGGGGACATCAAATTTACAAAAAGGTGTTACATTTCACATGTAATATTTTTTTTACATATCATACGTTTAATTACATTTAAACACAATTATTATATTTTAGTCTCATGTAATGTTGGATTTATCGATTTTGCTCGCCCAGTACAAATTGCGGATCGGTCGAGCGACAAATCCGACTTCTCATCTCTCAGAATACAATAAAATACTTCGACGAAAATGTGTTAGTGTGCGTGTTGTGACACTTGTGACTCGTCCGCACACAAAAAGAGATCGAGGTTTGCAAGATTTGTCTTTGACGTGTGTCATTTTCTATGTATTTGTGACGTCATTACAGATTGGATTTTGTATGTAAGTGTGTGAGAAGTGCGACTGTGTGCACCTTTCCCCCCGCCAAAAATGGCAGAAAGATTTGTACGGTAAGATATCGCTTGGGCCCCTCCCTTCCGACGTGTCGGAAGCCGGTGTTGCTCGAAGATTCGAACTTAATACATATGTACTGTAAAACGTTGTACGATACACGTGCGAATACGTAATTCGCAACTCGTGTCGATTTCGAATTTCCTCTTTTCCGCACTTGTATTCTAAATAACTATTACAAACTATGCAACTAAAGCCCACCATTGGCAGGATAACCGTTTTCACTTCAATTGGGGTTTAGTTATTAGGGTTTTATAACTGTGCCATTTGTATAGTAAAAAAAAATATAATAATGTATTTTCTAAAGATACCTAGGCTTCGGACTAGAAATACCTACTCTACTAAATTTGAAATCGATACATTATTATAATAAGCTTTCAAGGAATGCTTATATTCGTTTACTTCACTTTATTTGTAATCTTTTTATTATACAGGGTGATTCAGGAGACGTGAGCAGGACTAACACTGCGCATTTCGTAAATTATAAGCTAAGCATGTTTCGTATGAGTATTAGTGAGGTTAACGTTAATTTTCTGGTCGTGTTGAAAAAAAAAGTTACTTATTAATTTATTTACGATATGCGTGGTCACCCTAAAATTAGAATACTAAACAATCGATATTCTGTGTCAAATTGAATGTCATCACGGTCTGGTTACTTTTGAAAACTCGTATCTCACTCAAGTTTGACAGTTTATTTTCTTCGTAATCAAAATGCTGTCATTACGGTCAAGACTTTAAAGAGGTTTTATGTTTATTAATTAGGTCTTGTAGGGTAACCATGATTGCAGAGAATTAAATTTGTCCTCACTAAAAAGTTAAAAAATAGGAAAAAGTGTGGTTGTTTCACCTAAATACGACGGTGATCGATCAATTATCAGTTACCGAGTGTGCAGGATTAGTCCTGCTCACGTCTCATGAATCATCCTGTATATGTCGGCGGCCGATCGTAATGTTCCTGTGTAATGTTTTGACGATAGTCACATAAAACAAAAATATAGGTAGGATAGGTTCGTTAGGCTGCTTCAGATGCCCGAAGGGCAAACTGCCCAGAAATAGGAGCCCCGCCCGTCAACTCAGGGAACGAGTCAAAGATTTTCACGTTTCACGATATGCCTAGGAATTTCACGATGTGCCTGATCTTACGATCGGTCGCCGACATATACATGGAGACCTAATCAAACATACATTTTGATATCAAAATAATATCTAAATGGAAGTAATTCTGCTATGATTCACGCGTGCATTTCGCTCGTATTGGTAAAGTGGTAAAGTAAAATCATTTTAGATATTATTTTAATATCAAAATGTAAGTTCAAATTAGCCACAGGTCTCCGGTCTCCTACCTCATCAAAAGTGAAATAGTTCCGAAATTAATAAGATTGTCTATGATACATTTTCTTCCAAACTGATAAATTCAAAATAAGAGGCAATCAAACAATTTCATTTGTAGTCCAGGCTACTTCATGCCTTGTCACAGTTCATTGAAAGCCCGTTAGGGATTTCATAATATTTTCACCGTGACAAGGTATGAACTGGCATAGAAATCTAATTTGTTGACTGTAGCTATCCAATTAACTTTCTTGATTACAGCCTATTAAACAAACGGTGTTTTCGAATAAAATAAATATATTGCAATGGAAACAGAAATCAATTTATTTCTACTCCTTTGCATCGGTGTAATGTGGTTGCTGTGGTAATTGAAACAATATTATTTTGTAGCTTAAAGTTTTAGAAAAGGAATTGCGATACTTACCTTCCTACGCCATTACAGCAGCAGTACGGCTACCACCAGTTTTGACATTGACATAACGCTCACGTTTAAGTAACTTACTTTCTATGCATCTCGCTCGTACTCGCATATGCGAGCAATAGTGGAAGCGAGATGTACAGAAAGTAAATTACGTAGACGTGAGCGTTATGTCAATGTTAAAACTGATGGTAGAGGCTCAGGTTACTTTGTAGGTACATTACTTTACCTGGTCTGGTTTTAGTTGCACTGGTTCCAGGTGGAAGTTCTTTTGACATCTATCGAAGAACGTAAGTACATACTTAAACAAAGACGCCAAAACCTTAAAAGTCATGTCTACGTCAAGTCAAGTAGTGTTTTTGAATACGATATGTTATCCCTTCAGTGAAAGAACAAACTTATCCCATAATATAATAATTGAGATACATATTTACTTATGTGAAATCTACGACATGCCAGGCAGATATTACTTTAAAACTTAACTAAAAACTACCTTTTTTAGGTGTATTACCTACTGTGGAAAATTAAGTAAAAGAAACTCACTTGGTTTACTTTACCTTATACTTATACGATTACTAAAGTGCTCAGTCAGTAAGCCTAAAGCTGACGCTCATGCACACAGCTTTGAATTTGAAGGCGCCGTACGGGCGTCCTCGAGTCTTACATTAAGCTCACTTGAAATATCCCCTTCTATAAATCGTTTAAATTTAATTTCTGCAAATACTTTTTACATTTCATTTTACTGCTACTGCTAAAACATTAGTATTCGTACCTTACTTGCACGACGATCTTATTACTTTGTGTTATTCTTAGTATTTTAAACATTCACTTATATTAATATATTAAGGCGAGCCTTACGGGCACTAAGAATGGTGCCAATTCAGCGGTGTCATTTTGGGTGTCACGCACGAATTTGAGCCAATCGTGCAGTCTAACGCAACTAGTTGCGACCAATCGCGAGCATGATGCGAACTCAACCAATCGCGTTGTAGCATTCACCAAGGAATTATATGAAGGTATATCTTTACTTTTGAAATCATTGATTTCGAATTATAAATTTATCTGTTTAAGTAATAACGTTTGTCACATAATAAAAGTAGCAACAAAGACGTCCCAAATCGAGAGCAACTACTAAATTCGGAATGTTCAATTCAATATTTATGTATAACCAGTAAATGAAACACGAAACAAGAAATTGTCGCTGAGGGAAAAGTACGTATTGAATTTCAATCGCAGTGACCGCTAGCGATAAACCAAAGCAGCGTTTCAAAAATAAAAAAAACCGGGCAAGTGCGAGTTGGACTCGCGCACGAAGGGTTCCGTACCATAATGCAAAAAACGGCAAAAAAACGGTCACCCATCCAAGTACTGACCCCGCCCGACGTTGCTTACCTTCGGTCAAAAATCACGTTTGTTGTATGGGAGCCCCACTTAAATCTTTATTTTATTCTGTTTTTAGTATTTGTTGTTATAGCGGCAACAGAAATACATCATCTGTGAAAATTTCAACTGTCTAGCTATCACGGTTCGTGAGATACAGCCTGGTGACAGACAGACGGACGGACGGACAGCGGAGTCTTAGTAATAGGGTCCCGTTTTACCCTTTGGGTACGGAACCCTAAAAAATCGTTTTACTTGTGTACAAATTACAGATCAGTTAAAAAAATAGGAGCAATCAAACTATCATTTTAGTATCCGCGCTTAAAAGCTAAGTGTAAAGTTTCTCATTATAATATTTTTTTTCAAAGGTTGTCATAGAGATTTGGCCATGAATCGCTGAAAGCCGCGGCCTGTTCCGGCGTTCCGGCTCGCGCAGCTTGGGCCGTCCGGGCTACCAGTGCCGTGACGGACGTCGGAGTTGTCGCACGTCGCGCCCGGACCGAATCACCCGGACTTTTACACGTCCGCGTGTAGTGACTGCCATGTTCAGTGTGTGATACTGTGATGCTATTTGAAATTGGTAGGTATTTTATTTCTAATGATAAGAACAGCTCATTTTGTTAATGTAGTTGTTTTGGTTTTATTATTGATGTTGACATTTGATTGGCAATTTATTTTAAGGGCTATTAAGTTAATATTATTTGTATAAAAGTTTTATTTGTTTCGGATTGATCGTAAAATTTTATCGTGTTCGCACAGGCACTTTTCCATTATAAAGATTAGAATTGAGATGACAGTTTCAGGAATTATTCTTATAGGTACCTTTAAACGAGCAATTCTTGTATAAATATATATAATATGCATTTATTTCGGGGATCTCTGAAACGGCTCTAACTATTTCGATAAAATATTTAAAACTTTCGCGTTTTTGTCTATAAATGTGAGTTAATATGTATTTCGATAAAATTTGCTATTAGGGGGTTTTCGGGGGCGAAAAACCGATATAGGGTATTAGCTCTGGGAAAACGCGCATTTTTGAGATTTTATATATGTGTTTCGAGCAAAGCTCGGTCTCCCAGATATTTAACTTATTAAATGACGAAATAATTTAATTATTTTTATTGGACGAGCCTCAAAGGTATACGAAGAATTAAATCTAATATTTTAAAGCGGCTCCTTATTCTGGAAAAAACAGGCTTTTTAAAAACAAATCTGTTGAATACCCCACATGCATAGTTTGTTTTGTTGATACTGAGTTCAGTCGCCTGCAGAGAAAATTGACCTCTCTACATGGAAGTTACAAAGCATGGAATACAGCGATGCACTCGAACTCGTACAATGTGTAATGTGCTCAGTGTACGAGTAAACCTAGAATTTGCTGTTTTGGTTAAAGGTAAAAGAACGGTTTGGTTAAAACCAAACGATCTAACAGATTGCTTTTAAGCTGGGAAAATTTGATTCCTTAAGTATAAATTATGCTCTATATGCAGTAATGCAAGTAGGTTTTATTTTAACCAGTTTTTTAGTTTAAGCTCTTTAAATTTTTTAAACCAACCTGAAATTATGTAAGGCTAGGGAATCATATTTATTTATAATCTACTCCTGAAAATGACACAGTCGGCAAACCTAGAGTCGGCTCTATTCGAACCTTCGAGCAACACGGAAGGCATTCGTACTATTTCCCCTCTGCCTAGGTACAAGATCAACTGATCTAGCGCGGGTAATAAAACTAGTTGCGCTCGGATTTTCAACTAGACCGAGTCGAGACGCGCGCGTGAACACAGTAGCAGAAAAAATGCCTAATTGCTCGGTTTTTTGCTATAAAAAGAGGTCGGGGACATCAAATTTACAAAAAGGTGTTACATTTCACATGTAATATTTTTTTTACATATCATACGTTTAATTACATTTAAACACAATTATTATATTTTAGTCTCATGTAATGTTGGATTTATCGATTTTGCTCGCCCAGTACAAATTGCGGATCGGTCGAGCGACAAATCCGACTTCTCATCTCTCAGAATACAATAAAATACTTCGACGAAAATGTGTTAGTGTGCGTGTTGTGACACTTGTGACTCGTCCGCACACAAAAAGAGATCGAGGTTTGCAAGATTTGTCTTTGACGTGTGTCATTTTCTATGTATTTGTGACGTCATTACAGATTGGATTTTGTATGTAAGTGTGTGAGAAGTGCGACTGTGTGCACCTTTCCCCCCGCCAAAAATGGCAGAAAGATTTGTACGGTAAGATATCGCTTGGGCCCCTCCCTTCCGACGTGTCGGAAGCCGGTGTTGCTCGAAGATTCGAACTTAATACATATGTACTGTAAAACGTTGTACGATACACGTGCGAATACGTAATTCGCAACTCGTGTCGATTTCGAATTTCCTCTTTTCCGCACTTGTATTCTAAATAACTATTACAAACTATGCAACTAAAGCCCACCATTGGCAGGATAACCGTTTTCACTTCAATTGGGGTTTAGTTATTAGGGTTTTATAACTGTGCCATTTGTATAGTAAAAAAAAATATAATAATGTATTTTCTAAAGATACCTAGGCTTCGGACTAGAAATACCTACTCTACTAAATTTGAAATCGATACATTATTATAATAAGCTTTCAAGGAATGCTTATATTCGTTTACTTCACTTTATTTGTAATCTTTTTATTATACAGGGTGATTCAGGAGACGTGAGCAGGACTAACACTGCGCATTTCGTAAATTATAAGCTAAGCATGTTTCGTATGAGTATTAGTGAGGTTAACGTTAATTTTCTGGTCGTGTTGAAAAAAAAAGTTACTTATTAATTTATTTACGATATGCGTGGTCACCCTAAAATTAGAATACTAAACAATCGATATTCTGTGTCAAATTGAATGTCATCACGGTCTGGTTACTTTTGAAAACTCGTATCTCACTCAAGTTTGACAGTTTATTTTCTTCGTAATCAAAATGCTGTCATTACGGTCAAGACTTTAAAGAGGTTTTATGTTTATTAATTAGGTCTTGTAGGGTAACCATGATTGCAGAGAATTAAATTTGTCCTCACTAAAAAGTTAAAAAATAGGAAAAAGTGTGGTTGTTTCACCTAAATACGACGGTGATCGATCAATTATCAGTTACCGAGTGTGCAGGATTAGTCCTGCTCACGTCTCATGAATCATCCTGTATATGTCGGCGGCCGATCGTAATGTTCCTGTGTAATGTTTTGACGATAGTCACATAAAACAAAAATATAGGTAGGATAGGTTCGTTAGGCTGCTTCAGATGCCCGAAGGGCAAACTGCCCAGAAATAGGAGCCCCGCCCGTCAACTCAGGGAACGAGTCAAAGATTTTCACGTTTCACGATATGCCTAGGAATTTCACGATGTGCCTGATCTTACGATCGGTCGCCGACATATACATGGAGACCTAATCAAACATACATTTTGATATCAAAATAATATCTAAATGGAAGTAATTCTGCTATGATTCACGCGTGCATTTCGCTCGTATTGGTAAAGTGGTAAAGTAAAATCATTTTAGATATTATTTTAATATCAAAATGTAAGTTCAAATTAGCCACAGGTCTCCGGTCTCCTACCTCATCAAAAGTGAAATAGTTCCGAAATTAATAAGATTGTCTATGATACATTTTCTTCCAAACTGATAAATTCAAAATAAGAGGCAATCAAACAATTTCATTTGTAGTCCAGGCTACTTCATGCCTTGTCACAGTTCATTGAAAGCCCGTTAGGGATTTCATAATATTTTCACCGTGACAAGGTATGAACTGGCATAGAAATCTAATTTGTTGACTGTAGCTATCCAATTAACTTTCTTGATTACAGCCTATTAAACAAACGGTGTTTTCGAATAAAATAAATATATTGCAATGGAAACAGAAATCAATTTATTTCTACTCCTTTGCATCGGTGTAATGTGGTTGCTGTGGTAATTGAAACAATATTATTTTGTAGCTTAAAGTTTTAGAAAAGGAATTGCGATACTTACCTTCCTACGCCATTACAGCAGCAGTACGGCTACCACCAGTTTTGACATTGACATAACGCTCACGTTTAAGTAACTTACTTTCTATGCATCTCGCTCGTACTCGCATATGCGAGCAATAGTGGAAGCGAGATGTACAGAAAGTAAATTACGTAGACGTGAGCGTTATGTCAATGTTAAAACTGATGGTAGAGGCTCAGGTTACTTTGTAGGTACATTACTTTACCTGGTCTGGTTTTAGTTGCACTGGTTCCAGGTGGAAGTTCTTTTGACATCTATCGAAGAACGTAAGTACATACTTAAACAAAGACGCCAAAACCTTAAAAGTCATGTCTACGTCAAGTCAAGTAGTGTTTTTGAATACGATATGTTATCCCTTCAGTGAAAGAACAAACTTATCCCATAATATAATAATTGAGATACATATTTACTTATGTGAAATCTACGACATGCCAGGCAGATATTACTTTAAAACTTAACTAAAAACTACCTTTTTTAGGTGTATTACCTACTGTGGAAAATTAAGTAAAAGAAACTCACTTGGTTTACTTTACCTTATACTTATACGATTACTAAAGTGCTCAGTCAGTAAGCCTAAAGCTGACGCTCATGCACACAGCTTTGAATTTGAAGGCGCCGTACGGGCGTCCTCGAGTCTTACATTAAGCTCACTTGAAATATCCCCTTCTATAAATCGTTTAAATTTAATTTCTGCAAATACTTTTTACATTTCATTTTACTGCTACTGCTAAAACATTAGTATTCGTACCTTACTTGCACGACGATCTTATTACTTTGTGTTATTCTTAGTATTTTAAACATTCACTTATATTAATATATTAAGGCGAGCCTTACGGGCACTAAGAATGGTGCCAATTCAGCGGTGTCATTTTGGGTGTCACGCACGAATTTGAGCCAATCGTGCAGTCTAACGCAACTAGTTGCGACCAATCGCGAGCATGATGCGAACTCAACCAATCGCGTTGTAGCATTCACCAAGGAATTATATGAAGGTATATCTTTACTTTTGAAATCATTGATTTCGAATTATAAATTTATCTGTTTAAGTAATAACGTTTGTCACATAATAAAAGTAGCAACAAAGACGTCCCAAATCGAGAGCAACTACTAAATTCGGAATGTTCAATTCAATATTTATTTATAACCAGTAAATGAAACACGAAACAAGAAATTGTCGCTGAGGGAAAAGTACGTATTGAATTTCAATCGCAGTGACCGCTAGCGATAAACCAAAGCAGCGTTTCAAAAATAAAAAAAACCGGGCAAGTGCGAGTTGGACTCGCGCACGAAGGGTTCCGTACCATAATGCAAAAAACGGCAAAAAAACGGTCACCCATCCAAGTACTGACCCCGCCCGACGTTGCTTACCTTCGGTCAAAAATCACGTTTGTTGTATGGGAGCCCCACTTAAATCTTTATTTTATTCTGTTTTTAGTATTTGTTGTTATAGCGGCAACAGAAATACATCATCTGTGAAAATTTCAACTGTCTAGCTATCACGGTTCGTGAGATACAGCCTGGTGACAGACAGACGGACGGACGGACAGCGGAGTCTTAGTAATAGGGTCCCGTTTTACCCTTTGGGTACGGAACCCTAAAAAATCGTTTTACTCAACAGTCGAATGTTTATACATACGGCTTTTCTTCCCGGCGAGTCTCCTCTTTTGAAACTAATCAATAAAAATCATTTATTTTTTCGTTTTTTTAGTATTAGTTGCCAAAACTGTAAAGGGCGTGCGGTTGCCAAATCCGAGAGTGTACTTTTTGCCTTATTTCGTATAGGTTTATTTTTGATATATGTAACAACATACTTATTAAAATTTACCGATCGCGGGGAGCCAGGACTAAGAGAATAAAGGCCATAGTCGGTTTTCCATAGTAAGTTGGCCCTTAAGTCAATTTGATTCGGGTTTTTTTTTTGTGAGTACCTCTTATGGTGAAGGATATTTTTGCTGAGTATCAACATCCTACTAGTGATAGTTTTTGACTTATGATTTTTTTTTTCTTTAATGTATTGTTTTTCGGGATGTATTCAAGCGATTTGTGTTTGAAGTTTTTTAAAT
Source organism: Cydia splendana (assembly GCF_910591565.1). Taxonomy (NCBI): domain Eukaryota; kingdom Metazoa; phylum Arthropoda; class Insecta; order Lepidoptera; family Tortricidae; genus Cydia; species Cydia splendana. The sequence goes on from NC_085974.1 coordinate 10,390,975, forward strand.
AGTGTTCTTTATTTAGGTATGCATCGATACTCAAAAAACGAATACCAGTTGTCATATAAAAAAAAAAAAGAAAAAAAAAACTATAAAGTATACTACTACTATACTACATTGAAAAACACCGATTGAGAACAGAACTTGACCACACACATTGCTAATTTTTGACAGGAAGTACCGTTTGGAAAATTTTGATATTTAGGCAAGTAGTAGGCCAATGTCAGGCCTACAACTAGAATAAAAATTAGAGGTGTCACTACTTCACCACAACATAAAAAAAATGTTTTATTTTTGTTTTCTTTTTTTTTATATGACAACTGGTATTCGTTTTTTGAGTATCGATGCATACCTAAATAAAGAACACTATTTAAAAAACTGAAGCAAATCGCTTGAATACATCCCGAAAAACAATACATTAAAGAAAAAAAATAATAAAATCATAAGTCAAAAACTGTCACCGGTAGGATGTTGATACTCAGCAAAAATATCCTTCACCATAAGAGGTACTCACAAAAAAACCCGAATTAAATTGACTTGAGGGCCAGCTTACTATGGAAAGCCGACTATGGCCTTTCATTTTTTTATGGGCCAGCTTACTATGGAAAGCCGACTATGGCCTTTAATTTTTTTATAGGTAACTATAGGTGCCGCTTCTCTAGAATTCTACATATAATTTAATATAATTTCACACATGTACATTCCCACCTCTTAAACTCTTGCTCCACCAGCCAGGAAAAAGCACGCATTCTGGCTGTATTGGAAAGAGAGTCCGGCTCCTGGCTACATGCTCTCCCCTCCTCCAACCTTGGTACATTACTCGATAGCAATACCCTCAGGCTGGCTGTCGGTCTTCGCCTGGGTTCTAACATTGTCACACCCCATCGCTGCCCCTGCGGAACTTTTGTGGACAGCCTTGGACACCACGGTCTATCTTGTCCTAAGAGTGCCGGCCGCCTATCACGCCATGCCTGCCTCAACGACATCCTCCGTCGGGCCTTCGTCAGCGCCAACGTTCCAGCCATTCTCGAGCCACCTGGCCTCGCGCGTGACGATGGCAAGAGGCCCGACGGAATGACCCTTGTTCCTTGGAGCATGGGACGGCCCCTTATTTGCATATATTTGCGGCATTTGCAGTCGAAACTCTGGGACCGTGGTGCCCAAGCGCTCGCAAACTAATCCGGCAGATATCAAAAAAAATCATCGAGGTCACCGGGGACCGTCAGGCTGGCTCGTTCCTCGCCCAACGGATTGGCATAGCCATCCAAAGGGGGAACGCAGCCAGCCTCATGGGAACCCTTCCACAGGGATCGGACCTGGGTGATCTAGCCTAATATATACATATTGGGCTAGGTCACCCATGCTAATATGTTTTATTTATTTTTTAGGTATTAGTTTTAGTTTTGTAGGTAGATATAATTTTCAGATGTATTAGCCTAAATGAAATACTATATTTTGACTATCGTATCATGGAATAAAAAAAACTCAGAGCAATATCACTGCATAGCTGCATAGGAATTCCGCCGTGTTCCATATAAGCCCTTATCGTGCGCATAACTCAAATAATATGAATGTACTGTGCGCCTAACGCAACGATGTTACACTTTCCATTCACGTTACGGTGACGTTTAAATGTTCTCCCTGATTTCTGAATTTGTATTCTATGAAAACGGTTTTCATTACAATCAGGTGAAGTTAACTCCCTGCAACTTGTTAACCTTTGATATGCAGTAACGGGTACTACACAAACTTCGAAGATACCTATTTACATTGCTCAAGTTAGGTTATTACGAGGCATCTAACTTGTATGGATTCGTGTGTACATAACAGTTTTAAATACTGATTCAGGTACTTATTTATTCACATTGCACTAGTATTTTTTGATAAACTTTGCAAATGTAGCTACGTCCTTTCTATTTTGATACATTACATAGAGCATGGAGGTACCTACTACATCAGCTTATATTTTTATTTCTTGTTTTCCATATCATGACATTTACTGGAAACATAAATTTAGGCATTACCGTAAAGTACTTAGACATTTTCGTGGTTATCCCATGTTACAGCGTGTAAAAAATACAGATTTCCTTCCTCTTTAACCAAGTAGCCTAGGGGCAAAATAGATTTTGAAGAATTATTTAAGTATGCTGTTGTTTTACATACTTTTATTTTGCCAAAATGTCACATACGATTATGGGGCAGTATGTTAAAAGGCCTCAAGTAGACATCAACGCAATCCTACCCGCACTTGACCGGCGTTCCCGTTTCTGAATACCTCCACAGATGACAGAGGTGGCTAGTTCCTGTGAGTAAAGTGATTGTAGGGTTGTACTATAGCCCCCAGACTGGCGATATACTTTTGTGTATCAGTTCAAGTGAGCTAATAGGAACTATGCATTTTTAGAAAGCATTTTAAAAGTCTCATCTACTCCTGTTTTGCATGATGATTTGCTAAAAAATCACAACAACATGAAAAGCTTAAAACATATTATTTCTACTGAAAACAACAGTTAATTGATAAAAATAATATTTGCATATTTAGGTTCGGAGTGGTCCAAGTCGGTGAATACCTAATAATATTTGTTTACTTTTAAGTTTTATTTTATTTAGATGCCTACTATTGGTTTTAGTCGTATTTACAATCTCAGACCATGATGTTATTATAAATTAAATAAATGTGCGACTTATAAGTGTCAGTGAAACGTACTTTTGCCTTCACAACAGGAAAATCTTAAGATGGGCGGCGAAAACACATTTTTCGTTATTCTCAATCAATGATTTTATCAGCTTGATTTTCATCGTTGAATGCATTACATTTTAGGTGTGTTTGACATACGTATATCAAACAAACTCTCAAAGCAAATCAATATACAGATCAATTCAAGCTCTTTATTTATTAAATCCTACTACATCAGAATCAATATTCAACATCAGAAACTCACAATTCGCACAAATAAACAAGAACTCTAAGCAACACTTGTGCAGGATCTTTGATGTAAATACGAGTATAACTCAGACCGGATATTAATAGGAAATATGGAGTTTGGAATGGCATTCATACATAAATTCGGAAAGCAAGTGAAATTTATCAAAGAATGGTTTTCATAATATGTGGTTTTAATTGTTAGTAGATATATTATGTACTTGACGTTAGTAGATAGTAGATAGATAAATAGGTACATCACTATCCTCATGAAGCCATGAGGCTCTATGTAAATTATATTGACCATCTTAAAAAAAAAAACTGTTATTGAATAACATAAGATATCAATTTCAAAACAATTACTTTTGAAACTCAGGAGGCTGTAGTACATTGCCCATTATCTCGATAAAGAATCATGCTGACTCATTCATATTTGTGTAGGAGAATTACGTTCTTACACGCAGGATCGGTGAAAAGAAATGTGGCATAAAAGCTGCTTATCGCTCGAAATATATTTTTCATATCTCATGCTCTGAAAGTGGGTCGTTGTTGTTCTAAAAGGTGCGCAGAAAGTGATACGTTTATGCTCTAGCGCAGAAAAGTGGTGTACTCCTCTGCGTCCCCGTCCCACAAACAACTGAGTGGAAACAAAATGCAAAAATAGTGTCTTTATTTCCTCGCCTGGAACAATTCGTAATTGTATAATTTTACTAATCTCACGTTGATCCTTTTTTTTATCAAAAATGATGTAAGTAAATTGTTAAAAACAAATTATTCTTGATTTCTTTCGTTGAATTCTATTTACTCGATTTCATAAGGCGAGAACCACAAGGAATACACCAAAAATATTTTTTTAAACCTTACACTTGCGTAAATGAGCAAAGGCAGAATCTTATACAGCCACAGTTAAACGTTTGTACGATATTAAATTCGTTTTTAAAGTTATTTAGGACTATATTCATGAAAATAAAATAAAATACAAGATAAAAATTTCTTATATTATTAATTAAATTGTTATTTAATATTTAAAATACTTTTATTATGCTATTACGCGGTGCGGCGCACCAAGGTCGCAGTGCGGTCCGGTAGTCTGTTGCGGCTTTTAGAACGAAAAAGTATAAAATTAAAAAGTTAGAGGCAATCCCGCTGATTTTCATACAATAATGAACAAATAATTTTAAAATTACTGCAATTTGTTAATAAATGTGTGTTTTCGTAAATTTTGCAATCTAAATGATTTTCGCTAGGGGTTATTAATATTCACACATGTAAAGTCTCCGATTGCAAGTAAGTAATTGCAATTACTGATTTTGCGAAATTGCCTTGTCTTGTTTGGTTTCCTCGCATTCGATATGAAAAGTAGAGTGTTTAACTCGGGTGAAAGGCACCATTTCCGTCTCGGACTATTGGCGCTCTCACTGCGTTCGAGCGCCAAACTACCTCGACAGAAATGGGTGCCTTTCAACCCTTGGTTAACAATCTACTATTTTCAAGCGCGCAAATATTACATGTTTTTTTCCGGAATTTCCATATAGTGTATATAACACTTTAATGAGGAAACAGAACCGCTGACGAGTATATAAGGCTCGTTTGCACCTACAAATACAAAACTAGTTATGCTTAGAATATGAAAATAAATTTAACCCTATAGTTTTAATTACTCCCATTCACATTTAAATCCAGTCCGAAATATTTAACCCTTCATAGGACATGCAATCTACATTTTAAGATAAAAAATTACCATCTTTATGTACGTACCTAATCATGCAGAATTTTAATGAATATGAAGTGGCAAATTCGCAAAATCCGATAAAGAGTTAAAATCCTTTCATCCCCAATCTATTAAGCGAATGATCATCATGACATTTAAATATATAAGATATTAGACTATACCGGGTGTGGCCTGTAACATGAGCAAAAAATTTAACTGTAGGCTGTACTCCTCATACTGACCAACATTTGTTCAGCGACTTTTAAAAATAACTTGTGGTTTGATTTTTAATACACTTTAAAGTTTATTCTAAGACGCAATGTATTGCGTATTTTGTTATGTTTAAGGCGTGACAAGCAACGTCAATCACAATGATATAGCGTGGCGATGGCGTCCATTGAAGACAATATTTATTTTGTATGAAAAATAGGGAGTCTATATACTTCATAATTTTTAAAAGTTGTTGAACAAAAGTGTCACCGTTTGAGGAGTACAATCTACGTTTTAATTATTTGCTCATGTTACAGGCCACACCCGGTATATAGAAGGAACAATTTTTTTTTTTCATTTTTATACATATTTAAACTAAACATAAAACTAATTAAAAACCAAACTTAAATATAAATATAAACTAAATAAGTATAAAAAAATGCCTACTGAAGCCCGTCCCGGGCTGTCCCCGACGCAAAGGTGCCCATCACGCTCGCTGCGTGGCCGCGTTGGACTGCGATGGACAACCTTTGCATTAGGAAAAACCCGGAGAAATAGAATGACTATAGAATGAAAGTATATACCTAGGTATCTTATTGAGTGGTGTATTGTGTATTATAACGACGGAAACTCAACTTTATTTGTTTCTCAATAACCCTTACATTTTATGATGCTCATCTATTTCTTTGACCCTACCTAATAAGGAGGGTTCTGTAATTGGCCTACTTAATTGGTGATTTAAGAGATAACAGTATTCCCGGGCACTCAAATCTTGTAAGACGATGCACGAATAAATATTATAAACATTTTCCGAGCAGAATTTTATATTCCCATCCCTAGAGTATTGTATAAATTTCGGAGATGAAATATAGCCTACGCCCTTCAAGGTGACAGCCCTGTTCTTGGCATATTTCAGAAAGGTCGATTTAGCATAAAAAATAAGGCTGCCAATACGACTACGAGTATTACTTTTCAATCCGTTAATCTATTCGCAATGTAACAACAATCCTTATTGGTATTATACTAAAATGTAGGTATACAGAATGTCCCTAGCCATTGGACAAAGCCAAAATGTACATATGCATTAGGGTATTTAGAACCAGTATACAAAATATCATAACATTCGGTGTAGCGGTTACGAAGAAATTAAAAAATTACAATTTTTTTACTTTGGAGCAACCTGTATGTGTTAAGTAGCTCCTGAGGTAATAAATAGTATGAAACTTTCTTCGACCGTTTTGATTATCTTTTTTATTTATGACATTAGTAAGATTCTGACTTTTGACAAATGCCATCATTACCGCACATTTTCAAACAAATTGTCAAAAGCACTGCCAATGATTAATACAGTATGTTTCTTTTTGTTGTCGATTATTGGAAATAACTTTTGTTTGATAATTTTTTTTTTATCTTTTGTTCTAATTAAAAAAAAACCGGGCAAGTGCGAGTCAGACTCGCGCACGAAGGGTTCCGTACCATAATGCAAAAAAAAAACGAAAAAAAAAAGCAAAAAAAAAACGGTCACCCATCCAAGTACTGACCACTCCCGACGTTGCTTAACTTTGGTCAAAAATCACGTTTGTTGTATGGGAGCCCCATTTAAATCTTTATTTTATTCTGTTTTTAGTATTTGTTGTTATAGCGGAAACAGAAATACATCATCTGTGAAAATTATTATATCACGGTTCGTGAGATACAGCCTGGTGACAGACAGACGGACGGACGGACGGACAGCGAAGTCTTAGTAATAGGGTCCCGTTTTACCCTTTGGGTACGGAACCCTAAAAATATTACCGTTAGACCATTTCTGAGAAGTAACCCTACGTGGGATTTCAGGGTTTGTCCAATGGCTAAGGTCACCCTGTATAGGTTGGCCAAACCAAATTTGTCAGTAAAGGAAAACAAAAAGCTATACTCATCCTTTTCTTTTGGGTGTTAGTACTGAAGTACTAATGTAAGACAAAGATAGTATGATTTTCTCTGTCATGTTTGAAATGAGACAGTCCTTTGACAAACTATCATAGAGTAACTTATATAAACTATATGGTTTTCAATTTTATTTCTGAAAACGCCCATTTATCTGTGTTTACCTTTTCGGTCACATCCAAAACATGGCCTGCCTGAAATAATTTGAGGCCTTTCATGGTATTCTGGCAACGCTGGAGGTCGTTTTTTATCGGAAGAAAGCCGTATTTTATTATTTTAAACATTTTTTCTCGTATTTTTCCGTTTGAAACATATGTTGTGATCGTTTGACAGAATGGCGTTAACGTTCCATTTAATCCGCACAGTGTCGCTTTAGTCGGCTCAGTGCTGCCCCCTATAGTTAATGCACGTTCCCTATAGAAATTAAGCAAACTTTTCATATACATATACAGGATGATTCAGGAGACGTGAGCAGGACTAATACTGCGCATTTCGTAAATTATAAGCGACTGCTTCGTATCAGTATTAGTGAGGTTAACGTTAATTTTCTAGTCGTGTTGAAAAAAAAAGTTATAAATTTATGTACGACATGCATGGTCACCCTCAAATTAGAATACTAAACTAGGTACCGATATTCTGTGTCAAATTGAATGTCATCACTGTCATCACGGTCTAGTTACTTTTCGTATCTCACTCAAATTTGACAGTTTTTTTTCTTTCTTTCAAAATGCTGTCATTACGGTTAAAGAGGTTTTTATGTTTATTAATTAGGTCTTGTAGGGTGACCATGATTGTAGAGAATTAAATTTGCCCTCACCAAAATGTAAAAAAATAGGAAAAAGTGTGGTTGTTACACCTAAATACGACGGTGATCTGATCAATTATCAGTTACTGAGTGTGCACGATTAGTCCTGCTCACGTCTCATGAATCACCCTGTATATTTTTTTGTTTTTATTTATGTTTTCTGAAATATTTTTCTGACTTCATCTAAGTAGGTACGTTAGAAAATGTCTATTTTGCCGTATGGTTGACTGGTAGAGAATGCCTTAAGACATTACTGCCTCCATTTGTGTTTCCAGTTATGATTTTTCCTTTAGTATTCATATAAATTAAGCAAAAAAATAAATATTTGGTGTCAAACAGATAGATCTCGAGTCCGAAACTAAGCAAAGCCTGTAATTGTGGATTCTAGGTGACGATCTAAAGCTTTTTATATGCTCGTGTTAAAAAATAATTTGTAACAGATACCTAATATCTAATTATACCTACAAATTTCGCCTGTCATACAATAGAAAGTTTACCTTATTTAAGACAATAACGTAAACTTTTATCACAATAGATAATTACAAGTTATCAGTTCCCAGCAACCACCGGAAATATATCTGTATTCACGAGGGCTTAGAAACACAATATGACAGTGGAACATCGCTCGAGGCATGATTGATCATTGTGTTGTGACGTCCCTCAAGTAGTTAGTTAAACAGCTCCCTGATGGCGGACGCAATTAAATGTTGTACTCTGGTACAAATTGCACGGAAACATCCAGAATGTTCTGCAAATTCAAACCGCTAAGTGACATTGTGGATTCAATTAGTTAGCAAACATTGAATACTTAATCATTAGGGTAGAAATTATTTTCTTTCTTCACTTCACCGAAGAAGTATAGGTTCTCAATCAGTGCGGATCTTTGTTTTTTTAAGTATGCTGCATGATTCTTCAAATGGGCTTCGCACTAGGTCTCACCGTCATCAGCTCAGGATGTAATTATGAAATTTTAGCTGGATAGACTAGTACAATTTTTAACATATCTGACAAATTCATTCGTTTAGGAAAAAATGTTAGCGATGAGTTTTTCTTGATACCTGCTTACATAAGTATTGAATTGTATTGAATGAATGTATCGATTGGCTTTGTAAATAAATATGTAGAGCGATGTCGCTTCCAGCCAAACGGTTTTGATCGGAATTTATATTTCATCGCGTCGCCGCCTGCGTTTTCTCACAAAACAGTATCGTGAGTGGATTTCCGCTCACATAGAGAGCTTTACAAAATGCGCTGTACATTTCTGTGTACCTACCTATTCATGGATTAAACCAGGCTTGCACATAGCTTTACTATTGAAAATGTAGTGTTTATGTAGTTTTTCTGAAAATAAAGTGATTTAAAGCTTTATTAAGTAAACAATTTGAATAGATTCAAGAGTGAGTACAACCAAATTATCACAATTAGAGGGCCTATCTGACTGAAGTTAATGACAGATTTATAAATATATTGAGGCTAAATTATGTCCACGTTTTCGACTAGGTATTTCAAGATTACTTCAGTATTACCGGCCCTCAGCTTGAATTTTAGTGCTGAATAATTTAACAATCCAATAAAAAGGCAATTAGTATGATAGGTTCAAAGGCCCCCACCCAAAATCTATCTACTTATCTCAGCAAAACAGATTCACTTGTTTCGTACATTTTATTTATACATACTGGCAGGAAAGTTCTTTGAAGTTCCCAGAAGTTTCCAGCGAAAGTTCGTAAAAGGTCTTTATTCTGTTTGCGCGGAATTTCGTTTCCTTTCCATCTTTATTCCTAACTGTCCTTACAGAAATTGCGCTTCAGTAGTTGTCAAAGTTATTCGGGTCCTTAAAACACAATGTTTGTTCTGGATCCTGGACCTTAGGATCAGAATTATATATTTTTTGTCATCGAATAAACAAGGAAAGTAAACTTCCTCGTCGTCAGTCAAGGGTGAGTGAGCGTCATATGTTGAATCATCATTAAATATGGACATGAGGCTGTTAATAAAATTCAATTATTTATAATGTTTTTATATTGCCTGAAAGTTCAAAGTTATTCAATTACTTTTCCCTAAATTAGTCTGTTCGAGAAACTGAAAACGGTGAAAATAGAGATAATACTCCTAAAAATATGTGTGGTACCTCATTAGATTCGTCATGATACCTAGAAAAATGTATTCGAAGCATGTAATAGCACACAAAAAATATAAAAAGTTATAGGTAAACAAAAAAAGGGGGAAAAAAGTAGATATATTTTATTTCCCCAATATCGCAAAAAGTATTAATATTTAAGACCCCAAAATACTATTAATAACAGAGGAGGATATTTCCAATAAAACGTTCCATACTTGCAGAACTGTATCTCCATTATTTATACTTTCAATTCAACGCTGAACACAGCCCTCCGCGCCTCATTTTCGAGAAACGCGCGCGGCGTGAAAAAACGATTACGTAACATTAAATATAATTTTAAAGATATTAAATATTAATTGAAATCTTTTTAAAAATTATGGTGTATTTAAAACATTTTAACAAACGTACTACTTGTACAAATTTATCTTAAAGTTATTTTTTCAACAAGCTATGTAATTGTTAATCAACAAAATTTTCTCGAACATCCCTTCTTTATTGACGAAAAAAAAAAAGTAAAAGTAACTATTGTAAAATTTTCTCGCTTGCTAGAGCCCTTCTCATACTCTCCACGGGTCATACGTCGTACTATTAAGAGCTTCCATGTTTAAGTTATCACTAACATATTATTTGGAAATATTGTCTAATTTCACATTTTATTTTATCAAAAATTTTAAATATGAATTTACAAGTGCGGTAGGGGTAGATAACAGAGGTATTATCTACATGATATGTGTCCATATAGATAGACGATTGCGAGTTTGCTTTTAAAACATCAACCTAACGGTTCGGAAAACTTTGACGTATTAATATTCCACGAGTCATACTATTAAAAGCTTCCATGTTTAAGTTATCACTAACATATTATTTGGAAATATTGTCTTACTTCGCATTTCATTTTATCAAATACATTAAATAAGACCATGGCAATATTCTGCAATGTCGCGTCATCCATCCGCAATCACGCGCCGTCGTCTGAGCCTTTAATGCGGCGGTAATTGCTAAATGCGCCCGAGTAAGATCCGAGGATCTATCGCCGCACCGCACGTCCCAGCCATGAATCGAAATCCGACTCTATTCAGCCACCCCTTTGTTCAGACACCGGTTGCCGATGTCGTGACGCACGCTTAAATAGCTTGTCGAAGGCTGCAAACAAAAAATGAGAAACCCTCAATAAATTTCTTAACTCGGAAAGTTTAACGTTTAAAACCCCTGAAGTGTACTCAAGGAGTTGTTGAATTAAAGTAACATTTGGAAACATTTGTAATTAAGCAATCGCTGGCTTCGGAAATAAACAAGGACGTTTTCTGTTTTATAGAAAACGAGTGTATACCTAACTACTTGTTTTATGACTTAGAACTTTCTTTATTACTTATTTAAACTTCCTACTACCTAATGCAAACGGTAGTCATCACCAAAGTTTTGTTTAAGGCGCTAAGTATGGATATTCACTTTTATTCAGGTTCAGGTCAATGCATAATCTCTTATCTCTTTTGTATATTTTATTTTATTGCTAAGACTATCTAAATAACATTTAAAATCCTCTGAGGCGCTACAACCTCAAGGTTTTATTTCGAAGAGCTTAATTAGGAATAAAATGTAGAGTCCCTCCTTGCATCGGTTTCCTCATCACTGAGGGTCGTGGCCACTTCTAAGGAACAGCTTCTCTTTGACAACTCGCCGCCACCTCTTTCTGTCCAGAGTGAGGACCGACGCCGATACGCGCCGTGTCCAAAATTACCGCCTTCTGCATCTGACCCTTGATTCAACCACCCAGCGAGAGTCTCTCTAGGTGTTGGTCGAGACTCTTTAGTAGTAGTAGTAGTAAAATACTTTATTGTACAAAAAGAAACATAAAACATGAAAGAACACACATCATTAGTACAAAGGCGAACTTATCCCTTTCAGGGATCTCTTCCAGTTAACCCTTGAGCAGTTGAGGGAAAATTGGAGAACGGTAGACATAAAAGCTGTACTAAACGGCATAAAGATAAAATATTTAATATCCTACAAGATAGGTAAACCTATATCCTACTATAATTATGTACCTATATATATATACCTATATATACTCTTCGCTATGAGACCGTTCGCTGACACAACTATCGGAACAATGATCGTAGAGTCAACATCCCACATGGCGGTAATCTCGTGAGCTAAGTCTAGGTACTTGCTGGACTTGTCCTTCTCGGCCTTCACGAGATTCTCATCATGGGGGATGGTGACGTCGGCGAGCACGGCCCGGCGCTGCGATCGGTCTATCAGCACGATGTCAGGCTTATTGGCGACAATAGTCCTGTCAGTGATGATAGATCGATCCCAATAGAGCGTGGCACGACCATTCTCGAGAACAGGCGCAGGTAAGTACTTGTAGTACGGTACTTCGCGGTCCACAAGGCCGTATAGAAGAGCAAGTTGCTGGTGAATAATCCTGGCTACGAGATTATGTCTGTGCAAGTACTCACCGTTAGCAAGATGAGAACAACCGGAAATGATATGCCTGAGTGACTCTCCGGGAAGGCGGCATGCCCGACAAATGTCGACCGTACCGTCCTTCAGGATATATTTCCGATAGTTGTTCGTCATCATCACTTCGTCCGCAATTGCACAAGCAAAACCCTCGGTTTCTCCGAAGAGGTCCCCGAATCGTAACCAGTTCACCGACGCGAGCAGGTCCACATCGGGTCCCGTGAGGGCCTTGTAGAACCGCCCGTGTAGCACCTTACTCTCCCATGCCGCCTTGCGATCCGCAGTACTTAGTACCACAGGTTTGCGCCAGTTCTCGTTTGCCAAGGAGAGCGGCGTGAGGTTCCTGTCTACTGCCACCACATCACGATGCATCCCACACTCGTTGTTAAGGAAATAATTCCTGAGATTGCACACCTCGCGGTTGTGGAGATCCTTGGCGTTTAGGAAGCCTCGGCCTCCACACTTCCGTGGGATGTACAATCTCATAACTGACGAGCGTGGGTGTAGCATGCGATGTGTGGTGAGCAGTGATCGGACCCTCCGATCCAGGGCGTCCAGCTCGGTCTGATTCCACCTTAGTATGCCAAAGGAGTATGTGAGGAGAGGCATTACCCTGGCGTTGAAGGCGCGCACTTTGTTGCCTCCTGACAAAAGACTGTTAAGGACTTTTGTGAGCCGACTGAAAAAGCGCTCCTTCACCGACCGTCTAATACCCTCGTCCTCAATACCCAACGACTGTGACATACCAAGGTATTTATAGGTCTCTGATTCAGAGATAGATCTGAAAGACATTGTCTCAGAAAGTTGTAAATTTGTTGAATTTACAACCATCCCCCGCTGTACATGCATAACCGCACATTTATCGACACCAAACTCCATGTTGATGGCACTACTGAAGACTTCGGTGGTTTTCAGTAGCTCCAACAAGCCTTGGGTATTTGGTGCAAAAATTTGAGGTCATCCATGTACAGAAGGTGAGAAATAACTTCACTCTCTCTCCGAAGCCGGCAACCTAGTCCCAAATCCTTCAGCAGGGTGCTGACGATTCAGAGCTAGGCAGAACCATAGCGGACTCAGACTGTCGCCCTGAAGGATCCTCGCTCAATCCTTATAAAATCCTGTGGGCCAGGTCGGTCATCCCCGCCTCATGGTTGACGAAGGACTGTGGTCCACTGCCCCATACACGCGCTTAGGAAGGCTCTCAAAGCTGCATCAACTTTATACAGCTCTAAGACCCTCCCCAGCCATGAATGAGGCACCGAATCATAGGCCTTCTTGTAGTCAATCCAAGCGGCTGAGAGGGTCCCCTTGGTCCGCCGAATTTGTTGGCAGATGGTCATGTCTATGAGGAGGAGCTCTTTAGTACCACGGGACCCAACCCTACATCCATTTTGAGCAGAGGCCAAAATATTGTTTGCGACAATGTGCGCGTTGATTTTTGCTCTCAAAATGGATGTAAGGAGCTTGTAGAGTGTAGGCAAGCATGTGATGGGTCTGTAGTTCTTCGCTTCCGTGGTACTACCGGACTTATAGAGCAGGAAGGTGACACCAGTCGTTAAGGAAGGTGGGAGAGAACCAAGCTCGAGGGCTTGTTGAAATTGTGCTGCTAAGTAGGAGTGCGAGCATCGGAACCATTTTAGCCAGAAGTTGTGCAATCCATCCAGCCCAGGACTTTTCCACTTACGTCATCGGGGCTGATGGTGACTGCCCCCATAGGTTCAATGGACTCGCACTCACGCTCGACAACACTCATCCAACTCCCCTCGGTGTGTCCGAAAGGCACCGACCAGATGCTACGCCAGAAGTCATTCATGACAGTACTCATGACCGGTGGCTGCGAGTCGGATTCACGAAGGTTGGTTTCCTCCCACTTTCGGTACATCTTCCTTTGGTCACTCTAGAAAAGACGATTCTGCTGGAATCGGTCCACACGCTCTCTGTAGCGGCGAATACGGTTTGCCCATGCATAGACTTTCTGCTTTAGAAAGCCGATGCGCTCCGTAACGTTGGCCATGTAGTCGCGGGGCCTGATATCCGTCCCCGCGAATGCCTGGTTTACAAAGGGCATTACTCAGGGGCGATTGTTGCCCCCTCTGAAGCAGATCAGCTTTGCGATAAGAGTCCTAAAAGAGCTGATACGTCGCTCGATCCGTATTTGCCATGCGGGGGCACCTCCGGCGGTCCTAGGTGCACGTTCAGAGTCCGGAAACTTGACTCGTGCAACACGGCACGCCGCGATGGCTCCGCAATACATGATCGCGTGCGTATCATCTAAATCTAAAGCGTTTAGGGCTCCCATTGGCGCTAGATTGTGTCTATTCATAGGCAAACGTGGTAATCGTGGCCTAGTATCGGGTGTGGAGCGGTACCGCGTAATCGCCTCGTCCAGAGTCCTCCTCAGTTGCTCATTGGCTGTACTACTCACACTCTGCGCGAACTCCTCCTCGTCGGCACTGAGATCTACCCGCGGCGCCCCCGGTGCCTGGTCGGGTGCCGGCACCGGATCCGGCGACGTGGCGGGCGGATCCCGCGCCGAGGTAGAAGCTGCGCGAGCAGAGAGAGCCTCCAGGCGAAGCCGATCAAGTGTCGAGTCATCCAACCGCTTTTGCCGCTGGATGACTCGCACCTGATCCGATAGTCGTTGCGCAGTCACGTCGATGGTCGGTTCGAGGGCCTGAAACAGTGGAAGCATTCGGACACGGTACGCGCATAAGTTGGTTCCCCCCTCTGTAGCCCCATAGTAGGCGCGCATGACGTTCTCATTAATGGTTTGAGACCATCGCATGCGACGAACTACACCACCGGCAGCGGGAGCCGTGGGCGGGGCAGGATGTCCCGCAGGCCCCAAGCGTGCCGACAGCGGTGGCCGCCCGCGCCGCGCTGGTGGTCGTGACGGCGGTGGCGGCGGCCCGCATTCGTCGCTCGACTCGCTGGTGTCGGGCGCGGTGGCGAATTCATCGCCCGACGACGATTGCGAGGAGACGGGTGATGCGGAGTCGGACGGAGGTGGGCGTGCGTTTCGTGGAGACGCTAGTAGAGCACGTGTTTTGCTTCTCGTTTGCATTTTCTTTCACTTAGGGAGTTTTGTCGTACATGTTAGAGCATCATATTCTATGGCCAATTATAACCCTTATATATACGTAATAGTACGTAGCAGTCTTGGGTTATATTTTTCATAAAAATAATGTAGAAAGCAACATATAAATACAAAATCTAGAAAATAAATTGAGAAAATTTATCAAAACACGACTGACGTTGACAGCGTCATTTTTTATTTTTTATTATTATTATTTTGTCAAAATATTAGTAAATTTATAACCCACAACTGATTATGAAAAAAAATTAAACTAATAAAAACGATTATCGTTCCAAACACTTGTTTTTGAACTGTACAGTCACCTGCAATAATATGTTACTCTTCGAAGGCCGCAAAAATATGTGACACGCTCTTATGGCTCTACAAATAAGATCGTGTCAGATATTTTTGCGGCCTTCGACGAGGAACATATTATTGCAGGTGACTGTACAGTAAATAAAATGATTAAAATAAAATTTTGGTTACTGATGAAGTTAAAGTGACGTCACAAAGTTTGTGACTCCCCTCTCCCCCTTGTCACAACATGTCACATTTTCTTGACCAACTCCCCCCCCCCCTAAACGTGTGATGTAATTAATGGATGACCCCTTATGATGATATTCCTAAGTCGGATAAAAATAATGACTTTACTTACTTTACTATTATATCTGCGAAACGTATAACGATACGTGAAACTAATTTTAAACCTAAACTTTGCTACGGCACAGATGTTCGCAAAACTTTTTTATTGAAAGTAAAAAAGTTCGCAAGTTATGCCAAAGTTGATAACCTTTATTAAATTAATCCCGTTAAAAGTGTTGAACGTAGCTCATCAGCTCTTACGAATGCGTATGGGATTTGTCTTATCTCACATTTCCAGTTGGCTACCTAAATCAAATTCATGCGGCGAATAAATTGGTTCGAGTCTCATTCCTTTCATCATCAAACTGTTATGGTACAGTGAGTACTTTAGTGTGATAGGGCTTTGCGTGTAGATTCTAAAGTGTCTGCTAGCGCTCTCATTAAAATGTTAAAAAGACTCATAAAGCTAGCTGACCTCGACTTGATTTCATGATACGCGGTTCGCACAATCCCTTTTCTTTTGAAACAGCGCATTCACCTTCATTCCATTAGCATTTTTATAGGCTCTTGAGGCTGTCGTTATCTCAACAAGGCGGCATGCGCTGAGAGGTGCTGAAATGGCCCTTTTCATTTATTTTCAGTTGAATATAAGGATGTTTCTATAACTCGACGTGAGAGGCGGAACGCGACGTGAACGCACGTCCTCGGCAATCATTATGCATCGGACCCCGTGTGAGTTTTCTTTTGGCACATTAATATTGTTACATGCGACATGAACTTTTGCGACACATATTTGTAACACTAATATTCTTATATCACTATATCACTTATATCAATATAATTCATATCCGTAAAGGATTAACAAACTTTAAAACTAACAAATTTTATCACAGATAATTCGATCAATGTCGCCTGTATCAGGGGGGGGGCGGTATCCTAGTTTTTTTACGCATCGCTACACCTTATAAAACAATGTCCCCTACCGCGTCTGTCTGTTTATGTGTTTGTATGTTCGCGATAAACTTAGAAACTACTGAACGGATTTTCATGCGGTGTTTCACCTATCGGTAGAGTGATTCTTGAGGAAGGTTTGTGTATAATTTGTTAACCCGTGCAAAGCCGGGGCGGGTCGCTAGTCTCTAATAAATTTGGAAAAAACTCTCTTGGATAAGAAATATGAAAAGCATTTAGTAACAGCGCATATTCTCGAATTTGAAAACAAATTTTAAAATTCAAGCAAGTAAACGGATTACAAATCTCTTGGGAAATCAGAATACATCAGCATCACTATAACAGAATTTTCGCGTTTTCCTTCCTCCCCGCGATTCATACGATATGTATATATGTACTAATATATACGTGTAGCTGATATTGCTGTCAGCGTCTATCCTCTGGGACGTGAAGGTAGACAGTCGTCGTGTTACCTATTAATAAAATCAATCCAAAGCCGATTTATTCTTGGGAAAAAATAAGGGAAAATTTCTGTATTTTACCGCGAGTTTTTTTCTATAGCAAATACTTCCGATATACAGAATTTAAGTCATTTGGTGCTCTGAAAATCCATGCGGAGGGTTGTAGGTTTGCGTAACTAATTAATTATCCCTTAACCGACGATTTTTGCTGACAGCAACTTTCCGAATATCTATTTCATAAAATAACTCACCTTAATGCGCAAACTCTGTCATAGCACCCAAGTGAGTTGTGAAAATACAAATACAAGGTTTAATAAATTCTTGATATACCTACCTATTCGATATCTGTTATGGGTGCCTGTTCCTAAAATATTTTGTTTTTATTTTATGTTATAGTGTATAAGAAATTACTATCTTGATCATAAACATAGTATAAATAAGTTAATAATCCACATAAAACGCAAACGTAAAAGTAAGTTTGGCGAACCTAATATAAGTTTAAAATGTACCATACTTTTCTGAAAAAATAAAGTAATAAAAAAAAACATAATTACAAATATCCTCCCATTGTTTTTAGTGATATGCCGTATGCTCGCCGTATGGGTTGCTCAAAGAGATAGTTTATAGATGGAAATCGCTACCAATTTCTAGGTATTAAGGGGCCCACTGATTAACAGTCCGCCGGACGGTATCGGCCTGTCAGTTGTTCGGAACTGTCAAAATTTTGTTCTAACTGACAGGCCGATACCGTCCGGCGGACTGTTAATCAGTGGGCCCCTTTATATTGGGCATAGTATTGGAACCCTAAAACTATCGGGAGACAGCGGAATGACGTCATCAAACGTCATATAGAAAGTGAGTAAGTTACGACGCAGACGTTAACGAATATGGCAGTTTGACACTGGTATGGCAGTTGTGGTAAGGCCACGATATTATATATATATGTAGTAGGTACCAAGTAGTTTGATTATCGAACTATCTTAACTATTTTTAGACTCGATCATCTAAGATTTAACCTTTAAACGAGCAATTCTTGTAATTTTATTTATGTATATATTTCGGGAATCTCGGAAACGGCTCTAACGATTTCGATGAAATTTGCTACATGGGGGTTTTCGGGGACGAAAAATCGATCTAGCTAGGTTTTGTCTCTGGGAAAACCCGCATTTTTGAGTTTTTATAGGTTTTCCGAGCTAAGCTCGCTCTCCCAGATATTAAATAGTAATTATAGGTTTATGCTTTGGCATTTTCCCATGTAATAAAAAACTAAATATAATAAAAATACTTTTTATGGAACACTTCGATATAGAACAGCCAATAACGAGAGGAAACATTAAAATGTAGGTATTATCGCTAAAGAATTATATCTTTTTCATTTCATTTTAAAATTGTTTTTACGCTGGAAACTCAATGCAGATCAAACATAAGTGCAAAAATAAAATAAAAATATTAGCCAGTAGCAAGATATAAGGCAGGAGCTGTTATAGGGCCCCCTTTTCTCATTTTTGCTGTATAATAAATCTCTTTGATGGCGACCTAAAGTGGCAACATGTCACGGCAAAGAGAGATAGTAATGGTTTCGTTTTGGAGGATCCTCAGAAAATATCTGCAGTGCAACCCATGAATGGAGGCGTAATCATACCCTCGGCGTTAAACTTTATTAGCATATAAATGGCTTGCGTGAGATCTAACAGGGTTTCATTCAGTTTTTGGGTCGCATTAAAAGGTTATTAGAGCAGCACAAACTGTCCCGCAGTCTGTGGAGTGTGAATTGGACAACCCGTACTAACTGGAATTTAATTTTGATATTCCTGTAATCGTATCAAAATTTATTGAATGACGCAATGCGTTCGTTCGCACTCGCGCGTAAATATATGAAATATGCAGAGCAAGATGCACTAAATTGAATACTTTTGTAATATGCTTACATGTAGACACCAATCATTGACGTAATAATAATAAGTAAGTAGGTAATAAGGTAATTTATTTAATGCTAGTATAGTCAGTATCAGAACCCTTCGTAAAAACTAGCGCCTACGTCAATTCTTGAGATTAGTTGTCAAGCGGAGACCGGACCCCAGACTCCCATGAGCCGTGGTAAAATGCCGGGATAACGCGAGGAAGAAGAAGATAGTCAGTATCAGAAATTGCTAAGCGAACTGAGGGTGAAAAAGATCTTAGCACCACTTTATTCAAAAGCGAATAAGGAGCATTTATAAATTTTTGACCCACTCTCGCGACTGACTACTACGGCTGCTGACAGTCTAGATTATTAAAGGAGTACAATAGAGTTCTTATAATAGGTTATCTTATCTCCTTAACCCTTAAATGCATAGTGTAAGGCTGCAGCATACACAACAAAAACATCTAATTTTATAGATAAAATTTATTTCCT
The DNA here is from genome assembly GCF_910591565.1 of Cydia splendana. NCBI lineage: Eukaryota > Metazoa > Arthropoda > Insecta > Lepidoptera > Tortricidae > Cydia > Cydia splendana. The sequence continues at coordinate 10,410,591 of NC_085974.1, forward strand.
ATATATTATTTCAATAGTAAAACTAATCCGTTTTCCGATTTTTATTATTATTATTTTTATATATTTATGAAGTATTTAAATTTATAAAAATTACATTCGTTTTAAGACGAAATGTCCGATAACTTGGAAAAATCCAGAAGTTGATGATTTTGGACGTTTTTTCGGGGTTTGTAATTATTTTATATTTAAATCATAAATCATAAATTTATGATTTTGATTTATGATTTTATATTTAAAAACTTTATCATAGGTATATCATAAATTAGTGTACTTTTCTGATGGTATTACTACCATTTACCATTTACCATTTTTCACATATCTCTTACTGATAATTATATATTTACATAAATATGTGACGTTCCACGGGAAAAGGTACCTTATGAGGGTTTCTAGTTTCGGAGATATTAAATGTTTTGTAAAGAGGTGAAAAAATGCTCAATTTTTTTTTATTGTGTGATCTGAAACCTTAATGCGTAACGTTTGTTTACCTGTTTTTATTTTTGTTATAAGTTAGTTATAAGCCTAGTAATGTCGTCTCAGAGTTTAGTAGAAAAGGTACCTTATGGAAAAAAGATTGAAAATTCCCAAAAAAACTAGTCAATACGGGAAAAGAAGTTTGGTAGAGAACTGTATTAGCATTCTGCAAAACTAATTTGATAATTTCAGTTCTGGTTGGGGCGCCTCGCAAATATTATAACCGTACATAGACCGACATCACAAATCCAAGTAGACTGCTATTATACCAAAGTTACTCTCGTCAAGTCTTTCTTAACTAGAATAATCTTCATTTGGTTTGGTCGCATGCAGTAAATCAGCCATTGGTTTGCTGAAAAATGCCAATACCCGACGCATTACCTTATGGAATATCTGAGGTCATTGAACCTCAATGCCGCTTATCTTCAATAGCAACCGAAATATATTATTGATAAGAAATAGACGATTTATACCATCTTAACCCCAAAATATTATTAGTTTATCCTAACTGTTCCATCATCATCATGCCTCATCATGTAACTTGACCACAAGGTACCTTTTCATTACATACAAATTATTGGTCTTTTTTAAGATTATTATGACGAAGAACTAATTAAATTGGGGGCAGTTTAATGTAAATTAATATTTTCTATTCATAAAAGATAAACTATAATATGATTGATATTTTGTAGTGATGTATTATTAGATTTATTTCCATAAGGTACCTTTTCGTAAATGTATGGAGCAAATACTGTTATTGTTATGTAAGTTTAAAGTGGCATAAGGGGTTAAATATAGTATTTAGTTGGGGTTTTAGGATTTATTTCATTTGAATGACAGAATTTCTTTCATATGTGCTCAGAAAAATTGATTGTGTGTCACATTAAAAGTAAAAATATTCAATTTTGTGATTTTATATGAAAAAGTCAGAAAATACATTTTCACCTCTAAATCGGTATTGTTTTTTGCTTAAACTGTCTGTCAGTGTCGTTTTCTAATAGATAAAATTTAAATCTTGAGAGCTCATTGCAATCAATCGTGAAAATGAAATAAAACTTTATTTTCAAGAGATTGGTTAGTATACACATAAATCAGTCGATATCAAAAGTTTCTATTTGCATTACAGAACAAGTCGCAATATTTTTTTAATCTCAGATATATAAGGCATTATTATTTGTAGTCAACTATGTAACTTACTTCAGAAACATAGTTTTTTAGGCGGCTAAACTTAAAACTTCTCTATCGTAAAGTTGCTCATTTCACAACATTATTTTCAAAAAATCATATCTCTGTAACTACGCAACCTAGAAGGTTGATCTTTTGTGTTATCGATAGCTTATTTATTGTAGATTACTGGGGTATGCATAACTCCATACCCGCCATAAGGTACCTTTGACCGTGGGACGTCACATATGATTTAGCCTATGAAACTTCTAACACTGATTTCGCAGTGCAAATCGATGCTATAATTTTTTTACCATTTTTTCCATAATCAGCAAACTTAACACATTTATTAAATTCGAGCAAAAAGAAAAAAAAACATGCATTTAAGGGTTAAGTTGATTGGCGTGGCGTTTCTCGCTGAAAGTAATACGTTGCTATTGTTGCTAATACGGATCGTCATGGTAATACGTTATTACTCTTATTAGGTATCGAATTTGCCGCGAGATAAATAACATCGATAACCGCTGAGTGGAAATGGAACACCATTCCGATCCCGATATATATAGATTTTCGTTTCGCCAAAGAGCAAAGTTACATATCGGTAGCGATAGGTATAATAAACATTTCGTACGGCTCATTTGAACTTTATTAAGTGGAAATCCAGCGAGCCCAATGGCGCATCGGCTACATCGCTTCGCAATCTTTGCGATTTTAGTGCATATCTATAACATCGCCACATCCTATCATAGGATTCCTATACATTCGAATAATTTTTATATCATTTAATCTGTTAACACTTAGTGACTTATAAAACTGTTGTCATAAAAATGAGCTTAAGCTATTAGAGTTGCAGGATTTAGGTATTTATATTACTAATATTACTAACATAGGTATATCAATATCTACCTCAGTTAACCTCAGTTAGCTTGTGAGCAGTTCCTAAAAACAACGACTAAGAAAATTTACGTAAAAAAAACCTTTGAGTGAAACGTTATCAAATTCTGTCAAAAAACGTGAAAACCTTTGAGACCAAAGTGTTTGGCAAGTGATATCTTTGTTCAGTGACGAAAGTAATAATGTATTCTCCTCGGAAAGTTGGGCGGAGGCACCAAACGCAAATGTAGCGACATTTACGTCGGGCCAACCCGGGAGGGATGCAACAGGCTTATAAGTCTACCGCACAGGAGAGAGTTTTCTGCACGTTACTGCGCGAAACACGAAACACCTACGCCTGCGATGTTGCGGTCTGTTGATTTTCAACTCCCTTCTCACGAACAACTTTTGCTTAAAAAGTTACTTTAACTTATATAATGTATTCGTGTGTCAGTGTTCTTGTTTGCACGGGTTCAGAGGCCGACTTTTGCTATTTGACAAATGAAACGTAAAAGGAAAGCGTGGGGCTCTAGAAAATCCCTTTCTGAATGTAATATTACCTTCGATCTTTGATTAAACATCTGCTTCACCTCACTGGCGACAGTTCCGACCAGTTACTTGCCACGTCCCTCTATAATGAAATTCGCCTGTAATCAAATCAGTCTGTCGCCCAGTGATTCAGGCCCGTGCAAGCTATTGCAGCGATGAAAATGCAATTTGGACGGGCCATGTAGACCATGTTATAGCCTGTAGAATAACGGGTAAGCCTGTACTGACGTTGATATATCGCATGTTATTGGGCGGCTTTGACCATTTCCAGATACGCGTTCCTGACATGACTGTTATCTCTATGCTTTGTCGAGTGTAGTGCGGGATTTAATAGAGGACATCGTTTATTGTTATAGCAGGCGCTAGCGTCTGTTTGCAATAAGACCCGAGATCTAATTCATAATTATAAACACATTCCTCACGGTGTACCGTAATCGACTAGTTAGTCGTCGTAAATAACCAATCCCTATGTTACTTTGAATAATAATTCGCTTATTCAAAGTTAGTGATTTATTGATGAGGCCTAGACGAGTAGGTAATTTTTTTTAAATAATTATGTAATATAAGTTACGCGGGGGCTGTAGTCGCTAATAGTTTTGAGAATTAAGCTATAAATAATTCCTGGATAAAGGTAACAATTGTATAGCTGCTCGATTTTTTTAAATATTATTTTCAATCGTGACTGTATAACGAGGATGGAAGGCACAGAACCGTCTTTTGAAAACAAAACAAAATATTACAAATTAACGAACCATATTTATTATTGTTCGCTGAATTAAAATTTATTTCTACTTAGGTAGTATTTTCTGTCTCGTGAGTCTGTCGAGTGAGTGACCTTATGAATAGGTATCTATTAAAATTGTAAAATTGTAAATTTACTTTGACTTAATACATTTTTATGGCTTATTATTAACCGGGCAACTAAAATATTAAACAGGAAATTTCACTGGGCATATAATAATATATTTTGGCTGTGCATTAATATTTAAGCGCCAATAAATTTATATTAGCCTCAAATTTAAGCATCATATTATTAAAAAACTGGCAGCAAAATCAAGCCACCCAAAAAATTATAGGGAACTTGAATTGATAGGTTGGCGTCTAAAATAATAAGTTGGCAACTAATATTGTAAAGCGATCATAAAATTTGGTTGTTTATATATGTACATATACAGAATACCTAAGATACATATATACATAAGCTTTAAATACTCCATTTTTAAATATATTAAACATATGCATACCTAGTATTTTAAACTGTCAAAATTCGTAACCCACTAAACACCATAAATGTATTTACCAATGGTCAATACCTATAACTTATAGTCGAAATTCCTAATCATGAAACACCTAATAGCCATTATACCTTTAGGACTTTAAATTTTTTATTACTAATTTCAGTAGTTATCACGGTGTTCTGCAAGAGTCAAAATATAGTTGCGACGACGAGCGAAGCGAGGAGGAGCGTGTTAGGTTGACCGTGTAGTGATCATTGTGAACAAACAAAATATTTAAAAAAGAACTTAATTTATAAGTTAATAGATAGCCATTTTCTTTTTAAAATGTGCCTCATAATTCATAAATGGTCTCCAGTATAATAATTCATATTATACTTCCAGTATAAATATTTGGTACCTGCCTAAAAATAAACAATAGTTATTTGTACAACAAGAGATCAAAGTTTGATATTTCTTCGAGTGCTTATTTTGAGTCCCGTGCAAGCGAAAGATTCTATAATAGATTCACGAGCGTAGCGAGTGAATCTAATTTAGAATCTTGAGCGTAGTAAGGGATTCAAAAGCGCACGAGATGTAAATAACTTTGATCTCGTGTAGTACACAAAATTTTTCACCCTAAGCAGTGAGAACATACCTAGAGGGACAGAGATAATAGAACCCAAGTATATCGAACTTGTATTAGACCCCGCATGTTGAAATGACTATAAAGGTCACTTGAATGTCATTTTGTCTCACTCAGTGAGCAAAATCGCATTTTGCTCACTGAGTGAGATACAATCAGTGAGCATAATGCGATTTTGCTCACTGAGTGAGACAAAATGACTCAGTGAGCAAAATCGCATTTTGCTCACTGTTTTTAAGAAGCAAAGTACCCTTGTTCGAGCTGCTGAGGTGAAAAAGCTATAACGGCATTAAAATGTTGTCTCATCTTGATATATTTTAAGGCTCTGTTTTTGTTGCCAATCTATTAGTTGTAGTACTCATTTCTATTTTTTTAAACTACTTAAATTCGATTAATTAGTTGACCGGTTAAATACGTGCCACTTTTTATATACACGAAAGCTTTTTGTTTCTCAATATCCACCTGTGCGATTTCATACCGAATGGGGCAGTGAATCATTTGGTTCCCGAAACGTTATTCCCGCAGGGCATTCCGTACATAATCCAAACTATGTATCCACATGCTTGCTCCATAAATCAACTAGCTAGATTTATCCAGCTCGCAACAAAAGGCTGATTTTGTAACGCAATTAGGTTGGAAATATAATTCAGTTGTCGGCTACAAATCTATTCTTCTGCGGTAAATAGGATTACCGGCCTAGATACGTTTGGAAGCGGGTCGAGGCGGGGGCGAACTGCGTCAAAATGACTGGATAGATATAATAGACTCCACGTAGGGACTACATTATAGTCACTGCGTTCTAGATGCGATAAAATTGCGATTATATCGCCAAAGAGATTGGAACTCTGCCCGATGTTTGTGAAGTAAAATAAATACACATTTTGGCCTGGAGCTATCTTCTCGATAAATTGTTGCTGTGAATGGTACAGAGCACTTGTCTCTGTCAGCGGGAAACATCACGACCATTTGTAAGCACGATTGTTCAAGCTTAATCATTATAAATATGCATTCATACTTTGCTACTATTAACATTGCGAATTACATCAATCATCGTATAATTTCCTGTGCTATATTATTTTAGAAGCAAAAACTAAGGTTAAGAGTAAGCCCTATTTATTTTATTTATAGTTAACAAATTATTTAGAAACCGTTCCTTATTTGGAGAACTTATTAATCTTAAAATTTGCCTTAAATAAATGAAAAAGCATAGGTATTGTAAATTCCTTAATAGTAGGTAGGTAGGTACAAATTGTAAAATACTGTATCTTTAAAGTAAAATATAAATCAAAGTGAGAATTCTGAAATCAGTCAAACCCTACGCCAAAGGGTAAAAAAAAAACTACCTCTAATGAAATAGAAAAGCGGTCACTATTTATTGAAATTCTAAAGGTGGCTTGTGGTTTCAGGAATCTCCAATATTCTCCAATAACTGTAGTTCCGTTCTCGCTTTTAGAGGCTGGTCAATATGGCTTTTTGCCAACATATGTTTTACCTGTGTTCAGGTAAGTACTCACTTTTGTTTGAACACAATACACCCACTATGTACTTAGTAGTGCCTTTGTGTATTAAAAACAAAAATAAATATTTTTTTTCCTTGATAAAAGTAAATATAAAAAGCCGTAAGAAAACAGAGTACCAGCCATAAGTTTTTTTTCGATTCAGATACATTTATGTTGGTACAAATATGATTGTGAAGGTAAAACAAAGTTATAAAAAATAAAGAATTATTCTACTGTAATCTCTAGATATACACGCTAAAAAACAGAACAGCTGCACAATTTTGGGGATTCGATTTCGAAGCTATTTGTTTGTCGTTGAAAATATTAAGGAAACGGTAGCTTGTGTTCTTGTGTTCAGCAGCGTGTTATCCGATGTCGTCGACAGATACAAGCAAGTTGGCCGGAATATTTACGGTCACGCTATCTTAATTGGTAAGCTGAGATTGATTGTATTTGTACGTAATAGAAGCGTTTGATAAATAAACTCGTTAAGCGTAAGCGTTTATTAACATTGATGCACTTTGAACTGATTTGTTGAGTGGTGTTCTGCAGATCGGGGAATCTAATAATTCTACAAATGATATATTTGTAGAAATCCGTCCATATTATACTATTTGTTTGTCGTTGAAAATATTAAGGAAACGGTAGCTTGTGTTCTTGTGTTCAGCAGCGTGTTATCCGATGTCGTCGACAGATACAAGCAAGTTGGCCGGAATATTTACGGTCACGCTATCTTAATTGGTAAGCTGAGATTGATTGTATTTGTACGTAATAGAAGCGTTTGATAAATAAACTCGTTAAGCGTAAGCGTTTATTAACATTGATGCACTTTGAACTGATTTGTTGAGTGGTGTTCTGCAGATCGGGGAATCTAATAATTCTACAAATGATATATTTGTAGAAATCCGTCCATATAGGTACCTATCCTAGGCTACATAACATAACAGGGGGTCTGAAATCATCAGTTCTTAAAACGAATTCCTAATTTTTGGTTTCCATTAAAATACTTAATTATATTGGAGTAGCTCGTGTTGCATAAAAGATATATAAATAGATATGCATATTTAATATAGAGTGGGTTTCGTATTCTACCCACATTTACATTACGAGAACCTGTTCTGGAAAGGAATTGACGAGAAAAATGTTTTCTTTATGAAGGTTTATTTTTTCCACAAAATATGTAGGATTTTTTATGAAGAATTGAATATGCTTTAATTTTGCCCTAGCTAGACCATATTTTCATAGAGTGCATAGACCATAATTATTTTCATAGAGTGCGTAAAAGGTTAATTTCTAAAGGATGAAAGACATTTTCCAAGAAGGCGGCGATTTCTCAAGGTCCACAAACGTCATACGATCAGTACAGTGAGCTGCAAAATTGCATGGAGAAATTATGAATGAATAAATTTGAACACCTAATAGTCTAAGTACGACCTATTTCAGGTAAACACGTAGAGATTAGGCGGGTAATTGACTACAGCTGTCGGAAGCGCGAGTGTGCACGAGTAAGCAGTGTAACCTAACCCTGACTACACTAGGCTTTGGCGCGAGCCCAACAGTTTATCGACGTTTTAATAGAATGTTTTAGATAACAAGAGAACCTAGTTAGTTAAGTAAAATCAATTTATTTCAACGTCAAAAAAACAAAATTAGCCTATACTTGTACTTCCTAATGCAACGCGCAAGCCTCTGATGCACGAGATGGATTCGCTTGGTAAACCCCACGCTCTGGCCCAAATGAAAGCGAGTTGGGAGCTTCACATAAGTAAATGCACCTTTGAATTTCTACCATGTGTCTAATGCTAGTTTTGCCACGGTGTTTTTCTTCACCGAACAGCGACTGGTAAATATTAAATGGTATCTACTTCGTACTACAGATAGTCTGTAGGTCTGCGCGGGCAAACACCCTGACTAGTTTAGTCGCGCGAAGGCAAAGCCTTATCGACGTTGTAATAGAATTTTATGCAACTTTTCAGTCTCAGAAACTTTGACCTTCCCGCACGTGTAGAGAAATTATAAGTACATTGTTTATTAAACATTTTAAGGTTTAAATTGAAATTGGATGACTCGAGTTTAAATTTCTCAAAGCAAAATTTTATGTAGGTACCTACATAAAATTTCTTCGAATTTATAGCTTAAAGATGAATTACGTTTATTTTTTACTGATGTACATTAGAATACAACAGAATATAATAGAATTGATTTATTCGTAAGCACAAACAATCGATACAATACATAATATAAAAGAAAACACTAAATAAGATTAAAGTGCCATGAAATGGCCCCATCTCAGCATGTTGCTGGTGGCTTCCAGCGCTGATCTTCCGATGAGACCATCAAGTGATAAAAATCACGGAAGATAACAGACAAGAAGAAAAAAGACATAGAAATAACATACAGTAAACAAATAGTTAAATAAGAAAAAAGTTACACAGCAAGAAGATGCAACATAACGACTATTTTACAATTAAGATTATTTAATACATAAAACAAGCATCGTGCTCGCAATCGCTGTATCGATCCGGTCCAACCATACCTTGGCTGAGCATTACAGCTGCATATACAACTAGCGCCAACGGTGGCTACACTAACTAAAAAAGCAATGACAGACCAAACCAATATCGAGCGTTCATGAAATCTAAGTTAAAAAATCTTATAAGATTAGCTTATTAACAAAACAGCATCGTAGGATGACGAATTTACGAAAATGTACGAAATACTAACATAACAGCAATCTACTAAGTATGGCGTACAAGGAATGATGAACCCTTGTCAGGCTAAAGGAACAGGAACAACATTATTGTGCTTGCTACCGCGGTGGGTACGTATGTAACGTTATATGAGCTGAAATAACTCCTAAACGTAAATATTTCCCGACACTTATCTGTAACTGTTAGCGATTTCCTTTCAAGGAAAAGTGGATCGTATTTGAGGCCACAGCAAGCCTTAACAAAACAAACATTTAATCGAATTACTCGGAAACCCGAGAGAACTTATTGTGAACCACCAAAATTGTATTAGTTTACCATCAAAGGGAGCTCAGAGTCCTCAGACAAGTAGTAGGTAGTTATCTAATTTTGAGCGTGCGTGAGCATTACATATTAATTTTTGTTTGCCTAGGCAGGAAAAATGTGATTATAACCTTTTTAATTCGCACATTAGGATGCCTATTTAATCGAGAACTGGCCCTAGCATTACAAAATGTTTTTATTACCGACTAAAGAGCAAAGGTAATGTGGCATTAAGCATACGACATATATAATATATGTAGAACTGTTTCCTTTTTGTTAACATGTTACGGCTCTTATTTATACCTACAGTATCTCGATTAGACGGATAACTTACAAAATTATTACTAGAGTTAGACCAAGACAAGTCTGCAACGATTTTGATAGCACACGCAGTAAGTGTTATTTTTACGTCATAATGTCATAGAAGTTTGACGTTTAAAATAACACTTGCATTGTTATCAAAATCGTTGCAGACTTCTCTTGGTCTAACTCTAAATGCACGTGCAGAACAAGACCGCTAAACTCACCGAGACGTAAAATCCACTGAGTACTTCTGGCGCGTGGCATTTGTTTCACGACATGTCATGTACCCGTGTGTCATCTCCAGATAAATACGGCTCGCGACCGGCATGCCAGATAAGAGTGAAATATTATTTAGGATATGTCAGGCCGCGCAAAAACGTACCAAACTTGCCCTAAATAATACTTGAGGATAACACAAAGGTGCGTAACATTTATTGACAAAGGAAACTTTACTCACATATCCTTATGAAATAACTTCGCACCTTTCGTTATTTTACGGAAGAATAAATCATAACATTCACCTGTCCGGAGTTTATTGTTTTTGTCGTGAAAAATGCTTGTGTACTCTGTAATAGAGGAAAAAGTAATATTTTATAGTAAAGCAGATGTTCTACAGAGTAGTGAATTTGGAACATTATGCTGACATTCGGACGGAATGAAGGACTTTTATAAATTGCAATGTTAATGATTATGATTCTCACCACCAAGCACAATGCCAAGCGTGATGATGACCGAAAACCTCGATAACAATTTGTGTGTGTCAAAAGTGACGTTTTTGTTTGAAGAAACGTCAATTTTGACACTTGTTTGACACTGACATATCCGATCCATATCGTTTCAATATCTAGTATTTGACGTATCTCATTGTTCGAATACGGCTGTAAGATGCATCTGGACCGTAATGCGAATAATGCCCACACGCGGGGGCCGTTAGTGCCCCGCTCAACAACGCTTGTACCATAAATTCATAAATTACGCGTTGCTTTAAACACTCAGAAATAGTTTTATGTAGTTTCGAAACTATGATTGCATCTGCATGTAAAATATCTTTATATAAAGGTAGACATTGGCAGGATAGTGGACTTAAATAAATGATTACACTCCGCTACAAAAAATATGTAGGTATATACTTATTGCAAAAAAGTTTATGAAAGAACAAAAGCGTAAATATAATCTAAATATGTAATACTACTTCAGATACTTCCAAAAACAACTTAATTTATAAATCCATTTCTCACTACACAACTTGTTGTGGTGTGTGCTATACCACAAGTCTGGTGTAGGTATAGGTAATAAGGTGGCGGTTTCATACTTTTTTTGTTTAATATATTTTATACATTATTGCTAAAACCTACGCATCGCACCAAACTCGCACTCGCTGACCTAAATGCGCATTCAGTCATCGAATGACTAAATAGGACAATGTCACCAACATTAGTCTGTTAGCGCGCCCTTATTGCGTACAGTAACAGTCGCTCGTGATAGATACATACAATTCACTAATTCTTATCCATTGGCCGTCATATTTCTAGATGTAATTATTTCCTTTCGTGGTAGGTATAGCAAAATGCGTTCAAATTGATTTAAAAATTTAACACCAACCAACTGACCTAATTTTTTATCGCGTAGAATAGAAAATTATTGAGTTACTGTTGAATACATACGCAAGATTATAGAACTTTTTAATCACAGTAAATAAATCATTAAGATGGAAACAGGTTCTTCAACATCATCTCAAGTAATTATCTCGGCTCAATGAGCTAAGCATTCATTTTCTTTTATGTGAAAAATCACTGAATGGCTATAAAAGCATTGCTCAAATTTCAAAAGCTTTAAAGGCAAATAAGGTTTTGTTGAACTTTCTAAGTAGAAAGCGCTTATAAAGTTAATGAATTGGATTATAAGTAAGGAAAACAAGTAATTGCTAAATTTTCGTCATTCGTCACCAGCAAAATATTCAAAATTAATTAACACACCTAATATACATATTTAATTAAGGAGAGCACGTGCTCTCCTTGTAAGATAAAATAAACTGCTGCTGTTACACTTAAAACTGGTACCTACTAACTATTTTGAATTGCTTGGACCGGTTGCATTGTCAATAGGGGATATTACTGCAATGTTCTGTCGCCAGAGTGCAGCACTACCGACTCAGTAAATTCATAGACTAACTTATACATACTGTGCCTTAAACTGTTTTTTGATAAGTTTTCACAGACAATAAAATATGACATTGATGCATCAAGGCGGTTTGTTAACAAGGGCCTACCGGTAAACGCGAAAATCGAAATTTAGTTATCTGCCTCTTTATCGCTCGAATATGCAAGAGTGATAGAGAGATTAGATAACGAAATTTCGATTTTCTTGTTTCGCGGTAGGCCATGTAATTGACGTGACGTGTGATGTGTCAATGTGGTTTGTTTACTGTATGTGCCACCTACGCAGAGCTTTGCCTAATATTCCCTATTGTCATAGGAAAAGGCGTGGCTGTCAAACACTTGGCATTTAAGTCTCACAATCTTAATAAAATGCATTCAAACCGGAGTTAGGTAACAGTGGTTGCACTTTTCGTGTTCAAGTAGTTTAGTTAAAAATAAAGATATCAAAGTCAGAAAGTAGCCCATTTGACTTGAAACTAGTTTAAAAATTAAATTTATAGGTATTAATCATAAATGAGAAGATCATGAATAATTTTGGATATAGAATAGAAACCCTTATCACCATCCTTACAGTTTATCTAAGTAGTTATTGGGCGTTTAATAGCTCGTGGCTCGTAAGAGTTGTAATTTACAAGTATTACTCAAGTCGTTTATAAGAGCTGTCAAAGCAAAACCTTTATTTATTGTTTATTAGAGCCTGAAATACAGCGGCCACTTAGTGTTATCAAGATTGCTGCTCGGTCAGTTTGTTCATTTTGCTCGAAACCAACTTATCACGGAGGATTCAGTGGAAATAAAAGTACAAAAGTTTTAAGGCTGTATGTACCTACATTTGCTTTTTTTTATAACACTTTGGTGACCGAGGTTTTGAGTCATAGTCATAATACTCATAACTCATGACCTTATGCCAGTTAGGTAGGTACTTAAATACTTGGTCCGGAGTCCAGAGTAGCGTGTTTTTTTTTGTCTAAAACCTTCCACAAACCTTAACAAGGGAATTTTATTATTTTAATTGAGGGGCCGTCTTAATGTTGTAAATTGTCTCAAGAAGAAATACTTAACACATTTAAAGCGCAGGTTTACGTTTGCGAACAAATAAGTGCCAAGAAGAATTATGTACTTTGTGGGCTAATTAAAAACAACAGCCAATATTTAACAAATATATATATATAACAAATATAATATAGCTTGGAATAAAAAAATAAAGATGCGATTGCTGACTAAAATATACATATTTTAGTCAGCAATCGCATCTTTATTTTTTTGCATATACATATGCACTTGCCTACTACGGTTAAAACTGAGAGACGTGACATAGACGCTTATTTTCGTATTGAACTCGATGTAAACATAGCCTACTTTTTCTTAAAATCTTTGCGCTCCAATTTCTATGTACATAAATAGTCTTAGACTTTCGTTTATAGTTGCATGGCAAGTCTGGAAGAAATAAGCCATACCTACCTAATGGCGGGCATGGTGTTAACAAATTCAAAAGTATCCTAGTTGTAGAATAAACCTTATACGAAAACATTGATGCAAAGTCTCGAGATCGGCTTTAAATTCAATCAATAACGTTATGTGCTCAGTGCCTCTTCGGATATCCAATTAAACGTATGTCAAATTGGTATTGTAAAGTACAGTTCACTCCAGTGTTTGTGTTCTCTTCCCCAGGCAATACCTTGTTTCATAAGTTCTCCGATGCAAATGTGCAAGACGTAACTTGTATTATGACTAACTGAGACTGAAAGATAACTCTGGCTTTCACGTAGTTGTGCTGTAAGTATAAAGTATACCTACTTACCTACCCCCGTATTTGTAAGAATTTAGTAAATAGTTTTTTTGGTTATTTCAAATACAAATACAAATGCGTTTATTTCATTACTTTTTACATAAGTTCTTAGGTATAGTATAAGGGTTAGGTAGGTAATTAGTCAATCTTAGGTTATTTAAGTAAGTGTTTAAATTTGTATCAACAGTGGTGGACATTTTAGACGTCACATCTAATTGCTAATTGTGTTTGAATATTGGAAATGACCCGTATATTTGAAATATTCAAGGTGATGTGTGTTATTTTGAGGTATAATAAAGTTATTTATATCAGCAAACATTTATTTTTAGAAACATAAAATCTTTCATGGTTAGCGGTTAGACTTAGCGGCCCGCCCACACATCCGTGAGCGGAACATGTTATAATTAGTCGAATAAAGCTCACCACGAGATGATTTCGGTCGCTCCGTAGGATGAATAGACGTAGCTTCATAAAACGTGTAATAAATGGCACGACGGTCATTCCGTCCCATAATCTCTGTTTAGCACATGCGCTTCCTGACTTTAATAATCATAAATCTGGCCCATAATACAACATATTACGTATTTAAGCGTTCATAGTAACACGGTCATTATTCGGGAGTTGGAAATACATTACTATTTACGCGCCAAGGAGTCCTTTAATGTCCGGCATTACGAGCGACGCCATCACTCAGTTCATGAAGTTTATGGGACCCTTTTCAATATTTCTTGTGAGCGTATTTGGTTATGGGCCTTTTATACTCTGTTTCGTCTTCCATTGGTGCCTGAATCCATTAGCACTGAAATGAACAGTCGAATTTGAGAATGTCGTTATTCGAAAGAAAAATAAATTAGGTATAATATAAATATTACCATGTTATATCATTTTTATTAGCGTGTTTTTGCGTGCGAATATTTTTTAACAGCCGGCGACCCGTTTCTTCAAATTTCAACGCCCTCTTCGATTTATTAGGTGCTGGCTTCCTCTGACTAATAAAAACGTGAATATTAAGAGCACTGGAACTATTAAGGTTAACGGAATAAAATATGAATCATAATAAACGTTAATGGGAGTAGTCTAGTTACGGAAAAAGCTGGAGTCGCGAATGTTTGTACTGTGACGTCACGCACGCGGCGCCGCGACGGTGAATAATGGGACCTATAAATTAACTCAGTGTCCAGATGTCTTAGAGCGAGACCTGAAGGCGCGCTCACATTTATTACTCGGCTGTGCACCTAAGTCTGAAATTCGTGACTATCGAAGCAATTTTTCCCTCTGTCAACAGGCCTGTCGACTAGTGTCGACATCATTTCGGTTGTTAAACAAGGCTAATTTTATTACATGTATAATTTGTCAGAACATTTGTGCTGATTTGTATTTTATGGCCTACATGTAATTTCATTTTCATTACATAAATTCCCGCTGTCTTTTGTATGATTGTTACACTTTATAGCGTAGTAAGTACTTAATTGGAATGCATATTTAAAAGCGATTAAGTTTCGATATGAGCTTGTAATAAGTTTGCCTTTTAGTAGGTAGCGAACCGCTTGCATTTAACGAGCGTGCTAATTAGAAATGCAGTATCTCGGCAAAAGTAAAGAGCATTCCACCTTTCTCCCGTTACAAGTTTATTTAGTAGGTACACCTACTTAGTACTTACCTACCACGACACGGTATTAAAGAACTAAAACTCTCGTTAGCACTCTAAAGTTACTTGCGCTGTTGCAAGTCTGTTACAGAAAATTTTAAAGTAGATATACTGCCGTATTCGAAGTTCAAGATATTCACAAGAGACGACACGTACTAGATCCATTCTAGATACGTTATAGTTTAGATATCAACGCAGTCTTGTATCACTTTTACATGTCATATTTTTACAAGCAATAAAATAACCAAAATTACAATTAAAAAAACAATTACAAATATTACACCAATATTACATTAATTAGGTATAAAAAAAACACATAATTACATAGTACATTTTCTACAAATAACATAACATAAAAAAAAAACACAAGTCAAAAACAAAGCAGTCAGTAGTCAGTCAAATATCCCACCCCGCGTCATCCCAGGCGCAAAGGTTCCCAAAACGCTCGCCGCATTACCGCGCTGAACCGCGATGGACAACCTCTGCACCAGGAATGACCCGGAGCAGGCCTCTATCTCGAAAACGGTTCCCAACCTCCTTAAAAAACTCTCTAGCCTCTGAGCACCAACAACCAGCCGTTTCGACCGCCAGAGGCACGAACAAATAGCCATCCAATTCCGCATACTTCTCCCGTTTTCTCAGCGCCGCCACCTCAGCAGCTGCCCCTGCTGCCCTCACGGTACGGCCAATGTGCGATGCAGCAAAAGTGCTGACGCATGTAGCGTCCCAAAGCAAGCACTTTCCTCTCTGCCAAGGCACCAACGTCAAACCGTCAGGCCTCTTACCATCCGACCGGCTAAGGCCTGGGGGCTCAAGCATGCATGGGACATTCGCGGAAACAAGCGCCCTCCGGACCAGATCGTTAAGAGCGTGATGGTGTGGGAATCTCCCTGCACATCGACCACAACTCAAAGCGTGGTGGCCGTTGCTCTCCACCATAGTACCGCAGATGCATAGATGAGGAACACACACATCGCAGCCCAGGCGAAGAGCCACCGCCACCCGCATCGAATCGTTGTCAAGGAGGGTGCCCAAATGCGGAGATGGAAGCGCATGCAACCACGCCCCCGATTCTGATGCGGATCCCGCCAGCAGCCTCGCCCTATCCGCCCCCACTGCGTTCTCTATCAGACCCTCGACAATCCTCTTGACTCCAACATCGTCCCATAGCCGTTGTACGTCCGGCTTCTCGGGTCGGGGCGCGTTCGGATTGAGAGCTATCCAAGCCGCCAAAGCATCAGCAGCGTAAGGTATGGACACCCTGTTACCATTAGGAGATAAAATTCGAGTAACAAGATCCACGACCCCACTCGCCGATGCCAAGAATGCCGGTAGACTCACATCCCGCACGCGCCGCACCCCCAGACCACCACTCCGAATGGGCAAGGATGCCAGGTCCCATTGTTCTGGATTTAGAGCCACATTAAGCAAGGACTCAACAGACTCCCTCAAAGCACATTGCACAGGGTGAAGCCAAGTCGGTACTGTGCGCAAAAAGTACATGAGCTTGGGAACAGCAAAGCAGACCCGCAACAGCACGAGAGCAACATGCGCTGACAGTTTCTCTAATCTCTCCCTTGCCATCAAGAGAAGCTGTCTTCTAACCTCGAAGGCCTCCGGGACGGCTTCTGCAAAAATAGGGGAGCCCAAAAGGTTAAAATTTTGACCGGACACCTCCTTAAGACCGGGAAGGATATCATAACAGGAGGGAAAGGAAGAACGGTCCCCGGCGCTACAGGGGAAGAACTCGCACTTGGTAGAGTTAACCTCTAGCCCCAATTCTCGAAGGCGAGGAAGAAGATATCAACTAGTTCTCTTTTGCAGCGCAATTCGGGCAACCAATGTCACTTTTACGTTGGATAGAGTAAGATATGTATTAGATGTGAATTGGATCTCTAAGACATATCCTGTGGAAATCGTTCAACAGTATCTCCAGGATCGCGCAAATGTCAAATTTGACAGGTTACATCTTAAACATATCGTTATCGTATCTTGGTGATGTCTAAAAGATGTCTAATAGATGTCTATTTCAAAATCCGAATCGGGCCGATAATCTTCGTCCTAATCTTAGCGCGTTCCCGGTTGCATTTTAAAGGAGCCCCGATCATGCTTTTGGCAACCTAATCTAAGAATTGGCGTAGTGGAGGGGTCCTTAGAGATTATTTTTATTATTTATACATAAGAGTAAAGCAAACCAAAAAGCTACAGAAAACATCAATATAAATAAAGTTAGCATGTGGGGGCTTATCCCAACAAATATTATATTTAAATATTTAGTAATTTACCTAAGTAAGTATTTAATTTCAGAGTGATTTATACATATGTACCTACTTGTATTGTAACTGGTATTATTCATATGTAACTATTTATATATACCTAGTAAAATTAACGTTTTAATTGAGATTTTTAATATTATTAGTATATTTACATGTACACCGCATATTTACAGTTACAAGCTTAAAATATTTTTATTGATTTCCTTGCAAGTTTATGTAATGTCACAGAATAAATAATAGTACTAGTTGGTACTAGGTACAGAAGACTCACTCTCTAACAAAACGCGTCTGTTACGATCAGCACAGATATGGCCGCTTGGTGGTGACAGCGCCACGCGCGGCTTATGGCTTTCCCCAAAATTGGGGCCGAACGGATGTACTTTTAGCTACCTGTAGCAAAGCGACGAAATCGCGGAGTGAGCCACGCGTAATGTTTAACATTATCTGGAGCGCTCGGCAGTTATGTTTGAATCTTATTTAAAACTTTAGTCATGTCATTATTATGCCACATTCTACATATTTCTACGTATAAGATCGCATACTTAACAAAATCAAGTATGGATACTGTTTGTTTAATAATTACATCATGACGCGTTTATTGTATACAATCACGACGCTTTCGCAAAGACACATCTAAGCATAGCGACGACGGCGACGCCAGCTACGCGTCAAACTATTAATTAAACACATTAAACACAAACTTTCTGCCAAGCGTTACAGCGAAATTGTGAGATGGATTAATTCAATATTAGCGCCTCGGCGGCTTCTTCCCCATTGTTGTATACAGAAAGCCAACCGAAGCGGAATTAGTATGTGTAGACAACTGTGATGTTGTTTATGTTTAGTTGGCTTCTGACATAATACGAGTACTCATATATAATACTCATATATATTCTGTATACCTACATCGAAGACCCTGGACTTTGGATGGCATGAATAATATGAAAAAGCTCTCAATCGAATCCTATGAAGCGTTATAGAGCGACGAAAATCGTGACTGTTGGAGCAAATCATCTGCAAAGTAATCACAGTCTCCAAGAATGAAAGGCGGACCAAAAAGGAAGAAAAAATAATAACACCTACATACATATTTATTTGGGGAGGCCACGTAGCAATGTTTCTCCTTAGTGTAGCGAATCTTCTTGAGCTCGTTAACTAGTGGGGTAATTTATTCACCCCGGAGTCACAGTAACAGGTGTGTCACTCGCAATATCGCGCTAATGCATTGCTATTATTATTAAACTAGAGTCCAGCCAGTGTCTGATAAATGGGTCAATTTATTAAGCGAGAAACGACCATTTAGGTTAGCGGAGCACCTATTGAAGCTCTTGATTTACTTCCTAGATTAATGGTTGTTGTTAATTACCATTGGTGGTGAAGTCTTTTGATACATTGAATAGTTATAGCAAATAATAACCTGTAAAATAGATAATCCAATACTTATGTCCCTATCTGTTTCTTTGCGTCGCTACGAAAAACAATTCCACTTCGTGATTTGTTTTTGCGAAGTAGTGCACTACTAAAACATTATTTTCAAATGATATAGCATTAGCGTAATAATTATGATCCTTTATTCACATCAAGCTACGTCAGCCATCAGCATTCAGCACTCTTTCGACCTACGTCTCCCGTAAGTGACGTACCTACGTCATATAATCCTTATTAAATTTCGTACATTACGTGTCGTATGAATTACAAAAAAGAACAAATAAATTCTCCCCTTTGCGATCGTGTTAAGTCGGAAATGTATTCTGAAATTCTGTTTGAATTTTTTTACAACTTTGAGAGAATGATGTTGCGGGTATATTTGGAAGCAAGTTTTTAATGCGGTTGTAAAAATGAATATGTTCCTTTTTAATTACTTCCCCGGCAAAGTGATGTTATTTCTAAAAACATTCCAACTTGACGCTACACAAAACAACGAAGAAACATAGATCTGCCCGCTTCCCAGAAGGCAGAGTAGGAAATGTTAGTAATTCCTACAGTTCCCATGATTAGATAATAATGTAAAATACGTTACAACGCAATCGATTTTTTTAACATATTGTTATTAGAATTTAAAAAAGCTAAATATTTTCTAATTACAAGGCAGAACTGATTAGAAGCAGATGGCTTTAAGAATGATCCAACCGGGCTTAAATATATGTACTACGTACTGTCTTGTTATTTATCTACATTATTGTATATGGCCTTTTTATTAAAAATAAAAATATTTTAGGCAATATGCATCTGCGAAATCCTTTTCCAATCTGAATTCCTTTGTATTTTACTCTCGGTAGATCCTTTCAATAGCAACAAGCGAACGGAACGAATCAACAACTGAGATTCACAAAAAATGAAAATATTTCGACAACAGATGTTTGTTTCATACGGTAATATGAAATTCGAATAATGGAGTGTCATGACATAACGCCGAGTATATTTCCGGCCCACTAACGCTCAGCGATCACTCTCATTCGCGCCGACACATCACATTCAATGCAAATTACACTTCAACTGAGGACGTATCCACACAAAGCAAAGAGTCTAACGGAGTAGGCCAGTTCAGTAATCCCAACCTAGTATTTTTGGAGTGGATCTTCAAAAGTACCTTAATGTAAACACAGCCTTACACTTTAACAGAGAGTGGGAACTCGTCTGAAGCACGTACCTACGAACAAAGCAGCACTATGAACGCAGAATTTTAATTTTAATCGCAATATATGAGCGACATGATAAACTTGTAATACCTGCGCTCTGGCGCTCGTACCACGAGTTTCTCGCCGCAAAGCCTTTGTGTCCGTTTTCATTTAAATCAAGCTGGTTTAGTTGGATAACCTCATTTGACTGGAGATAATTAGACAGTGATCAATGAATAAGCCGCGTTTGTGTCAGTCACAGCGGGCTCTACTGTTGTTTGATAAGTGATAATTAACGCAGACGCAGTGTGCCAAACAGCGCATTCGTCTAATTCATTCATTCAGTCCAGGAATTATTTTACACCTTTCGGTGCAACATAGATAAAATATTATTTATAAGAGCATGTTTCAAGGTCCATTATCAAGAAACGCTCTCATTTATTTATAACGGTTTCGAGAGACAGAAAATATCGTCTTACGGATGTTTTATATTCTAATTTTTGTATCTTACGCTATTTTGGCGGGTCCTTCCTACTCGTAAGAAAATTTTATAAAAACTTAATAAAACTCTTTGTTCTAGGTAAATACCATGACTGCAAGAGCTCTCCGTCCAGTGTAACGTGAAGTGCAGTGTCGGGAAAGCAATAAAAGATGCAAGACGTGACTGTACACTTGTAAATTGTCCGTGACGTGAAAAACATGAAATTTTCGCCATTTTTTTAAGTGTAAAACTTGATGATGTGGATAAAGTTTAGGTAACGGATTAGATTTGAGTGTATTAGTAAAGGTGTAGTAGAATGCGGGGTTTGTGCGAGTAGGGGTAGTTTGAGGATGTGGAGCCGGAGCGTGTGACAGCACGCGCCGGGCGAGCGTCGAATGCGGCGTGGCAGTGTATACAGCGTCAGCGAGGGAGTAGAGCGGTGTGCCTGTGCCAGGTACGCTACAAGGAAAGCATATTGTTTCAAACGTTTACGATATTAAAATCACTGTCATTACTACGGAGACGCGTCTAACGCCTCTGTCAAGCTAGTCAGAGCTGTGCCAAACGTGAACTTGCCAAAGACATAAGTACATATATACAATTATACTTAAAACATGGTAACAAAATTATTCCCACCTTGGACGTTAACACTTGCATCCCTCAATACGCCCTCACCGTGAATATGTAATTTTCCTTCCCTGTGACACAATCTACTATTTCCAATTTCCGGATTATTTCTCATCATTGGCATTGCAGCGAGGCTTTCACAATTTGCCTGTTATCATTCAACTTTACGCCTTTCATAATCTACTAAGCTACGCTTGTAGCGCTACGGATAGCAAGGTACGTGGCATTAATGATATATGTAGGTATATTTTAACAACGCACGTAACTACACTCAAAAGCAATGGAAGTGGCTCAATGTTTATACATAGTGATACATTTTTATTGCACACGAGTGTACACGGGTGTTCACTGGTAACGCTTCTTCGCGGCACTCATGATTACACAAATAAATTATACGATTTGCCCATAAATTATGTGAAAATTTTCACTGAAATAACTGGCACGGTATACAATAAAAATTTGTTTTTCCTGAAATCGCCGGTTACATATTGTTTGCTCATGGTTTTTAAGCCGATTGTCGCTAAAGGGATGAATTATTAATGGTAAAAGCTACCGGTGGATGTAAAATTTAAAATAATGGTTTTTATTTTATTTTGGTTGTTTGTTTTTTTTACTAGTTATTTATTTTGGCCATATTAGTGACTTATATATGTACTTAGTTGGATTCGTGTGAAATTTAGTAAACCGATTTTCACTGAGATGAGAAATACCTACTGTGATTCTAAGATATAACATCAATAAATTAAATAAGTTAGACTTACTTTATTCATTTAAAATTTATTGCACGATATAAAATTGTACAAATGGCGGACTTAATGCATTAAGGCATTCTCTACCTGTCAACAATTGGGTCAGACAGAAACTTATGTACTTAGTTAATGCAGGATTGTAGACAACGAGAGGAAAAATGATGATGATATTCTGCCGTATTCGAACTTCAAGATATTCACAAGAGACAACACGTACTAGATCCATTATAGATACGTTATAGTTTAGATATCAACTAGTTCTCTTTTGCAGCGCAATTCGGGCAACCAATGTCACTTTTACGTTAGATAGAGTAAGATATCTATTAGATGTGAATTGGATCTCTAAGTCATATCCTGTGGAAATCGTTTAAGGGTATCTCCAGAATCGCGCAAATGTCAAATTTGACAGGTTAGATCTTAAACATATCGTTATCGTATCTTGGTGATGTCTAAAATATATCTAATAGATGTCTATTTCAAAATCCGAATCGGGCCCATTGACTCAATCATGGTCTTTACTTATCATTACTATTTGTTCAATGTATGTAAATAGCTAAAAAGTAAGATATAATTACCAATAAACAGAACATAAATACATATTATTAGACCCTTTGGGAAATATTTCTTAGTACAAGCCCCTACAATAACTAATAATACGCTTCGTACCCCCCGTTCTGGGTAATTGGACTCCCTCCACACGTCGCCATGATTTAACGTAGTCTAGTCTAATCAACAGAGGCCGGAATGATCGTGGCACTTCTGAATAGTCATAGAAACTTCTTATTCATCAATTTCCGATATAGATACATATTTGGGTACAATGTATAACACAACATATAAAAAGAAGATTAAGATTAATATATATTAATAATCATGACACGTAAAATAGATCCCGTTGATCATGAAATTTTGAATTCAGCAATGTAGATCACAGAAAACATAATCAACGATTTGATTTTTGTCTCGACCGCGCATCGATAGTAGTCCGTGTGATGACTGGCATTTTCGAAACGACCAGTAGTCGTCACGATTCTCGTCAGATTGATCGAAGCAATTAATCGTACCATCAGTGAACCCCTTTAGAATTAGATTGGTTTTCAACGCAACATTTAAGGTCACATTCTGATGGTAACTGCAGCAGTATATTACTGTTGCGGCATTCCTGCTGTGGCGTGGCGAGGGCGCTATCAATTTCCGTCGTCACCCGAATGTCACCTTTATAGTTTTTCGTCCGACGTTAATTATATCCTCATTGATTGGGATAACGTCACAGAGCACCGGTCTGTTGGCACGGATGTCCGATATGAGCTTATCTGTGGTTTTCCTTTGCCGTTGTAGGTTTCATATCGAGGTGTCCTCGGTATTGAACCAATCCGGTATCAGCTGACTTCATAGAAAGACATGTATACACTGGACTTTCTTTTTAAATATATTTTTACAATTTCTCACAGCTACATCTCACAAGTAAGTACATAGGTTAAACCTTTTGTGAGAACCTCGTTGTTTATTAAGCATTTTGGCGCAACGAAACTACGTTGCAACAAATTACAAATGTAAACCTTAAATTAAATAAATATTCGTATCGTCTATCTAAATAAATTTATCCAGAATACCCGACGTAAAAAAAATATGTAACAGCAAATTTCGCTACTTAGATCATATAAAAAATCTAGGTACTTGGACTGGTATTATCTGGTATAGGTAAGTTCATAATAGCTGGCGAGAGATTTGTTCTGAACTGCCCAGTTCATAATAAAATCCGCGCTAGCTTATAGGAAACTCGCGCACTCTTACGTATATTACTTATATAAATATCTACTTTAAAAAAATCTAAAAATACTTGATATCTAGGTAGGTACAGATTGTGAGCCGTAAAATTTCGTGATTAAAAACTGTTATACTATAAAAATCCCGATTCAATGCAAAAATGTTACTCATAATAAGCTAGAATAAACTGACTTTTCACCTTTTAAGAGCTTAGAATAGATTTTCATTGGTTGATTTATTTCTGGTTTAGATACAATTACTACGGTACGTAATGAACTATTCGAACGAATTATTCCTTTTTCTAATTAACTTTTCGGTTTATAACTATCGACTACTGTTTGACCAACGTTTGACCGCATCCTGCGAAACTAATTCAGTCCAAATCCATTACTCGCATAATTAGTAGGCAATCTATAACTAAGGCAGCTGAACTTTTAAGCTTGTTTAACAAGCCTGGTTATGCATGAATGATGCAAAGTCGATTATCCGGCTATTTGGAGTAAAACGCGCCAATTTTCCGGTTTGAATTATGAATATTGCAATGTAATTACTGAATACTCATTCAGGGCAATCACAGCATAATGAATCAAAGTGCTTTTGTCGTTTATGCGAAACTACACTCTATTGTATATGAGTAATATTCTATCTGCCGGCTGCATTAAGGTCTGTTTTAGATTGAAACCTGCGAGCAATTAATAGGTATATAACGAACAATTTATTAATTACCGATGACGCCTGGCGCCGCCTTGATTGCTCCGTACAGTACACCACCTCCGAGCTTGATTCTTATTGGTTCTGCTATAAGGCTTACATTGGTATATGATGTGAATCGTATGGCAGAGTTGCACTAGATAATTAATTATTGGCCATCAGCCTAGTTACCACGTTTAGCAGGTAGGTACCGTTGACCATTTTGCATAACTTGCACAGCCAGGTAAATGTGGCTTTAGAAACCTATGTTATCCTTTTCAATTACATTTTTGCTTCTCGAACACACATTCTATCAGCTATGGCGAATATTCGAATGTCAAGCTTTAGTTAGGTGACCGTTTGTTTTTTTTTTACCAAATATACAGTAAGAGATTATTACTTATTTCGAATAGGTACTTATGCAATCCAGCAATGTAAAAAATTACATGTAATGTTATAAATAAATACAGTGTAAACTTATATAGCGACACTCAACTCAAGGGGCCGGACACTTTTTGACGTTATACAGAATTTTCGTTAAATAGAGAGAAATTAATATTAAAGTAAACCAACTAGAGCCAAAAATGACGACGATATAGGGGGTGAAACGTTATATCGACTGACGTTATAAGGAGTTTACAATGTAATATGAATAAAGTCAGCATTTGAAATCTCTCACTTTTAAATAGTGCCCCGAACAAACTTCTGCTCCTCAATCTTTAGAACAATTTTATTATTTATTTACTTACCAACAAATATACAGTCCAAATACAACCTAGCTATTGATGGCAAAGAAGACCTTTGCATAATAAACTTGTTGACCGCAATACAATTCCATTTTAACAATCTAAAATGGAACGTCTATTTCCGTTCGCTATCCGCCCCTGTTATAGCCGCCGTATTGGGTGATTCAATGCAAAAATTGATAGAACGTGGGCGCCTAAGGAAATTCGCAAATGGTTTATATTATATTTGAACACGTGTATTCCTGGTTTTGACATAATGGTTAATAATGTCCCGACTTCAATTCCGTGGCGTTTTGTGTGTTTGGAAATTTCAGAGTTCCGCCAGCACAAATTTTAGTTTACGTTGTCACTTTTTAGTATAGTTCAGGAGGACAGCACACTTCAGCACAGTCATGTTAGTTAGTAGCGCGACACATGTCGCAAGTAGGGAAAAGTTTTGTCTTTGTAACTTTATTAATTAAAAGAGAACAACTTTATGTCGGTTTCACAGCACATAGGTACCTAATGCGAGTAGAAAAACATACACTATTCTGTGTAAGATTGTGATTGTTTTCATGCATTATCTCGTAATATATTACAAACTACATAGTCACCTACAAAGAGGAAACGCGGGTTGAATATATTTTAGGAAAAATAAGTAACTTTATCCAGGAGCAACTTGGAACATTGTGTGTGGGTTTATTTACTAATCGCTGAGTTGGCACATGAATAACATAAGAAATCTTGAGACTCTTAAGCAGTCTGAACAGGAGACGCCTTGTGTTCGTAAAAATCCGTAAGAGCTTCTCCGATATTGAATTACTACTTTCCTTAAAACACGTACGATTCTAAGATGATAGTGGAGCATCGAACTTTCTTTATAATTACCAGTCAAATCTTACAAAAATCTAAATATATAAACGTGAAAGACCTGACTGACTGACTGACTGACTTAAATCAACGCACAGCCCAAACCGCTGGGACTAGAACGTCCAAATTTGGCAACTAGATTTCTTATAAGGTCTAGGGGTCCACTAAGAAAGGATTTTTCAAAATTCATCCCCTAAAGGAGTGAAATGGGGGTCCAAAGTTTGTATGGGGAAACAAGATTAGTTAGACTATTTTATTCCAAATTTCACAGGAGTATTCCTAAAAATAAATGAGTAAACACGTGTTTCAGGTTTTTTGAAAATTGAACCCCTAAGAGGGGGAAAAGTCCCCAATAGGGTTGATATCTCAAAATATCAATATGGGTATCGTTTTCATAGTATTTTGAGACGCTAATAACAAAAATGGCATTAAAATTAAAATTAACGTAGCCGAAGTGAACAATCATCCCCCTGGTGGGGGTGCAATGGGGTTGAAATTTCATAATATCAATATGGGTATCATTTCCATGGTTTTGTGGGAAGCTAATTACAAAAATGGCATCAAAATTAAAATATAACGTAGCCGACGTGAACTATGGCCCCTGGTGGGGAATGCTAATTACGAAGATAGCATAGACGGTTGTAACATACACGCTGATTTACAGCCACACGTGATCCAGATTTTTGAGAATGCAATGCCTTGAAGTAATTTTTTTTAGCTATTAGCTCAGGGAAAATTTCACTAATACCTACAATGGCTGTTGAATCGTTGGATATTGATGGGACCATGTTGGCTCACACCGTAGTACCTATAATTGGAGATGGAGCCTGTCAGGCCGCGTAGCCAAGATGCCAATCGCTTTCTCTCCGTAGCGATCGAAACGCAACTGTCACTGTCGCGCTAATATGGAAGAGTGATAGAGAGACATAATGCTTTTCGTTGTCGAAGCGATGGCGATTGTAACCTTGGCTAGGCCGGCTGTTTCGCGCCATCTCCTATCTTCTGTATGATACGCAGGTGATGGCCAGGGAGATGCGCGAGCAAATCGTTAGTCACGTGGTGGCCAACTGGGAGGAGTTTGTTATTATGTCTCATAACAGTAACGGTGATAATTACTCCAGCTCCGTTGAATACTGCCTTGAAATGTCGCGCCCGTTTACTTACGGTAGTCTCTGCGACGGTAGCGGCGTTGGTAGCGGCAGGACAACTGTTTCCGTGGGTTTTCGAAGTTTACCGCAACAATGAGCTATATATGAGAGTTGGTACTGTGGGTAATCCGGTGGGCCAACTAAGATTTTCAAGTGATTTGTCTAGCGGTCATTTTGACGTATATATTCGCAGTGAATTACTCGTAAGACCCACAATATCAGAGCCCCCTTCTTCACTCCTCTCTGTGGTTGCCATGAAGATTACCACGAGAAGGAATGAAGAGATTACCACCCCACCACCCAATTTAGAATCAGACTCATCATAATCTCTTACCACTACCAAAACAGTTACTAAAAAACGCCGTGCCAGGTTCACGAATACTACACGGAACAAACAACTAAAAGCTGCCGCAAATAAATATATGCAAAACAAATCATCAGATCACCAAGCTGCGCAATTACCAAAAAATGAACCCTGATGTACACAGAGAAGCAGTAGCTAGGTATCAGCAAGCCCACCCCGAGGTAAACCGTGACACCTCTGCTAGGTATCAGCAAATCACACACACTGATACACTTCATCCATGTAAAACTCCGCACCATTTTGCAATTCTCTCTCAAGTTGCCGTTTAATGTCGTCCGAAAAACTGTCCTTATATTTTTCCCAGAGACTTAACGGGTCAGTAAGTTGACAAAAAACTAACATTATTATGAAAAGTTCACGCAGCTTGAAGGGAGAATCGCACAACGCAGCTTCCTCTAAAGTTGAGTCCCAAATGTTTATCGTCCTCTAGCAATCCAAGGGAGAACCACTAATGTAGTGTATAAGGAGGTGCTATAGGTACAAAAGGCTACAACTACATAAATAAAAAATATAAATTAAAAGGTGTTAGGTACAAAACGTACATTAGATTATATTAAATAAGTCGAGCTCGATTAATCGATATAATTACAATTCAGTACGGTTACCATCAGTTTGTCACTGACATAAACGCCGTCGAGAACGTAATTTACTTTCTATATATCCCGTTTGCACTAATATGCGAGTGCGAGCGAGATGTATAGAAAGTAAATTACGTTCTCGACGGCGTATATGTCAGTGACAAACTGATGGTAACCGTACTGGTGTCTTCAAGTCAAGAGTGAATACTGTGAATAAGCTTTTACTGAAATAGTGAGCTACACCTTCGGCATTGTCATCACTTTCCAGCAGGTGAGACTAAGGTCAGTCACTGTTCAGTCCGTAAAAAAAAAAACATAATTAAAAAAACTCTCCTGCGCGTGCGAAGCCGCGGGCAAAAGCTAGTAACCTATAAACGCAAAGCGTGATTTAGAGCTGCATTTTGATATGTTATTTTGAACTACATACTTACGTTACAGAAACCCATTGTATTTAATTGAACTGCAAAAAAACGATACTGCTGAATTTTCCACGTATTGCAAGTAGGTACAGACAGATCAAATTATTTTGCTTGTAAAACAAAGTTTCACACTTCCCTTGAGTCTAAAGGGGCCCACTGATTACCAGTCCGCCGGACGATATCGGAAAGTTCCGTACAACTGACAGGCTGATATATACTAGGGCTCGCGGTCGTGTCCGGGTTTCGTGTACACGTGTTCGGTACCCGTTTCCGAACTACACGTACACGGTTTTCTGACCCGTTCTACACGTGTAGTCGGGTACATGTGTAATTAAGATCCGTGTATCCGTGTACCCGTGTACCCGTGTACACGGCGAAACGGACCTTAAATACACGCGGGCCTAACCCGTCCTTGGCGTGTAGCGGCGTTGAAGTAATGTATAAAGTTTTTAATAAAACAAAGGTTCAGGTTCAGGTTCAGGAGCTCCGATTGTTTAGCAGTTTTATTTTATCGGATGTTCAATGTGATTGATATGTGTTGTACCAATTTAATTGTTTTTTCACCTCAGCAGCTCGAACAAGGGTACTTTGCTACTTAAAAACAGTGAGCAAAATGGGATTTTGCTAAAGGAAAATATAGCATATTCCGTTCGTGATAGTTTCAGTAAGCATAACTATGTACTTTTGTATTAGATAATCATTTAGGTTTACTTTAATTATCAAAAAACTACATCAATTAAGAAAATGAAATACCTATAAATGAAGTCAACGGTTACTAAGATATTGTTAATTTTAATATTATGATTATTGAAACAAAGTGTACTTACCTACCTATTATTGACATTACCAATCAATCCAGTAAAACTGCAAAGTAGGTAACTGAATCTTCCTAACCTCCCACATATTCAATCGTATGTCTTCATAGCACGAATCTCCGCTACACGAGAGTGAAGGGTCGAACCGGCGGGTAAATAAGATCCGTTATTTCGGGTATCCGTGTACCCGTGTACACGGGTACCCGTGTACACGTTTCCGAATCCGGGCGGGTTCGTGTAGTTCGGGTTCTTAAGCCCGGCGGGCTTAAGAACACGGGTACCCGTGTCAGCGTGTAACACGTGTATCGGGAGCTCTAATATATACCTACCGTCCGGCGAACTGGTACCTAGGTAATCAGTGGACCCCTTAAATAAATAATATGCCAAAATTGCAGCTTTACATCACGCTTTGCATTATTAATATACCTATTAGACTGGCCAGTAATCAAGCGTGCTGGATTTTTTTTTAAACTTATTGTTGTTCTCTATTAACAATCCACTCCAACACTTAAAAGAGGTCATAAAGTCAGATTTTCTGGTGGTGTTGTCAGGTAGCGAGTGCGCGGGCGCGGGTGCGGGTGCAGCCATGGTCGGCTGATGGAGGCGGGCTGGTGGTCGCCGTCGCCGTCGGCCTCGCCGCCGCCGCCACCCCGCGCCCCGCCGCCGCGCTGCCGATGCCGACACCCGCTTTCCACCAGCTACACCTGCCTGCCGCACTACGGTGAGACAAGTACGTATATAATGCTCAAAAATATCTGAACTAGTTAGTAAAAAAAAAACACAGTCTATGTCAGCCATGGTCGACTGATGGAGGTGGGCGGGTGGATCCACCATTTTGGTTTGAATGGTTCCTACGTATGCTACTTATTGTGAAAGAACCAACGTTCAAAACGTATGCGATGAATCATGCAACACATAGTGTGGCAAAACCATCAGAAGCGTAGTGTTTTCGCTAAAGGGACATCCTTCAAAGTTTCGACATATCGACAAGGTCGAGAGGGCTAGCAGCAAAGTCAGGGTAAAAAAGTTATAGGTAACTTGAAGGAAGTTCGTAAAGTGGCTTCTTTTGACGACACTATTCAGGAACTTGGGGAGTTTCGTCACGGCACAATCAACTACTTATTATCTCCGTAGACTAAAATACAAATCTATTAGGCATTATTTAAATATCACATCTATGTAAATATTTAAAGTGAACAGTTTTCTTAAAAACGTAGCATAAACGATATCACTAAAATATTATGACAGCTAAGTAACAACGGAAGTGAAGCCCTAACGTAAAAAATCATATAATACAATACCTTTTGCCTTGTATGAGAAAAGCTACCTAAAATGTTTTTTTATTTAAATCTACCATTAAACTATTGAGATTTACAAATTGTAAACCAACCAACAGTGTACATTTTTCTTCACGAACTGTAAGCCCTAACTAAGCAGTAGACCTCAGTAGTAGTAGCTACTAGGTTATACGCACTTACACTGTCCAATCTATGTGAAGGTTCATTAGGAAGTT
The DNA here is from genome assembly GCF_910591565.1 of Cydia splendana. Classification (NCBI taxonomy): domain Eukaryota; kingdom Metazoa; phylum Arthropoda; class Insecta; order Lepidoptera; family Tortricidae; genus Cydia; species Cydia splendana. The sequence continues at coordinate 10,441,560 of NC_085974.1, forward strand.
ATTCTACAAGCATGACTGTCAGAAATCGAGATTTCATTAGGGAGCAATCTTAGTTGTTTGACTTGCGAGAAAAGTGTTGTAGACCACGAATTGGCAGGCAAGAGGGGCGATGCGCGGCTGGCTGCGTTTGAAAGGAAACGATCAATCAGCAACATGAAATGAGAACACAAAGGAAATGTTATTTCTTACCTTGTGAATCTTCCACGAAGCATATGTTTTTTTCGCCATCTTGGTATTTTTACGGTTCCGTACCTCAAAAGGGGAAAACGGAACCCTTATAGAATTACTCGTGCGTCTGTCTATCTGTCTGTCTGTCCGACCATTATCCCCCCCCCCCCCCTTTATCTCCGAAACTACTGGGACTAACATTTTGAAAAAAATACACATAATAGTTCTTTACCTATAGATGACAGGAAAACTTATTAGAAATGTGCAGTCAAGCATGAGTCGGACTTAATTACTTTTTTTGATCCGACCCCTACGGGTTTTTTAAAAACATTTAATTCACGTTCCACATAAAAAAATACATTGTTTAAAAATTGGGTAATGTACGGAACCCTTGGAACGCGAGTCGCGTCGGACTCGCCGACTCGCACTTGACCGGTTTATTTTTTATTCTAAAGATCGGTTTTCCTAGGATAGCGGTGCCGTCATATACCGGCCGTCTCCATACTAAATAATACGGCTAAATATGGATGTCGTAGTATTTGTATGGAGACGGCCGTATATGACGCCACCGCTGTCCTAGGAAACCAGAGCATAATTGAGGTGGGATGAACCAACAGGTAATTTAAACGTAACAAGTGAAACGGTTTAACAAGGTAAGTAAGGTATCTTAATTCAGTCTGGGTGTCCATGACAGGCTTAATTTCTCTCTTTGTCTTCCCGGGGTGTTATTGTATCCCCGGAGGCGGAAATATTAAGATAATATTATATGCAACTTGTAATAGCCAGCTGTAAAATACCTAATGCGATTCCTCTCGTAAGGGAAATAGACTATTTTCGTCTTATCCTGCTTATCCCGTCTGAGGGCGCCATTCTTACCAAGAGACAATAAAAACATTAATAGAAAGTACTTACAAAGAATAAACAGATAAAGAATTTTGTAAGCTCTAAACTGTTAGTGTTAATTTTTACGATCAGCAGTCAAGTCGTAGGTACCGTTGGCGCTAGCTGTATATGCAGCTGTAATGCTCAGCCAAGGTATGGTTGGACCGGATCGATACAGCGATTGCGAGCACGATGCTTGTTTTATGTATTAAATAATCATAATTGTAAAATAGTCGATGTTGTATCTTCTTGCTGTGTAACTTTTTTCTTATTTAACTATTTGTTTACTGTATGTTATCTCTATGTCTTTTTCTTCTTGTCTGTTACCTTCCGTGATTCTTCTTACTTGATGGTCTCATCGGAAGATCAGCGCTGGAAGCCACCAGCAACATGCTGAGATGGGGCCATTTCGTGGGACTTTAATCTTATTTTGTGTTTTCTTTTATATTATGTATTGTATCGATTGTTTGTGCTTACAAATAAATCAATTCTATTCTATTCTATTCTATTCTAATGTTGTAAGAAAACTCATTACAGGCGTAGATGTTTCAGAATGTAGGTACTTTATTATTAGCAAAGTCGTTGTTACCACATTATTTGCACCTTTTTTAAAACAATACTCAAACACCCAACTTGTCAGTAGAAAAAGGCTCAAAATATCAAATTTTCTATGGAAGATCAACCCATCGCGCCTACATTTTTTAAATTTGCCGCATTATTCTACTGACAAAGTGGCCGTGCGAGAGTATATGAACTTAGTAGTAACTGATGGGTTGTTCCAGATGGCTGGGCGACCGGCGTGGAGGGCGAAGAGGAGTCGACGGTGGGCGCGCTGCGCGAGCGGGAGCTGCGCTCGCTGCATCGCACCGTGCCCGCGCTGCGCCGGCGCGAGCTCGACACGCGCGCCATCAAGCACCACTTCTACCCGGAGGGGGGTTGGGGGTAACTATCAACAGTACTAGATGACTATCGGCCCGATTCGAACTTTAAGATACGTCAATTAATAGATCTAGAAACGATATGGATTAGATATGTCAGTGTCAAATGTGAGGTTTCTTCAAACAAAAACGCCACTTTTGACACTGACACATCTAATCCATATAGTTTCTAGATCTACTAATACACGTATCTTAAAGTTCGAATCGGGCAGTATGTATAGTGGACGGACGAGCATAAGAGGAAGCGCGACCATGCGGAAGAGGAATATGGGTTAAATATCAATATAAACTAGCAAAAAGCAGAGCTTTGTAAGGGCTCGCGGAGGTTTTCTACCTTAACGTACCGAACCGGTTGCTGTCCGGTACGCCTGTCTGTTACAGCTTTTACTTTGTCCTTTAAAAACGTGTCCAGACGACAAAATCAAATTGCCAATATCATCCACACGTAATATACAATTTCATAAGTGCATTACATCCTACACGGTCGCCCAGTACTTTTTGTAAGGAACCCAACTGGCTTTCCTACATAATGTTGGGTCAGCGAATTCTTGAATTTATTTTTGCGTCCACTCCACACAATTGATCGAAAAACTATCCCGTCTGGACACCTACTGGCGGTAATCACGCTGCTCCGCACATAAACTAACACACAATTCCACTAGGTACAGCCAGGGTCCAGCATCAGCTCTATCTTGGGTACTACTCTTCCAACTTCTCATTAAGACGTGTCAGATGACCAAAACAGCGTGTGCCTATGTTGCACCAAACCTGAGTTCCACTAGGTACAGCCAGGGTTTAGCATCAGCTCTATCTTGGGTACTAATCTCCTAAGTGCTCATCAAGACGAGTCGGATGGCTAAAACAGCGTGTGCCTATGTTGCAACAAACCTGAGTTCCACTAGGTACTGCCAGGGTTCAGCATGAGTTCTATCTTGGGCACTGTTCTCCCAAATGCTCATCATGACGAGTCGGATGTCCAAAATAGCGTGTGTCTATGTTGCATCAAACCTGATCGAGTTCCACTAGGTACAGCCAGGGTTCAGCATCAGCTCTATCTTGGGTACTACTTTCCTAAGTTCTTATCAAGACGAGTTGCATGACCAAAACAGCGTGTGCCTATGTTGTATAAAACGCGAGCTCCATTAGGCACTGTCAGGGTTCAGCATCAGCTATCTTGGGTACTGAAAGTACTGATCTACCCAGTGATCATCATGACGAGTCGGATATCCAAAACAGCGTGTGTCTATGTATGTTGCATCAAACCCGAGCTCCACTAGGTACTGCCAGGGTTCGGCATCGGCTCTATCTTGGGTACTACTCTCCTAAGTGCTCATCAAGATGAGTCGGATGACCAAACCATACTGTGCCTTTGTTACACCAAACCTGAGTTCCACTAGGTACTGCCAGGGTACTGGGTCATTTTGCTGAACTGCACGCCGACGTTTCGATTGGCGTGCAGTTCCCATACAAGTTGCAGTCGGGTTGTAGTCCGTCTGTATCGGCCCTAAGTCACTGAAGTTTGTATTAATTATGCTTATCTTTATTTATAATTTTAGCAGTTCCAAGCAATAGTAACACTAAAGGCGCCATTCATTAATTAGGTAAGACAATTTTTGCCAGCTTTTGACCCCCTCCCAACCCTATGTAAGAAATAATAAGAATAGGCTGACCCCGTCCAGCCACCAATATAATTTATTTTCAAAAAAATATTTTTATGAATGTTTATTTGTACCTGTACAAAGGTACTTGAGCTCGTTTAAGCTAACTCTGCACCGTGTTTGATAGCATAGAGTGTGGAAGTATTATTTTAAACGTCATAATTTCATAGAAATTAAAAAAAATATCGCATCTTTGTGATCTTACTTAAGAACTATGAAAACCCACTCCCACCCCATTGTAAGAAAAAATAAGATATGTTCGACCCCCCCTCCGCCCCAAAATCGTCTTACGTAATAAATGAATGGCGCCAAAACTGTATCTCGAACTGAAAATACCCGATTTAAGTTTGCTAACACAACATGACTGATCATCACATCGTCAGCGTGATTGAAAACACCACATAGGTATCGTATTGTCTGAATACCCACAACACAAGCCTTCTTAAGTAGTCAATTTGTATAAGAATGTCCAATATTTATTTATTTATTACTAACGCCATCTGTTAGAGAATGAAATAATTAACATTAGCACGAATGTTAATTCATCATTTTGCCAACAGATGGCCCTAGTAGTAATACAAAGTGTTATTACTTTATTTTATTTTTTTAGGTTTATAAAATGATATTTTTATGTTTGATAACACATCTAGACATGAATTTAAATTACTATGTTAAATTTCAAACCTAACAGTGCAGTAGTTTTTCCGTAAAGTGTACCACAAGAATGCATAGTTCGTCGAATAGTGATAGGGCTCGCTTCGCTCGCCCTAATAAATAATAAATAAAATAAAATAAATATTAGGGGACATCTTACACAGATCAGATCAGATCTTGATATAGTATGTACTTACTATTTGTTGCAACTTTATTTTGTACCTATAGGAAAAAGGAAGTGATTCTTCTGATAGGTATTTCGTCGCCTTTAACGATAGCTTACGATGGCTTCCACTAATCATTTTAATTTTATTGCCATGTTGAGCAATGTTAAAAAAATACTTTAAATAACTTTATTTAAAAGCACCACAAGGGGGAAAAGGGTATGATATTTTTCTTGAACTTGTATACCTCTAAAGAAAAACAAAACAATCTGCACAAACGCAATAAAACTCAAAAGGTAAACCTCAATCTATCGACAAGTTATCAGAACTGTCAGTCGACGTACCATCGCGCGCTTTTTTCAGGCTATAGAAGTGCAAAATAAAATCAAATCGCCCGGCATTCAGCATACGCCGCTACTGCACTAAGCCTTTTCCTGCACACGGCCATTCCTTCCCATTCGTGACTATTTGCGCCCATTAATTTCCAAGTCCATTGCGCTATCAGATTGGAGGTCGGCCAACGCTTCTGCAATTCACTTGCTAACCGTTACGATAAAGAACAATATTGATTAATTTAGTTATATGTCATGAAAACCTGCACAGTGGACGGTTGGGGTGGTAGGCAGCGCTTTTATCACCCATCGCGTCAGATGTCACTCTCGCACTTGCCTACATAGGTACTTGTGACAGATGATGGAGAAGCAGCCAAAGCCCCTTTGGTTATATTTGAGTCTTATTACATACCAATATTAACAGAAACAGATCAATTACAATTGCACACTATAATATTTTTCTAACTGGAAGGGTAGGATGACACTTGTCATCTCCATATAATTCATAACCTAAAAACGCCAAATCTTGCAAAATTGTATTGAAATGATAGGTGTCATCCTAGGTTTGAGTTTGAAAAGTATTATAGTTACAGCATTCTACAAAAGGTTCTACTAACTACGTTTCAGTTAAGTAGGAAGGCACTGGGAAGGTAATTTATTACTTACTTAATTACCTATCTTTTGCCACCTCGGAGTAAATATCTATGGAGCGGCCATTAACAGGCGTTCCCCTCTGCAAAAAGTCCGCGGCCGCCGGTCAAGGAGGTTATATAAAACTAGTTGCCACACGTCATACGCCATTCAGCAAACGTCAGTCTAAGCGGAATGATAGGAGCCGAAAATGCCGAATTGCAGCGTTTTCTCGTTCAAAATGAGATCGAAAACGTCTAGTCTACAAAAAGAACACGTTTCTTATCATATGTAGGTACTATTACATCTAAATATTATCAAATAGTGCATTAACTTTGCAAATAACTAAAAAACATTGTCAATCTGACAGTGATACCAGTTATATGGTATTAGATCTAATTTAGGGTAATTCTAAAGAAGACTTTCTAAATATTATTTAGGTACGAGTAGAATTTCTAATAGGAAATATTATGCGAAACTCTGCGTAGGGGGCGCGACTACCACAATCCATCACAATCTGGGGGTCCGCCGCGGAACAAGAAATATTAAATTTCGTTATCTAACCTCTCTATCACTATTGCATATTTGAGCGATAAAGAGAAAAGAGAAAATTTACTAGCTAGCTTAGTGCTACACTCTGGCGGCAGAACATTGCAGTAATACGCCCTATTTGCGTTGCTTTTTGTTATATAATTTATGTAACACATTATTTTTATATAACACCTTAGTTTCATATCAACCTAATCTATTTAATCAAATAAATAGATCTATAAGAATAAAGAAAAGGGGGACGGGGGATCAAAAAGTAGTCGAAAACATCTCGCGTGATTTGTGCACAACTCCTAAATAACGTAAAATTACCGATAGACTATATTTTGAAGATTAATTTTTCCTTTAGTTTCTACATATAGCTGGTGAAGCAGATCTTGTCAGTAGAAAAAGGCGGCAAATTTGAAAAATGTAGGCGGGAAGAGATATCGTCCCATAGAAAATTTGAATTTCGCGCCTTTTTTACTGACAAAATTTGCTTGACCAGCTATATATTTTTATTTAACATGTCAAATATTTTATTAATTTAAGGTATTTACGGCTGTCACTTTCCATAAATGGGCACTTTTAATTTATTACTCTGGTATCACCGTACCAATATTAGTGATGGGACACTATAAAAACCAATATCGGTAAAATCGATATAAACATAATGAATAATATACAGATGGTCATGATGCCTAGCGAACACCAGCCATATCGTACAAACCTCAAGGAGTGATATTCCTAGGCAGATTATGATCTGCCTAGTGACCACCAGCCATATCGTGCTAACTTCAAGGTGTGATATTCCTAAGCAGATCGTGAAACGCCGGCATGTCATGTTCTGACTAGTGATCACCAGCCATACCATGCAAACCTCAACATTTAGGTATATCGAATAAGTAGGATGTCCTACATTTTAGCAAATGATAACCATTGAAATGGCTTGACAGCCTACTTATAGTACGTGTTTGGGTAGCGTATGATTTTAGTACCTACCTAGCACCTACGCATTCTGCTCCAAATGCCACATAGAATGCAGCACTAGCAGTGGCAAAAAATGCAAAAGGCAGATTATTAAATGGCGGAGTTTCATGATATGCCTAGGAATATCTCGATATGCCCGATTTTACGATCTACCGCCGATATATATACTAATTATCCCCAACTCAATATCCCTTAAATGACATCCTATGGCCGCGTTCCATCTCTGTCATCAGATCTGCATGCTCAATAGTATATTGCATTGCTTTCAGAAGTAAATCAACATGTAAAATATTAACTAATGAACTGATAATAAAAAATCATTCTATATCAGCTTGCAAGATTCGCCCTAAACAAATTGACAAACTATTAGAACAACATCTAAAAACAATACAAAAATTGAAAGTTAGTAAAATGCTGGTAGAAAGACTTGATATTGTAATATTATTATAATTGATAAAAGCAGAAATTAAAATTCATTGTCAATAAAATATCGACAATATTATCGGCGCGTCCCTCGCACTATCTAGGTTTACTTAGAACTGACATCATCTCGTTCACGGACAGGGTTGTCTGTGTTTGTTCTTGTACTTGTGTGAATATAGTTTTTGCTAGTGTTTGATAATTTTGTCGTGTGCGTGTGTAGCGACGCATGCTAAAAATGCATTAGTGTTAACATTATTTGTGTGCGTTACCTCGTCCCCCGCGCCCAAAACGACAGAATTTTTCAGATAGAAATTAGTGCGCGTCTCTACTCCATAGATATTTACTCCGAGTTTGCCACGAATAGGTTAAGAGATATTTCAGGGTCTAAATATTTGTTAATCTGATTATGAAAAGGGCTGTAATAATTTCGACCGAATTTAAAAATAAATTTTAGTTCTCTTTCCTTCTTTGGCTCGGTTTCATTTTCTACAAATGTTACCTACGTGTTATCAGTCTTATCACTCACTCGCGGAATATAAAGATTTTATGTAACTTTCGATGACTGACGATGCACGATGTGACGATTACTTCAGTTACACAGATAATTATTACCTAACCTCTAGTAGGTAATGACTAGTTAGTCGTGGTTATTGAGATATTTCGCGTACAAAATTAAAGCAACTGAGGCAAACTTGCAAAGATTACGCGCGCTCAGTGAATTGAAATTGATCCCTCTGTTTGTTTATTTAAATGAATTCGCGGTATTCGATTTCCAATCGAACCAAACCCGTGGACGGGATGAACCTCACGTTTAACTATTTAAGCCCCTAAACTTTTGTTTCCCAGTGGTAATGTTTGAGCTTGTGTTGTAGAGTTTCCCTTTTCGAGTATTTTACATATTAATTAAAACGTATACCTTCACGCTTGTATTGATTTCACATTATTTCAAATTGTTAGGCAGGTAATTAGTACAAGCTAGCTAAGCTGGGGGTAACAATTGGGGTAACAATAGACAAAGGAAATATTAACGTGGTTGACTACAATCTTTGAATCATGATTTATCCGTCTTAGAGACAATTTTTAAGTATGTAGCTAGATTAGAACATACCTACTCAAAAGATGTTGTCAATAGCTACCCCATCTGTCCTCAGTTAACCCATTTGACGGTAGTATATGAGTATAGCTCACACCAAATAAATCCGTCTTTGTATCCTTCCTTTTCCAGCATTCTCACAGACGTATTTATTTTAGACCGATTGGATTCTTGATCTTGTCTATCACAGTATTCCCGGTTGCCAAATCGCGATTGATACAACAAGTTTGGAGAAAAGCTATTGTTGTCAAACTGAGGCTGGAATATTGAGTTGTATTCGGACTAAGTATTTCAGTGATATGTAAACACTTTTGCACCTTATACCGCTATAATAGAAAAGAAAAATGTATACCTAATCTTTAGCGCGTGACAGGTCACGCAACTTCTCGCCAATCAGTCGGTACCCATTCATATTAAATTGGCAGCGTTTTACTTAATTGGCTAAATTCCAAACTAGGTATAGATTAAGTGATATGAGTTCTATGATATTGAAATTTTAATGTAACGGTCTAACGGTCTTTATTTTCTTTTTATGATCCCACCACCCACCGGATATATAAAACATTTATATCTATCTCATTCTACTCTCATTTGAAAACCTAACATAACATAAACGCATTTTCACCCTAAATAATGCTTAATCCTAATCTGCTTTACCAAGTTGACACAGTAAAGTTAATATGACACGGTTTACCTGTCTTGGGATTCAAGGGGTACCAGACAGATCGTAAACTAACTATTCGGGCCGGATCGTAGTTAAGGCTTGACATGACAAGTTGACATGCAGGACGGAGTTGAATGTCCCTCGCGACAGCGAGAAATGTTGCTGTATGAAATGTTTTATTTAAATTAAACTATAATGAGCCATTATAAAGTTGGAAACTAAATAATAAAGACAGCAAGGATACAATCTAACTTTACGTGAGTGACATAGGAAAAAATCTAACAGATTGTAGGGAGTAAACCATTTATTGTAACGTGTTTTTGAAGTTAATCGGTAAACTAGCATATTCACTGGCAATAGTAGTCTAGAAGTCACCTTTGCCGTTCGCTCCCGTCGCTAGCAGTGGGTAGGTATAATGTACATACGTAATACATATAAGCTGTGATCAAATTTCAAAATTACCTGCTGCTTGGTGGCATAAGTTTAGAAAAAAATCATATATATAAAATTGAAAAACCAGAACGGGATAAAAAAACGAGGGAAGAAGCGAGATGGCGCCTTACAAATTTCTAAAAAAGTTTTTGACACGTTTCTCGAATACGACACACGTATGATAAGAAAAAACTGTTCAAATCAATTATCTAAATATGGGAATAGAACTAGAACGTAAAAACTACCGCTTTCGACGCGTATTTAATTTACAAAAAGGAAAAGAAATTTTCATAACAATCTTTATTGTATGAACATCGGCTATTTCTCGGCAACTCTCGGTTCGTTTCGTTTCGGTGTAAAGTAATCTAAATTATGTTTGTCATGTTGGTATACAGTTATTCCTACGTGTTTTTATACGAAGTAATATAAAAAGTGATGTCAACCTCAACCTTAGTGTACGCCCATACGAGTGACTTATGCCAAATATGACATCAATCAAATTAATATCATATTATTAATAATTTGTATTTTGTTGTTTTAAATTTCTTCTTCTTTGCCATGTCCCGTTATTTGGGGTCGGCCCTCCTCGTACGAAGGCGCCAGGTTTTTCTGTCCTGGGTTGTCGATGTGTTGATCTGCGCCCGCTCCATGTCTTTGGTAACGGTTGTCCACCACGTGGTAAGCGGCCTCCCTTTGCCGTTCGTTTTCTCTGGGATGGCCAAGGCTTTTTTGACTGCATACTCTTCGTCACGCCTCATCACATGTCCGAACCATCTCATACGGCTTTCAGCCATCTTTTCTGCAATGGGAGCGACCTTAAAAGAGCCTCGTACATATACATTTCGGACTCTGTCCAGTCTCGTCACTCCCGCTGCCCACCTCAGCATTTTCATCTCATTGGTGTGCATTTTCTGTTCATGTTTCTTCTTGGTCGCCCAGCACTCGGAGCCATACATTAATGCCGGTCGTACTGCGGTTTTGTAGACGCGCCCTTTTAGCCGTATTGGCATGCGGCTGTCACAGAGTACCCCGGTTAGGGTCCTCCATCTCAACCATCCTGCGTTTACTCTGTGGGTGACGTCTGCGTCTATGTTGGCATCTGTCGTCAGCATGGATCCGAGGTACTTAAACTGATCAACCTTAGGCACTGGCTGTCCTTCAATGACGATGTCTGCGCTTGGGATTGACTGGTCACTGAAGCTGCATTTTAGATATTCGGTCTTGGATCGACTGATGCGCAGACCGTTGTCCTCGAGCGCTTGTCTCCATTGCTGGAGGGTGGCATTTAATTTGTTCGCGCATTTGTCGATGAGCACAATGTCGTCTGCGTAGAGCATTGTCCACGGGAGAGAGGACTGGATATCTTTAGTGAGATAATCCATAGACAGGTTAAACAGGAATGGGCTAAGTGCTGATCCCTGATGCACTCCTACCTTTACTTCGAACGGTGCGCTGAGTCCGGCTTGTTGTTGTTGGCTTGTTGTTTTAAATTTATTTTGAGTTATATTATTCGGAGTCAATTTGAATTCACAGTCAATCAAGTCAATTCAGACCACATCAGAGATTAGCCTTAGAAATTAATTATACCTACCGAAATGACAAACTACAACTTACAAACACTTGCTCCCTCCTCGGATTTAATATCGATGAAAATGTTAATTGGAAAGCCCATATTGAAAAAAATTCTACTAAGTTGTCGAGATTTGCCTATGCCCTTAGACAAATACTTATAAATACAAACATAAAGACCGCTACCTGCGCATATCATGCTTTTGCCCAATCTTGGATCCAGTATGGAATAATTTTGTGGGGCAATAGTGTAAATATCAACAATTTATTTCTCCTGCAAAAAAGATGTATAAGGGTTATCTGTAACATAAGAAACGACGTAAGTTGCAGACCATACTTCTTAAAATTAAATATACTCACCCTCACATCACTATACATACCGGAGCCCTGCAAGTTTGTGCGAAAATATAAAAAAATATTTGACAATCCTGAAAATCCCAACCCGCCAATCCATAATCTACGCCATCGTAACAAACTAGTCCAAGCTATCCCCGCCAACCTGAAAATGTTTAACAGAGGCCCCTACTCAATGTCAATTAAAATATATAACCGTATACCTCAGAACATAAAGAACATAACTACCTAACCTTCGTAAACAAACTAAAATCTTACCTAACAATTGAATGTCCATATACTCTACAAGAGTTCATGGACAGTTAGCCCAAATACTAGTAAAGACGATGCTCAACTGTTATAATTATTATGTGTGTTGTCCGAATATGTTATATTCTATCTTTATCCTACGTTTGTTACAACTTAGTCTTAGATTAGAGTTATAGTTTTAAATATTGCCACGCCCTAGTAGGGTCCATGTATGTACTGACTTAAATAAGAACACCTTGTAATAATACCATGGCTGCAATAAATGATTATGATTCTGATTATGATTATGAAATTCGACTTCGGCAAACATTGCCATTCGTCCGGGGAACGGGCTGCCGAGATAGGCCAGAAATACAAAGTGGATACGTTAATATGAAGTCCATCAGTTCAAGGGATGACTTTAGAGATAGGTATACTTAATCAATTTGGAAACTGTTTTCTCGCGTAATACGATACGACTCGACCAGGTAAGATTTTTCTTCTTGCTGAAAGTCACCATCAGATATATCGGAGTGGATGAGGTATTCACAAATATCTGAACTCTGAACAATGTAAATTATAATGTAACTTTAAAGTGCATGTTCAGATATTTTTGAGCGACCTTGGTGGCTACGATATATATCTAATGGCAACTACACATTCATGAAGCCAATGTACAGTCAGTATGAAATAGATCAGGCTAAAGTAGCCAAATATATCGTAATATAACTTTGTTGCCATAGAAATAAGGATGTGTTCCGATATATGTATTTGGGTATTTGAGAGACCAAAGCGGCTTAGCTTCAGTGGCTCGGATACAGAGAGAATGGGAGAGGATCTTGCCGTGAAGAGAGCGTACTTGGGACAACGAAATGGGAGACACGCAGAAACGACGACGTCGTTGCTCAAGACCTGCTCAACCTCGGCCATAGCGACTGGCGAGAGCTATCGCAAGACCGAGAAACATGGCGTGATCTGGTATCGGAGCCCAGGACTCTTTTTGGATCGTTGCGTCACCGTAGTGTATTGTTATGTCCAGAAAGGAAAATGGGGACTACCTACGTTTGTATGAAAAGGCGATATATGGGCGGTGGTCGTCCGAATTCGTCTTAAGGCGGAAATTAATCTAATGAACATTTTTGCTGACTGGACTGGGCTTATAAAAATAAATAATAATTTTAAAAAATAAAATCTTGCCATCATTTTATCTTATCAAATGACATCATTTATTGAGAAATTTGCGAATTAATTTATCCAAATAACGGTTACAAATAAGAAGTCCCTATCACAGAGTTATGAACACTGGCAGGGTTGAATAGGTACATAATAATGTCGGTAATTAACGAAACATAAGACAAACTCCTTATTTCATTTACGCGAGCGGAGCCGCGGGCCCGCCTAGCAATAATATGAAAATTATACCTCAACTCGCCCAAAAACCTATCGGAATTACTCTCATGACTTACCTACACCCTACACCTTATAGGAATGACGCACATACTACAACTCACACAATGATACACAAAAACAAACTTCTATCTCATACAAATAAACTATCATTAGTTTCATTCATTTAAAATCATTTAAATAAGTTTGAGTATCTTCCTGCTCTGTAGGATAAGTTAACGTATCGACGTCAGCATCATTTAACTTTCCTGATCTCTTAACAGAATGTTTAATAATGGACCCTTCCAATCAATCCTGTTAAGTTTTAATTGCATGCTTGTATTGGGGAACAGATCAAAGAAGATTAAGTAATAATGGATTTAATTTAAATAATGTATTAAATGATTGTAATTTTGGGAAATATAATTTTCTTTTCTCATGCTCTGAAAGTGGGTCATTGTTTATGTGATTTTTCGTAGCATCTGTCATCTCGATCGATTTTCTTTTCACCGTGGCGTGGCTAGGCTCCTAAGACTGAAAAGTGTCGTATTCCTCTGTGTTCCCGTTAACGTTAAGACTTGCGTAGGTGTGCAACGACTAGAAAGTATACCTACCTACGGTTACACTAAAATATTATTAATTGTATCTCCTTGGATATCACGGGCCTATAATCCCGGTTTTTTGATAGGCTTGCGTGGGGACACAGATCCAACACGTAGAGGCCCCTTGGAGAGCTTTTATGTCATGTACATAGAACGCCTGCTGGAACCCGTTCACAGGTGCAACAATAGACACCCATGAACCGGTTATTAATATTATTATAGTTGAAATTTTTAAAGCTGACCGTTTAGAACTATTGAGCACTCATGAATAGCCCTAAACTGTCAGCTTAAATTTTTGAAGTGAAAACTTCTTTAGCGGCGCTGTGCACTTTTTGTCATGGGGAAAAAATGTTAAACTCGCGACAGGTCACGTGACCGACAGACTCGACCACGATTCGACAGATTGAAAATTCGTAAGACGGACACGTGACCTGATCGAAAAACTGTTACAATGTCATTGAGTTTTCACTTCTGCCGGCACTCCCAAAGTGCAACCTAAACTAAACTGTTACTTAATTTTTCTAAAAAAGGTTTCATGGCTGTATGAGTAATGTCATTGAGTATTACAGAGATCATTCAGTGTTGGATATTTCACTATTAAAGATTACTCTATTAATAATTATCTTCTTCTTTATGTCGGTGACCTTATATCCTTACGAAATTCTATCTGCGGTCATGCGAATTATTTTTTCCATGCTGCCTAGCCTCCTGCCAGTCTTTTACGTCACCCACGTTATCATTGTCAAGAATTATAAATTATAAATAATTATAATTTATAATATGTTACCTACCTAAGTATTTTTTTTAATCCGTGTGAATCGTGTGATTAGAGTGTTAAATTTTTGTACTATACTCGTATCACCCGAAAACGTAATGAAGTATGAGATAACAGTGCCTTTTAACATGACCAGCCGGGCTAGCACATGATTGGCGCGACAGTATCTCGCGGCGAGATAGACTACCCGTCCATCTTTAATTAACATAGTTAGACAAAGATGGTTAGTCTATCTCGCCGCGAGACACTGTCGCGCCAATCATGCCTACTGCGTGTGTTAAGGGGCCCACTGATTAACAGTCCGCCGGACGGCATCGGCCTGTCAGTTAGAACAAAATTTTGACAGTTCCGAACAACTGACAGGCCGATACCGTCCGGCGGACTGTTAATCAGTGGGTCCCTTTAGGGAAGATCCAATCGACAGCACCTTCGAAATTAGGGAATGCAAATCGGTTATTTTCGGTTATTTTTTGTATGGAAATTATCGGTTACAAAAAATAACCGAAAATAACCGATTTGCATTCCCTATTCGAAATAAACTTCCATCGGTTAAAAGTTGCGCAGTTTTTATTAATACCGACTTGCTTACGTTACTTACGTTATTATACGGAAAGTGTATCGGGCTAATATAACTCATCAGGCCCATATAAATATTAGCGAAGTATCAAAAACTTTGGCGGCTTATCCTGCTGACTTAGCAGCCAATTTTCCACTTCCACGAACCTAATGTTTTATTGATAAACACGAAGCATGGTATCTATCAGCAGTAATCCTGTGGGAGCGTACGATGAGTCACATTTTTTTATAAAACGATTGTTTAACGTACTTATTAAAGTACCTACTATAAAACGTGTCTAAAATGTTTGAAAACAAATAAAATAAGTACATATGTGTTGCATTCCCGTGTCAATAAAACCTGTTCTTGTGACTGTTAATAAATGCCTTCCAATACCTACTTATAAATAACTAAATATATTAGCTAAAAAATATATTTACATCATCATTAAACAATGGCAAAAAAAAAAGATCTTATTCTTCTTTAAACCGAATTTAGGAATATAGAATAATTACATTTTAATCACACTCGCTCAGTAAATGTGGAATTGCACGCAGGTTTAGCGGGAGTTATAGAAAAAGCGTTCTCCCTAGGGAGTTATGAAGTTTCTAGTGCCATAATTAACAGTTTTTTGTCTTTATACTTAATTTTTGTATCGCAAATGTGATGAAAAACATTGTGTGTAACTCGGGGCGTAATAATATTGCAAACTCGAGTCTATAAATCGCTCCGGCAAGCCGTCGCGATTTAACTTAGTCTCGTTTGCAATATTCAACTTACGCTCCATGTTGCACAATGTACTATTGAACAGGCGGGATGCTCGAAAATATCTGATCATAGTGCATCTTCAGATATTTGTGATAACCTTGCCCATTCTGATATTCTGTAGACTGTATTTTTATACCTTACTAAGTCCTTAATTTCTTTTACTTTTGAGGTCATGTATTTTGTTATTATTTCATTGTAACAATAATTTTTTTCATTGTACCTACTGATAATTTTTTGATGATATTCAAAACAATTACATGAAAAATAATTATGTTGGACTGTATGCGTCAAAACCTTAATCCTTAGATACAGATTTTTTCCTCCTTTTGACAAAATAGGCCTTAATCTGTTTTTCCTCCGACTTTCCTTTGTTCACTAAATAACGCTCGTAAATCTATTTTAAGCTATATTAATATTACAGAAGTTGACACGAATAATCGCATTAGATGAAGTCCATGCGATAAGGTAGCAGTGTCGCGAGTAACAATGTACTTTACAAACAAAATTATTATAAATAAATAAATAAATAAATATTAAATATTATAGGACATTTTTTACACAAATCGACTAAGCCCCACGGTAAGCTCAAGAAGGCTTGTGTTGTGGGTACTCAGACAACGATATATATAATATATAAATACTTAAATACATAGAAAACAACCATGACTCAGGAACAAATATCTGTATCATCATACAAATAAATGCCCTTACCGGGATTCGAACCCGGGACCATTGGCTTCGTAGGCAGCCAATTATTAACTAAAACTATTGTGTAACCGCGCCATTTATTGAGTATATGTTTTCATGATTATCTATGCGTTATAAGTATATATATGTGCGTCACCAGCACGTAATCGTCAATATATATATTGCTCAATGATGTCAACTACATAATTAACGTAATAGTTCAAGCTTCCTAGAAGAGTCTCGCGAGCAAGTACCGCAAAATGCAGACCGTTTTAATTATGGCTTGTGACATCGAATATTTATGACTGAGTTAGTACACTGTCATGCCAGGCCATGCAATAGGTCGCCAATTTTCAAAAGCTTTTATAATTATAATTTGCAATGTTAGTATTATCTGTTTTAAAATCTGCTCACTTTTATTATACCTTTACCGGTACCAATGCCGAGGTGTCTGAAAGAAATGAAATTTATAAGTCTACTGTTCAACTAAGGCGGTTGATAAGATAATAACTGTTTATCAACCGCCTTAGTTAAGAGAATTGATCAGCTACGGACTGGTTGAAAGCTACATGAAGCCAATTTGTACTACGTTAAGAAAATAAAAATGTAATATAGGTACAAAACTACAAACAAGTTATTATATAGTCTCAAAACTCAGCTAAATATGATCTACTTCATCGGTTACGTTCGCGTAACATCTTTACCAACTGAGATAATATAGTAACTGCGGTGGTATCATGGTACCCTTGAGCTTGACGAACGATAAAGGCAAAAGATGTTCATATTATAAATTTCATATAAGATAGAGGAACTTCGTCGAGGGCTCGTTCAAAGTTAGAAGTTAAACGGTCCTGTACCTATACCAACTGATACTTATTAAAAACATAACGATGTTGCTTTTTAAAGGTTAAAATTATTTCCAACATACTGTCTTCTATGTCAATATCGCTAAAGCTACCTGCATAAGTTAAACAAGTTTATTTTAACTCCAAATGTTGAAAGTTAATTATCATAAATCATTTTGCAACTAAAATTCCTCGCTTGAGACTATAAAAAGTAGAAAAGCGATCACTGGAAAACACTCAAAGCGTAGGTTTTTCCTTTAATGTTCACTATTAGTAAACCAACAATCGTTAAAAGAATTAACTCTTGCGCATTTGTTAAACATTTAACAATATTAACAAATTCGATCTTACAAAAGTATTCAAATTGGAAAGCTGAAAAATACTCTCCAGTTCAGATATTGCCCTCTGCCACGATCAAGTTAAGTTAATTCAAATTAAGCCTCTCCTATGTGCCTGAGCAGGAGGACTGCAGTCAATACTGTCACAGGTAATCGATTCCTGTGCTTCCGACGTTTAATACAATGAAATTAGTCCTGGAATTGCTGCATTGTTTTGTGACGAAGCCCGTAGCTGATTGTGGATTTGTGTTTACCCTCTGAGTGTTTACCTGACGAAGCCTGCGTTGCGGATATAAAATTTTGGTCTCTAAATAAAATTTATTAAAACACTGTCCTGGAATTCTAAATTTAAATGCAGTACGTTTCGAACGTTAAATACCGTTCAAGTCGTGTTCAATACTTTTCTTAGGAGATAAGTGCTAACAATTTAATTTCCAAATGGCAAATATTCGTGCCAGTGTGATTGAAAGTGATTGGAGGTTATTTGTAAACTTATATTAGGTATATAAGTAATTGGCTGTTATACCTCAAAGCCAACAAATATTTTGATCAAGATCGTGAGCGCTATCATTATTTAAATCTCTAACAAAAAAAAATCTGTAAATGCGTAATAAATATGTCTTCTAGTGACCGTTAAATATGTATACTCCGCATATAAATATGAAATAAACAAACTGAACCCGAGTACGCCCCCGCGCACAGGTTAGTGTACCTATACGATGTGTCGTAGCAGCCGTGCAGAACTAATTGCAATTTTTATTCCAGATGGATCGTATGCGGCGCCGCATTCCTGGCGCACCTCCTGTCCACGGGGCTACAGCTAGCGTACGGCGCGCTGCACGTCTACGCCCTCAAACATCTCGGCCCCAACGCCGACCACGCCGGTAAACATTCCCTCACACAAACACTCGCAATCACGCCTAATCAGCCAACCATCTTAATGTAACCAAAACTATAAAGCAACGCCGCTCCACGCCTTCGAATAGCCGGATAATCACACTATAATAATCAACGTGGCCTCAGAATCACTATTAAGCCTTTGTATCATCATCATCACGTGTGAACTTATTTAGGGCTCGCTGCGCCGAATACAAATGACAGCAATCAATAGAATGCGCAAAACACGATCTCCCAGATGAACAGTAAGATTCGGGAAAAAACATTTTGAAACGTGAAACAGACCGATGAGAGCAGTGCGACAGTCGGAACGGAAAGTAATTTATCAACGGAGCCCTCCGGAAATACTATAAACAAACAACGAGGATAAGACTTTTCTTCAATATCAAACTAGCGAATTCATCTAAAATACGTATTGTTTAAGATTGTACTCGTAAAGACGTTTTTATGCAAACGACGCCCATTAAGTAAACTTCTTGCATGGGTGCGGTGTTCCTGTTGGCATCCATGTAATTAGTAATTTTAATTACCGACCGCCATTACTGGTGCCAGCATTGTTAAGCACCGGAAAAATATAAATCATTTTTGCTAATCGTAAATAATAATGTATTTCTACTTTACAAAGTAATTTATGTTAACAACCCGCAGCGTCGCGTTTCGACAAGCAAAATTTAAGATCGGGGAAGTAAATGAACTTTCCTAGTCACCGGTATTTGTGGACCGACCTGATTTATTGAATTAATTTTCCAAGATTCACGACCTGGGCTGAATATTAAGAGGCAGAAGTAATTTCGGTTATGAGCGCGGTCTTTGTTGTCAGTCGTGGGGGCGGAGCGTCCGGTCATAACTCTGTCAGGTCTGCGCTAAGGCTGAAATTGGAATTTCGTAGCGACGCTAACGAGTTAAGCTACATTCGGTAATCGGATGGCAAGAGGATGCGATGCGGCGAGATGGTGGTTTGAAGGCGGCGTTGCGGCTACAGGCTGGAGCTTTTCGCGCGGCGTGAAACGCCTATTTAGGCACGTGCTAACGTGCAAATGCTCTTTAAATCACAGTTACCACTTACTACCCCAGACTGTTTATTGTTAACATTTCTACGTTCCTGATCTCTTAACTGTCACTTCAATTAATGTTCTTAATCTTCAAATGTTTAGACAGCCACCCCTCCAATCGTTTTCGGTTAATATTTCGCGATAAACAGACCTTTTGAGATTCCCGACGACCAATTAAACCTAATTGCTGTTTTATTTGATGTCATCGCAAGCTGTTCGAACAGTAATCAACTAAGGCTCTTTACTGAGTTTTAGAATTAACTAAGTAATTGGTGCTAAGCACAAATAATAGGGTATAGAGGCGAGATATCGAACGTGGCATTATGCGGGAAGCACAATGAGTCTATTGTGCGACTCATAACGGTAATGACACGCAATAGCGACAGGCCCCTAGATAAATTAGTAAAAGAATTATCTTTGTTGCTCCACAAAGGCGGGCTAATTACTTTTATGTCCAAGTTAGTACACAGTCATTAAGGACAGTTTTCCCATCAGAATCGTAAACACGAATACGTTTCAGTGTAATTGTTGGTAAAACAAGCCTAAATTTTCATTGGTCCGCTGCCCAGCGACCTCCAATTATCCAAGATTGTTCAGAAAGTGGAGAATAAATTCTGTTTATGTAATGATAATTGAAGTAATATTATATTACTTAATATTTGTTCTGAATTTTGGACACACAGACAGCCAAAATAATTCAAAATATATTGTATTGAATATTGTAGTATTTTGATCAAGTTTAATATATGTGATTAAAATTACTCAAGTTTGCATTGAAATAAGTTTAATAAACATAAATAAATACACTAGCTTTACTTGTCATTAATTATATTAACCTTGTCGGCATTGCAATTGGTTCTTCAAAATTTCAGATCTTTTCCCGTCAGTATGATAAAAGAATTTTGAAAAAAGCTTAATACCACCGCCCCAATTTTTCTCTAAGGTGGCATAGAAAAGCCAAGAGCGTGCTTTCCGATGAGATGGCTTTCCGTTTCGTCGGTTTACTCGTACTAGTGCTCTTGATAGAAATGATGTGACTTCGTGTGAGACGGTGCAACTTAGTCGTACGTGACTCCGCGCAGACCATGTTAGGCACACTCCTCATTTGTTGCAACTCACGTACGATTTGTTTCATTTAAAAAGACATGAGGTTGTTTTAGTCGAAGATATAAAAAGTCTCACGTATTTGTACAGACACATGTTTAAATGTTATGTTAACTTAGAAACTAAGTAGTTACGTTTATTGCCTGTGAAAACACACATTAACTTAGATTTAACTGAATGTACGTTGTAACTATATACCTACACCTACATATATATTTACTAGTGACCCGCCCCGGCTTCGCACGGTTTAGTTAATTATACACCGATACCTTCCTAAAGAATCGCTCTATTGATAAGTGAAAACCGCATGAAAATCCGTTCAGTAGTTTTTGAGTTTATCGCGAACATACAAACAAACACACGAACAGACAAACGCGGCGGGGGACTATAATGTGTAATAAAATAATTAAGCCAATAAAAATAAAAACATAGACTCACCCTGAGTAAGAAGGTATTTTATTTGTTTTTCAAATTGGGCTTGATCGTTACCAATTGTAGTTAGGTCAAATATATGCTCTAATACATTACGAACAGCCAGGAGCTCCTTCTCATCAATCCCTTTTCGTGAGTATTTGAAAAAGGTGAGATACTTACGGCCAGTTGCACCAACCACACTTAACAGACTGATCAACATCACTCAACAGAGTACTATGAAAATTCCCATATAATAAAATTTTGCGAACGCTTTAACGGTGACAGACGGTTTGGTGCAACCGACCCTTAATAATGTGTTTTGTGTACAGTATGGGCGGGAGCAATATGCGTGGGTGTATCCCGCGCCGCAGGCGCGATGGTGGCGGGACGTCGGCGTTCGCCGCGGCTAGCCGCACTGTTGGGCGGTCTGCTGCTGCCGCTCGCCTGTCTGTTCACCTCTTTCGCGACGCAGTTGCACCAAACTATGCTTAGCTACGGTAAAAATCCTTTATCAACCAGCGGAGAACCGAAGAGTGCGCTTTTCGGCTCGCTACTATAGGAGCATTCCATGAAATTGTCTACCGTTTGTACCGTACAAATGCGAATTTTCTGAAGATTTGCAGAGAGAAATATAAGAGTTTCCTTTTCTATGACAAATGGTCGAAAATATGCACAGAATAAATAATCGCCTGATTTAAATGCCGAAAAAAAAGTTGCAACACAGGAAATAAAATGCGTTTGTATGGGACAGCCCGTGGAATGCTCCTATACTGGATTCCTTCACTTCTTATCTATATTAAACTTCCACTATTACATACCTAACCACTGCTGGCCGCGCTGCTGGGCTTTATCCTCCTGCTGCCGCAGACCTATTTATTGGCCGTGCTTGAGAGATCTCAGGCTACGTGCGTGTAGGTTGGTATACAAATATAAGATATATAGCTGTTGCTCGATACTAAGACATTTTCCACATTTTTTTATAGTAGAACAAGTTTTTCATGAATGTAAGAAGAGGTGTACATCCATGTAAGTATATAAATTAAATCAATATATATTCATTAAGTATCTATTGTGGCTATATAATTTATTCAAGTCAAGATACATAATGACTGGCAGTGCTATATAATAAGGCGGAATGGAGCCTCAGGCCAAAACAATAAAATAAGTGAGTGCTAACCGATAATCTAACTAAGCAACATGAAATTGAAGTACTCGAGCAAACATACACAAGCGAGCGACACGTACAAGATTTTTCAGCAGTCATTGGCATGTCTGAATCGCAGGCACGTTTTTGTGCACGCGCGTCTCTAAAAAGGTCGTAACTAGGTGAGTGTCCTAGGTAACGACCTACGACCGACAAAGTTACAGTCCAAGTACCTGTGCTAGTACTCGTCCTTTTTGCATTTCATTTCGTCGTTTTGCTATCGCCGCCTAATATTTTACTATTATTTAATAATATATACAGGGTGGCTAAAAAAATACTGCATTTCCGTTGCCAGGGAGGTTTTGGGATTATACTGAGCAACTTTTACTATGGGACCAACCCCGAAATCTCGAAAAAAATAAATTGGCTGTTTCATACATTTTGGCTGGTCCATTTTCTATGGAAGGGTAAATTTTTTTTCGCGATTTCGGGGTTTGTCCCATAGTAAAAGTTGCTCAGTATAATCCCAATACCTCCCTGGCAACGGGAATGTAGTTATTTTTTAGCCACGTGTATAATGGACTAATGGTGTATTCTCAGGAGTGGTACTCGGGATTGGGTGCGGACTGGTGAGGGAGGCAGCTGGCTTAGTACTCGGGGCGTACTTCCGACGGCGTCGGCAGTTCGTGGAGCTAGTGGCACACGCCGGCGGCGGCGTCGGCATCGCACTCTTCAGCGTCGCGTATAAGGAGGCTGTGGGGTAAGATGCTGATGTGTAAAACCTACAGCCGCATTAAGAACCTCCTTACTTACTTACTACGGTGACGCAACGATCCAAAGTGAGTCTTGGCCTCCGACATCGGATCACGCCATGCCTCTCGAACCTCCACCTTTTCAATAATTGAACTCGCTTAAGAATATGAACTTTTTTAACACACCGCTTTTTGCATAGGAAAATAATATATTATGATTAAAATACAATATTCGCTTGTCGCCGGAGGTAATTATCTCCTCCACTACCTTAATAAATGAAATGGAACTATTCAAGTTGAAATCTCCGCGCCAACCCTAATAGCTTGGTCAGGCGCCAGAATTCCAAGAGTGGATTAAACTTAAAGTACTAAGATTAACTTTTTTGTTGGACTCGACACCTGCAAACAGTTATAGGTTTCTGTTTCTACTCAACTCATTTTCATTTAATTATACTTGCTAAACTTTTGCACTCCATTGAATTTGCAATGAGGTAGACGTGTTGTTTTGACGTAAGATGTTTTGATGACAGGAAACTTGGTTGGCGGCTAGGCCTGCAGGCGATCACTGGCATACTGGTGCTAGCGTTTTTTCTTAGTGCTGTATACCGAAGCGCATCTCTATACCACCCACAACGCCGAGCTATTTTACATTTGAAAAACCAAAGACGAAAGGTAATGTTTTTTTTTTGTAATTTTTCAGCAGAAAATTTCCATTTCTTATAAAATAAATACAACAAGGCCGGTATTCTCATTTAAAACTGGATTTAGGTTTTATCTTAACAATGTCAAAATTTTTAAAAATTATAAGTACAATTAGATTACCTCTAC
This sequence comes from Cydia splendana, assembly GCF_910591565.1. Lineage (NCBI taxonomy): Eukaryota > Metazoa > Arthropoda > Insecta > Lepidoptera > Tortricidae > Cydia > Cydia splendana. Next base: position 10,465,415 of record NC_085974.1, read on the forward strand.
AGGAAATACACTGATTAATAATTGCTCCAAATAAAAGAAACTAATTTTATAGAAAATTTTCCGTAATTTTCTAATACAGTGATGATATGCAAATTGTCCTACAAGGATAAATTTGTGTTAAAGAAGAAAGAAAAAACTTTTTACTTTCCGTTAAAATTCATAATCCAATTAGGTACCCAACAAAATAATATGGTGCTCTCCATTTGCGAATACTTTTGTATTTTGTTTTAATCTTTTGAATTTATAATTAATTTTAGTTTTATATTGTAGGTAAAAGAAAAGAAAAGCATGCGGAGGTCGGCGCCGCTGATCGATCTAAGCCCTCTTAACTCCCGGCCGGCTAAAGTTTTGTTGTTGGCGGCTGGAGTGGCCGCATTCGGACTTTACACTCCAGTATTTTTTTTGGTAAGTCAATAAAGTGTTCAACCAAGGTTTTCCTCTGGCGGTCCCTTTGTTATCGAAAGCTTATCTTTATTATATCGATCCATCGAAAAAGGGGCTTTTGCCAGTTTTAGCTTGATAGGCGTTTTATTTATCCAATTGCGCTTAACCAACACTAGCCTTCAGCTGCTTTAAAGATGTTTTTATCTAAGGTTAGATAAGATATATACATACTTGTTGACTTAAGTAATGGAGTTTCCTTGACAGGCCCTGCAAGGTTTCCATGAGGGTTTGGAGGAGAGTGCACTGGTACTCCTGCAGACGTTTCTCGGTTTCGCCGCTGTACTGGGCTGCGCCGGCTTTGGGCTCGTGCTGGTGCGCCCGTCGGCACAGTGCCTCGTCTCCAAGCAGTACTTGTGCCAAACTGCTATGCTGGGAATAGGTAACATTCAAATTACAATACACATTTTACGCTTTACATTATTATGGTCGTTACGGGCCAATAATATGTTGTTTACATAGTTTGCATTGCACTACGTAGGTATGTCCATAGAATGTGCCCAAAAACAAGTAGGATAAGCCAAAACACCTTATAAATGATTCTATAACTTTGTTCAAGGCATATCAATGCTCGCTCTAAGCAGCGTCGAGGGCTACCACGGATACGTGTTGTTCGCCTGGATGTACGGATTGTGTTTGGGTGGTTATCTCTACTCTATGAAAATGCTTACAATGGAGCGCGTCAGGGGACGTCACTTCGCTAAAGTTTGGGGTAAGTATAACAACCAAAATTTAGTAGCCCGCGGACATGGGTATTCCATTGGATATTGAACCCTTTTAAAACAAGCAACATTTCGGTTCTCTTTATTCTTTGTTTAGGTAAATAAAGTTTAATTGATATTTGCTAATGTACTATCCTTATTAACGTTATACCGTGTTTTTATTGAATTCCGTTAACTTCGGGGTATAGTTAAGTACGTTTATAAGAACTAAATGGCATAATTAATTTTCAAAAAAAAAAAAAAATTTTGTTTTCTTTTTTGTTTTTTTTTGTTTAAAAAGTAATTAAATGTAGCATATAGCGTTGTTGTAACACGGGCATTACATTTAACTCAACCAAACAATTGAAATCTGTGACATATCAATGTCATTTCGTACATCAATCGACCGAGATTGTACTTAAGTTTAGTAGCAAATGTATGAACTCATTCTAAACACTAATCAATATGTAAGCCGGCCCTAAGGCAAGTGTACACGCTTGTAGAGGCCTTATAGGAAAAAAATAAATTATGGATTATCTCCGAAATGGACTTAATTAGAACATCGGTGTCTTTGAGAAAGTTACTTGATTTAAGCTCAGGAATGCACCCTTGAAATTAACGGAAATCAAAAAAAACACGGTGTATAAAATGAAGTTTTCCTTTTTTTCACAATGTTGTCTACGACATTAGTATTTATTGCTCAGATAAAGCCTTGCCGTACCGTACTTAACCAATACTTAAAGTGGAAATGGAAACTTTATGTTCGCGATAAGGCACAACGACTTTGGAAACAAATACGAGTATATATATACTTGTACATGTACCTACATTAGGGTGTTTCATTTTTCCGAATTTTCGATTTTCATCTGACTTTGCTCGAATTCTTGTTCTAACTGATAAAATAATATTATACGTTAAAAAAAATTTAAATCGGTCAACATTTAGAGGTCGCACAATATCAACAAAGATTTTTCAAATAACCAACGACTCTACATCGGAGGGTAGAAAATGGTTTAAGCGGATACCATCCAAGCGGAGAGTAGTGTGATACTGAACCTTCTACATATAAATAAATTTTAAAATTAGTAGTAAACTTGGATTTTGGTTACTCGATAAATGTTCTAATTAAGATTTTTCAGTTTTTCCACCTGTTTCCAAAGGAAAAGTGCTTTTATCGTGTTTTAGATGCAAAATTCAGTTTTCTCATTCGATTTTAGTATCAGTTAATTATATTTTGTCATTTTAGAACATAGTTCATTTTCATGCAATGTATGGGGTTCTTACTCTACCTTTTCAACTTGTGCAACCTCTAAACGTTATTCGATTCTTTCGAAAATTGAAATAGATAGTTTTTTGTGTGGGGAGACTCCATTGGTGAGCAAAGTCAGGAAAAATATTACAACTTTTTTTTCTCCATACAAAAGTGAATCACCCTAACCTACATACATGAGGGCTGGTTGGTAGTACTTATTCTTTCAGTACTTATTGAGGTGGTATAAAATCATGTAACAAAACGCTTAGCTTTAATTCATATTTTTACTTCGACGTGTCGTAGCCTAACCAACAGTTATGAAGAATTAGTTCTTGGGACTCCATGTCAGCTATCATTTTATAAATAGTAGGGGAGGCAGGGGATCATTGGGCAGTCGGTGGGGTAAATTCCTTACATGGGTATAAATATTTTTGAAATAGCATGAGGCGAGCTGCAGCATAGCTGTTTGTCCAACAAGTTTGATCCAGCCCTCGCAAATTTATCATATTCCCCAAAGGTAATACCAATTCTTATTCTCGATTAGTATTAGCGCAGAAACTATGTGATTTTGGGTAAAACAAACAAACATATGAATTCAATATCCGATTGTCGATGTATAGTTATTTTAGGTAAACTATTTAAAAAATAATTGAAAAAAAAAAACAGTTTAGGTACTATTAGGACTGATTAGTATCATATAAATTATTTTTAGACATTTTGCCTGTATTTAAAAACTGACTATAGGTTTTATACGGACTATATATTTTTAAGGTTTCGTCCAAGGTGCGGAAGCTCTTCCTGTGATAGTCGGTGTGCCGGTGACGGGCTACATCAACCAGCAGGCGCCGCGGGCCGGCTTCTACTTCTCGACGGCGGCCACCCTCGCCGGCGCCCTGCTGCTTTTCTTCGTGGGCTTCTCCAAGCGGGAGCCGGAGCCGCCGCCGCCGGCGCCTGCGCCGACCGTGTCGGAGGCGTGCCCGTGCGTGACGCCGCCGCGCTGCGAGCCGGCGTGGTGCGCGTGCGGCGCGGGCGGCGCCACGGCCTACTGCGCCTGGCCCGGCCCGTCGTGCAGCGCGCGCCTGCCCAAGTCCCTCTCCTACGCCGCGCCTCTAGACCGTGTTTGCTGCTCGGCCGCCGCCTACCCCGAGTGCTGCCGCCGCGCGCCGCCGCTGCGGCCCTCACGCAGCGTCCCGGAAGGCCTCGCCCGCCGCGGGAGCACCTGGAGCCGCGGCGGCTCCTATCGCGCCCCCTGTCGCTGTCGCAGGCGGGAGCACCATCTCATAGAGCAGATCACTACGTCGGTATGATCGTTCGCTCATTTAGTGGATGTTCGTGAATGCGATTAGTGAGAAATTGTAAATATTTATTCTTTGTAGCTAAAAGTCAAGCTGATAGCGGTTAGGATAAAGCAATAACGGGATTGATTATAATGTTGGAAGCAGTGCGATTATTGAACTTATTTGTCTACTTTCATGTATTAAGTTTACCAATATGCAGAGGAGTAAATTTTCATTCCTGATTCAATCAAGATATATTTTAATGAAAAATTAAACTTTTGATCATTCTTAAGCTATACAAAATATTTATAAAATTATTAAAATACCTTTTACTGAGTATTTCTTAAAGTACTTGTGGGACCTCTATTGTTATGTAGCTAATACGGAAAAAATGTAATGAATACTCAATTACTCATGTTTCATCGAATTTTAATATTTAATCTATGATATAACTAATATCACTCGATATTTTGACCCTATTCCTTTCATGTCCAGTGTCCACGGCTAGCTAGAGCGGGTAGATACAGGTAAATTAGCCAGAGTTTCAATCGATTTTCTCACTATTTATTAAGTAACAACTGGAGTTCGTTAACGATTGTAAACACAAAAATACATTTTAGTGTTATATTGTTTTTACACAACAGCTGCTGCAGCTATAGTCCAATAAGAAATAGTAGAAAATAAATGAGGGCGCCACATCCTACAGTTTAGTATGGATTTTTTTTAGTTCCATTTTATTTGATTTCTACTGTTTTATGTCGCACTATCAATATAGTGATTGCACTGCAATCAGTGCAATTTCAATTTCTCTTCTTGGACTTTTTTTAAGTTCAGTGAATGTTATTTTGCTTCAATCTGGCTTCAATGCGTCCAAACAACAATATTTTTTAACGAATACTTTGCTGAAATTCCCAAAGAGTAGTTTTCTTTGATTTAAGTATCTTTATTAGAAATGACAGTTGTAACGCTTGCTGATTTACTTCTAGGAGTAAGCAAATTGGATATATCAATAGAACTTTTAACGGGAAACGCGAACAAAGTCAATTGTAGTTATTTGTGAAATAAAGTTTATGACACGCGGCTCGAAATCATGTGTTCTAGAATATGTTTTAGATTTTCTTTGTTATTATTAAGTAAAATATTTTATTGTTCGTTAATCGTAGAATGTATTGATCGTTTATAATTTGTGCTGTTACGAGGATTGTTATGTTTTTGTACCAAAGCGTGTTTTACAATTTTGGTGGTGAATAGAAAAGATATTAAAGAAATTAGCAACATTTTTGGCGTTTTACTTTTTCTCAATTCGGTCTAGACCCATGTCACAATCGACAGCAAGATCGATCATATATGTATTAATCAAACCCTTTTGCACATACCTTCCTAATATATGATATGGAGTACCTATGACATAATTTTAAAAAGATAATTAAGTATGTCATTCAATCTATTAGAAAGGTAGGTATAAGTCTAGAGATGGGCCGAATATTCGGTAATTATTCGGCATATTCGACAAATTATTTGGTTAAAGTGCTGAATATTTGAAAAATTTATTATAGGTATACCTATTTGTATATATCCGTGCTTCAAATCTCATAACTTAAATTTGAATCACTTCCTTATACCTACGGCTACCACGAGTCCACGAGTTTCGCTAACATCTGCGTAACTTAAGTACTTTCTATACATCTCGCTTCTACTAAATATGCCAGTACCAGTACCAGTAGCAGCGAGATGCATACTAATAGAAGTAACGCACACGCTAGCGAATTATGCCAGTATCATGTCAGTGACAAGCTCGTTGGAAGGTACTGGTTGTCTGAATCAGTTCGAATTTGGAGTACTTCCGTAATTCCGATGACAATGGAATAATATGCTAACATGGAGCAGATCTGACGTTGCAATCCGATGAAAACTACTTAAAAGAACTTCTCTTTGGAAAAACACAAACACATCGAGTTTAGGCCCATTAGAAAGGTCTCGAGAAGTACTTGATAGACATGGAATGGAAGTACAGTCAGCAATAAAATTTTACAATTTTTTTAATAGTTCCTTGTTTTCCATATTTTAAAATGTAAGCAACTTCAGAGCTGTTCAAGTACCTCCTCCATATGGTTTATTAATAGTGGAATGATACAGAGAAACCGAATATTCGGTTCGGTAAGATCTGAACGGAATATTCAGTCGAATATTATTCGTATTTGGCAATGTTCATATTCGGCCCATATCTAGGAATAACACAATTAATTGAAACGAACAAACCGTTGGTAATACACCAATAGAAAGAAACCTGAGAACACTGAAAATTCTACTTGCCAAAGTAAACTTATGCGCTTACAGAAAAATATGTAAGTATTATGTTAATACGTGGGCCATACTGAAAATTTCTGGATTCTGATATATGAGATGACTTAAGACTACTCTAAGTGGTCAGTCCAGCAATTTTCAGTTTGCCCTAAGTATATAGGTACATACAAGTAGCGCCTTCACACCTGAAAACATTTAGTAACTGGAGACGCCTTGGCTGTCATTTTCTGTACAAAACAGTCTGCCGATTTTTGGGGGGGAGGAGGCGTCAAATGTATTGCTATTTCTACATGATTTGTACGCAACGTACAAATAGCCATGTCAGTCCATACAAAAGTTTGCACAACAGTGCAAGGTTTTCGGCAGAGGGGTAAGCTCTTAAAGGCGACTCCGGTTATTAAATGCTCTAAGCTTCACACGGACTGAATAAGTCTAAGTACTTGTACAAACATAACATCGCAAACAACGTACCAGTAGGTATTCATCACACGCGTGTTACGCGGAAAACGCTGAGCTGAGATAAGTATAAGTCGTTCCCGAGTATGAAAGAACTCACTCAAAGTAGGTGAGGTAACGTATGTATAATGCGGAATAATATGATCACGTTTACGTTTCACTTGATACGCACTAAGTCGAAACACCAGCAGTAAAAGTGAAAAACGTAAAACGTCTGGAAGTGATATCGATCCTTAGAGAGTCGATGGACTCGGACAATATCATCACAGAGACCATTCGGATCCGCCACCCGGAATATAGATGAAACCCCGAAGATAAGCGCTCAGATTACTCGTAGTTGTACGATTTCACTTCAAAGCAATTCGGAATTTCTATTATTTCAATGCTAGATTTCATTTCGAACACAGGAAACGCGACGTTAACTTTACTGAGTGCCTAATTGTTTTTAGGTTTAACGATGCAGCTTGCTAACGGCGTCTGGCTACTGAGCGATTTTATGAGTGCGAGCGGCGATAATGGCCAATTACATTAAGAGCTATCTAAAAAATTAACTCTACATTAATGACACTCTTTTATAGAGCAATTTGAAATAGCCGAGCGTAAAGTAAATTCATATTTAACGAGAGCTTGCCACGACATCACTTTATTATGTAAACATATATTCTCTCCAATATAATAAAGAATAATTTTTATCTAATATTCAGTCGGCCGAAACGTCAATCGCAGTCCTCAGTCAGCCTAGCCTGATCCCTCCGAACCTATAGGCAAATGGGAAGTGCGGGCGCGAAGAAATGAGGTGATTTCAATAGACCTCAGGCTCTCGACAATCTCGTCACTCGTTTTACGAGCCGTGACGTTCTCGTCTCCTAATAAACCTTTATGTCCGACCGGCATTCTAGAATACCAAGTAATTCCATGTAATTATTTAGGCCAACATCCTCGATACGATCGTATTTACATTTTATACATATAAGCGTACTAATAAGGCGCGCTTGTAAAAGGAATTACATAAATATGGCTCGTAGTAGCTGCGGGAATGCAATATTTCATATACGGAAGATAAGCCCCGATCTGGATGTGATCGCTTGATATTCGCCGGAGAGCGCCGTCCGTCATAAGAGTGGTCGTAATTAAGACGCGGTGGGTCGACGCGTGCGCCGCATACATTTGCCGAGGATTATGGAAATGCTGCCCGCACAGATCCGCCACTATCCTCTGAAATTCTCTCAATTTAGTTAGGTACACCTGCGATTAGTCGCTATTTCAGCGATGATTTTATGCAGTTTACTGGAACATTCAAATACGCGTAGGCATTGTATTTTGCATCGTGATTTTTAGATAAAATTAGATTTTGCCTTTACAATTTCCGAGTCATATTTTTAAAACAATATACATTCTTTTGTATTGTTCTATGTATGTTAGGTATCAGTGGCGGCGCGTCAAACATATCCATAGGCAAGCCGGGGCTAATTTGGCTTACATATTTCTTTTACAACTCTGCTCAAACGTCCAAAAACGGGCAAGCCGGTGGGAATCAGCTTTTATTCGCCGCCACTGTTAGGTATACATAAGTATAACAAACCACCCACAAATGAACTGTCACGTGTAAGTTAGAAATAATTTCCACGCGCTGCGCGGCCGCCTAATTATTTATGCATGAAGTTAAGAAAATACGACACAGAAGACAACAGAACCACTGCACACATTTCACGCTTAATTAAATGTGCGTTGCCAATTACTCATTTGTACGTGCCGCGCCGCGCCTGTGTAAAATTAAGAGGTGTTATCTGAGCGGCTTAGAGACTTAAATTAATATTAAAGGTAAAATGGGTAGTAGGTAGTACAACTGATACAATAAAATAAATACAAATACAAATGATAATACTCAACAACAGAAAACGGTAGTGAATATTTTATTGTGGTTTGATTTGGGCTTCGACAGTCGATTGTTTTGATTTCCGAACATTTTGCGGTAAAATGACGAAGCGAGCTGACAAACGTATAATATACATTATGCATAAACGTAATCCATAAAGCAACTTTACGTAAACATCATATCACATTAGCATACTGGAACGGGGACGACCCCCGCTGATTTGTGTATTCAATTACGTGGTAATCACTTCAAACGCGTCTCGGAGACGTTCTACTACGAATAAGTAGAAATGCCTAAACACATATTCAGGGCTTGACTATAATAATCATGTCGAGTATGATAATTTTGTGGAATAAATATTACGAGACGTATCTTATACTCAAGTAATAAGTTATCCATTTAAACATGGTGGCTATGATTATTCTGAAGAAAAGGACTCACATTACGCACATATATTTATTATTATTTATAAGTAAGTATGTACTTACCTAAATACGATCGAGCGAAGTGATGCTGTAAACTTTAAGTAATTCCTTTATTCCGAATAGTATTAAATTAATACGAAATTACATTCGTATGCAAAGTTGAACTGGAGCTTCGTCAGTCAACTACTGTGAGAATAAAGTCCGTATTCAATAGGTTCTATTCTACCGTGTGAATTAAATATTAGCGGCATTTGTGCTAACGGGAGTCCTTTAAAGGGACTAAGAATAATTATATATTATTGAAGTGTGGAGACCCATATTATAATGTCTAAACGGCCAGTCGCACAGCGCACACATTTTCAAGAGGCATTAGTCATAAATATTAAGTAAATGATTTTGTATAAGTTCTTCATTAATCCGAGCCTGGGTTCGAACCTTCGAACCTACGAACTCTGGTTTGGAAGTAGGTACTTATAGATGTAGATAGACATTATGTTGTCTCTTAATTACAAATCAATCCCGAAAATCAACCTTAATTCGATCATAATTACCCGAACTTACCATATTGGATATAAGATGAGTAGGTACACTTTGCACTATAGTTGGTAAATTGTGTTGGCCAAGTTTGTGATCAGAATATCAAATTATTATGTTTCGGGATTCCATTTCCGGGAAGATCCCTCTTGAAACGAAAATCCTAATCTGACATTCAGTTAATCTTTACTGAGAACAAAGATTTTCAACCCTTCGGTAATCCGGATGTAAAAGAATAAAGAGTTTTAAACTCAAATATATCTGAGCAATCGAGCGGTGCTTACACAGACACAGACACAGTAAAATTTGATTGTTAAAAAAATACAGCTGGCTTGATAATCTTATTTAGCGGGTAGAACTTAAAAGATGTGCTTAAAAGTAAACAAAACAAGGCTCTTATAAAAAACTGGCAGCAAAAAACTTTTGCTTTTTATAGCTCTAATAAGGATTAGCACTCTCAAAACATATCTTGCACATCTCCAGCAATAAAACGGCTTTTTGTTTTTATTATTAACAACATAAAGGTCCAAATTGAACTTTCAGGTTAATAATGCGACGTTGCCGCTGAAAACGTCGACCGGTTACGTTTATCTCGCAATTATGGTAATGTAAGCGAAACAACGTAACGCTCCCGCACCTTTTGGAGCTGGAACTGAGGTCCTACCACCACCTGTTACCTCTCTGTCGCACTTGTAAACTCGTACGTAAGTGTGAAAGGGAGGTAACACGTCGAACGTGGCTCGCGGTAGGCCCTCTGTTACTGGGCTGGGACGCGACACGTAATAGAAATAACGATGTATTATTGTATGTAACGATGTAGTATTTAAGAGCTTTTACTAGCCTTTTTTAATGAACAGTTCACGACTAAGGGTGTAAAATTATTTAAAATAGGTACATTACATTGGTATAAATCGACAGATGCACTTAATGAATATCCAACACGTCGAAGAGACTAAAAAATATCACAGATAATAAGTCATGTAATTCTTTCGATACAAGTCATACAAGAAGTTTGAGCGCTAATGCTGTGTTAACTTTACCTACCATCAATAGTACTTCTTTCGGCCCGATTCGAACTTTAAGGTACGTTAGTTAATAGATCTAGAAACTATATGAATTAGATATATCAGTGTCAAATGTGACGTTTCTTCAAACAAAAACGTCACTTTTGACACTGACACAGAATCCATATCATTTCTAAATCTATTAATTGACCTATCTTAAAGTTCGAATCGGGCAGTTTTACTGGCAACGTAACTTACAAGATGTAGCACTTTTGAAATTGTCTTTGAATGCTTCGGGAGCAAGCTCATGGAAAATCCAATATCATCTATTAGCGAAACAAACCTTTCTACCTGCCAACATTTCAGGATTGATAGTTCTAGTTTCCATCTGTGGAAATGGACCTTTTTTAAACCGAAAACTTTAGTCAGGAAAAGTGTTATTAATTATAAAGTTGCAACCTGTCGTCTGATCCCCCGCGTATAATCTACGAGTTAAAGGCTATGGTTCAATGAAGACCATTTTTCATGCCATTGATCACTGTCAAATGCTGCCATGCTATGAAAACAAATGAAAGCGAGTGGCCCCGCGCGAACTCTAACCGTATTGTACACTTGTGATCAACTGCAAAATAAATATTATGAGGACATGCTCCGTATACAAAAAGAGTATAAGTTTTTCTGCTAACGCTTAAGGCGATATTCAGCGATCACGGGTCGTGACCCGCATATGCATACCCGCCCGTCTCCGCAATATCTCCACTTGTGTCAAAATAGCTTATGATTTCTGTTGGTATTTAAATAGGTTATTTCATTATAACCCCTGATTACTTATTTTTATAGCAATCACTTTCACTTTTATTAAAATTTTCAATAAAGGTACTTATATTTTGTCAGAATCAGATACCTACACTGATACTTTGCAGATACTTAATTTCCATAAGCCATATAAGCTAGACGAGAGTAGTCTGTTCGTATCCTAAGCACACGTTAGTTTAAATAAGCCCTGATCAGCCTACATAATTTACAAACATACTTTTAAGCAAATAAAACTGCAAGATCATTCTGAAAATTAAATACAAAAAAAGTAAAGAGATTAGGTAAACTTTCTCTGTGAATGGCTTTTCTAGTCACTGGCGTCAGAATTTCAAATAACATCAGTAATTGTATAAGTTAAGTAGAAATGGAATTGACTTACCTACTTCTCGGGTTTCTCGAGTTATTTGTTGTAGAAATGGACTTATTTTTCACCAAACGGTGACCGGCCTATTCTGTTTGCTTCCAGTTTCTACCTAAACGAATCATTGCTCATAATACTGTAAAAATTAGGTCATAGGTAGGTATTGGTTGACTTGATTTTTTAACATTGACACATTTGTTCACACAACATGTTTTTTTATTGTGTACCTATATTTGCGACGTACAACATAAAGGAGATCGTCGATTTTAGGCCCAGAGTAAACCATCACGTATATGGTACAGACTATTACAGTAATTATATACGCATTTTATTGCTGAAATAGATATAATATTGGGTTAAAATTAAAAGGGGAATCAGAAATATATAATTAAAAGAAATTATATAATTCATTTCCGTAAATCAATATATTATATATTAACAAAAGCCTTGCCGTCGTCAACATCTTTATTAGCAATATTAGCATTGACATTACGCTCAAATTCACACAAACCGTGAGGTTTTTTCACTAAGGAGTTATAAAATCTCATTGCATTAAACTATAAGGTGGATAGCCATAAGTCATAGTTGACATAAGTGCGTTTCGATACTATTCAAAATATTATTAGTGTCATTCATTATTTATTTAATATATACCTACTTTTAAATTCTAAATCGACTGTAAAAATGCCTATAATAAGTAGTTAAGAAATATAGTAATTTGACTTTTTATTTAGTACTTCGTTTTTTCGTTCGTTTCGTTCTTTTATTCGTTTAAATCTCCAAACTATGTAAGTTTGGAGATTTAAACGAATTCAGAATACGACGATATTTTTCAACCATTTTGAACAATCTGTCAAATATTTTCAAGTAACGCCAACCTTAAATAAACCTTACTTCATTGAAAGAAGATTTAAAATGAATCTGTTCACTCTCCGTAGTAGTATCAATGAACTTCAGATTAAGATCAAAATATGACTTTTTATTGAACGCGGATACGATTTCAGTTTCATTTACATGTCAGACTTTGTCTATTTTCTTTTAAAAAGTCAAAACACTTTTACAGAATAGTGTGAGTAGTATACGCTTTTGTATATAAACGTTTTTCTTGTCATGTTCAAGTTTTTATTGCAGTATTTCTCAAAATTCCCGTTATATTTCGCGATTTTGTTTTTATCATCATGATCTAGCAATTATAACGATTAATTTCCTATATATATTACAAGTATACGTTCAATTTGCGAGTGAGCCCAAACGCCTAAGAAAATCGACGATCTCCTTTACATTTTGTTTATTTATTTTATAAAATGGATGTAGATTTTAGATAATGCATTAGAATTTTAAATGGGCACAACATACATTTTAATTCATGTTATTACTAACTACTTGTAAGGGAATATTTTGTTAGATAGTTTTTCTCTGTGGCTGACTGTAAAATAGTACATCAAATATGCATTTACGTTGCACTATGCGCATCTTTTCTTACAACTTGGCTTTGTAAAGGATGAAAAATGTTTCCTTCGTACTAACGTAGAATGGTGCTGATATAATAACAAACATTTTAGCGAGAACAAAACGGGGTACTTACTTATGCATCCTTGCTGCCTTCTTATACATATATGGGTACGGAATAAATTTTCTTCTTATACATGAAATAGAAAAACAACTCTCGAAAGTCTTTTGATATTTGAAGTTCCTCTGAAGACCTACACCTACAGTAATAATAAAAACGGAAATCAGTAATGGAAATAAGATAATATAACATACAAACGCTTCTTAAGTTGAAATCCAAAAATTACGTTGAAGGCGGTTGAAGATCGATTACTCTTCCGTATCAATCGGGATCCGTGTCTTAACGATCTGCCGGAAAACGATTACAAAAATCAAAGAGTAGGGTATAGGTCGAGAGGCAAAATATGAAATAAGTAGATCGTTCAATGATCGCGGTGAGCGAGTTTAATCCCACGGGCGAACGAGTAAGTAATCGACGTTTCTCGAACGTTGGCATTAGCAAACTCGCGCCGTGAATTGTCTGAAGAAAATTTATAAAATAATCCTCGGATTTATAGATATCTAACGAACGCTACAACGCTTCGAGCAACACCGGCTTCCGACACATCGGAAGGGAGGGGCCCAAGCGATATCTCACCGTACAAATCTTTCTGCCATTTTTCGCGGGGGGAAAGGTGCACACAGTCGCACTTCTCACACACTTACATACAAAATCCAATCTGTAATGACGACACAAATACATAGAAAATGACACACGTCAAAGACAAATCTTGCAAACCTTGATCTCTTTTTGTGTACGGACGAGTGACAAGTGTCACAACACGCACACTGACACATTTTCGTTGAAGTATGTTATTGTATTCTGAGAGATGAGAAGTCGGATTTGTTGCTCGACCGATCCGCAATTTGTACTGAGCGAGCAAAATCGATAAATCCAACAATTACATGAGACTAAAATATAATAATTGTGTTTGAATATAATTAAACGTATGATATGTAAAAGACAAAATTACATGTGAAATGTAACACTTTCTTTTTGTAAATTAGATGTCCCCGACCTCTTTTTATAACAAAAAAACCGAGAAAACAGGCATTTTTGTGCAACAGTGTTCACGCGCGCGTCTGGACTCGGTCTAGTAAAAAATCCAAGTGCAACTAGTTTTATTACCCGCGCTAGATTAGATTGACGCGCTAATCTTGTACCTCGGCAGAGGTGAAATAGTGCGAATGCCGCCTCCCTTCCGTGTTGCTCGAAGTAAGCGACACATATATAGTTAGTTTTTTTAGCATTAGAAAGAAGGTAGGCGATCTTGACATGTCTTTTAATTGAAAAACGCTTTTTAAAAGTCAGTAACTATTACTTATGAAGGCAGAATAATATAAATGATCGTATTAGATTCATAATTGTTACATATTTGCCGTGACTTATTTTTAAAATGTGTTTTTCAATTAAAAAACACATCAAGTTTGTTTACCTTTTTTCTAATGCTAAAAAACGAACTATGGTGTCAACTACATACAAAATAAAATGACATGTGCTATAACATACAAAATAAAATGTCAAGTTACGGCACAGAATAAATAATAGTACTTTCGTACAGAAAGGAAACTTCCTACAAAACCGAAGTTTGACAGCGGTTCAGGGTCGAATCATGCTATCCCTTTCTAATATATGGCACTATCCCTTTCGGCTATTTAGGGTTGTCAAAATTCAAGTAATTATCTTATCTGTGGTCGTGCACGCAAAAGGAAGTCAAGTGGTGCCAAACCCTAATAATTGCTCGGAGCAATGCTGAGCCGAGCGGAGCCGAGTTTGGCCGAAGTCAGGAGTTTCGCACCCCTGGTTACGGTGATCTCATTGGTCATAGTATTTTTCAAACAACTTGGGTACGGTGGTAGCTGTCATCTCTATACAATATAAAATTATATTAACCTAAAATTATATTGAGATGACAGCTGTGTTTGAATAATACTATAAACTGGCTGGATGGGCATCAGTCTCCTTTAGAGTTTGACATAGGTATATTCCAGCCAATGCTTGGAAGCAGTGTTTGACGCTTATATTATTTACGATACATCTCGGAGCGATACATACATCAACGTAAGTATAAAAACCGGACAAGTGCGAGTCAGACTCGCCTACCGAGGGTTCCGTACTTTTTAGTATTTGTTGTTATAGCGGCAACAGAAATACATCATCCGTGAAAATTTCGACTGTCTAGCTCTCATTGTTTATGAGATACAGCCTGGTGACGGACAGATAGACAGACGGACAGTGTAGTCTTAGTAATAGGGTTCCATTTATATTATACCCTATGGATGCGGAACCCTAAAAACGATTTTTAACCAACATCAGACTTTTTAAATTACTAAATATAAAAAATAAGAAATATATATGTATGGATTAAAATATTATTATATTATTCTGAAAAATTCCTTGTCAGTTGTTTCATTTCTGACAGGCTTTTGCTTGCTGTCTCATTGACTCACCCTGATTTCCCTGTCGCGATGTTTTAAAATGATTTCGTTGAAGCTTCGAGACGACAGTCAAAATCGAAAGTATCGAAGCATTCGGTTTTCAAACAAATATTTGAATAACGAAAAATTGCTTTCTGTAGCACTTCATCTAAATCGTTTTTCACTCACGTGTCAATATTCTCGTCACGTTTGTGGTCTGTCGACGGACTTTGGGTCAGTTCGGATGTGACGAAAATTAACAGAATTGCTGAAGTAAGACATCTAAATTGGCATAAGCGTAAAGTCAGACAGTTAATAGAAACAGCTACATATTACCTATTGTATTGGATGGCAACAAAGTATTTTGATAGAAAAGCTGTTAAGTAAATCAATATAATCCTTCGGATAGATGAAACGGCACACCCTTACCGCTACTGCAAGGAAAGGATTTGCACATTGGAGACTTTCAAGAGCAATTGCATCCGAGAAATGGTGGCACCTTCGACACCCCGGGTAGTGCTTGAAAAATCGTTGCATACAAATTCACTGAAAAATCGTTCAACGCCGAAGTAGCCGCGGAGAAGTAATATAAATCTCATTATTATTGCGCCAAGATTGACGTTTACAGAATGCATGTATAGATGGTCAAGCAGATCTTGTCAGTAGAAAAAGGCGGCAAATTTGAAAAATGTAGGCGCGAAGGGATATCGTCTCATAGAAAATTTGAATTTCGCGCCTTTTTCTACTGACAAGATTTGCTTGACCATCTATAGTTTATAAATTCTTCAATGTATTTTTTTTACGGCGTCGGGGTTTTCTTTTATTTCAGCTGAAACGCTTTTCTTTTAGTAAGAGTTATTAGGAGCGCTGGTAGCCAAGTGGTTAGGCGTGTAGCTTCGAATCCGAAGGCCGTGGGTTCCAAGTTGGAACCCACCCACCCAACCAATTCATGCAATTTAAATACGTTTCATATTCGAAATATCATTCAGATTACCGTTCGAAATATCGTTTCATATGAAATCGCTAATATAAGTAAGAAAAACTGCCTAAGGTTAGGTACTTTTTACTCTATTAACATATTTACGTATTTAAACGATTCAAAAATACAAATAAAAGGCTGCTCTTAATAGAACTTGGGAAGCATCCGCAGCTGATCTTATATTCCCATTTGTTTTCAGTAATGCGTGTAATGGAAAGTATGACTAGACAAAATGAAAATATTTCCATCTTGTAAGTGAAATTGCGATTTTCCTTCAGCATTAAGTATACTTTCCTTGGGGGAATTAAGGCTCTCGCAAAGCGAAAGTTGTGTTGCAGCCACTGTAATACTCAGCGTTTAGGTATTATTATGTTAATGTCATGTGTTCAACCGTAAAAACTAGGTATGAGCCAATTTTGGTAAATTATATGTCTAAGAGGAGATGGCGGGACGAGCTGGATGCATTTCTCAGCAACTGGACGGATGCTGCAGTTCATCGGGAGGATAGGAAGTCTAGGGGGGAGGTCTTTGCCCAGCAGTGGGACACCTTATCTTATAGGCTCGTTAAAAAAAGAAGTCAATCGATTAGTTTTTATGACGCGTGTCAAACGTGTCACACGTCTCACATACAATATGTGACACGCGTTATAAAAACTAATACTACATAATTATGCTACATATTTAACCGGATTTGAAAGAGGAGGAGGGGTTTCAAGAAGAAACCGTAATAGTAAGGTTAAAGTTTTTAAAGCTTGACTGTTAGTCATAGTCATAATATACTTACATACATAGGCTAGATGACTAATTTTAATTTATGTTATCAATCAATCAGGTTTGTTTTTAGGATCAAATGTCTATATGGGACCCATTGCATTAAAGCAATACAAAAGTCAGAAATGATAGTCAAAGTCCGACAGTCGTACTTCACTCACGAAACGCCCCGAACAAAAAGATATGTGACCGTGACGTCAAGGTCACAAGAGAGTCAGTCTTGAAGTATGAACAAAACAATAAAATTGCGATTTTGTCAGTGAAATATTGCGTTGATGTATATAGTTTCCATACAATCTTTTATTGGATAAAATGTGAGGAATCGAATGGTATTCTTATTTTTGTCGTTTTTAGAAGTTGAAAAAAAACTAAAATTTTGAAACTTTCAGGTGCTGTACTTTTGTATTATTTCCATATATTTTTTTAATATCCACAATATTGCGATAAATTGCTCATTTGCTATCTATTTTACTAGATTTTGTTGTAAATTTCAACACGTGTCATCATCCCTAATCGTTGACTTTTGTTCAGTCTCTATTAATAGCTAGAATATCTCTTAAAATAATCACTCCTCTAAACAGCCGTTTCTGCTTTATACTTAATTGATCTCGTATTTTAACGGCGTAATTTTAAGGCCGCCAAAATTTCAAAGTCTTTCTGTTATTTATTTATTATTTTTATAGATAGCTCTATAAATCGCTAATTGACTTTAATGTATTCTGTTTACCAATAAAGCTTCACTTTAAGTTGTTTTTGAAGAGCTATCACAATGTATATATATACTTAGGATTCGCCAAGGCAATTTTCACTTCAAAGGAATGTTGATTTTATCAACCCTTTCCCTATATAGGAATGGTAGGTTGATGTTTGATGTGCCTGAATAATGAGGTTTAGTCAATTAGATAGTTAGGGGTGCCCTACGTAAGCGCTCAGCCGCTTATTCCGCAATTCAAACATTTTCCCTCGAATAATCTCGTTTCTAAAAACTTGACTTTGATTTTATTCGTAATGTGATTACTTAATCACGGGTTTTACTGGTTCACTTGGGTTTGTGTGTTTAATAAAACTTGTGAGCAACAACTGTCGAAACTTTAGGTACTTACGAGTACACTGTGGTGGAATTGGTACACGTGCAAATTAAAAATACCCAGGCGAGCAGTTTAGGACGCATAGTTCAACGTGCATAATTTAACTATCTATCTGATAGAGAATGATAGACTCTGTCATTTTGTCAACATGCGAGATTTTTGCCTGTTTATAAGATGTAAGTGCATAAATATTTTCCTTCGTATTTTCACGGAAACGTACTAACGTGTCTTACTATTTCAATCAGTCCCGGTACAAAAAGTACTGAGGTTCATTAAGGTAGCATAACAAATACGAACGTTTCCCAGAAAATACGAAGAAAAACAATTATGCACTACATCGGTATGGATGTGCGAGAATTTTAACTATTTCAGCACCAACTGCAAAATCAGTTTTAATGTGACTTTCTTGATCTAATTTGGATACCAATTTTCCTGTTTATTTTAAATTAAAATATTTATTTATACCAAAGGGCTTAATATGGTCGGCTCTTTATCATTTGTCGCCATGCCTGCCACGTTCTAACAAATACGTAAGTGTAAAAGTGACGCATGGCGCCGGGTATAAAAATGCGACCATGATACCGCTGCAGATAATCATAACATGTACAACCACTACGGATGTGGTGTGATCCTGCGGTGGCCTTGCGCTACCGCAGTAATTTGTCGCCGGACGATGGCATGTCATATTGTTATCATTTCCCTGCGCTCGACATATTGCCTTGAGTACCGGCAATAAAATGTTGAGTAGGTGATTAGTTGGTACCTAACCCCTGTGTCCTCGTGACATGTACAAATATAGGTTGACTTGATATGTTTTTGTCAGAGCGGGGCAGTTTACATCGGCGACCTTCAAACCTATCTATCCAATTTCTTTGTCCAATGTGTATTGCGTCTCACTGACATGGGACAGGTGGAATCCCATTAGGTACTAATTAGTAATGAGGAGTTTTAGGTTAGATTTGTACTTTAAGTAGTAGATAAGTTATTTAAACATCGTTAACATAAAATGATGCTTCGAAAAAGTACTATGTAAGGCATGTTAAAATGTAAATTATACAATTACTTACCGTATCTCGTAACATAAAAACATAAATTAAAGGATTTTTACCTTTTATAAATTAAACCAAATCATATAGGTATAAATATTTTTGTCACTAAACACTTTCTACACTTTATCAACCTAGGTTATTGGTTCCCTAAACCGAGGTTAGGTATATGTACAGTCGAGGACATAAATATGTATATTCTTCACCTTAACCCATTGAAATAAGGTGAAAAAATGTATACATATTTATGTCCTCGACTGTACCTAGGTTTCGTGCTTATGCACATGCTTTAGATTTTGCTAAAGCCTTAAGTATTGACATTTTAAGCTTTTAAGTTTTTTATTTATTATTTAATCTGCGCCCCGGGCACATGGGGGAAGAAGGGAAATGAATGATATAAATCCCTAGCGAGTAAAGCCGCGGTCAACCTTTAGAAGAGGCCCACACCGCGTAAGGGGATTAACGTTTTGTGACCAAAGTCAAGTAAAAAATTATTACGGCTAAGCCAGAGAGAAATAGTTAAGCTAAGTTTATGTTTTTGTTCTTCTTAGCTGCGTACGCACATACAAGTTAGCTAGATAGGAATATCGGGCGCTACGCTCTCATTACAGGCGTTTGCCTGGAGCTTGCGAATATATGGCTCGCGAGAACCAGTCTACGACTCCTCCCCGATTATGTATGTACGGAACTTGAAGTCATGTTACTCTGACTCCGTCAAGAACTCAACTTACCGCTGTTCGTGCAAGCAACGTGAATTCATAATACTCAGTTACTCACCGGATAACGTACGATACAAAGGCTGGCTTAGTGCAATCTACCGCGGATTACCATCTTTGTTCACTTTCCACACAGTCTTTTTAATTTAATTTCGGAAGTATCCAAATGTAAGGGGATTACTACATTATGCATCTAAAACAAAACACGTAGCGTTATCGGTATCCGCGTTCGGGGAACGTGATGAGAATTCGCCCTCACTATAGAAACAAGGGACAAACCTGTGCCACAAGACATACGTGACAATACTTTCTAATATACCTACTACCTAGATTGTTCAGAAGTAACTACATTTTTGTGGCACGTGCGTCCCGTATCGTAATTACCTTGACCTTGAGGGACGCAAGAACTCTAAGTGTCAAAGGAAACGGAACGTAATACGATTTTCGATTAGAAGTTAGCTGAGCATAACCCGGCTTCATTCCTTTAAGAAAAACAGACGGCCCTGACATATATAGGGGCAAGGGAAAGAGCATTACGTTTTGCATTTCTGTTTATCCCGCACGGAGACGGGATTATTTCGTATTTGACATAAACATCTAAATACCCGCATGGAACTTGATAAGGGTGTGCACGCACCGGGCGTAAATCGCTTTGGATCATCCACAATTTACGAAAGCGAAGGATCGTAAAGTAGCGCACTCTGAAAATTGTTTCCGTAAAGTAATTCCTTTTCTTACGCTTTTCACACTTCACGGGGTTCTACGTGCTAAAACCATTTTATATAGGGAGATAACTGCGCATGGTATCGTTCCATTTTATGTATCACAAAATGCTTACCAACAATTTACGATAAGCACATACAAAGAACAGAAGTTCCGTCAAGGTGTCAAGAAAAATCCAGTTTAATACAAGTTAATTTTATTAAATTTAGTCCGCTGCCCTGTTTTTAACCGACTTCAATTTCATAGAAGGAGGTTCTGTATTCGGTTGTGGCTATGTTTTTTTTTTATGTATGTTCACCGATTACTCCAAGACCCGTGAGCCGATTAGAGTAATTCTTTTTTGTTCGAAAGAAGGTACTTCCAAGGTGGTCCCACAATAATCTAGTGCTGTTCTGAAGATGGGATCCATGAGGAATTGAAAGAACTCCTCAATTTTTAAAAGCACATGTATGGTGATTTGGGTGTTTTCTTAAGCAACTCAAGCATTTTCTCTCGAAAACCACCAATTTGATGAAGTGCACTTGATGATGATGATTGTTTTGATGATAATCATGACGATTTCTTAAAATGTAGGACGTTCAGCGATTACTCCGAGACCCGTGGTTCGATTTGAGCAATTCTTTTTTTGTTTGAAGCGAAGTGCCTCCAAGGACGTCCCACGTTAATCTGGTGCTATTCTGATGATGGGATCCATGAAGAATTGAGGGAACTCCTCAATTTTTAAAGGCACATGGATGGTGATTTGGGTATTGACTTAAGCAAATCAAGCATTTCCTCTTGAAAACCACTAATTTGATGGAGTGGACCTGATGATGATGATTGTTGATGATAATGATGATGATTTTATAAATGTAGATAACTCCGGAACGCGTGGTTCGATTTGAGTAATTATTTTTTCGTTTGAACGAAGTTAGCTCCAAGGTATTCCTATAATATTGTTGGTTCTAATCTGATGACGGAATCATAAGGAAATAAGGGAACTCCTCAATTTTTAAAGGCACGAGTATGGCGACATCGTTGTTTTCTATAGTAACTTAAGCATTTCCCCCCGAAAATCACCAATTTGATGAAGTACAGCTGTAGCCCTACCTCGAGTTTGACACTACTACATATTCGCTAACGTCTTCGTAACTTACTTTCTATACATCTCGCTCGCACAAATAGGATGCCAGTACGAGCGAGACGCATAGAAAGTAAGTTACGCACACGCTAGCGAATATGTCAGTGTTAGACTTATGGTAAGGCTACTGAGGAGTCGGGAAATGGCGGTTGAAGGGTTGGTGGTTCAGGGTTAAGGGTCGAGGGATCCCGTGATCAGGCGTTGATGTGCTGTGAGGTTGAGTTATCGGGGGATTGAGGATTGGGTCAGTGGCGGGACCGAGAATGGATTTTGTGTTTGGAATGATTTCGAATTTATTATTATTATTATGCTTTTCATTCATGTGTCACACG
Organism: Cydia splendana; assembly: GCF_910591565.1. Taxonomy (NCBI): domain Eukaryota; kingdom Metazoa; phylum Arthropoda; class Insecta; order Lepidoptera; family Tortricidae; genus Cydia; species Cydia splendana. Next base: position 10,487,603 of record NC_085974.1, read on the forward strand.
TCACTCATAATGTCTTAAAACTAAAAATTGAAAAATAAAAACTTTTACAAAAAAAAAGAAAACCGACTTCAAAAAGGATAAAATAAAATATTATCCGTTTTTAAGTATATGCGTTACCAACTGATATGTTTGAAGTCGGTGCCAAGACAAATAGTAAAAATACTGGTTAAAAATAATCAGCTTTATGTCTTTAAATCACATTACAACTGTACTAATATTATAATGGTGAAAGTAATTCTGTCTGTCTCTTTGTCACCTTTTCGGCTGCCATGTAAACTGGTGATATTTTCCATGCAGGTAAAAAGTGAAAGCCCAAAAAGTTTTAAAAAATAAACTGAATTGTTTTATATTTTGAAATCAAGTTCTCTGGATGAGAGGCGGGAAATAACTCAGTTCCAATCCCACACCAGAGTACTATGGACAGTTCGAAAATTTGAATAAATTGCTCTTTAAAAAACATGTCGGCAATCGCATTGGTTTTATACTAGTACCGACACCGACAAACATGGTACAGACTGCGCCAAGGTGGATTGACTGTGTGGTCTTAGGTATCTACAAAAAGTATGATCATTGCTGTCGTGTCGTGTAAGGTAAAGCAACGTACATACGAGTATAGCCACATTCTTATCGAATCGCCCTAAAATCATGGTATGCTACAAATTTGGCTTGGCACCGACTTCAAACATATCAGTTGGTAACGCATATACTTAAAACGGATAATATTTTATTTTATCCTTTTTGAAGTCGGTTTTCTTTTTTTTGTAAACGTTTTTATTTATTATTTTTAATTGTGTATAGGTACTTCCTACATTTAACAATCACACAAAACTGAAAAGATAACTTTACTCGTAGGTAATTTACCTGACTAAAAACACTTGTGTTATTATGTGTCTATTAACGCATTTATATGTACACAATACTTTTTTTATTAAAGTTTCTAACAAATTTGCAGTATTAAATGTTTTAATTTCATGCTAGAAGAAATGACTGGCATGACTGAACGATTGCTCGGATATTGTTCGCTTTTAGATAATTGTTTGTGTGATTTCTTTGAGAGGCTTCCTTGCGAAACGCCCTGTGATTGCGAGATAGGACCCGTTGAGATGGAAACGAAAAGCTTTTTAGATTAATGCGATAAAAACGCTCATTATCCGAATGCACAATCAGTTTCTTTGATTAACGCTGAAACTTTGGTGACTGATTCTATTCTAGTATTTTTCAGAGCGGGACATTTATTTAGTTGATGAAGTAGTATTTTTCTACGTATAAAGTGTCTTAACTATGCCTAATCTACATAACGCAGCGAGCTAACACTTGCATCACCCATTGTGACTAAGAAATACCTACTATCTAGTTATTTTAATACCAATATTTTGTTTCAATTCGATCCTAACTATCCCAAAATCGATCGCCCTATGTCGGCTTAGAAATGTTTATGTTACAAATTAAGTATTTGTTAGTAAAAGACGAGCGTGCTGTGTTCATCAATTTGTATTAAGTACCTAATATTTATGCTTGCTACATCTAATCAATATTGATTGAAACAACAAAAACGTGTTTTCTCCCTCAATCTTTTAAAGATTTCCATGTCGCAAAAAATCGGAAAAGCACTTTGCGATTTCCGACTTTTCATTTCGGAGGCTGCAAATTGCGGTTACCCTTACCGAGTTATGATTATTACTAACGTTTTAAGAATATATACGAATGAATAGGTAAGATTTTATATATGCAGATTCCAATATTTGAACGCAGCCGGCGGTGGATTAAAATTATTATGTCTTAAATTAATTAATTTGGTAGGTAGTTTAGTAACATTTACAACAGTCAAATCATAATAATTTGGGTACATACCCGACATACATTACAATGGCCGTTTGACAAGCTGGAGCTAAATTTAGTCTGGTGTATCTTGTCTCTGTTGAGCTTATTTGTCTCTCGGAGTATTTATAGCTCGCAAAGGGCAGAAGTTAAGATTTCTCTTATTAGCACGCCATTTCTTTTCTTTAGTATCTATCTAGTGCATAAGTCAATATCGAGTGAGAATCGTTAAGAGATTACAGCGTCGCGTCGTGAGTGGAGCTCGGCATCTCGAGAGCCACGATCTCGCTGACGCGACCACTCGGCCAGCCCTCGACCCAACCTAACCCTATCCGACGCCCACCCCACCGACACAGTAAGCCCTCTTACTCACACCACGCCAGTTTGCAAAGGACGACACTATTTCGTTAAGAGAATCGACAAGGGTCTGAGCAGTGCATGCCTGCTAAGTGTCCTTATTCGCACTTTGAAAGCTACTCGACATTGAAATCAACAGCATCAAATATACAAGATAGAAATTGTAAAATTTAAAGTACCTACCTTTATTGTGACTTATAGTTCTATACAATAAAATAATCCAATTCTATTAATAATTGGACTTCGCACCGTTGTTCCGCGCCGCAATAAATTAGTCTAAAAATTAATTGATATATACTGACCGCGCTATTCTGAAATCAACATGACACGGCGTCGGCGTCGCAAGGCGGGTTCATAATTTCTCAAATTATGTGTTGTGAAAAATGCAGAACAAAGACAATCTGCGCAGGGGAGGTTGTTCATTAGCGTCACATTCTTGCCGGCCGGCACTTGTTCACGGCTGACACCCTCGGAATTGTTCCACGCTTTGATCTGCCATTCACATTGTTTAAATTGCGAAAAGGAACCGTGAGAGATTCATTAACGGAAGATTAATAATAAACGAGTTATATTATAACATTCCGAACATAACCATTTGTTATGAGACGAGCGCCTGAAAAGGGGGAGTGTAGCTGTTATTACGTAACATTCCATTCTATGTACATACCTTCATCAAAGTGAAATAATATTTACAGCATAGATATCACATTAAATATGCCGAATAAAATAACTTGTTCTTATACTTCGTTTTTTTTAGCATTAGTAAAAGAGTAAACAATCTTGACGTGAAAATATTGAAAAACACTTTTGAAAAATAATTAACAGCAAATATATAACATAGCATTTATGATCATTCATATTCTTTTGGTTTCAAAAGTATTAGTAAGACACGTAAAGATTGTTTCCCTTTTCCTAAGGCTAAAAAACGAAGTATAGGAATTAAAACTTTTTCTTCAGTTTATATTTAAATTTTAGTGCTTAGGCGATTATATAATTAATTTATGTTTTCGCTTTGCTAATAAAATAAGAAAACATTAAGTAAACAGAAAAAAATAACTTTATGAATGAATGAAAACATTTATTTTCAGGCAACTATTGGCCCATAGATAAATACCTTAAAACTAGCATACATATTATTATGCCGACCAACTTGCTTTAGTAATGTATAATTGAATTTTCAGCTCAGAAACTATCCAACTGATTTTATCTAGAACCTATCTTGATCCCTCGTTAGGCCGGGCGGTAAAACCTAATACAATGTAGGGCAGCTGTATTTACATTCGTACAATCGGACATTTCTATTCAGACGGAGATAATGAACCCCATTCGTGCATCGGAGCACGAATGCCGTTACGCAAAGGTTTTATATTAAATCAATTATACAGGGTGTCGCCTTCGAATGGTAAATGAACTTTTTATGCGAGAGTCCTGGCTACCCGCCAAATCTACATTGACATTAACGATTTAAATGGCTCAATAATCCCTCGTCAATAGAATTTTATCATTTGGTCTAAGGATAAATTGTTATGTTTGTAAATACATATAAACACTTAGGTAATAGGTGTCACAACGAACAAAAGGGATGATTATCAGCCAACGTATTATTACCTCTAAATTATTTTTAATGCGTAGGTATTAGAAGTAAGTAGATTATTTTTCTACTCGTCGACTGTAATTCTTGAATTAAGATTTCTTATACCAAACTGCAATTGGGTATGTTTAAAGTATGGGCTCCCAACTCGACGATAATATTCATTTTGATACAGTTTAGTCGACTGTAATGAAATTGACCAATCATAGCTCGCCGCGATTAAGAGGACGAAACAAAACCATAGCTTAAATTAATTATTTATTTTAGGTTGTATAGTAGAAACAATTGCTTCATAAGTCAGGAACGCGCATGTGTCACCCTTAATATAGCAACATCCATAGACTACGAAAACCACTTAGCGTTGCTTGTTAGTCTCCATAGGCTACGGTGGCCAAAATCGAGAAAACAACAGTCTAAAAATTTAATTTAGCGCGGAGCAAGTACCTGGGCCTCATGAGTTACGAGAAGGTGTCGTTGACCAACCCGCCGGGGCGGGGCGGCCGGGGCGCGTACCAGTATGAAGGTATCGCGGCTTCTCGCGTATCTTAGCTGTATACTTTTGGTTTGTTTGTATGATTCTACTAGTTTAAAGTATTATTTTTGTTGACTCGTAGAAAAAGTATTGTATACAATAACGATATAATCAAGCTTTTCAATCTCGTACCTCACTTAGGCAACTCAGCAAGCTTCGTTGCCTAAACACGGTATTCGACTGAAAAGCTCTCTACTATATCACGATTGTATAAAATGCTATTTTACTTACTTATCAACAATTCTGTTACTGCGGGAGATCGATTCAGCGTTAGAAAGCAGAAGAAGAATATTTTCAATTCCCAATAGTTCCAAATAGGCCTCGGTGTGAGATGGAAAGTGTAAAGATGTTTGCTAAATCCAGAAAAAAATAAACACGGCATCACTCATCACTTATTGATCACCATTATAAAATCGGACACCAACCTATACTCTTAATTACCCCATAATACCCTGTCTATGTATACTACCGGTTGTAGTATGTATGTATGTAATTGCGGTCGGCCGATGAAGCCAGCTGCTAATTCGCCCGTTTTAGTGTTCGCGGTCGAGTAGATAATAAAACGGATGCGCGGTATCGCCTCGGAAGCTAACAGGTCGCACGTTACACGCAATTTTACACACGCGCCCGCTGATCTTGAACGAGATAGCTTGGCAATACTGTACTTACTTGTTGCTGTACCCTATTTGCGATAGCGATTTAAATATTATGAAAACGGGCTTTACAACATTGTTAACTTCAGACTGAAGTAATTTGGTGTTTTACAACGTACATAAACTAATAGTATTTAAGTAGGTATGTAATCGATTTTGACGATTTTTTGGGTCCGAATTTATTAACGTTCCACTGTAGGTACTAACGACTATGAGCACCTATGGTTTTTTAATGTACCTACTGTCAGTTTCAAGATGTGTCTTTCTAAAAATGACAAATAAAATAGCTTTTGAATCCGGTTGTCGAGAGCACAAGCATTCATTAGAGAGCTCTCATTAATAGAGTAAACAAAAGAACAATCCACTGCCCGAATTCACGAACAGCTAGATTTTTCAATTAGCAATGAAAAATCCCCAGTACCTAATTACGCCGTAGGAAGGAGTTTTATATTTTTACACAGCTCCCTTTGGACCAGAATAATTACGTTGATTAATATTCAGGGGACGTTCGTGGAAGTAAGAGGTATTCACACTTCGACTTTCCGAAGCATAAGAAGGATTTTTCTTGATCCTTAACTTTTCTGCAGATTACATTTCACCCGAGATGGATTGTATTGAAATATTGCCTTGTATTAACTCAAATATGTAAACTTAGTGAAAATAGCCATGTAGCAGCTGAACTGTCACGGACCATTAAAAAATACTTTTACAGCGTTTTCTCTAAATAAAACAGTAAGATATACTTAGTTATAAAGTGTCTGTCGCAAATATGTAGATGCGTACCGTTTTAATGAAGTCAGTAATGACACCGCAGACTGTGGCACACCCGACGCTAGCTGGAATTAAACTGATTACTCTCAAGTGGCTCCTCTTCAGGTCACATTATTCAAATTGAATAGGAATATTATGAAGTCAATCCTGAAGACATCGCGAGTAATCTCGGATATTCTGCTCGACGTGATTCTTTAACGTTTTTATTTAAATTTATGCAACGCAAGAAAATTAATAATTCACTGGAAAAGGAATACTCTTTACCAACGTCGACACTTAAGTATGGCAGTAAAATATTCGTAACATATAAATGAATTTACTGGAGCTAAAAGCTCTGAAAAATCTGTTAATTTCGAAACGTTATTCGAGTTTTACGTTCGCGCGTTCCTGGTGTAGGATGGTCGAGCTTTCTGCGTTCGACTTTAATGGGCGCACATGTGAGAGCAAAGGCTTGTTGCCGATGTAGGTATGTACCTCCCTACGCTGGGTAACGCTATAAAGGTCCAGTCAGCCGTAAGCAGTCGTTCACTGGTCGTAAGTCAAGAAGTTGGCGGGGTGTTCAAAATGACGTACTCTACCTACTTGTTTGATAAAGGAATAAATCGTGCGCAGATTGACTTCCGCTAAGCTCTAACCTGATACTGACTGATACTGACTGGTCATATCTGATACTGACTGTACAGCGCCTTACTACTCTTTTTTAACAAAACATCATTACCACCAGCGGTAGGGTTGCGAGTTCACTTGAAGTTTTTTTATCGTGATCTGCGGATATGACCGTACTTGCATCGCGCCTTATCAAAACGAGCGCAGTATTCGTTAGTAGAAATTGTATTATTTCATTTCTGGAATAGCTTATGAGAAGCTTCAAAATATTCTCAAACCATTAGTCAAAGGTTAGCGTACTAGGAGATCCGTAAACAATTTCGTCCGTTAATCTGGCCTCGTGGGCTCGTTCATCTAAAATTAGCATAAATTCTAAATGAAAATTTTCGAGGTATCAACTCGGTTGACTTTTGCTTTGTGCTGGTCTTACCCCGCCGTAATTAAACTATATTAACGTTTTCCGCGGGGAGATATTTCCTTCAGTAAAATAATTACCAGTAGCCCGATTCGGTTTCAGGAATTTGTTGAAATTGAACAGGTTTTGATACGACCTTGACGATCGTCTTGGGCAGCGGTCGGCAACCTGCAGCCCGCATACGGCCCGTGAACCTGTCACATGCGGCCCGCGAGGCTCCCTGGCTATTTTGTATGTAGGTTAACAAAGTGCGGCCCGCGTGAACATCGTAACTAGTTACTATGTGGCCCTTGGCTGCTAAAAGGTTGCCAACCGCTGGTCTTGGGGATTCATCTACCGCACGACTTTCACTTTACTTCGCATACACCAATCAGCGTGAAGGATATTCAAGGTCGTAATAAAATAAAATCAAAACCGTTACAAGTTGTTAAATTTGAATCAGGCTCCTGTTATAATTACTGAATTAAAGGTACTTAAAATATAGAATTGCTCGGATTTAACACAGTAAATGCCACTAAAATACATTCCTAGTTTATAATTAGACCTGAGCCTTCAGTGCGATCTCATTTAGAGTACCTAGTATTAACTGCAATTTAACTAACAAGTCTAACAACATAACACTGAGATAACAAGATAGTGTTAATTGGGCTTTATGTTAAACCTAGTACGGGATGACTGTGTCCAACCAAACACACACAGCAATGATTTATAGTTTTTCATAATTGACTGTAGCATTGATTTTTAATAAATACCTAGGTAATGTTTTAGTTACCTAAGATAGTAGAAAATTATAAATGCACATCTAACACGCTACGCGTTTTTATGTGATAGATGTCACGCACTTGACAATAACTGGTGAAGTGACGTTGTGAGGAGACCTAGGAATCAAATATACTTAATCATGTAGAAAACATTATCTTTGCCAATACATAACGTATTTAAGAATAAATAGTATAGGTTATTTAAAAAATCTACTTATAAGGTTAAGGTTAACATATCAGATTTGTTACACGTCGTACAACATACCTAATAGACATTTGTGGGTTGAAATAGAACACAATGACAAGCGACCGCAGCCACGCGGCTCGGCTCACCTTACCCTTAGAGTGATTCTCAAGAAAGTGGCATCGACAGGTTAAAGTTAATGAAATTTTTTTTTGTATTTTTTTTACTTTTTATAATGAAAAATATGTTTTACCACTTTAAGTACCCCAAATTTTCAAAAGGGAACGGAAAATGAAGAAGTTATTTTCAAGACATACAATAACCTATACATTGAACACAGGTTAAAGTTAAGCTGGTTACAGTAAAAAATACATTCATTTTTATTTTTTCCCTTGAACGGATAATAATACGAATGTCTCACTTTTAGCATAGATGAATAAACCTTCATACAAAATTAAAATGATATTATTACATTAGGCCCCATACCAAATTCGTAAATAATCGAGACAAGTTAAAGTTAACATTCCGTTACAAAACCCCAGATTTCTGCCTTTAACCACTTGTCTCTACGAAACTACGACACTTGGGTCATGATGGTACCCTACGGTGGTTAGCTTGATACTTACCTAATATTTTGCCATAGTTATGATCTAAATATTTTTTTCTGTGTATGAGTCAGATGCAATACCGCGCATGTACAGGTTGGTACAGGTTAACAGAGAAAATATCCTTGGACAAACTTCGTGCGTGAATATTGTTGTAAAAAATATACATATATAAGGCCTGTGCAAAGTACATTTTAAAAGGTATTGTTTATGTTATTATATAGCATGATATTTTATTTACATAAATTGGTGCTTATAAAATTTAAAGAACAAAAACTGGAAGATCGATGTTTTTGGACAAGACAGGTTACATTAAAAAGTGCTACTCTTTATTTTTTATATATATAAGTATTAAATTTAAATAAAAATAATGACTTGGCCTCGATAAACATTGTTTTAGTTTATCTAGATACATTTTTGTTTCCTATTAAAAAGAGCAAATAAACATACATTCAATTCAAAAACTCGATGACAGGTTAAGATGCCACTATTTTGAGAATCACTCCTAAAGAGATAGGTTTGACGGGCATTTGCTTTGATCTCCTAATGTCTACAGTCCTAATATCTAGCATCCAGATTCCTAATTTTAGTTTGGAATATAGGCTCAAAGGCTGGAATGGTGATATTAATGACATATGGAAAAACTTTAACGATAGGTCTTTGATGTGATCACTAAACAAACAATACGATATTTCTCTTTTATGTAGTTTAGTCGAGATGAAAATGTACGGGCCCTGTTTATATCAACATTTTATTTCATATTTTCATACTGCTGTCAGTGCAATTGAACTGAAATCCGGAAATGCAACTAAAATACTATTTTATTTTATAACCGTTTCAGAAATTTTATCAAACGTCTTAGTCGATTGAGCTCGTACTCGTTATTTCATTAAAATGTAGTTCATTCCAGGATACTAATTAATTTGTTATAAGCCTGTATCGTCGCCAACGTACGACATGTACGAGCATCGAAATTGCTAAGGCCACGGCAACTCAGCAGCTGATTAAAATTTAATTATCATCACTTGTCGCGAAAAGCCGGCAGCCATTTTAAGACTTACAGTTTGTTCTCACAGATAATAGGGGGAAACGAGGCTCAAAAGCGGCATTACTTCGTTCAGTTGGAAGATACCCTACTGATTACATTAAATCGCGCATATGTATTTAGCTTGCTTATGAAAACTGAGCTTTATTTTGAAACGCACTTGGTTACATCTACAAGCACAGGATTGATTGAGTTACAAGGTTTGGTAAGTAACTGTTTTATATGTGAGTCGTTCAGGTTGGGAGCATTTTGACTCTCCGCGCTCTAATCCCCGCGTCGTAAAGAAGCTCAACTGTTGCCCAAAAGGAGGCAGTAACATGATGGGGCCCTCATATATACGTAGTGACTTCTTTATTTGGTCCTAAGTCACGGACTGTTCCTCTTTTAGATCTTTCCTAGTGTACCTCACGTTCATAACTTATGTAGGATTTTTGTAACCACTGTAGACTTTAATATATGTTATTTTTACTTTTGTAGAAACAGTATTCAAGCGCTCATAATTAACAACGTTGTTTCTTATGACCGAAATTCAAAAGCATTGGTGGCCTATCAGTAAGGTGTGCGAATTTCAAGCAAAGATCGTGGATTCGAAACCCGGCTCGTACTAATGCATTTCTTGGTACCTACCTGCCTAAGAAGCAAGACTTCGTGAGAAATCCAAATGAGTTGCAAGGCAGACTGCAGTGCCTTTTGTAAAAGCTAATGCCTGCGCCAATTCTTGGGATCAGGCTGCTACAACGGACAAAACTTCTTTAGAAAGAGTTTGATCGAGTTAAAATAGTCCTCATTCATATTATAATTTTGCCAGTGCCTGTAGTCATTTATTAAATTAAATAAGTTAAGGAAATCGACATTGATACACTCTAGGAATATTACGGAATGTTACCTACAGTTTAAATAATACCTACTAAATCGACTCAAATAGTCACGTTTAATTTAATTTAATTCAAGTGTCCATATTACAACCTAACCTTCCAAATATACTTTTGGGTATTTAAATATTTAAAATTGTAGATACCTAATATAAATTACCGCATTATTTATTAGATGAAATTGCAGTACATTTTAGTCGAGATTCCGATGCAGCTGAGGCTTCCCCACCGCCGTGAAACAAGTACTTAATTGAAGTAGTACTAGGTACCGTGCATTAATAATAATATAATTAGCGCCGACACTGCCGACGAAGTAATTAAACACTTATCTGCTTAATTTTGTGGTAATATTACCTAGGATACGTGGTAGGTGCATCTCGTCAGTATTAGCACAAACTAAAGTACATAATAGAATAGATAATAGTATTTCGTACAGAATGTTTAGGTATATTGCTGTGATATGAGTCAGTCTGTTCGAGAGAGTTAAATGAGTCATTTCTTTCTTTTCTATTTAAGGGAAAAGGAAAAGTTATTTTAAATTTGTCCTTATATTGGTGCGAGCGAGTTGCACTAAAACGAATGTTAATTATAAAATCATAATTTTGAATGCCCTTTCATTTATTTGAAAGTAGGTAAAAAGGTCATGGCTAAGTATATTCTCTAAACACGTCGAACACGAAAGATTCTTCAATGTATTCCCCTAACCTAAGCTCAATCATTAGAATGTTTATTGAGCACGTGAGTGAAGGATTAACCTTTAAGGTTGACTCACGCTAGGCCGGGCCGGGGCCGGGCCGGAGCTTCCGGAGCGTCGTTTTCTATGGAAAGCACCACGTGATCACCGATCAGCCGTCATAGAAAATGACATGTCGGACGCCTCGGCCCGGGCACGGCCCAGTCTAGCGTGAGTCATCCTATGTGTCCGCTCTCAATTGATTCAATGATCCTATACATATATTATTTACCCGACCAACCATGGCATAAATAAATCAAACACAAACATACGTCTATAGGTACCTTTAGCATGCAAAACGTGTCACAAAAATCGTTATCGTCCACTGGTTGGGATACGCGACCAACCTTTTATTCTGCTAATAGGTAACAAATGGACCCCTTTTCACGGCAGGTCGGTCTGATTGATGTCACTTTGGTCGCCTTGGAAATGACAACCGTTGAAAGGAAACGGGAGCATTCCGTTTATTTTCAACAACACTGAGTTTTCAGTTCTACACAAACAAAAATTAAAAAACTGAAGATTAAAAAATATTGCTGAAAGGACAATTGCGTTAGATAAACTATATTATTTTTAAAGACCTGCCTAATGTTACCCCCCCCCCCCCCCCCCCATGGGGGTTGTAAAAAGCAAACGAGGCAAACTGATTAAAAATATACGAGTTTTCAACTACCTAACCTACAAAGTTGTTTTAAACATTTATTGGGCTATTTGAGTAGTTAACTAATGCAGAAAGTAAACTAAAGCTCTCGAACAGCGATTAGCCGCCGAGCGGACAGATAACAACTATCGGAAATTCGCGGTAGAAGTAGAAGTAGTAGAAGACTTCAATAGCCCTTGTCAGCAAACGTAACTGCATGTACTCCGGCGAACTTAGGGTATTTTGGTTCCGGCTACAAATAAAAAACCGGCCAAATGCGAGTCGGACTCGCAAACGAAGAGTTCCGTAAATCTATAAAAACGGTCACCCATCCAAGTACTGACCCCGCCCGACGTTGCTTAACTTCGGTCAAAAATCACGTTTGTGGTATGGGAGCCCCACTTAAATCTTTATTTTATTCTGTTTTTAGTATTTGTTGTTATAGCGGCAACAGAAATACATCATCTGTGAAAATTTCAACTGTCTAGCTATCACGGTTCGTGAGATACAGCCTGGTGACAGACAGACGGACGGACGGATGGACGGACGGACGGACGGACGGACGGACGGACGGACGGACGGACGGACAGCGGAGTCTTAGTAATAGGGTCCCGTTTTACCCTTTGGGTACGGAACCCTAAAAATGAGGGTACAAACTGATTAAAGTTATATTTTTTTATAACGTATAGTTAAGATTAAGATTAGTTAAATAAATAAGCTGTAAACTGACCTTTGGGAGCGTGAAAGGTTATCATTATCGCGATATGGCTATACATTTTGAATTTATTTATGAATTAATGTTACCTTCTTTTGTTTACGTGCACAATTGCACATATCTACACCTACCTACGTCCGTTATTAGTTAGCAATTCGATAATCGCTTCCAATTAGGTAGGTACATGTACCTAATTATACGACAAAATTGACGTAATAATACAACTTAGCAGAGCATTGCTATGTTTACACAAAGGGGTTGCGTATGTCACCAATTTCAATACCTGAAAGCTTGAACAGACCTAGTCCACGTTACATGTTGCCGCGATTGTATACCTATACACCGTTCTAGTAATTAATACGAAAATTGCATGTAAAGCAGAATTAACATGACTCTTGTCTTGCGGTGCACAATGGTCAGTTTGTTGTTGGGTAGATTATTATTTTAACCCGGGGAGTGGGAGTTCTAAGTTGCCGAATAAACTACTACTAACTAGGTTGGCAATTAGTCGGAATAGGGGTTATTGTTTGACGGTACAATCCAAGTTTGAAATTGTGGAACTGCTTAACAACGCTCGTATTGGTTATATTGTATATTATATATATAAATATTAACTAAAAATGTTTTTGTCTTTACTTTGTGTCAGTGGCGACACTCAATGGCGTGGGTTTGAACGCTGAGATTTTAATCAGGTTCAGTAAGTGTCTGAACAGATTTCATTTTTTGCACCACGCAGTTTAAAATCAAATTACAACTATCAGTGACAAGTAAACTTCCAATTCACAAACCCAACAGCGAGCGGAAATGTCCAGCAGTCTGGCTGCCAAGGGTCGGTAATAAAATTATGTTTTTGTCAGCTCCTGCTCATCGGTCAGGCCTGGCGATTCGTCTTCGTTACCGCCCTGCCCGCAGCCTGCCAGCATTCATCAAAAACCTTGCCCATTACACTGTGGCCACACTTCACGGGCCCATTCTCATGTAAGCTTGGCCGTATCAGAAGTATATTGAACTAACTATATTCGTTTCGTGAGTTTACGTGTAGGTACTTAAGCTAGAAATTGCGTGAGACAAGATATGAGGGAGCTGTTATTTAAACTGTATACCTACACTTGCTTTTCTTCATGGATTGCATGCTGATTGTAACTATTGTAAGCATGCTCTATAATATGTCTGTATCTTTAGGTACCTATGACTGTACGGTACGACCTGACTTTAACCTACATTATTTGATCATGTTATGTTTTCATCTACCCTCAACAGGCTTAAGGAGCCATTTGAGGGTAGATTTTGTTTACTTTTATTTAAATACCTAAAGATACAAAGTATACTAACAATAGCTATGTTTGACTGTAGCCGACGATCGCAGCCACGGGTGGAGAGGAGCAGAAATTAGAACAACTAGGGATACTTTTTGAGGTAAGTGTTAGAGCGCATGGACATGCGTGTGTCGCTCGGTGGCGTATAGGGAACTGACGTTGATTGGCCGATAGCCGATGCTCGTTGCACACATATGCATGCTCTCGCGCACACTTTATTAACACATAGAAAACAACAGTGGTAAGCAAGGTAAGTACCTACATATGATTTTATAATATTAAACTAAAATGTATATTAATTACTAAGTTTTATGTTTCAGGTTATTTATTTCAGGTCCAGTATATTGCGTCGTCTACATTCTCGGCCCCATTGTCCGTCAAGGACAATCATCATCAGCTGTGGGGAGCAACGCTAAACGCGCCACTGGTCTGGTAAGCATTCCGGATTGTGTTTTTATATCGACGATTCGAATGCGCCCGTCGGCGCCAGCGTGAACTTCATGGACCCGTCCTTTGGGCCAGACATTTCTAGGCATCGCTGGGTCTACGATTACCACAACATCGCCCTTTTTCAGCTGTTTGCCCTCTTGGCACCATTTTTGTCGTGGTAGAAGATTTGGTAGTACCTCGCGCATCCAACGCCGCCAGAATGCATCGGTAAGTCTTTGTGATATTTCATATAGCATGTTTACTTGTAACAGCTGATCTTTGTTTATCTTTTGTTTTGCAGCGTCATACTTCGGCCACGTGTCCCGCGGCGAGTACAGGAATGCAGGGTCACGGAGCCAGTCGCAGTCGTTATTCAACTCGTAAGTATTTAATTTAGTCGCTTTGTCAGCTATATTCAAGTCGGTAGGTATATAATTCCATTCACAGGATTGAGATAATTCATCAATTTCGCCAAGTCTGTTAGCGACAAAAACTTTATAGTTGCGCGTATCGTTTTTTATTTGATGCAAAACGATTAAAGAATCGGTCCAGAAGTACCGTGTGCAGGCGGTCAACCTGTGTTCGCGCGCTATTGTGTCAGCGAGTCTGCAGGCGATAACAGCTGATTCCATCTCAAGTTTAGGTATAGTTATATATTTCTTCACAGGTGACGAACGACATTTACTCGCGATGAATGAAACTTGTACTTCATTGATGCTACATATTTTGCGCCAATAAGCGACGGCAGCGTATGCAGTAGGAGCAGCATCGCAAAAAATGTGAAGTTCGAGTTCTATGGTCGTCTCATTCTGGCGCAAGGTGTGGCGGCGAGCGTTATCAGTATTATCGCGCTCGCTCATAACTTGTTCGCCGTGAAAATAAAATCTTGGAATGCGCAAATCTTTCAAAGATTGTAATTCCGTTATCCAGTTGCGAAATACTGTATATTCATTCGTAGGAATCTCATCGTCCCATTTAGTATCCGTTCTCCAGATATTTCGTAGCATTATTTTTGCTTTGACAGTAAATGGTGCAAGGAAGCCAAAAATGTCAAATATCGACATATAGATGCGCAGGAGTTCCCGCTTCGTGGGTTTTCGTTGCAAGTTAATTATCTCCGTCGGAATGCGTTTAAGTGACAAATCAAAGCCGAATGTGTCGCTGGCCGGGTACCATAGCAACCCGAGCGTTCTCTCAGGTACGTCGTCGCATCCGGTTTTGAACCTTATTGCCTTGTCACTTAAGGTTTCTTTTGGCGTGCATTCTAAGACTTCAGGTTTGTTAGATATCCAATTTCTTATTTCGAAGCCACCTTGTTTGTGGATTTCGGAAACTTCTTTTATCATCTTGATAGCTAACTGCTCGTTGTCCACACTCTCGATGTAGTCGTCCATATAATGTAACTTCAGGATGGCTTCGACCGCTTCAGGCATTTCGTTTTGGAATCGCATTGCATTTTTATTTTTAATATGTTGTGCAATGAATGGAGAACAATTGGTTCCAAATAACAATGACGTCATAACGTAGGTTTTTAATTCGCTGTTTACGTTCTCGCGCCATAAAAATCGTAATGCGTGCTGGTCTTCTTTCGTTATCTTGATGCGAAGGAAGAATTCTTTTATATCACCCATAATTGCGACTGGTTTTTCTCGAAAGCGTAGCATGATGCCCAGTAAAGACTGAAGTAGGTCAGGACCCTGGAGTAGGTAGTCGTTCAGGGAGCGACCGGCGGTGGCGGCTGAAGCGTCATGCACTAGTCTCAATTTTTTCTTGTTTTTGTTGTCAACTCCAAAATGGGCTAAATAAAATACGCGCATATGTGGCGCTAACAATTCTTCGTCTGATAATAATCGGGCGTAATTGTTTTCAAGTAAATGATTAATACGCTCCGTATACCTGGAGGCGTATCCTTCATCTGACAGCATTCTTCTTTCCACAGCGAGGAATCTCTTATAAGCATTTGGGTAAGAGTCAGGCAGTTTAGCATCGTTTTTCCATGGTAAACTAATTTCATAACTCCCGTTAATTAATCTTGCAGAGTTATCAATGATGTTGACTGCACGAATGTCGTCCTTATTTACGCGTGGCTTAGAGTTCACTCCTATTGATTCGAGCGCAAACGATCGGCGAACCAGTTCATGAAGTTGTTTATCTGCGCTGTCGCTAAGTGCATAGCTTGACCATTGTGGTGATGAGTGTGTGTCTGCGTCTGTGCATGTGTGCGTCTCCCGCCGCGCGGTAAGTATGTCCGCGGGGATGGCGGTGGAGGGCGGAGTGCATGCGTTGCAGATTTCGGCGGCTGGTTTAGCGCGCTCGTACAGCACTGTTGTCAAGGCATGCTCGGCGGTCGAAGGTCGACCGAATATAGCCGCAGGTAAGGTTCCGTGTAAACACCAACCGAGTTTTGTTAATGTGGCACAAGGTTCAAAATCGCCCCGATAAACAGTCTTTAGCGGCATTAACAAATGGTAGTAGTCCTGTCCGATTAATAACTTCGGTTCCATATTACAGCGGGGTATAACACTTTTTAGGGCGCGTAAATAATCGTAAGAGTCTAAGTTCACGTTAGATAGGTCCAGTGTTGGTAAGTCTAGCTCACTCATTTTTCGCGCACGTAAATCGTACATTTCACCACTTGAGTTCGAGATTTTAAAGTTCACAGTTTCAATTGTACACTCGAATTTAGATTTCCATGCACATTTCATACTTATTGTCTTTGGCTGACCTTGAAGGTTGACACAGTTAGCAAGATCAGCTGATATCAGACTCACTGCGGCCCCATCATCTAAAAGGGCATATGTAGCAATAGTGCCGCTAGGTCCATGGAGGTTCACTCGTACAGACTTATATAGACTTTAGGTAAACACTGTCACTAGGTTCCACGACAGTATTGGTTACGATTGCGGTCGTGGGATTGTTGTTGGCAGGTTCATCTGTCGCACTTAATGTTGGCGTATTATTTATGTCTTCGTTGGTGCTGCTATTGCGGGGCGCTGCGCTGGCTGCGTTAGGTTTGTTCGGCCAGTGAAGGAGGCGGTGGTGGGGCAGCCCGCAGCCGTCAATATCGCACGATGCGGCCGGGCAGGTTTCTTTCCCGTGGCCTAGCAACAGGCATTTATGGCATATTCTGTTTATTTTAACAAAGCGCCATTTATCCCTGCGTAGCGCGCGTTTAAATTTGATGCAATTAGTCAGCGGATGATAAGACATCTTACAAAACTTGCACTTCGTGTTAGTATCATTATCATTGTTTAAAATGGGGTGAACTTGAAGTTTTCGGTCTTCCATCTTTTTTGGAAACTTATGTTCATTTTGAGAATGGATATGAGTTACACCAGCGGCGGCGATCTTCGTAGCTTCTTTGTGCAGGAACTCGGAGAATAACTGTAATTTAGCTTTGTTTGTATCGCTATGTTCGTATATATAGTCTGCCCACTTGTTGATAAGCGCACTGGGACACTTTGATATAACGATGCTTAGTAACTCAGGGCTTCGAAGATGATCGGTCTGATTAATAGACTCTGCAGCTGCCACGTAATTCTTCACTTTGATGGCGAAGTTCACCAACTCGATATGATACGCTTGCGGTAAAGGTTGCAATTTCTTAAATTGTGTTAAGATTTTATTTATGATTAGGTCAGGTCTTCTGAATCGTAGCTCTAGTGCGTCTAGGATGGCGCGTGGTGAGGTGTCAGTCGTAAATAAAGATGAGACCGTTTCTTTAGCTTCACCACGGAGACATTTCTCTAATCTTGCGATATTTTCAGAATCACTATAGTTGCATAACTTGGTGGATTGTTCGTATGATTTTTTAAATTGTATCCACTCGAGCGATTCACCAGAAAATAACGGTAAGTCCTTAGACGTGGCTAATCGAGATAAAAGACGAGTATTAGCACTTTGAGTTGTAGTAGCTAGTTTTTCCATTGCTTGTGCTAGGGTTTGAAGTGAGCTGGGTCCGGGGTTCGGTTCTTGCCAAGGGGTCGCGAGAGCGCGTTCGTTTTGTTCGTCTTGGCGACTTCTCTCGAGCCACTGTTCCACTTTTTGAGATGTTTCGGACAAAATAGATCGTTGTTCTTCACTGCAACGGGACTTCTGAGAATATTCTTCATCCAGCTTAGCGAGTGCAGCGTCTAGCTTTTTATCTATTAACTCCTTCTCGATCCTAGCTTTAGCTTCGGCGGCGTCTAACTCTAATTGCTTTCTTTTTGCTTGTAGTGAAGACATCGAAGTCTTATTCGAAGTATTGGATCGGTGATATCCATGTTCAGTTTCAGTTTTGATGCTACCCTCTTTTGCGGTGGGCTGAATTTGCAAACTGAGCGCCTTCGCGTTGAACTGGCTTGCGTGATCCGTAAATTCTTCTTCTTTGGAGTTCTTTGGGCCTGGCACTTCACTCTGAGCATCCGTGGCATGTTTCAACTTTTCTCTTTCGAGAGCACCCCGCGTTTTAACCATGGTGTGCGGAGGCGTGTGGAACATTCCTTTGCGTCCCGACATCCGTGCTCCTCAGGATCCGGTTTGATAGGACCATGTGTAGCCGACGATTGCAGCCACGGGTGGAGAGGAGCAGAAATAAGAACAACTAGGGATACTTTTTGAGGCAAGTGTTAGAGCGCATGGACATGCGTGTGTCGCTCGGTGGCGTATAGGGAACTGACGTTGATTGGCCGATAGCCGATGCTCGTTGCACACATATGCATGCTCTCGCGCACACTTTATTAACACATAGAAAACAACAGTGGTAAGCAAGGTAAGTACCTACATATGATTTTATAATATTAAACTAAAATGTATATTAATTACTAAGTTTTATGTTTCAGGTTATTTATTTCAGGTCCAGTATATTGCGTCGTCTACATTTGACACTTACCTATTGTGTGGCATTTATAAATACCTAGCATAATTTATTGCTACTAACTAGTTTGGATTAGATTTAATAGTTGCCACTGAATGTACGCCCCGGTTGAAAAAGAAATATTGCCACAGCTCAACAAAAAACTACCTTCCTCAAGCAAATTCAATAGTTACATTCAGTCCGATGAAATTACAGGAAAATTGCTTTATTTGGATAGATAGTTGGATCTAATCACGTTTGCCTTTCTATGAAACGAAATGGTTAATAAGTTTTACGTTTTTCCGGGTTTTCCGCTTTGTTGTTTTGTTAGTTAATAAAAGGAATTGACGAAGTGGTATAACAAGCAATTACTTAATAATAGGCCGGCACAAAAGACATAAGAAAGTTAAGAATATGCTTAGAAACTATTGTATTTTTATTACTTGCTAAAATATTTCATAATAAGTAGTCTCTCTTTGGTCGGTCCCTCATGTCTGAGGATCGTGGTCAGTATCAGGGTTGCATCTGGAGCGGATGATCTGTCTCCACCGGTTTCTGTCCAACGCGTCTCTGACGACCGTGTAGAAAGCAGAGGATGACGAGTCTTTAACTTGATCGGTCCATCTTATTGGTGAACGACCGCGTGATCTCCTGCCATCGGTGTGTCCAATCACAATCAGTTTTTCCAAACTTTCGTCGCCTCTGCGCACTGTGTGTTCATAATAGTATGGTATAACGAAATAAGTGCGAAGGTTGAGAAGAAACAGTTACATTCATGTTATTGGATGAAGAGTATTTACTGCTATTCTAGTTATGGGACAAAAATCTTGGTTGCCTACAAGTTCAGAAATCTTTTTATGTTAAAGAGGCAATAGGTATGAATTCATAAAGCATTTAGTTGTGTACTTTAAAATTTTGTTTAATCATATAATTGTTACGAAAGTAAATATGCTCATGATGATATATAATAGAAACAAATGACGGTCTGACGTGACGTTTAATTTCCTAAAGAAAACTTGTTACCATTCGCTCCTTGGGGTGTGAAACAAAAGACGCGCGTATTACGCACAAGGCGATATAGCGGGGCTTACCTGCCTTAGGCGCTATTCAAAACAATGCTTAATTATGTACATTTTGTGAAACGATTCACTTTGTTTACGGTAGAGAAACACATTAGTATAAATATCTAAGCGGAATAAGTCTAAAGTTGTTATTAAAAACAACACGGACAGGACCAGTAACACGACAATTCGATTAAGTACGTTGAAAGTTAGGCTATAGTCGTTGCGTGAATTTTTACGTTCGATATAAAGGTTAGGTTTTTCCTTCCGAAAAAATATGACATACGTAACTATTAACTTAACAGCTTATAAATAATAAAGGGTACCGCGTGTGTCTGTCCACCTGGGGACCACGGATGAATAATTAAGCCGCAACCTAAATGATCCATGATAAATGACCCTCGGCGCGATTCGGGAAATGAATTAGAGATTAACTAGATACGATATAGTAAAGATATGTGACGTTCCACGGCAAAAGGCACCTTATGGCAGCTGGCGCCGCCTGTCTTACACAAATGGATACATATGTAGGTAATACTTGACACAGCGACAACAACGGGAAATAGCCATTTCAGCAAGTAACATATATTATCTTGTCTCGTTTTATGTACATGTCGCTTTCCATGAATTTTTGTCAAAAGACACATATGATCGTAGCGAACTGTACTTATTATGCATAATCATAATAATAATTAACTACAAATTTAAATCAACTTTTGACTTCAGTCAGTTTGATGTAGACATCAATATGGTTGTTTTATTGTGTTATAGAGGGAACTCTGGGAGGGGAGGGAGGGAATAGGAATATAAGAACACCAATTACCAGTAAACATATGTAGTTACAAATAGTTACAAGTGCATGCCTGCATGGCCACTTTATGAGTGAATTCCATTCATATTGTCTCCATGCAATTTTTCAGTTCACTGTACGTACGTACAAATTGCAGCTACAATGAAACAAAAGAAGTCGGAATTTATCAGTTTTGCTCCTTCGTCACATACACATTACCCATCAACCACCTAAAAACGGAAAACACGCAATATAAAAGTATATAAAATGAAACTTTTATACTCGTTATTATTAAATATGAAACTATGGTTAACATATATTTTTTGCCAATTTAGATCTGACGGCTCACTGGAAAGTTTTGACAGTGGTATATTATTTACTAGTCGCCCGTATCCACATGTAACTTTAGCTTCCCAGCGGCTTTCCGGAGGGTTATATAATTGAATTAAGCAAATCTGACAATGGTGCCCCTCTCCGGACTGTCAGCTAGTTAGGTACATTTACATTTAAGGCTAAAACTTCCTCCTATTGTATCGAATCACTCAAGAGAACTCGTAACTTTAGACTGGTAACTTGGCGAATTTCGCAAAAGGAAACAAATAATAGCATGTTTATTATTTGTAGCTTAACTTAAGGATTATTTTTTAACTTATACATTTTGGGAACAGAATGTCATGATTATTCTTTACAAAAATAATACAAAGGAAAATATTCTGAGAACGCATTGTATGTAATGACTTTCGTTCCCCTTGCTGCTGAGTTTTTGTCGTAATATCTGCATAGCTAAAGCAGCAGGAAAAGTGGATACCAAATTACCTAAATAACCAGCAGTTTGGACTAAATTATACCTAACTCGGGCTAACTCACGACTAAATTGGGAAAACTAAGCTCAAAATATCGTCCGACACTGTTGCTGTCTACGAGCAGAAAGTATAGGTACACAATTTGATGAATCTTTTTCTGTCACAGGAATAAGAAAACGCTTATGACCACGGAACCCCCTTGAGGCTCAAAGCTTCGACAATAATAATTCTTTGTACGCGTAGCCAAAAGAAAAGACTTTTATGTTTCAGAAATTTATAAAAAAGCAAAGTAAAGCTTAATCAAGGGGATTAATTCGGATCGGGTTAGAATACCTGTGTTGAAATAAATAAATGTTAGTCCATCGATCAATCGACGAGTGTGGGCCGCCAACCGCTTCCAATATTCACAGGGATTGCCTCGGGATGATTTATTGTCTTCGGGAATATGTACAGAGTGGGCTTATATTGGAAATATCGAGTGAACATTTTCTCAACCTATTGTCTTCTCCAATGGATAATTGCAAAATAAGTTTTGTTCTGTGCTGAATAAAGTTCAAACTTCGAAACAGTAAACATAAGATAGTTCGGTTGAGAAGATAAGCAGTCGATATGAATAAAATCTTCGGTAGACATCTCAACAAATGACGTTGGCAAATCTGTTTGCACGCGAAGTTAAGGCACGGTGAAAATAAGCTAAGCCCGAGGGAACAATAATCTAATAAAATGCCGTTACAAAGCTGTTACCAAATGTATTATTGATAAATATAAAATCAGGGTAAAACGTATAGCGCGTTTTCATGTTACCATATACATATTTTGCGCTTCGTCTTGTTAGATATTGTAGACAGTAGAGTAGGTATACTGTAAATGAGAACGTACGTTCATTATCATTAGGTACCCACGACGGTATTACCTATACAAATACGGCGATGTAGGCAACATTAAAAGTAATCTGGGCGTTTGTGTATCAACGAATGTGTTCATACGGCCGTATTCGAACAATGAGATACGTCAAATACTAGATATTGAAACGATATGGATCGGATATGTCAGTGTCAAACAAGTGTCAAAAGTGACGTTTCTTCAAACAAAAACGTCATTTTGACATTTGTTTGACACTGACATATCCGATCGTTTCAATATCTAGTATTTGACGTATCTCATTGTTCGAATACGGCTGATAGTTCCCGTAACCATGCCGTAACGTTGACTCTTAAATAGGTAGATACTAAACTAGACTTCATAGATACTCGCCACAGGATGCTACTACAACTTTTGTAAATTTTTTTGGGGCTGCGTATGTAAGAGATCTTTACCTACAGCGACTAATGTCCGTTATAATACATACATGTGTGTGTGCGTGTATATAACTTCAAGCAAGTTTCCTCAACGTGTATTCACGCTATTGAGTATCGTTCGCCGTAATTGATTCCGTGCCTACGAAACTTAGGTAACTGCATGGCTGTTCGCATACTGTTAAATTCACTTTACGGCTTCTGATAAAAAAAACTCCTTTACTTAAAAAAGGACGACCTATACAAAGGAAACTTTTTCAAAAAGGTACTACTCAGCTGAAAGTATAAGAGAGGAACAGGACATGCGATAATAAACAGCCTGATTATGAATCAATGGCATTTTTCGTCGCAGAATGTACCTTATGCATAGCTGTTTTTAGGGTTCCGTACCTCAAAAGGAAAAAACCCCCTACGGAACCCTTATAGGATCACTCGTGCGTCTGTCTGTCTGTCTGACCATCCCCCCCCCCCTTTATCTCTGAAACTACTGGGCCTAAAATTTTGGACACAAAATAGTACTTTGTATGACAGGAAAACCTATTAGAAATGTGCAGTCAAGCGTGAGTCGGACTTATGTATGGAACCCTTGGAACGCGAGTCCGACTCGCACTTGACCGGTTTTGTCTAATAACAAAAATAGTGTCAAAGAGGCTAATAAAAAAAAATATAAAATAAAATGTTTATTTTCTAATGAATATTCACAAAGGTACAGTTTTTACTGACCTCCACACTAGGCAACGCCTGTCAAATACAATATAAAATCAAATAAAATACTTAAATTGCAAACGATCATTTATGTATTTATTTAAACTTAATTGCACAAAACATAAGCATAACGTACAAATGGCGAACTTAATGCCTAATGGCATTCTCTACCAGTCAACCATCCGAACCAACTAACCAACCAAAAGTTAACAATAGGTACCATTCAACACGAAGTATCTATCTTCAACTAAGTAACTACTTTTCTGTGGCATGACAAATGGCATATTTAGTGAAACCTGTTTATTTGAATAATATAAGTATGTACCTATAAATGTACCCGGTTGTCGGTTCCCGTCAACATAAGCCCTCTCAATTAAAATTTTTGAATCCCTTTTAAATAAATTTAAGCTTAGATTTTGCAATAAGACCTCTGCAACTGAGTTTTATTTCAAATAATGTACCAGTTTTATGGATGACAGAGCTTGCTGCAGTTTACAATTTGTAGCCTGTTAGCCGCTATATGGCAGGCAATAAAACTACGTAATCCCGCGGGAGTACTCCGACTTACGTAGGTGCAAAGTCCAAGAACACAACTCACATCGTGTTAGCTTTATGTAGGTACAATATACATAGGTAGGTACCAAGTAGGTGAGTACTTGTCTACTTGTACTCGCGACTCTCGCGGGTGTTTGTGCCGTAATCGCTTCAGAAGTTTAGCTACGATTCTTTTGTTACTTTCTAAGACGTACGAGTGTAGTGGTAGTGGGTATTAAGTAGTTATTTGTGGAGTTTCTTCTATATTATGTTCTCATAATTTTGCATGTGAAGTATGTACAGTCACCTGCAATAATATGTTACACAACGAAGGCCGCAAAAATATCTGACACGGTCTTATTTGTAGAGCCATAAGAGCGTGTCACATATTTTTGCGGCCTTCAAAGAGTAACATATTATTGCAGGTGACTGTACGTGTGTAACGTCAGTGTGTGTTACCCAAAAAGTAACAATAGATCAAATGCCCTTAATATTATAGTTGAGGTATTTTATTTAAAGCGCCATATCATATTGATAATCAATCTTCCTTTGGATTTCATATTACTGTAACGTTTACATATGTATAAATAATATATATATATTAATTATGTCATTATGTTAAATTGGCAACAATTTCTAAGTGTGGCTTGGAGCTTTTACCTAAATGATCTCACGTTATGATCTACGGTTTACGATGATTTTGTTCAAAATAAATGTTAGTAAGAAAATAATAATATTGACATAACATTAAACCTGCGACGGTAACACAGTCGCATTTTTATCGCTTGCCACCATGCATGTCACGATCTAACAAGTATGTAAGTGCGAAAGTGACGGACATAGTGACAGGCGATAAAAATGGAACCATGCTGCGCCCGCTGACGCTAGTTTTTAACAGATATACTTACACCCGGTTTGAAACTAGCACTATTCACTACTCGGCTGCCACTATATTTATATCAATATTGATTTTTACTCGTCACTAGTTAGTGACGAGTGTAGGCAAAACGCTCACCTTTATTTGAAAAAATACAAATGAAGCGCTCCCGATCGTTTCGCGTTATACTGCCGTATTCAAACAATGCTTATAAGATATCACAGCGATACGATACCGATTTGTCAGTTCCGCAGACATTTCTGCAACCAAAGAACGTCAGTTTTGACACCGACAGTGTCGTATCGCTGTGATATCTTAAAAGCATTGTTCAAATACGACTGATAGTTATTGCAATAACTATCAGTGCCATCATGATGGCAACGGAATGGATACTTGGATAGGCAACACGAAACGTGTAGACACAGACATTTTAATTAAACGCGTATTCAAATCTATCGACATACATAGGGTTGTGCCAAGAGTTAAACTCGTCTACAAAACATCCAAAGTTAGTTAGTTAGTTATCCAAAGTTAGGTGTAGGTAGTGTGTATCACATCTATTCTAATGTATAAATACTATATACATATTATAAGAAATACACGTATAAGGTAAACGTACTGGTGCCCGACGCGGTTCCAGTACATGTCATTTTGAAACTTAAGTCATTGTCAATACAGGTGACAGCAAGGTGTCATCTAGATTGGGCATTAGCATGTCGAGCACTAGTAGGTACGTTTACCTTATTATAAGAATTAGGAGCAAAAAACAAATTCCATCCATTAAAAGCTCCAAACTCATATAGGTAATAATTAGTGTCCGACCGAAGGTTCGGTTTCGGTTTCGGTTTCGGCCAGTTTCGGCCAAAAAATCATGTTTCGGCTGTAGTTTCGGTTTCGGCCAAAAAACGGCCGAACCTTTCGGCCGGGCCGAAACTTACGAAATGGTACTTTGGACAAAGACCAAAAGTTGGGGACTAAGTAGGACAACAATATTAATACATATCTACATATACTGATTCATGTATAGGTACAGACATTAATTGGTTTATTATAAAACACAATTCCACTAATGAGGGCACCACTGGACGGTCGACGTAGTCTTCAGAGGCTGTCAATACCTATAACGCGCACACTGTTTAATTGTATCGGAGTGAATGAGATAGCACTGTCGCACGTAGCCGTTGGCCGAGTATCAGCTCGGCCCGAGTCGAACGATGTCTTTTTCGCTCTTATTCAGTCAATTTTCTATCTACCTCTAATGGCAAATTTTAGGCGAGGCTAAAGGCTACTCTCAACTAGGGCCGCAAAGTTGATTTTCTCAATAGTTCATATTTTGCGAAGCTGAACAGCTGACTATTGATTAAAACGAAGAAAAAACCCTTAAAAGTGTCCCCAGTACAGTTTTTCATACGAATGCTCGACCTTAGCCTCACTTTTTACCTCAATTTACCATTGGTTTGTGTTCCACATGTCTTCTACTTCAGCTTAGCCTTTGGCCTCGCTGCGCCATGCTCGGCCTGCGGTCTCGCTTTTTAATACAATGGACATTGGTTGGAGTCTGTGCTTAACTACTTATCCTGAAGCCTGAAGCACGGCTTTGACTTCGCATGAAAGTTCGCCTCACTGGGGCACTTCGGACTTTTAGGCCCAGGTGTAGATCGGTACCCGGCCTTGCGATATTGTTAACAAAAAATTTCGCGCTCGCTGCGCTTGCGTTTTTGGTTGCTTTTTTGGTTGCCCTTGTATCTACATGTTAGCTTGACTGGTGAATGAATAGAGTTAGACAAAGAAAATTCTGCAATGATTTTGATAGCATACGCAGTGCTACTCTAGTGCAAATGTTATTTATACGTCATAATTTCAAAGAAGTCTTGACGTTTAAAGTAACACTTGCACTGCATGTGTTATCAAAATCGTTGCAGAATTATCTTGGTCTAACTTTAGTAAATTTCTTAAAAAACTACTTAAGTAACATCAATTTCAAGGACATTGGGTGTTGACAGCCCCATAATATGTGTGTAAAAGCGGTTTTATGACATTTTTTCAACGATTTTAACAAGTCTACAAAAGTTTCGGTTTCGGTTTCGGTTTCGGCCGAAACTAGAGCCAAGGCCGAACATTCGGTTTCGGTTTCGGTTTCGGCAAAAAAACATGTTTCGGTCGGACACTAGTAATAATTTAAAGATCTAATCTATGGTCAATATACATTAAATTATGTAAAAATATTTTCTATAATGTCAATACCCAGGGAGGAAAATGGGGACTACATTTGAATGGAGAAGCGGTCATCCAATATCGTCTTAATACCTGTGTAACTCTGGTGTAAGGTAACAGCACCAATCATGGGACATTTAAGAGGAAATTTGAAGTATTTGTGATATTTCCCTGATATATGTACATGGTCTACCGCTTAGCGTGTTACAAGATGAATGTCCTAATCGTCTTTCATGTTTCAGGCGTGTTGTATCAAAGATACTGCAATGAGTTTCCACATACTTAACAAATTAAAACTATGTTTTGTTTCTCCAGTCATGGACACCAAAGCTCCAGTAATGGAACCCCGGTAATGGACGTGGATCCAGTGGGCCCCCTATAATGGACATTGCTCTATCAGTATAAAATATTGAAATAGGGAATAAGTTATGGCAAAAAAATCTATTTTTGGTATAAGCTTTTATCGCTGAATGTATTTTTCTTTCCACAGATAATTATTATTGTATTAGACCCATCGAGACAATTCTAATATACCCAAACACAATTAGTTAGCGTTTATCGCAGAGTTCCCATAGCCACCTCCTGTCTCCATCATCAGATCAGGTCCACGTTATCATAATATTGCATTATCATCCGATTTGCATACTTATTTACGTATACAAAATTTCAACTCAATCGGAAATCGGAAAGTGGGTCAAATTCAGCTACCAAGATTTGACCCACACTAACTAACATCATTATTCTTCTTAAGAGCCTAGCTCTTGTCGGTGGAGTAATCGCCATTCCGTTCTTCTCTCTGCTACTATTTTGAGCTCCTGATACGTCACTGGGTCATTCTCGCATTTCGTGCAAATCGGTATTATTTGCAATTTACCAAAAATGTGATGGTGTTTTCGAATATCTGTTAATGCAAGGTTGTAACATAGGACCTAAAGTATATTGGCCCGCCATGAACAATTCTAAAAAGGTGGTTATTTTCTTTATATTTACAATTAACCCCCACTATTTTCATTCCTCTCTGCACGTATCGCGTGAAGCTATACTTTGACCTCGATTTGAACCTTAAGATACTAAAAATAGAAAACTTGTTGTTGGTTCAGTAAACAAGTAATTTAGTTATGTTTTATATCCTATAATATTATACGCTAAGAAATTAACAATAAAACTATACAGCCTTATAAGTGATGGTCCAAGCAATTTCTTCATTACCGACGCGAGAAATAGATTAGCTATATTTTGCTATATAGCAAGGGTATATAGCACTTCCCGCGGATACAACACATTGTTCGTCAGTCAGTTGGCCGCGTGCTACCACAGCGGTCGTCTGTATGTTGCTTTTGACGAAAATACCTACGTTCTCTCGTGTCGGGAAGGAGTGTGGTTCAGATAAATCTTCATCGCCATCTAGTGATTTATACAGTAAGTACCAATTGTACATCATTAAAGTTATACCTAATTGATGTGTTTTAGGGTTGCCTTTCGTGTGGCTTATTCCGCGAAATCAAGGTCTGATATCAACCGACCTAGGCGACGAAAACTTCCAAAACTTCATTCATATCTGTTTCATTCATTTCTTTTCCTTCCAATTTTGCCAGGGAAGGTAATGAACGAATTTAGAAGGTACTGATAATGTATTTGAGGCAGTGCATTTAATGGAAAGAGGGTTAAGTTATTATAAATAGAATGTTGGTATAAGCATTTAAAACTGTATGTAAGGGGAGCCCAACTGGTGATTTTTTGGATTTAACTAGAGCCCAGTAGATTAACATAATCTGCCGCTCTACATATAATACCAGACCGCACTCAAGGACTGTGCTGAGAAATTTGACACGTTACTAAGAGACTAAGTGAGTTGGAATCATTTGATACCTGTCGACGATAAGGTGTCGAGGAGAACGGGGCAAATGTTTGAAATAAAGGGCAGAAACTACAGAAACATAAACACAGGCCGATAAGCAATAATAGTGCCTCCGCCGTCAAAAGCGACAATCCGTGCGTGATAAATCTCAGAAAACTGATACCAGCAGTAAAAAGCGGTGTAAAATCCCTCTCAGGGCGGTGGACCATCGCAAGTTCATCCATCTGTGGAATATAGCTTGAGGATCGGAGGACCTACGGGCATATCTGCTGTTATTCATGGTGCACTGTCGATGAACTTAAGCTCAAAGGGGACTCCAAGACTTTCAAAATAGGAGTACCCTCGACAATGTATGAATCCTGTTTATTTCCAACTATGTAGCCTGATAATCGTGGTCATTTCGTAAATCCAACGTCAATGGGAGTCAGACAAAAACCAACCAGTAATACTTAGTTTCGGAATCCTGATTTGAAACCTTCACTGGATCTAATTTACCAAAGTGTAAGGGGTCTGAACACCAAAGTAAGTTTTTCGGGCTTCTATGCTGTTGGTCCAGACTACTTAGGTACCTGCATATATCTTAAAGGGGTGTTTAGAGCATTTGAATGGTCCAATACACTCCATGCTTAATCTGGTACCTACTCTCCACAAGTACATATCCTCACCATTGGAAGATTTCACGGGTAAGACCGATCCCAAAGTCAAGGTATTCTTTTCTTTCAGCTTTAGCAAAGCTGTTTGAGTCCATACTCCATGGCACGTATGCAAAACAAGTGAAACCATTATTCCTGTGCAACACTAAGCATGGTTTCAGAGCGAAACGGTCTGTGAAAACTAACCTGACCTTGGTTGACACTATCTCAGAGCATCTGGATATGGGTATCCTGATAGACGTCCTGTATTATGATTTCCGAAAAGCCTTCAATCGTGTGGGTAACGATGTATTCCTACACAAACTAGACGCTATTGGGTTTAATCCACATTTGCTTAACATTTTTGCCAGTTATCTGCGTGATCAACCGCAGTATGCAACGACCAGCATGGCCACTTCGTAACAGATCCGTACCATACTCGTTCTGGTGACAGCCAAGATTCAATCTTGGGGCCTTTCCTATTTGGAATAATGGTCAATAACCTGCCCTCGGTTATCCATAACGCTCGTTGTCTACTCTACGCCGACGATCTTAAATTGGTATATTGAGTTGAGAAGGAGGAGGATTGTAAGTTGCTGCAGGAGGATGTTTCATCTCTGTTCCAATGGAGTCGGCATAACAAACTGACTTTCAATGCAGCTAAGTGTCAAGTGTGTAGTTTTAATCAAGCCCTATTTCCTACACATGCTCAATTTTTTCTTGGACCTGAGCCAATAGACTCTTAGATCAATAAACTCTTGTAATAACAAGAGTCGTCTCAGTAAAGGATCTTGCGGTCATATTCGATACGCGGCTAACATATCACGACCATATCAAAGCACTTGGTACTGTAGCTTCAGTAGATTAGGCTTTGTCACTCGCAACGTCAGAGAATTCCATGACCCTTGCCCCATAAAAGTTTTTTACAATGTTCTGGTCAGAAGCAAGTCGGAGGCGTCAGCATTAGCCTGGATCCCTTACGAGTCAACGTACATTCTACTATTGGAAAAGGTCCAAAAGAATTTCCTTAGGATGTATTACCAAAAAATATTTATTTTAGGAACCCTGAGCTTCATGTCTTTGGAGGTGAGGCAGAACTTAAGCCTACTACTTTTAGCTTGTTGGACTTTTCGTGGAGACTCTGGCTGCCTTGAACTAGTAGAGAGGCTTGTAAGACTTTTTGTACCGGACATTAGAAATATAACCCTTAGGCTTCTCCTGGTGCATCTCCTGTTGACTCATGAGTGCTTGAGATTTTGCGAGTTTATGGAGCTACGGTGGATGGAGTGGCAGTCGAGTGTATTTGGATGTTAATTTTAAATTAAAGTATGTAGTTTCTCAGTGTGTTGGTGACAAGACTAATGTAGTACTGTGTAATCATTAAATAAATAAACAATACGAAATACGTCTTCAATCACGTAAATTGTGCTTGACAATCGCTACAAGCTAGGTGGTAAATCATAAGTCGCGATTGTCAAGCCGGAGTATTTGTTAAGTCGGCTTGATCGTCTGCACAGCGCTTAAGACACGTGATTTTAATGTTGTTCATTATATTAATGGTGTTAATTTTCGTTAACTAAAGTTTTTTTATTGCGATTTCATAAGTTTGTTTCATTACCCTCCACTGATAAAATTACCATCCATGCCCATTTCATTACCAGCGCGTAGTTCATTACCACCAGTCTTATTAAATGAAAAGGAATAAGGTTACGAAGGTGCCTTTAGCATAAAAGTGTCAATAAATGAATCCACAATGCATGAAAACCCAAAAATTTACCATTTAAAAGAAAATTTACAAATCGAGAGAACATCACCGATTTGCACGAAATGAGAGAACGACCCCACTACGTTAATTTTCTCTTTGGCCTGGTCAATATATGCACGTCTCGGTCTTCCTCTGCCTCTCTGTTTTTCTATTCTGCCTTCAATTATTAGACTTTATGTATGTATCGTGACGTATCAGGTGCCCCAACATGTTTCCCCTTCTGGTTTCAATTGTTCTTCTGTTTTCACTAACTAACAGGGCAAGTTAAATAAAAGTTTGGAAAAACGATATTAATTTATCCGAAGTCCGAGCATACCTCCTGGTTGACATATTTCGTAACTACATTTTACTTCTGTATTGTTTAAACATGAAATTATGGCATGGCAAGCATCATTATGTAAATTGTCCCATCATAGGAGGTATGCAGTTTTACAGCTCCTATAATGGGATTGGGCCAAATACCACTATTTTTTTACATCTGTGGAGTCACAACATAGTGTGTATATCGTTATCTCATGGTAAATGCAATTAACAAAACACATTCTAGTTTTCATCAAGTATTAATTAATTAAAATTTAATAAATTAACTCACCTCTTTTAGCGAAGTTGTTAAGAATTCTTACTCGTGGTTGTATTTATTTTCAGTGACACGACAACTTTTGGGTTGACGCTAATTTCTTAAAAAGTAACCGAATTTAATAAACGTTCAAACTGAAACAGCTCTAGGACTCTTATTTATGATAAAATATAGCCAGTGTTTATAAACTACTTTTAGATACTTATTTTAGAGGATTTGTGGTTTTTTGTCCCATTACATTACATTAATTCTCTTAATAGTTAGGAATAACTTCCACAACGTTGTACTATAAACAACGTTGATTCGCGTTTCCATTACTATATGATTTAAGAACTCCATTACTGTTTTGCTTACTCCGTCTCTCTCTCGAAAAAATCCTCTCGAAATTTTGAGAAGAGTTTACAACAGGAGTACGAGCCCCGATGCACATGTTTTCGTCTAGTGAGACCATTTTTTGAGGTTCTCGCGTTTGTTCAAAAATAATGTTGTAGTTTTAAAATTACTAATATTTAATGCTTATACTAATGTAATTTAATTTTATATGGTAACACTCTGCAATAACTAAATCAAAATACAAGAAATACCGTTTGTATTGAAAGAAAAAAAATAACGATTTTTTATTTTTTTATTGACGGGTAGGATTGCAACATATGTGAAAAGGGCTATTACTAGGGAAAGCAACACCGCTCTGCCAATGTACTGACAATTTTGTTTCGAGCCCATGCATGCAGCTGTGCTGTAGGAGAGGACAATACGATTTGGACAACGTTTTTGGAAAGTACATTTTTTCTGCAATAAAAGTCTCATGCAATTTTATTATACGATCAAAATAAACTACATTAAACATTACTATTATGGTTCCCATTACTGAGTCATTTTTTGTTCATGTGTAAAATTTATTAGAATAAACAAAATTGTTGCGTGGAACTAGACGAAATAATTTGCATCGGGGCTCGTATTACTCTCAATTTCCGTTCATGTCAAATATTTGCAACCATATGTGCCAGCACCCTATTTCAAAGTGGTACCCAAAAGCGCTGTAATAAAATTACGGCAGTAATAAAATAGAGTACAGTAAAGTAGTGAACAAACGAGTCTGACAATAAATTGTACCACATTATTGCGGATTACCTACGCACTGGGGCCGGCGCTGTGTTTAGTACCTAACTCTGTCGACATTAACGGTTTGCTAGATGACATAATAAAACCAGCACGAATATCATGGTCGCATTTTTATCATTTGTCATGTCATGCGTCACTTTCGCACCTTCATACTTGTTAGAACGTGACAGGCATGGGTTAGTGTATGGTGGATATTATTAGCCTTGCAAGTCAAGTGAAAAATAAATAAATATCCCGATTGTGCCTAATATTGCTCTTACGACTAAGGTGATTCTAACTATAAATCACATTAGAAGCAATTCAGTAACTTAAGATAGGCTATTTTATCGTTTTACTTCTACGAGTACGACATACTCACAACAAAAAATCCCTTAATGGGCGTGGTTCGTCGTTTTTCAGTTTTTAATTATATTTGAGCCCTTTTGTTGCAACATATGATCATCATCAGTAAAATTACTACAATTTAGAAACGTTTATGTACAAAATTATCTTTAAAAAATTCACATTTTACAAGCGCTTTCATTGAAACAAAGTGAAATGGCCTTTTGCATGGAGAAAAAGTAAGAAGCATTTTTAAAATCTAGATAAATGAAATGTCATTTGATGAAGTAAATGAAGTACAAATACGTTGCACACGAACTATCATTTAATAAACAAATAACTCTCAATACACAAAAACACTCAAGGATTAATAACTTTTTCGAACTGCAACAGTATGATAAGGTAAGTCAAGAGCAGCCCCATGAATTTGAAAGGGAGAGAGATGTCGATGTCGAAGATTTGCAGCAGCGAGAAGGACAAGTCGCGCGCCTCCGTCAGAGACAGCAGCGCCCGCGCCACACTACGACCCGGCTTGTCTGAAAAAATACAAGGTATTTAGTACCACATCTAAATACAAAAAACTATCGCGTTATATAAGATAGTGACATATAACGCACAGTGAAACTGTTGAAGGTAGAAGCTAGAAATTAGAAGCTTCTAATGTTGTAGAGCTACTTAACTAACATAGGATTTTATGAAATTCAAACTACTTAAATGAGGAGTAAGCCGCAGGCGGAGCCTTAGTGTATTAACAGGGTTTACTATATTAACATAATGAGCAAACAGCGGGCTTTAGCGAACATAGTGGAATAATATGTTGTTTATTAAGGCACTGATACGTTACTTAGTTTGTTCTCGTAGAGCCTAGAAGCCAGCAGCTCTCTCAAGCGGCGCACCTCCTCCTGGATCTGGTCGGCGAAGACGCACGGAGCGAACAGTGGGAACAGCCGGATACAGTGGAACGCTGACTCTATCGCCACGTTGTAGAAAGGTCTCTGAATGCAGTGATCGTGAAACATGTAAATGAACGACGTTGTTGAATTATCATACGATAACAAGTGGACTTCAATCGTGCCCGTCAGGATGACTCAATTTCAATGAGACTTGAGAAGTAAATACCTACTAATGACAAAATCATTTTATTCTCGGAAATAAAAATTCTGACACCGGGGATTTTTATTCATTTTATCTATGGAGCCCATGTGGTGTGGCTACTAATGGCGTTATTCTTAAACGTCGAGGTCTGCCAAGTCTAAATACCCCTATTGTTTCTTCAATGGCAAATGATTTGGGCGCCTTCACTGAGGTGTTGATTAATCGTTTGTCTCATTCGTCATTTAGGAATGTGTATTTGTTAGAAAGAGATTTTTTTAAATCTTGGTCTCACGAGTACTCGTTACATAATTGGATAAACTTTACTAAATAAAAAAAAACACTTTTATAATGATGGGATTAGGCTTCATTAGTACCTATTTGCAAACGCTCTCGGGAAAAGCCGTTATGGCCTACAAAATACCTACACTACTAACAAATCTGATAAATAAATAATAATAGACAATGTACTTACTTCGCTACGTATTACAATCAAAGCGGTGTTGTATGAAAAAATAAGAATGGACATAAACAACGCAGTTAGCACCATTACAAACTGTAACAAACAAATATTGTAAGATAAGATTTCATTAAAATATAATGTATAGTTTTATAATAAAATTGCTGTGATATACGGATAACATACGGACAGATGTCATGACGGAATTGTAAGAGTTCTCTTTTGATCATGAAAAATGATAATTTTGTTCCCTATCTCCCCTACTAGTCACTTACCTGCCACTTGATAGCATCAATGAGTAGGTCGTACGCGTTGATTATCATACAGTAAAGGTCCATCAGTTTTTTCATTTGACAATTTTGAGACTCCAAAATAACACTCTTGAATGTCAATTCTTCAATTTTTGGAGCTATCACTTTACTTTGGTGGCTCAATGACATTTTCATATAATAATTGATCAGTCGGAGTCGCGGGACAAGCAGGCTCAGCAGGTGTCCGTAGAAATGAATATCAATTAGAAATAAAAGACGCACCGGTAAAAGTATAAGTGAAAAGACAAGTTTGTCGAACATATACCATTCATACGGTACTATAAGAATCGACAGAGATACCGCAATACACAAAAGAATTAAGTTTTTGACTGATGACGATGATATTTTTGGTCTGCAACCGATTGTCGTGTCAAAATACTGTAACTTCAGATAATAATGCTGTAATCGCTTCCAAACTATTGAACTCAATACGACACCCAATAGATAGTGTATGATATCTAACCCTATGTCAAGATGGTCACCCATGAACAAAGGGTAAAAAGAGAATGCGTTGTAAATTACAATGGCAAAGCAAAAAATACTGTACGCAAATGCCAATAAAATAAAATACGGTTTTATTTTAAGGGATAAGACCAGCCTGTTGAGGCCTAACACCACTTCCATCCAAAGGTAGGCCTTCGATACAGTATCGATGTAGCAATTTTCTTCTTCTTGAACTAAATTATTAAAGAGTGTCGTTGGGGACGCCATGGCGACAGGGACCACGTACACCACTCAAGCCGGAGAACGAATGCTCCATCAATTATGATAACAACAGAAACATCGCTTCATTCCCTAATAGCGTTGAAGTCATTAGTATGAGTGACTCTTGCGACATTAACACAACATACATCATATTGGTGACAGTAGTGAGACATTAGATTAATGATTTCGATCCTACTACGTCTTTTTTAATTGGTAAACAAATTATTCTAATTGTTATCCAAAGACTCAAAAGAGAGGGTTATTTCAGTACCTACTGACACTGCAAGGTAACTTTTTTTATACACACATAGGATTTTCATGAAAATTATTGTAAGCAGTAACGCATTCAAAACGAGGCCATTATTCTCCCGCCATCCTGTAACATCAGATATAAATCCAGGCAGTAAAAACACTCGCGGTCCTACTACCACCGTCCCTCTTGGATTCGCATCTAATCTAAGAAGGGCAGAGTTTAAGAAATAAAGCATAAACCGGTATCAACAAAGACGAGTATTAAAACTTTCAAGAAAATTTAATT
Organism: Cydia splendana; assembly: GCF_910591565.1. Classification (NCBI taxonomy): domain Eukaryota; kingdom Metazoa; phylum Arthropoda; class Insecta; order Lepidoptera; family Tortricidae; genus Cydia; species Cydia splendana. The sequence goes on from NC_085974.1 coordinate 10,524,143, forward strand.
GTGCAATTTATTCAAATTTTACTACGGTTTTCTCGTCAATTAAACGCTATCAAGAAATCTAGCGTAGGTAAGATATTTGACAAACAGAATTTGTTTTGCTAAGATTAAAAAAGTGAGCATTTATACAAAGCGTACCCTCGTCAAATTATCAACACTTCTGTGATTTCTGTGTGAAATTAGATGTTCATCTGGCCTGACATCACACAATCAAGTATACTATTTATCTTCGGCAACAAGTCAGCGAAAAGGATCGTAATTTCGTACATAATACGATTTAAAGCCCCTTTTCGGAGATAGGTAAGTTTTCTCATTTGTTTGAGTGCTGAGATTCCCTTCCAATTTATATTTAAAGAACTGCTATTTATTATACGGCTTTCGCTTCATATTTCGGGCGTAACTTGACTTGTGAAAAATTTGGTCACGGTCCCGGTGTGTTTGCTGCCGAGTCCCGTGAACCGCGGAGGGCGGCGCGAGCGTCCTTCAGCCGCGACACGCTTTGTCCCTGCCTTCAAATGTTAATTTGCGCGGGAAAGTTTTAAAACGCCTTTGTTTGGCAGTGCCCGCGGCCGTCACCACGAGTGTTTTGGCAAAATGAGTTTTTTTTTTAATTAAAGATCAAAATATTGGATATTAAAGGACAGTGCCGAGTTCCTCGTCTAATTGACTTCCAGGAGGCCAATTCTAACTTACATTTTGATATCTAAATGATATAATTTTGTAATCATTCGCCCGTGCATCTAGTTCGCACATTGGCGCAGCATTTCGCTCGTATTGTACTTGTTCGTACATTATGCGGCTTATAGTCTCTACTTAAACGTTTAACTTATCAGACTTTAGGTTATTATGTAACGGAGGACCCGGGACAACTTGTACAGATGTAGGGAATAATTATTTTCCATCGTATTTTCAAGGAAACGTACGAACGTGTCTTGCTATTTCAGTCAGCCTCGGTACAAAAAAGTACTGAGGTTGACTGAAGTAGCATGAGAAATACCTACGAACGCTTCCCTCTTTTGAACACACAACACTAGTATTCTACCGAGACCCAGTTTATCGTTAAAAATAAAAGTGAAACTAAACGCAATATTCACGTATCAAATAAATTCGTTCCATATTGTATAAAAATAAATTTGGACAGTCCCGAGTCGTGAGCCGCCATGCGCAAGACCCCCGTGTTTTATTGTTCAACCAGAAACGCGTTGTTTTTATTCCTTTACTTTTCTCCACATTTTGTTATGACCTTATGCAATAAACCGAACCAATGTTTTGTTACTATTATTCCTACTCATGTCGAATTATAAATGTGAAAGTAACTCTGTATTTAGATGACATTTGGTATGGAGATAGTTTGGGGCTCCGGGGATCTACAAATAATAGTCTTTATCAACCGTCATCATCATTCTACGCAGACGAAGTCGCGGGCAGACGATAGTAATAATATACACATATCTATGTAATTATGGACGTTGTCTAGCGTGAGCCCTAATGTGGCTAGCCAGGCCGAACTTGCTCTTAAATACTCTATTGCACGCGTGACAATCATACTGCGTGACGTTCATAATGTTTAATTTGGGGTCGCTGTCATCGAAAAAGATGAGGAGGACTATATATATGTGTGTAATTATAGTGTTACAAATACTCCAATTATCCTCAATGTTCCCATTCAAAATGGTAAGAAAAAGATTAAGTATTAACGAGACTACATTACGGAACCGAATACAATATCAACGTGACGTCGTCATCTAAGGGGCTGGAGATGTGCTGTTTCACTGCGCTAACATTAATATTCCGAACAACTTTATGTATCACAATGGAACTAATACGCTAGATTGCTTTACCAGTTTCGCTACATGACAAATTGCAAGCAATTCACTTAGCCCGGCGACGTATTTAATCTCTTCGATTGGTTTTGTGCACAGGGAAATATATGCGTTTCCACTCAGCATAACTCAAACCTCTAAGTTTAATGAGAAAACTGAAGTACGGGAGAGAAAATGTGGCGTTAGTGTTGTTAAAGTCGAAGGCAAAGAAAAATGGGTAAAAACGTTGGATGTTGAGTTCAGGCAAAATTCTAGCTCAAAAATGTGTTTATGTTTATAATTATTTACGCTGTAGGTTGTAGTAATTACTCGTATTTATGCAATTGTTCGTAAATAAATTTTGGGCAGTCCAAGCTACGGTTTAAAATTGCAACCAAGAAGAAGATTAATTAGAGGATGTAAATTATAAGGCACATGCGTATTAAATTTAATTAGCATTATTTGTAATTTTATCCAATTTATTTTATTTTGTTTTATTGTTTTAATTTAAATTATTTGTTTTTAATTAAATTGAATTTGTTTTAACCTAATTTAATTAGTTTTAAGTACTTATATTGTGTGCCCTAGCAGGGCGTCATGGACTGACTTTATTTAATTATTTACACCTGTTTGCGTTTATGTACATGATTATACAATGAATAAATGAAATGAAATGAAATGAAAATATATTTTATATATTATTTATACCGTAGTACAGCTTATACAGCGTAAACTCAACTGATAGTAGCAGCCACACAAGCGAGCGTAGCCGGGGCCAATCGTAGCATGCCTACGCCTTCAGGCGGCTGATGTACGAGTAAGTGCTACGGCCTCTAAGGCTACGGCCGGTCGTGTTTCCATTATTATCGTTTTTGCAATGATATTTGTACACCACATTCCTGTGTATAATAAAATACAATTATTTCTCCACCTAGTCTGCCGATGTATGAGCAAGGAGTTTTTATACACAAGGAACAAGTATGTACAAATACTCCTAACTGTACATGGGTGGACCTTATTACAAAATGCATAAGGTCCACCGATGTACAGTTAACAGCGTGAGTGTTGTTTTTTTTACAAATGTCGGTGTAGGGAAGATAAAAAAAATTATGAATATATGTACCTGAAGTACTTTAGTACCTACCATATCATTTCACAACACAATGTAATTAATCAGCGACGAATAAATCAGTCCTATAATTATTAATAGAACGCAATGTAAACAATAATCGCCCTAGGGAATTCGTGTCATCGATATGTAGCTGTCAGCCGCCCCGCTAGACAATAGCGCGTAATGGAACACCTAGTAGCGGTTGTTCGCGATAAACCTGCCGGTGATTGATTGTGCGGACAAAAGCGGGCACTTGCCAAGTGTTCACATTAGTTAGGTGTACGCAAGAGTCGAGTTCAAGGGCATACCAGAGTAAAGTGACCTACAGGCCTATTCGGATTTCGAGATAATCACAAGATCTAGAGACGATTTAGAGATCAACTAGATCTACATTAGATATCGACTAGATGTGACTTGGATATCTAAGTCATAACTTGTCGTAATCGTTCAAGAGGGCCTCCAGAATCGCGGAAACGTCAAATTTGACATATCTATCTTACAAATATCTTTAAATTATCCATATCGTAACTTGTTGAAGACTAGTAGAAATCTAATTCATTTTCCGAATCGGGCCGCTATACGCGAGCGGGCAGGGCTGATTGGCAGTGCCGGATTATCATGACCTGATCTGAATCCCTTAGTTTTCTAATGTTTTATGTAGCTTATCGTATGATAACAGCAACGGCTTTAAGCAATATAGTATCCCATATACACTTCAAAGTTCATTGTCTTTGAGTTATTTGGCATCAAAGTTGAACAATTTTAGGCCAAAAAACTACCTAGTTTTCGGGCCATAACTTTTGTGTCACAGACAGTCGTAATACACAGTAGTTATTTTAGACTCGCGTCGTCTTTATATCGAACTTTTAAGTTGTTATCTAGAGAGGACACGAAATATTTACAATAAAGGACTATGCGTCAAAATTGCCCCAAAACCAACAGAGTTGAGAGTTAGGTTATTAGATAGGTATTTCTATGTACTTCATTTTGTTTTATGGGCACCAAGCGGAATTTAATTGCAGAACTGAGAAATTGGTATTTTAGTCAAAATGTCGTCACCCTTATTACCTAGGCAATAGAGTCCACCGCCGGTCGAGCGCGGCAAATCATTCGGTGTGATCGCCCGGCGGTGCGCGAACATCTACCCTGCAGCAATTAATTTACTTACTTGGACTCTATTGCCTAGGTAATAAGGGTGACGACATTTTGGCTAAAATATCAATTTCTCAGTTTTGCAATGGAATTCCGCTTGGTGCCCATAGAATAAAATGAAGTACATATAAATACCCATCTAATGACCTTACTATCATTTATGTTAGCGTTGGGTCCAGGCTCCATACAAAGTTGCCCATGGTCCTTTGTCCTTATATCCATGATTTATATAAACATAGTATTTCAAAAGCGGTAATTTTCGTTATTCTTTATAGCGTCGTCTTGCGATCTGTTATACCTAACTGATCAGAGAACGCAGTAATGAAGTCATGCTAGTTTGCTTAGGCTTAAGTTTCGCCTCATTTAAGACTAGTAGGATATTTATGAGTAACGGCAATAGACTCGCCTTTGCTTGGCGATTGAAATCACACCACTGAGCTCTCTCAGAGTTTCCGTGGAGGATCATATGACAAATAACGGCAAACTATCTTAATTCGGGAGTAGTTAGGACGCTTTACAATGGCCTTGTGTTACGTAGATTAGAGCGTTACAATATCATACTCGTTTATATTACGATTCATCATCGTGTAATGTTCAAATATTGAAAAGCATTAAGCCATAATTTAGTTTTAATTTTAATGTTTAGATTGTTTCTTATGTTCGTTATTATGTACATGTACTATGTTTTTTATTTAAATTCAAAATATAAAAACAAGACAACAATGTCATTCTTAGAGCCACGAAATATGTATATAAAGCAAGTTCACGCCGCCATACATGCAAATATATACCGGAAACCACTTTATACTGTCAATATAGCCGTTATTTTTATTAGGTAACACTCCGTTAGAACAAAATATAAATTTTGCTAGCAGATTGTGAGTGATAAAGAACGCTTTTCTGCGCGGGCTAGGTGTAGAAATATTTGTATTTTATTGTACATATAATATGGTGGAATATGGTGTCCAAAGAGGCATTGCACAAACGATAATAATGGAAACACGACCGGTAGCACTTACTCGTACATCAGCCGCCTGAAGGCGTTGGCATGCTACGATTGACCACGCTACGCTTTGTGATCGCTACGCGCAGTTCCATTGCATATGTACTGGTCTAAGAGCCTATTAGCCACTGCAAAAGGTATGCAATTTATAGAGCAACGAAATCCCTCTAGTTAGTATGCCATACTATCATTATTAATTAATCCGGGCGCCTGGCAGCTGTTTAGCGGTGGGTGTGGGAGTGGATGAGCAACAAAGTGGTTGTAAAATCAACTGAAGGTGTGCAATTTATAGAGCTCTGTGTTTGGTGTGATATAATAGCTAATTAATTAATTATGTATTTAATTCAAATATAACAATGCCAGGCGTTTTATTTGGGGGAAAAGTAGTGCCAGGTGATGAAAATACCTTGTGCGCCTGCAGGAAGATCACGAGCAAATTGCAGAGTGCCCCCCAAAATTTGTAAAAAAAAAAGTTTTGCCTTGTGGTCAAGTTTGGTATCATTTTCGTGTAATTTAAGGATGCTGAATTCATTTCTGAAATTTAATTTATACGTTTTCATATAAAAAAAACTTAAAAAAAATGAAAAATTTAATTTCGACGTTATAATCATAACGTTTCAAATAAAAGCCAATATTTTTTTTAATTTTAATATGTAGACAAAAAACAATAATTTTACGAAAAAGTGCATTCGCTTTATTTTTTGCCTCCGCAAATATGATCACGTTTCTTCTTTTCGCTCTCAGCTTGGCTGGCTTCCCATTCGACAACGTCGCAATATTCGCTTGCTTTCCACTCTTTTTTCTGTGCTTAATGATCCACTCTCTCCGGAATACCTCAAATCCTTCTTTCAATACTACGGCGTTTCTCGCGTCCGCCAACTTCGCTCTTCTGGCAATATGTCTCTGTCCATCCCTCCTCACCGAACCGGGTTCATGTCGAATTCGTTCACTGTGCAGGTGGCGCGTCTTTGGAACGGACTTCCTTTCAACATAAAAAATGCGCCTAATAAGTTCGCTTTCAAAAAATCCGTACGTGCTTTCTTTGCTAGCAGAATGAAAAAATCTTAGTGTATTATATATTAGTTTCATAATATGTTTCGTCGTTATTTATATATATATATATATATATATATAGGTATATAATATATACATGTACATATATATCATAGTATATTTGTATACGTAATTAATATGTTATTCGTAATTTATTGATTGTTTTTGCTGTTGTAATTGTAGCACCGCTCACAATCTCTCTGCTTAGCCTTAAGGTTGACTGGTAGAGAATGCCTTATGGCATTAAGTCCGCCTTTTGTACTATAAGGTTTTCTTTTATGCAATAAAGATTAAATAAATAAATAAATAAATAAATAAAAAGTCCTATTATTCCTCATTATAAGAAGTATACACATAGTATATGTATTTTAATAAGATGTGGACAAAATAAAATAAAATTTTGAGTTACTTACGACAAAAATTCCATTGAATAGGATACAACGATATGGTTTAAACTATGTCATTGTGTATGTATGGACTTAAGAACAAATAATACGAAGTAAATTGACACTAGAATGAATGAATATAATTATGTATATAAAAAAAAAACAGTTTTACTACAATGAACAATTGCTAACTATATAATATATACTTAATATTGACTATCATCTTCTATATCATCTATGACTGTTCCGTTGTCTATTACACTGCAACAAATGAAATAAAAATAAGTGTTAAAAGTAATACACTCAAGAGCAATGAAAATACGTTACATCATCATCATCATCATCATTCTTAAGAACCTGGCCGCGTAGCCAACATGCTAATCGCTTACGCTACGTAGCGATCGCAACGCAACTGTCACTGTCGCACTAATATGGAAGAGTGATAGAGAGACACAAAGCGTTTCGTTGTCGTAGCGATGGCGATTGTCACCTTGGCTAGGCCGGCTGGCTCTTGTCGGTAGAGTAATCGCCATTCCGTTCTTCTCTCTGCCACGGTTTTGAGCTCCTGATACGTCACTACGTAGATTTTCTCTTTGGCCTGGTCCAAATACGCACGATTCGGTCTTCCTCTGCCTCTCTGTTTTTCTTTTCTGCCTTCAATTATAGATTTTATGTAAGTATCGTGACGTATCAGGTGCCCCAACATGTTTCCCCTTCTGTTTTCAACTGTTCTCAGCAGAGATCTCTATTCGCCTACCAAATTTAATACTTCCGTGTTAGTTTTCCTCTCTTTCCAGCTTATACCTTCCATTCTTCAAATGGGTTACATTGTATATTATTTCCTAAAAAGATTTTGAGAAGCTATCTGAACAAAACATTACCTGGAATTGTCGCAGGGTCCTCTACAGTTGCATAAAAGTGTGCATGGCAGGCCTTGTTTTATGCAGGAACATTGACCTTTATAGGCTTTCTTGCAGCCACATCTTGTTATTTGGCTGATGGATTACCAGATATAGAGCTGGGTGGTCCACCTAGGCTTCCAGACTTCTCCGGTATCTGTCCAGCCCCAGTCCGCCGTCCATAATTTATGATTTTATGGGACAAATCACCTCCTCACCCTACCCCACCGCACCAGAAATCAAGATGGCTCCCCTTCCTAAAATGGCCTAAGGATCCTAAAGACTCACTATGCAAAAGGGGATCTCATCATCATCAAACGCCATGAATTGCATAGCTCACATCTTTGTATCCTATTTAGTGAGCTTGTGTTCGAAAGTAGGTCTAAATATATATTTTTTTCATCCAGAGTTATCAAATTAACATATTCATGTTTATACTTTTTTTAATGAGGAATAATAGGGCTTTTTCGTAAAATTATTGTTTTTTGTCCACATATTAAAATTTAAAAAAAATCGGCTTTTATTTGAAAAAAATCGAAACGTCGAATTTTTTTTTTTTAATTTTTTTAAAGATTTTTATATGAAAACGTATAATTAAATATAAGAAATGAATTCAGAATCCTTAAATTACACGAAAATGATACCAAACTTGACCACAAGGCAAAACTTTTTTTTTACAAATTTTGGGGGGCACCCCTCCTTAAGTCAAAATTTTGCATCAAAATTTCGATTGGCTCCCCTTCCTAAATCAATCTGTAAGTCAAAAGGAGCAACTGTGTAAAAGGAAATTCCATCATCATCATTTGCCGTATATTGCACTTTTTTGTCGTGAGCGCCACGGACTATAAATACACAGGCCGTTCGAATGATGACACGAGCGCGACGTGATGTTGCACTTGAAATGGCTTCACTGTGTACGGACTGCCTTATTAAATCTATGGTTGCAACCGTCACGAGAACTATAAAAAGTGATTAACTAATATTCATATGTAATGCAATATTGCTGCATTTTAAGTAATATTGCATGCTGTCTGTGATCAACTTCAACACAACAACAAAGAATCGGCTTTAAATTATAGAAGAAATGAAACTTACACTTAACCCAAAATTAACCGTCAAAATTGCAAGAACTTATCTTGCAATAAGCTGTATTCTTGTTTGTTAAAAAGCTGCATTATTGTTGTTGGGAGCTTAGGGAATGTTAAAATAGGGAAATTAGTTTACAAGCTTGTTCAAAAACTTTTGACAAATATTTTAGTGTATTTTTCTTCCATAATCACCAAAAATCTGGACACATCTGACGAAGCGTGAGTGGAAGCGTTTAGCAGATATAAAGTAATGTAAAACTAGGTCGCAGAATGCAGGTCCAGGTATTTACATCACACAAACACTTCTCCTTTCGCACTCCAGTACTCGTTAAACTTGGAGATTTGAGTTATGCTTTAAGTGGAAACGCCGTTATTCCAGTGCACAAATCAATCAAAGAGATTAAATCAATCGTTGATTTAACTCAATAACTTGCAATTTGTCATGTACGTTGTGTAAATTGGGTCGTACATAGATTGTAAAACGAAGGTTGTCTCTCCTGTGGACAGGACAATATCAAACAGATACCGTCGTCTACCTGAATCATAAGCCTTTTTGAGCTTAGGTACATATACTTACTGTAGGATTAGGTAATTTTTGTAAGATTGGCCCGTAATATATTACAATAGCTTTTTGGGTGGAATTTACATTCTTATATAGTTACATCCGAACCTTGAAATAACATTTTCTATTTATTACTTAACTACAGTTTAATTATGTAATTATGTTTAGTCTACTAGTATTATATTACAATAAAAAAGCTCTCCGAGTACGGTACAAAAGGATCTCAATTTTGCTGAAAACAAACATGACGCAGCAAAACTTCGAGGCGTGCTGTGGAGTGCTTAAAAAGTTAAAATACATATTCATTTACTTCGACTTTTGTGTCTAATTTGAGTAATATCTAAAAGTTTAAAATGTACATGAATATTCGCTCTCTTTGCCCTTGTTTAATTAAACGGATTGATGAAAGTAAATAGGTAGTACGAATAACTCCCCAGCTACCTATTAGATCTCGCATATACGGCATAATTTAGTTTTTACTAATTTCCAAATGAGAATAGGTAGAAAAAAGCTACTCATTATTACTTGTATAGGACTAAACTTGATTTAGATAATATTAAACTGGCAAACTAGCCAAACGTTGGCAAATTGGTCGGTAGAAATAATGATATTAATGATAAATATATATACAGTGTGTTACCAGGATCCGGGCTTTTTTTTAAGGGAGGTTAAAATATCGTATATCTATAATGTAACCATGACACAAATTTAATTAATAAACTAAATTTCAGACTTCGTTAACTTTCTAACAAAATTTTAATTGCCCGCAATGTACAGCAAAGTAAATTGACAAGTAAGTGCTAATGACAGCTCTTCATACTTTGTTTATTACGAAGTTTATTTCAAGATGCACTTAAGATAACTACACCAAATTAAAGCCACTCTGGTCTCATTGATAAATACTTTACTACCAACTAAATTAAACTTAAATACAAACCCCACATTCTAATAAAATAATACATTAACACATTACTTGACGTTGGTTTGGTACCTGTCTGAAGTGCTCGAGAATCCTTTCCTCAACTTGCACTGGCATGTTCCCGTGCATGGCCCTTTCAGGCTGATCAGGGGCGATTGGCCTATTTCACGAACTCGCTGAAAAGCCGCTGTTATCAATCGAGCATTGTGTGGATGTCGTCAATTTGGGAAGTGTTTCCTATAAAGCCTTAAGCCTTGAGCTGCAGTTCCACGTGTATCAACAACTCTCGAGCATTGTAACCCATTTTAAAAAAAAGCTAATACCAGTTTTTTTTAATATTTTTTGGTTTGTTTTGACAACCCGACGTGTTGACTACTTTTGAAATTGTCATGTCAAAGTTGACAAAAAACTCTTTAATTAATGTATTAAAAGCTCCATACATGAACCCAATGATAAGGACGACAATAATATTACGATAGTTGTCTCAGTTTTTTACCCTTGTACCACGACATGCCTTGTACCACGTGCGTTAGCGATATGAGTAACGACGATTACGCAGTACACCCACTACATTGCGTGTGCGAATTTTGAAAATTTAATTGAGCAGTTAATTTACATAATTATGATTTGCTAATACACGCAAACAACTGCTAATGGATCATATTATTACCAGTTTTAATAAAAACCCGCATGCCGGTAACACACTGTATTTTTTACGTACGATTCCTTTGAGTGGCTAACATGGGAACACCCAGATATTCCGAAATATGTTTTTCCGACTTTCATAACCTCGATTTTCATAATCACGATTCTTTATACGTCCGAAATATCGAAATTACGACTTTGAAAACCACGAAAGAAGAAAATCACGACTGCGCTATTTCCGAATACTTAAAATCAGATTGTCATATGAACGAAAGCTTAAAGTTCCGATTTAAAAAAAACCGAAAATATTTTTACCGAATTTGTCTATTCCGAAAAATCATTGACCGATCGGAAATAAAATAATTCGGTATTCAGAAATTCGATCTTTTGTAAACTCGGAATAATGAAATTCGTGATTTTCAAAAGGGAAGTAATTAAATGGTCAGCCGTTTTTAAAATTGATCTGCAAAAAAAAATGCATATAAATCATTTGGACATGCTAGAACTGCTACCTTTACAGAAACCAACTGCTACTAGAAAAGTGGGTTAGGTTAGAACTGCAACCTTTACAGAAGCCAACTGCTACTAGAAAAGTGGGTTAGGTTAGGTTAGAACTGCGACCTTCACAGAAGTCAGTTGCTACTAGAAAAGTGAGTTAGGTTAGGTTAGAACTGCGACCTTTACAGAAACTAACTGCTACTAGAAAAGTGGGTTAGGTTAGGTTAGAACTGCGACCTTTACAGAAACCAACTGCTACTAGAAAAGTGCGTTAGGTTAGGTTAGAACTGCGACCTTCCCAGAAGCCAACTGCTACTAGAAAAGTAGGTTAGGTTAGAACTGCGACCTTTACAGAAACCAACTGCTACTAGAAAAGTGCGTTAAGTTAGGTTAGAACTCCGACCTTCACAGAAACCAACTGCTACTAGAGAAATGGGTTAGGTTAGGTTAGAACTGCGACCTTTACAGAAACCAACTGCTACTAGAAAAGTGGGTTAGGTTAGCTTAGAACTGCGACCTTCACAGAAACCAACTGCTACTAGAAAAGTGGGTTAGGTTAGGTTAGAACTGCGACCTTCACAGAAGCCAACTGCTACTAGAAAAGGGGGTTACGTTAGGTTAGAACTGCTACCTTCACAGAAACCAACTGCTACTAGAAAAGTGGGTTAGGTTAGGTTAGAACTGTGACCTATACAGAAACCAACTGCTACTAGAAAAGTGGGTTAGGTTAGGTTAGAACTGCGACCTTTACAGAAACCAACTGCTACTAGAAAAGTGGTTTAGGTTAGGTTAGAACTGCGACCTTTACAGAAACCAACTGCTACTAGAAAAGTGGGTTGGGTTAGGTTAGAACTGCGACCTTTACAGAAACCAACTGCTACTAGAAAAGTGGGTTAGGTTAGGTTAGAACTGCCACCTTCACAGAAATCAACTGCTACTAGAAAAGTAGATGTAGGTTAGGTTAGAACTGCGATCCCCCTTCCCTAGAAACTTACTGCTTACAGAAAAGTAGGTATAGGTTAGGTTAGAACTGCGACCCTACAGTGAATAACTGTTTTTAGGAAAGTAGGTTTAGGTTACGTTAGAACTGCTACCCCCCGTAGAAACGTAGGTACCTTTATTTGTTAACAACAAATTCGGAATATCGTTCTTCGGAATTTAAAAAATTGGCTTATTTAAAATAGGAATCACGTCAAATCAGAATTCAAAATTTCGGAATAATGACAATTCGGAATTCGTGATTTCAAAAATCGTAAATGTTAACTTCGGTGTTTCTCACTATCGGAATTGATAATTTCGGAATTGTGTGGTTCGGAATTTAAAAAAATCGTCGGTTTTGCTATTCGGAAATATAAAACTTCGTGATTTTCATCGTTCGGTAATTACGACAATCGGAATTTTGATAGGTCGAGCATTTAAAAATCGGAATAATAATATTCGATATTCTAAAATTCGGCATAAAATATTTCGGAATTATGTAGTGTACCCGTCTAACATAGAGTGTTGGCAAAATTCAAGAAGATTAGGGATATTTGTTAATGACAGGCTTATTCAAAATTGCAGACGTTTTCCTAAGTAAACATCACAAAAAGGTTTTTGTAGAGAAACCTGAAGAATTATCATTAATCACGTCTGTTGATCTTCCCTTAGACAAGTTTGTATAAAGTGTATTCATAAAACAGTGTCCTTCTAAATTTCCGTCGAACAATAAATGTCGTCTTAAAGATTGATTAATGAATTTAAAAACAATTTAGATATAGAGATTAAGTCGGCAAAAACTTTCAAGACGCAATTAACGATCGTTATCAAAGGATTACGGCCATTCAAGTTCCCCGGACTTCGTCCAAAGGGGTTTTCAATAATTAAAGTCCGACTAAGAAGAAGATAATTAAATGCACTTCTATATATACCACTAGAGCAGCTATATCTGTGTTAAGAAATATTATCATGGGATTCATAACCTAACTTTTTTTTAGTACTACTATCTTTATTCAATAATCATAAGTAATACATAGGCAAAGGGTTAGGTAGGTAATACATATGTGGGTAGGGTATAAAAGTGGTTTCAATCGATGTGTGGAAGGGCGGCACCGTCGTCGAACCCAAGCCACCTGGCGGTGGACTTAAATTTGAATTCATAACCTAACTAACCTTTAATGTTAAGCCTTTAACTTTATAATTTTAAATGGAGATAAATCACATGTGGTCGCGATCCTCAGCAACGAGGGAACGAGGAAGAAGTGAGAACCTTTTAATTTTACCAAGCATTCCCATAAATATCCTCTCCTCATTTTATCTTCACACCCTTACGGTATGATTTCCGGATAACGGTAGGTAAACAATTTAGGTATCAAGTAAATAATAAACTAAAGTAACTCGTGTAGCCCAAACTTCTAGCCAACCAAACTTCAAAACTTTCACATAATTTATAATATGGATTACCTATGGATTACCACAATATTTCAACAAATCCTGTACCTAATGGAATATGAAAATTATTCAATGTACAAGACAACGTGGTTGTTGAGCTTGAGCCACGTGCACCCTTTATGACTGCGGCATCTACGACCGAGGCTTCCTTTATTGCATACAAATATCTTATTTACAGCTGTCCTGGAAGCAAAGCTATAGCTAAAATTCTAATTTAAATTGGCAACTAAAATGTTCTAAAAGACGGCCCGATTCAAACTTTAAGATAAGTCAAATATTACGTCTAGATACGATATGGATTATATATGTCAATGTCAAAAGTGACGTTTCTTCACTATTGACACTTCACGTCATTTTTGACACTGACATATTTAATCCATAGACGTAATATTTGACGTATCTGAAAGTTCGAATCAGGCAGTAAGTCACTACAAAATCTGTTCGAGGCTTTACCCAAGTGCTGCTGTAATCCCCAGTGGCAGAGTGTTAAAAGTTGCACGCTAATCCGACCCACTCTGACATTACAGTTAAGAAGCGCCCATAAAACAAAGCAGGTGTGGCGGCAAAGCGACGCCAAACGGGCAGCCAAGCAGCCAGACCACTTTAAATTGCTGTGTTTCAAGATTTAATTGCTGACCTCCCTAATTAAGCTGCCCTTTAATGTATGTTGGCACAAATTGGGCTTTTCGCTCGCAGACCCTCATTTGAATTCTACAAAATCGTATACTTACTTATGTATGGAGTACAACTGGCCGGATACACCGGATTAGACTAAAGTTTGGCTCGTGAAAAGCTTTCGGAACTATTCGCTCCCTTCCAAAGTTACGGGTAGATATCTACCCCGAGTGCTTACATTACACTTATTGGATCTATGAAAATAAGAAAGAACCTTTTTATTTAGAATGCTGTGTTTTTTTGCTGGAATACAAAGCATATAAGTCATGTGTTCCATGTTTAATGTAGAAATATAAAAATAAGAAAGAAATACTCTATACCAATCCCTGTAAACAACAGGTAGGTAGGTACCGTAACCATAGAGGTGGCGACTCTATACTAACAGGCCTATTCGGATTTCGAGATAATCACAAGATCTTGAGACGATTTAGAGATCAACTAGATCTACATTAGATATCGACTAGATGTGACTTGGATATCTAAGTCATAACTTGTCGAAATCGTTCAAGAGGACCTCCAGAATCGCGGAAACGTCAAATTTGACATATCTATCTTACAAATATCTTTAAATTATCCATATCGTAACTTGTTGAAGTCTAGTAGAAATCTAATTCATTTTCCGAATCGAGCCGTAAGACACGCCGATCTTCTTGTCTTTACGCTATCTTGTCATGAAGTCACAGTTTTGTCTTATGTGACCTTACTTCTGTCTACGTGTCATTTATGTGTAGCAAAGCAATCATTATTTTCATGAATATTCTGTCAACTCTTATAAGGCAATCTATAGGTACCTATACTATACCTAAGTAGAATTTGTATTCTTTATTAACAAAGACAAATCTGAAAACAATACCGCTAGGTCACATTATTTAAAACTTTCGCGGAACTATTGCGTTTTAGCAATTATTCTTAGCAAAAAATACGAAACTAGTCCGAGGAAGTCTGCAAATTGAAATTTTCGCTCACGGCGGGCAGGCAGTGTGCCAGTTGAAAGCGGGACGGGACACTTTTCTTTTCCAGTCTCTTTGCGCGGAGCCGAGACACTTCATTCGCCCGCAGAGCTGAATCATGACACATTGTTGTTGTAAGACAACAACGCAGATTTTCTTTTAAAATTCCAACTGGATTATCATCTTCCATCTTATCGAGAAAAGTTTGGCTATTGAGACCTCGCCGTAGTTCCACGTCCAACTCGAGACAAGTAGGATGCTCTCTACCCCAGTTTCATGGTATTGAAAGATTTATTATTTTGTTTTTATTTTATTGCTTCAAACTTCGGTCTTGCGGATGTTATCGCTGATTTATTTTCAGTAAGTTTTGTAACCAGCTAGCCACGACGGGAAAACGAAAGATGAAAAACTGTTTTATAAAAACTTGCGCTCGCTATGCATTTTACAAAAGAAAACTCCTCAAACTGAACTCGACGATTCATACTTCGATACTCCATTGATTCACATTTAAAATATAAAAAAATTTGCTTTTAACTTTAAATAAAACTTTAAATAGGTGCCTATATTAACCTACTAATGTACTCTTTTCTTTGCTTAACAATTAATTAAAAAGATACTAAGGACATTTAATCCCGCCCTATAAAATACAACGTTAAGGTGGTTCACATACTAACACCGCAATCTGCCGCAAGCCCCGAAGCCCCGAGGGGATTGGGCGACATACAACAGCCTTTGATAGCGATCTAGTAAACGAGCACAAAACAACAAATAAGTAGGAAAATTCTGTTCACACCGATAAAAACATTGAACACGTACTCTCATAACTTTTAAGATCAATTTAAATGTTGTTTAATGTTCTGTGCGGTTTACAAAATGTGTGTGTATGTGTGTATAGGTACGAGTTATATAATTTGCGAATTATTTCAATCATATCATATTTAGTATTATTACAAAGCCGTTTAAAAGGTACGTTGTAAATAAAATTTCTATTTAACCTCGTTCGATTGAATAGTTGCAAGTTGTAGGAAATACGTACCTAAGTCACGGTGAAAATTAATACGCTAGCAACAGTAGCAACTGATATGTTTGAAGTCGGTACCAAGCCAAATCTTAAAAGCGTCAACAGACTACTTTTTGATAAGATAATGTAAAATTGAACATGACCATTTTTATATTTACTTTAATTTAATGTTTGATTTTCGTTTTAATTTCCAATCAGACATTTAGTATATTATGATATTGTTTTTTTTTATTATTTCAATTTAATATTTTAAATAATGGTAATGAACAATATTTTAACTTAGTGTAAATAATTACTAACAAACAATATGTAATGCCTATTTTTGAAATAAATTAATTGAATTACAAGATACAAGAATTGAATATGGATTCCCGCAAAGTAACGCCTGATAGGCCAGGGCCAAGGCCAGGTTGGCCCAAAAATACTTTGAAATAAAATGTTTAGGGATAATTTTCTTAGGGGCATCCATTAATTACTTCAGGGGAATAGGGAGGGAGGAGGGTCAAGCCGAATCTCACAATATCTCCACGTGGGGGAGAGAAAGGGTTTCGAAAAATATCGAGTGATTATTTTGGGGCATAACATCAGGTATAAGAGGCAAGCTTAAAAAAATATATCTCAAAAACACCTCACGTGATTAATAGACGCCCCCTTACTTAAATTAGTGTAGTAAATGAAGCAGGTTGTTGTATGGAGACCCATGCATTAATTTCTCAGTATAGTATGAGCCAAAACTAACATATAAATATCAAAAAAAAAACACTCCTAAGTTAGGTATTTATACGTAAAAATACAAATCTGTTTATATATTGAACTGAGTAATTCCTCCGTCCAAAATTATTTTACCAAATAAGTTATTTGTATCAGTATGTAATACTTGAAAATAATCTAAAACTTTTGTCAAACATGAAAATATTTTTTATGATAATTCCTTTTTTTGTCGCTCATTTTCATCGGAACATTGCTCTGTCATTTTTTTCTTTTATATGATCTTAGAATATAATTTGGCGTAGTGGGTAAGAAAAAAAAAGTGCATACCCAAATGTATGTATTTTAGAACTATTAAAAACTGAGAGCGGAAAATTTCTCAGCCTGATTTCTTTTTAAATATGTACTAAGTAGTCACGTATACACTTAAATCCAAAATATCCAAAAGAAATATCATACCTTGTACAACCCGCTCCCTAGACACTGCTCCCGATATGTTTAGTTTTCAATACGCTCGTTATTTTTTGGATGTTTTTATAGTTGAATAGAAAGACAACTGTGAATTTAATTCAGTAAATAAAATGGATAGAGAAATTTTCCACAGCGAGTAAAAAGGCAATTTCTGAAAAGAGTACAGTTACATGGTAATTTTTTTAGATTTTCATTCTGTAGGTATAAAACTGCAATAAAATGGCATTCCAGTGAAAAAATTTGACGGAGCAATTTTCCGGTCCAAGACACGCCAAAAAATATATTTTATTAATATTGGTATTTCTGCTGGGATATTTTTTTTTTATATTTTATATATTGTTGCAATACGTTACATGAATATGTCCGGTGAAGAAAGTTTGAACGGAGCATTTTTCCGTAAAAAGATATTAACGATTTAAGACTTTAGGTATTTACTTTAATTCTATTATTATTATTCTTTGGAAATTTATACAATACTTTTTATTTATTGATACTTTATCATACTTTAAAGTTTTTTCTGGCTGAGGAATTACTGCGGGGTCCGCTACCTTTATTTACTACACTAAATGTCTTTTACAAAATGTCATTAAGAATGAATATAGGAATATTATGTATTATCTTCAAAATATTTTCCTTTCGGTTTGACACACAAACGCAAACGTTTATAAAAATTATCAACAAATTACGCGCAGCAAAACTCTTTGTTAACGTTTTTTGGACCAACCTGTCAGTTAGAACAAAATTTTGACAGTTCCGAACAACTGACAGGCCGATACCGTTCGGCGGACTGTTAATCAGTGGGCCCCTTTAGCTATACGGTCAGAACTAAAAACGGGTTATTAGGTAGGAAGAATTTCGGGCCTCCCCATTCCTACTGATTCATTGTTGTACTGCTGATTCCCTGCATAATATGGTTTTAACGGGTAGAACCTCAAAAGATTAGCAGGTTTCAGACAAGTAATCGACAGCAATTTCATAAAGCAAATCGGTAGGCATTTTGATGATTTAAAAGTCCCATGGCTACAATGCTTATTAATTATAACTGAATTACTTGGTCATGTTAGAAGGTTCGCTCATGTAGAAATGACAATCGTAAGGACTTCCTGTCGTCTATGTCGTATACGTCGGTTTAGTATGTAGCAACTAAGTATTTTACGTGTTTGGATAGCTGCCGTTCCTCAACCCACCAACCGGAGCGGAGCGGCAGCTGACGTCCACGAGGGTTCATTTCATTACACAGCACCATTACGAGTTATCGCCCGGGATGCAATTTCTGACGAAATTTCTACTCAAAGGTTAACTGGAAGAGATCCCTCAAAGGGATAAGTTCGCCTTTGTACTTCTTACTAATTGTATGTTATTTTTAATATGTCTTTTTGTACAATAAAGAGTTTACTACTACTACTACTACTAAATTTGTGCCTGGCCTGCTTTTCTCTGTGCTTTATTTTAGATGTAGGTACCTATCACTACCTAACTATCGTTGGCTTTCTAACAGTAACATGTTTTCTGTTTGCCTGTCTATAATGGTCGAGTTGAATGCGATACGTACCTTCTGTATGTAACTATGTACTTTGTCTCCATATGTCCTCAGGCTGCAGTTTGGGACAAATCCCCCAGTTACGTAGCCGGCTGCGCGCGGCTAACTGCGATCCCACGTACGAGGCTGCACGATGCCAACGTTTAAAACAGTTTCACTAACTTTGTAGCACTTTTTTTTACAAGCAACGACCTACGGCAACTCAATAACTCATTTATATAACTAAACTATAACTGCGTTGCGGATAGAAAATTACGGTCCCTGAATAAAAAACAAATCAGTATTACTGAAATGAAAACTAACATGTTATGTTAGTGCATGGTATGTTGTGGGTAGTCGTAGTAAATGTGACTTATAGGTATAAAATAAACAGCCGACTTTATTTTTCTTTACTAGATTATACCCACATCACTGTATATTAAAATGTTTCAACAGCAAAATAATGGTTTAATGAATTCCGTTTTGTTTTCCCCGGCACTTTGCAGGGCGCCCTTAAATATCGCCTTGTTCTCAAGTAAATATAAGGTGCCAGTTTTTATTTCTCACTTCAACCAATGAAAATCTGAAACGGGAAAGCTGACCCGGGCTTTCCGGCAATTATATTAACAAACATTGACGTATTATATCTATGGACTGGCCTTACGGGCACTAAAATGGTACTAGTTCAGCGGTGTGACTCAACAATTCGAGCCAATCGCGCAGCCTAACGCAGCTAGTTGCGACCAATCGCTCGCGTGATGCGAACTAGCAATGCGGATATTCCAATTTTTGATTAATATTACCTATACCTATGTACTTTGTAAACGTAGAGGCTTTGGGGTAGGTACTTCGGATGGAATTTCAGTGGGTATACACCTACGTAATATTCGTAACTAGAATATGATTTTATATTGAATTACACTTCATAAATTTAATATGCACCCATTTACTGTTCTTAAGTGTACCTATCTATTATCTATGTATCTGTGTGTGTATGTTAAAAATAAGAAGAAAATAAAATTAGATTATCCTATAGTTTTCAAATCAGATCCGTTGATCACATGCATTCAAAGCTGCGTTTATCGTACAAAACAACTGCGCGCTATTGGTCATAGAATTTTGGATGGTATTTTTCAAACAGCTTGGGTACGGTGATAGCTATATTTCCATATAATGTTTAACCTTAAAATGCAATATCTTGCAAAATTGTATTGAGATGACATGTTACCGTAGAATCCAAGCTATTTGAAAAATACAACAGCAAGAATCAAAACTCACGCAGTGCAATTTAGAGCCACAAGCATGAATTATGCTTAGAGCTGCAGACGAGAGAAAACTTTATCTATGTAGTTATAAAACTTCTGTGAAAAATTCTTTCAACTAGAAAATACTTAGACGACTCGTTCATAACGCGGTAAACTGCTCGCGCCGCGCAATGCTCTCAAATTCGCTGCGACTTGGGCAGGTCTGTTATTCATAAAGCCGGCCGAACGCTGCGATTCAAGCAAACCACTACGTTGGCAAACAAAGCGTACGGTATTCTTGATGGTAAGTAGTGCAGTATAAGTAGACGCTTGCAACTACATAGGTACGCACAATTGCCTGAAAAGTTGGATTTTATGGTACACATGCGGGGTGGTCCAAAAAAGAGTAGGTGAGGGTTAGTTAATCTCAGCTAGTTTTTCTAAAGAGACCAAAGGTGCCATGTAGGGATTTAGTCCCTTTTTAGTCTCGAGTAGACGTGTGCGCCGCGCCGGCGCGCCGCCGCCGCCGGGCTTTTTGACCACGCCGCCGCCGCCGATAAATGATCGGCGTGAAATCGGCGTGACCTTGAGTGTTGTTAATTAGCTATTCCAAGTTGGTTTTTGGATTACAATATGTTTTTTTTGTAATATTTATGGTACAGTTGTCAAATATACATTAATTATTAATTAAATGAAACTAAATAGCCAGTTGCAGAAACTATTTGACACACCAATTAAAGTAACAGAGTAATCCTAAGTACTCACCGTTAACTGTTAACGAACGAACGAAGACTGCTGCCTTGGACAGCTAGAAGAACAAACCCCTCCCATTCTCAGAGAGCTTTACATCGCCACTCAGCTCTTCCCGGTATGCCATGGGTGAACTTTTAGATTCTTCGGACATATTATCCATCGCATGATGTGGAGGAACACATGAATTTAAGCCGAATGACTGGCAAACGGGCTTGAGTTGGAGCATGTGTTAGATGGTCGAACGCTATGAAGAGGTCGCTTGCGGCAGTTTGCACCGTGCAGTCCATACGGCTTATGACCGCACGAAATGGAGACAAATTACATGTGGTCGCGATCCTCAGCAATGGGAAAATGAGAAAGAACAGTAGCGTGCCTAGGGTTTCGGAGTAAGGCAAGCCGAAAGATATATTTTCAGAAATCAGAAATTATTTATTTGCATTGATACAGTACGGGGATGTTACAATATATGGTGTTACAGATCTTGTACCTAGTTTGCATGCAAGCGTGCAAATTCATCATTATAATCATAAATTTCAATAAATATAAAATGTTAAATTTTTCGTTATAAATGTCCAATCTCACTCTTTGGACTCAAATGAATTTGCTAGCGTACCGCGGCGAGTTATCATAGTGCACAGGGCATACTAGGTACTACTATAACTACTAGATAGAATCTTACAAACATATCAGAGGGCCTACCGCGAACACTGAAGTTTGCAAATTGCATGCTTCATTCTCTGTCACTCTAATTACACCTTAATTGGAGTAAACCAACAATCCTTGTGTTTTGTAAACGGCCGTACAAAATTTTCTCTTAATGCGACTGACTTATCTGAGAATACACAAGTCGGGTATTGGAAATGATATCCCGTTTTTCTACAATGTTTAACGATTTTACCTTGTCTTCGTTGAGTAATACGTGGACGCATCTCATACCGTCACAAGGAACAAATTCATCCATTGTTAACACTTATAAACGTCACAATAAACAAACAAATCCACAATCACTACTTACCTAATTCAAATTCACTTAAATAAATTGAGCTTTCGTTACTTTCGACTCGACTAAATAATAATACACTTGAAGTAAACGCGTGCCCGTGCGAACTTATGCAGCTAACTTCACACCAAAAGCCAGGCTTAAATCGCCTTATAAAATTACTATATATACCAACAAATAGTTACATCGTTCTATGACATCGTTCGTTCGTTTTGTAGGGTTAGAGGGCCAAGAGCGGGAGGAAAAAGCAAGCCCGGTTGCAAGCCGACGAGTGCGAGCAGGATAGCTAGAACATCCTACGCCTGATTTCTTTCGCGCGGATGAGGCGCCACCACGGCAAAAATTTGTAACACGCTGGCGCCGCGGTCCGCGCGCTGTAGCTAGAATTTAATAATACGGGTTCATTTGGCACGCGGTTTAAAAATAATCTATATTGATTATTGATCTTATCACTACGTAATTTCGGTAAGGCAACTAAGGCAAGCCCGGCTTTTGGGTTTGTATGGAAGTACCGCCACTGAGAAAGAAGATACGTCTCAGTGAGCTTGGTGCTTGTACGACAAGAAAACCATTTAAAAATAAACTATTGCAGTCCACTATGTCTAGCAAATTTCAAGGATATGTGGAGTTCTGTTTTGCTAAAGTACGTCATTTTTAATAGTATAAGCCATGGAAATCATGGAAAACGGAGACTTACGGATCGGATCGAAGGTCATTGGGACGAGGTAACCTCTTAATGCAAGCCAGTCACTAGGGAAATCAAGTTATTATACCTATCCTATATAATTTTTCAAACCCTATTTTACTCACAGCATATTCAAACTATACGTAGTTCACTGACCAGCAACCTGCATAGATCAAATTTTCAAGAAAACAACAAATTAAAGATTTTTCTTAAGAAACCTAAAAGTCAAGGTCACGCCGATTTCACGCCGAAAACATGCCGCCGCCGCCAATTTTTTGGCAAACGCCGCCGCCGAGCATTTTTTAATCGGCGCACACGTCTAGTCTCGAGGTCAAATTATAAATGAAATAAGGTCACTATAGTAACAAGATGTTTTATGAATTACGTAACAGGAGTGATGCCAGGGCTCCAACTAACGTATAACTAAAAAGGAAATATTAAATGGGTAAAGCTGCCGGAGACGTGAAGATCCCGTTACTCAAGTAGGATGAACATAAATGTTGCATTAAGTTGGTCTGTCTTCACAAAAATGAGAGCCCGTCGCGGGACAAAGATGAGGAGGAGATAACTTGACAAATTTCGAAAGTACGATTGGGTAAACTAAAACCGCGATAAAATTTAATGATTATCAATGAAAACACTGCGATATACTAATCGACGCATTTAGAGATTTGCATAAACACCACCTGGTCTATTGTGAATGGTGTGGTAGAAATGCTTCTGAAGCAACTTCCTTTATGTATTTCCCATCGACATGCTGAATTTCAAATTTATAAGACCACAAACAGTGAACAGACCACAAACCTTTAGGGGTATTAGTTAATTCATATACCTATGTACTTAATACTGCTACCTTGAAGTATCCCAAACACGTTTAGCGATAATTGTAGTCGTATTCAGCACGATATCCGACGCAGCACGGGCGCGTTTAAATGTACGGTAAATAAGTAATTACCCTAGTGCCAATTAATCGCGTGTCTGCGCACTAAGAAACATATTCGAACTTTACAAATTGACCATTTTTATTTAAAATTACTCCTTGGGTGTCTCGGTCGTAATAATACATACTTTATACTAAATATTATATAATATTTATATACCTATTAATAATTATAAAAGCGAATTTAAATCTGTCTGTGTGTCTTTTACCTCTTCACGCTTTAACCACTGAATTCACTTAGATAAAATTTAGTAAGTATGTAGAGTTGTAGACACAAAGGATATATTTATCCCGGAAATCAAGCTAGTATAGCATACATATTGATGTGAATTATATGTACCTAAAGTAAAGTTCTAACAGGCTTCGCTTATCTGGGTGAACTTTAAATTAATATGTAAGTATAGCTTATTCTGACTTTCCTTCGCAAATACCTCATATCGGTATGTACTCATCTCATATTAAAAGTCCGTGATCATAAGACTCATGCGTAAGCAATATTCTTTGTTATTAAAGATAGTAGGTACCCTACACTCGCCTGCTCGGCGCACGAAAATGTGATAATGCAAGTTGCTCCTTACTTATTAGATAATTAAATTCCATCCTCATGAAGGTCGTTGAAAGTCGGCGGGCGGCTTATTTCTGAACTTCCGCGGAAATTCATTCGTTCCCGAGGAATTTGAAAACTTTCAACCCGTTTCATTGGACGTTTTAACTAACGAGACGCACATGATTAGGTACCTAAAGGATCATTCCAACGGTGCGACGCGAACGAATGCTACTTTTCTAAAACTGATAGGTACTTTTCTGATTTTACTTAGAAAGTGTAGGAAATTTTTGTAGCATTTTCAGCAACGATTAACGAGTATGTACCTAGCTTTATTGAACGACACTAGGGTTGAAATTGTGTGTTTTAACCGTATCGGTGTTGTAGCGCGATTTTTAATTACAAATCGATTAAACCTACTTGTATTTAGTACTTTTCAGAATACTAAACCGATTTTCACCAATTCACCAAATGTGGCTACCTAAGAATACTTTCAAACAAAAAAACTAGATCAAAAACCGTTAATTCGTCTGGGCGCTAAAAAATGTTATGCAACCACAAACTAAGGTGTAATTAAAATGTGTTACGATTGCTGTATTACATCATAGTTCCATTAGTTCCAACAAGCATTGCATTTGGTTTACAAATGCTACAGCGTAGGTCATAATTTAATGGTAACTACATCTATTAACAAGAATACAACAACACAAGACACAAGACACAACAACAACAACAACAACAACAACAACAACAACAACAACGACGACGACGACGACGACGACGACGACGACGACGACGACGACGACGACGACGACGACGACGACGACGACGACGACGACGACGACGACGACGACGACGACGACGACGACGACGACGACGACGACGACGACGACGACGACGACGACGACGACGACGACGACGACGACGACGACGACGACGACGACGACGACGACGACGACGACGACGACGACGACGACGACGACGACGACGACGACGACGACGACGACGACGACGACGACGACGACGACGACGACGACGACGACGACGACGACGACGACGACGACGACGACGACGACGACGACGACGACGACGACGACAACGACGACGACGACAACAACGACAACAACAACAACAAAAACAACACCGATTTGAATAGATCAAAGTGATGATGTCAACATTGCAAATGGTATGCAGAGTTAGCTTAGTCCGACTATTCTCTGCATGAAAAAATAAGATATTTACTTAATTTTTAATTTAAGTAAGTATTTGGGTTAATTGCTAAATAGAATTATTGTTACATTTAAACATCCTAATAAAGTAACTAAAATGTAAAACGTAATACTAAACTAAAACTAAACGAGAATGACAAACTCTTGTCTTGAGAATGCATAATTGCCTAGATAAACGTACCTTGGCAATTATGAATTCCACCGACTCTGGTGTTTAATAGAAACGTTTATATTACTCGGCCAAAAACCAGTTTCTTTGTTGTACTTGGGTCGTTCTACCGTTTCGTGCCGATTTGCCACTTTTTTGGAGATTTTTTTTATTTTGAAGTTACAGTGTAGAGTTTGATATTGTGAATGTGTATACGTATTGTGTATATTATTTTATAAAGGCACCTATATACTAGTTATACTTTTGGAATACAAATAAGGAATGTAATGAAGGCACAGATGGAAATGAAAAAGCAAGGGAAGGTAATGAAACACGAATAGAAGGAAATGAAATTAGATTAAATATAAATTAACTTTATTGGTCAAAATCAAAGTGATAATATTTTAAACGATGGAACCATAAATATCTTGGCTTATAAAAAGTATATCTACCCTGTTGACATGTTTAATATAATAACCTACTTTTTAACAATACTTTTTAAGATGTTTCAGTATTCGTTTTCGGTCTCATTATTTGTCAGAACTAGAAACAAATAATAATGAGATTTGTAATGTAAAAAACTGCTTACATAAATGAAATTAAAAAGGCTTAAATTATCTACAAATTGTTATAAAAAACAATCGTTATTTATGATAAAATATATTATTCGGGAAAGAACTGAGGTATAATTTTAAACTATCCAGTATCGATGTAGGTAATGTGACTTAGCCGTCTTTGTATAGGGCAGATACTGTTTTTTTAAATAATGAAGTGGGCCGGAATATTACATTTCGGACACGACCATGATAAGCCGTTTCAAAGGGAACGGCAGGCCGAGGTAAAGCTGCAGGACAGCAGAGCTTGGAGACGAACAAATAGTTGTGTATTAAAAAGCAAACTAGCGGACCGCAGACACGATGTTGAGCTCTAAAGCCATTGGAGGTCGAAGAGCGTACTCTACGAAACACAAAATCCTGTGTAAATAGAGGCCAAAGGCCGAGTACGCCCCAATAATCAAAATACTTATTATAAATAATAAACTCCTAAAAAGATGTAGACTCAACAAGTCGCACTTTCGAGGAAAAATGCAAAGGTCAAGCCGCAGGAGGGTCCGAAATCACATTGGTTAAATTTCAAGCTCTCTTAGTTCTCAAGTTAGGTCTTCTATGGAAGCGCAACGTGATCAGACGGACTGGGCCTTCAGCGTTTATGCGGACCTCGGCCTTTGGCCTCACGTAGCAAAGTTCTGCTCTCTTGCAGATTGATATTTGGCCTTGCACGGAAATGTGCCCCTATCTGAAGCTCCCCCGGGCCTTCGGCCTTGCTTTTTAGGGTTCCGTATTAATACATTCGGCTATTGGTTCTTGTTTGAGGTCAGCTCCATTGAAGCTCAGTCTTTGACCTCGCACGATTGTGCCCGCTGCCAATAGTTAAAAGAAATTTTTAACACCTTTTGCGGAGCCCGGCTTTCGGCATCGGTTGCATTTGGACATTGAAACAATTTAAGGTCTACTCTCCTGCGAAAGCTCGGCTTTCCGCCTCGCAGAAAAGCGCGCTACAATCGGACGCTCCGAGCTGCTTGCTCTTTCTTTGCGGAACTCGCAGAAAGCGGTGGGAATGGGACGCTTCTCTCCAGTTCTAGATGGTGTTGGACCATTATTTCATAAACTTTCTATATTCTTGGCCTTTAGACGGTTACAAAGTTACAAGAAATTTCCCTGATACGGCTAACCCGTATTTTTAACTTAGCACTAGAAGAGGCTCCCGGGAGCAAATCTTTGTGAGACCCTCCTCATAAATATCTGGCGTCGGAGGGCTCGCTCTTGAGCTTTATTCAAGAACTATCAAAAGTTTTCAGTATTTTAATTAGCATAATTTTTTCATTAATAGGCGTTAGATAAGTTTCAATAGGGTCATCTGTCCAAAATGTTCCGCATTTATAAAATGTTGGAAATATGATGTATCTATCCGATATATTTACAATATTTGCCATGAAAAAAAAAACTACTTACGCGCCTATCTGCTTATTTATATGCAATATCCACAACCAACAGGATTCCCATGACATAATGTCGGGTATAGGTAAGAACCTATACCCTGAAACTCTGTCAAACGGTCGAAAGAATTGGACATACATACGTTTCAAAACATGAGAGTTATGATTTAAGAGCGTATGTGTGCATATAACTCTTGGGCTGTGGGCTAAAAACATAAAAAGGTATCATCATCTGTCATACAAAATTATTGTTCATTTCCTTCCAAACTGGCTCATTTCCTTCACCCGAAAATATTGGAAGAAATGGAGAGGGATGAATTGGAGTGGAATGAACTTCCGGCGGTTTTTTTAAATTTCTTTATCGTCTTTAAGGCTAGAATGTCATCAAGTAAAAGTAATGAAGATATACCAAAATGCTAACAGATTATTAACAAGGTGATTTTTTTGCAATATATATAGCACCAAATTACTTAATGGATAAAAATGAGTAGTAACCGTGACAAAGTGCCTTTCCGGTGAGGAGAACCCAAATTACTCGTAAATCAAGAGCGCGAAACCTCCTTCGTTGACGTATTGCGGTAGACTAAGGTAGTAAAAACACGTAGCAATCACAGTTATTCGTGAATAAAGGCGCGTTTAGATTTGGCATGAGTGGCAATTTTTTAGAGTGAAAATGAAGTCTTTCGCGTGACAAAATTAAAAAGTGCGTTCTCTCTATGATAATTTAACTTTAAAAATACGTACCATGTACCATTATATTACTGATTATGTGCTTATTTATAAACAATAATGGAAAATAGGGTTTATCTGCAAATAATAGTGTTTTTAATTTTCGAACCCAATGGTACGCCAATTTAGGTCGAGGGAAATGAATTTTTCGCATGTTTTTAATTTTTATTTAATAAATCATTAGGTTTAGCTAAATTCCAAAACTGGCGCATTTTCCGTAGCACATAAACATACCTTTTAAAAATAACCACATGTAAAAAAATATAATTTTAAGGCTTGATGGGGGCTCGGACACCAAATCGGCACGAAACGGTAGAACGACCCACTTACCAACTTTTACATTTTTGTTGAAGTTGAACGTTTGTTTCATTAGAAAACTTACACTACTTTTTTTAGGCGGTTAAACTACACAAAACCTATCACCACATTGCCATATTATTATATTCACAAATTAATATACTTACGAATTTTCACAAATTAACTTTATGTTACGCATTACGCGTTATACAAAATCCAGAAGTGTCATTAAAATATGTACATACAAAAATTCAAAATCATATGAGTGACAGATGGTATCTGAGACACTGACACCACATTAACACTTTTTTTTAATGGCCTGGAAGATAGAATAATAAAGTACTTATAAAGTCTGTGCGCGGAAAGAGAAGAGTGGTGGAGTGGAATATTATGAGGGAACCAATATATGACTCTTTTCCTTCCGCTAAGACTTCTACAATGAAAAACTTAAATAGGTACTATCTCGTAACAAGTACATATATGTATATTATAGAGTTTGTTGCCCACCAAGCCAAGCACAACAATATATACGTCTACCCAGTGGCGGATTTGCCCTAAGGCCCAATAGGCCTTAGGACATTAGGAGCGACAGCAAGGCTTAGGGCGATCAACACTGCAAATCCGCGACTGCGTCTACCGTTTTCTCTTTTTCTCCTCCTTTCTTTCGGGCCGGGCCTTTATTCTTCATTGATTTGCATGTTTTCGGTGATAAGGGTCAATATTGATTAGCACAAAATAGTGACAGGACTGGATACTGTCCAGATTGGTCCAGATTCACCGGACGGGATAAAAACTTGAGTAATGTTAAGCAAACCTTAAACTACTAGACATTAAAAACTTATCGAAATGAGTAAATAAATGTCAACTTACTGTCACTCACCCATTAAAACATATGCATAAGGAATTTTATTATTTAACTGTGACGCCTTTATTGAAAATAATTCCTAATGAATGAATCTAGTAGTGAACAGACTTCCAAAACGACCGAGTCGTTAGATGGCACGAATGATGAAAATTACGAAGAAAGCGACGACCGGAGGATGCCTTTTGTCTCGCGTCATATGGCTGGAGACAGGAACGCTGGTGGTTTGTTTGTAACCAACCTGCTGAAAACCTGGACTGAAGTCTCTAGGCTTAACTACCTTGAATGTCTCTCGGACAGTATAGTCGGAAGTAAGCTCAAATCCTAATAAAAAAACCGGACAAGTGCGAGTCGGACTCGCCCACCGAGGGTTTCGTACTTTTTAGTATTTATTGTTATAGCGGCAACAGAAATACATCATCTGTGAAAGTTTCAACTGCCTAGCTATCACGGTTCATGAGACACAGCCTGGTGACAGACGGACGGACGGACGGACGGACAGCGTAGTTTAGTAATAGGGTCCCGTTTTTACCCTTGGGTACGGAACCCTAAAAATAATTATTAATTTATTGACTGTCCAAATTAAATCCTTAAAATCCAGTTTATTTATTTATTTTATTTTAAAGTTTATTTCAGGCAACTAGGCCATATTACATATACCTTATAGACTAACATACTCGTACATATAAATTTCATAAACTTAAAAACTAAACACTATTTTGGCGAGACAACGGCGTGGCGTGGCGTGGCGTGGCGTGGCATGTTATATGTGAATATCTGTGAGAGTCAGGATCGCGGGTGTACCTAAATAAAAATAAACAAAAAGCATACCATATTTTAGTACCTAATTTGTACTATTTGGTACCTCCTTTAAAAAAATTAGTACCTCACGGTATTAAAAGTTATTACCGAAAAACATTACACCCGCCATTCTGACAGTCAGAATGGCGGGTGTATTTTATTACGCAATGATCCCGCGATTATTGATAAATTCTATAAAAGCCAAATTTTAGTACCTTTTTAGTACTTTCATATTCAATTATAAATTGAGCCATTTTATTTGTGGTTTCCGAGTTTTACTCATTTTACACTTTACATTGCTATTACAATTTTGCAGGCGCTTTAATTTTTCACCGTATCGATTTCGTTTTTAAGAAAAAACGCTACGCTACAACTATTGTTATTACGCCAGGATTTAGTACCTTTTACGTTTAATTTGTTACCTTTTCACGATTAATCTGTTAAGTTCAATTAACTATGAAAATTACGTCTTACAAATGGCCAGGCGCCATGTCATAGAATTCTTCGTATGAAAAAATTCTGCTCTTCATTGTGCTTGTAATTGTGTACCTAATACCTACTTTTAAGTATATGGTGATTAATGAAATAAAACCCGCAAATTATGTCTGTTTGTCGGTATATGACTTCTCGTCCCGTTGATGTCCTTTTTAGGGTTCCGTACCAAAAAAGTACAAAAGGAACCCTCATGGTGCGACTCTGTCCGTCTGTCCGTCCGTATGTCACATCGCTAAATATATCGAGAACTACGGAAGCTATCGATTTGAAATTTGGAATGATTATTTGTTTATGAATTTTTAATAATTATGGAAAATGCCCAATATAAAGAGGGGGCAAAATTTACAAGTCTATGGTTACTAGGTCGAGTAGGATATCATTTGAAAGCGCTCGAATTGAACATTACAAAACATTTCTTTTTCACACTGAAAAATAAATTTATATTTGAAGGAAAAATGTGAAAAACAAAACTATTAAGGTCAATGTGGCCAAATCCGTCAGAGGAGTAAATCCGTCCAACAACATTTGCGACTATTCTAACAACAGTATGCACTTGCTGACTCGATCGCTAAAGCAGAGAGCATATTTAATACCAGTAGTCAAAAACAGATCACAACAGTAGTCAGAAACAGCGCTCAGTCGCCAGTAAATGAACAAAAAAAAAACCCTATTAAAGTTCAGGTGCGCTCCGAACTTGATATTGAGCTAAGTGTGCTGCTCTGTTTTGTGAAGTTGGGATCAGACGATGTAAGTTAGGCATTAATAATGGCTTATATAGAATTTTAGACGATGCGAGAACTCGCATGCGAGTTTCATTACACTGCGGTTTTTGATCGGTCGGTTGAATTGGACGTAACCAACAGTCCGCAAATTCCGCAATGTAACTAAAATGCATGCGAGTTCGCGCGCAGTCTAAATCAGCCCTTAGTATGTTTATTATTGTTCGATATGCATGTTTATCGGTCTTTTTATCCATTTTACATTATAATCTCATGGTGAGAAACCATGGGTGGTTAAAATTTGTGTTTACAAAACTATCGAGCGGACAAATCCGTCAATTACGAAACGGGAAAAATCGTTTGTGCCGGAATTTCCCTATTTCATATATTGCCAACCTTTTTTGATTTGACTCACTTAGGTAAGTATAACTCATATCATACTCATGCGGTGATGCGAGATTTTTACTGAATTGTCAAATTTCTCATATAAATTCGTGGTAGCTTTCGTACATCAATCTAAGATATCTGTGCTGTATTATTTAAAATTAAAAAGTAGATATTATTTTTAAACTTTTTTTAAAGGTTTAATTTAAAAATAGGACGGATTTGCCCCAAGAATATATTTGGGAATAAAATCTAAATTTAACCTTAAATTGAGTTCACTAAGGTTTAGTTTCGATTAAGGGTATAGTGGTATTTATGTTCACTTGACGTACTTACCTACATGTTTGTAATACGTCACGATACAAGAAAAATCGTTGGTTGACAGAAATGCCCCAAACCCTAGGGAAAATCCGTCAACTGACATGTCTTTAAAAAAAAATCATATTTAAATAACCAGCAGTACTAGGAGTTTAATATGAGTACTTTTATATAAATAAATAAAATATGTATATAAATAATTAAAATTGGGGACATCTTACACAGATCAACCTAGCCCCAAACTAAGCAAAGCTTGTACTATGGGTGCTTGGCGACGATATACATACTTATATAGATAAATACATACTTATATACATAGAAAACACCCATGACTCAGGAACAAATATTAGTGTTCATCACACAAATAAATGCCCTTACTGGGATTCGAACCCAGGACCATCGGCTTCGCAGGCAGGGTCACTACCCACTAGGCCAGACTGGTCGTCTATAATTCATAGGTTAAATAAATGCTTAATCTATTACAGTGATAAGGTTTATTAAAAAGTTAATATCATCATAGTTATGACCGGCCAAAGTGAACTTAAACTATGACGGAAATGCCCTCATTGACCTTAAATCCCCCCCCCCCCCCCCCCCCCTAAGTATCCCCGAAAAACCAACATACATACAGTGAGTATTTTAGTTACTAAACGTGTCTGAACACCAAAAATGTAGTCGAGAAGACTAGTAAGAGTGGGAGTGAGGCCACGGGGAGGCTCACTCGCCAGAAAAAATAGAACAAAATGGATCCATTCGACTAATTTACTGACTAATCTACTCGACTAAATTGTTGGTGTTCAGACACGTAGTACTCGCAACTCGCCACTCGACTATGTAGTGAACTAGGCTAGACATTGATACTCAAGGCGGTTTGTGTACAAGTGGCTTAACCGCGAAACGCAAAAATCTAAACTTCGTTATCTGCCTCTCTATCGATCGAATATGCAAGAGTGATAGAGAGGCAGAAACCGAACTTTTGATTTTCGTGTTTCGCGGTAGGCCCTGTGTTGGTGCTAGTGACGCCCTCTACGCAGAGTTTTGCGTAATATTCCCTGTGGGGTCGCTTTCCGTGCCATATTCATACTCAGACACAGCGACCTTGTCAGAAGAAAAACTGTACCAAGACGATAGAAAAACATCATGTAATAGTTAAATGAAATAATTGCTTGTATTTCTAAAAGGTATGTATTTCAATCGTATGTCTTCTTAGCAAAATCAACGGGATCCCACAAAGAAGTATATTCATCACACTAATATACCGACAAACAGACATAATTTGCGGGTTTTATTTGATTAATCAGTAATCACGATATACTTAAGAGTAGGTATAGGTACACGGTACGCGGAATTTTTTCATAGGAAGAATTCTTTGACATCGCGCCTGGCCATTTGTAAGAGATAATTTTCATAGTTAATTGAACTTAACAGATTAAACGTGAAAGGGTAACAAATTAAACGTAAAAGGTACTAAATCCTGGCGTAATAACAATAGTTGTAGCGTAGCGTTTTTTCTTAAAAACGAAATCGATACGGTGAAAAATCGAAGCGCCTGTAAAATTGTAATAGCAATGTAAAGTGTAAAATGAGTAAAACTCGGAAACCACAAATAATGTGGCTCAATTTATAAATGAATATGAAAGTACTAAAAAGGTACTAAAATTTGTCTTTTATAGAATTTATCAATAATCGCGGGATCATTGCGTAATAAAATACACCCGCCATTCTGACTGTCAGAATGGCGGGTGTAATGTTTTTTGGTGATAACTTTTAATACCGTGAGGTACTAATTTTTTTAAAGGAGGTACCAAATAGTACAAATTAGGTACTAAAATATGGTATGCTTTTTGTTTATTTTTATCTAGGTACACCCGCCATCCTGACTCTCACGAATATCTCACCTCACCTCACGGGCACTATTATTTCCCACTTTCTCAGCCTAACACATATTTTAAGGATATGGGGGGGTTCATTGAGTAGGTCTGTGAAGTAAGAGCGCGGAAAATATGTCCGGGCCCGGGAATGGCCGGCGTTTATCATTCACACCAGATAACCTTTACGTTTTTGCTGTGAGAGCGCGTGCTGGATTTTTAATATCTTCCCTTCGACGATTCCACTGATTTTGTTTTTACAAGATTTGGGGTTGCGATCCCAGACATTGTTATTTTTTAGGTTTATATCAGTCATGAGAGTGTAGACGTTATAGAGTAGTAAATGAAGCAAGTTGTTGTATGGAGACCCATGCATTAATTTCTCAGTCGATGAAATTTTGCTTGGTTATTGTATAGTATGAGCCGAAACTAACATATAAATATCCAAAAAAAAAAAACACTCCTAAGTTAGGTATTTATACGTAAAAATATAAATCTGTTTATATATTGAACTGAGTAATTCCTCCGTCCAAAATTATTTTACCAAATAAGTTATTTGTATTAGTATGTAATACTAGAAAAAAATCTAAAACTTTTGTCAAACATGAGAATATTTTTTTATGATAATTCCTTTTTTTGTCGCTCATTTTCATCGGAAAATTGCTCTGTCATTTTTTTCTTCTTATATGATCTTAGAATATAATTTGGCGTAGTGGGTAAGAAAATCAAAAAAAAAATGGATACCCAAATTTATGTATTTTAGAACTATTAAAAACTGAGAGTGGAAAATTTCTCAGCCTGATTTCGTTTTAAATATGTACTAAGTAGTCACGTATACACTTAAATCCAAAATATCCAAAAGAAATATCATACCTTGTACACCCCGCTCCCTACACACTACTGCTCCCGATATGTTTAGTTTTTAATACGCTCGTTATTTTTTGGATGTTTTTAAAGTTGAATAGAAAGACAACTGTGAACTTAATTCAGTAAATAAAATGGATAGAGAAATTTTCCACAGCGAGTAAAAAGGTAATTTTTGAAAATAGTACAGTTACATGGTAATTTTTTTAGATTTTCATTTTGTAGATATAAAACTGCAATAAAATGGCATTCCAGTGAAAAAATTTGACGGAGCAATTTTCCGGTCCAAGACACGCCAAAAAATTATATTTTATTAATATTGGTATTTCTGCTGGGATATTTTTTTTGATATTTCATATATTGTTGCAATACGTTACATGAATATATCCGGTGAAGAAAGTTTCAACGGAGCATTTTTCCGTAAAAAGATATT
The DNA here is from genome assembly GCF_910591565.1 of Cydia splendana. Lineage (NCBI taxonomy): Eukaryota > Metazoa > Arthropoda > Insecta > Lepidoptera > Tortricidae > Cydia > Cydia splendana. The sequence continues at coordinate 10,559,341 of NC_085974.1, forward strand.
AACGATTTAAGACTTTAGGTATTTACTTTAATTCTATTATTATTATTCTTTGGAAATTTATACAATACTTTTTATTTATTGATACTTTATCATACTGTAAAGTTTTTTCTGGCTGAGGAATTACTGCGGGGTCCGCTACCTTTATTTACTACACTATTATATGTTAGTAGTTTTATTTAAATCTTATTATATGACTAACGTTAATGTTAGTCTAACGTTAAGGTGGCCCTACGACACGTGCGACTTTCTCATTGGTTTAGTCCGAGACTGAAAAGATAACTCCCATGGTTAACAATCTACTATTTCACCACACCAACTGGTAAAGGCTCTCTGGATTGTTCAAAAACTGATGAGAAGTTGCATTTTATCCACATGTGGGACAAAGTAATGTGATGCAAATTTTGAATTGTTTACCTTTTGTTGGCTGGTAGAATTGACTTCTAAATGATCATTTTGAATGATAAATATGTACATAAGGTTCATTTGGATTTGATTTTGTTTGATATTTTATAGTTAGTATTTTCCTTGCGTTAAGTGTGGTGAAGATTTTGTGTTTCACTCGGTGGCAAAATTTGTTTTGCAATATTAGCACGAGGTGTTAAACAACTACTAAAACACTTAAGGTTCCGTCCCACAGGCGGGTGAGTGTTTTATAAGTAAAAGCGGCCCGCCCCGTTCACGCCCCGCCCGGAAAACGCGCCTGTGTGACGGAACCTTTACGTTACTATTAATATTTAGCAGTCGCTTGTCGATGAAGAAAACCTCCTCCGTACCTCCTACCTCCGTAAATCCGAGAATAATAAATTCAAAGGTATGAAGTACCCAACCCGCTTGTGGCCAGCGTGAGACTATAGCTCCACCTCTCGTGTTAAAATACTTACACTCAGGAGCGGGATGTATATAGCCTAAATACTTATATATTTTTATCGGGACTCAGGAGGATATGTATTAAAATATGACGCGATTTAGGCACATAAAAAACGGGTTGCACTCCGGGAGTGCCGACAGAAGTGAAAACTCAATGACTAGTCCAAAATGTAAGCAGCACTATGTATACACGGTGTAACATGAGGAAACCGAATAATTTTAACAGCGTATTCCTGATCATATTTAGAGACAAAAATGTCCTATAAACTTTTTTGAAATTCGCCTAGTTTCAGAGATAATATTAATTTAGAAATAAACAAGTTTTTGTTGTTACATACTGTAAAAGACCTTTTTGATGGTGATGTTGCTGCTATGGGACGTAGTCTAAATATCCTTATTGATAGATGTCAAAAAGTGACAAGTAACACTTTGCAAAAAGTAGGTTTTAGGAAAAAAAAAGGAAAAATCAATTTTCAGTGACAAGTTTACCCATAACATTTATTTTTTATGTACAAATACATTCAAAAAATTGAAAAAACAAAACAAAAAAAAATATGATTTTGGCGAAATTGACCTAAACTTATACTACATTTTTTCCTTCTTTTGACCTCAGAAATGCGTGGTTAAAATTATTCGGTTTCCTCATGTTACACCGTGTATAGCTGATCAAACCAATTTGTCAGTAAATAGGAACAAAAAAAACTATACTCATCCTTTTATTTTGGGTGCCAGTACTAGTGTAAGACAAAGATAGTATGATTCTCTCTATCTATGTTTGAAATTAGACAGTCCTTTGACACACTATAATTGACCCATCCTCCTTTCTATTGAAAAACTTTAGTTCCGAAATTGCTGGCCAGTGAGCTTAAATTTGTAGCGTTAATTGTTTAAAATTCGAATAGAAATTGTAAAGTTACCTTGCAGACCTCGCATCTAAATATATTTGGTCATGATATTTTGAGTTTTATTCACCAGTACTAGAGTTCACTTTTATTAGCGATTTCATCAAGATGAAGCTTTATTGAATTATATTTGAGTGATATAAAGTTAGAATGTAACTGTGAGATCCTCGTATTTCAGCCCGTACAAGATTAGAACATTGAGCTTTATTGCTTAATATAAAAGTCCAGTTTTAAATAATTGACCTGATTATGATACGTTATGACTAAAGTTCTTTGGTGAATAACATTGTCCGTGACACATGACGTCAGCGTTACGTTACGCGTTACGCGTTACGCTGAATCGAGTTTATCATTTTTTCCCCACCTCAAAAAGTGCTCAGCGCCGCTAAAGAAGTTTTCACTTCAAAAATTACTCAACTAGCTTACATTACATATGTCTGACTGAATATGTATATGTTGGATTCTTTCAGGTGGTATCTTAAAACAAAATTTAACAGTCCATAGAAGAATCACGCTCCCTTCTCAGTTGCTCGAAGACCTACGGAGTTACCCAGAGGACATACTTATCGAAACAGTAAGCCCAGTCATTCCCACCACATTATATGTATGATAAAAAAAAAACAGAAAATTTTCAGGCTTTTTGTTTCAATTCAACAAGATACTCGCTTCATATTCCATTTCCCACTACGGCTCCGAAAATTGAAAATTCTTTCACGTTTACGGGCTCCGGAAAACGGCACGAAATCTGTACGGTTACCATCAGTTTGTCACTGACATAAACGCCGTCGAGAACGTAATTTACTTTCTATACATCCCGTTTGCACTAATATGCGAGTGCGAGCGAGATGTATAGAAAGTAAATTACGTTCTCGACGGCGTTTATGTCAGTGACAAACTGATGGTAACCGTACTGTTCGCGTACATTATTAATTATCATATTTTTCCAACTCCGAATCAGGCATACCTGAAAGTTGTTTGGCGTTGCATGTAAAATTCATGAATATAAACTTGGGCATGAAATATTTTCGTCAACAACCCCCTTGGCAATATAATATGCGACGCAGGTAAAAGGGCCGTTAAACATCTTTTGAGGTGATGTAGGGCTCAAAAGTAACGGCAGGATCGCGTCCCCAGTCCCCACCAATTTGATGTACGTCCCCTTGAGTAGGGTCACATTTCATCACTCGCCGCGACTAGTATTTCCCCGAGGTAAAAATGTCTTATCGGATGTCGTTTTAACTTGAAATACTCGTACTGTGATTTTGCCAACCGAGAGAAATCAGAGAGCTCATTTGAAAGATTAACAAGAGTTACGTTTGTTTGGGTTGCAACAAGAGTTGCCTTTTTACACAATAACGTTGCTTCTCTATGTAGAACGTTAAGGTCTCATCCCAAATATTATTTTTATGTACTAATGCCACAAGCCGTAACAGAATGAATTTATTCTTAGTTCCCACATAACGTGACGCCATTGATGAACGAAGAGCAACTCTGGGGCTGCTTCTACAACTTCCCTGAGCTGTACGAGGACGCGTACTCGCCGTCGGTGCAAGTGCTCCGACTGCGCGACGTGGCCGAGCTGGTCGGCGGGGTCCTGACGAGGGACATGGTCGCCGCCTGCCTCACCTACCTGCACCGTATCCCGATACTGGAAGACTACGTTTATATCAAATTAAACCTCACAGGAAAGGTTAAATCGACTCGTGTTTATCTAATTTGTAAAACCATTTTTGGTTGTAGTCTCTGTAAAATCCAATTTATTTATGTAACAGATTTTTAGACTTTTTTTAAGCCCTCTTTACAATGCGGACTGTTGATTTTATTGTAAATGAAGTCATAACTCTCATTTATTACTGTCTTAATGCGGCTTAACCATGCCTTAACGCCTTTTTCAATTACAGCGATTGCAGAATATTGACGTACTGCAACATTATAAATATTTGGTATACTTGGATTTATCGTCGAATCGGCTGTCAAACCTAAGTGTTCTGTCGCACCTTCTCTACCTGCAGTATCTGTCCGTGAATTTCAACAGACTGGAAACCGTATTGGACTATAGCACACGTAAATAAAACATTAGTCTAGTATCGATACGTGAGTTGGATTACCTGTCCCGGGTGTAGCGACGGGAAGGTTAACGGTAACATAATGTACCCAGCGGCCCCGCTCGCGCTCAATTCGATAGCTCTCGTTTGGCTCGCGCTAACCGGAAAGCGGGCGTTCCCGATGCAATGCGGGAAACGTGGTCCCGTCTTGGCACAAAACACCGGGTTTTATCCATTACAGAAGGTTTTCCTATTTACCGACTGGCTGTTCACTGATCTCCTCATTTCCAGCGACATCGTCGTAAGCCGATATCAGTACCGCGCCTGATTTTTCCAACCGGAAAAGCAATCGATTCTGCGAAAACATGTAAAAATACTACAAATCTTAAAGAGTGGTTTTCTGTTTCAGCGCAATGGTTTCTCACAGAAGTTCATTATAAATACAATTCAGTGAAAAAGATAAGAGACCTAGCTATGTTTTGGTCGATTACTATTTTAGACTTGTCTCACAACAACATCAAAAGTATAAGCGGTCTGCAAAGTTTAAGGTTTAATTCATATCATTTTTGTTGTCAGTTACGCGTTTGCTCACAAACAAGTACCTAATTATGACAAACTTTTCTAGATATCTTCGTCATCTAGATTTATCGTTTAACCACATCCAGCGCTTGGAAAACTTGAACCATCTGCGATTATTATGGTTGGATGTGTCTTACAACAACATTTCGAGCTTCGAACTAGGACCAGACGAGGGACTTTGGACGTTATTGGAACTTGACTATCTAAATCTGAACGAAAATAATTTAAAGTCCATGAAGTTATTTTCCGGATGTACGAGGTATGTATGAGATATTTGTTTAAAGTATTTTCCAAATGTATTGTAAGGTAAAATGTCCCAGTCTCTTTTGTTTTATAAGTTATTAGGTACTATTTTTTTTAAAGCGTTTTTCTATAAAGAGTTGTCAAGATTTTGTATTCTTTTTCTAATCATAAGAAAAACGAAGTACCTAACATATAAGTAATAAGCATAATACGCATAATACAGAGGGCCGCGAGTAAAATAAATAGACACCATCATAGCAACCTATTTAACAAAATAACATAACTAATATGCTAAGTATTATTATAATTATCAAAGTATTATATTATAAATATAATGCGTTCTCATTTTATAATCTTGCCCGGACGTTCATTAGAAAGGACTGTGAGTTTGACGCTTGACCATTCCAACGCGCATGCTCGACCACCAACGATTTTTTCTTAATTAATATAAAACATAATCTACGAGTTACGATGTAGTTTACTTTTACATATTGTGTACACGAAATCACTTTCACGCAGGCTACACGAACTCTACGCCCGCAACAACAGGCTCGGTTCACTGCTCGAGCTGGCAGTTTACATGCGCCAGCTGCGCCGGCTCACTGTGCTCGATCTCCGCGCCAACCCCATCTGCGAGGCGCCCGGATACGAGCACGTCGTCTGCGACACCTTTCCGCTGCTTCTCAACCTGGACGCTACGGATCTTGATCCTGTCCGTCAAGTAACTAACCTAAAATAACGAACTCTACGCCCGCAACAACAGGCTCGGTTCACTGCTCGAGCTGGCAGTTTACATGCGCCAGCTGCGCCGGCTCACCGTGCTCGATCTCCGCGCCAACCCCATCTGCGAGGCGCCCGGATACGATAACGTCGTCTGCGTCACCTTTCCGCTGCTTCTCAACCTGGACGCTACGGATCTTGATCCTGTCCGTCAAGTAACTAACCTAAAATAACGAACTCTACGCCCGCAACAACAGGCTCGGTTCACTGCTCGAGCTGGCAGTATACATGCGCCAGCTGCGCCGGCTCACCGTGCTCGATCTCTGCGCCAACCCCGGCTGCGAGGCGCCCGGATACGCGCACGACGTCTGCGATACCTTCCCGCTGCTTCTCAACCTGGACGCTACGGATCTTGATCCTGTCCGTCAAGTAACTAACCTAAAATTATACACCGATATGAAGAAGCTAGAGAACTTGGAATTTTGCCTACTATATTTTTAAATTTGATACGTTAAAGTTGCCACGCAAGTTGACCCCTATCAATCGACGGAGTGCATTGGACCTGTGTTCCAATCTGAACATTTTATACGATATATTGTCGCTATTCCTCAATAAACGCTATGGAACTGAAGCCAGTCCATAAGCTAAACTAAGTACGCAAAGCCAGAAGAATTTCGTACATTGACCCAGCTCTTCCACTCCAATATCCCGCTCGTGACAGTCGGAATCATGGTCGGGACACGGACAGCACAGTGTTGGCCGAAACGTTAAAAACCATTATTGATCATTAACCATTACAAATCGAACCGTTACGGTTACAGTTTACGGTTCAATTTGTAATGGTTAATGGTCAATTGCAATTAACGTTCGGCCAACACTAGACACCAATATAATTACGCGTCTTCGTGCGTCTTTACTGCAACACCCAGAAACAACGTTAAATATTTTTTAGACATGATACTAGTCCTCTGAAACAGTTTGCAATAAACCACACTCATATTATAAGACCTTTCAGTAAGTAAGTATCAGTTGCATAAAGTACTATTACCCACATGTGCGTTACGAAGTTAGCTTCCGCTTAATACATACTAAGATTGATATAATGTATCACTGACGTGTCGTATCGTAATGTCCCAAGTAACACACAAGCAGGATAATAGAGTAAAATCATCTTATTCAAATTAAGATTGCATAAATTTTGTGTATAAGCGGTGGAAATTACTAAATTCGGAATAAGAAAATATGTGGGCCTAGTGGGGCCTAAATGCTGAATAAATTTTGCATAGTATCGGTTTTGCATATTAAAGCTGAATAATACTTATTTCTTACACCGTTAGTCAGACATTATTCAGCTTAAAGCATTTGTGGTTACTAAAAGCTGCATAATAGCAGCATTAGCAGCAATTAGCTGTATATATTTTGTGTCGTGAGATATTAAGCAGACAATATTAAGAAAAATGTGATAGTGGCTACTAAATGCTGAAAAGAAGCGTCGGTGAAGACTTTCAACTGTATAAAAGCGGTTGCAGTTTCAGTTTTAATGCTAGTTTTTGAATAAAGGTGGACGCTATTACTGGAAGCTGTAATGAAATCCACATATTATTTGTTATTCAGTAGCTGCATATATGGGTTAGTTATGGCTTTTATATACATAACGTCTGAATAATAAATACTAAAACAACACTTATACTTAAGTTATAGCGATTTTAGTACACATATACTATCTTTTCTTGCTAAAAGCTGCAAAATGAACGCAATGAGCAGCGCTATTCAAACTACTGCTTAGTATCAACAAATGCGCGGTGGAGAGGGTTCCCCCATACAACCATTTCCAGTCGCCGTTACGACGCGGTGTTGACACATCTTGTGTCGACACCGTCTGTTTCGGTCACAATTCCAGTCGCAGAGTCGTCGCCGTGTCGACACAGTTACCAGAAATGGGGAAGGGTCGACACATGACACAAAGTGACATAAAGTGTGGTCGCCGTGTGCACACATTGTTTCGGGTTTGCGACTACTTTATGCCAAAATCATTCGTTCATTCGTTCATTTTGTTCCTGTCAAATGGAAACTGTCAGATGGAAAAATACTTAAATAAAAATAAGTGACATTAATACGCCATCTCTAAAACGGATTACAAGACGTAATTATATATTGTTTGCATTTATATTACAATATGACTTAAATTATTATGGGGAATTAAACTGCTCGAGTGATTTGATAAACTAAGTGTAATATAATCAACGCGCCACCACATTGTTTTAGTTTAGCCGGAAATGAAATTGTTTACTTCTCAGTGCCTGTGTTCATAACTATATTATTTGAAGCATTTTTAGTACTTCGATGCGTATACTATACTTAAATAACAGAAATAACGCTTTACATACTACGAAACTTGTTAATTATGATGTATAAATATGGTTTAAGGCTGAGAAATATTGCAGTCACAAAGTAGTTGCAATGTTTCGACTTTGTGTCGACTCTGTGTTGACACATGACACGCGCTGTCAAAAGTAATAACAAAGTTACTGGTATGTTACTGGATTTGCAAAATGGCTCCTTGTGTTGATTTGTTTTCAGATATTCTCAAATTGTAAAAATTCCGTGGTCAGAGATGGGCATTAATCGATTAACTGTTTATTCGACTAATTCATGGAATAAAAAAAGTTAATTCTCAAATTTTAATCGCGATTAGTTTAGTCGACCTAACATAGATTGAAATTGAATTAATCTGAATATTAATCGAATAAATTATCGATTAAATCTCGATTGAAAGTTGACAGGGGGCCATTTTTGTACGTAAAAATAATAGAAATGTCTTGCATGCAGATGGTAGCAAAACACTTTGTCATAAAAGTCGAGATGGGTGTCGAGATGGGTGTCGATATATAGGTTTTAGGGAGTGCCGATTTCGAAAATAATGACCATTTTGGAATCCGAAATGGCGGCCATGCACTGTGTCATAAAAGTCGTCATGGATGTCGTTTTATACGTTTTAGGGGGCCCCAATTTTGAAAATGATGACCATTTTGGAATCCAAAATGGCGGCCATGCACTATGCCATAAAAGTCGTCATGGGTGTCGTTTTATAGGTTTTAGGGGGCGCAGATTTCGAAAATGATGACCATTTTGGATTCCAAGATGGCGGCCATGCACTATGTCATAAAAGTCGTCATGGACGTCGTTTTATAGGTTTTAGGGGCCCCGATTTAGAAAATGATGACCATTTTGAAATCCAAAATGGCGGCCATGCACTATGCCATAAAAGTCGTCATGGGTGTCGTTTTATAGGTTTTAGGGGGCGCAGATTTCGAAAATGATGACCATTTTGGATTCCAAGATGGCGGCCATGCACTATGTCATAAAAGTCGTCATGGATGTCGTTTTATAGGTTTTAGGGGGCGCAGATTTCGAAAATGATGACCATTTTGAAATCCAAAATGGCGGCCATGCACTATGTCATAAAAGTCGTCATGGGTGTCGTTTTATAGGTTTTGGGGGGGGCGCAGATTTAGAAAATGATAACCATTTTGGATTCCACTTTTATGACAAAATACGTAGCTGCCATCTTGGATTATAAAATGATCATCGTTTTCGAATTCTGCACTCCCTAAAACCTATAAATCGACATCCGTGACGACGCAAGTTATCTTTATTTTCAGATCTAACAAATTGCTACAGAATACAAAGGACAAAAAAGAAGCGAGGAGGTAATGAAACAAGCAAAAATACAGATGATTCCTCGACGCAATTGGGTGATTCTTAAATTGTGTCCAGATTTTTTTTGTCATGAAAGTTTTTATTTTTCACATATTACTCTCACAAGTTCCGTGACATTTCGACCTTGTAATTTTTTAAGTAAATGTTTTTGTTTATCTATGAGGATCTCACTAGAATAGTATAATCAAGGTATGTTTATATTTTATGAATGAAATAGTAACGCAAAAAAAAAATATATTTGTGTTTTATATTCCTGCCGAAGACTTTTATTTTACCTTTTCCTTCTACACAAGTTTGGCCAAGTAAGAATTTAGGGCTCTCAATTTTATTTTGACTTCTACAACTTCTACGAGGCCATGTTTGGTATCGTTTTCGTATAAATTCGCAGTACCAAATTTAGTTAAGGTATCACATTGACACCATTCCGAAGTAAAAACATATAAACTTATTAAAATACTTTCTTTTAAACTCCTCTTCACGCTTAAACTGCTGAACAGTTTTAATTTAAATTTGATACACATATATTTTGAGTCCCGAGACAGGATATAATAAGTTATCTCAAAAATCATCCTTTAAAGGTGTGAAATGAGGTGTAGGGGGGAATTCAGAATTGACTTTTTGAAGTTAATACTGTTTAAGTTTAGGTTTGAAGTCATGTTTTTTCATCATTTTTAACTAAATCAAAGATGTAGACCATCCCAAATTTCATATAAATCGGTTCAGCGGTTATTGATTTCCCGTACAAATTTCCACGCCACTTTTCACACCTTCAAAAAATGATTTTGGTTATAAGATCTATCCTATGTCCTGTTCCGGGACGCAAACTATTTCTATACCAAATTTCAACGAAATCGGTTCAGCTTTTAAGCGTCAAGAAGAGTTTCAAAAAACCGGCCAAGTGCGAGTCGGACTCGCGTATTAAGGGTTCCGTATATTAAGTCCGACTCGCGCTTGACTGCACATTTCTAATAGGTTTTCCTGTCGTCTATAGGTAAAGAACTATTTTGTGTATTCAGACGGACATACATACAGACGCACGAGTGATCCTATAAGGGTTCCGTTTTTTCCTTTTGAGGTACGGAACCCTAAAAAGATTTATTTTTATTTTGTGGAATGGTGTCAATGTGATATCTTAAATGGATTCAGCACCCCAGATTTATACGAAAACGATACCAAACACGGCCTAGCACCTTCACTGATATAGATATATCAAGATAAAATTGAGAGCCCTAAATAAACTTTCCAGAGGCGATATCTCAAAAACTATTCAACATATCGAAAAAATTGACTGAATAAACTTGTAACAAATTAAATTAACTTTCATTTTGTATAAGTGGCCATGTCGCTGAGATGCATAGTTTCCGAGATATAATCGAAAAACGGGAAAATGGGACCTTCAAAGCCCCCTCTCTCCCCCCCGCTCAAGGGCTACGGCCGGGGACTTTTGATATGTTCACCTCCTAACTTGTCAAACCGAGTTACGGAGTCAAAAATTGTGTTCCGAGCATTTCCCTCTACAACTTTTAGAGCATTCGTTGCCTGACCTAAGTAGCTTATTGAATTTCTTTAAAAACTTTTCTGTAAAAGGTTGACGGGTGTTGGGTGTTTATATGGTTTCGGTCGATTATTATCATTTGCATTGCCCATGATGACTTACTAGAATTACGAGCACACGAGACACTAATAGTAGTTTGACAAACCTTGGTTTTCAAGAGGTATTTTATATTGACATTTGCTGTCACAAATTTGCTGTCAGATTTAGTCGCAAACCGCACGCAAAGTGCACACAAATGTGTCGACACCTTGTTACGGAAAAGTGTAGACACGGCGACGACACTTTGTTTCGAAACAATTCTAGACACATTGTGTGGACTCTGTTACGACACATCTGACATTTAGTTACCACTTTGTGATTCTGCGACTGGAATGGTTATATGGGCCGTAGCTTTATAAGTTTATACACGGTCAACAGTGCTACTAGAGCCTGTTTGCTTTGAGCTTGAGCGTGTTCTTATTTTATTTTGAACGCATCTTGCGTATTTATTCTTTAATCCAACCATTATTTAAAAAATCGAGGTTTAGTTTTCTTAACAATTCTCTTCGATTGGTTATTTTACACAAGATGCATTGTCGTTTTAATGACGTAAAACAATTGCTAGCTACCATCGTAAACACTGTTAACTGACCATTTGCATACCTTACTGCAACGAGATAAAGTTTACCAATGGTCATTTAAGGTTGTTGCTCGTTTGCAAACAAGGTGGCAAATGCTAGTTATTGATATTGTTGCATTAAAAACTTGTAGACTGGACTGGGTATGTGAAAAATAAAATAATCACCCCCATTAAAATATAGCGAAATCGGTTCTCCTGTCGATTTTGAACGGACTGTTTTTAGGTTTCAAGTGGGTCTACTCATACCCATCCCACACTATACTCGTACTCATACCTAAACAATACTGCCCATACCAAACTATACTTGTACTCATACCCATGATACCCGCTACTAATATACCCGCACCTTCGCACCTATACCATATTCATATTCATACCATACTCGTAACCACACCATACTCATACTATACACATCTTCGTACTCACTTCGTACATCTTTGCGTATACCTTTACCTACTACATATTTGTCGGAACTGATAACGGAAAAAATAACTGTGTAGTCTGCCGTGCCCCCAGATTTATCATATAACTTAAATATTATATCGCGTTTATAATATTAGTAGGAAGTAGGATTGAATATTGCCCGTGTTACATACCTATAATGTTTCTCATCAAACTAGTGAGGATCTATGTGGTTTTTACCATTTGTGTATAGAACCCTAATATGCTTTAAGATTGCGAAAACAATTACTATTATACTGATGTTATTCAAAACTTGTTGTTCTAAAACCATTATTATCTAACATGTAGCTTAGTAACGCGAATAATGTGAATGCCGATTCAGAAATTTAGCACATAATAGCTGTGGCAGCAGCTTATATTCAGCACAGTCGGACGTCATTACGGTTGCTCATATTCTAACCTCTAAAATTAAATAGGAATTTAAAATGAACTGAAAAACCCATTTATATTCATTTATAAAACTAGTTTTATCGTAGCATAACTTGTTAAAGTACATTTTCTATCACTAAAACATCTAAACACCGCAAAAAAAATTACAAATTTAAAAGTGGAGTACTACATTTTCTATATTTACTTTCTAAACAGTGCATTATTTACGCGGCGCTTTAAAATTTTAAATAAAATGTATATATATATATTAACAGTAAAGTCGCATGCGCAATGAAATTGATGTTATGTAAACATCAAATCAATATATGGGTAATGTCCTCCTTATTTTGTATTCACTTCAGACACTACACTTTGACACGATCTCACAAATTAAAATGGAAGACAAATCATACACAAATAGCTGAATATATTTTCTGTAACAATGCACTTTTGAACCAAAAGCTGCATAACGTGTGACTAACTGAGTCATTCTATACAAAGCCGGATAACTTTGGTTTAAAAGCGGTATAGAAGCTTTTGACAGCCTCTATACAAGTGTTATTCAGCGATTCAATGTGTGGGCACACACTTATACAGTTATTACATTACTGTTATTCAGTAATAAGCGGCGTGGGCTAGCCCACTTTGCGCCCAAACCTTCTGTATAACGTCTGTATAAGCGCTTATACAGACGTTATACAGCTACCTTATTCAGCATACAGTACGGAATGATCTATTATTCAAACAATACTTTTGTGTTACTTGGGGTGATATTGATATGAATATATAAACGTCAGCTCTGTAGCGCATCATATTTAGCTCGTCTGACAAACATGGCGAACTTCAGTTATAGTTGCAAATAATAAATCCGCCTTTATTTTAAATTAATGCGGCATGTTTGCGGTAATCGTTAATACCCGCGGCCATCACTGGCTTAACTGAAAACTTCTGGTTTAACACATATATATTTTACTTACTAGCTGCGGTGATGTGGTTATATTAAAATAATATTCATACGAATTACAATAACGGAAACTTATTAATTACTAATTCAATGTCCGAATGACTTTTTTTAATTGATAAAAAATACACAATATTATTGTTAACCTTTTGGCTCAAAGCAATGTTTTGAAGCATTTGAAAAAAACTTTTTGTATTCGATTCAGTATCAGAAACTCTCTCACCATACATACTCGGTGCATGAGACGGACTATATATATAACTAAAACGAGTGACTTCCAAGTATATCGCGTTCATTAAGTTCATCGTATCTCTTTTAATAAAATTATATTTCATCAAACAGAGCAGATTCAAAATGGATATGTGCCCTGACGTGACCACGTTCGCGTGTCGGCGCCTGCTGCGGATGCTGTACGTGGAACAGTTGTCTCGCGCCCGCGTGTCCGTGACACCGCCCGCGGACACAGAAGAGGTTCCCCTCGTCGTGCTCGTCGGAGAAGAGGCCGTCGGCAAAGGTACCGTGAACACATTCTGCTGCGAAAGCTATAAGTGCTTGGTCATTCGCACTGATATTCCTATGTGTACCTACTTATGAGGAAAAGATATCGTCCGCATGTCTTGAATACAGCTTTTGTCGTCTTGAGGTCGCCCGCATAGACACGGAAGTTCCGTGTTTCGTGTACGTTGGACAAAATCCCTTTAGCATACTTGCCGTGAACATATTCCTGCTGATATATTCGGAACAGCTGTTACGGATATCCGTCACGCCCGCGGACACGATGGAAATGCCCCTCGTCATGCTCGTCGGACAAGAGGTCGTGCGCAAATATTAGCACACTGTTTCAGACTGTTGAATATAATGAATGTTATACGCGAATCTGTTTAAATTGTATTATTTCATTAATAACTATCGCGGTAACCGAAGACGATATAAATTCTATGATTATTTCGCAATCATACCTTGTAGTTTTTCTATGCATGAGCTGTTTAAACAAATCCCTCACATTTATTGTAAATCTTGTATTTTCCACATTACTACTTAACAAAGTCCCACAACCGTACAGACATAACTACGATCTACGATGTACCTACGCTGTACCTAAATAAGGTTTATCATGCCGGTCCATACGGAACACAAGGCGTAAATCGTCAGATGTCAACGCTGCAGTCATTTCTCATCTGGTGCCTTCCTTCTTGTTTCTTTTTTTTGCTTTCATACCATACTATGAGTCTATTAGTCCTAATTACGCAATAAAAGCATGTTACTTCCACCGTATGTTGTTGTTTAATTAAAATGTTTATGATCAGTAGAGCCACTTTGATAGTTGGCTATTAAATAGATATACGCCTCAATAAGGCCAAAGGGTCCTACAAGGTCTGGACAGAGCAAGTTTAACGGGCGCTCGATATTAATAGCTACCAAAACTTATTGATAGTAAAGGACTTCACTTCGAGTTCGAACTATATAGGGATGTTGCGGATATTCGCATCCGCATCCGCATCCGCGGAACATCCGCATGATTTTCAACATCCGCATCTGCATCCGCATCCGCACAAAATCGATGCGGAGCATCCGCATGATGCGGATGTCGACCAAGTCGGTAACAGGAACGTATTAGCGGTAGCGCCGGCGGCGTAAGTGCTAGGTAATTTCGTCATTATACACGGTGTGGCCTGTAACATGAGCAAAGAATTAAAACATAGATTGTACTCCTCAAACGGTGACACTTTTGTTCAACAACTTTTAAAAATTATGAAGTATTTAGACTCCCTATTTTTCATACAAAATAAATATTATCTTCAATGGACGCCATCGCCACGCCATATTATTGTGATTGACGTTGCTTGTCACGCCTTAAACATAACAAAATTCGCAATATATTGCGTCTTAGAATAAACTTTAAAGTGTAATAAAAATCAAACCACAAGTTATTTTTAAAAGTCGCTGAACAAATGTTGGTCAGTATGAGGAGTACAGCCTACAGTTTAATTTTTTGCTCATGTTACAGGCCACACCCGGTATATAATGAAATCGTCTAGATCCCGAAAAGTCGGCTAAGTTACTGTTTATTAAATAAAACGCACCTATATTCTTGCTCAAATACGTTTTGTTTTTTTTAAATAAAAAATGCTAAAAATGTGATATTTGACGTTTTTTAAGTACCAAATCTTGACATCCGCATCCGCATCCGCGGATGTGAGACTTAAATATCCGCATCCGCATCCGCGGATGTCAAAATATCTGCATCTGCAACATCCCTAGTTCGAACCAAGCGCCTGACCGTCTAGCCGACCGTCGACCGTCGACCATTCACAATACCCAATATTAAAGCTCGTAGTGAAATAACTAGAACAAATTAATATATGAACAATAAATGGAACTATCGAATATCTTGATCAAGTAAACCATATCATTAAGAGGGGACTAATGCAAAATTGTAGTTTTTTTATATTGAAATTTTATACCTACGTTTTAATTAAGGGTAAAATTAAATGTCATGAAAAAATCCCACGGAAACTAAACTATATATTTGCAAGGGCAAACTTCAAGCTAAATCTAAAAAAGCTAAAGTTGGTTCGATAAAAAAAAACAACGGGTTGCACTCCGGGAGTGCCGGCAGAAGTGAAAACTCAATGACATTGTAACAGTTTTTCGATCAGCGGGCTCAGCACGGTTCCATTTTTATCGACTATCACTATGCGCGTCCCTTTCGCACTTACATACTTGTTAGAACGTGACAGGCATGGTGACAAGGGATAAAAACGCGACCGTGCTAAGCCGCCAGGTCACGTGTCCGTCTTACGAAGCGTCTTACGTCTTACGCTCTCGCGAGTTTAACATTTTTTCCCCATCACAAAAAGTGCACAGCGCCGCTAAAGAAGTTTTCACTTCAAAAATCACGAAAACATGTCTAATTTTAATTCATTTTCAAATGTATAACGTTACCCTGCATAATATAGGTAGCATTATAATTTTAGTATGAAATAGCTAGTGATATAGCAGAGGGATCTGTATGAAGTGTATTTACTGAGTACCTAATAGAGATAAACGGTAAAAACCCGCGCGGTGGCTAAATCTTTCGTCGTAAATTTCGCGACGCGCTATTACCTATATCTTACCTAAATATATTGCCTTCTAATTTCCGGGCTTTACGCCCTCTCTTAACTAAGTGTAAATCGAAAACTACGACACAGAGGCCTATTCATATAGTAATTTCTTGTTATCAATTTGTTATAGATTTGATTTGTATTTAAATACACTAGTAACAGGCGTCCTACAAAGTTTTCCTCGCTGCATGCTATGAAACCTGGTTTACGTCCACTATAACCCATTCACGAAGCATAAACCTGTTGCAATATTGGTATGATACACCGTAAATGTTGCAGGCACTCTAGCGCGCCGACTTGCTGCCGAATACGACTCGAAGATAAAACTTGGCCGCCAGCACACAACAGCTGTTTTCCATACCCCGGTATTTATATAATTGATTGTTATTTCCAACAACGCGTTTTTTTTTCAAGCCTAAAGGCTCAGTTTCATTGGTCAATATAACTCGGTCGATATACAGCATGCGGTGACACCCCGCAGGAGATATAAATGACGACTGGTAAATTTCATAATGACATGAGTTATAGAAAAGCCGCAACTCGCACACGGGCCCTATCGACCAATAAACACAGTTCTCTGAATGCGTGCCTGAAGGCATCATGCGTTATGGAAAGCGCTTTTAGCGCTTCAGTGAATAAGATGAAATGCTAAAGAGCTCTAAACATAGACAATAAAACCGAAATAGTTAAATTTTAAGCTATAAAATGTGTCTCATAAAAATCCTAACATCTTATTCGAAGCAATGCGAATATTGAAACGTGTTTTAGTTAAGTTTTATGTGGTAAAAAAAGCCTCCCAGATGTTGGAATCCTTACGTTCGACACTAGCCTGGATAAACCCTGCTAAAACAGTTTGCCAACACGGCATTCTCGGAGTTGATCAATTATTTATTTAATATTTTATTATCCTATTTCAAATTTTGTCTTGCTCAGATTATATCAATTAGGTTTACTTTACCAGGGCCACTACATAGTAGTTTCTCGGCAAAAGTTCGATGACATGTTGCTCGCGGGCGAGTTCCTCACCTACAGTGAAATGGATGGCGAATCATACGGACTGAGTAAGTAACTAATATGTACATTTTCATCACACTTGCTCGAAAAAAAACTTATTTCACGCAGGTGTACTAAAGGACAAAGTCCTATATTGATCCCGCGGAAGTCATGGATTGAGAAAAACAAGTTTTTTTTAAGGTAGGTACCTAGTTAATTTTAGTAGGTACAGTATTAACTTTGAACATTGTATATATTACATTAGTAAAAGAATACATAAGCAATTATGTATCGTAGTGATCGTATACCTACAACAATCTAAGTAGGTACATTTTAATATTATAGTTAGGTAGGTTAATATTATTTACCTATTTACAATGGCATATACATCTATAACAAAATATTAGCCATGTCAAAATTATTAAATAATAGATTATACAATGTCAAAAAGAATTAATAAGATTATCCTTTATTTTACTTTTATATTCATATAATAAATGACTTGAATGAAAAAAAATAAGATATCTATCTATCTATAAGTATATATAAACCGGGCAAGTGCGAGTCGGACTCGCGCACGAAGGGTTCCGTACCATAATGCAAAAAACGGCAAAAAAAAAGGTCACCCATCGAAGTACTGACCCCGCCCGACGTTGCTTAACTTCGGTCAAAAATCACGTTTGTTGTATGGGAGCCCCACTTAAATCTTTATTTTATTCTGTATTTAGTATTTGTTGTTATAGCGGCAACAGAAATACATAATCTGTGAAAATTTCAACTGTCTAGCTATCACGGTTCGTGAGATACAGCCTGGTGACAGACGGACGGACGGACGGACAGACGGACGGACGGACGGACAGCGGAGTCTTAGTAATAGGGTCCCGTTTTACCCTTTGGGTACGGAACCCTAAAAACAAAGTCGTGTTTGTTCCAGCACCCATAACCCGAGAACGGCTGGACCGATTTTCATGGTTTTTGATTTGTCGGATTAGTCTCGGCCCAGAATAGCAGAATAACTGTTAAAACCATTGAAAAAATTGACGAAAACAAAATAATGAAAGAAAAAGCATTCCCATACAAAATGTTCCTAGGTATCTTACCTGTCAAACATTTGATGTTCATCCCGTCGATACGCTAAACTCTTACCTCAAATTAAAGAACGTATTTAAAAAAGGGTTTCGAACCGACAATATATATCCACAATATTAGGATTACGCCGTATTTGAGATTTTAAAATTGTAAAATAGTGACAGTAATGACAACGGATTGACATATTTATATTTATGCATGCACTATAGTGATGAGGCTAACCATAAGGTTACATCACGTTTGTCAAATGTAGCGATTATAAACGAATTAGTAGAATCGATTTTAATGCCGATTTTTGCAACTTTGTATTATGTGTTTGTTTTATTAAATAACCTTTTTTTCACATCGAATTTCATTTTATTGTCATTTGGTTTTTGTTTTAATTGTATCGTTTTTTTTTAGTCGATTTTCATCAACTTACGGAAATGTCATATGAATCGAAACGACAGACTTGACCACAGATGAGTATTAATCGAATAACTTTATATTCGACTAATTAATCGAATAAAAAAGTTGTTCGTCAATTTTTTCGTCGAATAAATTATTCGCGATTAATTTATTCGACCTAACATACGATTGAAATTGAATTAATCTGAATATTAATCGAGAAAATTTTAGATTAAATCTCGATTGAAAGTTGACAGGGGGTCATTTTTGTACGTAAAAAAAAGATGGCAGCCAAACACTTTGTCATAAAAGTCGTCATGGATGTCGTTTTATAGGTTTCAGGTAGTGCCGGTTTTGTAAATGATGACTGTTTTGGAATCCAAGATCTCTGCCGTGCACTTTGTCATAGTTTTAGGGAGTGCCGGTTTCGAAAATAATGACTATTTTGGAATCCGAGATGTCTACCGTGCACTTGATCATAAAAGTCGTCATGGATGTCGTTTTATAGGTTTAGGGAGTGCAGAATTCTAAAATGATGACTGTTTTGGAATCCAAATATGTCTGACATGCAGTTTGATATAAAAGTCACCATGGGTGTCGTTTTATAGGTTTTAGGGAGTGCCGGTTTCGAAAATGATGACTGTTTAGGAATCCAAGATGTCTGCCGTGGACTTTGTCATAAAAGTCATCATGGTTGTCGTTTTATAGGTTTTAGAGAGTGCCGGTTTCGAAAATAATGACTATTTTGGGATCCGAGATGTCTGCCGTGCACTTTGTCATAAAAGTCGTCATGGGTGTAGTTTTATAGGTTTTAGGGAGTGCCGGTTTCGAAAATAATGACTCCTTTGGAATCCAAGATGTCTGCCGTGCACTTTGACATAAAAGTCGTCATGGATGTCGTTTTATAGGTTTTAGGGAGTGCAGAATTCGAAAATGATGACTGTTTTGGAATCCAAGATGTCTGTCGTGCACTTTGACATAAAAGTCATCATGGATGTCGTTTTATAGGTTTTAGGGACTGCAGAATTGGAAAATGATGACTGTTTTGGAATCCAAGATGTCTGCCGTGCACTTTGTCATAAAAGTCATCATGGGTATCGTTTTGTAGGTTTTAGGGAGTGCCGGTTTAGAAAATAATGACTATTTTGGAATCCAAGATGTCTGCCGTGCACTTTGTCATGAAAGTTGTCATGGGTGTCGTTTTATAGGTTTTAGGGAGTACCGGTTTCGAAAATAATGACTATTTTGGAATCCAAGATGTCTGCCGTGCACTTTGTCATGAAAGTCGTCATGGGTGTCGTTTTAAAGGTTTCAGGGAGTGCAGAATTCGAAAATGATGATTATTTTGGAATCAAAGATGTGTGTTATGATAATTTGAAAACTTCGCGTTATATTCCACAAGCTTATTTGAATGCAAGACATTGACATATTTTAGTATAATGTTGCCTGTTTCGTACAAGTCATATAATAGTGAACCGATACAACAGATACTAACTGAAAAAAATTTAGGTACGTATACGTATTTGTTGATATAATGCCTGTAATACAATGATCGTATAATCCGTATTTAAAGTGCAAAACGTCATGGGTGTCGTTTTATAGGTTTTAGGGAGTAGAGGAACTGTGTATAAGACGGGGACGCTAAGGTAGAACAACGAAAAGACAGACTTATTATAGTAGTACAATTATTATTTATTTAAGGCACATTCTCTATTTAATAGACTATCATTTGGCACAAGTTTTAATGAGATCAATAATCAACATATTCTAAAAAAAACAATTTAGCAAACAGTAGAAAAAACCCGTCTTGCCCCACATATGGGATAAGACGGGGACGTCAAGTGGGGGCAAGATGGGGTCTAGCCTCTACTTGCGTGTCGGCTTAATTTGTTTTCCCTGTTTACTACTCCTCACAGGAAAAACAAATTAAAACCTCTTCCGGGTTCTCGTCATCCACTCCGGCACAAGCTGTATGTGCCCAGCGGCCACATTTCTGGCACTGCACCCAATTCTCAGACGATTTCAAGTATGAATGGTTCTCATCAGTGCAATAGAAACATATAACATTCTCTTTACCTTTGCCGCTGTCTTTGCCTTTGCACTTGCTATTGCTCTTGCCCTTTCGTTTCGGTTTTTTAGCCAATTTTTTATCAGCCGGTGTATTTTCTGATCTCTTACGGTGTTCCAAATCAGTTTTGTATGGCGTAGAAGTAATTATTGCCGTTTTACCCCTTCTGTATTGCTTTCTCGGTTGGTTCGCCTCAGTAGAAACCGCTGGAATTGGGATAATGTCACGGGGAGAGGCATTTTGGAAATGGGACGTAAGATTGCGGCAAGCTGCTCGAAGAGAATTACCTTCAGTGTCATATGAACACGAAGCCACAGGTGACGACATAACTTGCATCTCAATTTCTGTGTCTAACTGCTGGAGGGCTGGCTGAGTTGTCGAACCATGAGAGTTAGTAAGATTCGGCGTTAACATTTGCGGTGGAGTAACAGGAAAGTTATATGAGGCAAGATGGGGTACTATCCCGTCATGCCCCAAAACTTTTGCCCCGTCTTGCCTCGAACACCCATTTTGCAAAAATATAATATTAATAAAACATTCGTCAATATTCAAGTGCCAAGCGTCACATAAAACGATGCTCAATAATATCTTAAATACGATTCTAAAACACCAATAAGCACAAACTGATACTTACAATTTTATGAGTATAAATCCAGCCTTGAAAAATTAGATCGCGACCACCGCAAAACATGTTTCAACCTGTAGCTCCGACACGCGTGCACTCTCGCCTGCTGTTGACACCGGACTAATGGCGGCTTGCAAATGGCGTCCTGGCGGCGGTTGTGGTTTGTTTGTGTGGTTTCTGGTTTGGCGTATGTGTGCGTGGCCCCGTCTTACCCCGTGTCCCCGTCTTATACACAGTTCCCCTACCGGTTTCGAAAATAATGACTATTTTGGAATCCAAGATGTCTGCCGTGCACTTTGTCATGAAAGTCGTCATGGGTGTCGTTTTATAGGTTTCAGGGAGTGCAGAATTCGAAAATGATGATTATTTTGGAATCAAAGATGTGTGTTATGATAATTTGAAAACTTCGCGTTATATTCCACAAGCTTATTTGAATGCAAGACATTGACATATTTTAGTATAATGTTGCCTGTTTCGTACAAGTCATATCATAGTGAACCGATACAACAGAACTAACCGAAAAAATTTTAGGTACGTATACGTACTTGTTGATATAATGCCTGTAAGTAATAAAATGATTGTATAATCCGTATTTAACGTGCAAAAAAAAACAAATGCATACATGTACCTAGGTGAAACGAAGTTCACCGGGTCAGCTAGTAAATAATAAACAGTTGTACCATACTTAGTACTACAGAGTAGTAGTAGTAGTAGTAGAGTAAAAAAGTCAAATTATTAAAATTGAAATAACTTAAAAATAAAAAATAAGAACACTACATAAGGTACATTATGTCACTAATTCATACGAACCAAGTAAATAAATATTTTTGTTCAGGTTTAAATGCGCTAAAACGCTATGCGGGGCTCCTATTTCTGGACAGTTTCCATCGTTCAATAAAAAAATAACAAACATACTTAATTGTAGGTCGCGAAGAGGCATTTATATCGGACGGCAAGGTGCGTGTCTGCAGCATGAATCTCATAAGTGCTCTGATGCTAAAGCTACGAGGGCGACGTCCATATTTGATTCTGACCACATGTCATGACAAGAACGAATTAGCTGCCAGACAAATTATACGCAAAGCGTAAGTTATCTAATTTAGTTTGCAGTGTTAGACCCACCCCACACTAGCGCCTTTTGAGCGTCGGCGTCTAATAGTCAGCGCTATGGAAAATGGCGTCGCCGTGCAGTTGCGCCAACGTTGCGTCGAGCAGCAGCCATAGAGTTGACTAGACGCCAACGCTCGTGAGACAAAATACAAAAAAAATACAAAAAATACAAAATTCTTTATTACTTAGACGCTAGTCTGGGGTGGCTCTTATGGCGGCCACATGGAGGTCCTTTCTAGTTTAACAATTTGTTGTGGTCTTGGACTGGTTTGGATACGACCTCGACCGTCTTGGTGACCGAGGCGCGTGCGCGTCTCACGCACGACTTTCACTTCGCATTTTCACATGCACCAGTCAGCGTGAGCGATCTTCAAGGTCGTATCAAAATAAGATGATGATGGTTTTGCTTTGCAATCGCAATTTTAGATTGTGAGCGCTTTACATGCTTATCACACTGATGCAGATCCGCCGGTCACCGGTATATGATGAGCAATAAAGCGCCATGCGAGTAAGTATACGAGTATAACGCTCTCGCACACCGGAGAGAATTGCGGATTCGTATCCAATGTTGAAATCAAAACTTTACGCCCTGAAAAGTACCAGTCATTGTCGCTCTTAGGGGAAAATTCAAAGTCACCACTGCTGCCCAACCTTGGTTCCCAATGGTGGAGTGCATATGATGGCGTAGTTTGCTCTATGACAAAATATGCAAATATACGCTATGTTAATCTAATCAGAGACTCCTAATTTTGCTACCTACGGCTTCTATATATGTAGGTATTCTAACTTTTGTGAAATATTTTCAGAGTGCGCAACAGCGAATACGAGAAGCGCACGTCAAACGTACCAATCCCACAGACTTCCACGCTGCATGTGCTGCTTTCTGGACGCATTATCATCAACGGCATCCTTAATGAGATCATCATGGTATGTAACGGTGGTGGTGGAGCCGATATGGTGGTGAACATTTAACATTTCACCAGGCTGACATTTCAAAAATGATAATTGAATGTCAGTCTTACTCATCGAAAATAGAATACATGTTTGAAGTGCCGTATGTGGGAAATATATATCCCTTAGCCTGGTAAAGGGTTAAAGTGCGTCCAGATCTAGTGAACGTGCCGCAATACGCATCTTTGCAAAAGACACTTGCAAGACACCTCTTCGCAAGACTGCGCATGCATCCGCATATGACGAGGTAACAACACGTTTTCCAGTTCTTAACGGACGGTGAAAGCGGTCTATTAACCAATAGGCAACATAAGATGTTGCATAGATACTTACGGCACCGCGTTTAGGGGAGCACCAAAAATCGTATTTGGATGAGCCTGGGCACATCATAAAAATGCCTGGGACATCAACATTTCTTTAATCCAGCACTACTGAATTTTTCATTCACGTAGGTATAAGTCATGTATAAGTATAACCTTACTATTAAGCATAAACACAAACGAAAAATTTGGAGTTGTAAAGGAGGTAAAAATGGCTTCAAATAGTTCATTGTCTTTTTCTTCGCCAGTTCCTTTTTCCCGAACTTGTTTTGACACGCTATATTTAGATTTGATTTCGGCGGTGTATCTACCTGTTTTTTTTATTTTTTTATTGCCAGAGTCTGCCAGAAGAGAAGTACAAGAGCGAGTTTGCATTGGACTCCGAATGTTCGCTGCTTGTGGAGAGCAACATGCGCCAAGGGATGCGAGCATTCGTCAGAGGCCCCGACCTACTCACATTACTCACCGATTCATCCGTAAGTGATCGAGTCTAGTCGAGTCTAGTTGTACTCGGTAAGCATTTGGAATAACACACTCCTGTTAGTCTAAAGATTTTATTTAGCGGCTGCGTCTAAAGTTAATATAAGTTGGACGGTATCTTAAGAATCCAGGACAATGCTGGCAAAATGCTAATCAGGTGCCCGTAAATCACCAACTCTCTCAAATAATCTTACAGGCTGAAGCAGAGAATATCTCACACAAGTGACGCTCTGAAAATATCTTAACGGCGACTTTTTCATTAAGTACCTAATTATATTTTAAAGGAGCTTGACAACATATTACTACATAATATACCTAATACTCTTGAATTTACTTTTCTTGCAAAATTGAGTAATGCGAATTTCGATACGAGCTCCAACTCTCCCAAGAACTAAGAAATAGCTAGGTAGGTATTTTCCTTGCACAGATGAATTGCCCACGAGATGGCGCACAATAATACGGTAATAAGTACTCATTGTGCCTACAGGTGCGCAAGTTGCGGAAATTGCCAAAAACATGGAAAAGTTCATACATTTTTCCCGGGATCAAAGGAAACTTTGATTTTGGGAGTGGAAAAATTCGATTCCCTATTTTCGAAATTTTGCGACGGCACATCAGCAATTGTGCTCATCGCCATCAGGCATAAGTGCTCGCATAGATATGTAATTTACGTTAACCCTTTACCAGACTAAGGGATATATATATATTTCCCACATACGGCACTTCAAACATGTGTTCTATTTTCGATGAGTAAGACTGACATTCGTTTGTCATTTTTCAAATGTCAGCCTGGTAAAGGGTTAAAAACAAAATAAAAGATAACAGAATCACCAAATTAACATAAGTTGTTATACTTGTTTTGGTATAAAATAATGTAGGATACATGGTGCGCAATCAATCAATCAAATTTTATTTCAGGCAAAAAAAATATACCCATACAAAAACATTAAAATTAAAATAATTACAATGATGAGGCTCGTAGCGTAGTACCTTTGTATGTATTGTTTTTTTTGGAGAAGCCTTTGTTTTATTTTCTAATTGTTGATTGATGGTTTATTTGTTATCATTATTATATCTAATACAATTAACGCATTCACTGCCACCGACGTATATATGCGTCACCGTGACTTTCACCCTGTGCCTTCGACGCACAGACGCGTTCATAATATTTAGTGACTTTCACCCTGTGCCCTCGACGCGCATATGAGTCATGAATGTTGAAATGTTCTACTTATGTCTAATATTTTCATCAGAAGATATGTAATGCCCCAAATTATACTATAAGTAGGTACATAATATTATTATGATTACTTTCAGTAAAAATATTTGAATTATGAATTTTTAAATTCAGTTATCCTAGAATATTGGAATATAGGTAAGTATATTGTTTTTTTTTTTGTATAATTATCCCAATTTCAATGGTGTTTTGTTAGTCGATTTAGTTGTATTCGATTTAGTTCAATTTTAGTTGTAAGTATATGAAGCACAACTAGAATCGAATATTAAAGGTTCAGTGTGATTAAAGAATATAAAATTTTAATTATAGATGGTCAAGCAAATCTTGTCAGTAGAAAAAGGCGCGAAATTCAAATTTTCTATGGGACGATATCCTTTCGCCCCTACATTTTTCAAATTTGCCGCCTTTTTCTACTGACAAAATCTGCTTTGACCCAGTTTACCATGTTTTATTCCTTTTGTTAGAATTACCTAGTTCCAATGCGATCTAACCAATGTCAAATTAGTATGAACTCATATGTGCGTCGAAGGCACTGGGTAATAGTCTATTGAACTCACATATGCGTTTGGGGCACACAGCAAACTGCGACACCTGGTGAATGTCCAGGAAAAGAGGGTGGCAGTGAATGCGTGAAGTGATTTATACAACGAAACGAAAATCTGACTAGGTAGAACTCAAAATTGACCAATCAACGACGCTTTTTTAAATAGCGGGAAATTTATGGAGAAGGGACAACTGACAGTCATGTCACCTACATGTCAGTCATGTGGACCGTTTTTTAACGCAATTACTGCCACCGACGCATATATGCGTCACCGTGACTTTCACCCTGTGCCTTCGACGCACAGACGCGTTCATAATATTTAGTGACTTTCACCCTGTGCCCTCGACGCGCATATGAGTCATGAATGTTGAAATGTTCTACTTATGTCTAATATTTTCATCAGAAGATATGTAATGCCCCAAATTATACTATAAATAGGTAGGTACATAGTATTATTATGATTACTTTCAGTAATATTATTTGAATTATAAATTTTTAAAATCAGTTATCCTAGAATATTGGAATATAGGTAAGTATATTGTTTTTTTTTTGTGCAAGTATCCCAATTTCAATGGTGTTTTGTTAGTCGATTTAGTTGTATTCGATTTAGTTCAATTTTAGTTGTATATGAAGCACAATTAGAATCGAATATTAAAGGTTCAAGGTGATTAAAGAATATAAAATTTTAATTATACTGTGTGTTACTGACCATGGGGCTTTAAATCCAGGGCTCGATTCTACTCGCTAAACTGAGCTACTTTTACTATGGCACCAACCCCGAAATCCCGAAAAAAATGTTTCCTTTGTCATACATTTTGGCTGATCAGATGTCGACGTTTTCTATGGAAAAGCCAAAAATTTTTCCTCGATTTCAGGGTTGGTACCATAGTAAAAGTAGCTCAGTTTAGCGAGTAAAATCAACCCCTGGATTTAAAGCCCCATGGTCAAACACACCATGTAGATGGTCAAGCAAATCTTGTCAGTAGCAAAAGGCGCGAAATTCAAATTTTCTATGGGACGATATCCTTTCGCCCCTACATTTTTCAAATTTGCCGCCTTTTTCTACTGACAAGATCTGCTTGACCCGGTTTACCATGTTTTATTCCTTTTGATAGAATTACCTAGTTCCAATGCGAACAAACCAATGTCAAATTAGTATGAACTCATATGTCAGGGAAGCGTCTTGGGCCCAACTCTCTTTCTTACCTACATCAATGACCTTACAGAACTCAAACTTGACGGTGGATGTGTCTTCTCCTACGCTGATGACACTGTAGTGGTCTTTAATGGCAGTTCATGGGACGCGGTGTATGAAAAAGCTGAAAAGGGATTGCATAAGATAGCTACGTGGACTACGTGGTTGAGTCATAACTTACTAACTCTTAACAGCGATAAAACTAACTATATATGTTTTTCAAAGTATGTGAACACACAGCCACCTATTGATCTTAAAATAAAAATACACACATGTAATCTAGATAACACTCAGATATGTACCTGTCAAATTATTCAAAAGGTCTCCTCTACTAAATATCTGGGAGTTTTCTTAGACCTGCGGCACTCCTGGCATAACCATATCGAATACCTAAACGGAAGGATCAGGAAGCTCATTTGGCTGTTCAAAATCCTTAAACATGTTGCGTCTACACAATTACTCACCCAAATATAATTATGTCTCACTTGCCCAGTCAGTTGTGACGTACTGTGTTCCCATCTGGGGTGGAGCCAACAAAACCTAATTCTTACAGGTCGAAAGAGCCCAAAGATGTCTGCTCAAAGTAATATTTTCTAAGCCGTACAGATATCCGACTGACGAGTTGTACAAAGAATGTAATTTATTATCTATAAGAAAGCTTTATGTTCTAGGATGTTTACCATATATGAATTGCTTAATACGCTTCAACATATTGAATAACATATACACACATACATATATTAACATATTGGATGTGTCACAAAATTACACACAACAATAAAGTACAATACTAGTGCAGTAACTCGTAGGAGAAAGCGCAAAGCTGCACCAGTGCCTCTAACAAACTCTAAATATAACACCATAAACGAGCAACTCGATATCTACCCACAGCAACTATATGAGTATAAAAAAATCGTTACTGAATGGCTAAAAATTTTAACATACACACACACACACACACACACACACACACACACACACACACACACACACACACACACACACACACACAATCGAAAAACCAGAACGGGATAAAAAACGAGCGAAGAAGCGAGATGGCGCCTTACAAATTTCTAAAAAAGTTTTTGACACGTATCTCGAATACGACGCACGTATGATAAGAAAAAACTGTTTAAATCTATTATCTAAATATGAGAATAGACTAGAGCATAAAAACTATCGCTTTCGATGCGTATTTAATTTACAATAAGCAAAAGAAAATTTCATAACAATGTTCATTTTACGATGATCGACCATTTTCGGCAACTCTCGGTTAGTTTCGTTTCGGTGGTGGTACAGACAAAATTATTTGATGTGGTGCTACAGACATACCCAATGTTTATGTTTGTCATGTTGGTATACAGTTATTGCGGCGTTTTATTACACGAAGTAAAATAAAAAGTGCTGACAACCTCAACCTTAGTCTATAACCATACGAGTGACTTAAATGCCATAAATGACTTATCAGTCAAATTAGTATTATGGTATGATTATCGTGTTAATAATTTGTATTTTATTGTTTTAAATTTCTTTTTGAGTTATATTATTCAGATTGACTTTCACGGCTTCGGCAAACATTACCATTCGTCCGGGGAACGGGCTGCCGAGATGGGCCAAAAATATCAGTTGAAGGGAAGGTGCCCGTAATAATGTGTGTGTGTGATAATTATACTTTAATGACTTTACAGGCATAACCAATTCGGGAACGGTTTTCTCGCGTAATACGATACGACTCGACTAGGTAGGATTTTTTCTTCTTGCTGAACTAATCAAGGACAGAGCAAAGTCACGTTTGAATATTATGTCCGACTTTCTCAACATGGAAGCTCTCAAGATTACCACGACCGCCAACGTTCATCTGCAAAGTTATCGCTCTGAGCAGAATAAACAAAAGCAACACGATACTACTACTAAAGTTGCACCGAAAGCGCAAGCAATTTTATTGCAAACTGACCAACGTGACGACGAAGGGAAGGACGATAAGTGCCTCTTTTGCCGCACTCAATGTCATAAGTTGCCTGACTGTAAGAAGTTTAAACGCGCTTTACGTAAAGACAGATGGCGCCACGTTAAGAAGTACGGACTTTGCTACAAATGCATATCGCAACGCCACGATCGTGAGACTTGTTCTGCGCCTGTGTGCGACAAGGATGAATGCGGAGGTGCACACCACAATCTATTGCACTACGTAGACATCAGCAAAGATGGCAAAGCTTCAACTTCGCGCCCGGTTGACGTTAACGTCAGCGCCTTGCCGCAGCCCGAGTCAACATCAGTCACGGAGTCACCATCGAGTTCTACAATACAGTCATCGTCTGTAACAGAAGCTGCGACGTGCTCTATAAATACTGAAAAGCGCGTACTATTGAAAGTAGTTCCTGTCAACATTCACGGACCGAACGGCGTGTTTAGTACGACTGCCTTTTTGGACGACGGGTCTTCAGTTTCGTTGTTCAGCTCTGAGTTAGCAGCGCGCGCCGGCCTCACCGGCCGCAACGAAACCATGCGCGTGTGCGGCGCCTGGAAAGACGACGAGCTTGTGCACGAAGCAACTGTACTGACTTTACGTATTTCTAGTGCTAGTGGTAGTACACATGATGTAAATGTACGTAGCGTTCAACAATTAAGTATACCTGTACAAAATGTTAACTCAGTAGACTGTGACAAGTATGAGCATTTGAAAAAACTTAAAACTCAACTTCCTTTTGCTAAGATTTCTAAGCCAGAGTTGTTAATAGGTCAGGACAATTATAATTTACTTGTACCTTTAGAAGTATGCTTAGGGCCTGATAACGAACCGTCAGCTACACGCACCCCCTTAGGTTGGTGTATTCATGGGCCGGTACATGTGCCGCGCGCGTCGCGGGCCGCACGCTCCGCGCGATCAGCGCACGCCACGCTCAACCTCTGCGTGGTGCCTGAGGAAGACGCCGTCGCGCACGCAATGCGTGAGCTACACGACGAGGTACGCCGCTCGTTTGCGATCGACTCTTTGGGAGTTGCAGGTAAGCCTAGAGAGAATGCTGACGATGTGAAAGCGCAGGAAATGTTAGAGAAGTCTGCAGTGCTCGCCAATGGCAGGTGGTCAGTGGGTCTTCCGTGGAAAGATCCGCACGTCAGCTTGCCCGATAGTTACCCTAGCGCATTTAAGCGGCTACAGGGTGTAGAAAAGAAAATGCTAGCTGATACAGCTTATGGACTCAGGTACGAGGAACGAGTCAACCATTTGTTTGAAAACGATTTTGCACGGGAAATGGCCGACACGTCACTCACGCCTAATACATGGTACTTGCCACATTTCGGAGTTGACAATCCGAACAAGAAGAAGCTGCGTTTGGTTTATGACGCAGCAGCTAAAAGTCAAGGCAAGTCTCTAAATGACTTTCCTTAGATTCCTGTGGAGAGGTAGGAACCCCACAGGCCCAGTGAAGACGTACGCGATGACGTCGCTGATTTTCGGCGCGAACTGCTCGCCCTTTATTGCCCAGTACATTAAGAACAAGAACGCTAGCAGGTTCGAGTCTACGCTTCCAGCTGCCGTCTCTGCTATACACCGCCAGCACTATATGGACGACTATATTGATAGTCTGCCGGATGAAGCTACCGCCATCAGTATGGTAAAGAATATTCGCGATATTCACAGTGCGGGAGGTTTCGAAATCCGCAACTGGACGTGTAATAGCGCAAATGTGTTCGACACCGTGTTATACCTTTGGATATTTTAGGTAATACAGCTGTGAGGTTCGGACTGGACGATCATGATGAAGGTGAGCGCACTCTTGGACTGATGTGGTACCCTGCCAAGGATGAACTGGGGTTCGATGTGTCATTCAAGCGCATTCCCGACAGCGTCATCAAAGGCGAACTGAGACCTACGAAGAGGGTTATGTTGCGTGTTATTATGTCAATTTTTGAAATTTTTGGGTTCTTGTCACCCTTTACTACACAAGGCAAAGTTATGCTGCAGGACACCTGGCGTCTCCATATCGACTGGGACGATATTATTCCAGATGAATTGTATAAAAAATGGTGCAGTTGGTTGCAATTACTGAAGGTTATTGGAGAAATTCGCCTGCCAAGATGGTACCAGTCATGCGCTGCCAGGTGTAAGATGGGAGATGAGTTGACCACAACTTTACCAGGCTCTTCTTTTCATGCCGTGACCGAGCAATGCTACAGTGACTTAGAACTGCATTTATTCAGTGACGCCTCACTTAAGGCAATGTCAGCGGTTGCGTACTGGCGTTGGAAGAGTAACGATCAGATATGTGTCGCGTTTGTTGCTAGCAAAAGCCGAGTATCTTCGGTGAAACCTCAAACTGTGCCGCGATTGGAACTTCAAGCTGCGTTGCTAGCAGCTCGACTCGCTGACTCAATAGCGAAGGCACATCGTTTGCATGTCACACGGCGATACTTTTGGTGCGATTCAAGTACGGTGTTACACTGGATTGGCAACAACACTCGTCGATACAAGACTTTCGAGGCTAATAGATTAGGCGAGATTGACGACCTGTCTCAAGCCTCTGAATGGAGATATGTGCCAACAGGACTGAACGTGGCGGACATTGCTACAAGAGAAACGTTCAACTATCAGTCTTTTCTTAATGAGTGGTTCAAGGGACCCGAGTTTTTGTACAGCGATGAGACTTGCTGGCCAGCAAACGTCCTGCAACCCGAAAATGAAGTCGGCGCTGAAGCTTGCATGACCGTAGTACAAAACTCACGTACATGTTTCCCGGTTCCTGACCCTGAGCGCTTCTCCTCGTGGCTACGATTTATGCGTTCTACCGCTTGTGTTCTCAAGTTTACAAATAAATGCAGAGGTATCGCACTTGACGACTACGCCCTGGTGGAACAAGCAAAGCAGTTAATCCTGCGGCAAGCTCAAGAAGATTCCTTTGCCAGTGACATACAAGCAGTAAAGGCAGGAAAAGACTTGCCACGCGATAGTCGGCTGAGAAATCTATCTCCATACTTGGACGAGAACAATGTTTTACGCGTGAGCGGCCGCATTGATGCTGTTTCTGACGTACCTCAGGAAACGAAAAGGCCCATTATTCTTGACGGAAGGCATCCTACTGCCAAGCTTTTGGCCAAGCAATATCATGTGAAGGCTGCCCACGGACACCAAGAGGCGGTAGTAAATGATTTAAAACAAGAATTTTGGATAATTCACTTGCGACCTACCGTCAAAAATGTTGCGTCTCGTTGCATGCTCTGCAGGTTAAGAAAGGCTACCCCGCAGGTGCCTCGGATGGGTGACTTACCTCAAGCGCGCATGGCGCATCATCAACGTGCCTTCACCTTTTGCGGGATCGATCTGTTTGGGCCCATGGAAGTCACAGTAGGCAGACGTCGAGAAAAACGTTACGGCGTTTTGTTTACTTGCCTAACCGTTCGTGCAGTCCACATAGAAGTCGTTCACACACTTACTACTGACTCATTGATTATGGGGCGCTTCGACGAATGGCGTCTCGACGTGGGTGGCCGTCGCATATTTATTCCGACAACGGCACGAACCTACGCGGAGCAGACGTCGAATTGCGAAGATCCATACAGGAGCTCGACGAAGAACCACTTAGAGCCGAAGCTCTTAACAATCAAGTTCGCTGGACTTTTATTCCGCCCGCCAGCCCCCATTGGGGTGGGGCGTGGGAGCGCTTGATTCGGACCGTAAAGCGATCTCTTCGTGTCATTTTAAAAGAACGAGCGCCCCGAGACGAAACTCTCAGCACTCTACTAGCGGAAGTAGAAGGTATTGTCAACGGTCGACCACTAACACACGTGTCGGTAGAGCCGGGCTCCTCTGACGCGCTTACGCCCAACCACTTTCTTGTAGGCTCTTCATCCAGGTTGCCAATACATGGCGTATTTGACGATTCAGACTTAGCTTTAAGGAAGCAATGGCGAATAGCGCAGCGATTGGCCGATATGTACTGGAAGCGGTGGATGAAGGAGTTCCTCCCGCTTCTGTTACCGAGAAAGAAGTGGCAACAGGAGCAGAAGCCACTGGGTGTCGGTGACCTAGTGCTTGTCGTTGACCCTGACTCGCCTCGGAACGTGTGGCCACGAGGCCTAATAAAAAGTGTCCTGCCTGGAAAAGACGGTCGCATCAGGGTAGTCGACATCAGCACCGCTACCGGCGTGCTGCGCCGGTCTGTGGCGCGCGTGGCTCCTGTACCCTTAGCTAATTAGTGCTAGTTTGCGCACTAGGGTGGGGAGTGTAGATGACGGCCTCCTTTGATATCGATATACTTTTATACCTTTTTCTATATTTTACTGTTTTACTGTCACTAATGTCATTCGGAAAAATTACACCTATATTTTGCAAGATTTCCTCGTTTTTATTGCGAATCAAGCTCACGACCTTTTCAGTCCCCATCAGATATATCGGAACGGCCGAGGTATGTATTCACAAATATCTGAACAATGTAAATTATAATGTAGTTAAAGTGCATGCTCAGATATTTTGGAGCTCAAGGGTTGCTCAAGATCTGCTCAACCTCGGCCATGGCGACTGGCGAGAGCTATCGCAAGACCGGGAAACATGGCGTGATCTGGTGTCGGAAGCCAGGACTCATTTTCGGTCGTTGCGTCACCGTAGCCGTCGTAAGTAATGTCAATATCCAGACAGGGAAATGGGGACTATTTACGTTTGTATGAAAATGCGATTTATGGGCGGTGGTCGTACATATTCGTCTTAAGGCGGAAATTAATCTAATGAAGGTTTTTGCAATTGGGCTTATAAAAATAAATAATAATTTTGGGTTAGCATTTGAATCACGCATTATAGCGAGGGGCGGGGGGAAGGGTGGCATTTTATAGGGGTTGGTGACCCCTTTCAAACGACACCCGATTTGTGTCTAGGAGACGCGTAGTTTTTTTTTTATAAGTGTTTGAAATTACGTGTGACGGAAGTGACGGAACGAAATACAGTGCCAGAGTCACCGTTAGGTACGACGACGAGCGAAGCGAGGAGGAGTGTTAGGTATCTTGCGTTCACAACACACTAGATATGAGCGCCGATAGGCATTTAGCCGGCGGCGGCGCGCCGGTCAAAATCGGTCGGCGGCGGCGGCGAATCGGCGGCGTGGCCTTGAAACACCTTTGATTAATGCAAAAAGAATTCAAACCAAAATTTTACCGATAATACATGTTTTTGCTGTAAGAAAGTTATAAAATAAGTGCATTTTTCAATTTCAATCAAAATTGATTGAATAAAGGTACGATTTTTTTTTATATAGTATAAACGATATCGCGCAGCATCAGAGGCGGTCTTAATCTTGGCGAGGACCTGGTCGGAAGATCTTTGCGTGGCCCTTATCTTTTGTGCTAAGTAAAAAGTAGCGGATTGACTGTATCAGGGAAACGTCTGGTCGACAGTCCAAAGAGCCGATTCGAAGTGAGGAAAATCAAGCTCCGTCATTAACCAATATCGACCCAATACTACCGATTTATGTCAAACCGATTTATGTCAAAAAGTGAGGCCCAAGGCCGAGCACCTAACACCGAAGACCTGATTCCGACGCCTTCCCATGCGAGGCTAGAAGCTGAGCTGCAGGTAAGCTTACAGCTTAGAATCGAACGCCAAGTGTGAGCTTGGCTGACGGCCGAATGCGCGGAGCGCCGACTACGGCGCGCTTCTGTGCGAGGCCGAAGGCCAAGCTGCAAGAGAGCAGAGCTTGGAATTGAACTATTGGTCCAGTGTAAGCAAGTCCGAAGGCCGATAAAGACCGAGGCCATAGTATTAAACACCTGGAGCTTTCCTGCAGGTGCATTTGTGCGAGGCCAAAGGCCGTGCTGCAGTGGAGCTAAGATCGGAGAAGAACCAATGACCAAGCATTTTAAAAGCGAGGAAAACTTGGAGGTTCAGATAGCGGCTTACTTCTATGCGAGCGATGTGAGGCCAAAGATTGGGCTGCGAGAGAGCAAAGCTTGAAATTTGAACAATGGCCAAGCTTAAATGAGACTAGATTCCGTTTCCGATGCCTTCCGTGCGAAGCCAACGGCCACCTTTGGGCGTGAAAGCACTTAATATCTGAAATTAACTCCCTTTTACCCCTTTTAAGACATTCAACCATGCTTGCAATGGTTAAATTAGCGGCGGCGGCGGATGAGCTAGCCAGCTGGCAAAATTAGTCATTTCGTTGCACTAACACTAGAAGCGCGGTTACCAAACAGAAAAGTTTGAATTACCATCAATATTTTTGAATTATATGGACCTAAAATACCTTTTGAATGTCTATAAGCTATTCAGACTGGCCCCGTTAAAGATCTAAACTAGATATAATATATATTATCTGATTCTGAAAGTAGTAGTATCTAACAAGGTCACGCCGATTCCACGCCGATATCGCAGCGTCGGCGGCGGCGGCGCGAAAGTTTTGTCGGCGGCGGCGGCGCGCCGGCGCGGCGCTCATATCTACAACACACCCGAGTCGCTGTCTAAAAAGAAATACAGTGGTCAAAAACATGTATACGGACAAAGTGCTCAAAAACATGTATACGGTCAAAGTGCTCAAAAATATGTATACGAAATTTTCTAAGTCCAAATTGGTTACCCTTTCGTATTATTTTTTTGAACATAACCTCAAAAAATAAAAAAAATATTTTCGTGGTAACTATTGATTTCCTAACTTTGGGTATGGGTTCGGGGTGGTTCCTACTCCCTCCCCCCTCCCTATAATGCGTAATTCAAATGCAACCCCATAATTTTATGTTGAAACAAGTTTGAAATAAATACCTACGTAGATGAAAAAATACAATCTTGCCTTTTATCAAATCACATCATTTTTTGAGAAATTTGCGAATTAAGTAATCCAAATATCGGTTACAAATAAGAAGTCCCTATCACAGTTATAAACCCTGGCAGGGTTCAATACATAATAATATCGGTATTTAACTAAACATAAGACAAACTCGTTATTTCATTTACGCGAGCGGAGCTGCGGGCCCGTCTAGTATTAAACAGAAATTTGTCAAAATGCATGGTAAATTGTATTAAAATTTGATTAAGTTTTTAATTTAAAGTATGATACCTTATATTAAGTATAAGATTAAGACTTAGAGAATTATGGTAAATCTTTGTAACTAATGGAAGAGCGGAGCCTTCTGGCACAAGTATTTGTTTACTTAAAAGAAGGTTCTTGTTTTAGTTCTAGTTAAAATGTATTATTGTGTAACCAATAAATCATTTTTCATTAATTTCATTTTCATATGTGCGTCGGGGGCACTGGGTAATAGTCTGTTGAACTCACATATCTGTTTGGGGCACACAGCAAAGTGCGGCACCTGGTGAATGTCCAGGAAAAGAAGGTGGCAGTGAATGCGTTAAACGAGCAAGTCTTGTATATATATATTTCGGGGATCTTGGAAACGGCTCCAACGATTTCGATGAAATAAACCCCCGGGTGTTACCTCAGGAAAAACGCGCATTTTTGAGTTTTTATATGTTTTCCGGGCAAAGCAAGGTCTCTCAGATATTTTATAAACTTGAGCTTGACGTGTACGGGTTCCATAAGAAGTAGTCTATGCCATGCTCCCTTGTCATCGGCCAGGCCCGGCCGTTTTTCATTTCCTTATTGAATCCTTTCACCGCCAACTAAAAAGGGCATCCTTTCAGACAAGCTCCAGACGTCTAGACTAACCGTAGTTTTCATAATATTAATGTTAGTATGAATATGCAAAGGAACTAAAGACGACATTAAACTGCACTTAAAGACGTTTCTCATTTTACCCAGGTACGAATTTAACTCTTGAAAGTTAAATAATAAAGTACCTAAATATGTTATGTAGAATAAGTATAAGAATAAGATAAAATAATAAGAATAATATTTATTTGAAAGAAAAAACCTTGTTAACAAATATCAATATCCTGTATTAATATTGTTACAAGTTGGGCCATAAATTAATACTTTCAACCGTATACCTACTCTAAAGAGCATCCTAACAAACAAGTGGGCCTAACCTAACCCGAGTAATATAGGAAACAAGTGTTCCTATTAATAAGGCTTAAACAGACGGCCGGGACTCTCCTTGTGGCTTCTTGGTAGGCCAACGATTTGTATTCCAATGGCTAACCCACGGAATACTGGTTCACCGAAGAAATGACCTCTCGTCGGGTGACAATTAAGCAAAAGTCACTAAGTAACATCATTGAAATTATTGGACAATAAACCGTGTTACAAGTGTAATAAAGTGCATTGTTACTTTAATTTTTTGATAGTACTTAGTGAGTTTTGCTTGTCACCCGACGATATAAGCTACACTTTATGTAGAATTTACGAAGACACCTCTCACATAGGCTCTCTTGTAAAATACGAAGCCAAAAGTATGCGGTAGCAATGCACTTGTACCCTCTTTATGAATGGAGTTAATTCCACTCTATAGTAGGAATGCAGTTTTGCAGCTCGCTGTACAGTCAGCGTCATATGTGACGTTCTACGGAAAAGGTACCTTATGACGGCTGGCGCTTACGTCGCCGAGCACCGCAATAGTATTTGAGCTACGTTAATAATAGCGTAAGCGTCAACCGCCATAAGGTACCTTTACCCGTGGGACGTCACATATAGTAGGCAGCATCCAAAGTATTCAAAAAGTTCGGTACACCATACAAATTATCAGTGGCGTAGCTAGGCGTGGGCGAAGTGGGCGAGGCCTCGCGCCTCGTAGATGCGACTTCGCCCACGGCTAGATTAGTTCACGCTACTGCCAGTGCGACAAAACCATACCTACGTTGTGGTTGTACGTTTAGATTTACAGCGCGGCATCGACAGCAGCGCGTTCATTCATAACAATCATAACGTTATTAAGTAGGTATAGGTACCTACTTATCGCTAACAAATAATAATGTTACGAAGAACAATTTATACGTATTGAACGAAATTTCAAACACAGACGGTTATACCGACCGAACAAATAAGTAGTAGGGCCAGCTTATTGGCGACAAATCCCTAGGGCCGGATTACTCCTCCGGCGCGGGAGCTTCAATTGCCCGTCTTGGCTACTATTCGTACCTATAGTTGTCTCTGCCGTGGCCAGATCTTACAATTCATCATTATGTGGCAATCATTTCATAAAATAATTAGTTGGCTACATCACGAAAAGTCAAATCTAACCTAACCATATCACGAAGTGATCAATTCTAAAATGGCATTTCATGAAATGATCAAACCGTATGATCTGGCCACGACATCTCTAATGGCAGATTAAATTAGTTAGTGTTCCCACTTGCCTTACTATTTTAGCGTAAATATATTCGGGCAAAACGATTTATCAATAGAAAAAATGTGGCAAAATATGGGCAAAATTGATGTTAACGATTTTGAGCTTCACGCCTTTTCTATCCACCAATTGGTATGCCTGGCTGTTGCCCAGTTTTAAGTTTCGTCTTTCAAGTTACCCGCTCAATCTTTCATGTTTCATCCCGGATTGTCCAGAAATGGGAATTCACCGTTTTCCTAAAACCACCCAAATCAAAAGTATATGGAGGGATGGGAGGGATGGGGTAAAAGTGTATGGGGGGTTGCTTATGATTTGAAGTCCAGGCGGCTTAGCACGGTCGCGTTTTTATCCCTTGTCACCATGCCTGTCACGTTCTAACAAGTATGTAAGTGCGAAAGGGACGCGCATAGTGATAGTCTTCGAGCAACACTGGCTTCCGACACATCGATAGTCGATAAAAATGGAACCGTGCTGAGCCCGCAGGAAGAGCGCAATACAATTCGTGTCATCCACGATGACAGGCAGATTTGTCAAATCTAACCTTTAATAACATGACAATACGTGTCAAGGCACGCGTCTTCGAAAATGACACGATCTAGGTATACAATACGTACAATTAGCATTCAGCGGCTCCCCTTGTTGTAATTGCAGAGCGATACATCAGTGTACCGCAAGGAGCGAAATCACAGTCAGGAGATGGACGCCAGCCTTTACTCTATTTACAAGCGTTCACAGGATTCCTCAGCAGCTATGAACATGTCATGCGACGAACGAAAGAAGTAACATTATTCATTTATTCCAAAAGCGCGATAGGTGAGGGCCGATAGAGGGGTGAGGGCCGAGAGCGCGTTTGCCCGGCCGCCGCGCC
This sequence comes from Cydia splendana, assembly GCF_910591565.1. NCBI lineage: Eukaryota > Metazoa > Arthropoda > Insecta > Lepidoptera > Tortricidae > Cydia > Cydia splendana. Next base: position 10,598,580 of record NC_085974.1, read on the forward strand.
GGTGCAATAATGTAAAATATCGTTGCTTTTAATGCAATTAGGTACTTTAATTTGAATGTTTTTTTTTCCCGACTTAAGTATTTTTTCCCGATAATAGTGCCTTTTGATCTGGCAACCCTACGTACAGCGAGCGGAAGATACAACTAGAAGTACCTCCTTACTCCTTATTTAACTTTACCAGCAAAAAACTAAAAAATGTCAAACTCATTGCGGCTGGTAGGTATCTGGCTGGTAGCGAACTCGAGTCGACTCTCACAAACCTCTGTAATTCCTCTTTTTTTCTGATACTGACTTATAAGAAACATTTCCTGCCTGTTAAGATTTAAATCCTAGTAGGTACTTACATAGTTTTGCTTTTATTTCCAAAGTAAGTATTAACCCTACTTATTTTATGGTACAGCGGTAGCAGAAAGAAGGAAGGTGATCAACCGAAAACAACATCTGGGCGCAGAAAAACCGATCCTGGATGTGGCACTAGATCGGGATCACGGCAAATAAGTAATAATCATTACTAGCTTTTTTTTCGTAAGTCTGTAGGTAGGTAAGTAGGTAAAATACATAAATAAATAGGTATTATAGGACATTATTACACAAATTTACTAAGTCCCACAGTTTGCTTAATAAAGGGGCCCACTGATTAACAGTCCCCCGGGTTCCTAACAACTGACAGGCCGATACCGTCCGGCGGACTGTTAATCAGTGGGCCCCTTAAGGCTGTTGTTATTTTTACTTTTCTTACCACAATGGTGGAAACTGGAGTGCTGCTTGCCTGGTCTGACTAGGTAAGACTAAATACCTACTTAACTCCTATCGAAGTTTACAATCCCAGAGGTCTAAAATTGCAGGGATCCCTAAGAGTAACTATTCACTGTATTGATAGCGGGAGAAATGCACGTCTCTCGATTTTAACACAAGGGTTCCTCCATAATTCTGAAAACCTACGACTACTCATGGTCTAATAAAACATGGTCTTCCATTCCCAGAGTGACACGGGCCTACGTCACAATAACATTGCCACTTTATTTCAACATAACATGTTACATGGGTACATTATACCTATGGTTAATAAGTTAAAACATTTCTTTATAATTTTATAATTTTCATTTATATGTATTTTAGCTTAAATTTTACAATAACACGTCATTTTTTATTACTCGTTAGCAATATCTTCCGATTCACGAAAGAAATTTCAGACTTTCGGGTAATTCTGTTTATACTACTGGCAACACAGGATAGCGCTGTGCACATTTGACAATTCGGATCTAGATAACTTCATGCCCTGACCGTCATCCTTGTCGAACGCGTGTTAATTGTTATTTCCTTCTCGCTCAGTGTCAGCAGTCGCAGTGTTTTCCAAACTTTTCACGTCGTAAGCTTGGTAATTAATGTGTAACTGTGAATTAGTTTTTTAAACGTTTGTCTTGTATAGATAAATTTAATACATTAGATTTGTTTTATTTGACGACCGGTCTGGTCTAGTGGATAGTGACCCTGTCTGCTAAGCCGATGGTCCTGGGTTCGAATCCCATTAAGGGCATTTATTTGTGTGATGAACACTAATATTTGTTCCTGAGTCATGGTTGTTTTCTATGTATATAAGTATGTATTTATCTATACAAGTATGTATATCGTCGCCTAGTACCCATAGTACAAGCTTTGCTTAGTTTGGGGCTAGGTCTGATCTGTGTAAGTTGTCCCCTAATATTATATTATATTATATTATTATTTTACTATGTTTCTACATGAATAACTTAAAATTAATGCCGTTAAAATAATTTTCACCGTTGGTTAAAATTCTCCCACATTTCAAAGTTTGAGAACCTGTAAACAGCATGATGACGTAGGCGCGTGTCAGTTAGGTCATACGCGAATCTCGGAATGGAGTACCAGGCGGAGTATATTATTATACCATGCGACTACTAATATGGACACAACACACAACAAACACTTATAAGCGATATTTTATTTTGACAATAGGTATAATAAAATATCTAAGTACCTACCAAATACTTATCTCTTGTTACTTATGTCACTTTACGTCGGGACACCCATGCAATACATATTTATTTAAAATAGTTTTGTTGATGTTACAGCTATAGCTTACGACAGCACCAAGTCTTCAAAATCTGTAACTTTTCCGGATACCTTTGGTGCGGCCATTGAACCAAAAACCGAACGTGACCAAAAAGATAAGCCAAAATACGGTGAGCACCAAAATACAACACCGTAACAAGTTACCTACACCACAGTAGGTGTAGGTTAGAATCGCACCGTTCCGGTACTATCGTATCGTTCTGAAAAATACGATGTATTTATATATTACTGTAAAAGCTCGAGGTCGTATACATATACTAGGTAAACATCAGGCGGGAACAAATAGGTATGCACCGTGAATGCAGTGGCGTTTACTCTTAACGGCTCGGCCACGACGTTGCGCGACTGGCGACTGCGACAACCATAAGTGGGAACGAAAGTTCCGATCGCTGTATCTCGCTCCAACTTGTGGTTGCCGCCGCCGTCGCCAGTCGCGCAATGTCGTGGCTGAGGCTGAGCCATTAGGCTGGATACGAAGCATCCTCAGTATTCTTCAGCTTCTCGGCTGGACCTCTTGTTCCCTAAGTTGTGAAAACTATGAACTTGCATATCATCCCATTTTTTGTATGTTTTTCGCAGATCAGGACAGTAAAGGCATATCCATTAGTAAATGTTTCGCCGATAGTCCACCAGCGGCCATGGGCTCGCCAACCAGAGGAACCTACGATAATCTAGAAGATGCGGACCTGTGGCTTGCGTTTCTATTGGAGACGGGACTGCTTGAGATCAGTGAAACAGGTTATTGACTAAGGGCTCATTTAGACGATGCGAGAACTCGCATGCGAGTTTCATTACATTGTGGGTTTTGATCGGTCGGTTGAATTCGCATGCGAGTTCTTGCATCGTCTTAAATGAGCCCTAATGTTAATCTACATTATTCGCCGTTCGTGTCGCGCACACTCATAAACATACAGACATATTTACCTATAGCTAAAAATGTTAAAAAAACACCTTTAAAAATTTGAGTGGTATCCTTGTTGGCTGGTAGAATTGACTTTTAAATGAAAAATTTATGCTTAATAACGTTCATTTAGATATGATTTGGTTTGATTTTGTATGATATGCACACGCGTTGGTGTGGTGAAAAATTATGTGTTTCACTCGGTGAGACGCAATAACATTGGACCAATATATTGGACAGATGGATCGAATACCACCCTAACCCTCGTGCCTTGAAACCTTCGCAACGCTCAAGATTCATCTCGATTAGAACCACTCGCGCCCAAATGCCCATAACATACTTACTTAACTATACGAACCAGTTGAACTGCGAGTACCTATTATAGTATTTTTCCAACTGGAAGGCGAAGGGTACGCTGATAGATGCCAATTCCATACTCCATACAGTTCTGCGACATTTGCCATTTTGTCTTAAATTGTATGGAGATGGCACTGACACTTCCAGTTTGAAAAATACTATTCATTGCAATACACACATTTAATACTATAAAATTAAAGTTAAATATAAAATTTCAATAGTCAATGTGTACCTTCCTTCTTCTGAACCTTTAGGTAGATTTTTAGCGGGCTCTATTTGCAGGTCCAAGCCCATCCATTCGGATGGCCACCCGTCGGCTAACACTAACAGACAGTCCAGACTCTATCCTTCAGCAGCTTACTTACTACAATAAGGTAATAGGTATCCTGTTAACTTAGGATTTAACAGAATCGCGATGGGATTAATCAGTCGCCCCTAAAAGCCGTAACACACTACCGAACCACACAGAAATATACCTTTCTCGCTCTCACTTATGGGTGCGAACCACCGTGACCGGTGCTGTGCGGTAGTGTGTTATGGGGTTAAGATTTGTCAGCGGGTAATTTGGCAGTTAATAGGGATGTTTCCTGTACTTAAAATAAATTATTTCAAACCGTGCACGAAATAAAGCACCAGATAATTATTAGAAAAACATAGATAGCAGCTATTTTTAAACTCAATTTGTATTTAATAAATCGGATTGAAATATAAAAAGTAGGTGAGTTTACCGTGACGTCACTACATTCGTTTTCATATAAATTCTATTTTCGTTTTGACAGTTCTAAAAAAGAAGCTGATTTGACTAGTAGGAATGTAGCCTATTAAGTAGATATAGCTGGTCAAGCAGATCTTGTCAGTAAAAAAAGGCGCGAAATTCAAAAACTCTATGGGACGATATCCCTTCGCGCCTACATTATTCAAATTTGCCGCCTTCTTCTACTGACAAGATCTGCTTGACCAGCTTATATTTAATTATTTAACCTTTATTGCACAAAAGCAAACCTTACATCACAACAGGCTGACGTGACGCAATGCTTCAGGGCATTCTTTCTAAAGTTCCAGTCAACATCGAAATTCAAATCAATTAGAGTTTAGACGAACGAACGAAGTTTATCGGGATCATAGCATTCATAACCTAGTGACACATATTTATTCGAACTTCCGCAGTCGATACCTACTATTAAACAGACGCTGCAAAGCTACGCTTTAATTAAATAAGATATCAATTTCCATTTTCCCGGAAACAAAGTAAAACCAGCAGTATTTAATGTAGTTATTGATAGAACTGAAACTCGACACTATTCGTAGTCAGGACAAAATAATGAAGCTCATATTATATTCCAGACGTCCACGGCGACCGATTCCGCAACTTTGAGAGACGACTACGAGGGTATACACCGTCTGTGTCCGGGATTGTTCCATAATACTGTTAGTAAACAATTTATAAAGAGCGAGTTATGTTTATTAAGAGCCAACGGGAGTGGTCATTTCTCCATACAAACGTAGGGCAAACCTTGGCTTATCGGTGATAAGTACTTGGTAATTCGGTGATAATGCATTGTTAAATTACGCTGAGCTCACAATGCTGAAATGTAAGCAATGAAATCGCTGCCAACCCGATTGCAAGCATCAAAACTGACAGCTGCCAACGATTTTATGGCTCGCATTTCCTCATGGTGAGAACTGTGTAAGATTATAACGGAGTATCACCGAATTACCAAGTATCACCGATAAGCCAAGGTTTGCCCTACTCCTCGTTTTCCTCCGTGGTTTTTGAAGATAGAGCAATGTTTTTTTCAACAGAGATTAATATTGTCAATATCTGTGTCGGACCGTTTTGCTTTTTTTGATATTTTTGTTTTTTAAGGCGCTAGAGCCGTTCAAAAATGGCCAAAATGGCCTAATTGACTATGCCGCAATGAGAGGCGTGGCATTCAAAACTGATATCCATTAGCCAAAAAAGCAAAACATGATGTGTTCTATTTTCAATGAGTAAGACTGACATTCGATTGTCATTTTTGAACTGTCAGCCTGGTATTTCTGACGCGTAGACTACGATTTATAAATCGATTTACTTCAATCAACCTTGGCTCCAAAGAATATAATACTCACTAGGAGAAGAACGATAACTCCATACAAAAAAATGTCCCTTTCAAAAGTTCGTTTATACTACTAGCGCTCTGGTAGGATACCATTATAATTAGAATTGACAACCCGTTTAGCCTAGCGGATATTGGCAGTAATCCAGTTCAGGAAGCTAATGGTCCTGGGTTCGAATCCCGGCGAGGGAATTTCTTTTTGTATTTTTTTCTTTTTTGTTGGGGTCAGGTTTTTAAGAGCCCATCAACGAGCACACTAGCGCCACTGCTAAATAATCGTGATTATTTAAATTTAACGACAGGTATTAAACAAAAGGGCCGCTACGGACTGTATTGTTTATTAAAGTACCTTTTGAATACATCAAACTAGTTTTTATGTTGCTGGATTCGTCGATCTATTAGCTCTAAACAAAAACGGCCGTTTTAACTTTGGACGCGTAGATTGATTAAGCAGTGGCGCTAGTGTGCACGTTGATGGGCTCTTAAATTAGCTTATCACAAATAAATAAAAAAATACATTAAAAGATAATGATTAGGTACTATATTTAGAAATTCGTCAAATATAAAAGGTAACAAAAAAGTTACGTATTATTAAGATATAAATATTTTCATTCCTATTAGGATTACTGTATATATGTTAGGAGCAATACATATGAATACATACATTGATATGGCAAATGGTTACAAGTTGTTATTACATCTATCCGGTTATCGGACATTTTCTGCTTCACAGCTCCGCGCAGCGTTCTTGGTCACCGGGAAACTAGTCTAGATATGCGGCAGATACGTGCCCTTTGAGCTTTTTCCAAGAAATCATATGACGGCCCAAGATTATATTATTATCTCACGCTCAAGCCATCTGCTGATTCACTCTCTAAAACAAAACAGTCACAAATTAAACAATATAATCTAACTTCCTATTTCCTAATTACTAATGTTTCCTAAATACTAAGATGAATTTTGATTATAATTTCGGACGCGATATAGCGTCTGCGGGACTTACGGGGATAGTAAGATTAAATTATTATATTTGAATTTGGCAATTAGTACGCTCATTTTTATTTAAAGGTTAATATATTTCTTACTTACCTTAAAATTATCGCTGTTTCTGGTTTACTACAACGGTTTAAATTTAACTAAGTCTCTGCGAAGACGCATTTAGATATGTTGCTCGTACATAGTTTTTATTTTTAAAATTAATAGGTAAATAAATATATTTCAATTGAATAAATCGTTATATATGAAAACTGATATTTTTGCGTTAAATGACTTTAGTGACAGCATTGACATTACAGACTTTTGTCTTGTCTATGTTCTTACCGGCCAGACCCAAATCAAGGCCTATCAAAGAGGCCTATTGACAAAGATTTTTTTAAAATTTTATCAAGGAGGGTAGAGGCACGTCTACCCTTCATAGATTTTATGAACATAGACAAATGTAAATTATTATCTATTTCAGTATATCAAAAATAAATAATAATTTTGACTACTTCATAAAATAGAAATCAAAATATATTTGATAAAATTAATTGGATTTGTTCCTAGAAATCGTATAGACAAAGCCAGTTCTAGCAATGTTGCTGTAGTAAAATATTTTTATGGTAATTACTGGCAATCTTGCTCTAGGAACGGAGCACACATGTACAATTATGAAGGGTCACGTCATTCCAAGGAAGTCAATAGGCCTTGCTTGGCTCCTATGATATAAGGTTTAAATCTATGGTTTAAATTAGATTGCATGTTCGCAAAAAATACTTCGATCTACTTTTATATTTTTTAATCGGATAGGTAGGTTCATACAATTAGATTGGTCTACTAAATTATAATTTCCATAATTTGACTTCTCACCTTGCTTGCAGATTGCCTTGGATGATCCCGAGGAAGCATTCCGCAGAGCCAAGAGCATTATTAAAGATATTGTCAACTCACAGAAGGGATTGAGCCCAATGTTTGACATTGACTTCGCAAATAATCTCGATTATTACCCAACTGTGAAAGAAAGACTGGAAGATATTCGTCGGGAGATAGCGCCCCAACAAATTTTCTATTAAAATTAATGTGTTAAAAAAAAGAATTGTTTTATTGCGATACAATTAAGTAAATTAATACATAATAATATATAAGTATTATACACAAGTGGACATGAGACACGGTGTACTGCGAGAATGGATTCCTTTATTTGCCACTTTATAGCCTTAAATAACACTGTACGGTACAAAACGTCCCACGCCACAATCATTTGAACACCATGGTGTCCAGCATCGCTCCTAGATTTTGAACTATATTGTTTGACATTAGGACATCTACTTTCTCTTCTAAATGCCTCTTGGGATCTTGCTTGCCTACATTCTTGATGGCGAGCTGCTCTGGCGTCATCTTTTCCTCATCTTCCAAGGCCTTGTTATAATTCTTGGCCAAGTCTAACATGTCTGTTACTGTGGTTTCGTTGATCGCACAGTGCTCCTTATAGTCTGATAGTGTGAGTCCGTCCATCCAGGACTTTTTGTGAAGATTCAGCAGCATTTTCTGTTCCAATTCGTTCTTACGGTAGTTTATGCTGATGGAGTAGTAATGACGATTCAGGCCATGGATGAGTGCTTGTACTGAGGGTTTCTGAAGATGTCCCAAGTTGGAGGTAGTCTGTCTCGGCTCCTGGCCGAGAACCATCATGTTAGGGTTGATGAGACGGAATGCATCGATGACGACTTTGCCTTTGACGGACTGGATGGGGTCGACGACGACGGCCACGGCGCGCTCGGAGAGGGCCTCGAATGACTGCTGTGTGTTGATGTCAACGCCTGACAGCCAGCAACCGAATCCAGGATGTGAGTGGTACCTGGGGTGGAATTAGTTCATGTTTTATTTAAATAGGTATATTGCTATTTTTATAGGTTAACACTTTTAGTGCAGGGCTCCCTGTTTCCAGTACAAAATGAACACACATACGTGTTCTTGGCAGTGAATGTGTTAATAAGAAGAGCTATTTACTTTCATTCACATGCTAAAATATTGCATTAGACCAGCGGTCGGCAACCTTTTTTTGCGTAGTTTTAGTAGCGTAGGTAACGACGAGTAAGTTGACGCGGGCCGCACTTTGTTAATATTTATGACTTTATCAGACATTGTCGTTTGTCAATATTACATAGCCAGAGAGGCTCGCAGGCCGCAAGTGACAGTTTCACGAGCCGCATGCGGCCCACGGGCCGCAGGTTGCCGACCGCTGCATTAGACCATCAACTATTGGAATGTTGTAGGAATGAACACTACTCGACAATATTGATTTTTATTTAAAAAGCACTTTCTTTAAGTATTGCAAAGTGTGCAGAAAATTTTTGGCCTAAGTTGCTTAACACTGTCTGCCAGCTCAAATTACGCACTACATTCGTAAGCCGGTATTACATGTAATTTTTCCACTTTATAGTGAAAAGCATCTACCAAAAGAAGAATGTTATGGGTCACTGGCAGTGAATGAGTTAACTCTTTAGAGGTTATAGGTTTAGTGTCATTCTTTGTGTAGAGTGTACAGTCATCAGCTGAAGTTGCTAAGCGGGCGAGGTGTTCAAAATTACCATGACGCGGTCTTATTCTCTTAACCCTTTACCAGGCTGACATTTCACAAAAGACAATCGAATGTCAGTCTTACTCATCGAAAATAGAACACATGTTTGAAGTGCCGTATATGGGAAATATTTATCCCTTAGCCTGGTAAAGGGTTAACAATAAAGTCGCGTCAAGATCATTTTGAACACCTCGTCCGCGATTTTGTACCGAGGAGTGTCATCAGGAGCTTGCGTGACCCGCGTTGCGTGTTGGGGTTACGTGAGTGACCCGTTCTTAATATAATTAATACAGATCTTGTCAGTAGAAAACGGCGGCAAATTTGAAATATGTAGGTGCGAAGGGATATCGTCTCATAGAAAATTTGAATTTCGCGCCTTTTTCTACTGACAAGATTTTTCTACTTGACCATCTATATCACGTAGGCAATTCTTTTCAGCAAGAACATAGTGTAAAAATGTGACTTAATGTGTAGATCAAAAATATTTTTTTAAGGTTTCTCTAACAAGAAAGTAGTTGGTTTATGGATTTATTATGGTACTTTTTCCAAATATGGAGTAGCAGGAGGGGACAAGTTCTTACCAGCCAACCACCATTTCCGGGCGTCCCGTTTGCTTCAGCATGTCCAACATCTTAGCTTGAAAGACTGGATCTACAGCCTCTACTGACACACCCGTACCAGTCTGAGGCATCGCAAATACATCTATCACGCGAACTGTGTAGTCATCCACAAATTCACCTGGAAATATCACATCAACACTGTTAGCAGGATTCATAAACAATACATATGACAGTATGCTATCAAATCATGCAGGATGCTATCAAATCATGATTCCTTTAACTTAGAATTAAAAAATAGTTTTGATATACTCGACGAGGGAAATTTAGATAAAAGACGCAGAAAATCAATACAATACCATCATAACCAGTATAAAAACGGCCAGCAGTAAAATAACTAGAAAAAATAATTACAAACTCACTAAAGACACAATAAAGTTAATTGAGGACCGGGAAGATACTAAACATGACAGAAAACTATACAATATTTTAGACCGACTAGTGAAAAGAAGCATAAGAAGAGATATACGAAATTTTAACACGAAACTTGTCGAAATAGCTTTAAAAACCCATACATCTCTCCGAACGGCAAAACAAGGTATAAATAAAGAAAGACCTTGGATTACCAGCCTTAAAGATGAAAATGGGAAAAAATGTAGTAGCAGGGACCAAAGACAAGGTCGGTAGGCGTATGAAATTGAAATAAAAGGGCTATAAATTGGTACATAATAATAGGTGGTTCTTTTAAGTTATCAAAAACATTTTAAGACAATCCTTTGTGATCATGGTATTTCAATAATGCAATGTCATCAATCTACAAATGACCACATTTTCTATTAAATCTAATTCGTAAGTAGTTAAAATAGACTTAAAACATAACTTATGCGTGAATAAATAAGGTTGGCCCAAATTAGTACCATGTAAACCAAATTTAGGTTATGATTGTTTGTTGCTACAATTGTAAACTTGTAATAAAATAAAGCAAAATTTACCTAACATAAGACCCATGACCTCCATGGGGACACCAGCACGACCATGTTTCAGCATTTTAAGGAGGGCCAAAGACGAAATGTATACTTGTTCGGCGGTGTCCACCACCGGGGCGTCGGTAGGCGGGGGCGCCTGCGACAGCCCCGTCATCCCTCCGCCGAGACGTAAAAGACGGTCCATTATGCTCTTATAACTTGTATTTTCTGTAAAACAAAATAAACACTAGTCAAAGCAGAATAACGAGTACCGGAGCACCGGAGCATCCTCGGGTGCCGTTCACAGTTTCACACATCAAACAAAAACACTTTTGTTTAGTTTATTTTTTATAATAACTCGCTATTACAAACTACACTTTACTCACAGAAAACTAGATTCATTGACTGTACTCAAGATATTTCAAGAAATCTTTGTGAGTTCGTGGATTTTCTAAATGAATGAATGTGAATGACAATTCGTTTACGTCGAAAATGCAAGCTCACGTAAAGCTGTTCTGTTGCCCGTAGAAAAAATAATTAAAAAATGTAATGGCCTCTCCAACATCGCCAATGATCGCATGTGGTTTGTAATACATTATCGATCGTATCTTGTTATGTTTTTTTCGGATAGATAAGTCCTTCTAAATAATTATATACATGTTATATATTAATTATTATCGTAAATATTAACGAGTAATTTCTTGGTGATTACTCGTTTTAGAACATTCTAAACAACTGTCATATTGTCCAGGTCCAGAAGGACGAATAAAAAAAACAACTGTCATATTAATGTCAGTGTCATTGTCAACATATGTTTTTTAATACTATCTTCCCATTCTCATAGTAAGTAAATAGCCCAACATCCAAGATATCTGAATTACATGAAAGTTTGTAACTTACGTAATAATGACAGAGGAAAAGACGGTACTGTCTAAAAAATTATCTGAAGGACCGCATGGTTTAGGTTAGTTCAAGTTTACGTAAACTGTTCATCCAATAGTAAAACGAAACTACCTACCTATGTAAATTATAACATGTTTTATGCTTTAGGTGATCCTGATGATCGCAGCCTGAGAAAAGTGGAATTGGAAGTCATGATACCCAAATTAATGAGGGATAAGGCTAAAACAGAGAAATGCATTAAAGAGGTTGCAGAATTTGAGAAATGTGGTAAAGAGGCATCCTTGTTAATGGTGGTTAAATGCCGGAAAGAAAATGCTACTCTAAAGGACTGCCTTTCTAGTTGGTATCGCAATGACAGCTTTAGAGCATTATGCACTGAAGAATATTTAAAAGAAAGGAGTGAATTTAGGAAAACTGGAATCAAAAAGTCAATAAGAAGGGCTTAATCATGTTTTATTTGTAAGATAGCTGTTTAGTGTAAATATAAACCAAATGCATTTTAATCAATTTCATCATTTACTATGATTGGAATGTTTCTTGTAAGATGTATTTCCCGCACACTGTATTCCCTTAAACCTTCTGGCATATTTTCTGGATATGCACTGGGCTCATCCACTTCTGCAATCAATACTTCCTGAAGAGTAGAAAATAAATGTAAATAGAAATATAAACTAGTTAGCAAAACACATTCATAATTGTCTTATTATTGCAAATAAAAATAAAATATATATTTAAATCAGAGCCTAGAACATAGGACTACGTAAATTTATAGACCTCACTCTGTAACTCAATATTTAGATTATTTCTCATGTCCAACATAAAACTGGAAAAGGGCTTTCAATTTTACATACTATATTGTACATAGTCTATCATTTATTGTTAATATGTATTATCTTTAATATACCTTTGTAGTAGTAGTGGCCATTCTCACATGTCCAAGAACTGACACAAAATCAAATTGGTCTTCTTTGCATTTTACTACTACTATGTAATCAGAATGCATTACTCCAGGACCCTCTCTGTACAACACTGAAACCATCAAAAATAAATACAATGTAATGAGGCATTAATGAGAAAATTCAGTTGCTCCAAGTTTAACGACAATACAAAAGCCACATTTACCATAGTCTCCACCAAATTTGATTCCTGATTTGACAATGTAGCCTTTAGATCTAAAGTAGTGATAAACAACATATTTGGGGACAAACTTCTTGTCCATTTTTGTAAACAAATTCCAGCATTGCTCTATTGTAAGCATCTTATCACCATTGCCTATAACTTGTAAACAACCAAGACCATAAGAAAGGAAGAAAGCCTCTTGCAAACTCAGCATTAGCTTTTCTTGAAGCTTTATATTATTTATGCAGCATTTTGGTTTCAGATTTTCAATATAATTACCCTCTTCGGTGTCACTGTCTGGGACTATAGCAACCAATTCTTGGTCACTATGAGGCTCAAAATTATCAAAATGAACCTGCTCATTGTCAAAGGCGTCATTACTAGCACTGTTACTATCATCGCTAGACACTAAGTCTATTACATCTTTATTGCCAATTTTTCGGCTGTCATGCTTTATCTTACTGATCAACCCATCCATGTCTGTTAGTAATTTGTCAACAACAGATTTCCCATAGTTATCAGCAAACTTTTTGTACCAATAGTTCCGTTTGAGAAACTGCCGTTTGCGCATAATTTGGCTATAAGCATTATGAGCTGCTTTTGGCTTGGAGCGCGAAACTGAGCCCTTGCCAAAACACCCCATGTGATACAGCAGAGCCATTTCATCTGGCGATCTCACCTCGACATTAAATCCATTGTAATATCCAGTAAATACTATCCGCATCGAGCTATCCACCGGAAAACGGGCAGATTCCACTGCAATAGACAGCACGTTATTTGGGTCATTACTCTGACATTCGTCTTGTGTTTGTAAAGAAGCCATGACAATAGAACTGGCCGGTTCCCAAATTTATTTAAAGTCGTATGTGTCACGCCAGCAAGTTCAAACGCAAATTTCATGTCACAGTCAGTTTTTTGATAGTTTCGGCATTATTATGCACTTGTAAATTTTAGGCAACAATTATACGGTTTCGAAATTGTTAAAATGTCTGAACCAAGTAAACCCAAGAAAGATGATACTGTAGGTGTAGAAGAATATCAGTGTAAGTACTTTTTATTTTAAACAGGCCAGTACCGCTAAATAGCTAAATCCAATCCAAACGACCTTGCAAAATTTATCATTTAGTATTTTGACATTGACAGTAAATTTGACGTTTACTGAGTACCATAGAGAATTCATACTTGAATTTATTGATTCCTAAACGAAACAAAATGACATTTTGCCTTTTTTTCATATTGTATGCTCTGAATCAATTCCCAAGGTAGACAACATAAAAAGTTATATATTTGTCTCTTTTTTTCTCAGCATGGAAGGTATACAACAAAGAAGGTAAGAAAATATATGTTTTCGCACTATACCAACGTCACTTTATGTAGTCACAAGACCTCTCAGCTGAGGCTGTCGTCTTTACTTGTATTTGGGATTTATTGGATTCTTTGATCTTTATTCCAATTATTATTGGCTTGATCATAATTCTAAGATATCCTAGCCAAAATGGCTAACATCAACGAGGAAAATGTTAGTAAGCTTATTGGCGAAGAGAATATCGGTAAGTTCCTACCCATTGTACCTTAACTTGCTAGGACCAATTTAATGGAAAAGATTATGTGATTACCACTCCCTTGTTTTGCAGATATGATTGCCGCCACCAGCGTCCTGCAGCTAAGGGCCAGTGAAATCCGTCAGACGGATATAAAATGGCAATCTTATTTGCAGTAAGTAAAACTAAATGATTGCAGTTTAACCCTTAGACGTGCTTTTAGAATTAGGTAAATGTAAGGTACATTGTAGGTCGCAGATGATCACGCAGCGCGACCACGACTTCGTGTCGGCCCTGGACCATGGCAAGAAGGACCTCCCTGATAAGAGCCCCGAGGAGTGCTGCTCCGTGTTTATCAACCTGCTTACCCATGTCAGCAAGGACCACACTATCCAGTACATTTTGGTCATGATTGATGATATCCTTTCTGTAAGTATTTTCTTGCCAATATTATTAACCCTTTACCAGGCTAAGGGATGTATATTTCCCGCATACGGCACTTCAAACATGTGTTTTATTTTCGATGAATAAAACTGACATTCAATTGTCATTTTTGAAATGTCAGCCTGGTAAAGGGTAATATTATGTTTTTCTACAAGTTGGACTCATTCACTTACATTTTCACCCTGACAGAAATTTTTGTGGTGGTTAAAGGGTGCAACAAAATAAAGTTTTATTTTTAATGTAATCATTACCCATCTATAATTAATGATGTGCTTAACTTTAAGGTAAAGTTATCAAGCTTAAATTGACATACTGCATGACAAGATGTAACTAATTAAAAAAATGTTCAGTGCTTTACTTTTCTGTGCTATTCATATAAACAAACATAGATTTTAGCTAACAAATGGTTTGTTGTGCAAGTTTATGTTAATTTATAGTTATAGTATTAGAAGACGAGACAAGAAAATAGACAATTCAAATTAGCATACTTAGTTCAACAATTTTGGTAAAAATACGTAATTTCAGGAGAACAAAAACCGAGTGAGGATTTTCCGCGAACACAACAAGACGGGGCAAGTTTGGCAGCCTTTCCTGAATCTGCTTAACCGCCAAGATGAGTTTGTGCAGCACATGACTGCCCGCATCATCGCGAAGCTGGCCTGCTGGCACCCACAGCTCATGGAAAAGAGCGACCTCAACTTCTACTTGACCTGGTTGAAGGAACAGCTCAAACACAATGTGAGTTACTAATTTGATTATGAGCCTTGTAAACTCTGTTGATAATTTCTGGATACTGACTATAAAAATAATGTTTATAATGTAATTAGTATTTTGTATTTCATAGATATTTATTTATTTAAAGTTAATTGCACAAAAGAAAAACTTAATGCAGAAAAAATTTAATGCCATGAGGCATTCTCTACCAGTCAAACAAACAATTTTATAACAATTATGTGAACTGATTTTGGCAGAAATTACTAAAAAACTTTGTAAGCAATTTCTATTTGAAGAAGAAGAAATTCAATATTACTTTACAAGTTGCACATATCTCTTGAAAGAAAAATATTATAATACTTATAACAGTTGAAATCTGACATTACTAGCTAAAAATATATTGGGTAATATTTATTAATTTGAGCACATTACCACTTACCACTTAGAAATTAACAACTGCAATACACAGTGTATTTTTATTTATTTATTTATTTATTACTTATTAGTAACTGGAAATTATAAACAGAGTTT
Organism: Cydia splendana; assembly: GCF_910591565.1. Classification (NCBI taxonomy): domain Eukaryota; kingdom Metazoa; phylum Arthropoda; class Insecta; order Lepidoptera; family Tortricidae; genus Cydia; species Cydia splendana. The sequence goes on from NC_085974.1 coordinate 10,614,364, forward strand.
ATAAAGTCTGATTTCTATGCATGATTGCATCAAATAATTTGTGATATTGTTATTTTTTTATTGAATTACACAGTGACATGTCATTTTGTCGATAACATCATTGCTTGGCTGTTCCGTTAACTGCTAGCATGAAATTTTAGCACCTACACTTCACTGAATTTTTTTTTATTTGACATGCACTTGCATGTGTTTGATGTGTTTGCAAGGAAACAAATTCAAATTTGTACAAATTATTATACAAACTATGTGGAATGGGTCCACAAAAGCTTGTAACTTATAATAGTAGTTCCATTTGGCTCACAAGTCACAACCTTTATCTTGATCTGTTGCGCTGATTCTATTTTCAATACTTCCTGTGTAGTATGTTAAATATATTAAAATGACTAACAGACTATCCTGTAGAATGTCTAGATCTTTGATTGAACAGATTTTTCAATATTTACTTCTATTAGAAATTAGATTGAACACTACACAGAACACAAAGTTACCAAATCACCTAGATATTATTTAATAATATTAACATACTCTGCACTACTTTAGTGCGAAGCTGTGCATCTTCATCAAAGCTACAGTAACACCTTAACAGACTTTATTTCTTTAACATTATATTTTAAACATTGTGAAAAACTGCTGTCAGTTTACAAATTTAAGGTGCGTCCAGATATTGCTTGCATTTCGTATTACGATGTGCGCAGCATTAACCGGATCTGAATGCACCTTTGTAGCAGAAAACCGTGATGTTAAAATATAGTAAATAAAGTCATTAATCTAGAGCAGTTAACAAGTCGTGTTCATCGCGTACCATCGGCGGGGCAATCGCATGTGCACTGTTACTGAGAGGTTTGTTTTCTGGTAAGGCGGAGAAAATGTCTGCCGAGTTAGCGCATGCCGAGCAGGTTATGTTGGCTCACGAGAAACCGATTGTGGACAAACACAAACACAAGGACAAGGCCCCCGAAGCCCAGGGCAAATACCACAGCCTTTACTCCTCCTTCGACGACCTCGCGCCGCTCGAGGACCTGCCCCCGGGCTCCAAGAAGGTACTCTGTGTAGCCGCAGCTCTCAACAGTGTGTAACAACGATGCTAACCTGGTTTTAAAGCTGTTACTAATTTATTAATATTTCTTGCGTTCATTAATCGTTTAAGGCCCGCTTTTTTTAACCAACTGTAAGTAGAGTGTTGTGTGTATTAGTATACTGTATGCGCGTGAGCTTCAGACTTTGTGTAAATAATAAACGCAAATAGATGGTCTATTTCTAATTTGCACACCAAATAGCGGTTAAGCCGGCGCTTCCCGCAGCGCACGACAGTAAATTTCGCAATTAACTCAATCAATGTGCTGGCTGGCAACTTACTTAGCCGGTTATCGTAAAACTAAATTAAAAACCCATCTATATAAAAATAAGTTGCAAATTGAGGTAATAAAATTAATAATTTCATGTTTCTATAATTACCTAAGGGATTAATTAAGTACGATGGGGTTTTGGTTCCCGTGTTTCTATTTGTTTTATAGATTACTTAAATGTGAAGCTTAAAGCACAATGGGCTTAGTTTATCAAAAGAGGAATAAGTACGAATAACTGTACGGCATGTAGGCATTACATTCAGCATCGCTTTTTAGCCATATCCGTGGTCCAGTCAAATTGACGCGTATTCAATTACGTACCAGTATTTGGGTTATCCTCTAGACACCCACACGTCAAAATTTGCCAAGACAACTGCAATATGCGGCTAGAGGTTAAATCAATACGTGTTGACTTCGCTGGTCCCTTGTAGATACCTACTCTCAGCACATACTAAAGTAGGACATGCGTGGTTTTCAGCACATCGACTATATCCAGTCGGTGGCGCGCTGCCTGCAGATGATGCTCCGCGTGGACGAGTACCGCTTCGCGTTCCTCTCCGTCGACGGCATCTCCACTCTGCTGTCCATCCTCGCCTCCAGGGTCAACTTCCAGGTATTTTATATCAATTTATCTATTACTAGCTTTTGCCAGGGTGTTTGTGTGGAATGATAGTGAATTGATGATGATTTGATAAAAACTACCCTTTCTTTTCACGGGCAACAAATTTCATCTAAATCGGTTCAGCGCGAAGAGGTTACAGACAGAGTTACTTTCTCATTTATAATATTAGTATGATAGTTTGGATTATTTACTTTTGGTTGTATAGTCCTCATCGTTTTCGATGACGGCGACCCTAAATAAATATTATGGACGTTGTCTAGCATGAGCCCTTATGTGGCTGGCCAGGCCGAACTTGGTCTTAAATACCCTATTGCACGCGTGACAATAAAGTTGGCTAGCTGCGTTAAGCGTGTACACGTAGGAGGGTTTAGGTCTCTCTTTCCGTAACTGGCGTTTTGTGTCTAAGCTTGTGAGTCGACACAGTTAACTGATTGTTCATAAACCCTATTGTAGCGTAATAAGGTCGACCAATGGACTTGGACATTAAGTACTGTTAGTCTTAGGCTGCGATTCCTCCAGAGATGTGCGAGGATACGCAGCGAGGGATGTGCTGTGCGAAGATAGGTAAACTAAGTGATTCTATTGGTTATGTCATAACTTATGAATCTTATGATATTAACGCTGGAAAGATTTAACAAACAAGATTTTTATTATAACTGGAAAACGCAAAAGTCTATTGAAACCCATGAGACAACCGAGAGACCCCCCAACAGAGACAAGACAACACACACACAACAGACACACACAGAGAGAAGAGAAGAGTATGTCAACAAATGCATCAAATGACATCTTCTTTGTGTTATTCAGGTCCAATACCAGCTGGTGTTCTGCCTGTGGGTGCTGACCTTCAACCCGCTGTTGGCCGAGAAGATGAACAAGTTCAACGCCATCCCCATCCTGGCCGACATCCTGAGCGACTCCGTCAAGGAGAAGGTCACGCGCATCGTGCTGGCCGTGTTCCGCAACCTCATCGAGAAGCCGGAGGATGGCCAGGTATGACCACTACAGTTGTTCTATACAACCCGCTGTACAAGATGAACAAGTTCAACGTCATCCCCACCCTCGCCGACATCCTAAGCGACTCCGTCAAGTAGCAGCTTCTTTTACGAGAATCCTCACAGCCAGCTAGCCAGGATAGCCAGTTAATTACAACCACTACTTAGGAACAGTTGTTCCATTAAACCCGCTGTAATACAAGATGAACTAGTTCAATGCTATCCTCATCCTGACATTCCTGGCTGACATCCTGAACAACTCAGGCTAGAAGAAGTTCATGCGCTGAATAGGTTTTTTTCAATGCTTTAACACAATATTTCATGGTTAATATAGCAATTGGCTATAGGTTTAGAAAGTTTTGAGTGCTTTACGATTTTTTTTTTACTTTTGTATTCCTTTAATGTAGTTGAAGACATTTATCCTCAAAAAAATTGGCACTTGACGTACGAATGAATTGATGTAATTTGTTCAGGTGGCAAAGGAGCACTGCATCGCCATGGTGCAATGCAAAGTCCTGAAGCAACTGGCGATCCTGGAGCAGAAGCGCTCCGACGACGAGGACATCATGAACGACGTGGAGTTCCTCAGCAACCGCCTGCAGGCCTCCGTGCAGGACCTCAGCTCCTTCGACCAGTACGCTACTGAAGTCAAGAGTGGACGGTACGTACTATTTACTCCGGCTCTGAAACTGGAATTTGTTAAGTCTACATATGATCTAATCTAAGTTATGGCAATATGTGGTTGTATATTAGGCTTTGAATATATGGGGTGTATGTCTGTGTTGTTGTTTGAATATTTGTAGAATAATTACTCTAAAATGCGCCGTCAAAAAGATCGAACCCGGTATATGGGTGACATGACATGAGTATGTAGTTATAATGCTAAATTTTCTGATTCAAACGTGTGAAGTTTTTACTAGCTGTTAAGGCGCACTCAAATACTTATCATCATACCTAGTGACAGCATTATACATGCATTTCTTATTTAGTCGCATTACAAAAATCATAGCAACAGGACGTATTTTAATTTCCCACTCAATAATGAACCTTACTGCATTCATCACTAGCGGCGAGAACTTTAAGCCTCTAGTCTAGTTCATACGAAGCCCTATACGGCAGTTGTAAAATGCAACTCTATTGACAGCTATTAAAGTTCAAATTTAAACAAATAATTTTATTTGACATGCACTAGAGTAACTATATTGTGTTTTCGCAGACTGGAATGGTCGCCGGTGCACAAGTCCGCCAAGTTCTGGCGCGAGAACGCGGCGCGGCTGAACGAGCGCGGGCAGGAACTGCTGCGCACGCTCGTGCACCTGCTCGAGCGCAGCGCCGACCCCGTCGTGCTCGCCGTCGCCTGCTACGACGTCGGCGAGTACGTGCGCCACTACCCCAGGGGCAAGCAGTGAGTACACTACACCTTGCTGCGCACGCTCGTGCACCTGCTCGAGCGCAGCGCCGACCCCGTCGTGCTCGCCGTCGCCTGCTACGACGTCGGCGAGTACGTGCGCCACTACCCCAGGGGCAAGCAGTGAGTACACTACACCTTGCTGCGCACGCTCGTGCACCTGCTCGAGCGCAGCGCCGACCCCGTCGTGCTCGCCGTCGCCTGCTACGACGTCGGCGAGTACGTGCGCCACTACCCCAGGGGCAAGCAGTGAGTACACTACACCTTGCTGCGCACGCTCGTGCACCTGCTCGAGCGCAGCGCCGACCCCGTCGTGCTCGCCGTCGCCTGCTACGACGTCGGCGAGTACGTGCGCCACTACCCCAGGGGCAAGCAGTGAGTACACTACACCTTGCTGCGCACGCTCGTGCACCTGCTCGAGCACAGCGCCGACCCCGTCGTGCTCGCCGTCGCCTGCTACGACGTCGGCGAGTACGTGCGCCACTACCCCAGGGGCAAGCAGTGAGTCACTACACCTTGCTGCGCACGCTCGTGCACCTGCTCGAGCGCAGCGCCGACCCCGTCGTGCTCGCCGTCGCCTGCTACGACGTCGGCGAGTACGTGCGCCACTACCCCCGGGGCAAGCAGTGAGTACACTACACCTTGCTGCGCACGCTCGTGCACCTGCTCGAGCGCAGCGCCGACCCCGTCGTGCTCGCCGTCGCCTGCTACGACGTCGGCGAGTACGTGCGCCACTACCCCAGGGGCGAGCAGTGAGTACTCTACACCTTATTATGCCAGGGTCACTATGTGATAGGCTTACCATTAGACCAGCCTTAAGTTTATTTGCCATTCCATTTGGACAGGAAAGGTGACCAAATGGAAGGGGCCCCAGGGCTCTAGAAAGAGAGGACATCCACTAGCCAGGTGGTAGAACGAGATTGTTGCCACTGCAGGCAAGGAATGGCAAAGTGTAGCATTAGATAAATCCAAATGGAAACAGCTGGAGGAGGCTTTTACCCAGAAGGGGTCTACAGCAGACAAATAAATTCAATCAAAATCAAATTATATAAATAACTTAAAAAATACAATTCTCTGTGGAATAATGTAAGCTTAAATAAATAGTAGAAGAGCCGGCCGCAAATTTTCTAACCGACTTGATACCACGATGAAATGCACAATGGTTTCCCATAAAAGTGATGCTAAGTCCGAATTCGATAGTCTGCCACGGCGGAACTTGCCGAAAGTACGAAAAAGAAGGCCACTTCCGGTGCGAAAAAAGGGGGCTGATTTAACCCATCTGATACCGAAATAATAGTTATGGCAGCAGTTAGAAATTTACATGTAGGCACAGAAAAGCGAAATCTGCCAGTATTTTGTTTGCCGGAAGTGCTTGGCAGACGCTCTCAAAGGTGGCCACCAGGACCCCTAATTTAACCCATCTGATACCACCATGAAACCAATTCCAGTCGGTAGGTATGAAGCCTCATGTCAGGAATATATAAGTCTGCCAAGGCTTTTCCTGCCGAAACACCTTGGCAGACGAGATTATGTGAGCAAGGTAACCATCGGTTACCCTACACTAACCCATCTGATACCACCATGAAACCAATTCCAGTCGGTAGTTATAAACCCCCATTTTAGGAATATATAAGTCTGCCATGGTTTTTCCTGCCGAAACACCTTGGCAGACGAGATTATAAGCAAGATGACCATCGGTTACCGTACACTAACCCATCTGATACCACGATGAAACCAATTCCAGTCGGTAGGTATGAACACTCATTTCAGGAATATAGAAGTCTGCCAGGGCTTTTCCTGCCGAAACACCTTGGCAGACGAGATTATGTTAGCAAGGTGTACATCAGTTACCCTACATCAACCCATCTGATACCACCATGAAACCAATTCCAGTCGGTAGGTATGAACCCCCATTTCAGGAATATATAAGTCTGCCAAGGCTTTTCCTGCCGAAAAACCTTGGCACCTTCAAAACCGGCTTAAAATGAAAAAAGTTTAAAGACTCATCTTTACTGATTGGGATCAATTTTTATTATGCTGGTATCATTTTGCGTCATTTTAAAAACGTATTTGACTTCTGTACGTCAATGAATTTTGGTGACAATTGTATATGTGTGTAATTATATTATAGAACTTTTATCTTACTCGTAAAATATTGCCTATTAACAGGAAGAGTTATGTAATTCGTATAAGTAATACCTGAAAATCTTGTACCTAGATCTGTAATACCATGGATTGCGACGAATAAATTATTATGATTATGCCGTTCGTTCCGTCTATATGTATAATGTATAATGCGTGTACGTGCTGTTCTCTGAAAATCTTGAAGAAAAAATAACGGCTAGACCAGCACTAAGTACTAGCGAGTTTTTGCGGCTTTGGAGACCGAGATGAAGCTTACAGGCCAATTAGCGCTGTGGCCTGGTTATTGTTATGTATACCTATGTATCGAACGTTTCATAAATTTACTATAAAAAGCAATGTTTTATTTCGATTAGGTCTACATTTTGTGCATATTAGTGGAGTAAACGAAGCAAGATGTTGTATGGAGACCCATGCATTAATTCCTCAGTCGATGAAATTTTGCTTGGTTGTTAAAAAAAAAACACTCCTAAGTTAGGTTTTTATACGTAAAAATACAAATCTGTTTATATATTGAACCGAGTAATTCCTCCGTCCAAAATTATTTTACCAAATAAGTTATTTGTATCAGCATGTGATACTAGAAAAAAATCAAAAACTTTTGTCAAACATGAGAATATTTTTTTATGATAATTCCTTTTTTTGGTGCTCATTTTCATCGGAAAATTGCTCTGTCAATTTTTTCTTCTTATATGATCTTAGAATATAATTTAGCGTAGAGGGTAAGAAAATCCAAAAAAAATGCATACCCAAATTTATGTATTTTAGAACTATTAAAAACTGAGAGTGGAAAATTTCTCAGCCTGATTTCTTTTTAAATATATACTGAGTAGTCACGTATACACTTAAATCCAAAATATCCAAAAGAAATATCATCCAGGACACCGAAATTTTGGAAGCGAAGATAAATCCATCCCGCGGTTACGCAATAATGTACCGTCTTCCTTTAGCAGTTTAGTGCAGATTAGCGTCCTTGTGCTTCTAGTACGACCCGACCGCGTGACCCGCAGCCTGCACTTAATGGCTCCTCTACACGATGGGCCAGCGCCGGCCACTCCAAGGGACGCAGCCATGCGGTAGAATGAGATAGCAATATCACTTGCTCCCTCTAACGCTTAAATGCGTCCCTTGGAGTGGCCGGCGCTGGCCCATCGTGTAGAGCTGTAGAGGAGCCATAAGAAGGGAGTTGTCGTTGTCACTAGTGTGTGATTCTTTACACTACATTTAGTGATTTTTTGCGTTTTCTTTGTACAATTCTAACGAGCTATAAATACTATGCATTCAAAGAGAATCAAATCATTACAATGCAACCTCAGAGTAATGATTCACTTTATCAAGAAATGTTGTTTAAAGACCCCTATTTATTTTAAAAGGCCTATCCAACGACACCCTACACACATAGATATATAATGTTAATCCCTGATCTCACTATTATATAAGGACCTAGATGTTAATGTTGCAATGTTTGTTCTTCCAATTTTGAATCTTAAATGTATATACCGCATAAGTGCTTTGGTGCTATACTGTTAACTTATGTGTAAGTTTTTAATAAATAAATAAATAAGGTTGAAACGATAAAAAAAAACTATGGGACGATAATCCTTCGCTACATTTTTTAAATTTGCCGCCTTTTCTACTGACAAGATTTGCTTGACCAAGTATATTTTACAAAAAAATTATTGCAGCAGTGGCAACATTGTAGTAAGTTTTTTTGGTCTTGAATTACGTTTTTTAGTATAGAAAAGCAGCAAGCCGCCACCGCCGGGTAGTATAGGGCGAGGCGCGGCGCGCGCGGACGGCGGCCGGTACCGCTCACGCACCCCGCTTGTACTCCGCTCCCTACACACTGTTCCCGTTATGTTTCGTTTTTAATGCGCTCGTTATTTTTTTGGATGTTTTTATAGATGAATGGAAAGAAAACTGTGAACTTAATTCAATAAATAAAATGGATAGAGAAATTTTCCACAGCGAGTAAAAAGGCAATTTCTGAAAATAGTATAGTTACATGGTAATTTTTTTGGATTTTCATTTTGTAGGTATAAAACGGCAATAAGCTGGCATTCCAGTGAAAAAATTAGACTGAGCAATTTTCCGGTCCAAGACACACCAAAAAATTATATTTTATTAATATTGGTATTTCTGCAGGGATATTTTTTTGGATATTTCATATATTGTTGCAATACGTTACATGAATATGTCCGGTGAAGAAAGTTTGAACGGAGCATTTTTCTGTAAAAAGATATTAACGATTTGAGACTTTAGGTATTTACTTTAATTCTATTATTATTATTCTTTGGATATTTATACAATACTTTTTATTTATGGATACTTTATCATACTGTAAAGTTTTTTCTGGCTGAGGAATTACTGCGGGGTCCACTACCTTTATTTACTACATTATATTGCATATCTGAAGTATTTTCGTACTAAACTTGAAACTTTCGTTGAAACTAAATAAAATAATTATTCCAAATGTACAGTCACCTGCAATTTATGTTACTTACACAACGAAGGCCGCAAAAATATCGGACACGATCTTATTTGTAGAACCATAAGAGCATGTCACATATTTTTGCGGCCTTCGAAGAGTAGGTACCGTCATTATCACCAACTTTGCCCGCTTTTTTTTTTTAAACACGAATTTCTCAAAAAAAATCAAATCATGACTTTTTTTTGCTCAGCACGTCCATTGTGATCAAACGCATCAGTTTATTTGAAGAAAAAAAATTGTTTATCGTGTTTTTACCCATTTTTTTGCGTTTTAGAGGGCGGGCAAAGATATCCGGGGTTTTCGCCAACATTGCCCACGTCAATTTGGTATTCAAATACAGCTCGTATGATGATGATGTCTAAGGATCACTTAAAGGTTTTGGGCAATCCTACCATTCCCTGTTAATGGGTGGATTTCATCACCAAAAATTTCACCATACAAAAAAATATTTTTTTTTAATGTTTAATTTAACACGATTCTAGCTGGGTAAAGTAATAGGGGGCTGTATATTGAGGATATTTATGGTATTTATACAATCATTTGTAGCTTATATTTGAAGTTATCGCTTTCGGAAAATAAAAACGCAAGATGGTGATGACAATCATGGTATGGTAATGACTCTTTTATAGACGGTAATGACACTGCATGTACGGTAATGACGATTTGGGAACTAATTTATATATGTATTCAAAACGTATTAAAAAAACAAAAACTTTTTTAATTGTAAGGCTTTAGAACTTTAATAAACATTACAAATAACATGTTTTTGAACATAAGACTAGCTACATAAATTATTTTTAGAAAATTATAAAAAATACATTTTATTCATATAAATAAATATATAATAAGTATTTTTATTGTATAATTTTAAATAATTTATATTCCGAAATAGGCAATTTATGTATTCATTTATTTTTTTGGGTTTTTTCAATGTTAAATCATATTAACAATATTGTACTCTTATTATCAGTTTAAACCCGCATCTTCTCTTATCTACTGCATAACTTGGTATTTATATCATATTATAAAATTTCTGGCTTACCAGTGAGCTTAATTTTTATGATATATTACTTTTTTTTGATAATTTGATTCATTGCATAAGTTTGTATTTTTGTTGTTTTATAAATTAACTTTAAAAATAGCTATAATGATTTAAATCCATATACATATTGTTTAATAGCTAAACATTAATATATAATCAGTGTTTTATAAGTTGCAAGACCCCTACTTGTAATGCATGTCATAAGTTACAAAATGTTAGGTATTGGGTCCGGTGACTACCCAATGGTATAATTATTAATTGCTGTAATTATATACATCAATTAATATAATATTATCAAAAACCATAAGGCCATTACGATAGTGAGCCAGTACCGTAGCCTATGGTCGCTTAAAACTTAATATATGTTGCTTGTTTAAATACTTTGTTTTAACACGACTAACATGCAATTACAGACTCTAAGTTGCACGATTTACATTATTAGATAATAAAAAATAAACATTTGTATGTTCTAAGTTCTAAGTGATCTAAATTTTGCCTACTTCAGTCAAAATGTTATTTAAAACTAACCATCCTCTAGTGTGAAAAAAATAGTCATATCTTCTTCTACATTTATTCTACATTTATAAGGTAGACATTATATAGTGTTAGAAGACATAGAGAACGTTTTTCAAACATACAGCTTAATTTCATAATGAATTATAGCAAAATAACTAGAAAAGTTACTGAGAACCGTCATCACCATACACATGAAATCATCACCGGTCGTCATTTTTTCCCGGTGATGATGGGTATGGTGTTGACGATTTGAGAGTTTCTTGTTTTTATTTCTAGAATACGAATAATAGTAGTTAATGTCTATGCTACACAATAAACTTCATGTAGTTTGCCATTCATTTCAATAATTATTTCTAATATATCATTTGTAACTTTTTTAAACCAAAGCATAACGGTGATGATGCTCTGTCGTGACAAACTACGTTTTACAAATTTGTTCGTAATATTTCTCACGATTCAATGATGTGACTTTATAGTGAAATCATTTTTGGCATTCTATATTAAAGTGAAAAATAGGGCAAGGACCTTTAGCGGTATTTCGTTGTTCATACACGGAGATAAGCTCACATTGACATTACCATGACGGTGTTGACGAATATTCGTGACAAAATTTTAAATATTTTTAAATGTACTTTCTCGGTGAAGGAATTATTGCATATTTTTTCATGTGTTAAACAACAACATGGAAAAGATATAAGTAAAAGAAAAATCGCAATCGTACGATAGGTATGCTATAATTTTCACTGCAAACAAAAAGGTTCAGATTTTTCCGGTAGACGGTGATGATTTTAGACACATAAAACATTTTATATAAAAAAAACTATTAAGTTATTGGAGATGGTAATTGAAGGAACATTAAGATAATAGTTCTTAAAAACATATAAAAAAGTTGCAACTCGCACAACCTACTAGTTTTTTTTATAAAGACCGAACCATAAGTTTTCGCAGGATTTTGAAATCCACCCTAATAACTTAGCGATAATTGTAAAAACTTTTAAATAAATTTGCTGGGCAATGTTGCCTACCCGTTTTTGCCCATTTCCAAATAAGGCTCGCCTAAGCATTATACAAAGGCTAGGGTTGTCACTTTTTTGAGAAAATCTGTTACAATAGTTTAATGACCAAAAATATGATTTTTGCTGTGTTTTTCATTCGTTAACGGGATAAAACGTCTATATAAAGGATAATAAGACAAATTAAATACAATTTAGGGTTGTCAAAATTCAAGCTATTATCTTATCTGTGGTCGTGCACGCAAAGGCACGTCAATTTGTGTCAACCGTAATAATTGCTCGGAGCAATGCTGAGCCGAACGGAGCCGAGTTTGCCCGTAGGAAGGAGTTTCTTACCCCTGGTGTGAGCCTCACCAATGGTTATTAATATTTGCAGTGTGATCGAGACCCTCGGCGGCAAGCAGCGCGTGATGCACCTGCTCAGCCACGAGGACCCCAACGTGCGGTACGAGGCCCTGCTCGCCGTGCAGAAGCTTATGGTGCACAACTGGTACGTTATATCAAAGACAATAGATAGTATAGAGGGATCATAGTAAATTATGTAGTCACAGTAAATTTACTGCCATCTATCGACACACGACTACAACTCAAAATGAAAACGTATAAAACTATCGAAAAAATTATATATATGGATAAATGGTTTTATTATTTTTATATCATTTTGACCCATGTTCATTCACTGATACCTATGTGTTAAAATTGTTAAATATGAAACGGTGTCGTCAACGCCATCTAGCCGACCATAGGCCAAAGGTGTGTGCGCCATCTATCCGAGAATGACTTTACCTTGATTTCCGAGGCACGTTTTTTTCTTAGACTTTATTCATCTTATACGGAGTTACATATGTCTGTGGTTATATTAAACAGAGATGGCGTTAATTTCAATTTTAACAAATTAACACATATCAGTGAAAGGATAAGGTACCAAGGCAAATGGCGTTCTAACAGTTTTAATCTTCTGTCGAAAGATAGCAGTAAATTTACAGTGCTCGCTTAAAAGTCTTTACTTACGGTGGCGTCGTTGATCGGGTCGCCACTTTCCCGAATGAAGGTTGAGGGAGGCGATGGCTGAGATACGCGTCATACTCGTGAACGGGTGCTGTTTGTGGAGACTGGTCTGTTTAAGCTAACACAAGCTATTATACTTAGTAACTTTATTTTTATTAATTAATTACAGTGAGACGCCTCATTCTGCTCTCGTATGTTTCTTTTCTCTTAATGAATGTATTAATTATACAGGATATTGACTCTTGGAGACCCTATACATCTCTAAGGATAACTTGATAAACTATATAATCTTATAGTTCTGACACCTAGAGACATTTACACCTCTAAATATTATAGATTTTTTTTTGTGTTTTGTATCTGTATTTTTTATGTAATTCGACATTAAGAGACCATATACAACTCTTAGTAATTGTAATACGTTAGATTGAATTGTTAGTTTTATTTTATAAAATTGTTGATGTTATTATTTTTGCTTATATGTAAATTCAATGATGACGTGTAAAAGTGCCCTTGTGGCCTATTTGCTGAATAAATGTTGATGTTGATGTTGATGTTGATGTTGACAGTGGCTACATAATTTACTTTGACAATCCGCCTCTATACACTATATTCTCTTTGGTTATATTAATACTTATTTCATAGCACTGCGCGTTTTTGCTATTCCTTAAAGCCTGACTAGTAATATATTATCACGCGCCATGTTGCGGAATTTCACTAGAACTACTTTTTTTTCATACTATACTGAACTGTGACCCTATACATGAGAATAACAGCGCCGTCTATATTTCTGGTCAGGCTTTACATTTTGTATGAAACCATGTGACGCCATATCGTGATTATGATGACAGAAGAGATAAAGTTCGATGTCCCGAATTCATCAGGACGTCCCGATTTATGGCTTGTAGTATGTTTCCTGAACTCTGAAATCATGGAATTTCAGAACCTACCGCGAACACCGAAATTCTCAAATTTCGGGCATCTTTCTCTTTTACTCCAACTAAGGCGTAAAAAAAAAACAATATTTCACACCGTGCACGGAATAAAGCACTAGATCATTATTAGAAAAACATAGATAGCAGTTACTTTTAAACACAATTTCTATTTAATAAATCGGATGGAAGTATAAAAAGTTGGTGAGTTGACTGTGACGTCACTACACTCGTTTTCATATAAATTCCATATTAGCAAATCGTTTTGACAGTTCAAAAAAAGCTGATTTGACTAGTAGGAAAGTAGCCAGTTCGCGTTAGGCCCTCTGTAGGGCTAGGGCTTGAGGTCATTTACCTGTCGACACGGGATCGCGACGGTGAAAATTGAGGGATGAAACATAGCCCTGTGGCCTATCCCACAAAGCTTACAATTACAATTTTACAAGTGTCAAGTTACAAGTTTGTAATAATACAAATGTGCGTACCACAAAATATACAAGTAGTGGAAAATTCTGACAAATATGTAAATTGTATCAACAAGTCTACAATTTATTGTATCACAAAACTTTACATATGCTACATATATTTTCCGGAAAATGTACAAATTTGTAGCTGACAATTGTTTTGTGCTACTAGTCCGGTGGCCGGCTGCATGAAACAAACCTCATCAAAAAATAGAATATACCTACCCTGTAGATTTACCTGACATTTAGTAGCTTCCAACGCACTTGGTCGGCCTAGGCTTAACCTGGCAGATTTTGTACAAATAGCAAAAACGTTGGACATAAAATTCATCAAAAAAAACCTCATCGAAAAATAGAATGAAACTTGTATGGTATTATACCTGACCTTGAGGACAGTAAAAAAAAAGTGGTCGGCCTCACCTTAGCCTGGCAGTTTTTGCAGTCCGACCAGATTTATTGGGTCACGTGAGAGCTACAATTTACCTCATCGAAAAATAGAATGAAACAAACGGATTATAATAGCTAAAATAAGCCTGTTGACGTATGTCTTGGTCGGCCTCACCTTAACCTGGCAGTTTTTGCAGTCCGACCAAATTTATAAAAAAATCATCAAATTTCTTTTATCGAAAAATCGTATGAAACTGGTATGGTACGATGGCTGCCTTTGAGGACAGTAAAAAAAAAGTGGTCGGCCAAATCCTGTGCTGGCAGGTTCCTGTGTCCGTCCAATTTTGTGGTACCACGTGAGAGCTACAATTTTACCTCATCGAAAAATAGAATGAAACAAACGGATTATAATAGCTAAAATAAGCCTGTTGACGTATGTCTTGGTCGGCCTCACCTTAACCTGGCATTTTTTGCAGTCCGACCAAATTTATAAAAAAATCATCAAATTTCTTTTATCGAAAAATCGTATGAAACTGGTATGGTACGATGGCTGCCTTTGAGGACAGTAAAAAAAAAGTGGTCGGCCAAATCCTGTGCTGGCAGGTTCCTGTGTCCGACCAATTTTGTGGTACCACGTGAGAGCTACAATTTACCTCATCGAAAAATAGAATGAAACAAACGGATTATAATAGCTAAAATAAGCCTGTTTACGTATGTCTTGGTCGGCCTCACCTTAACCTGGCAGTTTTTGCAGTCCGACCAAATTTATAAAAAAATCATCAAAATTTTTTATCGAAAAATCGTATGAAACTTGTATGGTACGATAGCTGCCTTTGAGGACAGTAAAAAAAAAGTGGCTGGCCAAATCCTGTGTTGGCAGGTTCCTGTGTCCGACCAATTTTGTGGTACCACGTGAGAGCTACAATTTTACCTCATCGAAAAATAGAATGAAACAAACGGATTATAATAGCTAAAATAAGCCTGTTGACGTATGTCTTGGTCGGCCTCACCTTAACCTGGTAGTTTTTGCAGTCCGACCAAATTTATAAAAAAAACATCAAAATTTTTTTATCGAAAAATCGTATGAAACTTGTATGGTACGATAGCTGCCTTTGAGGACAGTAAAAAAAAAGTGGCTGGCCAAATCCTGTGTTGGCAGGTTCCTGTGTCCGACCAATTTTGTGGTACCACGTGAGAGCTACAATTTACCTCATCGAAAAATAGAATGAAACAAACGGATTATAATAGCTAAAATAAGCCTGTTTACGTATGTCTTGGTCGGCCTCACCTTAACCTGGCAGTTTTTGCAGTCCGACCAAATTTATACAAAAATCATCAAAAATTTTTTATCGCAAAATCGTATGAAACTTTTATGGTACAATAGCTGCCTTTGAGGACAGTAAAAAAAAAGTGGTCGGCCAAATCCTGTGTTGGCAGGTTCCTGTGCTCGACCAATTTTGTGGTACCACGTGAGAGCTACAATTTACCTCATCGAAAAATAGAATGAAACAAACGGATTATAATAGCTAAAATAAGCCTGTTGACGTATGTCTTGCTCGGCCTCACCTTAGCCAGGCAGTTTTTGCAGTCCGACCACATTTGTAAAGAATAATAATTTCTATATTGAAAATATGGTTCTTCGCAGCTTGAACTTAACTTAATAATGCTAACTGAAAAAAGTCATAAGTAAATGAGTCCATGGAGGTCTTAGAGGGCTTTAAAAAAAAAGAAAACATTCAGTTCATATTTTATTCATAAATCTATCTAATATCTAAATAACGTTTTCTAACTACTGACGTGGTTTCAGAGTAACACTTACGTTGAGATGATGTCTCACAGATGTCAAAAATAAAATTTTCATCGATTTTTGACAAGTTTTGAATCGTATATCATACTTTTCCACTACAGATAGAATGAGGAGGCATAACTGACATTTTATCACGCCAGGTGGCGCCTCCATAGTGGAGTTGCTGTCACTGTCAAATCACATACATTGTTTCCAATAAATTGTAAACATTCTCCTTTTTTAACCGACTTCCAAATCCCAAAGGAGGAGGTTATCAATTCGGTTGTATGTTTTTTTTTCTCCACAATACTGCAATAGTGTGCGACAAATTGTGGAAATATACCTATAGGATCTCCCTTTTTTCCCAAGGACCCGATATGCATAAATCGGTGAGAAAAAGCTTTGAGTACCAAAAACTAAGGCAAATGACAAAGAGCGTTTGTGTAGGCTGCATTTTAAGGAAGATAAATATTTTGGAAAGAGTAAATACACAGGTAAGCTAAGTTTTAACGAAGTAGTACATAATTTAGGGCATAATGGCTTGGCCACAAATGCTGTATTCCATACGCATCATGACTTTGTGTACCTATCTGATGGGCGGGTGTATATGAAACGCCTTCTTGTACATGCAGGTGATCCAGGTATACACCATAGCTTAGTTTTCAATCGAACACTTGTAATATAAGAGGAAAAACTGCACGTGACCCTTCCAAAATTTTTATAAACGGTAAAATACACAAGATAACCTCACATATATTAAGTGATTATCTTTGCATCAAATCAGCCTTTTTTCCATCAACTGTAGCATTTCTCCTTCGAAGCTCGGTTTGTAGAAAAGAAATTCCCACCTTTTACCAGTGGTAAAAGTGGTTTCTTTAATAAAAATTCCCAGTAGGTATGTACCACCAAACCGAGTTGGTGGTAACTACTAGGATTTTTTTTCCCAGTAGTTACCAGTGGTAAAAGGTGGGAAAATAATTCCCAGTAGTTACCACTGATAAGAACTTGGTGGTAACTAGTGGGAATAACCCTTTTATTGTTAATAATTACTGTTAATCATAATCATCTTCGGAGTCGAAGTCTGACGAACTTTCCCCAGACTCCGACTTATCTATTGTTATTTCTTGGACTCGCAAAGGCGTTATGTGTCCTTCAAACCATTTGATCTTATACATTTCATCTCTTAATGTCCAGCCACAATGTGTTGCATCAAATTTGATGCAAGGGGATTCTGCCGCACATTGCCACATTGAATTTATGAAAACCGTCCGTAACAAGCCATACGTCAACAGGTTTATTTTAGCTATTATAATCCGTTTTTTATTCATCCTATTTTCGATGAGGTAAATTGTAGCTGTCACGTGGTACCACAACTTTGGTCGGACTGCAAAAACTGCCAGGCTACGGTGAGGCCGACCAAGCCATACGTCAACAGGTTTATTTTAGGTATTATAATCCGTTTGTTACATTCTATTTTTGGATGAGGTAAATTGTAGCTCTCACGTGGTACCACAAAATTGGTCGGACACAGGAACCTGCCTACACAGGATTTGGCCGACCACTTTTTTTTTTACTGTCCTCAAATGCAGCTATCGTACCATACAAGTTTCATACGATTTTTCGATAAAAAAAATTTTGATGATTTTTTTTATGAATTTGGTCGGACTGCAAAAATTGTCAGGTTAAGGTGAGGCCGACTAAGACATACGTCAACAGGCTTATTTTAGCTATTATAATCCGTTTGTTTCATTCTATTTTTCGATAAGGTAAATTGTAGCTCTCACGTGGTACCACAAAATTGGACGGACACAGGAACCTGCCAACACAGGATTTGGCCGACCACTTTTTTTTTACTGTCCTCAAAGGCAGCTATCGTACCATACAAGTTTCATACGATTTTTCTATAAACAATTTTTGATGATTTTTTTATAAATTTGGTCGGACTGCAAAAACTGCCAAGTTAAGGTGAGGCCGACCAAGACATACGTCAACATGCTTATTTTAGCTATTATAATCCGTTTGTTTCATTCTATTTTTCGATGAGGTAAATTGTAGCTCTCACGTGGTACCACAAAATTGGTCGGACACAGGAACCTGCCAACACAGGATTTGGCCAACCACTTTTTTTTTACTGTCCTCAAAGGCAGCTATCGTACCATACAAGTTTCATACGATTTTTCGATAAAAATTTTTTGATGTTTTTTTTTTATAAATTTGGTCGGACTGCAAAAACTGTCAGGTTAAGGTGAGGCCGACCAAGACATACGTCAACAGGCTTATTTTAGCTATTATAATCCGTTTGTTTCATTCTATTTTTCGATGAGGTAAAATTGTAGTTCTCACGTGGTACCACAAAATTGGTCGGACACAGGAACCTGCCAACACAGGATTTGGCCGACCACTTTTTTTATTACTGTCCTCAAATGCAGCTATCGTACCATACAAGTTTCATACGATTTTTCGATAAAAAAATTTTTGATGATTTTTTTTATAAATTTGGTCGGACTGCAAAAATTGTCAGGTTAAGGTGAGGCCGACTAAGTCATACGTCAACAGGCTTATTTTAGCTATTATAATCCGTTTGTTTCATTCTATTTTTCGATAAGGTAAATTGTAGCTCTCACGTGGTACCACAAAATTGGACGGACACAGGAACCTGCCAACACAGGATTTGGCCGACCACTTTTTTTTTACTGTCCTCAAAGGCAGCTATCGTACCATACAAGTTTCATACGATTTTTCTATAAACAATTTTTGATGATTTTTTTATAAATTTGGTCGGACTGCAAAAACTGCCAAGTTAAGGTGAGGCCGACCAAGACATACGTCAACAGGCTTATTTTAGCTATTATAATCCGTTTGTTTCATTATATTTTTCGATGAGGTAAATTGTAGCTCTCACGTGGTACCACAAAATTGGTCGGACACAGGAACCTGCCAACACAGGATTTGGCCAACCACTTTTTTTTTACTGTCCTCAAAGGCAGCTATCGTACCATACAAGTTTCATACGATTTTTCGATAAAAATTTTTTGATGTTTTTTTTTATAAATTTGGTCGGACTGCAAAAACTGTCAGGTTAAGGTGAGGCCGACCAAGACATACGTCAACAGGCTTATTTTAGCTATTATAATCCGTTTGTTTCATTCTATTTTTCGATGAGGTAAAATTGTAGTTCTCACGTGGTACCACAAAATTGGTCGGACACAGGAACCTGCCAACACAGGATTTGGCCGACCACTTTTTTTTTACTGTCCTCAAAGGCAGCCATCGTACCATACCAGTTTCATACGATTTTTCGATAAAAAATTTTTGATGATTTTTTTATAAATTTGGTCGGACTGCAAAAACTGCCAGGTTAAGGTGAGGCCGACCAAGACATACGTCAACAGGCTTATTTTAGCTATTATAATCCGTTTGTTTCATTCTATTTTTCGATGAGGTAAATTGTAGCTCTCACGTGACCCAATAAATCTGGTCGGACTGCAAAAACTGCCAGGCTAAGGTGAGGCCGACCAATTTTTTTTACTGTCCTCAACGTCAGGTATCCTACCATATAAGTTTCATTCTATTTTTCGATGAGGTTTTTTTTGATGAATTTTTGTCCAACGTTTTTGCCATTTGTACAAAATCTGCCAGGTTAAGCCTAGGCCGACCAAGTGCGTTGGAAGCTACTAAATGTCAGGTACCTCTACAGGGTAGGTATATTCTATTTTTTGATGAGGTTTGTTTCATGCAGCCGGCCACCGGACTATACATTAAATTGTAGTAATAATTATACATATATGTAGAATTGTACCTACAAGTTAACAATTCTCTAAACGTGTGTCGCACCCTCTTGCTACAGTTGCTACTATACGAATAATAGAATAATTCGACATTAAGAGACCATATACATATCTAAGTAATTGTATTAACGTTAGTTTGAATTGGTAGTTGCATTGCAGTTAGTTGTATTTTATAAAGTTGTTGATGTATTGTTATTATTTTTGCTTGTATGTAAATTCAATGTGGACGTGTAAAAGTGCCCTTGTTGCTAAATAAATGTTGAATTTTTGAATTTTGAATTAATTGTAAGACGTCCTAGGCCTTATAGAGAACGTATAAATTTATCTTTGACCATAACTGATTTTACATTTAATCAGCTGTTCAGAGTGAGTAAATCTATCGTCGAATATTTACTACAGACTGTTGGTGGAAACCTTAGACATTCGACACGAAGAAATCATGCTCTTTATTCTAAACCACAGTTACTGACTGTTTTAAGATGGTTGGGGTCAGGATCCAAATATCACGTCACTGGCGATGCTCATGGTGTTTCAAGTGGTTTAAAATGGTCAGTTTAGCTTGCAAATCCATTGTAATGTCAGTTGGTATGTAAATGCTCGTAGATAGATTAGTAAAGTGAAACTACCTTCAACATTAAAGAAGCAAAATAAATTGTTACATATTTGTAGTTCTAACATTAGAATTGTATATTTACAAATCAACAATTCTACAATTATGTAGTTGTCGTGACATACCTTTATTCTTTGTGATACGCTTTCACAAAAATGACATATTTGTATACTGCAGACTTGTAACGAATACATATTTGTAATTATTGTGGTACATTTTATTGTTTACAATTTAACAATTTTGTCGAATTGTACACTTGTAAAGTTTTGTGGGATAGGACACTGCTTGAGCAATCAGTGCGCAGTGAACAGAAATCTCTTAATTATGGCAAAAAGAATAGATAGTATAGAGGGGTCCTGTCATTGTAAATTTTGTAGTCACT
Organism: Cydia splendana; assembly: GCF_910591565.1. Classification (NCBI taxonomy): domain Eukaryota; kingdom Metazoa; phylum Arthropoda; class Insecta; order Lepidoptera; family Tortricidae; genus Cydia; species Cydia splendana. The sequence goes on from NC_085974.1 coordinate 10,635,293, forward strand.
GTAAATTTACTGCCATCTATCGACACACGGCTAAAACTCAAAATGAAAACGCATAAAGTTATCAAATAATGTATATATATGGATAAATGATTTTATTATTTTTATATCATTTTGATCCATGTTCATTCACTGATATCTATGTGTTAAAATTGTTAAATATGAAACGGTGTCGTCACGCCATCTAGCTGAGGATAGGCTAAAGGTGTGTGCGACATCTATTCGAGAATGACTTTTACTTGAATTCCGAGGCACGTTTTTTCCTTAGACTTTATACGTCTTATACGAAGTTATATATGTCTTTGATTATGGTAATTGCTAATTGCTTAGGGTGGTATTCCACCTGTCCAATTTCTTTGTCCAATGTATATTTTGTCTCACATTTTGCTTAATGAGAGAGTGAGACGCAATGATATTGGACAGATGGAATACCACCCTTTGTATAAAACGAAATCTTTGACTAATGTACATTATTTTATTTCCAGGGAGTACCTCGGCAAGCAGCTCGAAAAGGAACAGATCGACAAGCAGGCGGGGGGTACCGTTGTCGGAGCTAAGGCCTAAACAATATATATTTAAAGCTTTGTTGTTATCGAGTATATTTAGAATACGGGCTTCTATTAATGTTACAAATGTACTAATGACAGGATGTAACACTGTTGTGTGTGACCATGAATACATTTTACACGCCCTAAACTTGTAAATAAGTCCCAATTGATGTTACCTAATTTCAAATATTAGCAGAGTATTTGTTCAGTCAATATTTAAAAGCAATTTGATTTATTTATTGTACACCTACAGTTGTTTTTGAAAGTAAGAAAGTCTAATGATTGTCAATATCCACATTCCTATTTATAAATGTTATATAAAAACGATTTATTAATGTATGCTTCAAGAAAAAATACTGTTATAATTAATAAAAGTAAATAAAGTGTTAGAAGAAATTACGTAGCAACTTAAAGTTGTTGAGAGCTACGACAGTATTGTGAATAAATTAAATAAATAGTGCAAATAGAGTTTCATTTATTAAATTAGCAACTGAGAAGGCAAGTTTTATAACCTGTTTATAACTCGTTTACATATTATTTCACATAAAAATTTTGGTGTCCTGTGAAAGGACAGATCTAATATACTAGTAGTGGAGCCCAAGATGGGATTTTTGTGTTTACTCGAGCGCGTTAGATTAAGATATGAGTGATATCTTGCTACCCCGTGTAGTCTACCTTTTCCCCTTTTAGCCATCTATGTTGAGCCCTTGGTTGGTGGGGGCTTCAACAAATTGTTAAGCAGATTGTGGATTTGGTCATATTAGTCCAAATTAACGCTATAGTTGTGCTATTACTAAATCTGATAATTATTTGCACGCATTTCCTTAATCTGACGGTTACAATGAAAAAAAAATTAGGCGTCAAACTTGTGTTCGTCAGATTAAAAAAATGCCTACAAATAAGTGTTATATTAAGTTATAGAAAAAATATAGCTTTAACGTGGACGAAAACGACCAAACTCACAAACTGCATAACGATTTTTTAATCCTCCACCTCCCGAAGTTTAAAAAAATTTGTAGACGGTTTCCGGCTCGCTTGAAAAAAAAACTTTATATAACTTTTTTTCTTCTTATCATCTAATATTTCGATTCCAATAGGTCTGTATGACGCTCGAGTAAATACACATTTAGCATCGTCGGCTCCCCAACTATACGCTATACATATAACGCCTTTATTAGTGGGGATTATAATTTTTTTTCGTATTACGCGGTCATGTTTTGGAACGAGAGCAATACCATTTTATTACCCTTTCACTCTAGCGCTACTTTAAAATATAACTTTTTGTTTATTGTTTATTGTGTATTGCATTTCCATGTTGTTACATAAAGGTGTTACAATAATTTCCAGTACAGTGACATGGACCCTGTAAGGGCACAGCAATTCTTATTCTAAAATAACAACTAATACTCGTATAATAACTAATTCTAGGCATGTCAAACAAATTAAATTAAAATATGTAATAACAATCAATGTTCATAACTTAAAATAACTAAAAAAGGTCAAGAACTATAATACAATCAAAAATATTTACACACAATTAAAATTTAAAATAACATTATAATTACAAATTATTAATTAGCTATTTACATGACTGTATAATTTTAAATAAAGCTAAAAGAATGCCGATACCTAGTTATAACTAAATACTAACATTACAATTCTGGCAAGAACTCCTGAGTAGAGTAGAAACATTTATCCAGCAAGAATGTCTTTAAATTATTTTTGAATATGTTAAAGTCAGATTCATGTTTATAGTTATAGTTTGTCAAAGGACTGTCTCATTTAAATCATAGACAGAGAGAATCATACTATCTTTGTCTTACACTAGTACTAGCACCCAAAAGAAAGGTATGAGTATAGTTTTCCTGGTTCTCACTGACTGACAAATTGGTTTGACCCACTATAATTCATTAGTCATTAATTGCTGGATCGTGTAAGAACCTCGTAATCAACCTACAACGTTTTTTAATGTAGCTCTAAAGCGCCTTCCACACTCATGCGCGATTCGCGGCGCGAAGCCGCGAACGCAAGTGTGGCGTCGATTTCGCAGATTGTTCACGCCTTCGCGCCTTGTTCTCCGTTTTTTGTCGGTATTTCGGCCCGCGTCAAAGGAGACGCGAAGCGCGAACTTGCAAGACTCCACATTAAGCGCCTTCCACACTCATGCGCGATTCGCGGCGCGAAGCCGCGAACGCGAGTGTGGACTCAATTTCACTGTCTGCGAAAATCGACTCCACACTCGCGTTCGCGGCTTCGCGCCGCGATTCGCGCACTAGTGTGGAGGAGGCTAAAGGAGACGCGAAGCGCGAACTTGCAAGACTCCACATTACACAATATTTTGGCTCCTCTGTGGCAAGATAAATATTAATTATATTATGATATATTATATTAAGCAGCTATATTTTACGGTTTGACAATAAAACAAAATGGAAAAACAGTTAAATCACGTATGATGCCATAGATAACTAACAGTTAAACTCGATCAGCTGATGCTTTTCCGCCATATTGCCGCAAACCAAACTGCGAAATCGCCGTGAAGCGTGCGAGTGTGGAGTCATACGTCAACTTCGCGATATGTTCGCTCCGCGACGTCGCGCCGCGATTCACGCACATAGTCTGGAGGGGGCTAAACAGACAATACTCAAGCTTGAAGTAATGTCAAGCCCCCTCCAGACTATGCGCGAATATAATCACTACGTTTACTATGCGCGTGAATCGCGGGCGAAGCGAAGCGAAGCGAGTGTGGAGGGCGCTTCACATTGAAGGAAAAAGGTGCGCTGGTCAAAAAAAATTCTTATTATGAAAATGAAGACTACTGAAGACATTACTATCGGAATTGACCTAATATGAATAGTATTTATTGAAGACGTTTACCGGATTGAACTTACTTACAAAAAAATCTACTTATGACAAGGCAGTATGGCTTATAGCCGGTTTAGACTCTCGGCTCACGGCTCGTCTCGCGGCGCGTCTCGTGGCTCGCCTCGAGTGGCCTTGAGCGCATGAGCCCGTCGAGCTAATGATTACACTCTCGCCCCGCGGCTCGGCTGGACGCTCGTCTCATGGCTCGTAAGCTCGTCGAGCTAATATATTTTAAACACTAACGGCACGGAATAAGGTTTATAATCGAATGACAAGTCGAACGCGAGTGTGAACGCAAGCGCGCGTCCCGCGCGAGCCCCTTTGACTCGTGCCCAAAAAACCGCTCCTCCACGCGAGACGAGTGACGAGCCTACCGTTCACACTCGCGTCTCGTGGCGCGGCTCGCGGCTCGTCTCGTGGCTCGCGCGAGAGTCTAAACCGACTATTAGAGCTTTAGCCTGTCCTGTGGGGCTACCGCGAATACCGAAAATCGTCAATTGCGGGCAATTCTGACAGATAAAACACGGTTTGCTACCGCGAAGACAGCCGTCATCGAGCGGCCCGTTCGAAAGACGATTATGGATCGAATAACGTTCCATAGACCTACCGCGAAACGCAATTTTCGGAGTTTTTGACAGCACGAAATTCGTAAAGAACTGTCAAAACACACGTTACCTCAAGAGCTAACGTTGTTCTTTCGTTTATCACAGTGCTGCCAGATAACTCACCTTTCAGCTTTTTATCCCGTTTTTGTGGCAGTGAATCCGCGCATTGTTTTGCAAATATTTTGAATGTCCTCGGTTTTTGAGCATTGCAGCGGGATGAATAAATAGATATTTGGGGATTATGCTCGATCAACTCGCAGTTTCAAAGCAGTGCTCCTGTTTTTTCAATTTCATGACCTGGCAATTTCATTCTGTCATAATAGGGTATCATGCCCTTCGTGTATCTTATTATTATAGTTGATTGTGTCGTGCTGCGTGAAATTGTACTGTTTGTTTGTGAACTATTACAAAGATGTTTCTGTCGCAAGAGAACCTGGCTGAAGATATCCGGCAACAAGCCGCTTCTATATGTGCCTAATGCGAGAAAAATTCCGCTAAGTGAAAGTTCTGGACGCGGAGTTTGTAAATACCACGCTGCATATTTCCACATCCACGACGAAATAGCTGTAGGACCCTGTTCAATAAGGTATACTTTTTAGATTATTTCGTAAGTCATTAATCAAATAGTCAAAACATTGAACATTCACAATAAAAGGTCTAGAGCATTGCAAGATGTATGTTTCAAGTATTCAAAGTTCTACCTTCATGGGAAGCTATGTAGTGTCTGTCAGTATCTAATTAAAATAATATACCATTTGATAGAATGTATTTTTGTATTATACAGAAGATATTAATTTAATAATATATGTAAGTATATGAATGTTATGGGACAATCTTACCCAAATTGACAAAGCCCCACAATAAGCTCAAGAAGGCTTATGTTGTGATATATAATAAATACACACATGGAAAACACACACCAAATGACTCAGGAACAGATATCTGTGCTCATCACATAAATAAATAATGCCGAGATTCAAACTGAGTTGTTCGCAAAGTAGTGTACTTCTACGTTATTTTTCCATTTAAACTTTTATGGCAGGCAGATTATCAAGATGAAGTGGGCCGGGACCAAATGGATGCCTGTTTCTCAGCAAGCGGTGTCCAACTGCTAAATTACCCCGGTCTTATCAGTATGGGCTATCATTAAAGCCGGGTAAGTGAAATTTGTTTACATTATTTATAATAACCTCATATCAGATAAAATAATACTGTGAGTACCTGGCACGTACTACTTAATATGCCATGAATGAATATGAATTTATAAAATATACTGATAGATATTGTTAAAAAAAAACTTGGGTTTAAAAAGAAGAATTGTCCAGTCAAATTGTATTTGTAATATATGGGTCTTCTTACCTGATTGAAATGTTAAAATAAATAAATACATAAAACATTTACAGTTAAGGTTGTTCTAGCCCCCACTCTATCTATACACAGTGTTCCTTATCATCCTTATCATAGGTAATCTTACCTACATACAATAATTACGTATCTACCCAATTCTAAAAGAAGTTTACATATATACATAATTGATGCTAAGTAGTACTTAACCAGTATTTCAGTAAATACTTAGCAGGGCTCTTCTCAAAAAAATAGTTATACATACATTGTACATTAGAAGTAATGCACATTAATCTTATATCATATTTCATAAATTAAGTACTAATAATTTCATTCTGCATTCCAGGGGTTTTCGATGCACACATGTGACCCTTCATGGGCCATAGGAATCTGAAGACCGCTTCAAATCCGCTTTTTTTATCTTTTCCATCACGGAACGATGGTGTTCCGGACCTTTGGGAGGCGTGCGCGGAGCCGTAGGCAACACGTGAGTCCCTTTTGACACTTAATGAAATGTAAGGGGTAAACCGAGCGGATGCTGCCCTTGCCCGCGTCATGGAACACACGCAGAGGCAGCATCCGCCAGGGTGTAAGGACTATTGAGAGTTGATGGTATCTAAAATTAACTAGGCTAATGCGTGCAAGCGATGGTGATGATAAGTACTGGGCTAAGGGATATAAATGGTATAAAACGGACGACTGCCTAATAAAATGATACGCAATTTTATTTCCGGCAGATATATTATTATTATTAGTCTAATACAAGCAGCTAAAACAGCTTGTCTATTTCTGTGCTTGTTTTGAAGGGCAATTTTATAAAAAAACCTACCTCTTATTTATACTACTGTATACTATTGTAATAATGTTTTGAAAGTTGTCTCTTTAGTGTACCTTATAAAAAAAGATTGCCTCTTTATCCTGTTAGGAGGTTGATATATTGATCAGTATATTTCATGTTTTCCATGTGTGTAAAAATAATTTTGTGGAATAATAATCTTAACCAGTTTATTCTAATCCCAAAATATTTTAATTTTAAACTGGCTCTTATCCCAGTCGGTAGTGACCCCGTCAATGAAAGAGGAATTTTCGAGCTCGAATCCTGGTAAAGGTATTTATTTCTGTGTTTATCACAGATATATGATCCGGAGTTATGAATGTTTTATATTATTCTATCTATTGTATAATTATATCTTCATTTAGTACTCACAATACAAGCTTTATTTAGCTTTCTATTGGACTAGGTCGATTTGTGTCTTAGCTTTTAGGTTTTTTACGATTTGAATATATAAGTAGAATATAAAAAAAATCACAAAACAATAAAAAATATATAAACATATTATAAAAAAAAACTAACCTAGAATGCCGCCAGCAGCGGGGCAAGGCCCAAGCTGCCGGTGGTCAAGGCCGCAGTGAGAGGAATCGACGTAGGTACTATACGCGCCGTGTCCAAGATATTTATTAATTACTAGCTTCTGCCCGCGACATCGTCTGCGTGGGATGATGACGATGATTGAAAAAAACTAACCCTTTCTCGGGGCCCAAACTATATCCATACCAAATTAAGTCCAAATCGGTTCAGGGGTTTAAGCGGCAAGAGGTAACAGACAGACACACTTTTACGCGCATTTATAATATTAGTATGAAAGTATGGATTATTAATTTATTTAATTTACTAAGCCTTACATTACTTATTTCCAGACTTTATAGAAGATGTGTATACTACTGTATACCTACTCTAAAATATTCATGATTTGAATTTGACTTCCATTTTTTGTAACTTCGTACTAAAGTGAAACAGAAATTAACAACAACTGACGTTTGGTTTTCAGATACGGGATCATATCAATTACGTGGACAAGTCGTATGGTGGGACAACCTACGACCCCTTTATATGGAGCAACAGCGTTAGTCGAGATTACTTCGAGCAGCTGGCATGTGTGGCACCAGCGAAATAGTGTACATTAGGTATGTATGTGTTATAATTTATATACATATATTTGGTGTTTCTAATCACGCACTACGATACCACAGTAATATTAATCAGCATGTGTGTGTATGTGTGTGTGTGTGTTCATTTTTATTAATTCACACACACACACACACAATCAATTAATCGTTTAGTTAGCGCATCATGGAAAAAATGATTTACAAAATTGTCGAATGACGCTAGATGTAAAATGTGGATGACTGAAAAAATAGGAATAAATTAGAATTGTACAATACAAGCAAAAGGGAGCTAAGCTCACTAAATTCGTACTATGGTGAAATATAAATTAACATTATGTAACGTTCGGTTTTCAGATATGGGAACAAGTCAACTACATCATTAACATGGACGCGTCGTACGGCAGGGCAACCCACGACGCCTTCATATGTAGCAATAGCATTAGTCAAGACTACTTCGAGCAGCGGGCATGTGGTACCCGCGAAATAGCGCACATTAGGTAGGTAGGTATGTTATAACTTAATAATTTATATAAATATATATTGTGTTCTTAATCATACACTAAACGATCCTACAGTAAGATCAATGAGCCTGTGTGAGTGTATGTGTGTTTGGGAGCTACGTACTACAGACAGACATAGATGCACATGTTACGTCAGGGGTTCATTAATGGTTTAACGCAGCGGTCGGCAACAGGCGGCCCGCGGGCTGCATGCGGCCTGCTAATCTTTCGCTTGCAGCCCGGCCCGCGAGCCTTGCTGGCTATTTTGTATGTAATATTGACAAACGACAATATCTGATAAATTCACAAATATTAATAAAGTGCGGCCCACTTCAACATTGTTAACAACTATGTACTTACGTGGCCCTTGGCTGCTAAAAGGTTTAGCTCATCACGGAAACTATTTACGAAATATTTCGAATGACCCTAGAGTTAGACCAAGAAAAGACTGCAATGATTCTGATAGCACACGCAGTGCAACTGTTATTTTAAACGTCAAACTTCTATGAAATTATGACGCATAAATAACACTTACCTACACTGTGCATGCTATCAATATCGTTGCAGCCTTATCTTGGTCTAACTCTAGTTGCAAAATGTGGATGACGGAAATAATAGGAATATAATTGTGTCTTATTTTATATTATTATCCCTGACAGAACGGCAATAATTGCCGCTTATTGTACATATATGCATTAAGGGTGAGAGACTCTTCGTTTGTTTGTGTTAGTTACAAATAAATGTTTCCAATGCGGCCTTCAGAAAAGGTTCCGTAACACCAGCGATGGTTTTTAGGCAGATATTAACCCACTATTAATATAATGTGCTTATTATAATTTTAGAAGACTCCGGGTATCCACTGCGGGAACACGGAACACCTTATGATTTCTGGAACCGGCGCCGCAGAAGAATCCCCGAGGCTATAACGCCATACAAAAGAAGGCGCGCTCCACTATAGAGCTAACATTTGGGATATTAAAAGGTAACTTAGTGTTATGGACACTGATTTGCAGTTCTTTATTATTTTTTATTTATTCAGGCAAACACTAAGTATAAGTTTACAGCTGCAAGATGCCAAGACACTTATACTGTTAATAATACATAGTCAGTGTCATAAAATTCATAAATATGTATACACTTTTCGAACTATCTCTAACATACATATTATGTATTACTAAGTTACCTTTTAAAAAAAAACTGATATTAAGTAACATAGGCAGAGTTTAAAAAAATCCTGATACTACGTTGTAGGGACGGCCACTTGTCTGCGAATATGTCTGCGTTTTGGACTGTAGCTATGAAGTTAACCATCCATTGTGTAGATTTGCATTGGGGGGTGACGAGAAAGCTGTTTCATTCGCCGACAGATCCAACAACCATCGGCATAGGTCCTACTATAGGCTTATACTTAGATACGCTTTCCACAGGGATAGCACGCGCATTGTTGGTGTGTGTCTGTTTCCCGGCGACACTTCAACGACATGTAACTATTACACGTCGAAAACTTTCAAAATGGTGAAGTCATTGTAAACTAGCGTCTAAAGAAAATAAGAATCATAAAATTAGTATTCTAAATCAGCGGTCGGCATCATTTTAGCAGCCAAGGGCCACATAGTAGTTAAAAAGTTGAAGCGGGCCGCACTTTGTTAATATGTGTTACTTTATCAAACATTGTCGTTTGTCAATATTACATACAAAATAGCCAAGGGGGCTCGCGGGTCGCAAGTGAGAGGTTCACGGGCCGCCTGTTGCCTACCGCTGTTCTAAATAATAATGAAATTCCTAGTAATGTAATGAAGATGTCAAACAGTAATATTAGTACATAGTAAGTATAGTAATAATTCTAATACCAATTCTTATGATGTTTCAGTTACACCACCACCATGGCCACTACTGTCTGATCTGTGATCCGTGCTGTGCCTATACGCGAAGACCGTACTCCCGACGACGGCGATGAAAATAACACTGCCGGCTTTTCAAGGAGCTACATTACCAGCTGATAATGCAACTATTACCCAATGCCCCGTACCTACGTAGTATAGAAGAAGACTAAGACTTATCTACTATATAAGCAGAGGCTAGCAAACTAGTCTTATTTCCTATGAGGCCATGCTGTGGTAATTATTAAATTCACCTTAGAAAGCTAATGTAAGGCATAAGGATAATAAGGCACATATATTTGAATCGCCTCCTTTACAGGAATAAATTGTGTAATTTATTGTACCTGCTAGTTAAACTAATACACGATTAGCAGCACTAAGAGTTGTATTGGCCAAGTTGACTACGGAGTAATATACCTAGCAGGTACAATAAATTACATTTGTTTCTGAGTGATTTAAAATATGTGTCTTAACCAGACACAGATTGTGCCGATTGTGTTATTAACTATGATTGCATAACTTTGTCTAGTATAGTTCTGAATATTTGACCATCGATATAAATGATGTAGATATACAAAGATAGATAGATAGAATACTTTAAAATTTAAAGATGTATAATGCGTGTGTTTATTTTTTAAGATGTATGTATTGTTCAAAATTCCATGGCAGAATTTTGTTACAAAACAATCAGTGTAGTAGTATAGTATATAACGATAAGCAAACATGTTACTCGTAAAGGAATAATTACACACGAACGAAATATATAAGACTTGTAATGTAAAAATCTAAATGTTATATTATATCTGAGTTGTGTAAACTTCGAAAACTTTTGGCTGTGGCGGCGAACAATTATTTCATGACACGGCAGGCGTGCCTTACGCCATAGAATATGATCGCACGCCTGTCGTGTCATGCGCCACACGTTGAAATCATTGATGACACGCCTGTCGTGCCAACCGCACCGAAACGGTTATAAATGTACCTATGATAAATAATTTTATAAGGTTAGGTAGGCTATTTTATTTCTTACTCTTGTATGTGCAAATAAACATAGTCAATGATTAGTCAATAATATGTAAATGACATTAGAGTGAGACCAAGATAAGTATGCAGCTATTTTTATAGCACAAACGTGCAAGTGTATTTTAAATTCCAAATTTCTATGAAATTATGTATTTAAATAACATTTGCGCGTCTGTGCTATAAAAATCGCTTAACCCTTAGCCTGGTAAAATTGTTAAATTTTTTACACAAATTAATAAATAAAACAATGTTAATGTGAAGACAAACTTTTTATTGAAAATCTCCCAACTACGTGTTCGACCACTGCCCGACGATCCGCGAGATATAGTCGCGACGCTTCCGTGTACTGATAAAAATAGCTAAATTCAATAAAATATACTTTGCGTATAATTTTATTATTTTTTGTTTTAACAAAAATCGGACAAATCTCTATATACATTATACACTTTCAATAAAGAATATTTCAAATCAGTCTAAGCAAATAAAGTTATAAAATTAATGTTAAAAAAAGACCAAAGTTTTTTCCACCGCATCAGTTCGCGGGTGTATAAGTGGTCGCTGGCTTCGATCACCTTCATCTCCAGCACCACCTCACATTCTTGTGGCTCCTGTTGCGGTTGACCGGGTTGGAGTTGTGATTAGGCGACGGACCGGCGCGGCTGGTAGACTGGGAGTCGAGGGCAGGATAGCCCTATGAGGCGCTGCCAGACATGCTCTGGAGTCTGTGGAAATGTTAATAAAAACAAGAATTATATTTAGATATATACAAATTATTGTATTAAACCATACTCCAGTGAACGGTGTGAAATTGAAATTAAGTTTATATGTCAAATCTAATGATTCTTATTTATTATAATTTAGACATTTGTAGACCTTTAAAGCATGACGTATAGGAGATATAAGTATGTAGCTAGCCTACTTGGCATCTAGGTAAGTAGGTACCCATGTACCTAGTTGGCGTTGGGCAGACACTTTTATTTCAAAGAAAGTATGAAAGTGAAAGAAAATCGTAGATTATCTCATACACAATCAGGATAGTTTCATGAGTACGAAACGTTACTGTGATTTAAATCAGTAAAAATGCCTACCTTTGTTGGCCTCCATATCATTATAGAAATTTCCATTTTCCAGCAATAGCTGGAAGCTATAAGCTTGAACATATTCCTTGCCAGGGTGCTCACTGTAGGTCCATTGTGATTCCCACTAGTCTGGAACTAAAAAAACACATGAATTAGAGCATATTTTTCTAAAATAACCGGCTACAGGAGCCGCGGACAATCAATAGACTATTTGACCTTAAGAACTTACAAAGTAATAAAATAAATTACTTTTGAGAAAATATTAATAATAGGTAGATTGAAAATTATCCTTTAAACTGCTAAAATAATTATTTTATGTAAAAACTACAACTGTTCACTGTTTACCAAGTATCTTATTCTTATTTGTTTCATAAGTCGAGCGAGAGTAACCAAAAGTATGCAATGAAACTACATATGTAGTTTCGAAAGTCATCGGGTACTAGGAAGTAATTTATATGTTTAAAAGCAACTAAAATAATCAAAAGTAGGTACATTGTGATACATAGTTTCAAAAATTCGTCAAGTACTTCAATTATAACGGTAATTTCTTCTGCTTAGAAAGTTTTTTTTAAAGACAAGATAAAGATTTTCTTACCTTTTCAATGTAAGTACAAATTTTATAATATTAAAATATGTGGTACAACAGACAAACATCGGCGACATCAAGACAGCCATGAGACAGTAAACAATGAATTTGACATTGACAGTCTTGACACTACTGCTTAATCTATTAAAATTATATTCGACAAACAGCAAAAAATGTTAAATTGGTATTAAAACTTATTCTACGAAGGTTTTTAGTATCATTGTATGTTATAAGTACGTAAAACTAATTATTTAAGTATATCTAACTCAGTTTTAAGTAAATTATTAATTTACCGGTTTAATGTCCCAGCGTAGGATGTGAAGTGTGATGCACACTTAACGTTAGGTTCGTTCATTCCATTCACGTCGGTCAATTCTATGGATTCGAAAGACGTAAGCCAAAACGAAAGAGTTTCCCGGTAGGCTTCAGTTGGTTCGTTCGAACTAATTTACGTGCGGATGGCGCTCTATCGTTCGATTTTCACGGTAGGGCCCCTGATGGACGAAAAAAAAAAACGTAATGTCACACTGACATTGACATTACACGGTGTACGGACATTGGTTTGTATCGCTGTTGATTTTTCTTTGCTTTAAATAAATATTTAAATAATTAGTGAAAAATAATGGATAGCAACGTTTTAATTTTAAAAGACTACAAAACAGTACCAGACGTAGTGCATGAATATGAGCCTACGTTAAAATTTGGGCATATACCTTTAGTTATTGATAATGGTAAGTTGTTGTTTGTAGTATCTATATTTTATGGAAGTTATTATTTTATTTACAAATGTTTTATAACTGGAAAATTCTATCAGGATCGTACCAGTGCCGCGTGGGTTGGTCAATATACGAGGAACCTCATTTAATATTCAAAAATTTAATAGCAAGGCCTCGCAAAGATAGAGTGAAGAAAGATGCTGAACCGCCGGTAACGCCGCCAATACAAATCGGAAATGATATTATCAACATAGAAGCAGTGAGGTACAGACCAATATAACTTAAAAAGTATTGTTTATAACAAGTATACACAATATGTTTGTGTCTGTTGTTGTTAAGATTCCTTATAAAAATATTTTTATGTGTAAATTACAATTTCAGATTCCAGTTAAAAACACAATTTGATAAGAATGTGGTGACTCATTTTGAGGTGCAGGAGCAAGTCTGTGACTATATATTCTCCCACTTGGGCATAGACAATGAAGGAAGTGTGCCCCATCCTATTGTAATGACGGAAGCTTTTGTTACCCCAAATTACTGCAGACAGTGTAAGTTATTTCCTATAATGTATGCTGTGTATCTTTTTTATTTGCATGGTATATTTTTTGTTTTGTGTGTGCTTGGTTTCTTTAATTGCATTTATTAACTGCTGTATGGGTAAAAAAACTGGATTTGCCTTTTGTCTAAGTAGCTGTGTATGGTTATTAAAAATTTTACGTCAAAATTCAAGTAAGTACTTATGTATACAAACTTGTTACTTTGACATAATAGAATGAAGGCTGTTTTAAGGTTTTTTGTTTTCTTTTTCATATTTCTTGAGAAGGTTCTGAGGTCCTGCCAAGATTTCCCCTTTTCTTGTAATCCCCCACAATTTTTTTCACCTACTACAATAATATTATCTTCAATTTCAGTGATGTCCGAGCTGCTCTTTGAAGGTTACGGCGTGCCGGCGGTGAGCTACGGAGTGGACTCCCTGTTCAGCATGTACAGGAATGACATCGGGGACACTGCTCTCATTGTTAACTGCGGCTACCACACTATACACATCATTCCTGTTATAAGGGGACAGGTTATTGAGGAGCATGCAAGGAGAATTAATTTAGGTATGGGTCCCTCAAGCATTAAACAGAAAATTTAATGCAGACAAATAATATCTATTTTCAAAGTGCTATCTCCATTTTTAAGGTGCCATAAAGCCAAGCTTTTATAGTATTATGTGGAAATCATAATCATTAATCATAAACCAATGATTTTTTTTATAGAAATGTGAGTGTGAACTGTGGTACCCTGCACAGGCGAAATTCTATAACAAGTTTGATAATTATCTCTCAGCACCTACCTACACTTTGTAGTTATGCTTTTCCTCAAGGGCTATACACGGTGGCCAAAAAATAAGTGCATTCTCGTTGTCAGGGAGGTTTTGGGATTATACTGAGCAACTTTTACTATGGGACCAACCCCGAAATCGCGAAAAAAAGATTTGGCTGTTTCATTCACCCATTTCTGTGTATCCACCTAAAATTACTAAAGAGCACCACAATATGCTATGATATGAGCGGACTGAGTTGGAGGAACACGGAGCGCGAGGCACAGGACATAAGCGGATGGTGGCGTCTCAAGAAGGCCCTCTGTACCAATGGGGTACCATATGATGACAACAATAACCACAATATAATATCAACTAGAAGCCTAATCATTATCTGACAAAATTATTATTATCATATATTAAAACAGGTGGCAGTGAGATGGTCAGCTACCTCCACAAACTTCTCCAGTTAAAGTACCCGGTCCACGCGAACGCCATCACGATGTCGCGCGCCGAAGAAATCCTGCAAGAACACTGCACCATAGCCCTGGACTATCAGGAGGAAATCAAGAAGTGGGCCAACCCTGACTACTATGAGGCCAATGTGAAGAAGATACAACTGCCTTACGTGCAGACAACTAGCTCGTCGGGTTTGACAGGTAAGAATTGTTAGAATATATTAAGTACTGCATTTATAATATGACGCAATAAAGAGATCCTGTAGAAACACTGTATCATAGGTCTGGTCTATTAGGTGTCAATCAAAAATAGGCTAACAATAAACGGCTGAATTTTATTGCTTTTTAGGGTTCCGTACCCAAAAGGTAAAAACGGGACCCTATTACTAAGACTCCGCTGACCGTCTGTCCGTCCGTCTGTTTGTCACCAGGCTGTATCTCATGAACCGTGATAGCTAGACAGTTGAAATTTTCACAGATTATATATTTCTGTTGCGGCTATAACAACAAATACTAAAAACAAAATAAAATAAATATTTGAGTGTGGCTCCCAAACGTGATCTTTTTGCTGTTTTTGCGTAATGGTTCGAAACCATTCGTGCGCGAGCCCGACTCTCACTTAGCCGGTTTTTTGTCTAACGGGCTACTGTTTTCATCTATGATGAGATTTTGTAAAATACAGACACCCCTACAAACCGTCAAGAGTTTTAAATTGTAAATGTACCTATTTTTCATACAGCTGAACAGCAAAAAGAAAGAAAGAAAGAGATGGCTCGGAGGCTACTGGAAATTAACGCGAGAAAAAGAGAAGAAAGACTGGCGGAAGACGAGGAACAATTGAGCCATTTACTTTCATTACAGGTAAATAATTTGATTGAAATATAGGCAGCGCCATAGCGCGTATGTGTGTTAAGTTAAAATAGAAACTGATATGTATAAAACTGACGTTTTTTTTCTTTTTTTTTTAAGTAAATAAATGCGATACCTTATTTGAAGTAATTTTTTGCAGGATATAATAGAGGGAGGGGACACGGACGAGTTCAACGAGGCTATCAAAGGATTGGACTTTAAAAGCTATGAGGACCTCCAGGTGGGTTCCCAAAACCAATAGAATATCTGGACAAGTATTAGTCAGATTTAGGCATCTATCAGACATACTCAGGTATAAAATACTTGATAATTGGAGGTGGCTTGGTTGGTAATTACATTTCCCACCTCCCAACCCCTAAACGGCTCCCGTAAATAGTGATTGGAGCCAAATCACACTAAGAGGGAGAGGGGGCCGCAAAATCTCCCAAATCTAAGATGCTTCTCATACATACATAAATAGTGGAAGCTCTCTATATTAGTAATCTGTAAAATGTTACAAATATGTATTTAAACACAACTTTATTGGTACTAGAGATGCACCGGATATTCGGTTACTATCCGGTATCCTGCCACTTTTTTTATATCCGGCCGGATACCGGATAGTGATCTACTATCCGGCCAGATTGATAGTAACATTGCTTGATTTCGGAGTAAACAAATTGGATTTAAGAAACAGTCACGGTCATAATCGTACTCGTTTATTATTTTAAAACAAATTTAAACATTCCCTTGACTTACACGCGCACTCATTTCAAACCTAGAGTTGAGTCCGCGCGAACCATGAATCTAGTATTAAACTGGATTGGGCATGAGTGGTGGGGATAACTGACAGAACGGGATAGTCTTACGTATCTTTCAGTAGGAGTAGCAGAGAAAGCGCTATTATTGTTTGTCCTTATCACAGTCTCACACATTTTTTGTTCCCCACCATTTTTTTTTTATGGATAATGGTGGGCAACAAATAAATTCGACCAATCACAGTGTCGCATTTGCGTATGTTTTGTCCCTCACGGAGGCACGCGTACCACTTCTATACGATCCTACCTTCTATGGCGCGAACGTTCACTAGGAAACAGGTCAAAACCTGCACAATGCGCACCTGATAAACCGAAATGTAGGTATAGTTCCGCCAGCCGAATATTCGGCCGATGGTCAGACCGAATATCCGGTATCCGGCCAAACAACTATCCGTTGCATCTCTAATTGGTACCCATCATTATTCCAACGTCCTGTATATCTTTATTACAGAAACAAATAACAAATCTAAACATGCGTATAGAAAAAAATAAGCAGCGTATTGTGGCGGCGGCGACGGCCGACGAAAACATTGAAGTGCGTCCCACCGGGCGCTTCCAACCTCCTTCGGACCCTGAAGCTTTCCAGATTTGGCTCAACGACACAAGGACGAAGGTAAAGTCTCTTTTGGTTATTATCTTATTATAAAAACTGTATAATTGTGCTGAGTTATGTTGATCAGTCCGTCTGTCTACAGAGTGTTTTTTTTAATGGGGCACAGGGCAGCTACCAAATTCCACCAAACTGGTTTTAGGAGACTTTCTCCTAAATTTTTAACCAACGAATTTTGATTTTTTTTGGCTGGTGTGTCCTAGAAAATATGTACTGATTGAAACCAAATCAGTGATTTCAAACTGTAGGTTGTGACCCCCTTAGAGGGGGTCGCTAAACCTCTACCAGATGTAAAACAATACATAAGTAACATTTTATTTACGTACAGTCGACGTCAATGATATGTTTACAATTTTGCACCTTACTGCCTTGTAATAAGGCACAAAATGTAAACGTATAGTAAAACGTTAAAAACGTATTTGACGTCAACTGCACTAAAACACTGGTCTAAAGTGACACACTGGTGTAAAGTAATCATCATCTGAGGGAATACCGCGAACAACGTTCGACGTGTTGCCTATGTCACACTTACGTACGAATTTACACGTGCAACAGAGAGGCAACACGTCGAAGGTGGTTCGCGGTAGGCCCCCTGGGATTCCGAGGCGCGTAACATAAGATTTCTTTTGTTTCAGTATCGCGAGCTAGTCTCCCGCCGTGAAGCTCGGCGCGCCCGGCGCGCGGCCATGGTGAAGCGGCGCACCGCGGCCGCCGCCGAGCGCATGCGCGTCATCTCGCGCCTCGCCGCCGCCGGCGACGACTTCGGCAACCAGGACTCCGACTGGGACGCCTACAAGAGGTAACGACCATACACTAGGAATCCTCTAGACGAAGCTTAGAGCAATTGAAGGGATGTTTACAAAAACAACATAACTGACTACACTGGTTGACACCTGAAACGATTAACAATGTTCTTAAAAAAGTGTCAACCGCTCTAAGCAGTTATGTTGTTTTTGTAAACATCCCTTCAATTTTTTTATGAAACCGATGCTGCCAAAAATACAGGGGTGCGTGGGACGAAGAGAGCGAGTCCCGTGCCGTGATTGGTCCGTTCAAAGACACGGGCCTCACACAAAGACACTTGACTCGAAAATGGAGTAAAACTACCGTATATTTGTGGTCTGGAGGATGTCTTGTCTGTGGTAACGACTAACGACCCTATGTCAGAGTATTATGAGCTAGTATTGCTCGGCATGATTCAAGCTACGAGCAAAGCTCGGACTCGGGTCGGCGGACCGTTGGCCTAGGGACAGCTCGGAGACTCAACTTCGTAATAATGCATGTTCGGATGTGTCGGAATGTATAATTATTTCTCAAAGGTAATTAGATTGAGAAGAAGAGATTTGTTTGCGTAAATGCGGCGGCCTTTGCGAATCAGTGAATTAAGCAGCAGCTATCTTATAGACATATGTGCGCGAATTGCAGATTTATCGCACTACGCTCGTTCAGCGTTATAAAATTGCTCGCATTCCAATCCCACCTCAGCTTTAAGGTGACCGCGAGTCTTACGTGCTCCATGTTGTGGCTAAGGGTGGTATTCCACCTGTCCAATCTCAGCGTGTCTCACTCTGTCATTATGGAAAATGTGAGGGTAAAATACACATTGGGCCAAGATATTGGATAGATGGAATACCACCCTAAGGTGATCAGTGAATTCCACCTTTGTTCAAAAAATTGATAAGTAAAAATATATCTTCCAGCATCAGCCGCGAAGCAGACTCTGATTCTGAAGCGGACGGCGAGCGTCTGCTGGAGTTGGAGGAGGCGCTGCGCGAACACGAGCCGCCGCCACCCAGCGACCAGCGCCACCAGCTGCACCTGGCCATCGAGCCCTTCAGGCGAGTATAGTTTATACTTACAAAAAAAAAAAAATACAAAAATTTATTGTAGGTAATACACAAAAACATTTTCAGGGGTGCTAAGATTATCCTAATTATGTACAATTGACAAAGTGTAGGTACCTCAGCTAAGAAGTATATTATATCAGGTTGCTCTGGTTCCTACACTAGGCTCAGCCTGTCTCGTAGGTAACCCAGACTCAAGTGAGTTTATACAATTGAAACTTAAAGCCAAGGAAGGGGAAATACTTACTAACAGAAATTATTTTTACATTTTTACAATAAATGAATTAAGACACAAACAATTGTAAAACTATCTTAAATTATAATAAAAAAATAAATTAACCTAGATAAAATTTAAACTTATCCATCAGCATGCGACTCAATCAAGTTAATTCTTGCTAGTGAATGTGTGTGTGTGTGTGTGTGTGTGTGTGTGTGTGTGTGTATATATATAAATGTATGTGTTTGTGTATGTGAAAAGAAAAAGTGGTTATTTATCAACTTTTAGAAGTTCTTCTATGTCCTCGTAGGAAAGGGAGCTGAGCCATGAAGATATTTTTTTCTGAACTTCCCTAACAGTCAATTTTTTGATGAGGATTTTAGTGTTGACTTTATTGTAGACAAACGGATGGATGAAGTTAGGCAGACGTTGAGCGAAAGCTGATACAGTTGGGGGAACTGGGACTTTGAATGTGCGTTTTTGTAGCATGCAGTCGTAGTTGGAGGACTTCAAGACTTCTCCGTGAATCCTTGACACCACACGGAGGATAAAAATACCACGAACACTGAGGACATCCAGATCGCTGTACACTAGTTTGGTAGCGTATCTAATTGGTTTTCGAAGGGAGACCTTGATGACAGCTCGTTGCGCCCTCTCCAGAGAAATCAAGTGGGTTTTGCATGCTCCGCCCCAAGCAGTTATGCAGTATGCTAGTACAGATTGGCAGATGCTAATGTAGACTGTTCTGAGCAATGATTTGTTTGCGGAGTTACGTAAAATTTTAAAAACGTAAATAAGTTTGCGTACCCGATTTGCTGTGGTTTTTATGTGCTCCTTGAAATCCAGCTTCTCGTCAATTACTACCCCAAGATATTTTACGGAAGTAGCTCTGTCGATCGGCTGGCAAGAACAGGAAGATGTTGGTGATTGCGTTCGGTTACAAGTGTGAATTTTGATACTGGGTGAAATAGTAGGAGCTGAGGATTTTGTTTTATGAAAACATATGAGTTTTGTTTTTGTAGTGTTGAGTGTAAGCAAGCTGCGTTTTAGCCAGTCAGCTACAACACCCAGCCCTCTCTCTGCGGCTTCAGCAACATTTGTCCAGCTGCGATCGTGGAAGATAATTGCCGTGTCGTCGGCATAGCAAATTATATCAGCGTTGGGTAAATTGCCTGAAGCTATGTCATTAATGTAAACATTAAATAATATAGGAGCCAATACACTACCCTGCGGGACTCCGAAACCGATTTCCATATGGTTACTTATGTCTTGGACTATCTTGACTCGCTGTGTTCGGCCTGACAGATAGCTGCTAAACCATTTCAAGGCGATCCCTCTCACTCCTAGAAGTTCTAGTTTTTTTAGTAGGATTGGGATTGAGACAGTGTCGAACGCCTTGGTTAGGTCCAGGAAGACACCGATGCAGCTTTCGTTATTGTCGAGGTATCCTGATATTAACTTTGTCATGAGTACCACTGCGTCTTCAGTCGACCTTTTTTCGCGAAAGCCAAACTGCCGATTTGAGATTATGTTATATTTTTCCAGGAAACTGACCAAGCGTTTACTGACCAATTTTTCTAGGATTTTTGAGAGAGCCCCGAGCAAAGAAATTGGTCTGTAATTGCTAGGGTTACATTTGTCCCCTGCTTTATATAGCGGTATGACCGCCGCTTCTTTCCAAATCTCAGGAAAGATACCCTCGGACAAACTAAGGTTGAAAATGTGTGTAAGGGGAGTGATAATGTAGCTTTTGATAGCCTTTAGCAGACGGTTTGTGATCCCGTCTAGACCAGGAGAGCTATCTGGTTTCAGGCTATTTATTATCGACTCAACCTCTGATTCGTTGGTTGCAATTAGGAACAGAGATTGAGGCGGAGAAACATTTGATGACATTTCACGCGCAAGGTCCTCTTGAGTTTTGTTAGTGGTTTTAAGCACATCGTTGGCCAGCCTTTCACCAACTCTTGCGAAGAACTGATTACAGTAATCGAGAGATTCGCCAACTGTACTCTTAATTTGCGTTAGTTCGGTTGGCTTTTGTACATTTTCGTCGTGTAAGTGATATTCTTGATTGAATTCCAGAGTTTTTTTGGGTTATTCTTATTTTCTTCTAGCTCGGCTGATTCGTAGTTATATTTTAGTTTCCGTAGAAGCCCGTTGTGAAAATTTTTGTACCGGGTGTAGATTTGTTTCAGGATTTGATCATTTGGATTTTTGCGGCATTTTTGATGGAGATGATCTCTATGCCTTGAGCACCGTATAAGTCCGGGGGTCATCCAGGGCTTAATCGAAAACTTGGACCGGCTAATGGGTACATATGATGAGTGTTTGGAAATAACGTCAAGCAGCAGTCGATTAAAGGCATTAACAGCTTCTTGCAATGTGAGTGCAGAAGTAACTCCGGACCAGTCGAAGTTTCGGAGTTCATTCTCAACGCCTTCAGTATCAATTTTCTTCACAAATCGTTTGTTTTGGATTTGTTTTGACGTTTTTGTGCTTATACCTGTCACAATCAGATCGTGGTCTGTGATGTCTGATTTACAAACGACCGTTGCCGCCGGCAATCTTGCAGTGACATGAACGTGGTCCAGACAAGAATCGCCACGGGTGGGCTTGGTCACTGTTTGCTTTAAGTCTAGTTCCGCTAACATACATAGGTAGTTCGCGCATGTGCCGAGTTGTGTGATATTATCTGACGGTGTGTTTATATTTATGTCGCCTGCAACTATCACGCAGGGGGAGCGCTTTATTGACTGTACTGTAGACATAAGCGAGTTGGAAAAATTTGTGGTGTCATTGAACGATGGTGACCGATATATGCCCAGAACATCAAATCGATTTTTGACTGCCACATGTAGGCAATCGGCATCACGAAAAGTAGGCTCAGAGACTTGTGGCATCCATGATTTATTTACGTACATGACAACACCGCCGGCTTTGTTTGTAGATTTGTGTGTTCGGAACGCCTGAAATCCAACTACCTGTGGTATAATCGATCCATCATTGAGCCAACATTCCGTCAGGACAATTACATCCAAAACCAGTTTAAGTCTTGTTAAAGATATTAAAAATTGGTCAAAGTTCTTTTGAAGGCTCCTTATATTGTAAGTTAGTACTTTCAGGTTAAATTTTTTATCAATATACAGCTCGCATGACTCTGGGCAGTCAATGACATGGCAGGGCGTATCATCCTGATCAATATCTGAAATCAAAATGTTGAAGTCACCCATTATCGTATAGTTGAAAGTCAGGATACAATCGCTTAAGAATTTGTTCCTGCCATTTACTGTCTGAGCAGCGAGCTATCGCGGTTGGATTTGGTAGAGAACATAGGAAAGTATTGTTGATCGTAGTCATAACCTTATATGAGTGTGTGGTGAGACTGATAGCATTATTCATTGTGTGCGTGTTAGTGTATCTGTAAGGTGTTTGTGTTAAAGACTGTGAAATATTAGCTATCATGCAATGAGGATAGAGAAGTGTTAGAATAATCAGAAAAATGGAACAATTACGAAGTGCGAAAATTTTCTTCGGGAACGTAGGTCGAGGCGCCGACGTCCAGGATTTGTTCGGTGGGGGCGGGTATCGCAGCAGATGTCGCTCCGAGCCATCTTTCGAGGTCTTCGGCGCTCCGAATCGGAACTTCAGGGCAGCCCTCCTTCTTACGAATGAATATACTACCATTTCTGGTCCAGCAGAACTTGTATCCGGCCTTATTAGACTGCAGCCTAGAGTCACGAAATAACTCCCGATTTTCTTTGGTGAGCCGTTCATTGAAATACAGCTTTCTTCTGGGGCCATTAATTTCGATAGCATTCGTGTCCAGGTTGCGTCTGCTTTTGGCGGTCTTTAAAAATTCGTTCCTCTTGGCGCGGCGAACAAATTTTACCACTAACGGGCGTGGAAGCCTGCCCTCCGACTCTGGTAGCTTAGTTCCCCGAGGACCAACGCGAGTTACGAAGTCCAGGTCTTCTTCAGTCAGATTAAGGCCCATTTTTATCGCAGTAGTAAGGACAATGTGTGTTTTATTGGTTCTGGCCTCGAATGTCCAATTTTCCAAATGCCCAGTCCCCGTGCGTCCAATTCCTTGAACGACCAATCCCCGTATGTCTAATTACCTGAACGACCAATCCCCGTATGTCTAATTACCTGAACGTCCGATCCCTGTATGTCTAATTACCTGAACGTCCAATCCCCGTATGTCCAATTCCTTGAATGCCTCCTCCTCGTACGTCCAATTACCCGAATGTCTAATATCTGATTCCCTGTACGTCCAATCTTTGTATGTCTAATGACCCAATTGACCGTTTCGTCTGTGATGAAACATCAGAACCTGGCTGGACGTCTAGTAGAGTAACAAATAGTCCGTGTGCCTACGAAATTCGCCACATATTGTTGGCCTACTATTCAGGTGACACTAAAAACCGTTTATTTACGAAATTGTAGAAAATTAAGAAATAAAATATTTTTACGAAAATAAAACATGGCTTTTATCTTTATTTTCTGAATTTTTATAATAAGTAGTTGCATTTTTTCAAAGCATTGATATAGAATAAGAGAACAGGATACACAATCAGCCCAAAAAAGTGGGGCCCATCGGAAGCTGCCCGGGCAGCTTACTGTCGCATTATTTTGTGGCATGGCTCAAACTGATACGAAAATATTTGCGGTTTATAAGGGGTTTATTTTAAATAATATTAATAATGTCTATACCGAGTGAGGTTCGCAAACTATTATTTAAGCTCGTAAATAATGACGACTGTAGGTACTTTATATTTATGCATGTTGTGGGTAAGCGTACAATAAATGAACTTGAGTCTTGATCAGAAACTGGTGTTTGATTGTCGCGTCCCAAGTACCTTAACATGGCGCAGCCGTTTTGAACCTTTTGTAGAAATAGTGCGTGCGTTAATTGAGACGGGTATTGAAAACTCGAAAATTGTAGTGATATTACGATTTTGTAGACATTTGGATTGCAATAATATACATATATACGTACATACAGAGAAGTGTTTGTGCCATAATGGAAGCTGTGTTGCCGCCGCCATTACCGTTTAGTTTTACAAATAATTTGGAAAATGTTACATCAGGGAACCTCTCCAAAGAATGGGAGAAATGGAGAAAATCATTCCAAGTTTATTATGAGGCGTGTGAATTATCTAAAAAAAGTGCTCAGGTGCAGATGAGCATATTGCTGCATGTGATTGGTGAGCAGTGTCGCGAGGTACATGCTCAATTTGAAGGTACATTTGCCAGTGTAAAGGATTTATTGGATAAATTCGAATCTTTTTTCTCACCGAAAAAAAATATTACCATCGAAAGGCACAGATTCTTTACTCGGTGTCAAAAACAAAGTGAATCAATTGAGCAGTACGCGTTCGAGTTGAAAAAGCTAGCAAGTGCATGTGCGAAGTCGACGTGTAGCGTTGTATACCGAAAAACTACAATGTTTACAACTCCTAAACAAATGTAAACAAATTAGAAGGTTGGTGTCCTATAAATATTTTGATACTTAGCATTTAGCATATTTGGCATAGTACTTATGTATTTTTGAAGTGAAAACTTCTTTAGCGGCGCTAGGCACTTTTTGAGGTGGGGAAAAAATGATAAACTCGAGACAGCGTAAGGCGATCACGTGACCGTAAGGTTTAGATGGCCACTAATTTAGATGGCATTTAAATCAATAAAGAAAAACTCAATGACATTACATAAAAAAGGTTCTAATCTTGGGTTGAAATACGAGGATCTCACAGTTACATTCTAACTTTATATCACTCAAATATAATTCATTAAAGCTACATCTTGATGAAATCGCTAATAAAAGTGAACTCTAGTACTGGTGAATAAAACTCAAAATATCATGACCAAATATATTTAGATGCGAGGTCTGCAAGGTAACTTTACAATTTCTATTCGAATTTTAAACAATTAACGCTACAAATTTGAATTTCTAATTTTAAACAAGCTTACTGACCAGCAATTTCGGAACTAAAGTTTTTCAATAGAAAGGAGGATGGGTCAATTATACATAGTGCTGCAGACATTTTGGACTACTCATTGAGTTTTCACTTCTTCGGCACTCCCGGAGTGCAACCCGTTGTTTTTTTTGGTGATGGATTAATATTAAGGTATTATCGAGATAGGTCTTATTTACACTACATTTAATTTTTCTTCTTGTTACAATGGTATATGGTGAGAAAGTGTTCACATTATGTGTTTATCGTTGACTGTACTTTACATAGTGGTAGAAACTATGTGAGCTGACTTTGAGTGCACGTCAACGTATATTTAACTTATATCCTCAGGTACCTTACGTGTGCACAGAAAATCAAAAATATTTTCTAGTATCAAAACTATAATTCCTACTACACAAAGTGTGACCAGCCCAAGATTTTTTGAATTTCCCGCCAAACATTGTGTAATATTTCAGTAGCCAGACTCTAAGAGTCGTACCCGACATGCAATTCTTATCGCTATTCTAATGATCAGTAAGATAATAAAAATTTTTTATAAAAAAAATGAAACCGACTTCAAAAAGGATGAAATAAAATATTATCCTTTTTATGTCTATGCGTTACCAACTGATATGTTTGAAGTCGGTGCCAAGCCAAATTTTGAAGCATACCATGACTTTGGTGCGATTCGATAAAGATTTACATACGTTGGATTGCCTTACACGATGACAATGAACGTACTTTCTGTAGGTACAGTCGACGTTAAAAATATGTTTACACTTTTCACCTTATTACAAAGGAGTAAGGTGCAAAAGTGTAAACATATCATTGACGTCGACTGGACCTAAGAACACACCTCAGAGCACACGATCAAACATTCTTGGCGCAGTCCGTACCATATTTGTCGGCACATTAGTGTAAATATAAATGCATTTTTTTGCCGTCGTATTTTTTAAAGAGCATTTCTTACTAATGCTCGAACAGTCTATAGCACGCAAGTGTGGGATTGGGACTGAGTTATTTCCCGTCCCTTATCCAGAGGACTACATTTCAAAATATAAAACAATTCAAGGAATTTACCTTCTTGCCAAATTTCACCTAAAGCGGTTTAGTTGTTTAGCCATGAAAAGGCGACAAAGAGGCAGACAGAATTCTTTACACATTTATAATAGTTATTAGTACAGTTCTAATGGGATTTATAGCCATAAAGCTGATTATTTTTGACTGGTATTGTTACTACTTGGCTTGGCACCGACTTCAAACATATCAGTTGGTAATGCATAGACATAAAAAGGATAATATTTTATTTCATCCTTTTTGAAGTCGGTTTAATTTTTTTTATAAAAAGTTTTTATTATACCATTTTTAGTTTCAACGCATTGTTAAGAGCGCGACGCATGAATGAAAAACATGATCATGTTTAACACTAAATTCGTGTACCTATTACTTCAGTAAATATGTAATCAGGAATTTTCTCGAGTCCGTCTGGGAAATTATAATTCCTGTCAACTAAATCCATCCGCCCGCCCCGCCACTGACCCAATCCCTCAGCCCCCCGATCACTCAACCTCACAGCACATCAACCCCCACATTCGATAAACGGACATTCGGGAATTAGACATTCGAAGAAAATGGACATTTAAGGAATCTGACCTTCGAGCAAATGGACATTCCGGGAATTGGACCTTCGAGCAAATGGACATTCCGGGAATTGGACCTTTGAGCAAATGGACATTCCGGGAATTGGACCTTCGAGCAAATGGACATTCGGGAAATTAGACATTCGAGGAAAATGGACATTTAAGGAATTGGACATTCGAGGCCAGAACCGTTTTATTTTCGTTTGGGAACTCGTTCACGCCAATTATCTCTATCTCATTGCATAATCTGTCTTGTGCTTGTGCGTTTAGCTGGTTTTCGAGCTGAGAGATTCTTTGCTTAAGAAGGTCGTTTTCAGCTTCACGTTCTTCGAGAGCTCGAATGCGGATATCCGACTGAACTAAACGATTTTCTAGGTCCGCCAAACTATCGTTACACTTATCCAACTTTGAGTTGATGTTTTGCAGATTAAGGTTCATCTTGCTCATGTCCAAACGCATCAGCTGGATCTCAGCGGTTAGGGATGAAAGCGGATCGGGTCGCGTGTCTTCTTCTACTCCTTGGTTGCTGCTGGATTCCGGAACGAGCGCAGGTGCTGATGCGGGTTGTTTTTTCTTCAGAGTTTCTTAGACTTGAAGCTTAACACACAGTTCAGACCGACTCGGACTCGAACGAGTGGCTGCTAGAGTTGGAGGAGGCGCTGCGCGAACACGAGCCGCCGCCGCCCAGCGACCAGCGCCACCAGCTGCACCTGGCCATCGAGCCCTTCAGGCGAGTCTAGTTTATACTTGAAGCTTAACACACAGTTCAGACCGACTCGGACTCGAACGAGTGGCTGCTAGAGTTGGAGGAGGCGCTGCGCGAACACGAGCCGCCGCCGCCCAGCGACCAGCGCCACCAGCTGCACCTGGCCATCGAGCCCTTCAAGCGAGTCTAGTCTCTATACTTGAAGCTTAACACACAGTTTAGACCGACTCGGACTCGAACCGGTGGCTGCTAGGGTTGGAGGAGGCTCTGGCAACGTGGGGACTTAAGTTGGGGCACTTACTGTACCCGTATAAGACGAATCGTATCTACGCTATTTTTACCCGACTGCGCGCCGTAATTTAAACGAGCTTGGGCGGAGGCTTAATGCGGGGCATGTGATGTGCACCGAAGAGTTTCTTTGTCGGCCTAGGCACCTATGCTTCGCAGCGTATTATAACAACATAAAGACAATATTTCCGCGCATGTTTGGGGCTGTCCATAAATTACGTCATCGATTTTTGACCCTATTACGGCGTAAAAGTCTTTTGATATCGTTCCTTTCCTCCCATTGGGGCATAGGCATAACCAATCGACAACCGCAGTCGAAAATTCATAAAATACCGTATGTTTAATTAATAGGGCTGCAGAGCTGATGTTCCAGCCGTCGATGATGGGCAACCTGGAGGCGGGTCTGGCGGAGACCCTGGAGTACGTGTTCAAGCACTTCAGCCCCGAGGACCAGCTGCTGTTGGCCAATAACGTCTTCCTTACGGGGGGCTGCTCGCAATTCCCTGGTAAACACCATTCAATAAATAAATTAATTAATTCTCTCTTCGCCGTATCCGACGACAGCGCCTCCATCAATAAATCTTCTCCGGTTTTTAGAAGGCCCGGGTATGGCTCGCAAAGCCAAACTTCGTCTTGAAGACACACTATGCAAATGAGGTGATCAAAATATCTATCTTTGTCAAAAAATAGGTTTAGGCATTATTTTCTTCGTAACTCCTTTTACTGTTAAAATTATCACTCGTTCCTATAGACACTTATACTTATCCCTATTTGTTTGATCAACCTTATTGATCCCAGTCATGCATGAGGTTATGACTTTATTAACGTTATAAATCAAGTTCCATAGTGGTCCAGCCAAGGTTTCACTTTGGCGACTGTCCTTCACGCGTTGTGCTACTGGAATCTGGGCTGGGACTAACGTAGTCAAACCAAGTCGCTAAACAACATTTTTAAATTCCAGGTTTAAAAGAAAGACTAGAAAGAGAGCTCCTAGAAATGCGCCCGTTCCAATCGACGCACAGAGTGGTCACCGCTAAAAACGCAAGTCTGGACGCTTGGTGCGGCGCTCGCGACTTCGCGGGCAGCAACGAGTTTGAAAACTGGTGCGTGTCTAAAGAAGACTACTATGAGCTAGGAGGAGAGTACCTCAAGGAACACTACGCGAGCAACAAGTATTTCAAGAGTCCTGCACCTATTGTTGACAATACTTTGGCTCCTGCTGGCGACGCTAATGTGGTGAAGGAAGAAATAGTTGTAGACTGTTAGTAGTTTTAAGGTAGGTCTTCATTCTGTGTTTGAATATAAGCCGAAATTCTATATGGGTTTTATTATTACCAGAAAGGAGATTCTCAGTTTAACAATATTTCACTTAGTCACACGGAGAGTCGCCTTATCTATCATGTAAAAGTCACATATGCTTTTAGGAACAAGAGAGCAAAGTTATTTTTCCGGTGTATTCTCACTTGTCCCCGCCGGGCATATAATAGGCGTTGCATATTATAGGTACCCGTTTGTCCCCGTCTCATGTATGGTGGTGGTCACGTGACCCAAGGAATAGGTATACCTACCAATTTTTCATGTGCTATAGGGGAGAGGGTGGCATGACGGGGTACTTAAGGTTTCAAGTCCAATAAAACTGAAAATGCAATTATTTTTAAGGTTTTGTTATTTTTATTTGTATCTTTGGTTATTAGTCTTTCATACTCAACACTTAGTAGGAACTCTAGTTCGTTAATTAAATAAAAAAAAAATTAAAATGGCAAAAGGTCCCTTCCCGCCATCTTGCCCCCTAGGTAGGGTAAGATGGGATACTCCTATGGGGCAAGATGGAGTTATAGGAATGATTCATATAAACAGTATCTTTAGGGCCTAAACAAAATTTCAATTGATGGCTATTGGAATCGTCGTCGTCGTCTGTGGGACAGAAAATATTTTTGTAGCTAACATGTACCCCATCTTCCCTTCTATAACACCATCCACTGCTTTTTTCATGGCCTCTGCTGACCATTCTCCTCTATTTGACTTTCTTTTTATGCGTTTTCACCATTCTACGAGAGTAGAAATAAATACATTCAAATCTGCAATTTCATCACTTTATAACTACGGAGGGGCAATGGGTCCCATCTTGTGCCTGATGAAATTTGATTTTTTTTTTGTTAAAAAAACCATTTCGTATTTGAAACCAAACAAGTCCTTAGCTGCTGGCGTGATTGCTGGTCCATAGGAATAAATTAACACTGTATTTGTGCTGGTGATATGAAGGCAACAAACACAAACCAAATAAAACATTAAAATGATAAGGAATATGACAAAAACCGTTTTTTTGCAAATAAATAATTATCGACACCTTTTGTCTAGCCGGTCACCGTGCGAACTGATTACCATGATGGCGACGCATCGTCATGCACTAACGGGATTCTGGTTGGTCAGTCGTATCGCCAAATAAAGCCTCTACCCCGTCTTACCCCGCTCTCCCCTACTCACGGAGCACCAATATCGGTTTAGGCCCAGTTCTACAGATTTCTATTACAGATTCCCAATTCTACAGATTTTCAATTTTACAGATTCTTAATTCTACACATTCACAATTCTACAGATTCCCAATTCTACATAATTTCAATTTTACAGAATCTTAATTCTACATATTCCCAATTCTTCAGATTCCCATTTCCACAAACTCCCAATTTTACAGATTCCCAGTCAAACAGATTCCCAATTCTACAGATTGTCAGCACTTCAGACAATAATGTATCTACTACAATAATAAATGTAACACAGCATTAGCACGGTCATATCTGAAAACATGTATACGATTTTCAATTTTACTCTAATATAGTATATTATAATTATAATAAATATTATCGAAATCGTTAGAGCCATTTCCGAGATCCCTAAAATATAGGAATCCCTATGTATAAATAAATATTATTATAATAGCGCCTTTCTCTGGGAAGATAAAAATATGATAAGATATAGTTGGTCATACCAAATTGTCAGTCAGTAAGAACCAGGAAAACTAAACTCATCCTTTACTTTTAGATACTGTAGCGATGAGAAACTGTAGAATTAAGAATCTGTAGAATTGGGAACCTGTATAATTGGTTATCTGTTAAATTGGGAATCTGTAGATTAGAGAATCTGTAGAATTGGGAACCTGTATAATTGGTCATCTGTTAAACTGGGAATCTGTAGATTAGAGAATCTGTAGAATTGGGAACCTGTATAATTGGTTATCTGTTAAATTGGGAATCTGTAAATTAGAGAATCTGTAGAACTGGGAATCTGTAGACATGGGCCTAAACCACCATATCGTACTAGTCCAAGTCAAATTCCAGTCCAGTCTGAGTCTACTTAGGCCTCATACGCACGAGCGCTTTTACAACACGCGTCAAAAAAGCGTTTGAATGACACAAATGGATACATGTGTATTTATTCGCACGATGGTGCTGGCGCTTTTTATCAAGCGTTGTTGGATTTTCGACTTTAAGCGTTGGTCATTAAATCGAATTTAGCGTGTGGACGGATTCAAGCGCTTTTTAACGCGTGTTGAAAA
Source organism: Cydia splendana (assembly GCF_910591565.1). Classification (NCBI taxonomy): domain Eukaryota; kingdom Metazoa; phylum Arthropoda; class Insecta; order Lepidoptera; family Tortricidae; genus Cydia; species Cydia splendana. The sequence continues at coordinate 10,666,623 of NC_085974.1, forward strand.
AGCGCTCGGTTGTAGGGGGCCTTAGAAGAATTCGAAACCGTAACCATTGAAAAAATAATACATATTTATATAACTCGATATTATTTTCCATCCGGGGGGTCAGCACGGTTCCATTTTTATCGACTATCACTATGCGCGTCCCTTTCGCACTTACATACTTGTTAGAACGTGACAGGCATGGTGACTAACGATAAAAATGCGACCTTGCTACTATACCTGCCGGCTTAGCACGGTCGCGTTTTTATCCCTTATCACCATGCCTGTCACGTTCTAACAAGTATGTAAGTGCGAAAGTGACGGGCATAGTGATAGTCGATAAAAATGGAACCGTGCTGAGCCCGCAGAAATATTTAGATTAGCAGGTTCTAGCTAAGGTGATATAAATTAAAAACAAAAGATCTAGCCACAAATATCATGGCACGTTTATTTTTCTCCACTACATGGCGACTTCTAAAAGAATCGTGACTTGTTATTTTGCATTTCACATAGTTTCTTTTTTTATTAGAGCTCTGCAAATGAGCACTAAACAATAATTTTACAATGTATATTTTTCCATAAAATTAAATAAACTCTGTATTTATTTTGATCTCGATAAATCACTATGAACTGAAAAAATTTAAAACACTTTGTTAGTTCGCTAATTATATTGATTGATGAGACTATAATAAAGAGTACATTTAAAAAATCACATTAAAGCATATACATAATGCTGACTACATAGACACTCTTACAGCCCTGCCTACTGTTTAGGTTGCATACTCAAAGTATAACAATAAACAATTATAAACAATAAGGATATTCATAATTCACATAATATGAAGATTTATAAGAAAAAATCAAATATATTTGATAAAATATCACAAGTAGTCAGACTATAAACAAGTAAATAAATGATTCTTGTAAAGGAGGCTGTAAGAGCGATATTCGCGTGCAGTTTAATACACCACAGTTAACAAACCTAACTTAAAACTAGCCTAAAAATTTTAACAATAAGAAAACAGTTTAGTAGTTAAAAGTATTGGTCATTAAAACTCTGAAGAGCTATAACTAAATGACAAACGTACCAAAACCATCATGCCATGATGTTTGCTTAGAGACATTTTTAATAAAAATTTGGAATTAAATTATGTAAAGTACTCCAAAATTTGGTTAAGTATGGCTTAAAGCCACGTATAATTTTATTATAATATAGATGATAATTGTAAAAACAATAGTGACTTAGAAATAGCTCTCAGTATATAAAAAAAGTTAAAATCCTTAGGCTGTACTCTCATAATGATTACAATGTAAGCAACGCAATAATTGGCAAAGCGGAAGTTCGCATAAATCTAATGATACAATAGAACTAAACATTATGTACCTTAGACATTATGATTACACAAGGCTCACTGTTATCTGCTCGTTAACCTACACGATCCAATGTAACTGGTCGACGGCGGGGCCGCCTCTAGACTAGGACTCGGCCTCAAGTATACATTACACTCACGGGATAGGATATGTACGATTTCGATAACCGAATGTAAAAGGGGTATACAAAACAACGGGCTAGTCCATCGCAACAACCGCTGATGGTAAAAAAATAACAAAAAATATAACGCTGCCAATATGAATTCAATTGAGTATTCTTACGTTTCAATGTGGATTTCTTTCTTTTTTTAAAGTAATTCAGTCTTTTCTACGTTTGAAAATAAGTAGAGGAGACGATAAAAACTATTATTACGGTTACGTAAATTGAAATGGCTCATTACTTCTCTATATATAGTAACTAACATCGGTATGTAAAATAGTTTAGCAGTGAAGGCACAAAATAATAGATCCTCTACCTTATTGCCAGACCATACAGTTTATGTTCCTTCACTGCTGTTATATTATATATGGGTCCTAATGTCTTACGAAATATACTCCCAGTGAACAAATTCACCAGATTATGTAGACGAATGTACCTGCATTAATCGAAAAAGTCAAAAATATATTTCGTAACAAACAGGACCTTGCGCCAACTCCTGGAATGGCTCGGCTAGGGTGAGGTACCATAGCTCATATATGTATAATTTCAAGAGAAAACATTAATAAAGAAAGTGAACAAATTATAACGAAAATATATTATTAATTCTAGAAAATAAAACGTGATCACCCTCGCCGCGCCACATTGAAGTTGTAACGCAATATACATTTATATATTTTATATGTACCTAAATCGCTATGTTGGTGTTTCTATTTCCATTCATATATCTATGGATAATACATGGTGTCAACACTGTGAAGCACCTAAAAGGTAGTGCTACACAATGCCGTTACAAACTATGTTTTATAATTTTCAATGGTGAGTTATAATGGTAGCTGAAAGATATATACTACTCGTAAAACTCAAGTTAGTTTGTCTAAATAATACTGTTCTCAATGGCTTGGTAAGAAACTTACTAAAAGTGTACAAGAACTTGAAGACAATTATCTGATAGTCGTAATTTAAACTTATATTTTTATTTCTGGGCAACTAAATGCATCCGTCGTATTCATATTACCGTATTTTATCTTAAAATATTGTGTACATATTTTTTATTTAAAATGATAAATGAGATATTGGCCTATTTTCTCGTGTTTTCATTTAAATACAGAACTATCAAAATATAAAAAAATATCGAGGACTATCAAACAACATCCATATGTATATTATTATATGTACATACATCTACAAGGAAATTTTGTTTTTTATACCCAAAAGTAGTCCCGCACTAAGTATTCTAATTTAAGTCGAATGATGTTTTCCTCAATCTCGACTCGTATTTTTGGTAGACGACTCGTCGTTAGTCCCTATTATTTCTATCTTGGGTTGTTTTCTTTCCATATCAATCAATAAATAAACCCTACTAATATTTACAATTTCTAACCCAGCACATGGACACACGCAACAAGATGGAAATAAAATAATGCATCTATGCAACAAGGTAAACAATAACAAGGAGAAAAATAAATCCAAATAAAACAAATAAAAAGAATGATGTCGGTACGTAACACACTACTTAAGAGAAGGCGAGTACTCTTACAATATTCTATTTCCAATTCTACCCTGACCTGCAGACTTAACTAAACTTACTCTACCACATCATTTACAAGAAATGGCACCAATCTATCTTTGATATCAAAATGGCAAACCATAAGGAACCCCCGCAGCGGACACGGCACTGACCCGTCCCGAGTGCACGAACGTCTCGACATTTTGGAAGACTACTGCGCTATATACTATTCGTTATTACTATTATTCGACAAACGACTAAGGGAAATAAATAGTATGGGTTTTTATCGATTTTCCTTTGTGATCCGGATAAGGGCATATATTATATATTATATCCTAATTGGTAAACCATAACACTCTTGTGTACGACATTTTCAAGAAAATACTCTACATGAACATTCACATTGAAAATTAGTTATATGAAGTTTAATCAATGGTGTTACGATGATATTGCCTAATGTCGCTATCCGCTAGAAGGCACACAAAGTTTAGTAAGAAGCTTCACAAATTATACGCTCTGTCCGTGCGAGCCCGCCGGCGCGGGCGCACTTATTGCCTACGAGTACCGACCGCCTCCACCGGTGCACGGTGCACGCCTGCACGGTGGGCAGGGCGGCTTCACACGCATTGAACACTGAACATAACTTTACCAACCAACGCAATACGATTCAAAAATATTGCCAATTTTATGTTGCAACAGGCACTTCTCTGGATTTCTCCAATAAACATCATATTAAAGTTATTCATTTTGTGAAGCTTTCAATATTGCCTCTGAGGAATCTGCACTTTGTGGAATTATTTGTACTTCTTCATTATTATTAGTTTATATGCACTGGAACCGTCTTATGGATTACTACGGGAAGTATCATCTAGTAATTTAATCTTTTCAGTGATCAAAATATGTCTCATCGGTAACAGCTCTATAAAATTATCCGACTTCATTATACACCGACACATTCTATTTAAGTTAAAGCATCGCAATAAGATATTGTTACAATTCACTACGCCTTAAGAAGATTGTATGTATACGACAAGCGAACGGCGAACGTCAAAATTTAGAATTTCACAGTTGGAGATTTACCATTCACGATCCAAAAGTTACCACTAAGCAAATTAGAATATGAGATCAAAAATTTAGGCCTACAATCTATATGATGAGACTTTTTTTTAAGTAACGATTTATGAATGCCACCACGAAGCTTAATATAATTATGTGATGGTATAGATAAATCACAGTTGTGGATATAAATCACAATGCATATCATAGGCGGTACCGCTACTGACTACTCGCTACTCTCGTCCTATTGTGATGTCCACCAGTGGCGGCCGAGGGACCTCGGTGGCCGAGCCGCCCGACGCTCCTGCCTCGCGACGCTCCGCGCGTCACGCCCGACGAACTCAACAGTAGCTAAATAAACTCCTAGCAAATAAACAATCCGTGCCTGGTCCATGCCCACAATCCAGACGGAAACAACCGCTCTCCTCGATATTGATGACTTTTATATTTATTCTTATTCTGTAAATAGCTGCTCTTGTTGATGGCTGCCACATAGCTTTATTGCACTCAGGCTGCTTACAAGTCAACCGAGAGCTGAAACAAAACAACATATCTCATTAGATGATAGAAATTTAGAAAATTTTCTTGCTAATACCTATTATAAGGACGATAGACATGAGAAGTTCCTCTATGAAATCTGATTTTATTTTGCAGAAAAGTACGTAAATTTACTTATACAAAACAAGTGTTACCTATTGTGGCGATCAGTCTGCCAGGTGCATCTGACCCGACATCTGGGGTTGCGGAGTGGGTGTGTGCGGCGGAGGCGGCGAAGCTAGATACAAACACTTTCTTCAAATAAGAGTTTTCACAAAAACTTATAATAAAGGACATAAAAAGTTGCGAAGTTGGAATCTCGACACAATGCGAATTTTAATTCGTTTGTGGTGAGCGTTCCGACTGACCATCTAGCGACCTTCACCAAGGAGGAGTTTTGGCCGAAGGGTGTCAAGTTTCGGCGGTTCCGCGGTCGTCTCCCTGACACTGCGGGGTTGCGTAATGCATCGCAGCCATAATGTGATATGTAGTGTTTAGTTTTTTAAAGTTTAGTTATAAAATATATTTTTATATAATATGTATGCTAGTTTTAAGGTATTTATGTATGGGCCATTAGTTGCCTGAAATAAAGATTTTCATTCATTCATTCATTCATAAAGTACCAAGATATTTCAATCATGTGTGTAGTTAAATTAAATCTCCGACAGCTAAATACTTAAGAAGACAACAGTTTATACCTTTTAAAAGCTTTATTATAGTTTGTAAAGAGTATTTTGTCAATTGAGCATTTCTTATGCTAATATTATAACCGCAAAAAGAGGGACGAAGAAAAATGATTTTTATTGCCAGATAAAACAAAACTTGTTTGCCAGAATATAGTTGGCGCTGACACGCAACTACTCTAAGGCTGATGTCTAAAGGAAAACCTATTTTACAATAAACGAAGGAATACTTACATATCGACGCGATAGACTGTGGCGACAGAGCAGACATCTTGCTCGTATCTTGCATAGAAACTTGCGTTCCTTGCGACGTCATATAACGATTCACCATAGGAACAAAGCTAAAATATAAAGTAGTCATTATTTTTTTATAAAAATATATACACATATCAGTTAAACAGGAGGGTCTTAAGCCTCATATACACAGCGTAACACACCCTGTATATAAAGGTCGGTCCATAACTGAGCTCATAAGTTTAGAATATTTGCACTGTACCTTAAGTCACAAACGCCGGGCGAATCAACAAAATTGCTGTTATTCGAGTTGTTAGTGTTGGTCGCGACGTTGTTGATGGTTCCAATGCTGTTGGCCGACACGTTGCTGTGGTTGTCGCGGTGCACGCGATTGTGATGTCTGCGTACGAGAAAATAAAGCCCAAATTAGAGATAAAGCTTCTTCGTAGACAGACTAATTCTTAGAAATTTAGGTAGAAGATATCCGACAATGTTTCATTTAAGCTATTACTCGTAGTTTACTTCCAAATAGTAATTCGGCATTTCAAATAAGGGGTGATCCATTAATTACGTCACACGAATTTCTAGGTTTTTTGACCCCTCCCCCCTCCTTGTCACATTTGGTCACATTTGGCAAACCCCTCCCCCCTAGTGTGACGTCACATTTTTTCTACGAAATCGCCAAATCGAATTAAGTAAATACCTAAGTATTATTAATATTTTATCAAAATATTTTTGACGATATAAATATTAGTAATTTTATAGCCCAAAACTGCTTAGGAAAGAAAATTATACGAATAAAAACGATTATCGTTTCAAAATCTTGTTATTTAAATGTACAGCGAATAAAATAATTTAAATAAATTTTCGGTTACTGATGAATTTAAAGTGACGTCACAAAGTTTGTGTCTCCCCCCTCCCCCAAGTCACAATATGTCACATTTTCTTGACCCCCTCCCCCCCCTAAACGTGTGATGTAATTAATGGATGACCCCTAATAAACTATTTTAGTCACATCAAATAATATGAGATTCTGGGTGTGATAACCCCAATGTTTATTTTTTGCTTTTGGAAGATAAGAAAGAAGTGTAGAGTCGACTAACAACAAATGATAATGAAGGCTGTTTAAAATGTTTAACTTCGAAATAATTAATTGATAAATTTATCAAGTATCTAGAACTAATTTTTTTTCATCTATGTGTCTTCTGATATTGACGTTAATAGCTGGGTCCATATAGAGCGAGCATACGCGCGAGGAAATTGCCTCGCGCGTACGCTCGCTCTGTGTGGACTCGGCTAATGAAATATATAGGTACCGTATTAGATAGCTGTCGCGGACGAAGGTGCGGCCGCATACGCTGCACTCGTAGCAGGAGCCGGCCGTGTGCGTGCGGATGTGCAGCGCGAACTGCGACTTGGACGTGAACGTCATCGAGCAGCGGTCGCAGTTCAGCGGCTTGTCGGCCACGTGCGACCATCTGCCAAGAAAACAGATCAGTCGATCGTCAAAGACAATGAAAGAGAAGAGAGAAAGAAGAAGAAATAGTGTGTAAGGCCGCAAATTACACTATCATATAAAATTATAAATGATCATATATATGGGATCCTATTTGAAAGCAATTCTACAATTATGATAATATACGCCTAGTTTGTTGAAATTGTTGTTATTACACCATCATAGGTAAATGAAATAACAACAATTTTAACAAATTTGGCGTATATGATGATAATTGTAGGATTGCTTTCAAATAGGATAACATATTATGATAGTCTAATTGCGGCCTAAAGGCTCATTAAGACGGCGCGCGAACTTACATGCGATTTTAGTTACATTGAGGACTATTGAGGTTACATCCAACCGATCAAATAATCGCATCGTATAAATGAGCCCTATAATAATACGCGATGGACTTTTTTTAGAGTAAAAATTTTATAGATCCATCCATCGTGAGATCAGCGGGTAAACTTTTTAGCATAGCTCATTTTAAGAAGCAGCTTAAATCATCAAAGGTGCTCAAATGTTACATGTTAGCATCGATTCTTAACAGGGTCAAATAATATTTATGACAGTTAAAAATCGAAATTATGAATTTGAATTATGATAAATTGATAATTACCTGTGTGCTGTTACGTAGCTCTTGACGGCGAATCGTTTCTGACAAATGTCACAGGCATAAGGCCGTTCCCCTAAAAACACAAAAAAACAAATGACCGAGAATCGAGAAGTTGCAACAATTCAGACAATCTACAATCTAATTGAAGCACACTAATGAAAACTGATTCAGGAAAGATGTAAAAAAGCAAAAGTGAAAAGCAAAATGATGTTAGAAAGACGGCAAGATGCAATTAGACAATGATGCATTCTGAAATCAACGAAGCCAGGAAATAATAATAAATAATAATTAAAATGATGATGCAGCGAATGATAGGAGATATTATAACAAGTTGTCGGTGCCACATCATTGGGTCCATCATGACAAAATGTACCTGTTATCGCAGTTTGCCGTCTTCGTAACTATGCGTGTATGCGCTCTGGTATCGCGGTAACGAATTAACACAAAACTTTCTGTAACTGAATTCAGAATAAATACTGGCTTACTCAAACAACTGGCCTCTATGCAACAATATTTATGAAGCAAATAGTTTTTACTATTTCCGCAAATAATTAAGTACAAGGCGCTAAACCGCTAATATACTTGTACAGTAAGTAACCAAGTGTTATTAACAATTTATATAAACCAATAACTTTAAAAGCTCGTGTGAACATGTTACCGAAACACGCGTTGTGTATTCTGAATGGTGTTTAGAGCATTTTCTACCATTTTGTGATAAAATACATGCCATTTATTGAACTCCAACACAAAATAAACTCACTCTTAAGTTAGAATGCCAAACCTGAACTAACCAAACAAAACTTTGTAATGGGCTGTCTGGGTTAGCGTTTCGAAAACGACATCTGGCGATTAATTTCATGAACCCAATGGTAGTACCCCAACAGCCGGTAATTTCAAATTTTAAAAAGTATTTTCATGATATCTAAGGATATTGCAACAATTATGGAAGAGTTCTTCTGCTAGGTAGCTGTTGGGGACAGTGTGTATAAGGTTGCTTCTCTACATATCATGTATGTCACGATAGCATTTCACTATGAATCTCAAAAGCAGCCAGAATTGAATCCCGATCGTGTGGTCAGTGTCGTTTTCTGTGAGAAGCGCTTGTAAGTTATAACAGATATCGCACTCGTAAGGTTTCTCACCCTTGTGGGTCGAAGTACGGCTTGCAAGTAAACGCGACACCATGCACTACTGATTATTTTCTCCACAGTTCCATATACACATTGCTTGCGGGTGTTGTGTAGCAAAATCATGCAAGAATTGAGCGGATGTCACGCCTAATAATGAAGAGAAGCGACTTGGGACCCAATTTTAGATACCATAGACCTTTTAATAGATTCGCTCGATTTAATTTTACCGACCAGGTCTAAACTAGTTTTGTGACATGAGACTACTAATCTGTCGATCTCGAAGGCACCCAGAGCCGGGTCCCTAATCATGTGACGTCATACCGGTGTGAATTCGCTTGTGAATGTTGAGCGTCGATTTCTGCGTGAAGCGCTTGTAACAGACATCGCACTCAAACGGCCTCTCGCCGGTGTGAGTCCGCATGTGTATCTCCAAGTACGGCTTGCAAGTGAACGCGGCCGGACACTCCATACACTGATACGGCCGACCTTGCACTAACCATCATTAAATGTTAGCATATACTACGGAAAGATAAGACACACAAAGTGGAGTAATATACAGTTGGCAATATTGGCATGCTTTTGAAAGCCAAAATAGATGGCGCTGCACGCCGTCGTACGATATGACCCAACTAGGTTGCTATGAGCTAATTTTGTCAATCCAGTTACCATAAATAACTTCGAGCAACACGGAAGGGAGGCGGCATTCGCACTATTTCCCCTCTGCCGAGGTACAAGATTAGCGCGTCAATCTAATCTAGCGCGGGTAATAAAACTAGTTGCACTTGGATTTTTCACTAGACCTAGTCCAGACGCGCGCGTGAACACTGCTGCACAAAAATGCCTGTTTGCTCGGTTTTTTGTTATAAAAAGAGGTCAGGGACATCAAATTTACAAAAAGAAAGTGTTACATTTCACATGTAATTTTTTTTTACATATCATACGTTTAATTACATTCAAACACAATTATTATATTTTAGTCTCATGTAATTGTTGGATTTATCGATTTTGCTCGCTCAGTACAAATTGCGGATCGGTCGAGCGACAAATCCGACTTCTCATCTCTCAGAATACAATAACATACTTCAACGAAAATGTGTTAGTGTGCGTGTTGTGACACTTGTCACTCGTCCGTACACAAAAAGAGATAGAGGTTTGCAAGATTTGTCTTTGACGTGTGTCATTTTCTATGTATTTGTGTCGTCATTACAGATTGGATTTTGTATGTAAGTGTGTGAGAAGTGCGACTGTGTACACCTTTCCCCTCGCAAAAAATGGCAGAAAGATTTGTACGGTGAGATATCGCTTGGGCCCCTCCCTTCCGATGTGTCGGAAGCCGGTGTTGCTCGAAGATAAATAAAGACGAACAGCGCCATAGAGTTGAGCTGTCAAAACCCGACTACAATATGCCTCCACTTTGTGCGTCTTATTATTCCTATAGCTAAATTAGATAAGCGCACGGATGTTTCACATGAGACACATCTTGACATGTTCAGGGTTAAGTATGTGGCACCGACAATTACAATCCATAATTTAGAAGGTAAATAGAATGTGATGATTTCGAGAATGATTCAATGAATAGAGAAGCCAGAAAAATATCACGTTGTCTGAGTGGCGCGAATAGATCTAAAATATAATTACTTTTACACCAGCAAGGGCAGGCGAGATGGAGCGCGTAGTATTGTAACATTGACAAAAAAACTATTCACAGAGTTTTATCGCCATCTTACTTACCGGAGTAAAAAAAATCCTTAAGACTATTTGTGCACTACCTTGCCAAGTACCAAATGACTTAATTGAATATTAGGTCATTACCTATGAAATTGGCGTTTTGTTCGGAGAATTTCAACGAAACACGAATTTCCATACAATTAATTTTGCGGATATTTTTTTGATGGCTAATTCAAACCAAACAAAATTTTTCCAGTAATTTTTGACACCTTTAAGGTATGTTTTCAATATCTCCATTTCTTGAAAATTGGTACCATTAGAAAAATATAAGTAATTTTAATACTCGAACCGACAGCACATGAAAAGACCTATTTTCAAGGCTTAATTCTGAACACATAACAATAAAAAATAACAATTAATTGCTGTCAAGCAGTTTGACGAAATCATATTGTAGTTTTATTGTAATTGTGTATGTACTTTTGTAAAAAAAAAAAAAACTAGGATCAGACTTATATCTATGAACAAAAACGCCAATTTCATAGGTAAGGACCTAATATTATATTCCCAGATATTTGAAACACCTAGGACGAAAACATGGAAATAGAAGAATTATGTTTAGAATCTTCAGTATGAAATGGCCCTCATACTGCACAAGTATTCTTACTGAACGTGGTTCTTCTGCTATTTCTTTTGTTTATGTTAAAGTACGATTCCTATATTGTTATATCACCAATATATTTATATGTATCCTTCATATCACTTTTGCCTACTAGGCTAACTAGACGCATAATATGAAAATCGTACTTAATCCCGGTATATCTACGTCCTAGCCTAGGTAATTACAATTCGTGCCACCAAGATAACGGAATTAAATACTACATTTGAGTAAAATTTACATATAACAAGTATGAATGAAATAATGGTAGGTATAATGGAACCGAACATACCTGTGTGCGTTCGTTTATGTATATTGAGTGTGGACTTTTGCGCGAATCTCTTGAGGCAAACATCGCACTGATAAGGCCTTTCGCCTGTGTGCGTGCGATTATGGATCTCCAGGTACTGCTTGCAAGTGAAGGCGGCTGGGCACTGTAGGCACTGGAAGGGCCGGCCCTGTACTGTAAATTTAAAATTCGTTAGTTAAAATTTAGCGCGGAAGCCTACCATCCCCAAAAGTAACCCACATCGTTCATTCATCCCTAAGAAGGACTTGCTCCCGGTACTAATTTTGCATGGCCGGTACCGATACTCGCGATTCTTGTGTACAAAAGCAGTCCCGGGAGCAGAGCCCTATTCCTACGCAAGTATGTCAGTACCTGAGTGGGTCCGCTTGTGGATGTTCAGGCTGGACTTCTGCGTGAAGCGCTTGAGGCAGATGTCGCACTGATAGGGCCGCTCGCCGGTGTGCGTGCGCGTGTGAATCTCCAGGTACTGCTTGCACGTGAAGGCGGCGGGACACGACAGGCACTGGAACGGTCTGCCCTGGACTGGTGCCCAACATAGATATTATAGCAGCGGCCAGGCGGCAAGGACGCTAGGCGCCCTCGCGCTACGGAGATCGCGGCGCCGGCGCGGACTGGTCGCCGCTCGCCGCTAACTCCGCTCCAAATCTTTACGAGCCGCGAGACACGTTTATATTCGATAACACACAAGCACGACAAATAAAATAAGAGAGATTTGGAGGAGAGGCAGAGTGTGAGTGGAGAGAGATATTGGGCGGGCGGAGGGCCAGTCCGGCCCGGCTGCCGGCTGTACCCACCTGAGTGCGTCCTCTTATGTATATTGAGGCTGGACTTCTGCGTGAAGCGCTTGAGACAGGCGTCGCACTGATAGGGCCGCTCGCCTGTGTGCGTGCGCAAGTGAATGTCCAGGTAGGGGCGGCGGGCGAAGGCCGCCGGGCAAAGCCCGCACGTGTAAGGGCGCCCTTGCACTGCGCCCAGTGCACACACAAAAGCGAGTAACGCACGTCGCCGACGCCAGGCCGAAGCCGCGCGAGCCGATCCCCGCCCAATCGGTCACCGGCCGAATGGCATCAGTGACTGTACCCCAATTTTGAACCCCTTTTGGAGACGGTATAAATACCGACGCGCATGTGCGTCATTGCGGCGATTGCATTACCGCTTTTGTGAAAGAATTAATATTCATGAAGAAATGATGAAATACAAAAAATGATATCTCTAAAATCACCGATATGCATGTATAATGAGAGCGGATGACCGGCATTAATAAAACATGATAGGAGGAAATGAATGGTGAGTGCAGAAGAACGTAAAGCGCGCGGCGAGGAGGTTAACGATGTCGAGATGTTAGTCGGAAGCAACGAGTTCGGAAGCTTGAGTGGGAACGTAAAACAACGGGTTAGGCGGGCAACGGAAAAATAAGAACGAAGCATGATTCTAGATGCTGAATTTTGACATGGATGAACTCGTCTCTGATCGAGCTAACGCGTTAAGGTATATGTATGTGGGCTACTAACCCGTATGTATTTTTTCGTGCAAATTGAGCGCGCACTTCTGCGTGAAGGACTTGAGGCAGACGGTGCACTGGAACGGCCGCTCCCCTGCGTGACCGACGCGACGCGGGACGCGGGGGGACAGAGAAACAAAACAAAACCACGATGGACAAATAATACCGTGCGATAGTAGGCCGGCCCGGACCCCACCACCTCCCACCGGTCGGCTCTTTACTATACTCTGCACTACCATGAGGGAATTATAAAGCACTTTATTTGTCCATCAGACATCTCTCTCTCCTACTTTTAACTTAACGAAAATCCTCACAACGTACACATGCTTTACTTAATACCGTTTGTGAATAGTTTTTGAGCGTGTGTTACCACCTAGTTACGTTTTGAGGATTACTAAAAGACGCTTTTAAATTTACCCCGATTCTAACGAACAAAAAATAGGTCAACTGGGCAGCCCTTAAAAACTATTCACAAAACGTGGGTGTCAAAGCCACAACAGCAAAGTCTGAGTTTTCAGAAGGCAATAATGGGATTGTGGCTTAGAAACCGAATGCAAATAAAAAATGTAATATCAAGGGACCCACCAGTGTGTATACGCTTATGAGTGCCCAGGCTCGACTTCTGCGTGAACCTCTTGTCGCAAATGTCGCATTGATACGGGCGCACCTTGTTGATCAGCGATTGTATGTGCTCCTCTAGAAATACCAACAAAATTCAGCTACAACAACCGTCGGCGCACCACAATAATAGTGCCTGATAACGTGAGCTAATAACAAATGCATTGTCTACTTAAGGATTTTAGGGCAAAATGCCTACCAGTATGTATTTTCCCATGTCGGCCCAGGCTGGACTTCTGAGTGAAGCGCATAAAACAGATGTGGCACTGGTACGGCCGCACTTTCTCTAACAGGGCTCGTCTGTGCTCCTCTATAAGGTATACGATTTTCGATATAGCAACGCTGTTCCCTCTCAAACAATTAATGAATACACCTAGCGCGTTAACAGTCAAGGTTTGCTCATTCACACACATTCAGGGGGAGGTAGGCTACGCGTTAGTAAAACCGATCTGCCTCGAATAGCGACACGCACAAGTTGGCAGGAGGAATAAGGGACCCACCGGTATGAATTTTTCCGTGCCGGCCCAAACTCGATTTCTGCGTGAATCTGAGATAGCAGACGCCACATTGGTAGGGCCGTTCCTTGGCCAGCAGCGCGCGTCTGTGTTCCTCTGAACGAAATCGTACAAGTGAGAATAGTGACTTTACGGACTAAGGGGCAAAGTTACTATGAGCTTGGGAGGGTTAAGGAGAAGAACCCACCCGTGTGTATTTTCTTGTGGCGGTTGAGGCTGGAGCTCTGCGTGAACCTGACGCCACAGAGCTCACACTTGTAGGGCCGCTCCTTCACCATCAAGGCGCGCATGTGCTCATCTAGAACCCCAACACACGCGCTCACTACATGTCGAGGACAACCAACGGCCGGACCCCATTTTATGAAGCTAAGTTACCAGTCGACAGACCTCTTGCTCTTGTCTATGCCTGTAAATAAGTAACTTGTAGCTTTATAAAACATGCCCCTGGGGTTGCGAGTCCTCCACCTCCCCCTGTTTGCCTCTCAATGCCTTCCTCACGCCCTGATTTATTTGTGTACTCAACACAACTCAAAAACTATTCACAATGTATGTTAAGCATATGTATTGTCAACTACTCCATGATGGAACTGTGTGTCGCACCAGTGTTGTTTTTGTTTGGATTTATAACTATATAATCAGATAGGAATAGATAAGTATCATAATATGTAAATAGGTATGGTATACGTATCTATCTAATAGCTACATCCAGAGGCCGCGGTTCAAATTTACTAGAGAACTCGATTTTGTTCAATATTAAAGAGACTAAAGATCCTGATCTTTAACGTATACCTTGTACAACTTTGGTATACACAATCTAATATAAAAGACAATAGATATATTTAAATCTCGATCACATCTTTTGATCCCTTATTAATGAGAAAATTGAGTGAATGTCCTATCCAAAATGTCTGGATCGAGCGCAAACGGTTTGGTATTTTTGTCATATTGAATTGGACCTCATACAGTTTTAGCATTAGTAAAGGACATAATAAAAGTACCAATTAGCTCGCGCAAACCTGACATACAAGCAATACAATACAAAAAAACTCAATAAACAGTATACTTATACAAATTTTAAAATAATATCTGTAATAATCACAAAGAACGTCGCAATTCCAAAAACTTTAGCCAATATTTCAAAAATAAATAGTAAAAAGACAATACATATAAATTATTGAATACATCAGGGCGTCAAAACAGGACAATAAGCAAATGTACTATAGGACTTGGCCAATAAGAAAAGATGTATAAAAGAAAAACCAAAAAATATTTAATTTCAGTCGCGGAAACAGGAGGAGGTTTACTTGAATGAAAATATAAAAATTCAATAAGTGACTCATTGATATTTGTTTTGGAACAATCCCCTCATGGTAAAATCAACAAGGGAGCTACTTTTCTCTCTACTATAATGTAACTTCCATATAAAGAGGTATTGCTCCCTAAAACCTCCCTCCAAAAACGTCTTATTAAAATTAACTTGTGTCTTTAGACAAATTAAACCCTACTCGATATAACTCTTGCCTCTCGTACCAATAAATTCTCATATCAACTTGGGTATTTTTGGAAAAATAAATCAAGAAATAATATGGATATGGAAATTACATTAAAATTGGATATTGGTAAGATGGTACATGAATAACAATTTCTGTTATGTGTAAGCCATTCATGTAGCATTATCTCGTCAATCATTACAGCAACAAAGAACAGAGATAACAAGACAATTAGTATTTATTAAAATAAAATTATAGCAAATCTGTTCAATGTGAAGAAAAGCATGCTGAATTGTTCAATACTGTACTTTTTGCGATGCTACCACTTACATATTTGAACAAAGTTAGCACGCTAATGTTTATCGTCGACGACACACATTCGCCTCTTTCTAGCAAGAATAATATGTCCACTACATTCTACACGCTGCCACTAAACAATTTGTCGAAAAAAAAATAGAAGCGTTGTCTTCAAGGCAATGATTTCAGCTCTCGACTCATGTACTTAACGTTCGTCGCAAGGAACAGAACAATAATTAACGTTAACAATGAAATTTTCCGATTTTTTATATAGCCTGCCGAGCGTACATTTAGGACGCAAACGGAAATATACAAAACGTTGTCGACGATAGAAACCAGCGTACTGTGGTAGCACGGCATAAAGTAAGCACAGACACGTTCAAGTAGACGCTATTATCACTCAAAAGCGTAACGCGAGCGGCGATATTGCCTACTTAAACACGCGTCGACTTACCGGTGTGGACGCGCTTGTGCGTGTTGAGGCTGGACTTCTGGGTGAAGCGTTTGAGGCACAGATCGCACTGGAAGGGCCTCTCGCCGGTGTGCGTGCGCATGTGGACTTCCAAGTACGGTTTGCGGCAGAAAGCTGCATCGCAAACCTATGCCGTTCAAACAGATAGTTAGAATGCTTGACATAACATGATACTAGAAAAGCATTAAGTGCAGTGGGTTTAATGGTAGAATGAACCTGTGCCATTGTCTTAAGAAATCCATAGGAAGGTATGTTTAACCTAGTAGAATTTTAAGTGGATTCCAATAGAGAACCTTGCTAATAAAATTAACGAAAAAAAACCCTTACCGTGCACTGAAAAGGCTTGTTTCCGGAATGAAGCTTCATATGAACGTAATAAGATGAAGCGGATGAGAGTACCTTCCCGCAAACCTGTAAAAGGACAATTCGTTTTACTGCATATCCGGCTCGAAGGACCATAAACGTCCGTTATTATTGGAGTAGGTATATTCCGTTTTCAATTAGGAACCTAACATAAAAATTGATAAAAATATATGGCAGGTACCTAACCATGGACCATGGTGTTGGGGAAAGTTTTTTTTTCGAATCCGCAGTGTAAAAGGAACGTAAAGGGAAAACTATCCATGGTAAGTACTTAAAACTTTATTAATTCTTGAGTAATAGGCAAGTCTTCCGTGTGTATAAAACCACGGGATCTGACACAAAAATCTTACACAATATTTGATAGTAGGTAAGTTTGTTTATATAAAAAAATAAGTAGGTAACACAATTTCTCACCTTACATGCTTGCGGTTTTGATCGTGGTGTTGTTTGACCTCCATTTGATACTTCCATTTTTGTCTGAACTGAACCCATATCGACGCCCAAGCCCTGTGAATAAGATAGTACTAGATATATTAAACATATATGAATAGGCTTGTAAATAGCTTATATCCTTGAGGAGGAAATAAGCTACTTTATTTTTTGAGAGGGGTGGAACTGGGGGAAATGACAGACCTAATACAAGGCGATTACAGTGGCGAGCACAGCTATTCAGACATTCTTTAAGGCTTGTTTAATTAAAAAAACCGGACAAGTGCGAGCCGGACTCGCCCACCGCGGGTTCCGTACTTTTTAGTACCGTAGAGTTTCGTATCTTTGCCTGCGCTACCTATTTTCGCCTAGTTTGACATAAGTTGCCATTAACAAAATGTTTCTAATCTAAGCCTTACATAAAACTGCTAAATACAAAGTATTTTTACGGGTGTCAACATTCTTCGAACAATCTGCGGCTAACTTCACACAGTTGACCTTTATTGAGGTTTTTTCGTGACACCGACGACACGTTTTTTTGAACCAGTGTTTTAACTTCAGTTTTAAACGGTGATTTGGACCCGGTAATGATAAACTCTTTACATGATTATATCCTATAACTATTTCTTTTTCATATGAAACTATTATTTAATGGCTAGCTTACGTTTAGATGTCACAATTGGATAAAACATTGGTGAGGGTACTTTGCGTCCATCTTGTTGCCAAATTTCGCCTACCCCTAGGGTTGACAAATTTATTGTACCACATTCATTGGTGGATGACATTACTTGTTTCCAAATTTAAATATTATCTTATGTTTGGTTATTTTAGTTTACGCTATATGCAAATGTTTATTTTTACTCTTACTGATGTTGAGTAGGTACCAAATAGGTATTTTTATGTCTCACTTTGTGTAAATAAGGTTGATTTGCTGTCAATTACGATAATAACAACAATTTTGCAACAATTATACAATTTTGTTAATAATAATATTTTTTTTAAGTTATAAACCATTACTCCCCTTTATTTGGCATGTTGGTTAATTTTTGACAGCCCTAGCTTCATTATAGAAAATGTATAAAAAAAAACTTCAGACTGTTACCAAACTTCGCCTACTACCCCGTTTTTTAAAAATATGCCTAGTCTGGTGTAGTTAAGGTTCATAGTATATTAGCACGTTCCAAGGAGATACGACTTAACATGTGTAAGTCACAGAAAAGTAAGTATTAGCGGCAAGGCATGCCATAGGCGAAGATTGGGAAAAATACCCAAACATCGCCTATTGCCTTTGGGGCCATTTATTACCAACTTAACCAATGAAATTCTAAGTTTTAGTGGTGTATACTGATAGTCGGGAGTACTAAAAAACATTTTTTCGTCTTAACGGATTAAAATGCTTTCAAATTTGAGAGATTTTTTGGGTAAAGTGTCAAAATCCAGGTGAAGATACGAAACTCTACGGTATTTGTTGTTATATCGGCAACAGAAATACATCATCTGTGAAAATTTCAGCTGTCTGGCTATCAGGGTTCATGAAATACAGCCTGGTGACAGACGGACGGACAGACGGACGGACAGACAGACAGACAGACGGACAGTGGAACCCCGTCCCGTTTTTACCCTTTGGGTACGGAACCCTAAAAAGGGAGACATTGTTGATACGTTACCTGCGAGCATTGGCGACCATCCATATCCATTTCGACGCCTTCATCATCCATTCCTTTAAAGCTTAGCTGCAAATTTAAAAATAAAACGTTACACACATACCATATCATATACTCATCTCATATGAGTCATATGAGTAAATATAATTTACAACAAATCATAATGGACTTAGATCAGAAGTCTGCAAATTATGGCTTGGGTGAGAGCTAGACCAAGATAACTCTGCAACGATTTTGACAGCACAGATTGTACTAGTGTTATTTATACGTTATAATTTCATAAAAGTTTGACGTATAAAATAACACTTGCACAGTCTGGGCTATCGAAATCGCTTCAGATTTGGTCTAACTCTATAAATGCAGCCCTTCAAAACATCCAAACCATGAAATCATTATCACACAGGACTTAGGCCGCAGACTGGACGCAAGCGGCACGGCGAGAAGCAAATCAAGGGCGATCATTACATTCGGTCGAGCGTCGAGCGCAATGTATTAATGGCATATTCCCTTTGTTAATGGCCTTGATTTTCCGTCCAGTCCACGGCCTTAGGGTGGTATTCCACCTCTCCAATTTCTTTGTCCAATGTGCAGTGCGTCTCACTCTCTCATTAAGCAAAATGTGAGATGCAAATACACATTAGATATTGGCCAAATGGAGTACCACCCTCAGACATTTCTAAAACGGATAATTTCTACTGTATTCGGCTCCTCTTCAAAACTTTGCCAGAATAACAAGGTATCTAACCTAAACTAATGAAAAGGTACTAACCTCACTAACCTCGTCATCCTGCTGTAAATCTTGCTGGTGTTGTTGGTCCATCAGGTCCTGCTGATGTTGTACTTGCTGTTGTACTATGAGGCTGTCCTTGGAGTCTTCGGGGTGATGCTGGTTCATGTTGATGATGGCGTGCGAGTCGGAGCGGACGATCGTGGGCGGGCCGGAGTGGACGTGGGCGTGGGATGTGTAGAAGCTGGGGAACAGGCTGACTTATGTTTATATTTTTTCATTCAATTAAGCATTATACTAGAGTATCGCCTACAAACGCTGCTTTTTTAATACTTTTTAAAATGCAATTAAGGTTAAGAGAACAGAGTTTTTGTAAAATCTTACCGCTTTTTTAGATCACAATACAGTTGCCAAAAATTTAATTAGCAATCTTGAGGATTTTCTCTAGTGACTTCATCGATTCGAATCCTGATTTTTTGACTTTCGCTCGAAAGAAAAAATATCACGAACAAATAGGTCTAAAACTCACTTTAAAAATTTGTAATAATTTATGGACTGAAGCTAAAAATATGAAAAGAAAACTGCTTCTAAATAAATGCAATTTTATTTTTGAGGGAACTCATCATGAGCAATTTAATAATAATATTATTATATTTATTATTGGTCACTTTTCCAGAAATCATGTGATCCAATTGTTGCCTAGTTAGTATATATGAAATCCTGGTAACTCATCAAGGGTAGATGTTTTGATGTGCAATCTGCACTGCAATATAAATCAAATGGCTTGATCTTGAAAAGAAAGTTGAAATAGTGAAAGCACCTGGCCGCTCCAGGTGCTCTTGCTGGTATAAGAGACTACCATAATGGGACTTGTTCAGGTGTTCAAACACTTCAAACATGTGGCAAGAAGGCCGAGAGCGAAACCTGGTTGCCCTGGGCTGGAGCACTCTGCTCCGCCATTACAGAAGATATTATGGTGGTGTAGAGTTGTAAACTAACCTCATGGGCTCAGCCTTGATCTGCTGTTCGAACATGGATATAGTGGCGAGGAGGTCGCCGGGGGGCGGCACGGGCACGCCCACGCCCCGTGCCACGCCCCCGACGCCCACGCCCCAGTGTGCCGGGAAACTAATGGTGCCGTCGGTGCACCCCCATTCTTAACTGCTGCCACCTGCGAAACAAAATTACCAATTAATGCAAGAATATATTTTTAACCGACTCCCAAAACTCAAAACGAGGAGGTTATCAATTCGGTTGTTTTTTTTTTTTTTTTTTTTATGGTGGTTACTCCATATCCCCGTCATTACTGGACCGATTTTGAATTTTTTTTAAATTGTATGTATATGCATACAGATTGGTCCCGTTTTTATCAAAACCCAGTTCTGATAATGGGTTCCATGAGGAATCGAGGGAACTCCTCAAATCTTAAAGGCATGCATATAGTGATTTTTGAGTTTTTTTTTTATAATGAATCCTTGCAACTCTAGTCATAATTAGTGTATGATTTACTAAAACTAGAGGGGACAACCTGGAATCCATATTCATTTGGATATATGCCCTTCCAGCATTTCTAGCTTTAATCAGATTAAGACTGTCTAAAATACTAAAGATCCAGATTAGAATCCCTATTAGTTGGATATTACAAGAAATACATTTTGTTATTTGTATGAGTGGATCAAGATCCAATACAAAACGCACTGCCATAACAAAAGGACAATACAAAAGGACTGCCAAGATTGTAAATATAGCTTTCTATTGTATTCATTTCATGTACCATTTCTGTAGGTTATAAATAATGATTTGAGGTTTCAACCTCAAGGGACAAAAATAAATATAGCATAAATGGATTCTTAACTCAACTTACTCCGGAATGCTAGTCATAAGAAATATTACAAATATCAACAGAACTATCTGATGGATCCTGTGATCCGATTCAACTAGGTCTGCTACGGGCTATTTATCCGAAGGTCCTCTTATTTCTAAACAATTATCAACTTAAACAAAACCAAAGCATTAAGTAAAGTGATTCCAAATAATTGTTCAAATGTCCATGGAAGCCTTCATTAAAAATGCATCAAGTGTGTTTTTAAGACCTATTGGAATTATTATGAATGTGCCAAACTGCCAACATAGTTACAGGACCCCAAAATATATATTAGTGTATCCTTTGATTTAAATCAACAAATTTCCAACCACCATAATACATTAAAATTCATAATAAACCTAATTACAATAGGTTTATTTGTTTTATACCCTAGATATACAGGATGTTTAAACTTGCAATATTTTACGACGTCAATATATATAATATATGTGATACTGTGTGAGCACCAACCCCGAATGGCGAAAATATTGACTCTTCTATAGAAAACATCTACATTAGACCTGCCAAAATGTATGAAACAGCCCATTTTTAATTTCAGAGTTGGGCCGATAGTGTAAGTTGCTCAGTATGACCTATATATTCACATCGTAACATATAGTAGGTTATTAAAAAACACACACTATGATATGACAGTTGTATTGCTCCAATATTTTCAATTGTCACCTGGGATATAAAACTGTCGCTCTAAGGGTGGTATTGCACCTATCCAATTTCTTTGTCCAATGTGTATTGAGACTCACATTTTGCTTTAATGAGAGAGTGAGACCCACTGACATTGGACAAAGTAGTTGGACAGGTGGAATACCACCCTAAGCACAAGTGCAATAATTAAACTTGAAACATCAATAAAATGTATGAGATATTGTATTAGAACAAGGTAGGAAACCAATTAAATAATTTCCAAATTAGTTATTGCACTTATGTTTTCTGCGGAGAAATACAGCTTAATATCAATACTCTTTAACACTCCGGACTTCTAGAGACTCAATGCATTCTAATCAAATGTTATAAACAGAAAATAAAATAAAAAAAATTGAAAAAAATATTTTATTAAATCGTAAACAAGAGTAAGTACAAAAAAATTTACTTGTGGAGCAATGATTAAATAAATACATTGAATACATTTTTATGACACTAATTACAGAATAGAATTAATTTAATTTATATTAGAATTAAAGTATGCTTCATATTAAAACAAGTAAATAATTTTATTCAATAAGTAACATCAAGTCAAGTGTCATTTCATTAGTCTGATTAGAATACATTCTCAATATTCTAATAATAGATAAGTTAATAAACATCCCTTAGTCAAGTTACTAAGTAGAATATTATTAGTTACCTATTGTAAATAAATTGGTAGGTATAACATAACATTAAAAAAACTAAAACTACCTAAATAAATGACAAAACACAACATGAATTACAAAATAATTGTTGACATTGAGTAACAGGCATTAAGGTTACATTAACCGAACAGTTCATGCAGAAGGGCCAATGACCAGCATAGTTAAAGCTCTAAATACCTACTGTCGCAACCTACAGTCTAGCTAGACTTTGCTACGGGTATACATATACATTTACTAATAGGTATGTAGAACGGCAGTGTATAAATGTACATATAATACAGTTCACAACGCGCGCTTATCTACTCCATATACATACATCAGTGAGTTAGAAATGTTTATGAAACAGTAAACAAAAACATTTGCTATAAAAGCAAGAGTATAAATTGTTTTTAGGCAAAAATTAAATGGCGGAAGCTCACCGACCGTCTGTCTCCACCCAGCCTCCCCCCCGGCCATCAATAAAATGGCCAATTCGTTATTGAATTTTGTCCCTAACTTTCAGGCAGAAGCTGCGCGATGCCGCCGGTTGTTATGCGACTTGTTAATTTCATACCGCTACTACTCAATGTAAACAATACAAGTTTATAACGCAATAATCCCTACTATTTTATAGAAAGTTATGTCACATCGTAATTTAAAGTACACAAGATACATTCAAATGATCGTTAATAATCAGTAAACATAAACACCGCACACGAATAAAAGGTTCTTTATTGAAAATACATCGACCTTTCGTATAGCGAAGGGAATGAGATACAAATTTATTATTATTCCTTTTTTATGCAAAATGGTAAGGTCTGATTTGTGTCTATCTATAAATTTATTCATTATATATACGGCAAAAGTAAGATTCTACTCACATAAGTATAGAAACACCTATATACAGTTGCGTGTATAGAAACACATAAATTACAGCACTAATTACACAATTTCGTTAAGATTGGCCATTCGAATTATGTTTTTCTTTAGACACCGATATAAAATGGCTGCTACCTCATTGTTCTGCGCGTTCGTTCGTGCGCATAGAAGCCGTGAACGCTTGGGGACGACTTCTCCGCCAATTAAAATTATGGCGCGAAATTTAAGGCGCCATTAAATTGATTTTAATGTCCATGTTATATGAACAAATGTATCCTTGCAAACCGGTAGCTCAACGTTACAGTTATATAACAAAATAAGTAAACTGTAACGAAAACGATCAAAAACATTGGGAAATATAATTTGGGATTGTAATCAAGAACATCGGTCGCCGCAGTTTTATTTCCATTGAAAGTTAATGTTATCCGACGATATTGATGCGGCCCGCCATTTATATGCTGGTCCAGTTGTCTTGCCGAGTTTGTGTATGTATCGCAAATAGAACAATAAAACTTTAATGTTTTATGATTTAATGAGCTTGATTGTTCCATTATAAGATATTTTTTCTTATAACACTCTTTACGGGATCAACTACCTCTGCAATTTACCTAATTGCACTTAAAAGGTGAGGCAGGTAGCAGGTAGGTGATTGTAAAAATTAATGATGGTGGTACCGTGGTGGTACCTGCATTTATAGTGGGTAGTCATTAAGATGGTGGCGTTAGGTACAATTTATAGATAGGTACAGTACATACCTATGTATGTTATAAATTGTAAAAATTCAGATTGGATTGTAATCATTATAGTAAATTATAGGTACTCAAATAGAAAGGTAAATAACATAATTCTGTAAGAAAGATAGGTACGGAAGACTTTACATCTATTAAGGCCCCAGTACACAATGGGCCATCGCATGCCACTCCAAGGGACGCAGCCATGCGGTAGAATGAGATAGCAATACCACTTGCTCCCTCTGACGCATAAATGCGTCCCTTGGAGTGGTCGGCGATGGCCCATTGTGTACTGGGGCCTTTACGTAGAGGTAGATAACAAAATATTTTTTATATTGATGGAACTAGGTATATATGCAGTTTTAAAAACCACCGGTCGTTTATATACTTAACCAGTTGTACTATACTTCGTCTTCCTCAATTAAGTAGGTATACAAGACTGACTTGGGAGGTATTAATTAACTCAGCCTTAATTTTAGCATATTATGATACATATCGTAAGTTTGTCATACACAATTAATTATTGATCTCGTACATCCCATTTCAACCGAAGCTTAAATACTGTTGTATAAAATTATAACTAAATTACAACCCATTGAACACATCGTAAAAATCCCTGTACGAAAACATACATCGATAAATATAATATCTCTCCATAAGTATTAACTTGTGGTGCTTAAATTACTACTATATGTTTATGACTACTATATTAAAATAATATACATTCGTAGACGATTGGCGACAAAACTAAAAGCCATCTAATGCCGGCTACATACGTAACGATAAATCGTAGCGATTAAACTGTGCAGTCCGAACTGCGCAGTTTTATCTACCGTGTGTATGACAAATCGTTACGATAATCGACAACGATTTGTCATACACACGGTTGATAAAACTGCGCAGTTCAGACTGCACAGTTTAATCGCTACGATTTATAGTTACGTGTGTAGCCGGGGTAAATAACATAAAACTGACTGACCTACGTCCTGCTAATCCAACAAACTTTATTGATTAAAGATTTTAATTTTAAAATTGACGCTTACCGCATTAAATATACAATCTATTTTCCAACGCCAATAAACGTTTTGTACAGTGCAAAATGTATAAAATTAGAGGGAGCTATTCACGCACAAGCAAAGTATTTTACTTTGCAGTCGGCCACAGACTACACTACAGTACACATTCTATAGTTGGTCAGGCAGATCTTGTCAGTAAAAAAGGCGGCAAATTTAAAAATGTAGGCGTGAAGGGATATCGTTTCATAGAAAATTTTAATTTCGCGCCTTTTTCTACTGACAAGATTTGCTTGACCATCTATATCTATACATAAAACCGTAACCGACTACCGCACCGCACCGCGACTTTGGTGCGGTCAAAACCTGTCTTTCTCGCTCTAACTTATAGCTACATCTTTAACGCATGTACGGCGACTAGAGATGCACCGGATATTCGGTTACTATCCGGTATTCGGCCTATCTGGCCATTATTTTAGTATCCGGCCGGATACCGGAGAGTGACCTACTATCCGGCCGGATACCGGATAGTATTTAACATTGCTTGATTTCGGAGTAAACAAATTCTATCTAAGAAACAGTTACTGTCATAATCATACTCGTTTATTATTTTAAAACAATTTAAACATTCCACTATTCCACTGACTTGCACGCGCACTCATTTCGATCCTAGAAATGAGTCCGTGCGAACGGTCACTAGGAATTTAGGAAACAGGTCAAAACCTGCACAATGTGCATTATGCACCTAAAAAACCGAAATGTAGGTATAGTTCCGCCGGCCGAATATTCGGCGGCCGATTACCGAATATTCGGCCGATGGTCAGGCCGAATATCCGGTATCCGGCCAAACAACTATCCGTTGCATCGCTAACGGCGACATATATGGTAGGATTCTATAGATGTGCTATACGCGTGCGTCCGTGAGGGAAAGAACATACGCAATGCCACACTATGATTGGTCGAGTTTATATGTTGCCCACCATAATCCATAGCTATTAACGTTTAGTCATTTCCCCCATCCCTCATGCCTGATCCAGTTATACTAGATTCATGAAATTATATCAACGGCAAGCAAGATGCCTTAGTAAGCGTTGCAGTAGCGTAAGTGTTGCTACAATATGAAGAGTTCCTGGTTTTATAGATATATGCCATTTTAAAAATTAATCCGCTTTCGAATTTACCCCAATGCCCCTTACCTGACACCCTTCAACAATGTTAGCACTTACTTGGCCGTTAAATCGGACAGTGAATGGTTTTCCATAATATGTTGCCATTTAATTTAATTTTATACTGGTAATACTATTTTGACACTGACGCTACAGAGTTCTATATTGTTTATGACTCCTTCAAATTCTTTTTTAGGAAATTGTGATCATGGCGGTACGTGTTTTGTTAATAACCAGTGAATGTATCCATATTAATCTGTGAAAATATTAGCAAATTGGGAAATTAGTTACTGTTTAAGTGGTTTTAAATTCATCCGTGTGCATTACTAATGCTATATTTTTAGTCTTAACATTCGTTGTGAGGCTTAACCTTAAATCTTGAGCTGATCAAGTCAACATAGAAAATAAGAAATTATTTGTGAGAAGATGCCTCTTTTGAATTGAGTATGTATTTTTCAGCGTGTACCACCGCCCGCGTTGAACAAAGGCAAAAAGGAGAAGAAGGAGAAGAAGCCTCCTAAAGACAACTCCAAAAATGTTATGCGAAACCTTCATATCAGGAAACTGTGCCTGAACATCTGTGTGGGAGAGTCCGGAGACAGGCTTACCCGTGCCGCTAAGGTTAGTATTCAATTTATTTAACATAGAAATTAATATGATAAAAGCCGGGTGTATTGTGTACTCGTCGACATGTTTAAGGTTATGTGTGAAGCAAGTGGTAGACAGCATGAATTGTTCAAGTCTCACAATTTATTTGTGTTGCTTTGTAAATTCATGCAATAGTATTATTTCTTATTTGCAACTTCTGAGCACTATTGCTTTACTGTTCAGAATACTAAAAGAAATTACAAAACACTTGTATCATTCAATGTATGTCTTTTCTCAAAGTTTGTATTCTATGTTTTTGAAGATTATGTAGGTTTTAAAATGTGTTTAATAAGTATGTGACTAATTGCTGTAATTTTCAATTCACTATTGGCAAAGTATGATGTTGATGATTGACTTTTGGTTTAAAATTATTTATAGTCAATTATGTGTACCACTATTTGTTTAATGTAGTGTGGAATGCTATTAAGGAGTTGTTATTGATTTCCAGGTGTTGGAGCAGTTGACTGGCCAGCAGCCTGTGTTCTCCAAGGCTCGCTACACTGTACGATCCTTTGGTATCAGGCGTAATGAAAAGATCGCTGTCCACTGCACTGTCCGAGGCGCCAAGGCCGAGGAAATCCTTGAAAGAGGTCTCAAAGTGAGTAGTGAATGCTGTGGTTATGGTGAATTATGGATTTAGTTTATGCAAGTGGAGTGTGTGCTATGCAAGCTAGTGTTTTCTTTGTAGTATTATGTATATATTATGGTATATATATTTGGGGCCATTTATTACATAAAGCTACCAATTTGATTCCCTTTATGAGAGCCAATTGTTTATGTTATCTCTGAACAGTTTCTAGGAATTGAGTAAATACCTCAATCAACTGATTTTGTCTAATCAGACTGGTGCCCGTTTTTTGAATGGTATTAGACTAATATTATTTGTCCTCAAACTGTCAAGTTGTATGGGTTACCATGACAACACACTAATAATATTAGACTAATACCATTTGAGAAATGGGCCCCAGTTCTAATCTATGAAAGTTTTTGACAACATCTTTACTTACTTTCGATTGACTTGATTGAGAATACCAATGTCTGCAATTAATAATTACTCATAATCACAGAAATATATTGGATTACAATGTTATAGGGTTCATTGAATACAAGATTATTCTGTTTAGCATGAATTGTTCAAGTCTCACAAACTATTTGTGTTGCTTTGTAAATTCATGCAATAGCATTATTTCTAATTTGCAACTTCCAAACACTGAATTTTTACTGCTTGGAATACTAGAAGAAATTACATCCATTACACTACAATTTTTTTTTTATGAAAGTGATGAACAAAGCAAGGTAAATTTGTCAACTATGTGTGCTTGTCTATTTTTGGTCACGTTAAATGATCTCAAGCTGGTTGCCATTATTAATTTATTAATGATATGCTCCGATACTCTCATAAGGCCCATGGTCCTATCCCTAGTACTAATTACTTCTGTGTAATTTAAACGATTTTCAATAGGAACAGTTGCATTTTTTTTTATTCATTAGCCGGGCGCACAGAGCGAGCATATACGCGCGAGGCAATTTCCTCGCGCACAAAACGGCCAGTGTAGACGTGCCTACACTGATGACTACACTGACTACAGTGTGGATGTGTCTTGCTCGGTCGTGCTCTGTGTGGACCCGGCTAATCAATTTCAAAACTAAATTTAACCATATTTCCTTCTCTGTTGACTTGAAATTCGACTGGCAATTTTTTTGTACGATGGACCTTAGTCCTTAGGAGGATACAAAAACAATGTTTAGTGATGTTATCCTGATGCAGTATAGGCTCTAGTTGTCAAGTTGCAGAAACCTGTTACAATACAATAGTGATGTATTTGCCCCACAGCTAAAAAAATACCTTTATAGTAGGTTTTATTTGGCCCGTGGGCCGGGGTTTGGAGAGCCCTGTTCTATAGTTCGTTTTTTTTAGCATTAGAAAGAACTTGAAAGAAGGTAAGCGATCTTGACATGTCTTTTAATTGAAAAACGCTTTTTAAAAATCAGTAACTATTACTTATGAAAGCAGAAGAATATAAATGATTGTATTATATTTATAATTGATACATATTTGCTGTAACTTATTTTTAAAATGTGTTTTTCAATTAAAAGACATCAAGATTGTTTACCTTAGTTCTAATGCTAAAAAAAACGAACTATAATATATAGCTTAGGTTGAAATTAAACTGCATTGCCATAAAAAAAAGGATGAAATTTTACTTACTTTCTATTAGTATTTTATGCCTATTCTTACTTTTCCTTGCAGGTAAGAGAATACGAGTTGCGTCGTGACAATTTCTCCGCCACCGGCAACTTCGGTTTCGGTATCCAGGAACACATTGATCTGGGTATCAAGTATGATCCCTCCATCGGTATCTACGGTCTTGACTTCTACGTTGTCCTAGGGCGACCTGGTAAGTCCATTGCATTTGCTTATAAAGTATTATAACTTAATATCATATTATAGAATCTAGAGATCCAAATTAGCATAAATCTAAAAAAACCAAATGTGCTATTTTCAACCAAAAGGGTACTTATTGTAGGTTGTCAATAAGGCGCTATTTCCATAAAGATTCAAATTGAGATCAACCTTTTCGATAACTGACGATGTGTTACCTTTTGATTGAAATGTCACAACTGCCTTAAATAATATGGACATCCTTTTCATATACCAATCAACACTAAGGTACAAACAAACATCCAAAAATATTCAGAATAGAATAGAAATTCATTACTTTTGGATTTAAAATATAAGAACCTAAAGCTGGAGAAAAGACTTAGGGCCAATACAGACAGACTGCAACCCGACCGCGATTTGTATGGAAACTGCACGCCGACATTGCAGTTGGCGTGCAGTTCCCATACAAGTTGCAATTGGGTTGCAGTCTGCTGTACCAGCAACTAGACAAACTTTATACTAATGAATTGTATTGCCTATTTGTTTCAATCAAGTTTAAAGTAACTGATTTGACGTATTTATTGGCATATCAAGTACGTTCTTGCTATACTGTAATTGTAGTTTGTATTAAGCATGCACATTTGTTCAAAAGTGTAGAATTCACCAAACCTTCACTTTGTAAAGTATGTGCTATATGAAAACTTTATACAAAGAGATTTACTGCATTATTAAGTATTTCTCTCTGTAATAAAGGTACATTATTTTCTTTAAATATATGAAAAGCTATTAACTAGTGATGTACCGACTATTGATTTGGCTGACTAGCCGACTAATCGGCGCTCGGATGGCCGATTAGTTGGCCGACTAGTCGGCTAGTCGGCCGGATCATTAGATTTTAGTTTCGTTTAATTTCGGTTCAGATGCACTTAAACACAACCGTTTTACCTTTTTCGTCGCGCTATTCGTCATATAAGTCATATTATAAATAATAACGTTGAAAAATTTAATAAATAAAAAAATCCTAAGGCTATATTTCATACGACAATCGGACAAGAAAGC
This sequence comes from Cydia splendana, assembly GCF_910591565.1. Taxonomy (NCBI): domain Eukaryota; kingdom Metazoa; phylum Arthropoda; class Insecta; order Lepidoptera; family Tortricidae; genus Cydia; species Cydia splendana. The sequence goes on from NC_085974.1 coordinate 10,697,189, forward strand.
GACCAAGCGGTCAATAATTCGAACAAAAGTTTTCGTAAGCACCCTAAATAAGAATTTGGGTAAAATAGGTGAAAAGCTTATGGTAAATATTTGCTGTTTATTTCTTTATGCCCTGTTTTTCTGTCACTTATAAAGTGCCGACTAATCGGCCATTTTTGCCGACTAATCGCCGACTACAAATGAGGCCGGATAGTCGGCGACTAGTCGGTACATCCCTACTATTAACCCTTTGACCAAAAATATGTCAAACGCGCCCGGCTACAGCCCAATTTCAACCTTCGTGCATTCGACAAGGTTCACATAGATAGCATTAATCTGTGCATTAGTCACGGATGTGGTAGTCTCTAATGAACATTCAGATCAGATGGTATTTCTACACTTACCTTGTATTGAAAATTGGGTAATTTCTCCTTTCCAGGTTTCAATGTGGCGCACAGGAGACGCAAGACTGGCAAGGTTGGCTTCCCTCACCGCCTCACGAAAGAGGATGCCATGAAGTGGTTCCAGCAGAAATATGATGGTATCATCCTTAACAGTAAGAAGTGAACTAAAAGTAAATGACCTGAAAAATAGTATTGTCTTTATCTTTGTACATTCCTCCCATCACTATTTATATTTACTCATACTCATCGTGTCTAAAAGAAACTGCCGATATTGTCGAGCCGGGGAATCCATTATTTTTTAATTTTTCTCTGACCATAAACTAAGCACTTAAAAGTAGGAAGGTCATTTGGTGTGACTTTGTTGGAGCACGAAACTGTTAATACCGTTATGGTACTGAAAACACTCGACATCGATCTTGTCATAGCCAAAAATGTCATGAACACTGTAAAACCCTCATTTGAAAGTATGATACCTTGACTACTTATGTAGATGTACGACGCCATAACTAAGGATACTTATGGATGCTATAGGCATGTTAACTGGCGACGCCTTTAGGGATTCTTAACACGGTCACCTGTCCACATACTAAAGTTTTAGTTGATAATACAAAATCACACGTCCAAGTGTGCTTCCACTTGAAGTTGGGAACCCATAGTGGAAGCGCGGACTCCTGAAAAAAAGCTCATGACCCCACATTGGGGGCACCCGGACGGGAACGTGTTAAGTATAGCATTAGCATTCAAAAGGTTAAAAATACATATTCTACTGCCTGCTGTAAGCAAATGTCATCAAGCTGCCTATACGTCCTGCAAATTCCATATATCTAGGAATTTGTGTAACATGTGTGTAACCCAGCCCAACCAGAGATTATAAAAACTCTCAAGTAGAAATAGTAGTTTGTGTTACAAGGGATCAAAATTATATATTTCCGTCAAGGGCGTACGTTGAATCCTGAGCGTAATGAGGGATTCAAGTGTTAATGCCCAAGACGAAATAATTTTGATACCGTGTGACACATACTGCTTTTCACATCAAAAATGAGGAAAATAAAAAAATCTGAGTGTTGACACAATCTGATGCTTAAACAGATTATTTAAGCTAAAAAAATAATGTGCAAAAAAATTTAAAAATTGTGTGCTAGAACAGAAAAGTGTTACTTTGATCCCTCCTAGCAGGGAAGAAAAGTGCCACTTTGATCCCTCCTAGTAGGGAAGAAAAAGCCGTTTTTCGAATTGGTGATGTGAAAAATATATTTACTGCAAGTAAGTCAAGTCAATATTTTGGCAAGCACACAGCTATTTTGTCCAATTTTGTCCTCTGATTTTGTCACTCAATTTGTCATAGTCATACGCATTAACCAGAACAGAACCTAAGGAGGTTTGTTGGAACACATTCAGTGCCAGCGCGAACTAGGCGCTACGAGCGTAGCCGAAACGGGAAAAAACCGGGCAAGTGCGAGTCGGACTCGTGCACGAAGGGTTCCGTACCATAATGCAAAAAAAAAACGAAAAAAAAAAGCAAAAACAAAACGGTCACCCATCCAAGTACTGACCACTCCCGACGTTGCTTAACTTTGGTCAAAAATCACGTTTGTTGTATGGGAGCCCCATTTAAATCTTTATTTTATTCTGTTTTTAGTATTTGTTGTTATAGCGGCAACAGAAATACATCATCTGTGAAAATTTCAACTGTCTAGCTATCACGGTTCGTGAGATACAGCCTGGTGACAGACGGACGGACGGACGGACAGCGAAGTCTTAGTAATAGGGTCCCGTTTTACCCTTTGGGTACGGAACCCTAAAAACCGTATGTAGCGAAAAGCGCCTACAAACAGAACCCGCCTCAGCGCGCACCAGCCTAGCGTGTAAATAGCACGAAAATATAGCTTGGCACAAAAAAGAGTAGACTAGTGTTGCCACTTTTTAATTTCTACTCTTTTTTGCCAAGGGGTTGTGCACAAATCACGCGAGGTTCGACAGGGTAAGGGGGGTCACGAAAAAATCACGATAGATCACGTTGGGGGAGAGGGGTATTAGGAAACCTCACGTGTATTTTTCTACAGTGAACGAAACTAAGAAAAAAAACCGACCACATGAGTAGATACTTTTTCTCGGTTTCGTTAAAATTGAGTCGAATAAAAAAATACACGTGAGGTTGTGTGGGGGGAGGGGGGTAGCCAAAAACCTCACCAAATATCACCAAGGGGGAGGGGGGGTCAAAAAGTAGCCGAAAACACCGCATGATTTGTGCACAACCCCCAAGCTGTAGAAATAAAAAGAAAAATGTTTCTAAAAACTGCCCGAAGTAGTCACAAGATGGCGACACTGCCTTCACGTCGCTTGTTACCATAGCAACGAAATTTGTTTAAGCAGTTTGATGGAACATTTTATACACAAACACACGGCCGCGAAGTGACCAATATGTACGGAAAAGACGACGATGACGAGGATAATGTGCTTGCCCCGAAAGAACCTCAAGTATACTCGGTGGATCCTGATGAGCGGAAGGCAGCCAGAGGCCTCCGTATCAAGCGCCGGCAGGAGGCTATTAAAAAGTAACTTTTTGAGTTTATGATGCTGTTTTGCTATTAACCGGCGAACACCGCCCATATAAATTGATCCGATCCCAATATTAGTTAGAAGTAATCAGAGGTCACCTGTATAATGGTATGGTCCATGTGTAGTTTTGCATTAAAATTATGATTGTGCCTATTAACAATTAGTACAGACAGCATGACTGTTTATTGCCGCGTGACTTTATGATAGGTACAGTCGCCATCAGATATATCGGAGCGGTCAAGGCGCTCAAAAATATCTGAACACGCCTCTATTGTCAAGGGGTTAATAGAGTGCGTGTTCAGATATTGTGAACACCTAGGCCGCTCCGATATATCTGATGGCGACTGTACCTATTTAGATGTTGTACGATAGCTGCTTGCAGTATTTAATACCTTCCTACGTACTGCAAGCTGTACTTACTATAGCTGCACTTAGGTTATAGACTACCTTCCAGACACCTCGTTATGAGAGTTTACGAAGAGTCGCGGTCACCACATATATGACACATAAGCAGCGCGCTTTTACTTTTACCACAGAATAAATAATAGTACTAGGTACAGAAGACTCACTCTCTAACAAAACGCGTCTGTTACGATCAGCACAGATATGGCCGCTAGGTGGCGACAGCGCCACGCGCGGCTTATGGCAAACCCCAAAATTGGGGCCGAACGGATGTACCTGTAGCAAAGCGACGAAATCGCGGAGTGAGCCACGCCTGCTTTTACCATCAAAGGTGCATCCACACCGCAAGACGCGCCACTCAGTTGCATCTTACACTAGTAGTTCGCCCCGAACTGAAAACTCGCGGTTCGCTATAAACTATATAGTGTAGATTCATAAATATCTAATTCACTTTCGACACGATAGAATAAAAAATGTTAAATTCAAGATGGCTGATACGCCTATTTCCTCGCGTACCCACCACAATTGACCAGACAACGATCCACCTACCCTACCAATGTATCTAAACAACTATGGCCACTCATATTTTCTTGCAATGGAGTTGACCAGAATAGCAAGACCCCTCACAAATAGCTTTTGGACCTTCTAGGCTCTTCTAGCTCCATAACCCCGTGATCGAGCCTACTCATAATTTAATGACTAAAATATAATGCCCTCAACTACATGTTTACCTAATATAATTTAAATTAGAATACATTTACTTAAGTTATTGTGTATCAAACTATCCTCTGATAGTTCAGCTTAAAAACATCGAAATGCCAGGAGGTGCCCCTAGCCAGCCGAATGTAAGAACAAGAACTTCACTTCGCTTCGCTCGCTCGTTCGATTATTTTTATACTATAAACAATTTTACGAGTAGGTACCTACCGTCAAACTAGCCAACCGAATTTGTAACCAAAGGAACTCTTCGATGGAATAACACAAATACATCGAGTTTAGGCTCATTAGAGAAGTCTCAAGAAGTAGGTACTTGATATACCTACATGCAAATGAAAAGAAGTACAGTCAGCAATAAAACCGTGTACAAAAAATTTTTTTTTGTGTATTTCGCCTTTAATTCCGTGATTTCTGCAGTTAGTGTTACTTATTTCTGACTGACTTAGGTAGGGGAGACCGGGGACAATAGAAACAATTTTCCTTTAACCGCCTGTAACCGTTATATTTTTATGAGTAGAAAGATGTACGCCCAAAATATTTCAAGGTTAGTTATCTGCTTCCTAAATGAAATGTATTTGGATGGTCTATAATCCATAGTTTTTTGACAATAATTTAATAAAGAGAATGGGGCAGCGTGGTTCAATTGACCTCACATGACTGTCAATTGAAACACTATGTAAGGTCAATTGAAACACTCGAATATCTTCGGCACAATGAAAGTACTTATATCTGTTTTAATCTTTTTCATCACTACCTCTGCATACAATGAGCACATCAAAAGTCCGCAAGCATAAAATAAATATTTCTCAATTTATGAGCATTTGAACATCTCGATAAAAACACGCGGGAAAAAAAAAATAAGTATACGACTTTCAGTTTTCTTTGTTGCTGCTACCTTATATATTTATCTTAACCAAAGTAATTTTAATGCAATTATAAAATATAACGATATAGAATCGCAGAAAAAAGCATAATCATGTTTCATACAAAAGTGCTTGTTTCAACTATAACAATGTTTCAATCACAACCATTCCGTTTACCTACCCTTTGACAACGAGTGTTGCAAACGTTCGGGATGTAAAATGAAATACGTATCAGTTTAAATTGTTTTATTAAAAAAAAACATGGCGATATGCCAAATAAAAAAAATCCTAAACTCTATAAAACAAATAACTATTACGTAAGGTTTGTCACCGACTTTAAAACGTGATTAAAATATAATCTGTACCTACATGAACGGATTATTTTTGGTTTTGCAGTTTTTATTTAAGGCCGTTATTTTTTAAATTTGATTTTATCTGTTTCATTATTTTTTTATTTAAAATATTATTTTTTTGCTTTCATCATCAGCTTATCGTCACAATCACCAAATGATTCTTTTAGAGAGCAGCTGCATGAGTTACTAACCATTTGTTATATTGTATAGGTACCTACAAACATACGGGTCAAACAGAGATCCTCCTTTTTTTTAAATCTGTAATAACCATTTGTTATATACACAAGAACCTTCTCCAGAATGTAACAAAATACTTTTCTGAAAACCGCATCAAAATCGGTTTAGCCGAACGCGAGATTTCGCGAACATACATACATGCATAGAAACATACGGGTCAAACTGAGAACTTCCTTTTTTATTAAGTCTGTTAAAAACAAATGTTCACATAAAAAAACTGCAGATTTCTTTACGAAAAAAACTTCGTAGATCCACAATTTATCAACTAGGTCAAAAAATTGGTACATAAATAATAGTGAACATCAATAGAACAAACATGTGCATCGAATACAGAACCTCCTTATATTTTGAAGTCGGCTACTTTTGGGGACGATTAAAACGCGAGGACGATTGAAACGTTTCAATCGTCCACAAGCAAGTTGTTTCTATCGTCCCCACACCTCGTTTTTCACTTCAAGGTCAAATATTATATATAAAAAAGACTCGAACGCTGATCAATGGCCATTAAAAACATTCTTTCATTCATAACTCGAACACCAAAATAATTAGATTAGTCAAAATACAAGAGTAAACGAAGTTATAAGAAAATATACGAGAGCGCAAGTTCTTACTTTTTACCGCGAAAAACTTGTTTAGCTCGTGGACACACCTGTCTCGCACCGTCGCTCGAGCCCTACTGGTCAAGGATTCAAACATGGCCGACCGCGTGTACCGAGTCTTGAGTCAGAAGCGTAGGTATTATAAATCATAAATCATATATTTATTTGTAAACATAGGTTTATAGTTTTCGAGAAATTTGACTTGTTTCAATCATGACGTGTTTCTATTGTCCCCGGTCTACCCTATATGTAGGTACTTATAATTTGCACTTACATAGAGCGGAAGCACCTCCCGAGGAAGCGGCATTGGAAGAGGAACCCGGGCTTATTGAGCAGGCCACGGCCGCCGCGGCCGAGGAGCTCCAGCGGCTGGCGCTAGACGGGGCCGCCAAGGTCACAAACGTCAAAGTAACCACCGATGAGCGGGAGGTCATCCGTCGTGCGCTCTTTACCAAGAAGCAGACAAGTGAGTAACGTGGTTATCACACTTATGGCTAGGGCATGCAGTACCGGTCCCGGTACCAAGAATTTCATTTCCCGGTTCTGGGCACAGCCGGAACCGGGATTCCCGGTTCTTCCCGGTTCTCAAGGCATCATATGATTATTTTTAAGAAATTGTTTGTGTTAGCGTACAATCTTCATGATAGACTTATTTTCATATAAATAATTGCATAACTATTAATAAATGACTTATTTTGTTAAAAAAAAAAACATTTTTTTTGGCGTTCCAACCTATTTTACTAAATTAACCGGCACACTACCTCCGCCTGGGCCGAGCCACACGGCCGTAGCGTAGTCGATGCACTCAGCACTATGACGGCACGGCATACAGAAATTAAAATTTCGACCCGAGAGCGAGAACGAATAGATTGCTAAAAAGTCCGTCTATTTTTTTATTTTTTTTTTTATTTTATAATTTACCATTATCCGTAATATCGATTGGAAATATTGAAATGCCTACTTTACCAGGTTAGTTTGTCGGGTTATTTGGGTCCCGGTGGGGTGCTATTATGAAATAGCACCATTATTAAAACAATTAAATGTTAATATAATGTCCCGAGCTAAAGTATTAAAACATTACTACTATTGAAATAGGAATAAATAGTCATATGATGAGAACCGGGAAGTACCGGTACCGGGTCTTCAGTACCGGTTCTTTTGACACTAAAATTCCCGGGAATTTGAGAACCGGGAATTCCCGGGAGCATGCCCTACTTATGGGCTTATTGAGCAGGCCACGGCCGCCGCGGCCTAGGAGCTCCAGCGGCTGGCGCTAGACGGGGCCGCCAAGGTCACCAACGTCAAAGTAACCACCGATGTGCGGGAGGTTACCCGGCGTGCGCTCTTTACCAAGAAGCAGACAAGTGAGTAACGTGGTAATCACACTTATGGGCTTATTGAGCAGGCCACGGCCTATCACCACCGGTTATCACAGTTATCCGTGTGTGCGAGTGGGACAGGGACATCGCTATATACGTGCATGGTAGTGTCTCGCTCACACACCGGAGCGACGTGCGAAATTGCGGATGCACATCCGATCGTCTGCTTAATAAATAAAATGTTTTTAAAAAATACCAATATAAGTAGGTAATTAATTACGGTATTAGCGTCATGAGAGCAAAAGATATATATTATAATATAGTCCGTCAAACAACTTTGTCAGTAGAAAAGGGCGCGAAATTCAATTTTTCTAAGGGACGATAACCTATCGCGATTCGCGCCTACATTTTTTAAATTTGCTGCTTTTTTCTGTAGGTACTGACGGAATTGGCTCGACTAACTATCATATATATATATTATAAGATAAAAATCAGTGCCTATTAATCATGGTGAACTTTTGCAGTTATTAGTATCACTTTCAGAAAATAAAAGTGTTGGCAACTTTGCCCAAGTCACTGCTGGGCAAAGTTATCAGCTCTCACTGTTTTTTGTTACCTACTTAAGGCGATATGATTCGAATCATCAACGAATCTGAGGGGGTGAGGTGCGCGGCAAACCGTGAAGCCCCGCCCGCGCGTCCCGCGACCCGCTCGCCGAGCTCGTGAGCGTGCGCCGCGCACGGTAAACATAGCAGACGGGTCACAGTATAATGATCTTATGATGGCAGTATTTTAACTAGACCGGGAAATGGTCACGTTTTAGAGTTTTTATTGTATATGTACGTATGTATTTTTTGCATTACGTATTTCTGATCATTTCATGTAGAATTATTATTTTTATATAGACATGTGTACTTATTATTGATCAGTAAGAACGTTTTAATTTCATGGCAGCGTGTTCGAGTTAAAGTACCTAAAGGAAAGTAACAATTTTAAAGGAGACGGTCAATTAAGGGTTCTATTTATAAAGGTTATTAACCTTAATCAACAATTTTACTTTACAGATTCCTTTAACTCAATAACGCTGCCGTGAAATTAAAACGTTGTTACTGATCAGTAGTACTTATTTATAAGCTCTAAAAACAAAAAAAAAACAGTTTCAAAGTAAATTTCTGATAACTTTTTGGTCAGTGCAAGCCTTATGGTTTCGTCTTGGCAACATTTTACATGAAAATGTTTTTGGTGGGTCTCATTATCACAATTTCCAATACTTTTGTTGCCTAACTTAATAAATTATTGTTTACAATACCTATCGACTTTATACCTACTTTAATGATCACACAATTTTAACGAAACAATGTTTTCAAGAAAATAATTCAATTAAGTGCGAGTCAAACTCGCGCACCGATGGTACCTACATTTTATTAAGTACATTATATATATATATATATATATATATATATATATTTAATTAAGTTGTAACTGACTCATCATCATCATCTCAGCCATAAGACGTCCACTGCTGAACATAGGCCTTCCCCTTGGACCTCCATTCCGGTCGGAAGCGACCCGCATCCAGCGTCTTCCGACGGCCTTAACAAGGTCGTCTGTCCATCTTGTGGGTGGACGTCCTACGCTGCGCTTGCTAGTCCGTGGTCTCCACTGGAGCACTTTTCGATCCCATCGGCCATCTTCTCTGCGCGCAATGTGGCCTGCCCATATATATATATATATAACATTTTCAAGAAGTCTGGTCGCTTGTGGTGAAAAAAAAAATGTATGGAGAACAGAGTGGCCAACTTTCTTAAAAATAGTTTATCTAATACTGATTCTAAAATGGTATCACACATGCTATTTACATTTCTACAAATAAAGATATGGCCTAGATGGGGTTTAAAGTGAAGTATGGTGCTAACTAGTAAAAAAGACATAAAAGTGCGATTATCTCGAAAACCACGAAACTTTTACTAGACCTATAAGTGCATTTTCTGGACCAGCCTAAGCTGCCCTGTCGATGGTTAGAAGGTTGTCCATTAATTACTGGACACCCTGTATAGAGATGTAACTAACCCAAATGGCACTTGGCACTTTTTTTATCTGATAGTCAGCAAATGAGCCGCCTGATGGGAAGCGGTCATCTGATACTACTTTAAACACTAAAACGTCCATGCGTTATTGATTTAGTGTAATTTCCCCACCACAAATTAGCCTTTTGGCTGCACTTGGGCCGAGCACAAGCATAAACAGTAGCAGTAGGTACTAGGTACAAAGAAATCACGGAGCGACATAACCTCCTTGTTCAAAGCTACCACGATAGGCTCAGCTAGAAAGTCGTAGAGTAACTGACTGCAAATAAATATGGGAGCGATAGCTTGCACTCCGTGGTCCATAACAGTCAAACAGATGGCGATGGCGTCGCATTCTTACGCCGATAAGGATCCGATAAAAGATAATTTTAGATATTAGACAAAACAAAAAACCTAAGGTAGGGAATAAATACATTAAAAAATGTTGGCTAACGGCGTATTGCATAGAGTATCATTCTATGGAACTTGCTAACTATGTAAACAAAAGTTACTAGTAAATTCATTCATTCATCAAGTTTGATTACATAGTTAGCAAGTTTCATAGAACGGTTACCGATACGACGGTTATGTCAATTACACAAACGTGCACGGTGCGTAACGGAATGGGTAAGTAATATATAATAATAATATAATTTTATTTGGCGTATTAAGTGGGACGCGAGTCGTATTAACCGTGACATGTAATTTACGACCTCCACTAAACTATACTCAAACAACAAAATATCTGCAAACAAAAGATTATACGAGTATAGCGCCAACTGCGCGCCTCTGGGCTGTATCTTATTCTTTGAACCTCGTGGCGGTGCAGCGATACAAAATTCACGTACGATCGCAGTGAGCGGGGTAAGCGGGTGGTGCGGGTACAGAGCGCTTAGCTCCACCCAGACGCTCAATGGCATTGGGCCTACCAATCGTCTTAATAATATTAACTAGATTTTGCCCTGTGCGCGGGGCCCTCAGGGCCCCGCGGTACGCGTGTTGTTTGCTGTTGGTGCTGTTGTTGACGTGTTGTTGTTGGTAATGTTGTTGTTGCTGTTGTTTGCGCTGTTGTAATTGCGTAGTAGCTTGTTTTCCAAAGGGAAAAAGAAACAAAGTTGTACTTTTGCTAGGACAAACAGATCCGCGTGCGAGCACTTCATTCCTGTAGCTCGGTAGCAGTCCGGTTATGTGAGGGTCGCAGTTCTAACCTAACCTAACCCACTTTTCTGGTAGCAGTCCGTTTCTGTGAGGGTCGCAGTTCTAACCTAACCTAACCCACTTTTCTGGTAGCAGTCCGTTTCTGTGGGGTTCGCAGTTCTAACCTAACCTAACTCACTTTTCTGGTAGCAGTCCGTTCCTGTGAGGGTCGCAGTTCTAACCTAACCTAACCCACTTTTCTGGTAGCAGTCCGTTTCTGTGAGGGTCGCATTTCTAACCTAACCTAACCCACTTTTCTGGTAGCAGTCTGTTCCTGTGAGGGTCGCAGTTCTAACCTAACCTAACCCACATTGTTGGTAGCAGTCCATTCCTGCTGTTGTTATTGTTGTGTAGTATAAATAAAGTTGTACTTTTGATAGAAAGAAAAGATCCGCATGCGAGAACTTCATTCCCGCAGCTCGGCCCTCGGCCTCGCGTGCTTGGGAAATCGTAACTTTTCCTATTGGGTCGTGTTGCAGCTCCAACTTCCTCCTCACGTGTGACGCTTCGAACAAGACTAAAATACAACCAAGCGCAAGATGAACTGCCTGTAGGCACCTTGAACTCTCAATTATATTTAATTCATGTCGACCGTGGTCAAATATTAAAATTAGTGATATGTATTTAGTTCTTAAATAATTGTATTGCGATATGCCTATTAGGGTATTTTTTTCAATTATTTCAATTTTACATTTTATATTTATTTAAATTTATGATTATGATGATGAATTTGCACGCTTGACGGACGTGGCGCGTTGCATGCGATCCAAAGCCGGGTGCCTTCGGCACCCTCATACTAAAAGCGTAACACTATACATATATTGTAACATCCCCATATTGTATCAATCCAAATAAATAATTTGTGATTTTCAAAGGAGTCAAAGAGCACGAAGGAATATAATCATTTTGCAGATCGGACGTAGGTATATCAGTAAAGGTGAAATACTGTAAATATATCATACTTACATACTCACAATTATATTATCTAGGAATATAATATTATTTACCTACATTGAAATTGGTTGCTGACCTAGTGAAAATACTGAAATATTTTAACTGTTGATGTAGGAAAGCTAGGCGCTTTCAAGCACCTCGTAAAGTATTAGATGCTTCTGTTATCAGAAAGTGTGTTTTTATAGCACTTAGTGACTTTTTCTTACGTTTCATATGCTTTGATTACCATTGTTTGTAAATGGTAAAATCACGTGACCGCGCGGAACACACTGACGCAGGTCCGTCCTCTACAAGCGCTGCCGCGCGACTGAAGAGGGCGTAAGTGCGTTCGCGAGTGATGGCGGTTGCGGATTTAGTAGGTATTGAAACATAGAAATTATTTTAATGATGTTACCGAGACAAAGTGATCCAAATCATCTAGATTATCTTATTACCTATACATTTATGTAAAAAACAAGCCAATAAAGTTTGTATTGTAGCTCTGAGATTGATTTATTGTTAAAAAAAGGCGTAACTTTGGAATTTTTTTCTATCGAGCAAAGTTTATCTAATCATGTTTTTGAGATCCAAAACATATCTGCCAGATCCTTAAGTATAAGATATTTTTTTTTCACAATTTTAAAACATTGTTTCTTATATTTCCGATGGATTCAAAAAACTGGTTCGCTTAGCTCCTACGGGAAAAGCACGCCTTAAATTGAAATCTCTAAATGTTGGTACTGAAACGTATTTCTTTGCAAATAATAAATAGGTATTACTTACTTAATTTCCGTTTTCCACGTATTTTTAACTCTAAATAATTATATAATATCGTTCCAAGTATCTATGCAAAAACTGGAAGCGGAAGCTGAGGATAGCCAAGCGCGATATGAACTCATCACGGCAAACTGGGATGTCATGTTAACTGTCAAGGATCCCCTGGACATTCAAGCGGCTATGAAAGAGCAGAAGGAAAAATGCGACTTTCTTTTGGCTCAGAAAACTAAAATGATTGACGAGTTAAAGAACGACCTCAAACTTATGGACATCGCTTATTACGATGATTTAGAAAAACAAGTAGGTTGGCTCAGAATTTTGGTCAATATATAAGCATTCTACATTTCTTCATTTATATTAATGCCCTTTCCTAATATGATTTAAGGACAAGGATATAAAAGAACTTTCGGACAGGATTGAAAAGCAGGTGTCCATAATGCAGAGAGCTTACCAGAAGCAGCTTGCGCTGATACAAGAAGCCATCGAGATAGAGCGTGATGCTATGGTCGACCACAATAACAAGCGATGGGATGCTTTATATAGGCAACGTGATAAGGAGGAAGTTGCTCATATGGAGTCTAAATCTGAACAGGTCCGTTCTCAGACGTTCATGTTATGATTTCGTTTCATTTATTTATCCATTAAATTTGTACAGCAGACCTTTCACTATTTCTAATTTTACATTTTAATTTAAACCAAAATAAAAACATCATAAAATAATATTTTAATTTTAATTTAAATATAAGTTGAATGTGTGACATTATAATTTGACTTATTCGTATGAATGGCTTTCGATCTTTTTCTCCATATTCAACTTGTATTTTATTACAGCTGGAAGAACATAAACTAGAGATGGAAGCTATTATGTGGGATCACCATGAAAAGTTTCGCGTTGCCAAAATTGAGCTAGAGGTCTTGATACAAGAACTACAAAAAGAACTCCAAAAATTAAAAGCCACATGTATCATAAATACGGAAAAGATTGGGTATACTTATCAAGTGGGTAAATCATAAGAATATACATATATGTACATATTTTATATCTTGAGGATTTAGGGCCACTGAAGCGGTTCTCTATCACACTGTTGCGGTTTCAACCACAGCGTAATAGACATGCTTAGATTCGTCTTGCTTATACAAATTTACCGCATCCGGATACAGTACACCAGCGCGATAGCCGTCTAAGTAGGAAAGGTATGCCCTTTGTGTGAAAGTATGATTAAAAAAGGTAATAAAGTAATATCATATTTTAACAGGTTTTGAAAAAACGTGAAGAAGAAAATGTATTTGTGAGATCGCAACAGAAACGTAAGATTAATAAAATGTCCGATGTCGCTAATAAATTGCGTGCGAAAATCCGTAAAGCCGCTGAAGATGGAGCCATCGAAGAAATGAAGGCCGACGCGGAAATCGTAAAGTTAATGCAAGCAATGGACGATTTGGAAAAGAAATCTTATCAATTTTCTCATGTTAACAATTACAAATTTAGTCAGATTTGGCGCATGTCTATGGCGCGATGCACAGAACTGGCTAAACAGTTGAGACTGGTGGAAGTTGCTTTACATGCTCATATTTTATCAGAGCCACCGCCTCCGCCACCGCCACCTCTCCCGAAAAACCCTCTCTGGAAATACGGTAAGTATATAGACTAACTTTGATTTGTGTATTTTTATGTGTTATTTGTATATTCGTAGGTCCTAAGTTTTAAAACATTGAATTTTATTATAGAACATGAAGCATCCAGTGAATCTCAAGCAGTAGCGATCTTTGAAGAGGAACCAGTAGATCCTAAGGATATGGTAGCTAAAACAGCAAAAGATAAACTGGTAAACAAATTATGTACTTCGGTATTATCAATATTTGGGCAGTAGGTACAGTCACGAACCGCGATTGTTGAGCCATTTAGTGTTCTAGCTAAATTGGACATTCCATAGCGTAAGTATTGAACAACCAACTTAGCTAGGACCCTAAATGGATCAACAATCGCTGTTCGTGATGGTACATGCGGTGGTCTATTAGTCTGATTAACCTTTGATTTATAGGTACGACACATCCTTCAATTGGTCGCTGATAACACGGGATTTCTAGTAGAAGATCGTTTACTAAAACTTATAGAAAAATATCAGCTTACATCAAGAAACTTATGCACTTTAGATTCCATTTTTATGGTAATTTATCTTTACTATTACATATATTCATATACATTACCTACATTTATCTGCTTTATGAATTTCATGTCCTTCAGAGTTTATAGTTTAGAATTTATACCTAATGATTACCTAATACAATATTTAAGGGTACCCTGTCGTATAAGTCATAAGTGTAATTTCAGACATTTCCTAAGTACTTGTCATTTATTGCCGTTACAAGAAATGTGAATAACACTCATATTTGTTTTTCAGGCTCTTGAAATTCAAGCCGAGGAAGATATCGAGTTACTGTGCAAAGTCTTTTTGAATTACGCTTTTTGTCCCGTTTGTGTTGAGACAGATAACGAATCGGAATCCGTAGAACAATCTTCTATCCCTGTAAGCGTTTAAACTTGTAGTTAAATAATTGTACTAATATTAGGTACCGTGAATATAGCCAACTTTGCCACCAGGGGAAACTTTGCCCAAAACGACAATTTTAAGCAAATTTGTTAATGTAGAAAATTTTTAAATACTTATGGCCACCCTGTTATTTTTAGCAGAAAATAGGTTAAATTTGTGACAAAACTATACACCAAACATGTACACAACTTGACTTGGGAATTTTCAGCGAGTTGTCATATATAGGGTATATTTCGGCGGGCAAAAAATTGTTAAAAAATGAATGCATGTAGAAAAAAATTGAGAACCCTTTGACAAATATTTCCGGGTTTCAGTTATAAAACATGAAGCATAGATTATGTCCATTGAGGTTTAATCTAAAAAGGCCTAAAGACACAAAAGTTTTGGCGGTGGGCAATGTAATCCGGTAATTTTCAGACCTATGGATGCCAACATTGCCCACCACCAAAAACGGCTTAGGGTTGTCACTTTTGACAAATTTACCCAACTTCGCAAGTAAAAGAAGGTTATGTTTGTACACTAAAGTAAGTTTATAAATATATACTGTATTTGATTGGTCTTATTATCCTTTATTTAGATGTTTTATCCCTTTTACGCATGAAAAATACAGCAAAACTCATATTTTAGGCCATTAAACTTTTGTAACAGGTTTTCTCTAAAGTGACAACCCTAGCCTTTGTAAAATGCTTAGGTGAGTCTTGTATGGAAAAGGGCAAAAACTGGTAGGCAACATTGCCCACCCGATTAATTCAAAAGTTTACATACTTATCGATAAGTTATTAACAGGGAATGGTAGGATTTCCCAAAAACTTCTTGTGATTCTTAGACATCATCATCATAAGAGCTGTACTTCAGCACCAAATTGACGTGGGCAATGTTGGCCACAAGCCCGGATATCTTTGCCCGCCCTCTAAAACGCCGAAAAAGTGGGTACAAACAGGATTTAAAAAAAAATTCTTTAAGTAAACTGAAGCGATTGATTACAATGGACGTGCTGAGCAAAAAAAAAGCCATACGATGTCATATTGTTTTTTTTGAGAAATTCGTGTTTTTTCGAAAAAAGCGGGCAAAGTTGGCTATATTGACGGTACAGGTAAAATCGACTGACCTGCGCACCAAACTACGATGGTAAGTAGGTATATGATTACAAAGGTAACTTTGCCCACTGAAACATGCATTACCATGATAGGTACTTAATTTGTATAAGATTTGTTAGTTTCAAAAACAAATACCATTTAATAAAAAAAAATTAATATAGCTTCCACGGTAATACTCCAGGGCAAAGTTGCATAGTTTTACGGCACATATGCGGTTTTTCCCTTTCCCTTTCTTCAGATATGCTATGATCCAAACTCTACTAACCTACGAACGTGCCGCATTTCAGGAGGATGTCGCATCACGTAACACAATCCCCAGATCAGTTCGAGGTAATATTTTTAAATTAAATTAACGATTGTCATATCGCCGCTATACTTACTCAACCTCGTATCAGCAACACTCATTTGATGACAAAAACACCTGTATTCCGAATGAAAGAAAAGCGACATTTCCATTAAATGATTGTTGCAGATATGAGGTTGAGTAAGTATAGCGACGATATGTAAGATATTGTTATAACTTGTAACAGGAACTAATATTTAATTTGTTGGATGATTTATCTGTGTAGGTGATAGGTCCTCAGTCCGGGCACGATCTAGTGTGGCAAAAAGTGTTTCAGCGAGTTCTCGATTAATCCACGTAGGGTTTAGGTAAGTAACTACCTATTAGTCCTATTACAAGTTTGTAATTTTGCCAGTAAGTGCTCTGTGTGTGTGTAAAACTACAAAAGTATTTAAATCATGATCAATGAGCCGTGTCATTTTTTTCACGGTCCTTATGTAATTTTTGTGATTTTAAATTTAAACAAGAGTTTTTTAAAGCTCGATTACTGCCTTATGTACCCTGTTCCTTTTGGTCTAAAGAAACCCTTTTTTATTACAGAGGTCAGGAATTATCGCCGTCAGACGTACAACTAATGACAGAAGCTGATGAAATCATACAAAAATGTGGAGAACTGAGTGGTAAATATTTTATAATTCACATATAACTCCTTAAAATCCCTATAAAGTCAGACCAAGCTAACTCTGCAGCGATTTTGATAGCATAGACTGTGCAAGTGATATTTTAAACGTAATAATTTCATAGAAGTTTTACGTTTAAATAAACACTTGCACAGTCTGTGCTATCAACATCACTGCAGAGTTAGCTTGTTCTGACTCTATGGCTAAACCTTATCAACCTAATATACTAGTATTTTTGTTATAGAAGTGTGGACATATTTATTATTTTTGTATTATTCATAAATCCGCTGTGTTTTTAAAAGTGGTTTTCCATAATATTATTAAATTATTAAATGCTTATCAATGTTTTAGTGGGCACAGCGGGTACTGGCGCGATCACGGAATCAGGAGTTTCACCAAGTCAGCGGCGACCGCACGCGCGAGGTGTCACGGTCACCTCCCAACTCTCACTCGCTAAGAGCATCAAGGCCGTTAATACATTCCTTTGCCCATGTATGAACTTCTCTAATTTGTAATTACACAGTCAGAAATAATAGGGGATATTACTGCAATGTTCTGCCGCCAGAGTGCAGCACTACTGACTCAGTAAATTCATAAACTAACTTATACATACTGTGCCTTTATAAACTGTTTTTTGACAAGTTTTCACAGACAATAAATATGACACTGATGCATCAAGGTGGTTTGTTAACAAGGGCCTACCGGTAAACGCGAAAATCGAAATTTAGTTATCTGCCTCTTTATCGCTCGAATATGCAAAAGTGATAGAGAGATTAGATAACGAAATTTCGATTTTCTTGTTTCGCGGTAGGCCATGTGTCAATGTGGTTTGTTTACTGTATGTGCCACAAAGGTGCCACCTACGCAGAGCTTTGCCTAATATTCCCTATTTCCCATGTTATGCAGCTGTACGGCAATAAGGTCAAAAATAGGGTGTGTACGAAAAAAATATCTAATAATTTTGTGTGAGGACTTTTTTGGAGTTGTGGAGGAGAACGATAAAAATATATCATTGATGCCTGCATATTATTAATTGCGGTAATGGCAAAACTTAAATAGTTTACTTAAGTGACGATTTATACGGTCTGTCAGCGTAATTAAAAAAAATTTGGAGTTGATACAATTAAATTTGGTTCTTGGTTGGGGTTAAACTTTTCCTCATATTTGTAAACTATATTATATTTGTTAACTTTTGGTAATATTGTAATTTTTAACTTTCTCTTTTCTTTTCAGTGGGGCACTACTTAGAAATTGAACCAATGCAGGTACTCACAGCCTTAGCAGAGTTTGTCTCGGTATTCGTTCCACCGGAGAAAAGGCGACTTTATGATATACTGTAAATATCAACAAATACTTACATGGCGTTTAAGAATGTTAACTAACTTATTAACTACGTTTAATCCGAATTCGGAAATAGGGACAAATACACTGCATGCATTTGATTCAATACGCGTATTGCTATCGAATACTTTACCCACCCTTTGAGTTGCCATTTGTTGTTCCACTTTAGCATAATTCCATCGTACTTTGTATAAAAATAAAAGTTGATACGTTTACAAATAATAATTAATAACTAGACCTGTAATGTTTTAGTGATAGCGTGAAACCGCCCGATTTTACAACTCCATCCCGTAAATTAAAATCAGAGGAGATACAACAGTATTGGATGGAGTGGAAGGATGTTTTTCCATCAGAAAAGGACAAATTTTGGGATGGAATGCTTTCGGCGCTTAATAATTATTTGCCAATTTTACAAGGTAAGCAAAACTTCGCCACTTTCGTCATACCGTCGGCGTCTTCCTCTGAATCACTTTTTTGTACATAGGTATGTCGCAGTCGGATCGTATAATCCGCCGTATTACATTACGGCTAGCCGTTTTCAAAAACAGGGGCGTTTTGAAATGCGGCGGTTTAACGATTAGCCGGATTGAATGCGGCTGAATGAGAATCCGCCGGAATGTATTCGGCGCCATACGTTCTTCAACACGGCTAGCCGTAATGTAATACAGCGAGTCATTAGTCGCCGCTTTGACAGTTTTTAGTTCCCATTTTTAACACCCGTGGCGCTGCCTGACAAACGCTGGGGTGTCCATCAAATCTGGAGTTCGTCGGACTGTTTCTTTTAAAAAAACATTTCTTTCGCAACTTAACTAGACGGAGCCCCGCTTCGCGGGGCTCCTATTTCTGAGCGGTTTGCCCTTCGGGCATCTGAAGCTACCTAACGAACCTAACCTACCTACCTATTGATTTAGTGAGACGTCCGTGAAAACATTACACTTTGGGGAAAAAAGCGTAGGTAGGTAAGTAGGTTAGGTTCGTTAGGTAGCTTCAGATGCCCGAAGGGCAAACCGCCCAGAAATAGGAGCCCCGCTTGCGGGGCTCCGTCTATTTAAGTTGTGAAGGAAATGTTTTGGAAAAGAAACACATGTAGTGCGGTGGGACCATGGTAAAAATAAATTAAATTGCAAACATTGTCAAACTCCGGTTACGTAGGCGACCGAAAGAACTGGTCACTCTACAATCTAAAATAGTAGTACGATGCGGCTAAACGTTGGCCGCCTTATTGAAGAACGTATCGCAATGACAATCCGGCTAATCGTCGAACCGCCGCATTTCAAAACGCCCCTGTTTTTGATAACGGCTAGCCGTAATGTAATACGGCGGATTATACGATCTGACTACGACAGGTACATTACATATAACACTAGCTCAGCGTCGAGTGTCAGTGAATCTTGTTTTGCACAAACTGAATAAAATTTCATCCTCCTACCGTTACTCTTTTCCAACGCTCAATTGGGAGACCTGGGAGTCCGCAACTCGGCAACCTAATCCCAAGAATTGACATAGGCACTATAGCTTTTAAGATAGTGACTGCAATCTGAATCTTCCAACCCAGATAAAATTAGGTCTTATTAGGACTAACCCGTTTTCCTCACGATGTTTTCCTTCATAAAAAAGCGATTGTTAAATGATTTACTTAATACTAAATGGCAGTGTTAGAACCTGATGTGAACCTCGGTTTAAAAGTCTCACGCCTTACCGCTAGATTACCAACGTTTCCATAAATAAAACTGTTTTTTTAGAACGAGAAAGACTTCATGAAGAGGTGTGCGGTCTCCGTCGTCGCAATGCGGCCCTGCGACGCCTTATGCGCGGCGCGTTGCCCGAACTACCCGTGGTGCAGCCGAAGTACATGGGTTCATACCCTAAAGCGTTCACGAGCACAATCCCCGATGATGTACCAAGCGCTTATTCGAGACTTCCGCCTATTTGAACATTATTAAGTCTTATTGGCGCGTCACGATAAAGATACAAATACTGTCAACAGCAACACTGGCTTTTATAGATGCATGTGTTATTGTTTCATGGATTGAAATTTTATTTTAGCGAAAAATCTTGTTCGTTTTTTTTTTTGCTGTGTAAATGTCTATGTGTAGTACCTATTTAACAGTATTTTTGAGGTCTATTTCTTTTTCCAATATTATTTTCATATACCTATCTAAATGGAATTTAAGAATTTGGAACACTCAAATTGTAATCCTGAAGCCTGTTCTGTACAAATAAATCTAGTAACATT
The DNA here is from genome assembly GCF_910591565.1 of Cydia splendana. Lineage (NCBI taxonomy): Eukaryota > Metazoa > Arthropoda > Insecta > Lepidoptera > Tortricidae > Cydia > Cydia splendana. The sequence goes on from NC_085974.1 coordinate 10,717,783, forward strand.
GTTAAAACACGAGGTAAGGTAACCTATTTCTTTCTAAATAATTTTATATGCAACAGGGCCTGGGCAAAGTTACAAAAAAGGGCAAAGTTGCGCGCCCTCCTTTATATAAATGAATTATATGTGATATAATATTTCAATCATGTTTTCGCCGTATAGGCGGTCAATTGTTTCGTATTGTATTGTTTATGGATACTTAAGTGTGTATATCTATATCGTGCCATGTAAAGACAATTTCAATAAAATATTACATTTATATTATTATAAAAAAGCTATTTCTTTACTTAGGTATTTCTCATTCATAAACGGTAGAGGACCTACCCCAAAAATCTAAATTTATCTGTCTCTCAGATAGAGTTAGACCAAGGCCCCAACGCTGTCTGTTCTCTTTCACGGCGCAGCAACTAGTATCATTTCTCTCTCCTTGCTCGTTTAAAAATGCCGTTTGTCAAAAAAGGACAACCGTACTGTTGACAAGATGGACTTCAAATCCAGGTGTCCCCTTTTTAGGTAGACCAAGGTTGTGTATGTGTGCGTAAAAACGTATATGTGTGCTCTTTTAGGGATGTGAAAAGTCGATTTTAATCATGTTATATATCGATAAACGCTACACAGCGGAACGCAATAACGATTAATTGAAGCTTCAATATCTTCGTTAAACATAAACATAATTGAAATGCTAATGGATAATGAATATATTAGAATATAATAAAATAATTCAATTATTGCGGAACACATATTTTAGTAGGTATTTATGTATTTTAATTAAATATCTGAACTTTCCCTTGGTTCCCTGCTGGGGCGTGACGATAAAATTGTGATCTGATAACCACAACAAAGAATAAAAGCGGTTTTGTTCATTTTAGGTATCGTTAAACCTTTGAAGTAAAATTAAAATTGCAAGAAATGTCGATAGTTTATCGATGTGACTTTATCGACATGGCTACAGCAAGGTGGGCCACATTGTTAATCGTACACTAAACAAAAGTGGTCCCACTGACAGCTCGCTTGGAAGGTATCTCTGTATATTATTATATCTATGAGTTAGAACAAGCTACTGTGCAACTGTTATTTTAAACGTCAAACTTCTATGAAATTATGACGTGTAAATAACACGTGCACAGTTGCCCAAACTTGATAGTTGATAGCCCATATCAAAATCGCTGCCAACTGAGCTTGGTCTAACTTTTCCAGATCCCCAGACATCGAACCAATCTTGAGTAGAACCACCTCCTGCCACTATTGCTAGATAGACTATTTTATTTGGCAGGAACAGGCGGCACAACAAGACCCCAGGTACCTAAAGTAGGTACCCGGCAAATACGGCTGGACAATGCGAGCTCATCAACCAAGGGATATGCATGGTCTAATAAAACATGGTCTTCTATTCCCAGAGTGACACGGGCCTACGTCACAATAACATTGCCACTTTATTTCAACATAACATGTTACATGGGTACATTATACCTATGGTTAATAAGTTAAAATATTTCTTTATAATTTTATAATTTTCATTTATATGTATTTTATCTTAAATTTTACAATAACACGTCATTTTTAATTATTCGTTAGCAATATCTTCCGATTCACGAAAGAAATTTCAGACGTTCGGGTAATTCTGTTTACATTACTGGCAACACAGGATAGCGCTGTCACATTTGACAATTCGGATCTAGATAACTTCATGCCCTGACCGTCATCCTTGTCGAACGCGTGTTAATTGTTATTTCCTTCTCGCTCAGTGTCATCAGTCGCAGTGTTTTCCAAACTTTTCACGTCGTAAGCTTGGTAATTAATGTGTAACTGTGAATTAGTTTTTCAAACGTTTGTCTTGTACAGATAAATAAAGTTTAATTTAATACATTAGATTTGTTTTATTTTACTATGTTTCTACATATAACTTAAAATGAATGCCGTTAAAATAATTTTCACCGTTGGTTAAAATTCTCCCACATTTTAAAGTTTGAGAACCTGTAAACAGCATGATGACGTAGGCCCGTGTCAGTTATGTCATACGCGAATCTCGGAATAGAGTACCAGGCGGAGTATATTATTATACCATGGGGATATGGAAGGTCGAGCAAGTTACCGGCAAAGGTTTCAGTTTTCTGGTTTCCAGCAGGCGGTGAATTTAGGGTTACCAGATCCAAATTTGGAATTTCCAGACAAAGTTATGCCCCAACCAAAGTCAGGGTGATTTGAAACCGTAAGAAGCTTTTTTGATCACCGGCCTCCTATCTGGTTCCTACATTGGTGTTGGTGCCTCAACGCGACACACTTTAAAAGGCTCTATAACCTCTATTAAGGCCCCAGTACACAATGGGCCATCGCCGGCCACTCCAAGGGACGCATTTATGCGTTAGAGGGAGCAAGTGATATTGGTATCTCATTCTACCGCATGGCTGCGTCCCTTGGAGTGGCCGGCGATGGTCCATTGTGTACTGGGGCCTTTACACAGTCGGCTACCAAATTGTATCGAGCCCCTCAGCCCCCTCAAAGGTGCGTGGGTCAGGGTGACCTTGGTCCATCGGAAGCTTGGTTGACAACCGTGAAGTCAGAGCCTTTTTTTTTTGAGGGCTTGTTCCAAATTGTGTTCAGTCTAAATCAGACTAAACAAAGAAATGTAGTCTGGCAAACCCAATTTGTCAGTAATTACGAACAAAAAACCTACATTCATCCCTTTTTGTTTCGGTGCTAGTAGTAGCGTAAGACAAAGACAGTATGATTCTGTCCGTCTATATTTGAAATGAGACGAACTCTGGCCAAACTATATTTTGCTATTCAATAAATTCAGTTTATTTTTGTTTTTTCCTGTTAAAAAGAGATAGCAAACGACGAGCCGCAGTCAGTTTAAGCTTGGCACAGACTAAACTTCCAGGCCAAGTCGTAGGTAACTAATAATTTCGGAACGCCGTCCGGTTCGTCTTCTGTCATTGTATTGTCAAGTCAAAATTTGTGCTTTGCTTTTAGATATCTTTTAGATTTGGAACAAGTTGGTTCGATATTATCTTCAGAAATTTATGATTAAAAACTTAATATTAATAGGGATTTGACTATTAAATATCCGTTACTCTTAGGTAGTAAATAATTAAGATGGCGGGACAAATTTTGTTCCATTTGCTTGGGGCCTTACAGTTCGCCTATGGGTGTTATTACGATCACTCGTATGTAAGACTCCCGGGCACGACTGGTGCAGGATCCTTTGGAGGAAAGTTAAAGTTTTTAACTTTCATTGATGCCGTAAGTACTTTTAGATAGAAAAACGACCTTCTGAACTACATTCGTCATATCATTTTAAAGTATACTTACGATTGTCTGTTCTTTCAGATAATTCAAACTGTGTACTTCACTGTGGCGCTAATAAACGATGTTTGGGGTACCAACGAGCCGACGCCGTCAGCGAAGCCACTGATTCGACGCATAAAGGACACCTTGTTTAGTACTTTAGCATTCCCAGTGGCAATGTTTGTTGGCATCTCTTTCTGGGGCATTTACTCCATTGACAGGGAGTTGATTCTACCACAGAGATTGGATGCGATTTTCCCATCATGGTTGAACCATGTCATGCATACCAACATTGTAGTTTTTACTTTAATTGAACTTCTAACATCATTCAGAATGTATCCGTCTAGAAAACATGGTATTTCCCTTTTGACCGCTTTCATGTTATGCTATATGGTGTGGATACATGTCATCTATGTCCATACTGGAGCTTGGGTTTATCCAGTGTTGGAAGTTCTTAACTGGCCACTGAGAGTTGTATTTTATTTGTTCAGTCTTGCTTTTGTATTATCACTGTATGTTGTTGGAGAGAGAATTAACAAAGCTGTGTGGTCCAAAGAAATAGAGAAGACAGTTAAGTCAGGAAAGAAAAAAGCTAAGTAATTATGTAACATTTAGTACAAAATAGGGTTTAGGAGAGTACTTGTAACTTATTTATTATTAATTGGGATGGTATAAGATTATTTTAAGTGGGATGGTATTTTGGTGCCCTTACATAAGGAGTGTTTGATTAATAATGTTCTACAGCTTATTCTTGCTATAGCTCTGTTTCCTTATGCAGTATGTTTCAATGTTTAAATAAACTGGTTGTGATCAGTGACATAATAGCAATATAAAGTGTACTACTAAATTCTATACTATGAATTACATTCTTACTACAGGAATAGGTCTAGATGTAACTAGCAGTATATCGAATAGTAACCAGGCATGTCACAACCCATAGCTACCATTGCTGTGGGCATTGTATAAAAAAGTCTAATTTCTAATACTCATTTGTGTCTTTACGGAATACTTTACTTATACAGGGGTTCCCAACCTTTTTGTTCGGCCCCTCTTATATTTTATAATGTGGCCATTTAACATTTTATGATATGATGGTATAAATCCAAGAAAATGTATAGATTTGGTAGTCAAAACTGTTGGTGGAAACTTTTGTATCAGAACCTTCATTATCAGACTCGACAACAACACAACAACTACACCACATGACAATTGTACAACTATTCAGAAAGCCTAGATAAATTAATATGTTTTAAAATTACTTAATTTCCAAGTGTAGCTGTGATATGCTATGCTAAATATTTAAGCTATAAAAATAATTAAATATAGGCTACTAGGAAAATCTAGGCTTGTAATATATTGAATATACAAAAAATATTATTATGGGTATTTTAACAGTTATACAAGTACCATGTAGTAGGTACATGGTCCAATATGTTAGATCAAAATTGTTATCAATAGATAAATAGAAACCCAACATTGTAAAGTTGAATGGTTTTAAGATTAGGTTTCAATTTTAATATTGCCTGTGTTACACTCAGTATACTTGAAAAATAAATACAGGTTTAAGCCAATCACAATAATACAGGAATAGTTATTTGTACAACAAGAGATCAAAGTTTGATATTTCTTTGAGTGCTTATTTTGAGTCCCGTGCAAGCGAAAGATTCTATAATAATCTTGAGCGTAGTAAGGGAATTCAAAAGCGCACGAGATGTAAATAACTTTGATCTCGTGTAGTACACAAAAATTTTCACCCTAAGCAGTGAGAACATACCTAGAGGGACAGAGATAATAGAACCCAAGTATATCGAACTTGTATTAGACCCCGCATGTTGAAATGACTATAAAGGTCACTTGAATGTCATTTTGTCTCACTCAGTGAGCAAAATCGCATTTTGCTCACTGTTTTTAAGAAGCAAAGTACCCTTGTTCGAGCTGCTGAGGTGAAAAAATATTTCCTTCCTTCCTGTAAGTGAGAATGAAATATGTTTATTTAAAATTATTTAGAAGCAAGTCTGATGAAAAACAAATAACATTTAATTATTTAGTTAAGTATGCAGTATGAGGTTTTAATCTTTTAATTATTGATTAAATTATTTCCTTTTGATTCTGACATTCAAAACACACAACAATACAATACAATACAATTTAAAAACATGTAAACCTACTACTATACTATAAGAGTTAGCATCTCTAGAACGCGCATCTCGCGCGCAAGATAGAATACCAATTATTTTCTAACTATAACTTCTCTTTCTGTAATACTGTTACAGTTAGAAAGAGACTGGTAGTCTGGGTAGTCAGTTTCGCGGCTGTTGCTATGCAGTCGTGCTAGGAGTGTGACGTAAGTAGTTTGTAGGGGGGGTATTAAATAAGCGGACGCAATACCATTAGTACTTAGATACATCTTATGTTGGGAATCGACTGTTCAGTAGCCTTTAGAATCGGATCGGAGCATATAAAGATCACACGAATATTTGACCACGGCTCTAAGTGAAAGTTCCACGTATGTACATATTTTTGAGCTCATATGTAGAACACATATTTTTTATGGCCAATTAACAAAAAACCAATAGATTCATCATCATCTCCTAGCCGTTTTCGGCTACAGCGATTTTCTACCGCTGAGAGCGTCGCTGGTGCGGTGCGCTCTCAGTTTACCTATAGGTACTTAAGAGCGCTCTTACAAGAAAAGTCGAAATAATGCAAAATTGATGATACTAGTCGACGAAATTCAGGACTTTGCGCTCATTATTAGAAACAATGAGTACTTGTTCCAGTAAAAGCGTCTTCTTATCTTTATAAATATCGTTGTAAATATTAGAAAAAGGACTTATTAAATTAGTAATGATTTTTTTTCTGATGGTCGTTTCCGAAAAACCCCGTGAAGCACTGAATGGCGAGCTCTTATTTGGAAATGTTGAGAAGTTTACTCTGCTAAACCTGGCTATTTTGTATTACTAATACCCTGTACTTTAGGCATATCAAACTATATTTTTCCTACATACCTTTGAGAAAGAGAAAATCAAAGTAAAACGAACTCGATTTTCTCTCCGAAACAAGTGTCAATTCCTACGAAAATCTACTTAATATCGAAGTCATTTTCATACTCAAGCAATCTGCAACGTTTGCTTATACTGTTGGTATACATTAGTGTTTATGAAATTCTACTATAATTTTTTGGCAATTTTTTGAAAACTACTCTATATTACCGATGACGCGCGCTGCGCCAGCTCAGTGCCGCGGCAGAGCTTGTAGAGGCAGGACGTGTGTCGGTCGACTCCGCACATTTTCAACGGCGACGACGAGGTTTTTTATCATTGTGTGCGGCGGGCGCCGTGTAAAACGCTATACTGTGTGCGTGTAAACCGCAACGAGAGACTTTGATCCTAGCACTGTTTTTATAGTATTATAATTTATAATGGTACAGTTTAATAAACTACCGGACAGGATTAAAAATATTTGAAACGACCTGACATTCTATATGTATTTATTTGACTCAAGATAGTACTCAGGGTCTGATGATGGAGCCGGAAGGTGGTCACCGGTACCAATCAACCATGCAACTAAACCACTTCGTGTTTAGGCTCGTTTTATTCATCTCAACAAGATCTTTGACACAAGATAGTACTCAGGGTCTGATGATGGAGCCGGAAGGTGGTCACCGGTACCAATCAACCATGCAACTAAACCACTTCGTGTTTGGGCTCGTTTGATTCGGCTCAACAAGATCTTTGACTTAAGATAGTACTCAGGGTCTGATGATGGAGCCGGAAGGTGGTCACCAGTACCAATCAACAATGCAACTAAACCACTTCGTGTTTAGGCTCGTTTTATTCGTCTCAACAAGATCTTTGACTTAAGATAGTACTCAGGGTCTGATGATGGAGCCGGAAGGTGGTCACCGGTACCAATCAACCATGCAACTAAACCACTTCGTGTTTAGGCTCGTTTGATTCGTCTCAAGAAGATCTTTGGCACAAGATAATACTCAGGGTCTGATGATGGAGCCGGAAGGTGGTCACCGGTACCAATCAACCATGCAACTAAACCACTTCGTGTTTAGGCTCGTTTGATTCGTCTCAACAAGATCTTTGACACAAGATAGTACTCAGGGTCTGATGATGGAGCCGGCAGGTGGTCACCGGTACCAATCAACCATGCCACTAAACCACTTCGTGTTTAGGCTCGTTTTATTCGTTTCTATAAGATCTTTGACACAAGATAGTACTCAGGGTCTGATGTTGGAGCCGGAAGGTGGTCACCGGTACCAATCAACCATGCAACTACACCACTTCGTGTTTAGGCTCGTTTGATTCGTCTCAACAAGACCTTAGACACAAGATAGTACTCAGGATCTGATGATGGAGCTGGAAGGTGGCCACGGGTAACAGTCTACCATGTAACTGAACCACTTCGCGTTTGGGCTCGTTTGATTTGTCGCAACAAGATCTTTGACACAAGTTAGTACTCAGGGTCTGATGATGGAGCTGGACTGTGGCCACGGGTACCAGTCTACCATGTAACTGAACCACTTCGTGTTTGGGCTCGTTTGATTTGTCGCAACAAGATCTTTGACACAAGGTAGTACTGAGGGTCTGATGATGGATCCGGAAGGTGGTCACCGGTACCAATCAACCATGCAACTAAACCACTTCGTGTTTGGCTTCGTTCGATTCGTCGCAACAAGATCTTTGACACAAGTTAGTACTCAGGGTCTGATGATGGAGCTGGACTGTGGCCACGGGTACCAGTCTATCATGTAACTGAACCACTTCGTGTTTGGGCTCGTTTGATTCCTCGCAATAAGATGTTTGAGACAAGATACTACTCAGGGTCTGATGATGGAGCTGATGATGATTGACAGGTACCCGTCGCCACCTTCGCGCTCCATCATCAGACCCTGAGTACTACCTTGTGTCAAAGATCTTGTTGAGATGAATAAAACGTGCCTAAACACGAAATGGTTTAGTTGCATGGTTGATTGGTACCGGTGACCACCTTCCGGCTCCAACATCAGACCCTGAGTACTATCTTGTGTCAAAGATCTTGTTGAGACGAATCAAACGAGCCCAAACACGAAGTTGTTTAGTTACATGATAGACTGGTACCCGTGGCCACCTTCCAGCTCCATCATCAGACCCTGTGTATGTTCAGTGTCAAAGATCTTGTTGAGACGAATCAAACGAGCCTAATCATGTTACTACATGGTTGATTGGTATCCGTGACCACCTTAATCATCATCAGATCCTCAGTACCAGTTCGTTTTTAAACCCTCGTTGATACAAACTTTACAACCTATAGGTACCAAATGCAATGACGAAACATGTAAATAAGCGAGTAGGTACCTATAATTTCTTTCGAGTAATATACCTTCATAAGTACGAGTATGGGGCTATTCATAAATTACGTCGTTTCAAATGGGAGGAGTGGGGGGGGGGGGGGGTCTGGACATCGGATGATGGTAATGTGACGTAGGAGGAAACAGATTCATCCGAAGCTTGATTTTTGGATGATTTGAGGGGTGGGGGGGGTCAAAAATCGTCAAAAATAGATGACGTAATTTATGAACAGCCCCTATGTACATTTGCACTGCATTTAGTATTTTCGTACTTACCAAATAACAGTTTTAGAACTTTAAAAGTTAAGTACAGTTAGTGTTGTTATGGTTGATTTCAATATGCTTCGCGAAGGATCAAGAATGTTTAATCCATCATTGTAGTGCGAGTGTGGTAGAAGGGATCGGCGTACTGAGCTCGCACGGCCTGCCGCAGCGCGTAAAATACCTAAACTCGCTCAACGCCGAAATGTAATAGCGCTCTTAATGGCGTGACCGCGACTAATATTGCATAATTCATGTTTTGTTACTTTCGTTATTTGACTGTAGGTATAATACCAGTAAAACCAGGGAGTATATTTTTTTAATTACATATTATTTTGATTTTGTAAATTTTGGTCACAAACTTTAATCCGGAAATGTAGAAGAGAAGACCTAAGATTTTTAAAATAAAAAAACGCCTCATATCATTATTGTTTTTACAATGAATTTTAGAAGAAGAAGAAGAAGAAAATAAATTTATTTTACTGAAAATAGCAATCTTTACAAACCTAAGCTACAGGGATTGCCTGACTCTTTATTTCTAAACGGCCTAGCTTTCGCTCGCCAATTTATCGCGCACTCCGCCCGGCAAGGCAATTCCTTATCCCAAGGTGTGTAGCTAAATACTAATACCTAACTCTTTATTTCATGACAAATGTCACGTCCCACGGGTAAAGGGTACCTTATGGCGGTTGGCGCCTACGACGCGTAGCAGCGTATTCGTATTGAAGCGTCGTGAATAACAGTGTAAGCGCCAGCCGCCATAAGGTACCTTTTCTCATGGCACGTCACAAATATGTAAGTGTACATTTAGACAATGGGTGCTCTGGCTCAAATGTTGCACATCTTGAAAATTTGAGTTTGTTTTTTCCAGCAACTTTCTATAATAGCGATTTAACGTTGTGACCGTCAAAGACGTCTACTGACGCGCACGGATACAGAATATAGACTTTCACACATTCCATTAAGGTTTTGCGATGGTGCGTTATATTTAATAGGCGTGGCGTTCAAAGCGTTAATAATCTTGTAATGCATTAGATATGCATTCTTATGTATAGAGGCAAACTGCTGCCCACCGGTACTTGTATCATTCGTACTTAGCTTGTAATGATACCTTGTAATGAAGTGTTCATATTGCTTATCGGCGGCGATAGAATAAGTCCATCACTTGCTAATTTTTGTTAAATAAAGCAATACGGTTTTTATTATAAATGTTTTTCATTTAAAATGAGCCTTAATATGGGTACCTACCAAGGCCTATTGACTTCCTTGAAACGATGTGACCCTTCAAAATTGTGCATGTGTTGTCCGTTCCCAGACGAGATTGCCAGTAATTAACATCAAAATATTTTACTACAGCAACATTGCTAGAACTGGCTTTGTCTATAGATGCGATTTCTAGGAACAAATCAAATTATTTTGATTTGTATTTTATGAAGTAGTCATATGTAAATTATTATTTATTTTTTGATATATGTATATTATTATCTATTATATTTCAGTTTTTCTTTGTCTATGTTCATAAAATCTACGAAGGGTAGACGTGCCTCTACCCTCCTTGATAAAATAAAAAAAAATCTTTGTCAATTGGCCTCTTTGATAGGCCTTGATTTGGGTCTGGCCGGTAAGAACATAGACAAGATAAAAGTCTGTAATGTCAATGCTGTCATTTAAGTCATTTAATGCAAAAATATAAATTTTCATATAAAACGATTTATTCACTTGAAATATATTTATTTACCTATTAATTTTGAAAATAAAATCTATTCATATGTACGAGCAACATATCTAAATGCGTCTTCGCACAGACTTAGTTAAATTTAAACCGTTGTCTCTCTTCCTTCCTTGCTGTATGTATCCGGCAATGGCGACTTTATCAACAATTCTTATCCGGATTATGGAAAGCCCTAATGTGTGTGTGGAAACCGTTGTAGTAAATCAGAAACAGCGATAATTTCAAGGTAAGATATATATTAATCTTTAAATAAAAATGAGCGTGCTAATTACCAAATTCAAATATAATAATTTAATCTTACTATCCCCGTAAGTCCCGCGGACGCGTCCGAAATTATAATCAAAATTCAACATAGATGTAAAACCCCACAGTGTTTAAGCTGGTAACCCTAGGAATTAGCGACGTTAGTAATTAGGAAGATAGATTATATTGTTTAATTTTTTGACTATTTTGTTTTAGAAAGTGAATCAGCAGGTGGCTTGAGCGTGAGATAATAATATAATCCTGGGCCGTCATATGATTTCTTGGAAAAAGCTCAGAAGGGCACGTATCTGCCGCATATCCAAACTAGTTTCCCGGTGACCAAGAACGCTGCGCGGAGCTGTGAAGCAGAAAATGTCCGATAACCGGATAGATGTAATAACAACTTGTAACCATTTGCCATATCAGTGTATGTATTCATATGTATTATGAAAATATTTATATCTTAATAATACGTAACTTTTTGTTACCTTTTATATTTCACGAATTTCTGAATATAGTACCTAATCATTATCTTTTAACGTATTTTTTTACTTATTTGTGAAATGCTAATTTAAGAGCCCAACAACGTGCACACTAGCGCCACTGCTAAATAATCGTGATTATTTAAATTTAACGACATGTATTTAAAAAAGGGGCCGCTACGGACTGTATTGTGTATTTAGGTACCTTTTGAATACATCAAACTAGATTTTATGTTGCTGGATTCGTCGATCTATGAGCTCAAAACAAAAACGGCCGTTTTAACTTTGGACGGGTAGATTGACGAATCCAATAACATAAAAACTAGTTTATTGTATTCAGCAGTGGCGCTAGTGTGCACGTTGATGGGCTCTTAAAAACCTGACCCCAACAAAAAAGAAAAAAATACAAAAAGAAATTCCCTCTCTGGGATTCGAACCCAGGACCATTAGCTTCCTGAACTGGATTACTGCCAATACCCGCTAGGCTAAACGGGTTGTCAATTCTAATTACAATGGTATCCCACCAGAGCGCTAGTAGTATAAACGAACTTTTGAAAGGGACATTTTTTTGTATGGAGTTATCGTTCTTCTCCTAGTGAGTATTATATTCTTTGGTACCTACCTACGTGCCCCTGCCCATATAGAGATCTTAGTCTGTTGTCGTTCAAATCCGATTACGTTTATGTAATACCTTTCGCCTGTTCATTGTCCTATATATTATACTTCTCTTTGCTGTTCATCCATCATTTTTCATCTCATCATCATTCATCACAAAGTCGCGTTCCTTCAATGTTCAGTGCCATATTTTGAACGCGAGTTATTAGACCAGAGGTAGCGCCGAACAAACTTGATGGAGCTCTGTTTTAAAACAACTCGACTTCCGTTGAATAGAGGGCGCTGAATGCATTAAGGGGCCCACTGATTAACAGTCCGCCGGACGGTATCGGCCTGTCAGAACAAAATTTTTACAGTTCCGAACAACTGACAGGCCGATACCGTCCGGCGAACTGTTAATCAGTGGGCCCCTTTAGTGTGATAACCGTGTAATGTCAGTGTCAGAGTTAACTTACAAAGAAGAAAAACATCAAGCTCGTTTTGAAAAGCCTCATTTAATAAAGAAAAATACTTAGTAAAATCTTTGAACCTTAAGTGGGACATTTTATTCAAATATCTACCTACCTACAACCAAAGAGAATAGAGTGTGCAGAGGCGCATTGTCAAAGTAAATTATGTAACCACTGTAAATTTACCAACTGCCATCTTTCGACAGAAGATTAAAACTGTTAGAACGCCATTTGACTTTAATCCTTATATGTGTTAATTTGTTAAATATTGAAATTAACGCCATCTACTCGACTGTAGGCTAAAGGTTATGGCGCCATCGCAAAGATTGCACCATACCTTTGGCCTACTCTCGAGTAGATGGCGTTAATATTAATATTTAATAAGTTAACACATATCAGTGAAAGAATAATGATCAGAGTCAAATGGAGTTCTAACAGGTTTAATCTTCTGTCGAAAGATGGCAGTAAATGTACTGTAGCTACATAATTCACCAAGACAGTAACTCTCTATTTCAAATTCTCTTTGCTACAAGGCTACACTTATATTGCGGTTTTTTTTTAATAAAATTTATACTTTTTTCAATCCTTCCATTCCGTTGCCATAATAGAAACTAACACAAACTCTATGAAGAATGGTGACGGAATGGAAGTTTTTTTTCTCCTAGGATCGAAATAGCTCGTGATTCTCAGAAGAAATAACATAAAAATATCCAGAAAGAAAAAATGTAGTGTAGTGTACAGTACAGTCGACGTCATAGATATGTTTACACTTTTGCACCTTGCTTCTTCGTAATAAGGTGATAAGTGTAAACATATCTTTGACGTCGACTGTACGACTAAATAAAATGGCCCGTTATAAAATACATTGCACTTTAAAGCCACGACAATAAAATTTTCTGTCTATTATATGACATCGACGTATAATAATAATAATAATAAGCCCGCAGGGCAGCTTGTGGCGAGCTGTTGGGGAGTAACGACCCCACGGACCCGAGTGCTCCCGAGAGTCGGTCAGGGTCTCCGTCTCCGGCGTGTCTTCGTCGCTCGGAGTGGACCCCAAGGGGACCCGCAGGACTCTCAGCTCTGGCTTGCCTTCATGGGTCGTCCAGAGAGGAGTCGCTAGAGCTATATGCTCCAGGGGTGGAAGTGTTAAAGGGCATAACGCCGCGAGTAACTTCGGAGAAAGCGCAGCACCACCTCTCGACACCCCTGAGCCGCTCACGCCGGTGTTGCGCCTGGCCGTCTTTACGATGGCGCATCAGGTGCCCATCTAACGAGTGGCGAGTCATCGCCTGCCTCGATAACTTGTGTAAGCAGTGTTATGGCAGGTGTCCGGACTTCTTTGCAATAGCCCAGCCTTTTTTCCACCCAAACTTAAACCATAGACCAGTACTCTGTCCATATTCTTTACAATAGCTTCCAATGCCTGCTGAAACCGGTTCACAGGTATCTATTGATGTACCCGTGAATGGGTTCCAGCAGGCGTTCTACATGACATCAAATCTCTCCAAACGGCCTCTACGTGTTGGATCCATATCCCCACGCACGCCTTATAAATGACCGGGCTCGAAAGACCCGAGAGTTTTAAAACGGAGATACAAATAATAATAACATAGTCTTCGATAAATTTCAAAAAATAATTATAACAAAAAATAATATCGTGTTGTAAAAAAATTGTAACGCATAATGATAACATATTATCACTATAATAGGACTAGAACTGAATTTCGAAATCAAATTGATTTTGCTTGCAAATATGTCAATATCTCAGAAATTTTGGGTTATAAAAATGTTAACTATAATTTTTATACAACACAATTTAAACAGCTGTTTAATGTTATGTATACATATATGATTTGATTATTACTTCATAGCATTATCCATCAATAGACTCCATAGCATCATAGCCAACATTTTGTCCAGCCCCTTTAGTAAAAATACAGATCACTATCTTAATCTTATAACTGTATTTTTTACTAACGGAATTTTATAATCTTATAGTTACTTAATAATAAGGTGTTTACTTTGATACATCTGTTATTCTGTTTACGTCAACTGGTTATTAATATATATTGGTATTATAGTCTAGAATAGTCTAGATTCATATTTGTGCAAATGCCCCTAGGTATATAAAATGTACAGTCGGCCTGGTGCGTTGCTTCAACCCTTTATCGCAGTAACGCACACAAATGACAAAGTGCTAAAGCATTCCACGACTTTTAAGGTCGACTGAACTATAAATTCAAATCTACATACATATTTTTACTTATGATATTGTGGATAGGTATTTAGCTGATATATTACAATATTTATATAGTACTCTCGGTGTGTGTGTGTACCGGGCCACTGGACACCGATATGTATACAGTTCTTTTGTTATTAATATCAGTGCAACCCTTAAAAAAAACTTTTAGGTACTCTTATACACATCGTAGTTGAGTGCGTATTACGTGGCACCTTTATACCATTATACCTATGTCATACAAAAAGGAATTGAATGATACTGGAATGTGACCTAAAATAACATAAATAAAGATATAGTAAATACAACAGTAGTTTCCTGAGCGAGGCGTACAATAATAGTAGATGGCGTAAATAACTTTTGAAAGTTTTTTTTCTAGTTCCGGAATATGCAAAACGTACTTATTGTTGGTAAAAGAGTCATAGAATATTTTAGTCATGACAACTTCGTTACTCCAATGTGTATAATTAAAAATAAAATGATAAATATCCTTAATCTAATGTATGTATGTCCTAAGTTCTAAGTACATTGATTCACTTATTTATATTAAAAAAGTCACAGTAACAAAAACATGCAGTAGCCGTGTAAAAAAGGCTTTAAATACTATTAAAATAAAGTAAATAAAATATACTTGGTCAAGCAGATCTTGTCAGTAGAAAAAGGCGGCAAATTTGAAAAATGTAGGCGCGAAGGGATATCGTCTCATAGAAAATTTGAATTTCGCGCCTTTTTCTACTGACAAGATTTGCTTGACCATCTATATGTATTAAGTACTGGAATGTAAATATACTCATTTCGTAAAATATATAAATTATTAGCAAGAGAATCGCACGTAAAACAATATTAAATTTAATCATACTGACTCTCACGTACAGCACACAAATTCTATTTTGTTGCACATAATTTGTCTAAATACATGTGATTTATGTAAGTTTATGTGTTTATTACATCTTAATGACCGAACACAAAACTGATGACTAGTGAGATATTTTGGGTTATTCTCGCTAGTTACCACCAAGTGTTATTAGTGGTAACAACTGAGACGCCTATGCACGATTAAAACATATGAGATAAATACATAATCACACCAAAAAATATACAATGACATAGATAATTATTTTACATGTTACCTCACTTGTCTATGGCTTGATAATTAATTGTGACGTTCCACGGCAAAAGGTACCTTATGGCGGCTGGCGCTTACGTCGCATAGCGCCGCAATAATATTGGAGCGGCGTTGATCATAGCGTAAGCGCCAACCGCCATAAGGTACCTTTGCCGTGGGACGTCACGTTTAACAAAATTATCTATGTGACTTTTTAGTAAAAATACCTAATTCAAGCTAAATATTCTCATATATTTTTCAATAACGACTCACGTGGGTGCTGTATTATTATATTTCATTGTTTTCACAACGTCTAACGCTTTTCTTTTCATTTTCTGTCTATTAAACCTAGCGAAGTATAGTTTTTAAAATACAGAAACACGCATTTTTTCTAAATTTGCCTTTGACATGAACGCAAAACAGCGCTTTCACTGACCATTTATACTATTTTTATAGTAGTCATTCAACCAGGAGTTGCCTAGTAGGCTTAATAAAGTCGTGTTTATCGCACGCTAATGACTTGAGGTTCGATTTCAAACACATTTTGCTAGAAATTGTCGAATGCTTTCTAAGGCCTGTTCATAGATACATTTCAATCGCACTATACAGACTGCCACTGATGTATAGGTCCTATTAGCCAGCTAGACGTTACCTGTCCTGTCGTCCGTAGTCGCGTAAGTATCAAAGGATCCAACACAGCTGTGCTCGCGCCCGCGCCACCACGTAACTTCTGAGCTACGTCTTTACTTTCCTGTAAATAATCATTTTTCAAGATAAAATATTATTGTTAATTTTACATGTACAAAAAACTACTCCAAGTGTCTCCTCCTATTTGGTTAGGTACCATTTTCCGTACAGGTACATTGTATGATAGTAATTTAGCGGGAGAGAAGAAAAATGATATAATAAGATATATTACGAAACGCGGATGGTAACGTCACAATGTACGTATCCACCTTCTATTTATGATATGAGTTATTAGTAGATTTTATTTTTTTATTAAATTATCGAGAGCCCAAAAAGATGTTTGATCTTTTTTTTTGTGTACTTAAATTTAACTGTATATAGGAAATATTAGTCAGAGCGCTGGTGGCCTAGCGGTAAGAGCGTGCGACTTTCAATACGGAGGTCGTGGGCTCGTACCAATGAGTTTTTCGGAACTTATGTACGAAAATGAAATTTACCAGTTGCAGGAAACCGGACTAATTCCAATAAGGCCTAGTTTCTCCTCTGGGTTGGTCTGGGTTGGCAGTCGCTTTTGTAAAAACTAGTGCGTCGTCAAAACTACGTAGAAAACTACGTCAAATCATGGGATTAGTTGTCAAGCGGACCCCAGGCTCCCATGAGCCGTGGCAAAATGCCGGGATAACGCGAGGATGAAGAGGAAATACATATTAGTCACCTGGTGCCCTTGTAATGTCCGTTCTTCTTGTAGGTGTGCGGCGCCTCGCCGTTCATGAGTCGCGTCGCGAACGATGTGGTTTTACTCTTGCTCTCGAATAACACGTCCGACTCCGTCTCGGATTCGGACAGGTCTTTGGCAGTGACTGAAAAGGGAATAAATAAGACATCATAAATATTCACAAGTGAATAAATTTCATTTCAGGTTGGGCTAAGTCTTCAATATTTTTATTTCCATCCCGTTACCGCTTTTTATAGGCTTTGTATGACGGTAACGGAAGGAAAGGAACGAAAAATGTATGGACATTTTGGGACACTTTTTTTCTCCCATTATAGTGTCGAATGAGCTCGTGATTCTGAATGGAAAAAACATAAAAAATTCCAAATCTGAATAAAAAGTGTAGTGTAAATACACTTTTAAATAGAATGGTCCAGGCAAACAGTAAAATAATATCACCAGACCGCTTAGCTTAACTTGTGTTATCGCGCGCGACTCCGTATATCAAGCGCGACTTTAAGCATGGAGTCGCACGCAAGTCAGGTCATGCTAAGCGGTCAATCTCATGTTCACCAATTCTGTTAGTATAGAGTACTCACACGGCTTGTCCTCATGGTCAGCAACAGGCAGCAGCCGGTACTTGGGCCTCCTGGGCGGCTTGCGCGGCGCGCACAGGCGGCGCAGCGCGCGCGCCGCGGCCCAGCAGCCGCCGCCCAGCGCGCACAGCAGCGCCACGCCGCCCAGGCTCGCGTACACCACCGACCAATCTGTAATGCATGTCAATTCATAGTCTCCAGGGTTTCTCCAATTTTTACCCCGGGATAGGTCCTAATCAATTTCCTAGAGTACCGCGAATCACATGACGAAAAAAAAACAAACACATAGTTATTTCGAGCTAGATATGGTCGAGCTACGTTCATCGCGAACCCCTTTACAGTCGATCGCGAACCTTTTTGATAACTGGATTATCAATCGCTACTTCAATTGTACAGGGACGGATAGGGCCATATTCTTGCATCTGCAAAATTTGGTGATCGGGCCCCATTGCCTTGAGACAGGGAAAGTGCGCGGAAACCTTCCATCGCTGGACACTGAAGTAGAGAACATAGGTATACAGACCGCAGTCGGGCATGTGGTGCGGCTGCAGCTGCGCGAGCAGGCTCTGCATCCAGAAGGCGTCGCAGCGGCACGTGCGCGAGGCGTCGTCGCACACGCCGCGGCCCGAGCACGTGCTGAGGCAGCGCGTCGTGCGCACGCGCGCCGCCGCCTCGGGGCCCGCCGCCGCCGCCGCCGCGCGAGACAGGGACAGTGCGCGGATGCCTTCCATCGCTTGACCCTGAGATAAAACGCTCGATTAACTAGAGATATGACCTAGCTATGTTTTCTGGTCTGATAACTGAATGACCGGATCCTTAGTATCCTGAGACCCAGTACAATTGTTTTGTCTTTGAAATTGGAATCCTTAGTTACACAATAAAAGTTCAAAATAGATTTTGCAATATATACAAAAAATTATACGCAGGGACTTACGAGGGTATAGTCAATATATTTTGTCGGTAACGGGTACATTAATGTTCGTTAGGACCGATGTATGTTTATTACTTTTATGCAAAAATAGCTAAACGCATTTAGATGCCATTTGAGACGGACTAAATAAAAATCGGACATTTGGAATAAAAATCGGACAAGTGCGAGTCGGACTCGCCCACCGAGAGTTCCGACTTTTTAATATTTGTTGTTATAGCAGCAACAGTAATACAAAATCTGTGAAATTGTCTAGCTATCACGGTTTATGAGATACAGCATGGTGACAGACAGACGGACAGTGGAGTCCCGTTTTTACCCTTTGGGTACGAAACCCTAAAAAGAACACGCTTTTATCCCTGAATCCATCCCCTCACGAAATGAAAGAAGGGTATAAAAATCGACAGTATAACTCGATCCTACACAGTTTCTCCCCCAAAAAAGTACAATCTTATTCAAGAAGTATCATACTCGTAAGAAGACCTACAACTTATCGAGCGTTATAGATACTTACATTTTCCCACAAGAAGAATATAAGTTGTGTGTTCCCCGAATCAATTTCCCCGCGCACTTCCGTGACATTGATCTTAACGTCATCCTTTAGGAGCAGCGTCATTTTTTGTATGAGTGACTCGAGCTGTGTTTGGGTGAAGGACGATATGGGAATGTTGAGGGTCATCTCCAGTAGGTTGCGTTCTAGACGATCTGGCTTCACCTGCAAATTAAATTGACATTCATGTGTATTTAAATAAAGTGATGCTAAGTAGCGGCTCACAAATACACTACGCTCAAAATTTAATTAAAATATATCTAATAGTTTCCGAGTAAGCGGTAAGAGCGTGCGACATGCAATCCGGAGGTCGCGGGTTCAAACCCCGGCTCGTACCAATGAGTTTTTCTGAATTTATGTACGAAATATCATTCGATATTTACCAGTCGCTTTTCGGTGAAGGAAAACATCGTAAGGAAACCGGACTAATCCCAATAAGGCCTAGTTTCAAGCGGACCCCAGGCTCCCATGAGCCGTGGAAAAAATGTCGGGATAACGCGAGGATGAAGAAGAGTTTCCGAGTATGTAATGTTAAATGAAAATGGTGATTGGTGGTACATATTTTGTACGTAACGCATTTTGCGTCTAAAAGAGCTCATTCAGCTGTATATGGTTTCATTCCGAATTAAGAACATCAGTGGACGACAAACAGGTACTTTGCATCTGTAATAGTAATTGTTTGTATGTTTGTATTAAGCATGTTACTTCTGTATGTACACTAAGTTTATCACGAAAAATAAATGATTTATGATTTAATAAAGTCCCATGATTCGTTTTCCACTGATTGACATTATACTCGTAGCTAGTAGTTACCTGTACGCTGACGGTGTCTCTGTCGGAGTCGCCCTGGTCGTCCGTCACCGTCAACTCGAACACGTAGCGGCCCGGCTCTATGTTCGTTAACTAGAAGCAAGGAGAAGTCGATTAGCGAGTATTCGAACCTTCATATCCCGACGTATTTATGTTTGCTTAGTTAGCTTTCGACATATTAAATCTAACAATTATTTTTGAAACACGAAATTCGCAGTCACAGGCATACCTAAACCTAAAAAAAAAAACAAAACATACATTTTAGGCTTGTTAGAACTTACGATATATTAATCTCGTATATATTCATAGTTGTTCCTTTATTCAGTATTGATTATACATTGTCAAATAGATAACAAAACAGTAACAGTAGTAGTAGTCGCTCGGTCAATTACCGGCGTGAACCAGACCAAGGTTTAAACTTTCAAGTGACTCACCATAAGCACAGGCTCCTTGTCGGAGTCGAGTATGACGGTGCCGGCGGCCAGGCCCGAGCCCGAGCGCGTCCACTTCCACGACACGATGCGGAAGTCGTCCGACGATTTCGACCCGTTCAGAATAAGCACCGGCAGAGGCAGGTACAGTACTTGGTTGCCGCCCGCGTTCGCTTTCGGAGGACTATTCTGGTCTACAGGTCGAATGGGGTTATTAGGTTTTATTTTGTATTAATTAGAGTCGTCTGCTAACATCAATCAATCAATCAATTAATTACATTAATGTTTTTTTTATTTAAATAATGGAAAATATCAGTTTTTATTTAGACAAATATTAGGGGAATGTCTAACAAAACTAAATTTTCAGGTGATAATAATAACGTTTGAGTAAATAAAAATTAAAAAAATAACATCAACGTATAACATTGTAGTAGCTTAACTTACCTATGAGATGATTATTTGCATTAAAATACAGTTATTTTACCTGGGGACAGGGGCGTATTTTGAAATTTGGCGACCCGGGCCAATACGTTTCGCCGCCCCAGAAGTCAAGGAAGAAAAGCAAAATGCAATCCGGTAGGGGCGGCATATGCCGCCCCATGCCGCCCCTGGGGGTTGGCGCCTCAGGCCATGGCCCGGATGGCCCTAGGGTAAATACGCCCCTGCCTGGGGAGCACGGACTGATTAAAGTATGTAAGAACATTGCGCATGTTAAGTGCATGCGTTGTGCGATTAGTTAATCTCCTCGAAAATAGTTACAGGGTACAGCATATTCAATACAAGATTTTGCCAACACCATACCATAATATATCATGCAAATAACACGCAGCATGCTTTGTTAAATTTATATTGTAGTGATTCTAGTCAATTAGGAATATCTAGAATAGGATAATTTATTTCCATTGTTTGCCTTGTTTTAATAGTCATTGAAGAAAAACATAGCGATTGCAGTTTACTGGGCAATAAAACCAACGCAAAAAACCTCCTTCTATACAGACGAGGTACCTACTGTACCTAGTTAGAATGCTAAATATGGCGCCGAACCGATAACAGAATATAAATGATGATTATGAATTTGAAATCTATCGTTCACATTTAAAGTCCAAATTTGTATGCAACCTAAAGAGGCCGTCAGTCATATTATGCAATAAAAGCTACAGTAATTAAACATAACTTCCGATATCATAATCTAAAGTGTTTAATCAAATTGGTCGTGAAATGGAAATATATTTTTACTCCGATTTCAGATATTCCCAATCAATATTAGTATTCTATAAACTTACTCTGAGCCACATTGACAGTCACATTATCCGAGGCGGAATTCCCGTTATCGTCAAGTACAGTTAGCGAGAAAACGTACTGGCCCTTTGTGAGGCCGGTCGCGTTGGCGACGGACTCATTGAAGTTGAGGATGGTACTGTTAGTGGGGCCGACGAGGCAGCGCCATGTGTATGCGACTATACGGTGATCGTCGTGCGAGGCCGAGCCGTTGAGGGTTACCCACGTTTGGGGGAGGGATATGAACTGGAATGAGAGTTGTTTGATAGTTAGTAGGACCGGCGAGGCAGCCAGCATGAGGTGTAAGGGACTAGGAGGTGACCATCTTGCGAGGCCTAGCCGTTGAGGGTTACCCATGTTTTGGGGAGAGATATGAACTGGAACTGGGGGAGAGATATGACTTTACAGAGGGTCTTGTGGGAGGGAGAGCCGTTGAGGCTTACCCGTGTATGGGGGAGGACTATGAACTAGAATGAGTGGGGCCGACGAGGCAGCGCGATATGTATGCGACTGTACAGTGATTGTCGTGCGAGGCCGAACCGTTGAGGGTTACCCACGTTTGGGGGAGGGATATGAACTGGAATAATATGGTATAGTTATTTAATAGCTTAAAAAAGTATAATGAAATATCTTCGCTTTGTAAAATTTTGTGTTCGTGTAATAATAGACAAAACTGTAACAAGACATTTCTTTAGCATTGTCAAGAAAAACGATTCGATTCTCTTTACATGCTTTTATGCCAAACATTGTATCCCTTTAAATTTAAGTACCTACATACATAATTCCGTATCCGTAAGTGAGTATAAGACAGACACATGTTTATTTTATTACTCTCGCATGCTGTTATTAACAAGTCTGGGTAATACCAAAACTTGCATGCAGTCCCTACCTGGTCGGGGCCGGCGCGGGCCTCTGGCGGAGTGTTGGTCGGCGGTTTGACAAACACGTGCACTTCGGCGGCTGACGTCTGACCCGAGGAGTCCGTCACTTTAAGCACGAAGGTGTACATACCCTCCGATAAGTTTGATAGCTGGTAAACAGAGAGAAATAAAAGGAACCAATAAGGAATCTAAAAGCAAGTTACTTTACTCTGGGCTAACTAATCTTTAGTTATGGTATTAGTTTTTGGGGAAGCCACTGCCATTACACACACATAAGGGAAATTCTTACAGCTATCCACCAAAGTGACATCAAAGTTCTCAAACAAGCCACCAATTGTCGAAACATGTCTTGAATGCCGGGTGTGCTTACTAAAGCACCTATTGAAATACTCAGTTAGTAACCATTGAAAGCGCTAACTCATTTACAAAGTAAGTTGCTTAGTTCGTATTATTGCGAACGCTGCTAATCTTAGAGCGCAACCATACATAACTAGCGGACAAACATAGAACAATAAACGATATAAATTAAACAAAGTATCGTATGCATTATAACGTTGAAGTAGTTCATTTTAGGAAAATTTCACCTAAGCTAGGGCTAGGAGGGCACAGAATAAATGTGACGTTCCACGGCAAAAGGTACCTTATGGCGGCTGGCGCTTACGTCTCGTAGCGCCGTAATAATATTGGAGCAGCGTTAATAATAGCGTAAGCGCCAACCGCCATAAGGTACCTTTACCCGTGGGACGTCACAAATAATTGTACTAGGTACAGAAGATTCACTCTCTAACAAAACGCGTCTGTTACGATTAGGACAGATATGACCGCTAGGTGGCGCAAGCGCCACGCGCGGCCTCTGGCTAGCCACCAAAATTGGTGTGGGACGGATGTACTTGTACGAGTAGCTACTTGTTGCGACGCGACGAAATCGCGGAGTGAGCCACGCCTGGCTAGGGTTAATGTACATATGTATAGCCTACCTGCAAGTAAGGCGAGTGAGTATTCTGCATGTCGACCGCCTTGTTCTCGTCCTCGGCGGCCTTCGTCCACTCCCACGAGGTGATCTCGTGGTCGTCCGTGGACAGGCTCCCGTTCAGCGTCAAGTTGTTGTTCGGGAGGTAGATTATTACGTCTTGACCTGACAAACAAGAACGATTGAAAAATTGTACGCCCACAATTTTTTACCGTCCGGTTACGGACGTAATAAGAATACAGATTTAGTGCATAATTATTTTCCTTCGTATTTACACGGAAACGTACGTATCTTGCTATTTCAGTCAGTCTCGGTACAAAAAGTATACTGAACTGAGGTTGATTGAAGTAGCATGACAAATACGAATGTTTCCGAGAAAATACGAAGAAAAACCATTATTCACTACATCTGTACAAACCAGGGACCGGAACCGGTTACCTTAACCGGGGTTTTTCATAGGGTTATTTTAGAAGTGGTTATAAAACCCCTACCATAACGGTAACCGTCTGATAAGGTAACACTTTGATTCGGTAACCGTATCAGATCGAGTTAACCTCTGTTACCGGTAACCGAAATAAAAACCCAGTCTATTCAGTTACCTCATTATAAGGTTTTCGACCAGTTCAAACGATTGTAATCTTTACGCACACTTAAATTCAACTTATTATTGAATAACCGAGGTTGGCATGAGCGGTCTATGAAGCCTCCAGCACAAACAAGTTTTTTTGCCGTTCCTTTGTTTATCTTTATACCTACCTGTGTGGTGCTTATTATAAATGTTATTATATTATAAATAATATAATTAAAATAAATAAAGTACTTAAATAAAAAAAAAGTAAATAAAATAAATAAATGAATAAAATAAATAAATATAATAAAATAAATAAAATTTATAAAAAAAAAATATATATATATAAAATAAAGTTGGTTGATACCACCGGTGACCAGAGAGCTGGCAGCTTTCTCTCGCAGCGCATCAGTATTGCGATTCATCGAGGGAATGCTGCCAGCATCTTTGGCACAATGCCGCGCGGGCCTTTTATAGATTTATTTTAATTTAGATTAGTTTAGTTTTTAATTCTAGATTTAATTTTAGTTTTTAATTTAAGATACTGTACCCTAATATGTAATAAATAATTTTATGTAAAAAAATATAAAATAAATAAAATAAACTATTTTTTTAGTTCTGACGGCACATCACTAAAACTACTTTAAAGGTAGCAAACCAATAAGCAATCGATAATAAAGGTTACCATAACTGAATGAAAACCTGTTTAAAACCCTTAACTTAAACCCTATCGCGATGGGGTTTTGAGATTAACTGGGTTAAAGGTTAGGGTTACCGTTTCAACAAGCTTACCATTACAATCAGGTAACAGTATGATAGGGTTACCGAATGATAAGGTAACCGAATCGATTGGGTTACCGAATTGATAGAATTAAGCGTAAAGAGGGGTTTTCCGGTCCTTGGTACAAACAAACTGAACAAACATATCTCCATACTAAAAAAACACAACTCTTCGTTTCGGCTTTTGGTACCACGGTAAGCGCGTAAAAAGGGGTAATACTCATTTGAAATTGTACAGTAAGCTGCAGAGATAACTAACCCGCCTTTGCATAAGACAGGCACCCTTGTAAAGAGCTTTTTGGTTCTCAACGTATAATGACGCACTACTCACAGTACCTGTTCGATGTACTCATATATGTAAGACAGAATATATCCCAATTTGCACGCATTAACTTTCCGGGCAAACTGCTTCGAGCTGCAGGGCGTCTGAGAACAGTTCCCCGTCGCATGGCACTTTCAAGAAAGAACCCACGAGTAATCGGCCCTACTTACTACGAGCACCTACCTGCCGCTCTGAGAAATGAGCCGTGTGACTAAACATTTAAGCGCAAATTGAGAAACCTTTTGTTGGATAACCCTCTGTACTCTGTAAATGAGTACATGGAATTGAATTTGTAACAACATATGTAATTTTATTTATTATTAAATTGTAGATTTGTATTTTAAACATGACATTTTGTTCTTTTGTGATATTTTTATGTTTAAATTCGACATTTTAATGACAGTTACAAATTATTTATGTTGACATCGACTTTAATGTTAACTTGGTTTATATTCAATTGTTTGACATGTTTTTCTTTGTACATGACGATCCTTATTGGGAGACATAATTTTATTAATCTTAATATTTTTTATTTTTAAATATATAATGTAATTTTTGACGATCATGATGAGAAGATAAACATAATTTTGACGAATGTAGCAAATTTATAGTGTAATTTTCATCTTGAAATAAAGAAATCTAAATCTAAATCATAGAAACTTGTTTGCAGCGGGAGGAGGGTTATCTCTGCAAATTACTGTACTAGTCTCTCATCACTCTCTCATTTCATTAGTCACATCACATCAAATCAGTTACAAAATAAACACAATTTTCAAAAGTGAAGACAGTGGCTATACCTAAAAAGCTTGTACAAAAAATGCAGCTTCAGAAATAACCCTACAAAATGATTATATTTTTCCGGAAATTTATTCATGTGTTATTTTCTTACCAGCATTAGCTTCAGGCGGGTAGTCAGTATGGTTCAACACTGTAATGTTGGCCGTAGTGGAGTTCTTGACATGGTCGGAGTCTTCCACCGTGAGCTTGAACGTATAGTTCCCCGGCTGCTTGAGGTCCTTCAGTACAAGCGTGGGCTTGTCTTCTAACGGCGGCTGGTAGCCGATAGGGCCGGATGTGAGCTCCCAGTGCCACGATATTATTGCGTCGTCGTCCTAAGAATTAATAATAGAGAATAAGGAAGTGGTTAATCTAAAATTGCACTAAAATATATGCGTACCGTAAAATGGGGTGAGTAGGCGCAAAACTGACATTCAAACCTCGATAACATTTTATTTTTACACATGCAAACTGAATGGTGTATATAATAAGTGTTCCGGACGTTTGTATTTTAGTTTTTATTTTATTTTGGGTAGTTCCATTACATAACTTTGACGATAAACAGGAAATCCCACCTTACCCCGTAGTCCCTCGTATTTGGGGTGAGTTGGGTTTTCATACAAAGGTGATTTTGGAAGATTGTTGGATCGATTTTTTTTAATTATGAGTATTACTATAGCTCCATTTTAAATTGGAAAACATTATTTTTGTAGCAGTAGCCTTAAAATCCCCTCTCATCCCCCTTTCATCCCTTCTCTCCCCATTCATAACCCAACTCTCCCCGCGAACCCTACTCACCTCATTTTACGGTAACGTTTAACATTTTACTGTAAAGTTATATTTTGTTGGCAATTATCATCGCAAGACAAACTTTAGTCCTTTGAACGCTACCCTTATCGTGTGCGGCGCAGACATGTGCGCCGCGCCGCCGCGCCGCCGCCGCCGACGATTTTTCCACGCCGCCGCCGCCAATAAATTTGACCGGCGTATAATCGGCGTGGAAAATTTTGATACCTATCGTGTCTTATTCCATGTTGCGTAGTGAGTAGATAGCGTCAGGGGTATAATTTAAAGATCCTTATGCTTTTTCGCTTATTATTTGCCAAACCAACCTTTTGGTTTGGTTGGTAAGTGAACCAAATTAGCATAATTTTTAGGGTTCCGTACCCAAAGGGTAAAACGGGACCCTATTATTCCGCTGTCCGTCCGTCTCCGTCCGTCCGTCCGTCTGTCACCAGGCTGTATTTCACGAACCGTGATAGCTAGACAGTTGAAATTTTCACAGATGATGTATTTCTGTTGCCGCTATAACAATAAATACTAAAAATAGAATAAAATAAAGATTTAAGTGGGGCTCCCATACAACAAACGTGATTTTTGACCGAAGTTAAGCAACGTCGGGGGGGACAATACTTGGATGGGTGACCGTTTTTTTGCCGTTTTTTGCATTATGGTACGGAACCCTTCGTGCGCGAGTCCGACTCGCACTTGCCTGGTATTTTCTCGTTGCGGTATTAGCTGTGATAACGATTTAGCGTTAATTTAAACAAGATCTTGTTTCTGGAACTCAGGTTATTATTTGATATTTTATCGCACAGCTTTTTTGTAGAACGCATTTTGTTTTACATCAATAGTCTCTTGATTGTCAATTTAATCAGTGAACTAAAGTCAATAAAACAGCAGGTTTATAGCCTAGGCCAGGGGTCTCCAAACTTTTTTACCTGAGGGCCATATTGCGCTTCAGAATTTTCGCGCGGGCCACCGTCGGCGCCGAGGGGGGGTGGGTGTATCTGGGGTTGCTGCTGTTAGAGCTATTTCAATCAAAATTATAAAAGTCAGATTAAAGCTTCGTAAAAAGCTATACCTTAACAATTATACCTACTTAAAGGAACTTAAATCACCAAGTATCATCACTAAGCTAGCAGTAAAAAAAAAAAACTAGACCTTAATATTCCATAAAACGGGACACTTCAAAGACATTCTGTTGAGCGAATCAACCTGCCAGAGACGTTTACTTTCAAAAACGATGACATATTTATTCTAACATACATTTCTGTTAAACTTCAGTTGAGAGTTGAGACAAATGTAAAGTATGTACCTAGTTCATCACTATTTCGTAACAAATCCTAGATAAGGCGACAGTGGCTGGGAAAAGTCAATATAGATTTAAGACTTAACTTATAAATATTTTTTTTTGTGTTTTATTTGTATTCCGCTTACAAAGTAAAAATACTGACTAAAATGTAGCGTATCCTTTTTAGGGTTCCGTAGCCAAAGGGTAAAACGGGACCCTATTACTAAGACTCCGCTGTCCGTCCGTCCGTCCGTCTGTCACCAGGCTGTATCTCACGAACCGTGATAGCTAGA
Source organism: Cydia splendana (assembly GCF_910591565.1). Taxonomy (NCBI): domain Eukaryota; kingdom Metazoa; phylum Arthropoda; class Insecta; order Lepidoptera; family Tortricidae; genus Cydia; species Cydia splendana. The sequence goes on from NC_085974.1 coordinate 10,746,192, forward strand.
CAGTTGAAATTTTCACAGATGATGTATTTCAGTTGCCGCTATAACAACAAATACTAAAAATAGAATAAAATAAAGATTTAAATGGGGCTCCCATACAACAAACGTGATTTTTGATCGAAGTTAAGCAACGTCGGGCGGGGGGGTCAGTACTTGGATGGCATTATGGTACGGAACGGCGAGTCCGACTCGCACTTGCACGGTTTTTATTTTAATATTTAAACATATATACCGTTGGTAACTTAGGTTGGTATTGGTAATAAATGGTTGCCGAGTGACATGGATGGGATATAATTTTCGCCAATAATTTAGAAAACATCACACGTAATATGTTTTGGATAGCCTAGTAAATACTCGGAAGGCTTTAGTGTAGAGTTTCTACAGTCACGTTCTCATGCAGTATCAAAAATTATGCGACGCCGATTTCACGCCGATCACGCCGCCGCCGCCGGGCAAAAAATCATCGGACGCCGCCGCCGACGATTTTGCCATCGGCGCACATCTCTAGTGCGGCGCGTCATCGTGAATCTTGTTGTTGTGCACGAAGGTTGATATTAGGCTGTAGCCGCGCGAGTAGTTGACGCCGACGGGTTAAAAATTACATATTACATATTATATGTGACGTCCCACGGGTAAAGGTACCTTATGGCGGTTGGCGCTTACGCTATTATTAACGCCGCTCCAATATTATTGCGGCGCTATGCGACGTAAGCGCCGGCCGCCATAAGGTACCTTTTCCCGTGGAACGTCACATATGTCTTTCCCATCACGGAACAATGGTGTTCCGGACCTTTGGGAGGCGTGCGCGGAGCCGAAGCCAACACGTAGATGCCCTTTTGACACTTTAATGAAATGTAAGGTGTACACCGAGCGGATGCTGCCCTTGCCCGTGTCATGGGACGCACGCAGAGGCAGCACCCGCCAGGGTGTAAGGGCTATTGAGAGTTGATGGAATCTAAAATGAACTAGGTTATTGTGTGAAAGTGATGGACTAAGTACTGAGTACATATTATATATTATTATCTCGGCCAGGACAGGGATTGCCCACTTTGTATATTTAAGTGCCTCACAAGCGTTCGGCCGCATACAATACACTCCTTTGCTCAATCCTTTCTTTTCTTGCGTTGACAAACGGCAGCACAAATGACACTTAAAAGTTGTATAACCTTCCATAAACTATTGTGAGTGGAGACCGCGTTAAGGCAAGCAAGGCTTGGGGTACGATGATACTCGCTGGATTGAAGACCTGTGTTTTGGCATTGCTGTATAAGAGGTATAAAGTGGGAAGCGATAGACAGTACCTACAATGTAGATTACTTAATGTATTCGTACCTTGCTGGCGCTGCCGTCGAGCACCGCCACCGAATTCGGCAACTTAACCATCTGTGTCTGCGGCGTGACTATCGCCTGCGGCGGTGTGTTGACTCTCAGTGGTGGCAACACAGTTACGTTAGCGAAGCCTTCGCCATACGCGTTCGTGCCGTTCACCGTCAGCTTGAAGCGGTACTGGCCTTCGGTCAGCTCGGTCAGAGTTACTGTTGCGCCGTTTTGATTCATGTTGCCTGAGGAATAGGGATGGAAATGTAATGGGGTTTTGCTGAGAGTTAATCTTTTTTATCAACCTTTTCATGCCATTATGTTAAATAAAACACTATAATCGAAAAATGTAGGTGTTCATTGAGAAACAATTTTGTTTTTTGAACTGTTCCTTAATGAAATGATTGTTTCAGACAAAAATGTGCCTCATTTATCACACGCTTTCACGCTTTAAATGAATTACATTGGAATTTTAAATATTTACTGGCGTTTCTTGTTCTTGTAATGAACACTGAGCATGTGTTTTATTAGAGTCCCTCTATTAACGGCTTGTTAAAGTTGACACGCGTTTATGAAAAACTCCATTAGTGTGGGAGATCTTTGTTTTATTTTAGTTTGTTTAATGAAAGAAATGAATCAAACCTGTAAATCCACCATTAGGCTGGTCAACTAACGTCCATGCGTAGTTATAGTGGCTCATTGTTGCCTTCTCATCAGGAATTGTATATGCTGCTAAAGTTACTTCATTGTCTGGAAGTTGGACCTGCAAAATGTTCACTTAAGTAGGTAGGTACCTACAATTAGGAGTTGGGTCACATCTTATTTGAATCAACGAAGACTTGTGCACAGTAATTACAGTACATATTTAAATAGGTGCCAATGCCAATTGACACAAAGTCGCAGGCGCGCAGCACGGTGCCGCGCTGCCGTTTGAAATATGGAATGTGGAAGTACGTGTATAGAAAGTTCAAATTCCTTTGATTCTAGTAAGATGGGTCCCTCTTCCAGCCAGGCAAAAGACATTGTGTCTAAAGAGGAGCGACTTTTCAAACCATATTCATGCTATTAAAAAAAATTATAGTATTTACTTTGGCGACTGAGGCTACAGTCAAATCGGCATCTTTTGCCTATAAATGACACATCATCAGTCGGGCTAGCATGAGCTGCGTTCTCGCGCACGACTCCATACATCTATCGCGACTTCAAGTTTGGACTCGCGCGCGAGAACGCAACTTATGCTAGACCGCCTGGTACATATTTATATACGTGGGCCATACTGAAAGTTTCTGGATTCTGATATATGAGACGACTTATTTTTTCTAAGTGGCAAGTCCAGGAATTTTCAGTATGCCCTAAGTATGTATAATAAACTTAACTTACCGTTTTAGAAACAATGGAGACAGTTAAATTCTGAACAGTCTTAGGCGCCTCAGATTTAATGTCTGCTTTCTCCGACACCTCCCCACTCTTCTTGCTGTCCATAGGAATGGTAGGCCCCTTAGAGTAAGGCCTCAACATCTGTACGCAAACACCTTGTGCGTTCTCTTCTGTGCCGGGTACGCATTTACAAATGCCGTTGCGTGTTTTCAGACCGAGCGGAATGCATTCAGAGTTGAAAGGGCAGTCTGATACTCCAACCTCACAAGGTACTTTTTCCAGGAACCTTCAAAAACCATTTTTTAGATAAATAACCTCCCCCTTTTCTGAATTCGGTTAAAAAGATATAGACAGATAAGATATAGACAAATAAGATATAGACGCCCTTTTACAATGTAGGTAAACATCTAAATAACTACTTACTGATCACTTACATCACTATGGATCTTTTAGACAAACTTGTAGCCTTATTCGACGTTCAAAAGCGCATTGTAACATGCTTACGTGAAAAATAAACTATAAGATGGTCAAGCAGATCTTATCAGTAGAAAAAGGCAGCAAATTTGAAAAATGTAGGCGCGAAGGGATATCGTCTCATAGAAAATTTGAATTTCGCGCCTTTTTCTACTGACAAAATTTGCTTGACCATCTATATATTTTATCATATCTTTATGTAGGTTTACTAGTCTAATACAATACTGTAGTACTAGCGGCTCTGTTAGCAGTAGACTTCGCGATTTATAAATAAAAAATACTTTGTTGAGTCATTACCACAGCGAACTCACAAAGGTCTTAAGTGCCAAAAATCCTGCTGGCACATCCTACATCCTTAAGTCCTTTATGCCAATTTCCACCATTTAAACATTTTCCAAAAAACGAAACGACAAAGTCTTTCTAACTAGTAACTACCGAACCTGCTCACAAAATTTTACGAGATTCGGTTGCGAAATGCGACCTGCAGAGAAGCAGATACAAAAACATTTTTGCCTAAGCTGACACAGACTCCTTCGCTAACATGTGGTCAACATGTGAGAAATCTTAAAAATATAAATTAAACAATGTAGTAACTTAAATATCGCTAGAGAGCAATTTCTTCCAGACAACTCTAGTAATATAATGTTAAACAAACTGAAAGCAATAAAAAAAGATAATACAATACCTAGTTGCATCCACTAACAATTCATTGTCAGTACTATCCCTGTATTTATCATACGGCCTATTATCATCATCCTCCATTGGCAGATTATTAAGGAAATGCGACAGGAAGTTTGATTCCTCATCGTCGGTGAGCAGGTTTTGGTTCCTGGTGTATGGGGAGTACACGGACTCTTCCTCGGGGGAATAATTGTTGCCAGCTTCTCTGTAGCTGGACTGATCCAGGATGTCAGACCAGTTTTCTGAAAAATAGGTAAAGGTTATGGTCATTTGAACTATGTAGTATAATTTTATGATCATTATGCTCAAAGGACTTTTACAGGAGCCCTCCTCATTACCCACATATTAATGCTTACTCTTCCATTTACTCAGTTCGAAAATGCAGAGAGGAGAGGGCTTTGTCTGTACAGTGTAGTTGAGGATCCACAATTCAATAATCTTACCCCCTTATTCATAAACGTTTACTAAAGTTAGCAAGCCAATAATAATCGTTTGTCCCTTTCCATCATACCAATATGTCGGAAAGGGACAAATGATTATTATCGACTTGTCAACTTTAGTATATGATTATGAATAAGGTTAGTGAATAAATCTCAATATAACAGTCTGATGGTTCTGTCCAAATGCAATGTATATTATATATGGTGGGTAAAAAATAACTGCATTTCCATTGCCAGGGAGGTTTTGGGATTATACTGAGCAACTTTTACTAGATGGGACCAATCTCGAAATCGCGAAATAAAAATTTACCCTCCCATAGAAAATCGACCAGCCAAAATGTATGAAACAGTCAACATTTTTTACGCGATTTTGGGGTTGGTTCCATAAAAGTTGCTCAGTATAATCTCAAAACCTCCCTGGCAACGGGAATGCAGTTATTTTTTAGCCACCCTGTACACAAAAGACCTTAAGTAACTAGAATCAAATTAATATTACTGTTAAAGTTTTGGCTTGTATACATACCACTGGGCAGCACAGGCTTGACCAGTATCATGGAGACATGGGACTCCCACTTGGGGCTCCCAACCCGCAGCAGTGGCAAGCACAGCTCATCACTCACACACTCCACATGGAAGCAGCGGGAATCAAAGATAAACACAATGTTGCAGGTTTCCTCTAGGCAGCATGCCATCACACATTGCCGGAGACCCTTGAGACCTGTTTTTTCTGAGTAGTTTCCAGCAGTTAGGTTACCTTGAAGAAGACAAATTCAAAGTTAATACATTTAGGTTTTATTAAAATGTTAAGGACTGCAACATTTTTAACAATGTCGTCGTAGAATGCTGAACAGTGAAAATAAATGTAATAAAATTAGTTAGTGGAGAGAATTTTGACCCTTTGGTATGTATCTTAGAAAAACCTAATATTTTTTTTATTATTTCAATCATTTACGTCAAATCCAATAATTTTTTTAAATGAAATTTATGTATTTTTGTAGGTCTACAGCCTAATCTAATGTAAAATTACTGATTCTATATCAACATAAAAGTATTTCTTCCAGATACATAAAAGTTTATAATGATATTATGGTAATTAATTAGGAATAACATATTATGTTACTTACCTACTGGGGCATAATTGATAAAATTCTTTGGGTATAGTTTTGGACACTTATTGCTCTCATATTTGTCACTCCAAGGCTTGCTGTATTGAGACAAAGAAGCACGTATGTTGACGAAAAGTACAAGAATACACAAACTAATGCAAGCGTTTGAAATACTGATCATTATGTAGGCCAGACGTTTCAAATAAAATAGTCAATATTGTAAAAACTTGTGCCTTTTAGAAGTACCACTATGGTTTGGCCAATGCTTATCTGGATTGCAATTGGAGTAACAATAACAGTTTAGGTTTGTAATATTCACGTGGGTGTGGAGATAAAATTCAATGATATTAAATACATTAGGTTTTATCTTTATTTTGCTTCATTATCACTATGGATTTTAATTTTGCGGACGCGACTGACAGTTTGACTTGACAATATGTGTGTGACAGCAACGAGATGTATTTTCTTATTTGACTTGGCATAAGCTTGGCATTTATTAGACGAGCTATTCACTTTCCAGCATGTCTTTATATCCCAATGCTGCCAATATTAGTAAATAAATAAATGTAAAAAAAACCGCGGGAACAGAGTTTTAAAAAATAAACTGACAGTAAAAAACAGCCAAGTGCGTGTAGAACAACGCACCCAAAACGCACCATAGTGGGATCCAGACCTTAATATTTATTAAATAGAGTTTCTCACTTACCAATACCATTTAAAAATTATCATCTTAATAAGTACTTAATCCTTCTTAATCAAAAAATAATATTTTTACGTTATCGATTAAAAGTGAGTATCTCCACCTAGCCTAGGTTAAAAAATAAAAAATCAGCAGATCTGAAACAGGGGAGACTAACGATTAAGACGATTAATGTTAATTTGTAATCTCAAATAGCAGGCCAAGCTAACTCTATTAAAATATACTTACTGTCGATTGTACAGATTACATACCTACTATAAATACTATAATTTTAACTAAGTAGGTATTCTGTATAGGTGGTAGCCGGGTCACAGGGGCTACCGCCAAAACCGAAATTCGCAAATTGCGGGAATCTTTCTCTTTTACTCCAATGAAGGCGTAATTAGAGTGACAGAGAAAAATGCCCGCAATTTGCGAACTTCGATTTTCGCGGTAGGCTGGCGTCCACTAGACTCGCCGAGTCGAGTCGAAACGCGTAGCCGCAGAAATTCGCCTGACGAGCAATACGCGCGGAGCGCGGAGAGTCGAATCGGCGCGCCGCGGCCAAGGGCCCAACGTTTTCTGTTCTCTTTCACGGCGCAGCAACTAGTATCATTTCTCTCTCCTCGCTCTTTTAAAAATGCCGTTTGTCAAAAAAGGACAACCATACTGTTGACAAGATGGACTTCAAATCAAGTGTTGCCTTTTTTGATGCGCCCAGGCTGTGTATGTGTGCGTAAAAGCGTATATGTGTGCTCTTTTAGGGATGTGAAAAGTCGATTTAATCATGTTATATATCGATAAACGCTACACAGCGGAACGCAATAGCGATTAATTGAAGCTTCAATATCTTCGTTAAACATAAACATAATTGAAATGCTAATGGATAATGAATATATTATAATATAATAAAATAATTCAATTATTGCGAAACACCAATTTTAGTAGGTATTTATGTATTTTAATTAAATATCTGAACTTTCCCTTGGTTCTCTGCTGGGGCGTGACTATAAAATTGTGATCTGATAACCACAATAAAGAATAAAAGCGTTTTTGTTCATTTTAGGTATCGTTAAACCTTTGAAGTAAAATTAAAATTGCAAGAAATGTCGATAGTTTATCGATGACTTTATCGACATGGCTACAGCAAGGTGGGCCTCATTGTTAATCGTACACTAAACAAAAGTGGCAACAGTGACAGCTCGCTGAGACGGGATCTCTAATATCTCTATATATGTGACGTCCCACGGTCAAAGGTACCTTATGGCGGGTATGGAGTTATGCATACCCCAGTAATCTACAATAAATAAGCTATCGATAACACAAAAGATCAACCTTCTAGGTTGCGTAGTTACAGAGATATGATTTTTTGAAAATAATGTTGTGAAATTAGCAACTTTACGATAGAGAAGTTTTAAGTTTAGCCGCCTAAAAAACTATGTTCCTGAAGTAAGTTACATAGTTGACTACAAATAATAATACCTTATATATGTGAGATTAAAAAAATATTGCGACTTGTTCTGTAATGCAAATAGAAACTTTTGATATCGACTGATTTATGTGTATACTAGCCAATCTCTTGAAAATAAAGTTTTATTTCATTTTCACGATTGATTGCAATGAGCTCTCAAGATTTAAATTTTATCTATTAGAAAACGACACTGACAGACAGTTTAAGCAAAAAACAATACCGATTTAGAGGTGAAAATGTATTTTCTGACTTTTTCATATAAAATCACAAAATTGAATATTTTTACTTTTAATGTGACACACAATCAATTTTTCTGAGCACATATGAAAGAAATTCTGTCATTCAAATGAAATAAATCCTAAAACCCCAACTAAATACTATATTTAACCCCTTATGCCACTTTAAACTTACATAACAATAACAGTATTTGCTCCATACATTTACGAAAAGGTACCTTATGGAAATAAATCTAATAATACATCACTACAAAATATCAATCATATTACAGTTTATCTTTTATGAATAGAAAATATTAATTTACATTAAACTGCCCCAAATTTAATTAGTTCTTCGTCATAATAATCTTAAAAAAGACCAATAATTTGTATGTAATGAAAAGGTACCTTGTGATTAAGTTACATGATGAGGCATAATGATGATGGAACAGTTAGGATAAACTAATAATATTTTGGGGTTAAGATGGTATAAATCGTCTATTTCTTATCAATAATATATTTCGGTTGCTATTGAAGATAAGCGGCATTGAGGTTCAATGACCTCAGATATTCCATAAGGTAATGCGTCGGGTATTGGCATTTTTCAGCAAACCAATGGCTGATTTACTGCATGCGACCAAACCAAATGAAGATTATTCTAGTTAAGAAAGACTTGACGAGAGTAACTTTGGTATAATAGCAGGCTACTTGGATTTGTAATGTCGGTCGATGTACGGTTATAATATTTGCGAGGCGCCCCAACCAGAACTGAAATTATCAAATTAGTTTTGCAGAATGCTAATACAGTTCTCTACCAAACTTCTTTTCCCGTATTGACTAGTTTTTTTGGGAATTTTCAATCTTTTTTCCATAAGGTACCTTTTCTACTAAACTCTGAGACGACATTACTAGGCTTATAACTAACTTATAACAAAAATAAAAACAGGTAAACAAACGTTACGCATTAAGGTTTCAGATCACACAATAAAAAAAATTGAGCATTTTTCACCTCTTTACAAAACATTTCATATCTCCGAAACTAGAAACCCTCATAAGGTACCTTTTTCCGTGGAACGTCACATATTAAATCTATGGCCGCGGCTATTCGTCAATGGACGCAGTTGCATAGAAAATATAGGAGGCGAATTATTGCGATTCGATTCGATTCGCCTCGGCGAGTCTAGTGGACGCCAGCCTTTATAGCCCAGGAGCTCAAAAGTCACGCTGTTTCAAAATATCTGCTCATATTTTTTTTTAAGAATTAATTTCGACGTATGTTTACAAAGTTTTCAAGCGTACCGTTAAATTAAATTCCTTACCAATTCTAATTAAAAGTTTCATAGTTCCACAGTAGACGTAGCTGATCGAATTGTCGTCCCTTTACGTCCCTATTGTTAGTTAAGATGGGTGCAGGACAAATTGGAGGAATTGCTACATTGCGTAAATTTTCCTGTTTTAAATACCTATTTAACCCTTAACTAGGCTGACAGTTCAAAAATTTCAATCTTACTCATCGAGAATAGAACACATGTTTGAAGTACCGTATGTGGGAAATATATATCCCAGTCTGGTAAAGGGTTAAATAATTACAAGAAAAGTTTGTAGTCACGGTATTTTGAGCTAAAGTGAAGTTATTTTCGAATAGTTCAAATAATAGCTCCTCTGCTACGACTTTGAACTTTTTGATTGCCTACTTAAGTTATAAGTTTTAATTATGTTAAGTGTAAGTTTTAATTACGAATTCTCCATACCTACTGTTTCGTTTTTTGCAGTGGATTTCGATTTTAATAATGCCGCTGGTTTCGTTGGCAGGCCTGCCACAAGTCTTGATGGACAATTTGTTGTAAGTTGGTTATCACCACTATGTACTTACTGAAAATTAGGTAAAGCTATATATATATCTTTTACTAGTACCAAAAACCTATTTGAGGTAAGGTGGGCTTCGGATATGTTAATTTTCTATCGTGATATATATATGTAGCTTAAATGTACCTACATAGTTACATTACAGTTACACAATTGTACAAGCACAAAACAAATTAAAAGTTTTAGAATGCTTGATAAGCTTCAGTGAGCCAATAATTAATATAATGGTTCGAGCCGTTCATCGCAATCCATTATAATTTATAAATTTACCCCCGGCCTCTTAACTCCTATGTATATAGCTACATTGCCATCTCAATCTAACGACATGCATTCATAGGCGCAGGGCGCAGATAAACAGTACTGTGTACAGTTGTGTACACAACTAAAAGAAGAGACGCTTTCCACATAGATTTTTGTACATTGACCTTTTGCTACCTCTATAATACGCGCCTAATTATATTGCTGTCCCGCCTATGATGCCGGTTACAATAATGTCACAGTATATTTTTTAAGCGCGTGCAATAGAGAAAGCAACAGGCGGGTCAACGTACAAAATCTATGTGGAAAGCGTCTCTTCTTTACACATAGGTACCTGCAGGAGAGATAGACGGGTAGGAATGTATACTTATGAGCTTGCGTAAAGAACATACTTTGTACTTATATATTTTTCGTAGGTAGGTAACTAATTAATAAGTATTAACTTTCCCTTCCCTTTTCTTCCAAACCGAAGCTTAGAAGGCTTAGAGGACCCCGAGGACCATAAAAATTGTAAATAAATAGTATATATATTTGGGTCAAAGCAATTACGTTTACGTCTCTCCTGTAGACTTACCCAAAGTTTTCTGATTGAACCCCTCTACTAGCTAATTAGCTATTAACTGTTCAATTTGTGTTTAAAACCCTCTGTGACCCTATTGGAAGGTTGAACACATTAAAGTTTGTTCCTTCTTTCGTAAAGTCAAATGAAGTCATACCATGCCGTCACACGACGGTCAGGGCTATCAGCACCGCTGCTTTCTGGGCATCTACTGTTTAGAGTTTTTAGAGGAACCTCGACACGAGAGAAGAAGAAGAAGATCATGCCGTCAATTCTCGATTTTTTTCGCCGAAGATAATTCATTTCTTTTATTTATTGCATTTTATTCATGGTATATACAGATAATATTTTAAATTAAATTAAACAGCATGGACCCTGAATAGGGTATGGCAAGTTAACCTTAATTCGCTAAACACTTAAAATTACCTTACAAAACATATTATCTATTGCTTAATATCTAGTTAGTTTTGCAATCACAGTAAATAGTAATTACTAACATATACCACTGAAGCCAAGTGTTACTCGCCAGGTGTATTACTTTTCCCAATCCTTGCTGTTCTGCGCGGGGGCGCTCCTGGAGCCGCACATGGTGCTGACGCCCGCCGTGTGCGTCTATGGAGAGGACTTTATGTTCAATGTCTACGGCGGCTCGCACAGATTTCAAATGGGCGTTGGCACGAAAAGACAAGTTGAAAACATTTGTATACATAGATGTAAGTATCTTGAAAAAAAATAGTTTTATTCAATTTAGTGTAATTGTATTCCTTACCAGGCAAAGGGTGGATGCCACCCACATAGTGTATCTGTCGCAGGCATTTTGTAGTCAGTTTTTAACTCTAAATCCCCTAAGAGGACAAGTATTTAAACTTAAAGGGAACTTTGAAGACTACGCAAAGTCCCTAGTCGAACGAGCGAGAGAAGCGAAGCGAAGTTCTTACATTCGACTTGGATCCCGCGGCTGGCTAGCGGCACGTCCCGGCATTTCGATGTTTTTAAGCTGAACTGTCAGAAGATAGTTTGATACTCAAGAACTTAAGTAAATTTGATCTAATTTAAATGAAATTGGGTAAACGTGTAGTTGAGGGCATTATATTTTAGTCATTAAATTATGAGCAGACTCGATCAAGGGATTATTGAGGTAGAAGAGCTTAGAAGGCCAAAAAGCTGTTTGTGAGAGGTCTTGCTATTCTGGTCATTTTGTTTGCAAAAAACATGGTCGAATTTAGTATCAAATGAAAGTGCTCGGTTTGCACTTTTATAATATCGATTTTAAATTTACCATTTTTAAATAATTAGCAAGATAAAAATAAAATAATGTAAACATAATATAGGTATTGGTATTTGACATTTGACAGGAAATATTTCGGCTTAGCACAGATACAGTTTATTTTAATCTCTATGATTTCTATGATAACTTAAATCCAGGGGAGGGACAGTCGTATATAAAGCACTTTATTCGAAAAAATAGCGACATCTACTTGACGCTAAACTTTTTTTTTAAATATGGCTTCACTTTATTCAGTCAGAACGTCTTAAAAGTATCCAGGGCATGGATCAAACAAATAAATATTTGTTGAATAGATTATTTATGGCCATCGTTGCCATGGAGGCGATTGTCACAAAAAAACAACTTTGTCAAATAAAACTCAAAATATTATAACACCCCATTTATTGTCTGTACTACGACATAATTCAGATAAATAAAAATACTTTCAGTTTTACAATGTCAAAAGAAACAAAGTTTTCATACGCCATCACAGTTGTTGAGAACTTTATTACCAAAAAATTTAAAATATATTTGGCGGGTAGATTCACAACCTGCTGCGTGTAATTGTGTTTCGTGGTCAATTGTGTGTTATTCCAGCCGTGTATGATAAGTAATTTATTTACATCAACAGTCAAGTTAAAAGTACCTAATCTGTTTTCGTGTATTAGTAAATAGAGGAAAGTTGCAAGCCTTACTTTCTTAAATTAAAAATTTTAACACTTACAGCCTTGTATATTTTAGAAACTTGCAAATTTGTTCGAAAACATAATGATCTTTTTGATGAAAATAAATACTAAAGTTCAGAAACATATAACTTGCGCCACCGAAATAGAACCTTTGTGAGTGCCCCTGTTACGCTGCAAATGTACAATAAAGGTCCGCATGCAATGTCTATAAAAATCTTTAATAAAATTCCCCAACATATCTCAAACGAATTAGATACGAGCCTTAATTCACAACTTTTATAAAAAAACTAAAGTCCTACTTATTGCATTTATGCCCATACTCCATGCAGGATTTCTTCGAAGATCAAGCTAAGCCTCGATTATGTGATGTGATGTAGGTATAATGTGATGAGTGCAATATAGAACTTGTATAATAATGATAAATGTTAAGATAGTCTTCCTTTTGTAGTTGTAAGCCAATATTCACCCACTGGGTAAGAATATGTACATGTAAAATGCTACACCCTAGTAGGGTCCATGTTTGTACTTATTAGACATTTAACACCTATGTAAAATACCATGGATGCATTGAATAAATGATTAAATGATTAAATATCCTGAAGGCCTTTCTTCAAAGTCAAAGTTTTTTACGTTCGCAACATACTTCTCTTAGACGCTATTTATGCCCCCCCCCCCCCCCCCTGATATTGACTTTGATATTTCTGGTTAAGAATTACAGATGGCATTTCAAAATGGATGCAAAAAAGTTCTACGAGAGGGCTCTCTTTGTCCTATATATTATACATACTACTCTGCTTAAATCTATCAGTCAAGGGCTCCACAGACCTTGCAATAAATCCAGGCGATTTTTGATCCATTCAATCCATTGCCGCCTATAGTGCGACATAATAAAATAGTAGAAATTAAATAAAATGGAACTCAAAAATGACCATACTAAATTGTTGCCATGTGTAAGCATTTTACATGCATTTTACGTCAAAAATGTGACAGTTACGTAGAAAGTGGTGCCCTCATTTATTTTCTACTATAGTTGGTCAAGCAGATCTTGTCAGTAGAAAAAGGCGGCAAATTTGAAAACCATAGGCGCGAAGGAATATCGTCCCATGGAAAATATTAATTTCGCGCCTTTTTCTACTGACAACATTTGCTTGACCAACTATATTTTATGTCGCACTATATGAGTACCTAAGTAGGTGCAACAAAGTCAATCGCTCTATAATAAAATTTATGGTAAACTGCGAGTTCTCAGTTCGGGGCGAACTACTAGTTATGAACTTATGAGTAAAGTGTTCCGTTTTCGTTATAAACCACCGAAATTACTGGTGAAGTGAATTCAAACGACTGCCGAAGAAACATTATTGGATTTAGAAGCTGTTGTGAATGAAGATCATAAAATAATATTTTCAGGGATCGATATAATGTTTTGTAGGAGATTGGGAGCTAAAACCTGTATATGGTAGACGATACACCTACTATTATGTGGGTGGCATATCACCCAAAATCTTTACTTTTTAACATATCATAAGTGAGGGTTTCTTTTTATTTTTTGCCATTTTTATATATTGTGACCTTTTTTGCCACTTTTGTGTTATTTCTACTCAGAATCACGAGCTTTTTCGATCCTAATGGGATAAAAAGATGTCCTTGAGTTTTATCCTATTGTGTTACCATTTTCCCATATAGGTAGGTACTTTGTATGGCGGTAACAAAAAGGAAAGTTTGAAAAATGTATGGAAATTTTAGGACACTTTTTTCTCCTATAAGGATGAAAAGGGCTCGCGATCCTGACTAGAAATAACACAAAAGTGGCAATTAAAGTCACAATATACAGGGTGATTCATGAGACGTGAGCAGGACTAATCCTGCACACTCAGTAACTGATAATTGATCGATCACCGTCGTATTTAGGTGAAACAACCACACTTTTTCCTATTTTTTTAACTTTTTGGTGAGGGCAAATTTAATTCTCTGCAATCATGGTTACCCTACAAGACCTAATTATTAAACATAAAACCTCTTTAAAGTCTTTAACCGTAATGACACCATTTTGATTACGAAGAAAATAAATTGTCAAACTTGAGTGAGATACGAGTTTTCAAAAGTAACCAGACCGTGATGACCTGATGACATTCAATTTGACACAGAATATCGATAGTTTGGTATTCTAATTTTAGGGTGACCATGCATGTCGTAAATAAATTAATAACTTTTTTTTCAACACGACTAGAGAATTAACGTTAACCTCATTAATACTGATACGAAACAATTGCTTATAATTTACGAAATGCTCAGTGTTAGTCCTGCTCACGTCTCCTGAATCACCCTGTATAAAAATGGCAAAAAATAAAAGAAACGCTCAAATAAATATACTTTTTACTCAGCTTACAACCACTCAGGGCGATGGGAACACTGTGTGACCGACAACATAGCACTGCTCGTGCTAAATAGTCAGTTTGCGATGCGCCAATACGAGCCGAACACAGAGTACATCATGAACAGGTTGCGCTATGGTGTTAGCATGGAGGCTTTGGTGGAGAAGAAAGCGGATATCAAGTGCCGATACTTCGGGTGGGGTAGTCGGAGGAACGTAAGTGTTTATATAGGTACTTACGATTATATCGATTCGTTTTGGAAAGGATAATGTCAATTAAGCTAATAACACAGAATAAGTAATATTACTACCGTACAGAAAGGAAACTTCCTACAAAACCGAAGTTTGACAGCGGTTCAGGGTCGAATCATGATGTCCCTTTCTAATATATGGCACTATCCCTTTCGGCTATTTAGGCTTGTCAAAATTCAAGCCATTATCTTATCTGTAGTCGTGCACGCAAAGGGACGTCAAGTTGTGTCAACCCTAATAATTGTTCGGAGCAATGCTGAGCCGAACGGAGCCGAGTTTGCCCGATGTCAAGAGTTTCGCACCCCTGCTACCTAAAAATCCGGTTTAACTCACGTGTTTTAGTCACTCGTGGTACATGTTTCGAAGAGCCTAGGTCTCCATTTTCAAGCCCTAACTAACAGTCCTAAATACTTAACCCTTTTTCAGGCTAAGGGATATATATTTCCCACATACGACACTTCAAACATGTGTTCTATTTTCGATTAGTAAGACTGACATTCAATTGTCATTTTTGAAGTTTCAGCCTGGTAAAGGGTTAATTCCTTCGGCGGAATTCCAGTGCGTGTTGTGAGGATTTATTCCATCCATAAATGGTATTTGTTTGTTAACAAACGGAATGCTAACACCGGCTTATTTATCTTAGGCAAATATATGTCGGTACGCATAGATACGTCAGCGGTGGTAGGTTCAAGTGTGACGTGCAATGTAAAGTTGGTAAAAAATAATTCAAGCGATCCTTGTAAGTAATATATACATATAAGTACCGTATTTTGTGGGTAGAAAATAACAAAAACCTATAGCCTAACCTGACTTCGAATACTCGAAATTCACATTGATGTGTTCAAGTCTTGGACGGCGGATCGTTCTTACTGATCCAGCAGCCTTAGCACGAGTGCGCCGCGACAGTATCTTGCGCGTAATAATAGAGTATAGACTTATAGAGTCTTTCTAGAGAATAAGGTGGGTAGTCTATTCGCACGAGTGTGTGTGATACTAAGCTGTTTCGGCGCATAAGTGTAGCGTGTATAACTTGTTTTTTATTTAGCTTGGACCGCGCATAATATAGACTTTTCTTATTAGATGTTACTCTAGGTACCTACTCTATGTACATACATAGAACGCTCATAGCCAAACAGCACCTATTTTCGATTGCCTGTTGATGTCACTCATATTGCATCATCATCATCTTTTGATCTCAACTTTTGGGATTAGCTATTAGGCGGGTAGAAAGGATGTTTATGTATTGTTACGTTTAAAATCATCAAACTAACTTTTACATATTTTCAGGGCTTTCTGCTACCTTTGTTAACAAATATGCGTATGGTGGACGTCAAAATTATGAACAACTGTGAAGAAATGTGGAATACTGGCAGCAGATTTCTATGCTTGAGCCAACCAAATTGCATAGTAAGATATCAGAGTTATTAAATAGGTGATTTTACTTTTTAAGTAGGATGCCTATTGCCTACGCGCATTACCTATCTTATCGTTTTCAAAAAATATCTAAGCAATCTAAGCATATTATATTATTGCTGCATTATTGACTGGTTGCCTTTTTTACGTAATTTACGTTACGTTAACATTTTTACAGAATGACAAGTTTGGAGCATTGTGTCCGGTGAGTGCGGTTCTTTTATCCCAATCTCTGATACATTTGGCTACAGAAACGAATTTGTTTAAAAATGTAATTTTAGGGCAAAGATACCCATGGAGGCACTAGGCAGAGCTGGTTCGTTTGACGGTATTCAGCGCTAATCACGACACGTGGTCGTTAGCATCTATGAAACAGTTTTGCTACACCAGGAAACCCATGTTATCGGCTACTACGTAGCGCTATTACGACCGTAGCTCAGCGGTGAATGCGTTAAAAACTTACAGGCCAATTCTTGTTTTAGTTATTAGACCCGTTTCCAATATGATACTGATTGATCTCTGTTTCAAAAGTATGAATCTAAGATATACCTGGATCTGGCATGAGTGGTGGGGGTAACTGACAGAACGGGATAGTCTTATGTATCTTTCAGTAGGAGTAGCAGCGAAAGAGCTATTATTGTTTGTCCTTGTCACAGTCTCACATTTTATTTGTTCCCCACCTTTTTTTAGTATGGATAATGGTGGGCAACAAATGAATTCGACCAATCACGGTGTCGCATTTGCGTATGTTTTGTCCCTCACGGAGGCACGCTTATACCACTTCTATACGATCCTAATACCTTCTATGTTCAAAAGTGACGTTTTTGGTTAAAGGAATG
This sequence comes from Cydia splendana, assembly GCF_910591565.1. NCBI lineage: Eukaryota > Metazoa > Arthropoda > Insecta > Lepidoptera > Tortricidae > Cydia > Cydia splendana. Next base: position 10,763,460 of record NC_085974.1, read on the forward strand.
TCACTTTTGACACTGACTGATCAGTATCATATCAAGTAGAGTTAGACCAAGACAAGTCTGGAACGATTTTGATAGCACACGCAGTGCAAGTGTTATTTTAAACGTCACTTACTGTACTTACTGTACTTGCACTTTTTTGCAATGGTAAACCAAATTGCACAGGTCGAACCTGGGTATGAATGGTATGTCTATTAACGTTTCGAAAAACTAATTGGTTCCTAATTATTGAAAAATACAGAAGAATAAAAAAAAAATGTTTTTTTTCGGCTATATTCGTTTTTGTCGGAAGTATTGTAACTGAAATTTGTATTGTGTTTTTTTCGAAATAACGAGCCGTTTTGAAATTTTCCCGTATTTTTCCGGGTTTTTTCAACGCCGACGCGAAAATGTTTGGCAAAGGTAACGTGTAAAGCCCCCTCCAGACTATCCGCGTGAATCGCGGGCGAAGCCGCGATTCACGCGCATAGTCTGGAGGGGGCTTAACAACAATGTGTCGTGATTCATGATTAGCGATGAATGGTAGTCAAATGTTTATTCAAGTAATTTGTAATCCTAAATAAGTAGTCTCGTGTACGTGTAGAGGTTTTTGTGTTCACAAGTACATAGTTAGTTTTTAGTATTTGATTCTAATGATTTGTCTGCTGTTGTCATTAGATACATACACCATATTGTTTAACTAAGACCATTGAAAACCGTAATGTAGGTACATAAGGTGTCATTCTATGGAACTTGCTAACTATGTAAACAAACCGCCATACTGAAATCATGATTTAGTGACAGATTCAATATGGTGGTTTGTTTACATAGTTAGCAAGTTCTATATAATAATACTTTCAACCAGTTGATCGATTTTAGCAACTAAATAAAATACTCGCCACTTGACTAAATGACTAACGCAGTCCGAACGACTCCTATTTTTCAAACGTTTAAAAACACAGTCATGCTCTTGTAGAGCACGGATATTAAATGCTCTCGGGCACGGAGAGCTATCTCCGAATCAAGCGATAAGCAATGAGCGATAAGTGGTATATGTATATGCGATTTCATGACGAAACTTGACATTTAGTTTTTTATGTCAGAGGTGGAGGTAATCCTCATTGGATACTGCCGGCCCGGTATCCGGCAGCATGCCCGACTTGGCTGCGTTGGAGATTTTTCTCCCAGCCGCCTACGGACTAAACCCCTCCACCCCACCCTGTATAAACGTGTTTTGCTGCCAGAAACTCGACGCTATCGGTTGCTGTGCTATCCTTATTACTTGAGTCAAGTAACTACCTACCTATCTGGCAGATGTTCATATTTTTGTATGGGATTTTGAACAGCGCGTCAAGCGGGCCGTTTTGAAAACTCTAAATCCCATACAAACGCGTACGTCACATCACGTAATCGATTATTTTCGCTGCACCCGTATAGGTGATTTTTTTTCAGTAGGTACTTTAGACTCAAATAAGAAATACGGGATATACTTATTTTGTACCAGAGTCGTTAAATTTCATTGTATATTGTCCACTGAAGTGACCTTTATCTAAAATGTGTTTGCAGCTTATGCTGCCTGTCTCAAGTGGAATAAAAAAACCGGACACGAGTCGGACTCGCCCATCGAGGGTTCCGTACTTTTTAGTATTTGTTGTTATAGCGGCAGGGTGGATTTCAGCACAAAAAATTTCACCATACAAAAAATTATTTTTTTTAAATGTTTAATTTAACACGATTCTAGCTGGGTAAAGTAATGGGGGGCTGTATATTGAAGATATGTATGGTATTTATACAATCATTTGTGCCTTATATTTGAAGTTATCGCTTTCGGAAAATAAAAACGCAAGATGGTGATGACAACCATGGTATGGTAATGACTCTTTTATAGACGGTAATGACACTGCATGTACGGTAATGACGATTTGGGAACTAATTTACATATGTATTAAAAACGTATTAAAAAAACAAAAACTTTTTTTAATTGTAAGACTTTAGAACTTTAATAAACATTACAAATAACATGTTTTTGAACATAAGACTAGCTACATAAATTATTTTTAGAATATTATAAAAAATACATTTTATTCATATAAATAAATATATAACAAGTATTTTAATTGTATAATTTTAAATAATTTAAGTTCCAAAATAGGCAATTTATGTATTCATTTATTTTTTTGGGTTTTTTCAATGTTAAATCATATTAACAATATTGAACTCTTATTATCAGTTTAAACCCGCATCTTCTTTTATCTACTGCATAACTTGGTATTTATGTCATATTATAAAATTACTGGCTTACCAATGAGCTTAATCTTTATGATATATTACTTTTTTTTGATAGTTTGATTCATATTGCACAAGTTTGTATTTTTGTTGTTTTATTAATTAACTTTAAAATTAGCTATAATGATTTAAATATATATATATGTTGTTTAATAGCTAAACATTAATATATAATCAGCGTTTTATAAGTTACAAGACCCCTACTTGTAATGCATGTCATAAGTTACAAAATGTTAGGTATTGGGTCCGGTGACTACCCAATGGTATAATTATTAATTGTTGTAATTATATACATCAATTAATATAATATTATCAAAAAACATAAAGCCATCACGATAGTGAGCCAGTACCGTAGCCTATGGTCGCTTAAAACTTAATATATGTTGCTTGTTTAAATGCTTTGTTTTAACACGACTAACATGCAATTACAGACTCTAAGTTGCACGATTTACATTATTAGATTATAAAAAAAAAAACATTTGTATGTTCTAAGTTCTAAATGACCTAAATTTTGCCTACTTCAGTCAAAATGTTAATTAATAACTAAGCATCCTCTAGTGTGAAAGAAATAGTTATATCTTCTTCTACATTTATTCTACATTTATAAGGTAGACATTATATAGTGTTAGAAGACATAGAGAACGTTTTTCAAACATACAGCTTAATTTCATAATGAATTATAGCAAAATAACTAGAAAAGTTTCTGAGAACCGTCATCACCATACACATGAAATCATCACCGGTCGTCATTTTTTCCCGGTGATGATGGGTATGGTGTTGACGATTTGAGAGTTTCTTGTTTTTATTTCTAGAATACGAATAATAGTAGTTAATGTCTATGCTACACAATAAACTTCATGTAGTTTGCCATTCATTTCAGTAATTATTTCTAATATATCATTTGTAACTTTTTTAAACCAAAGCATAACGGTGATGATGCTCTGTTGTGACAAACTACGTTTTACAAATTTGTTCGTAATATTTCTCACGATTCAGTGATATGACTTTATAGTGAAATCATTTTTGGCATTCTATACTAAAGTGAAAAATAGGCCAAGGACCTTTAGCGGTATTTCGTTGTTCATACACCGAGATAAGCTCACATTGACATTACCATGACGGTGTTGACGAATATTCGTGACAAAACTTTAAATATTTTTAAATGTACTTTCTCAGTGAAGGAATTATTGCATATTTTTTCACGTGTTAAACAACAACATGGAAAAGATATAAGTAAAAGAAAAATCGCAATCGTACGATAGGTATGCTATAATTTTCACTGCAAACAAAAAGGTTCAGATTTTTCCGGTCGACGGTGATGATTTTAGACACATAAAACATTTTATATAAAAAAAACTATTAAGTTATTGGAGATGGTAATTGAAGGAACATGAAGATAATAGTTCTTAAAAACATATAAAAAAGTTGCAACTCGCACAACCTACTAGTTTTTTTTATAAAGACCGAACCATAAGTTTTCGCTGGATTTTGAAATCCACCCGGCAACAGAAATACATCATCTATGAAAATTTCAACTGCCTAGCTATCACGGTTCATGAGATACAGCCTGGTGACAGACGGACAGACGGACGTACGGACGGACGGACGGACGGACGGACAGCGGAGTCTTAGTAATAGGGTCCCGTTTTTACCCTTTGGGTACGGAACCCTAAAATGGTAAAATCGAATCGCCATTTCCATTTTCAGGATGATTTAGGCTCAGTGGTCGAATGCGACGGTTACATCCAGGGCATGATGACCTCCGAACTCATCGACCGGCCCTGCGGCGTGGGATTTCTGGACATCTCGAAGTACATGAAATTCCTGGAATGCGCGGTTGACGACTCCCGCGATGCCATTAATACAATGCCGCCGGTAATGCCGGTGCCGATGGTGGCGCAAAACGCTGAACTCGCTGAAGAAGCGGGTGAGCATGGTTTTCAATCTATGGGCGCTTAGTTTTCAATTGTCAGTAGTCAGTAGTTCTCATGTCTATAACGGTCACAACAGTTTTGTTATGATCTTGTGATGGAGTGTGAATTCAACTTTAATTCCTGTGCGCTTTTGAAGACACCCGCGACCCCATTTAGTGCGCGAGAAACTCCAGAAAACCCAGGTTAGCATAATTTTCAATCAAACCTAATATTTTTAAAAATCAATTATCTTAAGAACGAGCCTAAACTCAATGAAGTGTTGATCTCATCATCAGATTATCATAATAACGGTGCCAATTTCTAATACATATCTACTACGTAAACAAAGCGGTACTGTAGAAACATTAAGAAAAATGCCATAAAATAAATATTGTCAAGGTAGGAAGTACTTCTGGATTAATAGACGTAAACATGTAACGGTCGCCGACGGCCAACTTGAAGCGATCGGATAGTATTATGTAATGATAAATATAAGACATTCATTCTAAGTTGTACGTCAACAGGTGAAAAAGAGACCACCTTGGTGCCAGAGGAGACTCATGAACCGGGTGATGCAAGAATGGGAAAATCCGACGAATATTAACTTGGCAGTAGTCTGTTCCAATTGGAACCTTAAGGTACGAGTATACCTAATAGGTATTCGGAGGTACCTGCGAGCTTTTGTATGTAGGTATTTTATGGAGAACATCGTACAATTTTTTAACACGTATTAATAAATACTCTGCTCTACCACGTTTTTAATGATTTAATTACAACACACAACAAGGTACCTATACAAGGATGGCCGCAACGACGAAAGAAATAATAAAAAATAAAATCACGTTATAAGGTAAATATTTGTATTATATTAAATCATGACTCATGAGTCATATTATGAATTAAATATAGCTGTCGACTACCCTTGCCCACCTTACATGTGTCAAAAATATTACCTACACTACAAGTAAAACATATTTTTTTTGGAAGTTTAGCACATTAATTTACCTATTTTTTATAATTGTAGTTTAACATGTTCTTGTTCTTCAATTATTTTTTTAAATTAAGTCCAACAAAAAAAGATTTGAAGGAAGCTGTCATGCATAGGAACCATCATTCAACGCGAGAGGTAATATACAGGGGGGCGATTTTTGAATTTCGATTGCTCGATTTCGTCACTCGAAAATCGGTGGAAAACGGTGAAATGTTAATTTTTGAAATACGAGCGATAGAAATTTGAAATCAATTGGTATTGACCACTCGTTATCAATTCTATTAGTAGAATTTAAATGCCTAGTAGTGGAGATATTATTGAACGAAATACACGAAATCGAGCGCTCGAAATTCAAAAATCGCCCCCCAGAGCCCAGAATTTTCACGGCAAAACAAAAAACCTTCGAGCAACACGGAAGGGAGGCGGCATTCGCACTATTTCCCCTCTGCCGAGGTACAAGATTAGCGCGTCAATCTAATCTAGCGCGGGTAATAAAACTAGTTGCACTTGGATTTTTCACTAGACCGAGTCCAGATGCGCGCGTGAACACTGCTGCACAAAAATGCCTGTTTGCTCGGTTTTTTGTTATAAAAAGAGGTCGGGGACATCAAATTTACAAAAAGAAAGTGTTACATTTCACATGTAATAATTTTTTTTACATATCATACGTTTAATTACATTCAAACACAATTATTATATTTTAGTCTCATGTAATTGTTGGATTTATCGATTTTGCTCGCTCAGTACAAATTGCGGATCGATCGAGCGACAAATCCGACTTCTCATCTCTCAAAATATACAACAACATACTTCAACGAAAATGTGTTAGTGTGCGTGTTGTGACACTTGTCACTCGTCCGTACACAAAAAGAGATCGAGGTTTGCAAGATTTGTCTTTGACGTGTGTCATTTTCTATGTATTAGTGTCGTCATTACAGATTGGATTTTGTATGTAAGTGTGTGAGAAGTGCGACTGTGTGCACCTTTCCCCCCGCGAAAAATGGCAGAAAGATTTGTACGGTGAGATATCGCTTGGGCCCCTCCCTTCCGATGTGTCGGAAGCCGGTGTTGCTCGAAGCAAAAGACTGTCGCAATCTTGTTAGAGTTAGAAACATTTTTTATCGATATCGATAGTTGGGTAATAGAAGAAAAAGACGGTCAACCAAATAAAAACAATATTTCAAAAAAATAAAATTGTGAGGTTTGTATAAAATTATATAGAAACAGATAGAATTAGTATACATAATGTAATAGTATACATAAATGGCTTTATAGTGATAAACTAAACTGTTTCCAGAGAAGGTTGAGAAATTAATGATTATCTACTCCTAATAGCTAGTCCTATCAATATCATATCACAAATCGAATTTATAACGTCACTGACTGCTATGTGTACTCATGTAGATTTCCAAGAAGAAATTGTACCTATGTTTCTATATAATTTTTAAAAACCTCACGTAAATTTTCTTATTAAGTACTTTTTTTAATTGGTAGGCTGTTTTTATCTTCTATTACCCAACTATCGATATCGATAAAAAAATGTTTCTAACTCTAGCAAGATTGCGCAAGTCTTTTGTTTTGCCGTGAAAATTCCGGGCTCTAGTAATATATGAAGTACCAACATTTTTTTTTATTATGGTACTAAACAAGGAGGTAAAACTTAAACAATCAATTGGAAACGTAATATACTTATAATACATAATTATAAATAACACTCAACGTTCTCACTTGTCCACATAACACGAGTACTTAATTTAATTACAAAAACATTATTTTTTTCTGGAAAACTCCGGCTAAGCTAGGCGCACCCACACGGGCTGAAATTATCAGAAATTAAGTATATATTAATACCCGTATTTATACTCTACTGTACCTAAGAATATCTATATACTCTATAGTCACGTTTTTGTATGGTGTCAATATTCCTTGACCAGAGAGATTTCCGGGGCTTAATTTCTGATAATTTCAGCTCATGCTCTTTTATGAATTCAAGTTACATTAGAATAGGGAGGTATTTAAAAAAAACTGGAGTTAGTCCCATACCCAAAAAAAATATTACATTTAACATTAGGTATATGTATTTAAAGATTTGAGAGTGATAATTAATGATATCACAATTGAATGACGCATTGGGAATTATTCTACCATTTTATAGTAGGTTACTCAATCGGTTCGTATCCATTCTGTTAATACTACCCAATTTTTTGATATTTTTCTGTTAGTAAAATCTACTTTAACATTGCATAGAAAATGGTTATATGTACTAACATTCCATCCATATACTCGTATGCCCATTCCACCATTTTCGTCCTACCGACAAAAACTCACTCATTCACTCCTTCAGATTAAAAGTAGGAGGAGAAAGATCTCCAGGTGTTCATACAAAAAAACTAATTCTAGGCATTTAAGAGTTAAACTTTCTAACGCCAAATGCACGGTTTTAATACATAGGTAATCAGATCACATACAGATGTAGTGCATAATTGTTTTCCTTCGTATTTTCTCGGAAACGTTCGTATTTGTCATGCTACTTCAGTCAACGTCAGTAATTTTTGTACCGAGATTGACTGGAATAGCAAGACACGCTCGTACGTTTCCGTAAAAATACGAAGGAAAACAATTATGCTAGTACCTACATCTGTAATCGCCTATAACTACGTCATGTAAGTATTATTTTATAATACCTAATTATAGCTCAATAATGACGTAGACGTGACGAGAAGTATAATGAGTTGTTAGAATTCGCAAACAGTCGTTCTTTCTTTGACAAAATATCTTTGAGAGCCGGAGCATATCACAGCTCGAAGGGCATTCTAAAAACTCAATCAATATATTTAAAAGTGTCATTCTATAGAACCTTGCTAAATATGTAAACAAAAGTCACTAGAGTCAGACCAAGAAAAGTTTGCAGCGGATTTGATAGCCCACGCAGTGCAAGTATTATTTTAAACGTCAAACTTCTATGAAATTATGACGTATAAATAACACTGGCACTGCGAGGGCTATCAAAATCGCTGCAGACTTTTAGTAGCTTAACTCTAGTAAATTCATCATTCAGAGACAATTTCAATATCGCGGTTTGTTTACATAGTTAGTACGTAAGTTCCATAGAACACACTTCCAATTCCACAAGAACTTTAGTATGTCAGTTGACATCCAAAACAAACTAACAAATCTGTTGCAAGTACAGTGGAGTTCACAAACATATCTTTTCAAGCCAACGTTCAAAAAATATATTTACACGCCTCTCAGACACTGACAATAAGGTCATTAAGGTCAATTCAATATATATTTTTGGAACGTTGGCTTGTATAGATGTTTGTGAATTCGATCGTACTCTTGTGAACCCCCAAGTAGCTTTGTTATTAAAGAAGATATTTATTAACTCACAATTATAGACGGGGTCTATCTGGAATTTATTTTATTACCTTTATGTACCGACTTTTCGACACAGGTTTCACTGGTCGAGGTCGCGGCTAACCAGACCCGTTTATAAATGTGAGTTAATTTAATATGTGTTCAAAACGCGAAAGTTTTAAATATTAATAAGAAGATATTTGTTACTTAGTGTTTTGGTTGTCCACCGACCATATGACTACACCATTTTGGTTAGTCGTCTCTCCTCGTTATTCTTATTTGGTGACCTCGTATGGGAAACAGTAGCAGCTCCATCTTGAGTGGTCCAACTTCGTCCGCGTCGATTTTGTATGATCTGATGATCGTCGACAAGATGCTCTTGAGTATTAACATTCCGTAATTGCGTCCTGAAAGGAAAGCAACTATTATAGTAAAGTATGCTGATATAGTGGCTAACTTAGAGCGTAGGCAGTCATTTGGATGCAAATTAAATTCTGAATCCGTTGCCCATTAGGCATAAACCGGTCCGGTGAAACGCGTAGGTCCGCTGGTTGCTAAAGGCTGATTGATCAAACTCACCTATACAATTTCTAGGCCCGAAGCTGAAGGGCACAAAGGCCGCTCGGTGACGGTCAACAGAGCGCTCCGGCAAAAACCGGTCCGGGTCGAACTTGTCCGCGTCCGGGCCCCACACCGCCAGGGACCGGTGCATCGCAAATGAGCCGACGACTGTTCCTGTGCCTGCCGGCAGCGTGACGCCACTCCTCGCTATAACAATTATTATTTATTATTTGGAGCCTGTCGTGTCCCACTGCTGGCCAAAGCCCCCCCCTAATTTCTCCACAAATCTCTGTCCAGTGCTATGTCTAGGGTTGCCAGATGGTCGGGATTTGGCGGGATTAGCATGTGTTCCCGATTCCCGACAAAGTGAAAATTGACCCGAAAAACAGCTTCACGTTATAAAACAATAATTTCAAGTTCCGAACTGTCGTCAAGCGAGCGAAGTCGAGCGTATTGCCAATAATTTAAATATCGTTGTTTTTAATACAATTACTTTAATTTAAATTTTTTTTTCCCGACTTAAGTCCCAAAATCCCGAAAACAAAATATTTTTTCCCGATAATAGCGCCTTTCGATCTGGCAACCCTAGCTATGTCTGGCCACTCCATTAAGAAGGAGTCCAGTTCATCCTGCCATCGCTGGCAGGGTCTGCCAGATCTCCGATTTGAGTTTTCGGGCTCCCACTCAGAAGTGATTTTGCCCCACAACTCATTCGGCATTCGGCAGCCGTGACCAGCCTAGTACCATTTTAGCTTGGCCGCCTTCCGTTCCGAGCTACATCGACGATTTGGGTCTTGGAGCGTAACGTGGTGTTTCGGACTCGATCCACCAATTTGACGCCTAATATGCTACGCTCCATGGCTCGTTATTGGCAAACCTCGAGTCTGGACTTCTGAGCTTTAGTCAAAGACCAAGTCTGTGCACCGTAGGTTAGAACTTATAACAATAAATAAACTTATTCTCTCTCTGACTTGATTCAGGCTTAGAATATTGGAGGGAGCTATATAAAATTAGCATATTATCATATATAGGTATGTATATTTACTTACGAAGATAAACGTCTTTGTCGACGCTGCGGGCGATGATCGGTACAACAGTGTAAAGCCGCATGCTTTCTTTTATCACTCTTTCAAGATATATCATCTGTGGAATGTCTTCTTTGGTAGCACCGCGTTTGGAATCACCGAAAATTGCTCTTTGCCTGAAAATAAATCAGACGTTATCCAAAGTTTTGCCAAAAAATGGAATATCATAATTATCATATCATTATCCTTTATTTGCCCTACTGTTTTATGACAGAATTGTGTCCCGCTGACTCAGTACCTAAGGATACTTCGAATATGTTCACTACTTCAGTATACGAAGGTTTTCATACAATAAATTGTGTTTTCACCTAAATGGGTATTTATCAAATGGGGACTATGAGATCTTATGAACTCAATATCTCTCTTACAGAAAGGAAATGAATATGCAACTGACTCCTGCATATTAACTTCATAAGTTTAAGCGGTGGTCAACGTTAATCTCTATGATTATCTTCGATGTTTCCATCTACGTGAGCTCGTTCACTCCTATTTTAAACTAAGTATACATATGTACTTACTCTTCAATGACTTTTTCTTGCGCATCCTTATTCATACCCAGCAGCATCAGCGTGTAGGCGATGGTCAGCGCAGTGGTGTCATTGCCGGCGATCGTGATTGAATCGATGTGTTCACGAAGCTGCTCATTTGTGAACTCGATCTCTCTTCCGAACAGGAGATCCAGCACAGCTTTCAATTTACCATCTGTAATATGTAATGTGACGTATAAGATAGTTCCGGTCACGTTTCGGTAAAACACACACACAACTAACACTATTGACTTATTAATTATAATTAATTATAATGCTGTTTGCACATCTTAATACTTATACTTAGATACGAAACACTAAGGCGGCAATCACTAAACTTAAAAAAAAATCTTTGGAATACTAGACCTATCTACTATTTCATTGAAACCTGCAACTAGGTATTTGTTTGCAGTTTACTTATGTCACTCAGCGGTTAAGAGTAAATTGTATAACTTTTTTTGGACGTCAAATAGTAAACTTTTTGCTAAATTTGAAAAATGAGGCTTCACAAAAGCAATAATTAACCTACACCTACACTAAGAATTACAAGTTACAAGATCGTCTAAAACAGCGGGCCTACCGCGAACCACGTTCGACGTTTTGCCTCTCTATCACACTTACGTGCGAATTTACAAGTGCGACAGAGAGGCTACACGTCGAACGTGGTTCGCGGTAGGTCCTCAGATCCTGCGTTCGTAGAACTATTGTACCTATAATCTGTGTCCACTTGCCCAGGATGAGTAGGTAGGTAAGTATAAGGTCTCTAAGGACCTAGTGACATTAGTTACCTTTTGTGAATTCTTGCCACAAAGTTGGCTATTGACCCACAACTTCTAAAAGTGTAAGGTTAAGTTTTAGTGCACGTGCATTAAATGTCAAGTTTAAAACACCGGCAAAGGACACAACCTTTTCAAAACGTGCGGAACAAAACAAATATGTCCTCGCGATTTTATATTAGGTGCGTTGGATCAATAATTATTCATCATTGACGTCTACGGCTTGTAAATATTGTTGGATATTTGTCAATACATAATACATACTATGAGATCCGCAGTTTACGTAACTTTAACACTCCGAGAGGCAATTACCACGGAGATGGCCACTTATGGCAACTACGTTTTCCTATAAATCTGTTGTCGTATAAAGTTATGGTTATCGTTCATTGTTTACCAAACACTACGACTTTGTTGAAGCACTTCAACAGGGCTATTATTTTATTGATTGCCGAGTGTATCGCCAATGTAAGAGCAAGCTCTTGTAACGTGTTGTTTTTGCGGATGTGGGGGTCACATTTATGTTGGTTAGTCTGAGGCGATGCACTTGCAAACCGTTGACAATACAGGTCATGCTTCGGGGTCGAGGATAATTTACTAGCAAATAGACAATGTGAGAACAAATATCTTAGGAGCATTTTATACTAAGTGTCACTTTAAGATTTTCAGGAAGTAAAATACTTAAACTAATCTAGGAGTAGGTGCTTGACATTGATCGTTTGAGTACACACCTGTGTTATTGTTGTGCTTGTTCTTGTCGTACTCCATACGTTTCTTTTTAACAACCTGTAACAACAAAAAATTTGGTGACCATTAATCATCACTATCATCCCATATAACCATTCCAGTCGCAGAATCACAAAGTGGTAACTAAATGTCAGATGTGTCGTAACAGAGTCCACACAATGTGTCTAGAATTGTTTCGAAACAAAGTGTCGTCGCCGTGTCTACACTTTTCCGTAACAAGGTGTCGACACATTTGTGTGCACTTTGCGTGCGGTTTGCGACTAAATCTGACAGCAAATTTGTGACAGCAAATGTCAATATAAAATACCTCTTGAAAACCAAGGTTTGTCAAACTACTATTAGTGTCTCGTGTGCTCGTAATTCTAGTAAGTCATCATGGGCAATGCAAATGATAATAATCGACCGAAACCATATAAACACCCAACACCCGTCAACCTTTTACAGAAAAGTTTTTAAAGAAATTCAATAAGCTACTTAGGTCAGGCAACGAATGCTCCAAAAGTTGTAGAGGGAAATGCTCGGAACACAAATTTTGACTCCGTAACTCGGTTTGACAAGTTAGGAGGTGAACATATCAAAAGTCCCCGGCCGTAGCCCTTGAGCGGGGGGGAGAGAGGGGGCTTTGAAGGTCCCATTTTCCCGTTTTTCGATTATATCTCGGAAACTATGCATCTCAGCGACATGGCCACTTATACAAAATGAAAGTTAATTTAATTTGTTACAAGTTTATTCAGTCAATTTTTTCGATATGTTGAATAGTTTTTGAGATATCCGCTCTTGAAAGTTTATTTAGGGCTCTCAATTTTATCTTGATATATCTATATCAGTGAAGGTGCTAGGCCGTGTTTGGTATCGTTTTCGTATAAATCTGGGGTGCTGAATCCATTTAAGATATCACATTGACACCATTCCACAAAATAAAAATAAATCTTTTTAGGGTTCCGTACCTCAAAAGGAAAAAACGGAACCCTTATAGGATCACTCGTGCGTCTGTATGTATGTCCGTCTGAATACACAAAATAGTTCTTTACCTATAGATGACAGGAAAACCTATTAGAAATGTGCAGTCAAGCGCGAGTCGGACTTAATGTACGGAACCCTTAATATGCGAGTCCGACTCGCACTTAGCCGGTTTTTTTGAAACTCTTCTTGACGCTTAACCGCTGAACCGATTTCGTTGAAATTTGGTATAGAAATAGTTTGCGTCCCGGAACAGGACATAGGATAGATCTTATAACCAAAATCATCTTTTGAAGGTGTGAAAAGTGGCGTGGAAATTTGTACGGGAAATCAATAACCGCTGAACCGATTTATATGAAATTTGGGATGGTCTACATCTTTGATTTAGTTAAAAATGATGAAAAAACATGACTTCAAACCTAAACTTAAACAGTATTAACTTCAAGAAGTCAATTCTGAATTCCCCCCTACACCTCATTTCACACCTTTAAAGGATGATTTTTGAGATAACTTATTATATCCTGTCTCGGGACTCAAAATATATGTGTACCAAATTTAAATTAAAACTGTTCAGCAGTTTAAGCGTGAAGAGGAGTTTAAAAGAAAGTATTTTAATAAGTTTATATGTTTTTACTTCGGAATGGTGTCAATGTGATACCTTAACTAAATTTGGTACTGCGAATTTATACGAAAACGATACCAAACATGGCCTCGTAGCTTTACTGTTGTAGAAGTCAAAATAAAATTGAGAGCCTTAAATTCTTATTACTTGGCCAAACTTGTGTAGAAGGAAAAGGTAAAATAAAAGTCTTCGGCAGGAATATAAGACACAAATATATTTTTTTTTGCGTTACTATTTCATTCATCAAATATAAACATACCTTGATTATACTATTCTAGTGAGATCCTCATAGATAAACAAAAACATTTACTTAAAAAATTACAAGGTCGAAATGTCACGGAACTTGTGAGAGTAATATGTGAAAAATATAAACTTTTATGACAAAAAAAATCTGGACACAATTTAAGAATCACCCAATTGCGTCGAGGAATCATCTGTATTTTTGCTTGTTTCATTACCTCCTCGCTTCTTTTTTGTCCTTTGTATTCTGTAGCAATTTGTTACATCTGAAAATAAAGATAACTTGCGTCGTCACGGATGTCGATTTATAGGTTTTAGGGAGTGCAGAATTCGAAAACGATGATCATTTTATAATCCAAGATGGCGGCTACGTATTTTGTCATAAAAGTGGAATCCAAAATAGTCATCATTTTCGAAATCTGCGCCCCCTAAAACCTATAAAACGACATCCATGACGACTTTTATGACATAGTGCATGGCCGCCATCTTGGAATCCAAAATAGTCATCATTTTCGAAATCTGCGCCCCCTAAAACCTATAAAACGATATCCATGACGACTTTTATGACATAGTGCATTGCCGCCATTTTTAAATTGAAAATGTTATTATTTTCGAAATCTGCGCCCCCCAAAACCTATAAAACGACACCCATGACGACTTTTATGACATAGTGCATGGCCGCCATTTTGGATTCCAAAATGGTCATCATTTCGAAAGCGGGGCCCCCTAAAACCTATAAAACGTCTATGACGACTTTTATGACATAGTGCATGGCCGCCATCTTGGAATCCAAAATGGTTATCATTTTCGAAATCTGCGCCCCCTAAAACCTATAAAACGACACCCATGACGACTTTTATGGCATAGTGCATGGCCGCCATTTTGGATTCCAAAATGGTCATCATTTTCAAAATTGGGGCCCCCTAAAACGTATAAAACGACATCCATGACGACTTTTAAGACACAGTGCATGGCCGCCATTTCGGATTCCAAAATGGTCATTATTTTCGAAATCGGCACTCCCTAAAACCTATATATCGACACCCATCTCGACTTTTATGACAAAGTGTTTTGCTACCATCTGCATGCAAGACATTTCTATTATTTTTACGTACAAAAATGGCCCCCTGTCAACTTTCAATCGAGATTTAATCGATAATTTATTCGATTAATATTCAGATTAATTCAATTTCAATCTATGTTAGGTCGACTAAACTAACTTTTTTTATTCCATTAATTAGTCGAATAAACAGTTAATCGATTAATGCCCATCTCTGACCACGGCATTTTTACACTTTGAGAATATCTGAAAACAAATCAACACAAGGAGCCATTTTGCAAATCCAGTAACATACCAGTAACTTTGTTATTACTTTTGACAGCGCGTGTCATGTGTCAACACAGAGTCGACACAAAGTCGAAACATTGCAACTACTTTGTGACTGCAATATTTCTCAGCCTTAAACCATATTTATACATCATAATTAACAAGTTTCGTAGTATGTAAAGCGTTATTTCTGTTATTTAAGTATAGTATACGCATCGAAGTACTAAAAATGCTTCAAATAATATAGTTATGAACACAGGCACTGAGAAGTAAACAATTTCATTTCCGGCTAAACTAAAACAATGTGGTGGCGCGTTGATTATATTACACTTAGTTTATCAAATCACTCGAGCAGTTTAATTCCCCATAATAATTTAAGTCATATTGTAATATAAATGCAAACAATATATAATTATGTCTTGTAATCCGTTTTAGAGATGGCGTATTAATGTCACTTATTTTTATTTAAGTATTTTTCCATCTGACAGTTTCCATTTGACAGGAACAAAATGAACGAATGAACGAATGATTTTGGCATAAAGTAGTCGCAAACCCGAAACAATGTGTGCACACGGCGACCACACTTTATGTCACTTTGTGTCATGTGTCGACCCTTCCCCATTTCTGGTAACTGTGTCGACACGGCGACGACTCTGCGACTGGAATTGTGACCGAAACAGACGGTGTCGACACAAGATGTGTCAACACCGCGTCGTAACGGCGACTGGAAATGGTTGTATGGGATCAGAGTCCGGAACAGGTTTCATTTTGGACAGTCATTGTGACTTCTCATCTGCAAAGTGAGAACGAAAATCCGGTATAAATTATGGTTGTTTTTAAATTTTGATTCAGTGTGACGTAGTTTTTATGAGTCTGTTAATGCATGGCAATAATGGACTCGAGTTTGGGTGTTCCAAACTGATAACCAGAGATCAGATGATTTTTGATTATTAAAGTGTGTTTTTGTCGATAGGTACGATATTCATTATTTTCATTATTCATAATTATCCGTTTACATCAGGTTTCTTAAACTGGTCGTAATCTTTGATACCAAGTACCTAATAGTTATTTATTACATTACAAAAAATATTATTACACGATATAAAGTAAATATTTATTTGTTATTATATACAGTGGAACCTCGCTAACTCTAACCTCGATAAGACGAAATCCTCGTTAACACGAAATAAAATGCTATTCCCTTCCTTTCAGAGCTCATAACCTCCATAACTCGAAATACTTATTTAACCTCATTAACACGAAGTAACCAACGATTCCCTTCACGACTGTTCAGTACATTTTTTACCTCTATCACTCAAAAAACAAAATTTGACCTCTACAACTCGAAAAAATAGTCATTTTGTTTTACCACCTCTATAACTTGAAATTATTTAACAACAAAACTTCGAAAAAGGCAATAACACTATACCTATTTTATGCGTTTCTATAATTACCTCTCTAAACGAATTTTTCATGAGTTTTACCTCTGTAACTCGATACCTCTTTAAGACGAACAAAAACCTACAAGAACCTCCTTAAGTCGATGCCCTCCATAAGACGAAACCTCGTTAACCCGTAGTTTCTGGCGTTTCCCTTGAGATTCGTGCTATAGAGGTTCCACTGTAAATATAATGCTACATAATACGATATTTCCCAAAAAAAACTTTTAATTATTTGGCTGAATGGAACTATCATTGCCATGTTGGCTGTCGTAAACAGAAAAAATTTCAAAGTAATACCGGCGCTCGGTATTTTCAGTCTAAATTTACATTTATCTAAATAATTCATCTTAAACTGCAACCGTGTGTACGTTTTTGTATAAACTGAGTTATCGTGATTAATTTTTGCAATGTATTTATCATCGCTAATCGTAATATATAGCGATGAATTAACAATATCATTCAGGTTCATTCAAGGGAAAGCTCGTAACTAGTACAGATTATATTCGTGTGTAAAGTACTCATGTAGGTACTTACCTAAACAATATCTACCAACCCTACCACCAACTAAACCAAATACACAAATAACACACACACACAAATATATCACAAATATATCACAAATGGACGCGAGCCGTTATCGCGCGAGGTTTAAAGTAGCTATAAAAAAATGCAATTATTTATGTTAAAACTTATGAGTATTGCTGAAATATTGTGTTTTCGGAACCAATACAAGTGTACCGACAATAAGCGCTGGTGGCCTAGCGGTAAGAGCGTGCGACTTTCAATCCGGAGGTCGCGGGTTCAAAGTTTCAAACCCCGGCTCGTACTAATGAGTTTTTCGGAACTTATGTACGAAATATCATGTGATTACGGTGAAGGAAAACATCGTGAGAAAACCGGACTAATCCCAATAAGGCCTAGTTTTCCCTCTGGATTGGAAGTTCAGATGGCAGGCGCTTTCGTAAAAACTAGTGCCTACGTCCATTCTTGGGATTAGTTGTCAAGCGGACCCCAGGCTCCCATGAGCCGTGGCAAAAATGCCGGGATAACGCGAGGAAGAAGAAGACAAGTGTACCGACAATATTAAAAGGGATTTAAAAATTTGTCATCATGCCAATTAGTGCGAGCGAGAGATAGATAAATGGTGATTTCAATACAATTCTAATAACAGTTTTATGACAGTGCACGTTAGAATAGGCCAGTTAGTATGATTTACTGTAGAAATCCGGTTTTTTGAATACGAACAAATTGAAGGCAGGTGGGTCGCAGTTCATGGCAATCATGGCTGATAATATGCCAGCGAACAACGCCCTTAGGTACCTGTTCTATTAGTCATATAATCAGATTAAGTAAGTAATAAAAATAACCATTTTATTTCAATTTAACCGGTTTGTTCATATATAATGACTCTACAATCTTTAAACTGGTTACCTAAATGACGAAACGTTGGCTAATATGAATGAACCCATTATGTAAAAGTAGACATCCATGAGTTCCATGACTGACTAATGACATTATTCAATACTAACTTACCTACGGCTAACATATCTACATATATTATGGTTTTGGATTTATCGATTTTGGCAAGATTGTGGAGATCATTCATTTAGGAACTCAGGAAGGTGTGATTGTAGGTATATTTTGCATGTTATCTATATTACATTAGGCGTCGTCCATATATTACATTACACAAAATTTCGATTTTTTCCCCAAAAAATCGAGTGATAGATTAAGCGCGTATATGAATGAAGCCTTGGGAGTCGCGGGAATAGTTGCTTGCTTGTGCAGATTTAAAAAGTATTATACTCGGTTAGCATAAAAAAAAGTCTTAAAAAACAGCCTAATGTACAAAACGATATATTGAGAGGCTTCCAAAAGACTTTCGTCTCTCGTAGGACTTGAACTAGAATCTGGATTGCAATTATGTGTTGAGATTCGTAAGCTGAGTGCAGCATCGTGAAATTCGTGACAGAGAAATACTGTTTTATATATATTAAGTAAGCTAATAATACCGTCAGCGATATAGATAAAGTGTGTTATAGAGAAAGGCTCCCTAAAGATATTGTGAATGCAGAGAAAGAATCTCCATACCTCATCAGTAAATTTATGCGTGAGCTTGATACTTTCGTCATGCTCCTTCGCGTAGGAGGTGAGGTTGAACAGGAAATCTGGCTGCAGCCACACCTTGAAGAAGCGCATGTTGAGAATCGTCATGACGGTGTGGCGCGCGCGCAGGTATGGGGTGTCGGGCTTTTCTTGCACGTCCATGCGCTCACCCATTGCAGTTTCTGTAATAAAATCCTTATTGCTTTGGTCTCTGAGAAATTGAGGATTTTTCATTCCCATACAATGTGACGTAGTATAGCGTCAACCGGTAAATACGGCCTAAAATCCGATTTGTGAAAAGGGTTTTTGGTTTTGGTTTTAACCTTTTGACACAATTCGATACGATTTTAGCTCCACAAACGTTGTTACGTAACAAAACCTATTTTATTATTCCTTACCAAACACGATGTCCAGTGTGCAGGCGGTAATAAACTTCAGGACATCAAAATCTCCCTTCCCGACCATGGCGTCCAGTTTTTCGACCAAAACATCGGCCTGGGCCGCAATCACTGACAGGTACTCTTCTACCACTTTGTTGTTGAACACTGATCTCATCACTTTTCTGTGAGATTTCCATAGTTCCACTGAAAAAATGGGGTTGGGATTATGAATGTTTTTTTTATTAGGTTATTACTTAGGTACCTACACTGCATTATTTATTACCTACTCATAAGGTCACGAATTAGAACTTTTTCGAGACACATAAATCAAACGGCGCATCTCACAATTGTAACACGATATTATAAGAAGAAAAAAATACTTTAGCTATTTTCATGCATCTGAACCTATTCATGAAAGGTACGTACTTAAAAGTTAATACTTAAATACTCTTCTTGCATGTTATACCTGTACTAAATAGTACCTTAGATTTAAAACGTACTATTTAATCTGAGGGAAACTGTATCGGTACGAGCATTTACCCATAAATCGGTAATTTATTAACCGGTAATGTTAAAAATGCAATCTTGTTGACAAACTACTTTCATCGAATCGTAGCTCGTAGCCAGTAAAACTCGAATGTAGAGTCTACATACATTGTAGACTATACTCGTAGAGGAAACCATGCTACGCGTCATCGCACTAATCAGTAATTTATGACAATGATGGCATGTATACCAAATGTAAGTATAATTTTACTATCGGCGCGATTCGGGAAATGAATTAGAGGTTCACTAGATATGAAATAGTAAAGATATGTGACGTTCCACGGCAAAAGGTACCTTATGGCGGCTGGCGCTTACGCCATTATTAACGCCGCTTCAATATTCAGCCGGCGCAACGGTACCTTTTTCCGTGGAACGTCACATATCTTTACTATTTCATATCTAGTGAATCTCTAATTCATTTCCCGAATCGCGCCGTATATCAGTTTTACTATAGCGATATAAGGTACCTGCAGACTTGCACAAATGAAGACCCAACGTTATTTTTATTTTTGATATGAAACTGCAGTTACCTACATCCGTGAGTCGAAAGTGCTAAACGTAAATCTAGTAGGTATAATATTTGTAATTGCTAATTAATTGCTTAATTTTCGCACTTAGGTGTTGAAATTGACGTTGTGTTAGACGTAACTTTACAAAAATAATTCTTTTACACTATATGTTTCAATAATGCGCTATAATTAGCACATAAATAGTATGTATTGTAGGTACTTACTTAGTAACGTGGTGTGACAATAGAATGCGAAGTAAGTATTATGTTTTATATTCCTGGATTTTATTTCTGAATTATTTATAACTATGATGTCATGCTAACATGGTCATGGTACTATTTAACATGGTGGTTAAAATATAATGCAAAGTAGGTATATATATATTTTCGCATTTCTGTATTTTTCTGAATTATTTATAACGATAATATCGTCGAGTGACAAGCAAAAATCACTAAAAAATTAAAGTTACAATGCACTTTATTACACTTGTAACACGGTAAATTGTCCAATAATTTCAATGGTGTTAGTTAGTGACTTTTGCTTGTCACCCGACGATATCATGCTAACATGAGTCGCTTAACTGCAAACTCGGGTAAATCCATCTGTCAGATTATGCGATTTTGGTATTAGGAAAAGGTAATAGGGTAGATATTTGCTGAGAGGGTCGAATGGATTTACCCGAGTTTGACGTTAAGCGACACACATGGTCATTGACTACGATTAACAACCGTATAAAAGCATTTCACGGCGGTTATAATCTGCTTCTACTACGACGTACTTATCCTAATTTGTGGTTTACTACTCAATGGTATTGTATTCTTGAGAGTCTAGAGAGAGACTCTAGACTTGAGTAAAATAGCTCAGTTCAAAAGATTTGCACTATACACGTGTAAATAACTTTTTATGAGTTTCCGATATTTCGTCATGGAGATATGTTGATCCATTTCTGTTCCTACACGATGATGATCGATATGATATGAACCTTCCTTATTATGAATAAGTATAGTAAAACGAAAAGGATGCACAGCCGCGATTATCTAAACAACTACTGTGATGGCAGTACTTACAAGGTGCAACGAATAAACCATATCCCAGCCATGGTCTTAGGAAGCGGTACACTACGTCCTTCTCTAAGCAGTTGTCCAAAACCACTTGAACGTCCTCAGGATCCGCAACAGCTGTAAGAAAAATAAGTTACCAATAAATATACATAAAATTAACGTTCCAGAAAATTAAACGAACTTATTGATTTCGGAACAACAACAATTAATACAAGTAAGAGTTAAGTTTAAAAAAAAAAACTTACCGACATACAATTTGGGCCCCAACCAAATTTTGACTGCACCCTTATGCTTTAAAGCCAAGTCAGCGATGTTTTGCAAGTTTTGTAAAATTTCTGTAACAAATGAAATTAATTACTAATAATTATAAATTTACGATTTAAAAGCAGATACTAACTTTACATTTGTCTATATGATTGATTTGTATATGTTATAAGTACGTACTTAACATAATTAAACTAAACGCAATACGGGAAATAAACCCAAGTGGAATCGTCATAATAGTACATTACTACAGAGGCCGGGACGAAAGGGGTTGCCGGCCGAAGACATATAGACGGCCGAGTGAAGCGAGGTCGGATAGGTCTGAGCGCGGGCAACCCCATTTCCCGCCGAGGTATGTATAGTGCTTTTCTCAAACATGCAATGAAATAAATAAAATAAAAAATCCACGAAACCCAAGTTTTATTTATAGAAAAAACTAAAAGTAAAGTACACCCAAAATATAACCAACACGTACCTATATCATTATCACGCGTATGTTTTACACGAGTCGTGTATTTTTACTACCCGTATATTTTCATGTATCTTTGATTTTTTCGCCTTGTATCCGTGACGACTGTCGTTTACGTCACATAAGTTTACATAGTCTTTCATGTTGATATCATGTTTCACATACATCGTTGCTTTATGCACGGAGTAAATAAGTATAATTTCCACAGTGTTGACGAATTTGTAGTTACATTCATTTAAAATATGCCACAAAACTGTTTCTAATAAACTGTAAGCCATTTTTCTTAGTTTCTCAAATAATAAAATTGTCATAAGCAACCATATACATACTTCGTCTTTGACTTGGCGGCAGAGGCAGCAAGTTATTAAAATCAATTCTGCTTACGCTGCCAATTCCAACGCCTACGATTACAATTAATATTAATTTCATTATTTCGTCGGAACTCATAATAAAGTAAAAAAATTAACAACGCACCATAAATCCAATAAAACAGAATGAATATTTTTCAACTTTACCTCCATAACAATTTAAAAAATATAACTACGCGTGTTTGAGTAGACCTTTTTACCGCTAACGTTTAGATGAAATATTTTAAATGTTTTTATTTGTGTAGTTAAATTTATAATTTAAAATTATAAAATTATATAATGTATTATTTATTAAGTTCATGTTTTTATTTACATAGCTTCACTGCGTATCAATTGTATAAATATAATAAATATCATAGGACATTCTTATATAAATGTTAAAAACTCTACCATAAAATAATACTGCTTAAATGAAGTCTTAAGTAATAAAAAAAAAACATTAAAACTAACTATGAATTAAAGATTTAAAAACTAAACTAAAATTAAAATAAACCTACTTAAAAATTTAACTAATACTTATAATATTATATAAAAACTAAATTATACTAATAAAATATATAAAAATAAAAAGAACTTATAAAGAGAATACCCCTTCTAGAACCTCCGCCTGCGGCATTGAGCCCATAACGCTGGCTGCGTTACCTCTCTGTATTGCCAGCGATATGCGCTGGGAGAGGTAAGCGCCAGCCCTATGGTCTCCCGAAGCGTCGACCATGTTGATTTTATACAAATAGCAAACATTGTTTTTTGTTTTTTTTTAATAGGCGTAGTGGCAGAGTGTCATTACGAACCATAAAGCAAATACTGCCTCTAGTTTTTTTTAATGGATGAATGCCACGATGCTGTGTCACAAATATCTGTGAAATGAAAATTAAAAAAGAGGACTTCGCCGGCCTAGGCCTGCAAGATGTGTATGAAATTCCATTAACGACCTTTTGTCCTAGCCGCACCTGAAACGTCATACTTCGCAGCCTATTATAAGGAACATAACATCAATATTTCATTGCATGTTTGAGAAAATAAATATTACAGGATAATCTTTCAAAAATCGACCTAATCGACCAGCTCAATAAGGCTTATGTCGTGTTGAGTAATATTTTTATATTTTATTTTTCATGCAAAACAATTACACGTAATTAATTACATGTTACATAAGCAGTAATTATAGAACGAACCCTGTAATTATTTTTTTAATCAAGACTGGTTGATAATCCAACTATCACAAACTAATCTGTTTTAGGATTTATTTACTTAACTAATTAGGGTCCAAATTAAATATAAACCGGCCAAATGCGAGTTGGACTTGTGCGCTAAGGATTGCGTAACCTACCATTACATACTTAAAATATTTTTTTTTTCCTTATAACCGACTCACCCTTCACTGATTTTTATTATTTGTTATCTTGCTGTATATTTTTCCTTATTAGGCCAATCCCTTCTTAATTATTTTATTTTATTTTATTGTTGTGGCTGCTGTCTACCGAAATATCTCGATTTTAGTACTTATGGAAGCTTTCCTTAATTTTTATAGTAGATTATTGACTATGGGTTATATGTATAGTGACCCATTCCAACCGAGATACATATTTAATTTACTTGATGATCAATGATTTTTCCGGAACCATTGCGCTTCGCTGAACATATTATCTACATGACGATGATGGCCAAATCGGTAGGTCTTAACACATTCAGTGCCAGCCCGTGCTACGCGCTACGAGCGTAGCCGATAACACGGGAAAAACCGTATGTAGCGAAAAGCGCCTACGAACAGTGAACTCCCCTAGGGAGTCGCTGGCAGTTAAAGTGTTAAGCCTTTGTTTGATCCATACTGAACGCGTCCGCCTGTATATGTAGGTATATTACGAGACTACGAGTAAAAGTATATAAGTATACCGGCTATGACTTAATGTTTGTTTAAATGTAAAGATACCTCTCAGTAAATAGATACTGAAGGACACCAATTTTATGTCGCAAAACTCTTTATGGTGCGCAATAATCTTGGCAAGTTTGATGACCTTATGATAACCTTACCGAAGACCGGATATTAAACAAATAAAACAAAAATACAACATCTTATTAAAATACCTATGCAAATTCGAAATAGTATTTGTTTTGGTTCGGGGGCCTAGACAATAACAAATGACGACAGACGAATAACTAATTTGAATAGGGTAGTTGCCGGCCAATAGACAACTTTTTGTCTTTTATCCACCAGGGTCATATTTACCCTAGTGCCAAATGATATCATGGCCCGAAGAGGCGGCCTGCACTGCAAGGGCCGCGCAAGCCGAACCTCTTGGTTAGTTTTGAGCGGCTATGGCGCGGCGGGGGTTTTATTCATAGGCGCATGGGCGGAAATCTTTAGTGATTTCGCGCAGTGTCTATATAAAAGTTTAAGTTGGTAGTAGTATTTAGATACTAGTATTACTTGTAGGTACCAAACCACTATTATAAATTTTAAAACAACTCTTCCTTTATAGCTTTTGACATGTAATCCACGAAACCGATGCATAATTAGGTATGAAATTTAGCAAATTTGGCATGTTGAATCAGTAAGACCTTTATTCGCAGTTTCCTGGATGAATTAGATTCCAAATGGGCTCAGCAATAGGTTGAACCAAGTTGCAACCGAGCCACGAATAATTTAACTTTTGAATGCTTTCGTACACAATTTGGTGGCGGCGTTTATGTCACTGTTCACTGTACCTAGCCGAAATATGCATTATATTATCTTGGCAAAAAATACTTTGTAATTAACACGGCACTAAGTAATTACAGTTCATGTAAAATTCCTGATTATCACATGTACCTACAGTACCTACCTATACAATAATTTTAATTACTTATTTGGTTCATTGTAGAAATCTTTCATTCATCCCAACCCAAACAAAATTCACCATACTGCTGGGAATACTTAGTGAATAGGTAAATAAAACGTCTTAAGTAAATGTACACGCATTTAAGTAAAACTACATTTAAAATGTCATATATTATTAGTAGGTAGTCGAGTATTACATATTGTACTTACATCCTATTAATTTTAGTAGGCAATAATAATAGGAGGCATTGACATGTTAGAATTAATTATTTATATTAATATCATCATCTACATACTTATCTCGAATTTATTAGTCAAATTCTAGTGCCTACCTACGCAATACCGGTTATGTTGGCTAAAACTGTCTACGCTACCTATTTATTTATGATCTATTTTGGGGACTTCCCAAGAGGCGATTATAAATATGTATTAAGTAAGGGTATAATAAAAACGTAGACGGCATAGTCTTATCTTTTTGAATCGCGTGATGTGATATAGATATAGATACAACATAGTTGACGCATTCGTCTTTTTCTATCAAGATGTATCGAAACTAAGTAGGTACACAAATGCTTATTGTGTTTTGTAACTATATTATGTATATTTATTGTGTGTTGTTCATTGTACCATCAGCCGTAAAAGGCTTCGAGCAACACCGGGAAGGGAGTCAGCATTCGCACTATTTCCCGTCGGCCGAAGTACATGCCCAACTAAACTGGGCATGCACATAACTAATAGCGCGGTGCGTGTTCTGACTAGACATGTGCGCCGATGGCAAAATCATCGGCGGCGGCGTCCGATGATTTTTTGACCGGCGGCGGCGGCGTGATCGGCGTGAAATCGGCGTGGCATAATTTTTGATACTGCATAAGGACGTGGCTGTAGAAACTCTACATTAAAGCCTTCTGAGTATTTACTAGGCTATCCAAAACAAATAATGTGTGTTTTCTAAATTATTGCCGAAAATTATATCCCATTATTTCACTTGGCAACCATTTTTTACCAACCTAACGGTTAACGGTTAAGCTGGTGTCGTGTCGTATCAAGAGGTCAAAGCTTTGCCTTTTGAGAGGGAGAAATGGAAAATACTCCAACGACAAGAGGATACCTCTTAAATTGAAGTAGAACGGTTAACAATGGGTATGTTTAAACATTAACATAAAAAGGACACTTGAAAACGCCACATTTTAGGCAGTAAAATGACTTTATAAGTGTAATACCTACAAATAAAACACAAAAAGATTTTAT
This sequence comes from Cydia splendana, assembly GCF_910591565.1. Classification (NCBI taxonomy): domain Eukaryota; kingdom Metazoa; phylum Arthropoda; class Insecta; order Lepidoptera; family Tortricidae; genus Cydia; species Cydia splendana. Next base: position 10,790,036 of record NC_085974.1, read on the forward strand.
AAATAAGTTTAGTCGTAATTTTAAAATAATCTATCTATATTGACTTTTCCCAGCCACTGTCGCCTCGCCTATTTATGATTTGTTACGAAATAATGATGAACTACATATACTTTATTATTTATTTATTTTATTTATTTACTGTCCCGTAACGCATAGCACTGGCATGGGAAAACCAGCGTCTCTTTAGACCTACATACTGTGAGCGACTACCCAAAAATTTGATAGACGAGCCCTCTGACGGAAAATTTAGAGTCTCTTGAGAAACTTTTTATGAGATACTACATTGCATTTCATAAAAGAGTTTTTATGAAATATTAAGGTTTACTTGTTATCTTTGTTAGCTTAATGATGACTTATTAACTTGAATTGATAGGTTGGCGTCTAAAATAATAAGTTGGCAACTAATATTGTAAAGCGATCATAAAATTTGGTTGTTTATGTATGTACATATCCAGAATATCTTAGAGATACCTATATACATAACTTACATAAGCTTTAAATACTCCATTTTTAATTAATTAAAATTTAAACATATGCATACCTAGTACTTTAAATTGACAAATTTCCTAACTCATAAAACACTACAAATTTATTTTCGTATAATACCCTATATACTATACTTACTATACTTATTGTCGAAATTCCTAATCATGAAACACCTAATGGCCATTATACCATTAGGTCTTTAAATTTTTAATTACTAATTTCAATAGTTACCACTGTGCCAGACTCAAAAGATAGGTGCGACGACGAGCGAAGCATGTTAGGTTGACCGTGTGACCAAACAAAATATTTTAAAAGAACTTCATTTTCAAATTAATAGATAGCCGTTATCTTTTTAAAATGTGCTTCATAAATAGTCTCCAATATAATAATTCAGTTGCCAAATAAATATTTGGTACCTGCCTAAAAATAAACAAAAGCTGTAACGGCATTAAAATACAACTCATATTGATATATTTTAAGGCTCCGTTTTAGTTGCCAAACTAATAATTTTAGTACCCATTTCTATTATTTTAAACTACCCAAATTCGATTAATTAGTTGACCGGTTAAATACGTGCCAAATAGCATGTTTATGTCCTAGGATATGAACCTGCTAATTTCTTGACTTTATTTCACTGATTAAATTGATAATCAAGACTATTACTCGTAATAAAATGCGTTCTATAAAAAATCTGTGTGATAAAATATCAAATATCAATAATATTACCTGTGATCCAAAAACTAGATCTTGTTTAAATTAACGCCAAATCGTTATCACAGCTAACACCGCAACGACAGAAATGATGCTAATTTGTTTCACTGGCAAATGAAATAAGCGAAAAAGCATAAGGATCTTTAAATTATATATCTGACACTATCTACTCACTACGCAACATGCAATAAGACACGATAGGTATCAAAATTTGCCACGCCGATTATACGCCGGTCAAATTTATCGGCGGCGGCGGCGTGGAAAAATCGTCGGCGGCGGCGGCGCGGCGGCGCGGCGCACATGTCTAGTTCTGACTCATCCGTACATAAAAAGAGATCGAGGTGTGCAAGATTTGTCTTCGACGTGTGTCATTTTCTATGTACCTATTCGTGTCGTCATTACCTACAGATTGGATTTTGTATATACTCGTAGTGAGTGAGAAGTGCGATCTCCATGCAATTTTGGATTCGCAGTTCACTGTACCTACCTAGCTCTTGGCGGCCAAATATCTACTTACTCAGGCAAATATAATAATATACACCAGTTTAGGTACTTATAGTCTTAATTCGATATTTTAACCGTATCTAGTACCTAGGTATAGGCTTTCTCTAGTAGATGAAAGGGCAATCTCTATCCTGGGTGTATACCGGGTGTGGCCTGTAACATGAGCTTATATGTACTTATATGTATATTGTAACTGAAATTGAAAATTGAATTCTCGTACGAACCAATGTAACGTGATCTCGAGATTAAGCTATTAGTGGATTCTCAATAAAAACGTGCTAAATGAATTCTCATACATCAATTACATCATGGTATGTACCTTATACACTTTTTAGCGGCATTAATTTACAATACCGAACTAGTATGATGTTGATGTGTGTTGTTGGTATTTAGTAGTAGTTGTGCTTGTGTGTACTTTTCGTCCATGCATCACACATCCGCTACGTTATTCAAATTAAAATTCGTTAGGCAAGTTGATCAACAATAGGTATGTTAATCTAAAATTTAAGTCACCTAGCGATAAAAAAAAATCCTTGAGTCGACTTTCCAGGAACCGTTTTTTGTCTAGCCTTAAATATCAAGATAATAACGATATCAAGATTTTTTAATATTTTAACTTAAAATGATTTAGGTCCCTCCTCGACTTCCAGGATGACGCCATATTCTTTGACTAACTGTTTGGACTGGAAATATTTTTAATTATTTCCAGTTATTATTAGCTTAATTGTGAATCCAGCTGCCACGTCACAGGCATAGCCTAGTGTTGGGCCACAGGATATTGATACATATTTGTTAACAAGGTTTTATCAAATATGTAAATATTATTCTTATTCTTAATATGTATAATGACACTGCGCATGCGGTCATTAAAACAAAAAGAAAAGACATCATTAAGCCAACTGCTGCAGCCATTACATACATGATTGTGGTTTGTTTATACCTTATAGATCGGTTTTATTAATATTGAACGACTTCGAAATGAAAACATAAAAACTAAGCTAAAAGCTAAAATTGTACTGTACTGTACCTACTTTGCTTTTGCTGTATGTGATCCATCCAAATTCAAATGTTTTGAAAAAAATATACATATTATTACCTATAAAATTTTATGGTTTAGGTATTTCCAAGAATCAGCGTGCGCCGTAAATTAGATTTTCTTTTTCAAAAGGCATTATTTTTGATTTGGGTTTTTTGATTAGCACACATCGACCCTTAACCAGTTTTCGAATTCTAGATTTACAAAAAAAATATAAAGAACCTCTTTCAAAAGTAATTTACCTATGAGACTCGAATTATAAATTACCAGAATATTATTCCTGTTTTACTCTTTTTTTTTAAGGCGATGTGTACCTAAGTGTTTTTGTGATCAGTGATTTTTAAGAGGTAGAGTAAGACCAAGAAAAATCTGCAGCGATTTTGATAGCCCACGCAGTGTATGTGTTATTTTACGTCATAATTTCATAGACATTTGACGTTTAAAATAACACTTGCACTGCGTGGGCTATCAAAATCGCTGCAGACTTTTCTTGGTCTTACTCTACCTATGTTTGATATCTTCCAGGATCATTTTGATTAATTAATTTAATAATATTTCATGATATTATCGTCAATTTTGTGTCTGTTTGTATGTTTGTTCGCGATAAACTCAAAAACTACTGAACGGATTTTCATGCGGTGTTCACCTATCAATAGAGTGATTCTTGAGGAAGGTTTAGGTGTATAATTTGTTAACCCGTGCGAAGCCCGGGCGGGTCGCTAGTATAGGTATATTGTTAAGCAGACTCGGCGCAGTGGTATCACGTGTTGAAGATCTTGTGATTAAATAAAACTGACGTCTTCTGAATATTCCTTTGTTTTATTTATATCATCGACAATTAAAAATTCATGTAAAACTTGTAAAAATATATAAAAATGTAAAGATAGAAAATAAAATACGGACGACACAAATTAGGCAGCTATAGGGCAGAAGCCATGTTGAAAAGAGACCGAATACAGATTCGATACAGTAAATGTCATCTTCAACTTGTCGCTGGTGGAGAATAGACAACAAAACTATATTTTTAACACTCCTCCTTATTCTCTACCTTCGACAAGAGTACACATACATAATATCACAATTTAAACATTTCTATATTATGAATTTACTATGCATGTCCCCTATCATTTACATACAAAAACTAGAAATAGGTAAGTATCAATCTATCCCTGCAAAATTAAACAGTATACAATTTTCAGACATTATTTGGATATGAAATTTTTGAAGCTCTACATTACAAGTCTATGTGTTTTGTTCTTTAAGAGTATTCCTTTACGAGTAACATTTGGTTATCTTTATATTACATTAATTATTTTGTCAACAATTTCTGTCATGAAATTTTGGACAAAACATTCTACATCATAGATTGCCAAATATTTAAACCTATACTCGACAAAGTTACGCAACATTGTCTGCTAGCTTCCTAGTAAACAACATTGCCACTCATTTTAATGACAAAACATGTTTAAAACTCACTATCATATAAATCCCTGGCATAATCTGCGACTGAATAAGGCACATATATTTAAATCACCTTTTTATCTATATCTTCCAACTGTTGTACCAAAAGCATGACATTATTGATGTAGTCCGACATTGACGCGAATTGGCAGTATTCCACACGATGCAGTTTTCGCAGTAAGAGAACTCGACGATATAATCCTTTGTTTTCGTAACATTCCGCAAGCTTGTCCCAAGCTTGCTTCGCTGTAGTGCAATTACGCACGTGTTGATAAAGATTCGACTGCAGCGACAAGCAAATGCGCGCCAGCGCCCTTGCGTCGCGATCCGCATCGGTGTCAGTACCTTCCACGCATTTCCATAAACCTTCTAATGTTAACACCATTTTTACAGCAAATTTCCATGGGATGTAGTTATCTATTCCAGTCAGTCGGTCAATTGAGGTTATGTGACCGCTGCCCAAATTTGATGCCAATCTTGATACATTTTCCACAGACATCATTGAAATATTTAAATATGACTTTCAGTCTATATCGGTTCACTAAGAATCTTCAAAAATCTGGGTTTGTAACCTGTTAAGCAGACTCGGCGCAGTGGTATCACGTGTTGAAGATCTTGTGATTAAATAAAACTGACGTCTTCTGAATATTCCTTTGTTTTATTTATATCATCGACAATTAAAAATTCATGTAAAACTTGTAAAAATATATAAAAATGTAAAGATAGAAAATAAAATACGGACGACACAAATTAGGCAGCTATAGGGCAGAAGCCATGTTGAAAAGAGACCGAATACAGATTCGATACAGTAAATGTCATCTTCAACTTGTCGCTGGTGGAGAATAGACAACAAAACTATATTTTTAACATATATAGCAAGACCGGGCAGAGGTAGAATCCTGATTCCGAATCCTAGATACCGCATGGGTTTTGGTGCCGGCAGTGCCACGAAATAATCCAGCCATAGGCATGGTGTGGATGGCAAGCTTCTGCACGGAAAAGAGGCGATTCCAGTGTCGTGGGCCCGCAGCTCCATACTGTAGGTCAGTGTGAGTGCCTTTCGCACCGTACTTCTTCCACAGTGTTCTGTGGTATAGACCCTATCATAGTCAGGGCCGTCATAAACTATACTGGAGCCCTTGGGCACATAAAAATTTGGGGCCCTTTTGGAAAGTAAAGAAAGCTAATTAAACTAACATTTTTCTACTATGATCTTCTATTTATTATGGGTAATCAAATATACTGTTACTGTCTGTCCTTTAGGGCCCCCCGAGGATGGGGACCCTGGGCACGGGCCCCGTTTGCCCTTATGGTAACGCGACTGCCTATAGTGCGACATAAAATAGTAGAAATTAAATAAAATAGAACTAAAAAAAACCATACTTACTACATTGTTGCCATGTTTAAGTATTTTACGTCAAAGATGTGACAGTTACGTAGGAAGTGGCGCCCTCAATAAATTTCTACAATTTCTTGTCGACCTATAACAGGGTATTTGTATTTGTATTTATTTATTTGCATAATCATGTACATTACATTACACAGATGTTATTTATTTTTGGTATTATTTTAATGCAACTTACTCTCTGTGTTCCCAATGAAGAGCATCGCGTTTCCCAGCAGCGGCACGCCAGGCAGCGAAGGCAGGGAAGCTGTTGCTTTCTCGAATCGTCGAGTGTGGACAACCCATAACGCCCACGAGGCACATGCCGATAGAAATAGCAGCAATAGTATTATCATATTTAAACCTGCAAGAAACAAATCGTGAAGTTTAATGGTCATTAATTCCCAAGTTGTTAGATCTATAGACAGAAAAGTCCGTCGTAAAAAGTATGTACCGTCAGTGATTTATTACGATTAGACATTTGGCAAAATGACCTGAATGAATATTTATTCTGTCATATACGATACGATACGGTATTATAAGAGAACGAAAAAAGACAAGAGATATTTTGTTTACCTAGGTATGGAAAACACTTGACCCTTCAAGGGCACATCATTATTTACTTAGGTGCCGTTAATAAATACCTAACACTTTATTACTATACCTAATAGTCATTTGCATAGATAACCAAGTATGGCGGAAAAGGCAACACAAAAGGTTTTCCCTATTGAGGACATGAACCATCAAATGTTCATTGTAATGAAAAAATGTTTTTTAGTATATTTACATTATATATTATTAGGTAGATCTGTTACACAAAACGATCCACGTACCTAAGCAAACATTACTTTATTTTAAATAGTTGTTAATAGAAGCTATATCAAAACAAAACAGTAAATCGCGTATTTTTAAAAGGAAATTAAACGTAAAGTACAGTCGGCATCATATAGTATATCGAAGCGGCCGCTCCGACCGACAAATATCTGGAGCACGCCTCTATTGTCAAAGCGTTAGTGCGATAGATCTTCTTTGGTACAGGAATGGAAGCTTACCATAAATATGATACCAGAATCAATTAGATAGTGCAAATAAATACGTAAAGAGCTAGGTAAAAGATGTGATTTTTTTGTATGAGAATTGCAAGGGAGAAATTCAAGGAGCTGGTGGGAGAAAAGGCACAACTTTTCAGACCGGCAACACCAGGTTTCTTGAAGACTGGGAGCCCTACTATAAGGATCAGAAGTTAAACTGTGGCCTATTCAAAGTAATATATTTTGCAAACGACTCTGTTCTAAGAGACCCTTAAAAGCCAATTGACAATTAAAATATAGTGTTTTTTTATTGTAGCTATGAAATTAAATAAATTATGAGTTGACTGATTATTGCACGTGCGCAGATAGTAAACGTGAACTCTCAGATTGTAATAACTCGAGACTTGAGGCTTTTTCTGAAACTGAATATCTACACCTCATTTTTCAGCCTGAAACTGAAAATGTAACCTACATTTTGATAATTCCGTATTAACCCTCATTCTTTTTGCAAGTAATGTAATGATTTTTTTTGTAACGCAACAAGAGATAGGTACATTTATTGGAAAATACGCTGGCCCCTTGATTTTATTGTTCAACATATTTAGAGAATCGTGAATTATTAATTAGCGTCTGAAACCTTTTTTTTAAGTATCGTAGGTAACTATTTTTATAGCTACGCCATAAAAATATCTGGTTATTCGCGTCTTAGCACAGTAATTATGTCTCACAAAAATAATAGATGCCTTTAAAAAACGTTTTTTGTGGAGTTATACCTATTATACAAAAATTAAATCTTTCTGGAACAATAGTTGAGCATAGTCCCGGACTTCTTTGGTCGCCTTGGCTGGTTTAAAAAAAAACCCTTTTAATCTGATTTGATTATTATGACAATGTAACTGGTGTTGGCATGGTGTTCCGCATTTAGTCTAATTTTATTTAATTTACTTTTTATATACAGGAGTGCTAAAGCGAATAAATACTTTTGCTGACTATACCACTTTATCCTAATAATTGCTTTATTTATTGGTATCAAATTAATTTTAATATTACATAGGTATTATTGCACCGCAATATTAGAAATCATAGGAACCCTAGCATCGGATCCTATATTTCGGAAGAAAATGTTATAGTATAGTATAGTTATAGCATCGTGGGCTCCCACGATGCTAAATTGGGATTTACTCGAGCGTCATACAGAGCTATTGGAATCGAAATATTAGAAGAAAAAAAGTTATATAAAGTTTTTTTTGCAGCGAGCCGGAAAGCGTCTACAAATTTTTTTTTTATTTCAGGAGGTTGGTGGAGGGTTAAAAAATCGTTAAGCAGTTTGTGGGTTTGGTTGTTTTTGTCCACGTTAATGCTATATTTTTTCTATTACTTAGTATAACACTTATTTGCCTACAGCATTTTCTTAATCTGACGAACACAAGTTTGACGCCTAATTTTTACATTGTAACCGTCAGATTAAGGAAATGCGTGCAAATAATTATCAGATTTAGTAATAGCACGATTAGTGCGTTAATTTGGACTAATATGACCAAATCCACAATCTGCTTAACAATTTGTTGAACCAAGGGCTCAACATGGCTAAAAGGGGTAGAGGTAGACTACACGGGGTAGCAAGATATAATTCATATCTTAATCTGACGCGCTCGAGTAAACAAAAATCCCCTCTTGGGCTCCCCTACCATTACCTACTTACCACTAGGTACTTTTGAGGTTAGAAAATTTCAAATCTAAAAAACGGGGTATATGTACCTACAGTTATCATTGTTTAATAAAGGATTTATGAAGTAGGTACGTAAGTATTATTTTATTATTAATCATTAATTTTAATTATTATATGTAAAAAAAATCACGTATACTTACCAAAATTAATATAATTAAAAATCCATAAAAACACTACACACTGAATGCTAAAAACGGGCTATAGCTCGGACGGGCAGAATCCGACTCAGTTCGGTATTAGCCCACGATAAGCTTCAACATCGAGATCGGGTAATGCTGTGTTGACTTTATTCAATAAATATTTGCATAAACACAAAGCCTTCCACTAAACACGAAATTTGCTTAACCGAGACCTTTAAATTACGATCTACGTTAAATCTATTCAAGCTAGAGTCAACATAGGCTGCGTCTTCTCAAGAACTAATATAAAAAATGATAATATACATATCATCCAGATAACACTGGCGAAACATCGCAATTCTGACCAGTCAAGGGCGCTTTTAGTTGGTGCAGCGAGTTCCGTAGGTAATTTCAAAATCTCATCGATGTAAATAGGTATGTATCAAGTTTGAATATATTGTTTTCCTGGAGAGTTATTTGCCCGTCGTATTTTTTTCCTTCCAAAAATTTATAATTAGATCCTTTTCAGCGATAAAATTATTGAGAAAAGAGCACTTATAATTTATTAGTAAAAAATCTATTTTTTTTTGCCAAAAATATTTAAAATATAACACATTAAAAATGTAAATCCATTTAAACTGCGTCTACGACAGTCTACGTCTAAAGTAAAATGGCAAAAAATACCGACTATTGTTATGTGCATTGCGTTTATACCTTCAAAGGTTTCTTTATTATTTCAGTTACATTCAGCAGCGGTAGTGAACAGTCATTCATTTTGAGCACTTATATTATAAGCACATGAGTTTTTCCAGCACGACGGGGATCTCAAAAACGTGAGTGCTATAACTGCTATAGCCGAAACCGGAATGTGGGTTATGTCTTATATATCGATTTACCATGACTCTGCAAAGGTCAGAAAGTTCGTTTATTGAATAATTTAAATACAACCTTCAAAAAATTAAGGAACCTTCATACAATTTATTTATTAGACATGCCTGACCCCAGCTAATATTGTATAGTCACCCCGCGAAGTTACTTGATCGTCTGTCTGTTTTATTTTTCTAGTATTTTACAATAATTGTAGGTGATTTAGATTTAGATAAAAAAAAATCTCTTTAAGAGACATAAATAGCTGGAATCTAAATAGGTCTTCATTATGGCATTAAATCGATATTCATAGAAAATCTGATCTCTGGACCGGAAATTATTTAAGGTAACTAAAAACAGTTCGCATATATCAAAGTTTCTTTGACTCCAATCATGTTTACATCTAAGTAGATAAAAATCGTAGAGCATGATATTTGCGAAAATGTATTTTTCAGGATTTTTTTTATGCATAACCGCCAATTCTTGGGATTAGTTGCCAGCTCCCATGAGCCGTGGCAAAATGCCGGGTCAACGCGAGGAAGATGAAGATGATGCATAACTTGCATAAGTAACTGTTTTCGAACGAGCGAGCGAAGCGAACGAAGTTCTTACATTCGACTTGGGACACGCGGCTGGCTAAGGGCACGTCCCGGCATTTCGATGTTTTTAAGCTGAACTATCAGAGGATAGTTTGATACTCAATAACTTAAGTAAATTTGTTCTAATTTAAATGAAATTGGGTGAACGTATAGTTGAGGGCATTATATTTTAGTCATTAAATTCGTAGCAGGCTCGAACAAGAGGTTATTGAGCTAGAAGAGCTTAAAATGCTAAAAAGCCATTTGTGAGGGGTCTTGCTATTCTGGTCATTTTAATTGCAAGAAAGTATGGTCGAGTTTGGTATCAAATGAGAGTGCTCGGTTTGTTACACATTTAGTTTTTTTAATTTAAGATTTTTTCAAAAATTATGACAATTTTGGAATCCAAGATGGCGGCCATGCAGTATGTCATAAAAGTCGTCATGGATGTCGTTTTATAGGTTTTGGGGGGAGCAGATTTCGAAAATTATGACCATTTTGGATTCCAAAATGGCGGCCATGCACTATGTCATAAAAGTCGTCATGGGTGTCGTTTTATAGGGTTTAGGGGGCGCAGATTTCGAAAATGATGACCATTTTGGATTCCAAGATAGCGGCCATGCACTATGTCATAAAAGTCGTCATGGATGTCGTTTTATAGGTTTTGGGGGGCGCAGATTTTGAAAATGATGACCATTTTGGATTCCAAAATGGCGGCCATGCATTATGTAATAAAACTCGTCATGGGTGTCGTTTTATAGGTTCTGGGGGGCGCAGATTTCGAAAATGATGACCATTTTGGATTCCAAAATGGCGGCCATGCACTATGTCATAAAAGTCGTCATGGATGTCGTTTTATAGGTTTTAGGGGGCCCCGATTTCGAAAATGATGACAAGTTTGGAATCCAAGATGGCGGCCATGCACTATGTCATAAAAGTCGTCATGGATGTCGTTTTATAGGTTTTAGGGGGCCCCGATTTCGAAAATGATGACCATTTTGGATTCCAAGATGGCGGCCATGCACTATGTCATAAAAGTTGTCATGGATGTCGTTTTACAAAACATCATCATTTTCCCCCCTACCCTACACCCTACAGGGTTAAGGGGGCCCTGATTTCGAAAATGATGACATCATTTTGGAATACAAAATGGCGGCCATGCAGTATGTCATAAAAGTCGTCATGGATGTCGTTTTATTGCTCATGGTCATCATTTTCGAAATCTGCACACCTATTTCAAATAAGGTATAGGTAGATGCATCCTAGGAAGTCAACAACATCTATATCTACTATCGAAATGTACTTTTGATAGTAGTAGTACGAAATGTAATCTGAAAAGAATCAAGTACTTAATATATTCCTGTAATGAGGAATCAACATTGATTCCAATTACTAGTAATTGTAGGTAATAAAATAATCGAAAAATTGATTCCTGATTCCTCAAATGGAATTATACTTAGTAATTCGGTATTGTTAGATTACAAAGTAATCTGGGAATCGGTAATCAGATTACAAAGTAATTTCAAGTGATCGTGGAATCAGGAATCATTTACGAAATGTCCATCTCGGACTAAGTAGCAGTGCATTCAATTGATCTATTTGGCGAACCGCGAGTTCACAGTTCGGGGCGAACTACTAGTTATTATAGAGTTCAAATAATGCGTAGGCCGCAACGGTCAGCCATATGTACCGTGAATCTTGGTAAATAATACCTTCTTAAAAGTTTACCTCATTTAAATATATTATAATATATTTTTAATACGCTCAAGCGCATGAAAAACTGTTTTGAAAATAAGTTGTCGCAAATTTTATGCTCTACAATAATTATCTGCAAATATCCTACACGTTAGCCGTTTTTTTCAAGTACACCTACCTTTGACCTTGAATAACTACTGGCTACTACATTTTTCGGGTTACTGAAGAAATACAGAGTTCTTGCGGAGGATGTTTTTAAATCGAAATTTAAAATAAAATATGCTGAGCATATAAGAAATATGTTTAAATATTTATTTTTTAGGTAATAAATAAGTAACTAATTTAAATTAAATAAGTACCGCTAAAAGTAACCAATGGCTTAGATAATTACGGAGCGGATAGAAATTCTATTCCGCGAGCCAACTCGCACTAGGCTTTAATTGTAAATATGTGACGTTCCACGGCGAAAGGTACCTTATGGCGGCTGGCGCTTACGTCACACAGCGCCGCAATAATATTGAAGCAGCGTTAATAATAGCGTAAGCGCCAACCGCCATAAAGGTACTTACCCATGGGACGTGACAAATTAACTAGTTTAGTGTAAATTTATTCTGCGCGTGTATGGCATCCGGGAAAAAACTCGTTTCCGTAAATTATATCATCTCACCATGACTATCATACTATCATGAGGCACAGATACCATAGAGGCATAAGTAGAACATCGGATATGTTTATATACTGGGTCAAGCAGATCTTGTCAGTAGAAAAAGGCGGCAAATTTGAAAAATGTAGGCGCGTTTAGTGTAAGTGTACATTTGCATGCTAAACTAGCAAAATATGTAAAAGCACAGATATATTACCCCTTACCAACTCATTGTACCATATTTTAAGCAAATAAAGAATATTTATTATTATTTATGATTCTCTTTATTTATTCTTCGTCTTAAGTTAGGTTATTTATAATATGAATATAAAAGTAAAATATAAAAACATTTACAAAACGATAAAAAATACATATAAACACATTATTATTTATTATTATTAAAGGATATCGTCCCATAGAAAATTTGAATTTCGTGCCTTTTTCTACTGACAAGATTTGCTTGACCATCTATAATTAAATTACACCATATTTTGTGGTGTCTTCTTGCGGAGACTGCCCTTGCCCGACGAGTCATCAGTCATCACATCACCATTAAATTAGTGGTCGTACGTTAACACTAAAATGGATGTTAATGAACTTTATTAAAGTTGATCATAGAAATAAATGAAGCTGGCACATTTGAATCAGAAATGATATAATTGAGTAAATATACATTATTCATTTTGCGCCAAAAACTCGTAGTATTATTCAGTATGCTTACGAACTCTATCTGTACTAATTGTATGATTTTAGTAATCATAATGTTTACGTCCGATTCCGAATTGATATCCAATGTGCAATTAGATGTTTATTAACCATAGCTCTTCGTTTGATTACCAATTTGTTTTTTTTTTTTTAATTATTATTAGAGTTAGAAATTGAAAAAAAAATGAAATTGGTATTTCCCTTTTAGAGGTTTAGAGGTGTAAAATAACACTTGCACTGTGTGTGCTATCAAAATCGTCGCAGTCTTATCTTGGTCTCTAACTCTTATAAGTGATAAACAAAATTGAAAAAAGTCAAACGAAGGGCCATATTGTCCATATCCAGGGGGGCACATGGGGACACATTCCACTATCCTCTTTGACTACCTAAGATGTGAAAAAGAAAACCGGGCAAGTGCGAGTCGGACTCGCACACGAAGAGTTCCGTACCATCATATATATAAAATTGAAAAACCAGAACGGGATAAAAAACGAGGGAAGAAGCGAGATGGCGCCTTACAAATTTCTAAAAAAGTTTTTGACACGTTTCTCAAATACGACGCACGTATGATAAGAAAAAACTGTTCTAATTTATTATCTAAGTATGAGAATATAACTAGAGCATAAAAACTATCGCTTTCGATGCGTATTTAATTTACAATAAGCAAAATAAATTTTCATAACATTCTTCATTTTACGACTATCGGCTATTTTCGGAAACTCTCGGTTGGTTTCGTTTCGAACTTCAAATAACCAAAATTATGTTTGTTATGTTGGTATGCAGTGATTTCGGCCTTTTTTACTCGAAGTAAAATAAAAAGTGCTGTCAACCTCAACCTTTTACCTTAGTTTATGCCCATACGAGTGACATGCCATATAATGACTGATAATGACTTATCAATATCAATAGTAATTTGTATTTTGTTGTTTTAAATTTCTTTTTGAGTTATGTTATTCAGATTTACTTTCACAGCTTCGGCAAACAAATTCGTCCGGGGACCGGGCTGCCGAGATGGGCCAAAAATACAAAGTTGATAGCAAATTATAATGTAGGTAGATAAAATTTAAGTGCATGTTCAGATATTTTTGAGCGGTACGACCTGGTGAAAATAAGCAAACATACAGTCAGCAGTCGGCAGTCGGCCAAATATCGTAATATAACTCTGTTGCTATAGAAATAATGATGTGTTCCGATATACTGGCGGAATACTGAGAGACAAAAGTGGCTAAGCTTACATTGGCTCGGACATTTAGAGAGAATGGGAGAGGATCGTGCCGTGACGAGAGCGTACTTGGGACAACGAAATGGGAGACGCCCAATTGGACGTCATAGGTACCTACCGCTGGAACGACGTAGTTGCTCGAGATCTGCTTATCCTCGGCCATGGGGACTGGCGAGAGCTATCGCAAGACCGAGAAACATGGTGTGTTTTGTTTTGTCTTTTCTCGGAGGCCAGGATTCACATAACCGTAGTAAGTAATGTTAGTATTCAGAAAGGGAAATGGGGAGTACGTACGTTTGTACCAAAAGGCGATTTATAGGCGGTGGTCGTCCATATTCGTCTTAAGGCGGAAATTAATCTAATGAACGTTTTTGCAATTAGGCTTATAAAAATAAATAATAATTTTATGTTGAAACGAGTTTTAAATAACGTAGATGAAAAAGTATAATTTTGCCTTTTATCAAATCACATAATTTTTTTCAGATATTTTGCGTATTAAGTTATCCAAATAACGGGTACAAATAAGAAATCCCTATCACCGTTATGAACCCTGGCAGGGTTGACACACTCGCTTTATTTCATTTACGCGAGCGGAGCTGCGGGCCCGTCTAGTTATCTATAAAAACGGTCACCCATCCAAGTAAGTACTGACCCCGCCCGACGTTGCTTAACTTCGGCCAAAAATCACGTTTGTTGTATGCGAGCCCCACTTAAATCTTTATTTTATTCTGTTTTTAGTATTTGTTGTTATAGCGGCAACAGAAATACATCATCTGTGAAAATTTCAAGTGTAGCTAGCTATCACGGTTCGTGAGATACAGCCTGGTGACAGACGGACGGACGGACGGACGGACGTACGGACGGTCAGCGGAGTCTTAGTAATAGGGTCCCGTTTTACCCTTTGGGTACGGAACCCTAAAAAACTCTAACATAAATGCTAAATTCAAATGAAAAAATTATCGATTCAGTAACAAAAAGTTACTTATGTAAATAAATGGTAATTTCACTAATTACATTGCTAATATTACGCTCTGGTATTGCAGGTGCAGGTGTCCATGGGCGGCGGTATTCGCTTACCATCAGGCGATCCGTCTGCTTGTTTGCCTCCTATATCATAAATAAACGGTATATTCTAAAGATAAATATAGTGTATTTTCCAATTAAGCATATTACAATGTGCTTATGAACGTCAAATAAAGCTACGCCGGCTCTAGCTGACCTCTTTTTGATGATTAAGCGTACACCTAGTGTAATTCATTCATTCATTATTTATTCATAAAACATAATATTTTACATGTCAAATAAGGTACATAAACAATTTATACACTAGATCTTAGGTAGGTAAGTATTTAACAGGTGCCTACATAGGTACTAATTTATTTTTCACCACACCAGCTCGGAAAGGCTTACTTTTGCACTTCAAAAACTGATGGCAAAGTTGCATTTTATCCACATGTGAGGCAAAGTAATCAAATGCAAATTTTGAGTTGTTTTCTTATGTTTGCTGGTAGAATTGACTTTTAAATGATGATTTTGGATGATAAATATTTAATAACATTCATTTGGATTTTATTTTGTTTGACATTTTACATTTAATATTTGCTTCGGGTTGGTGTGGTGAAAAAATTTGTGTTTCACTCGGGGGCAAATTTTTTTTAACCCCCGTGCTTAGAAACCCTCGCAACGCTCAAGATTCCATTTTTCGAACAAGATTCCAATTTTGGATTCTTTCGCTTGCTCTGGTATCAATATTAGCACGAGCGGTTAAACAACAAGTTTGCCCCCTTGTAAAACAAATAACTACTATCTGCATGCATTGCATTATTTTCTTTACATTTCTTTACACGTTTATGTAGAAGAGTAGAATGTGTCGTAGTAGGTAGTATATACTATATGTAATATGTAATACCTATGCATAATGCATATACGTATTGCGGAGAGTACCTAACACCTGTATTGGCAGTTTAGTGCTAAACAAACAAGAACAGCGTTAATCAAACAGCTAAACATCTTAGTTGTGATACCTATATTTAAACCTAGGTACCTACCTACTACTACTAGGTAGGTACTTATAGGTAGGCAATTTGAAATTTAAATCAATGAGGTGAAATCGTACATTAAATGAGATACCACCATATTGTATTTATTTATCTGTATAATGAGTTCCTATAGGTCGGCCCAAAAATAAACATTGACAAAAACAATTAGAAATACTTTATAAAAAGTCCTTAAAAATATAAATATTTCAGATTTTCCACTAAGACCATATTGGACATATTGGACGTATAGTTAATTTTACACCATTCACTGTCAGGGTTGGGCCAAATACTGGCTTCCACGTATTTCAAATACAAATTACAAAATACATTTTTAAAAGTATTTGAAATACCAAATACAAACTACTTTGGTGACTGGTATTTGAAATACAAAATACAAATTACAGTGTTTAAAATAATGTATTTCAAATACAAAATACAAAATACTTTTCTTTTTTTTTGTTTAATCATTTAGTTTTTTTTAACGAATATCCTTTCCTAAAAACTTATAGGGTCATTGCGCTTGTTTTCGTCCTTCTCTAGTTTTCGTCCACTTGACGAAATTTGAATATAAACCTACATTGCTGCACAAATTTGGACTTATTTCAATCCTTAGCTAAAAAATATATCTGTCTACATATAAAACATATATTTCGCAAATAGTAAATTAAAAATGAAATATATTATATGCTAATCTGTCAAGTGGTCGAAAACTAGAGCATGGACGGAAACTACTACAATGACTCTATCCCCTGGCTGTTGACGAAAAGTTCTGCGCAGAATAGCTCGCACAATGTACCTATTTGCGCTCGTACAAGTCGTACATTATATTTTAAAAAATGTTCCATTTTAGGATCATAGAATTTAATAAAATGTATTTTGTAGAAATGTATTTTGAAGCTTGAAGTATTTGAAATACAAAATACAAAATACATGTGAGTGCAGTATTTGAAATACCAAATACAAAATACTTTTCCAGGTAGTATTTGAAATACAAATACAAAATACTAAAATGTATTTCAAATACGTATTTCAAATACATGTAATTGAAATACTGCCCAACCCTGTTCACTGTTAAGGCCCGCCAAAAATATGTTGAGTCACGAAACTCACGAATATGCTTACGAAATTCATCCGGGTCGGAATTCGTCGCTACTCACTTTGTCGCTGTCACGTCTAAAAATATCGATACGGGCAGAGTGCCAAAAATATGTATACACGACCTTATTGCCCATATATTAAGGTAGTACATACATATTTTTGCCACTTAGTCTGTATCGATATTTTTAGGCGTGATGTATACACGTGGCAATTCTCGAGGTGAGTCACTTATTGAGTGATTTAGCATAACATAATATTATTAAGGGTACATTTTTACTCGTTTGACCACAATGAAATATCAGTTTTGTAGTCAAACTCGTTTGGTAAAATAATTTGAATACAAGAAAAAACTAAATTTTTCATATTTAGAAGCAAAGACTAGTAAATGATAAAAGCAATCAATTGATTATTAATTGCATCCCTCACTATTTTAGTAGATAGAGTCAGACCAATATATTTTGTCCATTTGGATTGGTTGCCTGATCTTATGTCCTTCCCCGACCCTGAAACTATCCTATTCATCTACATCCGTTCAGCGGTGTAAGCGTGAAAATAAAACAGACAGACAAGCAGAGTTTACCCTATGTCCTATCCCCGGGCCTCAAACTATCTCAATACCTACCAAGTTTCATCTTAATCAGTTTAGCGGTTTAATCGTAAATAGGCAACAGACAGACGGAGTTACTTTTGCATTTACACACGCACACATGTATAATATTAGTACCTACGGATGGCATCTCCGTTATAAACTGTAACGCCATCTGCTCGCAATGGCTCCTCTACACAATAATACCTACTGCTTAGTTATTTGCGTTCTCAACTACGTACACGTACGTAAACTGTTTTTCTTATTTACTTGTCTCTTGTAGTGGGCCGGTCATTCGGAATATTTATGGTAAATTATAAAAAAAAACTATGAAAAACATAAAACTCACTGCCACCTCGCATCACTTGTCAGTATAAGAAATCTCTGTTAAGGGAAGCTCGTAAAAGTCGGTGTTTAGTTTTCCACTTACGTTCAGGACAATGTTGATATTGGTGATAGTGTTTGTGTTAAGTGTTAGTTATTATGCGTATTTCAGAAGCACCCGGGGGCATTTGTACGAGTTGTCCCGGAGACTGCCTTCGGTGGGTCAGCTCCCGGTGCTGGGTCACATGCACTGGTTTATTGGCGGGCCGGAAAGTAAGATCGAACACCATTATTATGGAACGTAAATACATAGATTGTATCACAAAGGAGATACAATATTTAAGTGAAACTTTTATTCTATCGCCCTAATTTTTTTTTCCAGGAATTTTAAATAATATACAAATACTCGCTAATAAAATAGAAGCATCCGGAGGATTAGGCCAAGTATGGATTGGGCCTACTATCTACGCCGGTACGTATTGAGAAAAACTCACGCCTATTTATATACAGGGCGTCCCACGACTTTGCCATATGGAGGCCAATGGAGGGGAAGTACTTTAAATACCGTATAGTGTATATAGGAAATTTTACTGAAAGAAGACTTCATTTTTATTTTTAAAACAATACAAACTACATTTAAAGAATTTTAAATAATCGCCTGTCTGAATCGGGAATCGAACCTGCTGCATGTGGTAATGGAAAAAAAATCAACCATTTTACACATTGTCTACAGTATTTAATTTAAAGTACTTCCCCTCCATGTGGCAAAGTTGTGGGACGCCCTACAGCTAGGGTTCCATAATAGGTGGGTATACATACCTACCTATTATCGAACTTAATTGGTCTATTTTAATACTTTTGAGGATTTATTGCACCTACTCAAGTACGTAATACACGTGGGTTACGGCGTTTAATTCGATTTTCTACTGTAACTCTGAAAATTAGTGGATTCAAAATTGTCGCAGACAATTAGAAAAAATCATTGCGGCGGTTGTCATGGTAGAATCACTCACATCACTTAAATCCTCAACCCTCCAGCCCACCTCAAAAATAACCTTCAGTTATTTTTCATAATATTCAAACTTAGAGCATTTATAGTAACTGGAGACGTCATGGCTGTCATTTTCTATACGAAACAGTCTGCCGATTTTTGCGGGGGAGGGGACGTCAAATGTATTGCTATTTCTACATGATTTGTACGTAACGTACAAATAGCCATGTCAGTCCATACAAAAGTTTGCACAATTGTGCAAGTTTTTCGGCAGAGGGGTAAGCTCTTAAAGGCGACTCCAGTTATTAAATGCTCTAAGTATTCAAAGTATATGACAGTGCTGAGTGTAGTTTACAAACATGACTATGCAAATATTTTGTATTTTCAGTTATCTTGAATCCGGCGGATATACAAACAGTGCTAGAGAAGTGTTTACAAAAGGATGCATCTTATAAGTTCCTTCGAACTTGGTTAGGAAACGGACTTTTTGTGGCTCCGGGTACGTATCAAATGAGACCCTGATGCCTTACAGGGTCTCCCTTAGATCACTCAGATATATCGACGCGCATTCGGCAAAATATCCGATAGAAAAAGGCTATGTCCGCGCAATAAGAACGAATAAGCCGTCGATGCGTCGCCGAACGACGACTTTTTCGCTCTTATTGCGCATACATAAAGCTTTTTCCTGTTGGATTTTGCCGATTCCGCGTCGAAATATGTGGGGGAACCCTTAAGAGGCAAGTAGAGTTCCTTATCTACATAAATGACTTGCCATTCCTTGTTAAGACCCACCATGATATAGTATTGTTTGCAGACGACACCTCACTTATTTTCAAAGTCAAACGACAGCAACAAGCTTACAATGATGTAAACAATGCTATTTCAAAAGTAGTAAATTGGTTCAATGTTAATAATTTACTGTTAAATGAGAAAAAGACTAAATGTATTAAGTTTGTCACTAGTAGTAACATAAGGCATGTGCAAACAAGTGTCATTGTGAAGGATGAGGAATTGGAATTAGTTGATAGTACAGTTTTTCTTGGTATAACTTTAGATTCTAAACTCCAGTGGGGTCCCCATATTGCTACTCTTTCGAATAGACTGAGCTCTGCAGCTTTTGCAGTGAGCAAAATCCGTCAGTTAACTGATGTGAAAACAGCTCGATTAGTATATTTTAGTTACTTCCATAGCATTATGGCATATGGTATTTTACTGTGGGGCGGTGCTTCAGAGATAAATACCATTTTTGTTCTGCAGAAGAGGGCTATTCGAGCAATATACAAAATGAACCATAGAGACTCACTTAGAGATAAATTTAAGGAAATTGACATAATGACAGTGCACTGTCAATACATTTATGAGAATATTCTGTATGTACATAAAAATATTGTAAATTTTAGGAAAAATTGTGAAATTCATAATATTAATACTAGAAATAAACATAAGCTCGCAGTGCCCTTCACTCGGCTCCATAAAATTAAAAAATCATTCATGGGTAATTGTGTAAGATTTTATAATAAACTTCCAAACCATATTACTGAATTATCTATTAATAAATTTAAGAATTATGTAAAGCGTAAACTTATTTCTAAAGCTTATTATACCACACAAGACTACATGAATGATATTACAACGTGGGATTAATTGTTATTCGAAATGATTATTTACTGAATTATCTATTAATAAATTTAAGAATTATGTAAAGCGTAAACTTATTTCTAAAGCTTATTATACCACACAAGACTACATGAATGATATTACAACGTGGGATTAATTGTTATTCGAAATGATTATTTATTTATTAGGTATATTTGATTATTGATGAGGAAATGGATATTCCGATGTAATACTATCTACTTCTTTTGTTACTTATGCTTTTTTTTTTGACATTTAGATTTTATTCTAGAAATTCTAGACTAGTATTTTTTATACAATCTTTTTAATGTTTGACGATCCTTTTGTGAAATTTTTAGTGTTAAATTTGATATGTATAATAATCCAATTTTATTATAGAATAATATTAACATCAATAAATTGCTCTGATAATTAGATTAAGATTAATTACGATTCATAAGAGCTTGTTGCTAGGCCTACATGAATAAAGTAAATTTTGTTTGTTTGTTTTGTTTGTAGAGTAGTAATTTTCTCCAAACAAAGGTACCTACTCGATTCTTTCCTCTTTGGTTTTTGACCCTAGAAGTTTTTTCAACACAGCTTTATACATTGCTGGAGCGCATTGAGGTTGTGCAATAAAAAGGATTTTTGTATATTATAAACATTTTAGAAATTCGTTAAAAACTCCGTGTGACTCAAGAAACAACTTTAAATTTTAGTGGACCTCTGGAAAGTTCACAGACGTCTCCTCCTGCCCCTGTTCCACAACCGAGTGGTGGAGAGCTATACGGAGGTGTTTGGGAAACACAGCGAGGTGCTGGTCCAGAGGCTGCAGGAGAACGTGGGCGGGCCCGAGTTCGACGTGTTCAAGTACGTCACTCGCTGCTCATTGGACATTGTGTTCGGTTAGTGTCTCTTCACGTATGCGTCTATAAACCACTCCGTTATTTGATTAATTCTTTCTATGACTTTCTTTTTCCTTTTTTAGGGTTCCGTAGCCAAAGGGTAAAACGGGACCCTATTACTAAGACTCCGCTGTCCGTCCGTCCGTCCGTCCGTCCGTCCGTCTGTCACCAGGCTGTATCTCACGAACCGTGATAGCTAGACAGTTGACATTTTCACAGATGATGTATTTCTGTTGCCGCTATAACAACAAATACTAAAAACAGAATAAAATAAAGATTTAAGTGGGGCTCCCATACAACAAACGTGATTTTTGACCGAAGTTAAGCAACGTCGGGCGGGGTCAGTACTTGGATGGGTGACCGTTTTTTTTGCCGTTTTTTGCATTATGGTACGGAACCCTTCGTGCGCGAGTCCGACTCGCACTTGCCCGGTTTTTTTGTGTGTTTGTGTGCTGTGTATCGTTGGCGACGGCCACGGCACCGACTTCAAACGTTTCACGTATCACATATATTGATACGTGATAATATTATATTTTGTCCTTTTTGAAGTCGGTTTTACTTTTTTTTTTAAGATTTTTTTACCCGGCGGTGTTCACTAGGCAACAGAGGCAAACTACTGGTTAAACCCCACTTATACCTACCTACATATAGTTTTATTTAACTGACTGTAAAATGGAATAGCACGTCGGTTACCTCGTAAGCCAACTCTAGGTATTTAGGGCCTTATCCAGAAGGATAGAGCCCTAAATCATTTAGGCTTATAAGAGTATAAGCCTAAATGATTATGATTTAACCTTTTGAACGCCACAGACGACAATTGACGTCAACGCAAAATCGTGACAACGACGCCAAAGACGGCATTTGACGTCGATCGTTTTTTGATGAAAATGTACTGAAAAACACCCCACTTTTAGGTTAGCATTATTTATTCACAAAACTAAATTTTACCCCCGTGGCGTCAGTGGCACGGCAAATGGATGCGCCGTTTGGCGTTCAAAAGGTTAAATTGTGATGTAAAAATAATGTCAACTACCTTTATTCAGAAACCGCAATGGGGGAGCGAATGGATCTCCAACTTAAACCAGAGAACGGGTACGTGAGCGCGCGCAACGCGGTCATGTCCATCATCAACATGCGCCTGTTCAAGGCGTGGCTGCAACTTGACGCCGTCTTCAATCTGACGCCGTACGCCAGCGTGCAGAAGGAAAACATCCAGCTGACCCACCAGTTTACTGATGAAGTAATTTATTTTATACTTCCCACATTTTAAAATGTTAGAGTCTTGTACAAAAATGAAATGAAACAATCATCATTTAGTACAAAGGCGAACTTTTCCTTCAAGGTACTTATCTCTTAGAGATAACCTAATAAGTCAATGGCGCGCATCCCTGCCCACTGTCTTAAGGCCCCAGTACACAGTGGTGAAGGATGGGCCATGCCACGCCCTGGCCATTGTGTACAGGGGGCTATGGTATGCAATGGCGGACGACTGCCGTCAGTTGTCAGCCGTGGTGAGCAATCGGGTAAATGTCGGTTTTTTGGCACACTTCAAAGGAATCGTGGCGTACCGTGGCCTGTGGTGTTCACACAGTCGCCATTGTTTGTTTAGTTTCTTGAAATTTTGACCGCTTGATTAAATGTTAATAACCCAAAATGTCATTATTGTGGAGCAATGAAGAGACTTATCAGTTTTAATACAGTAAAATTATACATTTAGCGTTTGCGTCAAATCCGGTAGTTCTGATTTTTTGCAGACTTATTTATGATCTTAGTCCAATGAATAATCCAAGTTGGTGACCTCGAGCGCCGAACGCAACTTTGTCAAAAATCTAAAAACCTGCGATAATTTTGGTTTTTGTTTAGTTTTGGGCGGTTCTAACCCTAAAGGACTAGTTTTTGATAGTATCTTTCTTAAACGTTTTTAAAGAAGACTAAATTTGCTACAATACGAGATTAGAACTGTCTCTGTAGATTGAATAGTTTCCGAGATAAAGGCTTTCAAAATTTAGATTTTTTTGAAATTGAGCTCGTAAGCTAAGTGAGTGCAGTGAGTATGCACTTTTGACTCAGGCGATGCCGCTTGGCACGATTGTTCCTAAGGTCAAACAAAGCTGATTTGGCGCGGTAGCCACGAAATCGTACCGTGCCTACCCCCCAAAAAGGGAGGGGAAAGGGTCGGATCCCCAGGTCCAATCTAAGCTATATTTCTTCCTGCTCTTAGCAACTAGGGCAAGTTATATATGATTTTCATATAATTTAGGGCTTCCTTATCCTATAAAGTATCACTTCAAAGCAGGCATTCATACATTTTTTTGTAAAAATATGAACCGGATTGAGTGACGATTTCCATAGAAATGTAATTATGGCCAAAGTCAAAAGTTAAAAATCTTTAAAAAAACACTTAACTTGGCGTTTTAAAAGTATGAATATAATGTTTTCATCCCTAAATTATATGAAAATGATATATAACGTGCCCTAGTTCCTAAGAGTAGGAAGAAATATAGCAAAGATTGGACCTGGGGATCCGACCTTTCCCCTCCCTTTTTGGGGGGTATGCACGGTACGATCTCGTAGCTACTGGGCCAAATCAGCTTTGTTTGACCTTAGGAACAATCGTGCCATGCGGCATCGCCTGAGTCAAAAGTGCATACTCACTGCACTCACTTAGCTTACGAGCTCAATTTCAAAAAAATCGGAAACTATTCAATCTACAGAGACAGTTCTAATCTCGTATTGTAGCAAATTTAGTCTTCTTTAAAAACGTCTAAGGAAGGTACTATCAAAAACTAGTCCTTTAGGGTTAGAATCGCCCAAAACTAAATAAAAACCGAAATTTTCGCAGGTTTTTCGATTTTTGACAAAGTTGCGTTCGGCGCTCAAAGTC
The DNA here is from genome assembly GCF_910591565.1 of Cydia splendana. NCBI lineage: Eukaryota > Metazoa > Arthropoda > Insecta > Lepidoptera > Tortricidae > Cydia > Cydia splendana. Next base: position 10,814,648 of record NC_085974.1, read on the forward strand.
ACAAACTTGGATTATTAATTGGGCCAACATCATAAATAAGTCTGCAAAAAATCAGAACTACCGGATTTGACGCAGAAGAGCCACGTTACAAAATTCTACAATTTCACTGGATTAATTTATTATAGATTTATATCAATCAGAGCCTGCAATTTTGATTTTGATTTTTGTTTTTTTTTTTTGATGCACCATTGTGTGAACACCTACGTGATATAGGCCTACTGTTGCGCATTGCAAAGCATGGCTTGGCATGGACCATCCTTGACCACTGTGTACTGGAGCCTTTAGATACGAATATCATCGCCCAACATAGAAGGTAGGATTGTATAGAAGTGGTATACGCGTGCCACCGTGAGGGACAAAACATACGCAAATGCGACACTGTGATTGGTCGAATTCATTTGTTGGCCACCATTATCCATACTATAAAAAAGGTGGGGAACAAGTAAAATGTGAGACTGTGACAAGGACAAAGAATAATAGCTCTTTCGCTGCTACTCCTACTGAAAGATACATAAGACTATCCCGTTCTGTCAGTTACCCCCACCACTCATGCCAGATCCAGGTATATCCTAGATTCATGTCGCCCAACAATGTGAGAGTATGTGAGAGTTCGTAAGATAATGACACATTATCTTACGAATATAGTATCCCCACTTTTATTGTACATTCTAAGGCAGTTCCTCCGTGACTCTTAAGGACACTTAATTTATTTAATGCAATTCATATCGTATTCCAGCATACGCCTGTTAAAAACCTAGCTGCAACATAAGCTCTCTCAAACTCTTTTAAGCTAATGCCATGGCACGCACAATACATATGTAGGGCACACAGAGGGAGAAAACGAGCATTGCTACTGCCAGATCCTTTGATTTAGACCACTATAAACTTTTGATAACACTCATCGACTTACGAATAAATGTACTTACCTAATACATAAGAGATAGGGTTTTCAAGTCTGAATTCCATGATTGTTTCAGGTAATTAGAAAGAAAAGGCTCTTGAGGGAAAATTTTAATGCGAGTCCCACAGGATATGAAGGTAAACATAATGCTGCCAATATTTGGGCAGATTTGGATGTTATTATTATTATTGAAGGTGGATTTAAGTAAGGTATGAGTGGTACGTATACTTATGGTTATGGCTCATTGCCGAAGAGAGGGAATTCAAGCGGAATGTAGGTATATGATTCTGCCTCATTTTTTTGTTTGTCTTTTACTCGTTTTTAAAAAGCTAAGCAGATCTGTTAAAAAAGTGACGCCAAAATCTCTATCTCTATATCACTACACCTTATAAAACAAAGTCCCCCGCCACGTCTGTCTAAAGAGAAGGTGTGTATGTATGTTCGCGAAAAAAACTACTGAATGGATTTTCATGCAGTTTTTCACCTATCAATAGAGTGATTCTTGTGAGTTTTGTGTAACCCGTGCGAAGTCGGGGCGGGTCGCTAATCATTGAATGAGGTAAAGAGCGCTTACTTCGTATCGACATTGGCTTTACTTATATTGTGCAGTGAAGGCTTCTCACCCAGGATCCTAAGGTGCAGTCAGTAACAGAAGTAAATAGCTATGCAGGCGTGGTGTCAAAAGAAATCTGAACACAAAAAAAATCGTAAAAGGAATAATATATTTTACTGCTGACTGTATAATAATTGTTTCCTTAACTTGCAGACGGCAGACGCGACATATTAGACATGCTGCTGAGCCGAGACTATCCATTCAGCGACGAACAGCTACGAGAGCACATCGACTCCATAACTATAGCTGGAAATGACACTACCTCGCTGGTAGTGGCCTACGCGCTTGTCCTGCTTGGCAGCCATACGGGAGAGCAGGATAAAGTGTATAGAGAGTGAGCAAATTACTTAATTATCTAATTAATAGATATGATAGGTAACAACAATGAATTTAGATGTTAGAACAGGTAAAACTAGGTAATAGTATAGGTAATCACTAAGGCACTGTCCACTGGCGACAGGAAAACAACAACTACCTACCTACCTATATCGACTAGATATTTTTTCGCGCTAGAACTGATCGTTTTTTGCCTCTGTATTTCTGTATGTTTGTGTAAAGAATATGCATATATGTACATAGTATGTATATGTACCTACTTAACAAGGAGCGAGATTTGCTCCTTGTTAAGTAGGTACTTAATTTTCGATATGCTCATTCAAATTAGGTAGGTATTTTAAGGTAATTAATGTGTTTTAGGCTAACAATTTTACCTGTGCTCAGCAAGCAGTCGAAGGAGGCCATTAGTTAGAACAAAACGTTAGGTACCACCTATATTTATGTAGGTTATGTTCAGTAAATAGGTGTTTAGTAGGTTAGATAATGGATTATTTTATTAAACATTAAGTGTGTGTCTATAATAAAATGCATCATTGTTTTTATTTCAGGTTAAAACAAATATTCGGCGAATCTAAAAGGATCCCTACTAAGGAAGATTTAAACAAAATGGAATACTTGGAACGGGCCATAAAAGAGACAATGCGGCTGTATACAGTGGTTCCGGTAATCGCGAGAGAAACACAGACTGAATTAAAATTATGTACGTGTCGACTATGTACTTACATAAATAAATGATCAGCTGAAAACTTGATTTAAAATTTACTTTGTTAATTTAGCAGCGAAAAATTTTCGGCAGCTAACTATAGATGGCATACTAAATGATTCTCTAAAATCACTTTCAGAACTAGAACCCCCATGTTACCCTAAATTGGCAAATTCTTAAAGCGGGTATTACGTTATACAATATTTTTTAGTTTGGTAAGCCATCTCTGTCAGTTGAAAAACCGTGAAATTAAAAAAAAAAATTACGTGCTAAGGGTAGAAAATTTGAATTTCGCGCCTTTTTCTACTTGCAAAGTGGGTTTGCCAGAGTAGGTATACGAGCGGCTTGTGACAGGAATGGGATGGGGGAACATTGGGAACTGACTTGAAACCATATTTTTCGAATTAAAATATAAGATTTATTAAAGTTTAGATTTTATTTAAATTACTTTGTGTTCTATAGGTATAGCTTTTTCCAGTATTTGAGAGACGATATTTTACCGAAACGCATGCTCTCCGATCCGTTTACAACAAATTACCTACTATAGTTTAACCCCCTTATTCATAAACGCGCTCACTTGAGCTTTCTAGCTCAATTAGCTAATAATCGTTTGTCTTTATCTGTCATTTTGACTTATGTATTTAAAAGAAAGGGACAAAATATAATTTAACTAAATCAGGCCCGTAAAGATTTATTAATAAGGGGGTACCTAAACATTTTAAAATTAATGTTTGTCAAAGGACTGTCTCATTTCAAACATAGACAGAGAGAATCATACTATCTTTGTCTTACACTAGTACTAGCACCCAAAAGAAAAGGATGAGTATAGTTTTTTTTGTTCTTATGTACGGTTTGACCAGCTATAACTTACATTTTCAGCTACCTGCACACTGCCCGCCGGCGTGGGCTGCGCCATAGTGCCGTTCGTGCTGCACCGCTCCAAGAGGCTGTGGGGGCCCGACGCCGACGACTTTCGCCCGGACCGTTTCTTGCCGGAAAACTCCGTCGACCGCCATCCCTGCGCCTTCATTCCTTTCAGCTATGGAGGCAGAAATTGCATTGGTAAGGAAGCAAATATACCTACATTAAAATTATTTTTACCATACCAATTTTGAGTTGTTTTCTTATGTTTGCTGGTAGAATTTACTTTTAAATGATGACTTTTAATGATAAATGTTTAATTACATTCATTTGGATTCGATTTGGTTTGTTTTTGTTTAATATCTTACAGTTCTGTATTTTCTTCGCTACGCTCGTGGTTCAATTTTGGAATCTTTCGCTTGCTCGGGTATCAATATTAGCACGAGCGGTTAAACAACTACTTTGCCCCCTTGTAAAACAAATAACTATTAATTATTTCACTTTACTTTCAGGCCGCTATTTCGGAATGCTTGCCATAAAGAGTCTGCTTGCAAGCATCCTTCGAACGTATGAAGTTTCAGCTAAACCATGCGGTACTTTGAAAATAGAGATCTTGCTCATTCCCGTATCGGGACACATGGTAACTTTAAGGAAGCGGTGATAAATGTGATAATAAATAAAATATTTATGAGAATATCTACTCAGAGTTTCAATAATTTACCTACCTATTTTTTCACGCCATTTCAATGTAGTATTTATAAACTTCATTAAGGCATAATATTTTAAAATATTGTTATGGTACTTAGTTGAAATAATAATTGTCAATAAAATTATGTTGTCAACTGTTGTCAATATTGTCATAATGATTAAAACCTCTTTCATCAACTACTTAATTCGTTAGTAGAAAAAGGTGCGAAAGGGCGAAATTCAAAATTTCCACGATATCACTGATTAATCATTCGCGTCTAAAATATTTTACAATTTTGCCGCCTTTTTAACCGACTTCAATTTCATAGAAGGAGGAGGTTCTGTATTCGGTTGTGGCTATTTTTTTTTTTTTTCTATGTACGTTCACCGATTACTCCGACATCCGATTTGAGTAATTCTTGTTTGAAAGGAGCTACCTCCGAGTTGGTCCCATTTTAATTTAGTTCTGTTCTGATGATGGGATCCATGACGAATTGAGGGAACTCCTCAATTTTTAAAGGCACATGCATGGTGTTTTGGGCGTTTTCTTAAGCAACTCGAGCATTTTCTCCCGAAAACAACCAATTTGATGAAGTAGACCTGATGATGATGATTATTTTGATGATAATGATGATGATTTCTTTAAATGTAAGTATGTTCAGCGATTACTCGGGCACCTGTGATCCGATTTGAGTAGTTCTTTTTAGGGTTCCGTACCCTATTACTAAGACTTCGCTGTCCGTCCGTCCGTCCGTCCGTCCGTCCGTCCGTCCGTCTGTCACCAGGCTGTATCTCACGAACCGTGATAGCTAGACAGTTGAAATTTTCACAGATGATGTATTTCTGTTGCCGCTATAACAACAAATACTAAAAACAGAATAAAATAAAGATTTAAATGGGGCTCCCATACAACAAACGTGATTTTTGACCAAAGTTAAGCAACGTCGGGAGTGGTCAGTACTTGGATGGGTGACCGTTTTTTTTTTGCTTTTTTTCGTTTTTTTTTTTTGCATTATGGTACGGAACCCTTCGTGCGCGAGTCCGACTCGCACTTGCCCGGTTTTTTTGTTCGAAAGGAGGTACTTCCAAGGTGGTCCCACATTAATCTGGTGCTGTTCTGATGATGGGATCCATGAGGAATTGAGGGAACTCCTCAATTTTTAAATGCACATGTAGGGTGATTTGGGTGTTTTCTTAAGCAACTCGAGCATTTTCTCTCGAAAACCACCAATTTGATGAAGTGGACCTGATGATGATGATTGTTTTGATGATAATCATGACGATTTCTTAAAATGTACGACGTTCAGCGATTATTCCGAGACCCGTGGTCCGATTTGAGCAATTCTTTTTTTGTTTGAAGGGAACTGCCTCCAAGAGCGTCCCACATTAATCTGGTGCTGTTCTGATGATGGGATCCGTGAAGAATTGAGGGAACTCCTCAATTTTTAAAGGCACATGTATGGTGATTTGGGTATTGTCTTAAGCAAATCAAGCATTTCCTCTTAAAAACCACTAATTTGATGGAGTGGACCTGATGATGATGATTGTTGATGATAAATGATGATGATTTTATAAGTGTAGATTACTCCGGAACCCGTGGTCCGATTTGAGTAAGTAATTATTTTTTTGTTTGGAAGAAGTTACCTCCAAGGTGTTTCCGTATTATTTTTGGTTCTGGCCTGATGATGGAATCCATGAGGAATTGAGGGAACTCCTCAATTTTTAAAGGCACGTGTTAAGTGATTTCGGGGTTTTCTAAAGTAACTCGAGCATTTGCTTCCGAAAACCACCAATTTGATGTACCGCAACTGTAGCCTTACCACGAGTTTGACATTGACACATTCGCTAACGTCTTATGCATCTAAATGTAACTTTTTATGCATCTCGCTTACACTAAGGTTAGTACGAGCGAGATGCATAGGAAGTAAGTTACAAACATGCTAGCGAATATATCAATGTCAAACTCGTGGTAAGCTGGTAAGGCTACTGATCGGGGATTAGGGTTAGGAGTTAAGGGGTCAGGGATTAAGGGGTCGGGGAATGGCGGTTGAAGGGTTGCTGGTTCAGGATCGAGGGGTTCCTGGATCAGGGGTTGATGTGCTGTGAGGTTGAGTGATCGGGGGGCTGAGGGATTGGGTCAGTGGCGGGGCGGGCGGATGGATTTAGTTAACAGGAATTATAATTTCCTAGACGGACTCGAGAAAATTTCTGGTTCAGGGTCGAGGGGTTCCTGGATCAGGAGTTGATGCGCTGTGAGGTTGAGTGATCGGGGCGTTGAGGGATTGGGTCAGTGGCGGGGCGGAGGATGGATTTAGTGTAGTAGTGACAGGAATTATAATTTCCCAGACGGACTCGAGAAAATTCCTGATTACATATTTATTAAAGAAACAGGTACACGAATTTAGTGTTAAACATGATCTTGTTTTTCATTCATGCGTCGCGCTCTTAACAATGCGTTAAAACTAAAAATGGAAAAATAAAAACTTTTTACAAAAAAAAGCAAACCGACTTCAAAAAGGATGAAATAAAATATTATCCTTTTTGAAGTCTATGCGTTACCAACTGATATGTTTGAAGTCGGTGCCAAGCCAAATTTTGAAGCATACCTACCATGATTTTGGTGCGATTCGATAAGGATGTACCTACGTTGGATTGCCTTACACGACGACACTGAATAACGTACTTTCTGTAGGTACAGTCGACTTTAAAAATATGTTTACACTTTTCGCCTTATTACAAAGGAGTAAGGTGCAAAAGTGTAAACATATCTTTGACGTCGATTGTATCTAAGAACACACCTCAGAACACACCATCAAACCTTCTTGGCGCAGTCTGTACCATGTTTGTCGGCACATTAGTGGAAATCCAATGCATTTTTTTTCCGTCGTATTTTTTAAAGAGCATTTCTTACTAATGCTCGAACGTATAGCACGCAAGTGTGAGATTGGTACTGAGTAATTTCTATTAAAGTATAACAAGAATAGAGTTTGCGTTTATAATTGTATTCAGATAAGTCAAAAGTAACAGTCAAATCAACAATGTTTCATAGCAACAGAATATATTAAAAAGACAACACTTCAAGTGTAAAGAGGATGTTCATCCTTAATATTCCCTCTCTTTTCAAGCCAAAGGCAAGCCTAAGGCTTCGCACAGTTTAATCAATCTTGGTTTGTAAAGAGGTTTCGTAAACATATCGGCAAGTTGATCTGCTGTCGGTACTTGCTCAATTGTTATATCTTTTTCAGATACACACTGTCTCACATAGAAGTGTTTCAGTTTTATGTGTTTCGTCTTCCGGTGTTGCTCATATGGAGGATTGTACGCAAGCTTGATTGCAGACTCATTGTCAATGCGCAAAATTGGCGTATCAAGTTTTATTTTCAGGTCTTGGAACAATCTCCTTAGCCAAACAATCTCACGGCTGGCGTCACTGGCCGCTACTATCTCCGCCTCTGTAGATGATAGTGCGATGACAGTTTGCTTCGAACTGCGCCATGATATTGCTGAACCAGCATATAGGCATAATATTCCACTAGTGGAGCACCCCGTCTCATCGTCTCCACCGTGATCGGCATCGCTGTAGCACACCAGACGCTTTTCACCTTTCTTATACTCAAGCCCTGTATCGACAGTTCCCTTCAAATATCTAAGTATTCTTTTTACTTGTTGTACATTGCTTGAGGTAGGTTTATCTAGGTTCCGTGATACAACTCCAACTGCATATGCAATATCTGGTCTCGTCCCAACCATTAAGTACGATAAGGACCCAACGGCTTGCCGGTAAGGGAAGTCTAACTGGTCAGGACTTTTACGATCCTCCATTTCTCTTTCAGGCTTTAGAATGGGTGTTCCAACCTCCTTACAGTTACTCATTCCATACTTTTCAAGCAATTTTCTTGTGTAAGCCGTTTGGTGGACTTTAATAGTACCATCTTTGTGTTGATCTATTTCAAGCCCCAGAAAATAGGACGGTACCTTCGTGGTGATTTTAAAACGTCCTTTTAATTCAATGTTAATGAAGTCATTAGCCTCTTTTGCGTCTGACGCGGCCAATAATCCGTCATCTACATATAGTGCGAGCAGTATTTTCTTCTGTCCTCGTTCTCTGACATAGACACAAGGGTCTGCTTCGCTCTGAATGAAACCTGACCCTATAAGAAAGTCATGGATGCACTCGTTCCAACACTTAGGCGCCTGCTTCAACCCGTATAGGCTTCTTTTCAGTTTGCATACTCGATTCGTTCCATCGTCGTATCCCTCTGGCTGTCGCATAAAGATTTCTTCCTTGACAGTTCCGTAAAGGAAAGCAGTAGCCACGTCAAACTGTCTGAGTATTAAACCCTCATTAGCAGCAATACTAAGTAACATCCGGATTGTGCTCATTTTCGCTACAGGGCTAAACGTTTGGTCATAATCGATACCCTTCTTTTGTGTATATCCAACAGCGACTAATCGTGCTTTATACTTGTCGACTGTACCGTTAGGGTTTCTTTTGATTTTAAAGACCCATTTGCATCTTAGTGCTTTTCTATTTTTAGGTAGAGTCGTCAATTCCCAGGTTTGGTTTCCTTGTAGGGATTGAACTTCATTGTTCGTAGCTTCTATCCACTTCTCTTTTTCAGGGCTTCTTAGGACGTCTTGGTACGAGGTGGGTTCAGAGACAGATATAGCCTCATTGAGAAATTGATAAAAACTAAACCACTTCGGAGGTTTTATCTGGTTCCGATCGCGTAGCTGTCGTGTCGGAGGTTCAATATCTGTTGTCTCTTCTTCTTCCATTGACTCATAATCCTCTATGACGCTTGCCTCTGAAGGTGGATGAGCATGGCATTGTTCGCTGTAGTCATCTTCGACGCTTGCTTCTAAAGGTGCACCAGTGTGACTCACCTCGCGGAAGTCCTCTCCCACGCTTGCTTCTATAGGTGTAGTAGTGTCACAACTCACCTCACGGCAACCCTCTTCGATGGGACCCTCTCCAAGTCGACGAGAGTGACTCGTCTTGCTAGCAGTTTCAGAATCTGTAAGAGACAAAGGAAAGTCATAGGTGTTTGTTTCAGGCTGAGGTGTTTTCAAGTTTCTACCAATCTTGGTTTTCTCAGGTAGAGGTGCTTCATCGAAGACAACATCTCGGGATCTGACAAGTTTTAGCTCCTCTATATTAAAAACTCTGTAACCTTCATCGCCGTCATACCCAATGAGTATTCCTGCTTTTGCTTTTTTGTCCAACTTACTAGTCCTTTTTTGCTTTGGGATATGGACGTAGCAGTCGCATCCTATTACCTTTAGGTGATCAATTCTAGGCTTCTTGCCATACCAAAGCTCGTGCGGAGACTTTCCTTCTACAGGAGTAGGCCCTGTCCTGTTTAGGATGTACACAGATGCGTTTGTTACTTCAGCCCATAGACCTTCTGGGATCTTATTGCGGGCGTGCATCAGTGTCCTTGTCATCTCTACGACCGTGCGATTTTCTCTTTCTGTGGGCATATTCTGCTCAGGAGTGTATGGCATGGTGAATCTTTGTTTGATTCCGTATTTTCTCAAAGTATTCCGCACCAGTTCGTTGTCAAATTCTCCTCCATTATCGCTTAATAGTTCTTGAATTACGTGTCCAGAAGTTTTCGCTTCAGCAAGAAAATCCTTCATCCGAGCGTGCACTTCAGACTTCTGTTTTAGAAAGTATATCCAACGATACTTGGAGTAAGCGTCTTTGAACAGGACATAGTATCTGCACTTCGAGATCGAGTAGGGGAAAGGACCGCATACGTCGGTGCTTATTATTTCTCCAGCTTTTGTGGTTTTTGGTCTCATACCAAATTTTTGCCTATGGCTCTTTCCAAAAACACAGCCTTCACAAATATCTGATGAACTTGAGTTTAACTTTACTCCAAGCTCTTGGTGTATCAGTTTTGCCACATGTCTCTTGTTCTGATGTCCCAGGCGTTCATGGTAGAGTTGAAGATTCTGAGGTGCCGATAATTGGTTCACTTCAAGCTTCGGCATCAATACCTTGACGTTAAGTTTGTATAAATCGCCATATTTGACTCGGTTTCCAAGTAATAGCACTCTTTCATCATTCTTCAAACTACAAGACAGGCCATTTGACTTAAAACAGCTATTTTTCAGCGTATCTTGCGCGTACAGCACGGAAAATAAGTTTCGTTTGATGCTTGGTATGTACCATACGTTTGAAAGGATTACTATCTCTTTGTGGCCGTTAATGTCAGCTTCAAGATGGATTGAGCCTTTTCCTAGGGCTTGTATCTCCTGTCCGCTGGCTGTCATTACTCTAGTAGAAGACTCGTCAAACTTTTCGAAATTTTGATATATATCTCTTCTGTTAGAGACGTGGCTTGTCGAGCCATTATCTACATACCACGAGTATGGATCCGTATTCTTTATTTCGCAGGTAAGAGCGAGGTCAGTCAGTGTCAATGTCGCAATATTAGAGGTTTGCTTCGGAGGTTTAGGAGGTCTACCATCCGCAATCCACTTCTTGCAGGCTGTGACTTTGTGAAAGCCTTCTCCACAGTAATTGCATTTCTTGAACTTCTTATTTCTTTTCTTTTCGTACTGTTTATTCCCTCGTAACATAAGTAGTTCGTTGCTTCCTCCGGCTTCTTCACTACTTTTCTGATTTAGAGACCTCTCGTGTGCGCATACTTGTGTAGTCAAGTTCTCTATGTTCCTGTCACTTTTATTCATTAAAAGCCAACTTGATTTGAAGCTAAAGTATTGTTCAGGAAGTGTGTCCAAAATTTTGCATATTAATAGCATTTCTGGCAGGTTATCTCCCTCAATTTCTTTGTTCAGATCATACCATAGAGTTTTAAGATTTGAAATATGCGTAGCCATGTCGTGCTCTTCACTCTTCTGGTAGCGGAAGAACCTCATGCACAGGTCGTAGCTTCGGTCTTCTTTTGCCCCGTCATAGAGTCTATGGAGCTCTTTCCACATCTCGCTCGCTGTTTCACAACGCATCACCTTTTGTAGTGTCTCCTCTGTCATGTTAGTCGTGAGGATTAGCAGCGCCTGACTATCTGATTTTTGAAACCCTTCCATTTCCGTTTTATATTTTGTTTTCTCCTCAGATGTTGCTTTTTCATCTGGGGTTTTAGGTTTTATTAACGTACCTTGTATTGCTTCCAACGTACCTGGGGTACTTTTTAGCAGTAGTTGTATCTTATACCGCCAGGTTTGCCAGTTTGTGGCTCCGTCAAGACGACCAATCTCAATTTTTATACCCGACGAAATAGTCGAATGCATTTTTGGGAATTTCGCTTTCTTCACCACAATTGCAAATAATGTCACATTAATTCGAACCACGATCCGCTACCATATTAAAGTATAACAAGAATAGAGTTTGCGTTTATAATTGTATTCAGATAAGTCAAAAGTAACAGTCAAATCAACAATGTTTCATAGCAACAGAATATATTAAAAAGACAACACTTCAAGTGTAAAGAGGATGTTCATCCTTAATAATTTCCCGTCCCTTATCCAGAGGACTACATTTCAAAATATAAAACAATTCAAGAAATTTACCTTCTTGTCAAATTTCACCTAAAGCGGTTCAGTTGTTTAGCCATGAAAAGGCGACAAAGAGGCAGACAGAATTACTTACACATTATTAGTTAGTAATTAGTTATTAGTACAGTTCTAATGGGATTTATAGCCATAAAGCTGATTATTTTTGACTGGTATTGTTACTACTTGGCTTGGCACCGACTTCAAACGCATAGACTTCAAAAAGGATAATATTTTATTTCATCCTTTTTGAAGTCGGTTTGCTTTTTTTTGTAAAAAGTTTTTATTAAGCCGATAAATCTCTCTATAACTTCGGTATGAAAGGTGGGAAGGAGGGAAGTGACCGAACAGGATAGTCTTAAGGCCCCTGTACACAGTGGGCCAGCGCCGGCCAGTCCAAGGGACGCAGCCATGCGGTAGAATGAGATAGCAATATCACTTGCTCCCTATAACGCATAAATGCGTCCCCCAGACTGGCCCACACTGGCCCATTGTGTACAGGGGCCTTTATTTACTTTTCAGTAGGAGTAGCAGTGAAAGAGCTATATATTATTGTTTTTCCTTGTCACAGTCTCACATTTTATTTGTTCCCGATCGTAAATTTAGTATGGATTATGGTGGGCAGCAAATAAATTCGACCAATCATACCCCGGCTACACACGTGAACGATAAATCGTAGCGATTAAACTGTGCAGTCCGATTTGCGCAGTTTTATCTTCCGTGTGTATGACAAATCGTTACGATAATCGACAACGATTTGTCATACATACGGTAGATAAAACTGCGCAAATCGGACTGTACAGTTTAATCGCTACGATTTATACACTCGCGTGCAAAAGTATTGCATCACTTTGCATTTTTTCGTTCGCACCCAATATCTTTGTAATTCTATACCCGATTCTGAAAATTTTGGTATCAACTGAAAGCTTATAATGTAACGCATTAGAAAAATGGTACATTTCGAATCTGGAGACTAAAAAAAATCATAAAACTGAAAGTAGTCGCATAATGCTCCAAAAATAAATCCGGAAACTTGAGAATAAAAGTCATTTTTTTAATACAATATCGCTTATTATTATTAAATTAATACTTGGTATTGCCACCCACAGGCCTCCTTTCACAAACCAAGTGGTTTTTCATAGACGTAATTAATTTTCTAATGTGATGATGAGGAATAGCGTCCCACTTCTCCAGCAAGGCTCCCTTCAGCTCCTCAACATTGACCAGGGCAGGATTCCGCTTTCGAACCCTCCTTTTTAGGTAGTCCCACACGTGTTCAATGGGGTTAAGGTCCGGGCTCATCGCTGGCCAGTCCATTGTGTCGATGCCCACTTCGAGAAGGTAGGCTGCGATGGCCCTAGCGGTATGACACGGGACATTATCCTGCATTAGGATGAACCCCTCATCAAAAATACCGGCATAAGGAACAACATGTTCCTCCGGGATATCAGTGATGTACTTGGCAGCGGTCAATCCACTGTCACGGCTCCCGCCAGGCACGAAAACCAGTTCTGTCCGCCCGTCGTAGGAAATGCCGCCCCAGAACATTACGGATCCACCGCCATCGGCGACCCTTTCGGAGAAGAAACATTGAGCGAACTGTTCTTCTGGCCTTCTGTAGACTCTTCCTTTTCGGTCACATCCATTCAAACACATTCTGCACTCTTTCAAGAAGAGAACTGGGGTTCATTGCTCTATGGTCCAGTCCTTGTGATTTTCAGCAAACTCTCTTTAGGCTGTACGGTGTCGCGCCAGCAATCTGGGCACCGCTGCGGGCCTCCTGGGTGTCAAGTTCGCTTTCTTAAGTCTTTTTCTTAGCCCCCATTCGCACGACAGCTTTTTCAACGCGCGTTAAAAAAGCGCTTGAATCTGTCCGCACTCTAATTTCGACTTAACGTCCAAGGCTTAAAGTCGAAAATCCAACAACGCTTGATAAAAAGCGCCACCGCTGTCGTGTGAATAAATACACACGTATCCATTTGTGTCATTCAAACGCTTTTTTAACGCGCGTTGAAAAAGCTGTCGTGCGAATGGGGGCTTATTGTCTACTCACTGGCAGCCACTCCTCGTACCTCACGCAGACGCTGCTGGATGGCAATGCTGGTCTGGTGTCGATCTCGGAGAGATGTTGTGACAAAGAAGCGGTCGTCCCTCTCTGATGTACACTCTCTGCGGCCGCTTCTTGGTTTGAAGTAAAGGATCCAGTCCCCTGGAACCTCTGGTAAACTCTGAAAACTGCAGATTGGCTTAAATTCAGCTCGGCAGCTACTGAACGTTGGCTACGCCCCGCTTGCAGGGGCTGGATGATTTGGCGGACTTCAGCTTCAGTGGTTTCCATTTTTCCAGGTCTTTTTCACGGGAAAATGGTACGCGGAGATATGTAACGATCGACTTCTGATAAGTGACTGATAACAACCCCTTCTCTACCCCTCGTTTTATAAGGGTCAAGGGTAACGCAACTCGTGCGCGTGATAACGTGAAACCGCTCACAAATCGGGAAAATGCCGATAATTTGAAAAATACTGGGTCGATTTCCATGTTTTTTTACTTTTCGTAAAGCTAAAACTTCAAGGAACATGATTACATTAGAATAATTTAGAGAAATTAACCAGTTTACAAATATATTGGGTGCGGACGAAAAAATGCAAAGTGATGCAATACTTTTGCACGCGAGTGTAGTTACGTGTGTAGCCGGCATTAGCGTCGCATTGAGTATGTTTTGTCACTCACGGAGGCACGTAAGGCCCGACGGCGAAGCGTCGAGGCTAGCGAAGGCCGAAGGCCGAGCTCCGCGTAGGGCCGAAGGCCCGAAGCGTCACACGAGAGGGGGAAGTTGGAGCTTAAACACGACCCAATAGTAAAAATGTCTTGACAACCTCACGTCGGGCCTACGGCCTTATGTTTACATCTTGGCAAAAAAATAGTAAAAATTAAAAAGTGGCAACACTGTAGTGTCGTCCCTTTCAAATCAATTTATAAGAGAACGGGACGACACTACAGTGTTGCCACTTTTTAATTTCTACTCTTTTTTGCCAGGCTGTAAATAGTATGTAGATTAAAAAAAAATGTGAACATTGTGGGCTTTATAAACCATTTTACAAAACGCATACAATTTTTGATACACGTTGTAACAACTTGCCGAACTTGGCACTTGGCAATCGTAAATCACTGTAATTCTTGATAGTGAATAGCCTGTGTGCTTTTCATTTCTTGTCTATGGATAAAGTACAACAAAACAAAATGCAAAATACTTTGTCTATGGTTACGCTTATAGCGTAGCGTAGCGTATCTTTTTCTCTATATAATAGGAAATAGGTTAACATTCGTGTTATTTTACTGCATATCCTTTTTTTCACTTAAATGTAAATATTTTGTGCTAAAATGTGTGCTGTGTTGTTGTGATTAAAGCCGCGTAGAATGTTATAGCGACTCACGTTGACAAGGTAAGGACGAGTGTAAAATAAATGGCCACAAATTGTGTTGGCTTCGGTCACATCAAGATTGATATAGTTGTAACTATAACGAAATGTTTCTCCAACTAGGTATCGAAGTCACTAGCTATGGAATTCGGACACCCGCCGCCGAATATGGGGATGCCACCACCCGGCATGGGTGGTCCAATGGGTCCTCCATTGGGTCCGCCAATGGGTCCGCCAATGGGTCCACCTGGGCGGAACAACATGCGCCATAACTTTAGACCTTTCAACTACCAGATGCGCTTCCCGCCTCAAGGTCCCCTGAACATGACTCAAGATGATTTCGATGGTAAACGTTTGCGTAAATCTGTTATGCGAAAAACCGTAGACTATAACGCTGCCATTATTAAAGCTTTAGAGTGTCGCGTTTGGCAGAGGGATTGGCGGGATAGGCACGCTCTGCAGCCCGACGCTATGTACACTCCCGATCTGTTGCCGCCTCCCTCATACCCTGATAACCCTATTAACGCGGTCACCACACGTTTCGTCAAAACTGCCACTAATAAAATGAGATGTCCCATTTTCGCCGTTGCTTGGACACCGGAAGGTCGAAGGTTAATAACAGGGGCGTCGTCTGGAGAATTTACATTGTGGAATGGTTTAACATTTAACTTTGAAACCATTTTACAGGCACATGATTCACCAGTCCGGTCAATGGTGTGGTCACATGGGGAAGGCTGGATGGTGACTGGTGACCATTCTGGGTTTATAAAATACTGGCAGAGTAACATGAACAACGTAAAAATGTACCAAGCCCACAAAGAAGCTGTTAGGGGTATTAGCTTTAGTCCCAGTGACTCTAAAATTGTTACATGTTCCGATGATGGAACTTTGCGTATATTCGACTTCTATAGATGTCAAGAAGAAAGAATATTGAGAGGACATGGTGCAGATGTCAAGTGTGTACAGTGGCATCCTACTAAGGCACTTATTGTGTCAGGCAGCAAAGATAACCAGCAACCAATAAAGTTATGGGATCCTAAATCGGGGACTGCTCTCTCAACACTGCATGCTCATAAGTCAACTGTCATGGATCTCAAATGGAATGACAATGGAAATTGGTTAATAACAGCATCTAGAGACCATTTGCTCAAATTATTTGACATTCGTAAACTAGGATCTGAATTACAAATATTTAGGGGCCACAAGAAAGAAGCCTCAAGTGTAGCGTGGCACCCAACTCATGAGGGCTTATTTTGCTCTGGCGGCTCTGATGGTGCTATCCTGTTCTGGAATGTTGGAACTGATAAGGAAGTTGGATGCATTGAAGGTGCTCATGAATCTATAGTATGGACAATGGCATGGCATCCATTAGGCCATATTTTGTGTTCAGGGTCTAATGATCACACATGTAAATTTTGGACAAGAAACCGGCCAGGAGATCTAATGAGAGACAAGTACAACCTCAACACTTTGCCACCTGGTGTCCAAGATGACCATGACTTAGATGAGCCAGCAATCATCCCTGGGATGGGTCCAGAAGATAAAGTAGAAATATTTTCTACCGATAAAGATGCAGACAAAGTTATACCTGGTCTTGATTTAGATACAACATTGATACCAATGGACTTTGATAAGAAAATAAAGAAAGTTCCTTACAGTAAACCCATTCCCAGAAACTTCCAAGCTCAGTGGAATCATGGTCCCACTGCTGATGATGCAACAACAGAAGCCTTGACACAAGCATTAGTGGAATCTGTTCCTGGGGCAGTGCCGTTGACACAAATTACTCCAACAGCAATATTTATTTACGGAAAACTTATTACTGTAGATCCTGGCTCAAAACTAGAAAAAGCTATTTCAGAAGGCCCTGTAGCTCTTAAAAAGTATATAGCCACAGGAGAAATAGAAGAACTGCATGATGTCATGCCACATCTAGAAGAAGATGTAGATGAAGATACCTATAATCAACCCTTTGAATATCCTGCTGCTGATCGCAACCATGACGGACCTGAGAATGATGATGAGGAAATGGAAGATCCATTTGCACATGAGCATTATGATGACAGCAACATGGATGACATGGGGGAGCAACCAGATCAAAACTTCAACCAGTCTAACATGAATAATATGAGACCAATGGGTAATATGCCTCCGATGGGTAATATGATGGGACCACCAATGCCAATGGGTAATATGGGCCCAATGGGTGGTCCACCTATGAATAATATGCCACCTCACATGGCAGGCATGCCACCACCCATGGGCAATATGCCACCTATGGGTAATATGCCACCAATGGGTAATATGCCACCAATGGGTAACATGCCTCCCATGGGCACCATGCCGCCAATGGGCAACATGCCACCGATGGGGCCACCGTCTATGGGCAACATGAATATGAATATGCCTCCTCCTAGACCACCTTTCACTGACAACGGATTTAACAATAAAGGACATTTTGAGCCCGGTTTCGACAACCAGTACCCACAAGACAATGAAGAGTATAATAATGATGAAGATCAGTCATACCAAGATCAAAATAATTATGAGGACGAATCGTATAATGATGACGGCGACGACTATACGCGCAATCAGAGATGGGGCAGCGGAGGGTATAGAGGTAGGAACCAGGATAGAGGGAGAGGGCAGGATAGAGGCAGAGGTCGCGGCATGAACGGGCACGGCGGGCGTGGCAACAGGCGCGGCCAGCGCGGGTCACCGTGGCGCGGCCGCGGCGGCGGCCCCAACCGCGCTTTCCGACGCGGTGGCAAGTCTGTGCCCAACTAGTATTCCGACCTCTACCATTTTTAAGTTGAGACATTGAGTGTAAGTGTAAAGACGATTATTAAGTGATGAAGTTGCGAATGGTTGTATATAAGTTTGTTTCCAGCTTGTATTTTATTTTCTAAGCTGAAAGTTCTGAAAATAATAAAATTTATATTGAAAAAAAAATATATTCAATGTTGTATACAGGTGTTCTATTTCATGGGCCGGATCTAGGTGAGTTGAACTGTCCTATTTGTTAATTAATTCGAACTGTGAACTCTTGCACATAACGTGTTTGTATGCTCCCAGGTAATTTATCCGAGGATGAGTCAGCCCACTTAGTCGGCCGCGGCGCTGGACCCCACAAGTCTCAGGACAAGGCGATGCCACGGCAATCCCTCGAGGCGTCATCAAATCGCAACATCTTATAGTAAGATCCCGGTATTTTTTGATTTGTTTTGTTAATAAAAAATAATAAAGATACACCCATTCCTTCTTATGTAAATATTTGTTTATGTAGGACTGATTGTTGATTTAATAAATAAAAAGAAATATATAGTTGAAAGAAAATAAAGATAACACCATGTCCAAGGCGTACCCCGTCCTCGACTGAAGCGCAGCCAACACATTGAAGTTGATATCATTTTTTGTGCATGATCTACCAGCGTACCTAGTACCTAATGAGTATTTTCTTGTGTAATAAACATGTTTTATACTTCTTTCACAAGGTAACCTACAATTAAAAATCACGTTCTTATTAATTTTGTTGCCGTTGTAGAGACTCGTATAGTATGGACGGAAAGTTTATATATTTTTTATTATACTATCAATTGTAAGATTTTTGTGAAATTATACATTAGAATTTATAAAAACACCTTTGTTATTGGTACATTATTTTCCAATCTGTCAGATTTACCTAGCAGCTTAATTTTAAATACCTTTAATTTGATAGATTATTTGCTTTTATTTACAAAATTAGCACTCTTACGTAATCCAGATATATTTTTTCTTAAAAAATTTGCAATAATATTACGTCAAAAATGAGTTATAATTTAGAAATACATTCAGTACTCTTCAAATCTAGGTTGAGCAGAGTTTAGGTGTTTACATTGCATGTTTCTGAACTCTTTTCCGATATAGGTATGTCAAATGTGTTGGCAAAGCGTATTAGGCACCTTTACCCATCGGATATCCTCGCTCCTTGGACGAATTACACGTATCATTTAAATAAAGTTTTACTACTAAGAGCATTATTTTTCGACAAGACTGTAGAAAACAATAAATATCTGAAATTTTAAAGGGTTTTATTTGACATCGCCCTGCACCTACATAAATAAAGAATACTTGAGAAATTGAAATGCAGTTTAATTTTTTTAGAGTAATGTATCTCTGGGAGGGTATGGCGGGTGACAATAAAGGATGTTTCCGTTGTTACAGATGAGCGTCGCGGGGAGCCTGTGCTGGGTCATAGCCGTGTCGGTGTGCACGGCCATGCACAGCGGCGGCGGCGACCGCAACTCCATAGGGAGAGAGTTCGACGCTAACCTCACAGACCACCTCGAGGCAATAAACGGCACCCCAAACTACAGACTGATAAAGCCAGACCGAAACACGCAGTGGTACCCTTCTACGGGGGAAATCAAGATCGACTACTGCGTGAGACAAGCCAAATGCGAGCAGCTAATCAACAGAACTTGTCTAGGCGTCGAACTGCCCTATGACCAAACTAGCGTCCATCTAACGTTCTTCCACACACAGCAAGAAATCCAAAATCAATTGCAACTATATACACATTTAATAAATGTGCCAAAATGCTGGGCCGTTATACAGCCCTTCCTGTGCTCTACTTTCATGCCAAAATGCGAGAATGTATTAGGCAAAGACATGGTGTATTTACCTTCGTTCGAGATGTGCAACGTGACGATGGAGCATTGCGCCATCCTCTACAATACCTCATACTTTCCGTCCTATTTGAAGTGCAACGAGACGCTGTTCCCGGCGAAGTGCGAGAACCCGGCGAAGGAGAAGATGAAGTTCAACACGACCGGCAAGTGCTTGTCGCCGCTCATACACACGGAGAAACCGTTACACTTCTATAAAGGTCAGTTGAGTTTACAGGAGGGTTGGCGTAGAAATCATCAGTCTTAATACTTAGGTGCCTATGCACACCCCGTTTAATTAACCATCGACGTACGCCTGTATAGATGCACACGCGATAGGCACGCGAGTCAGACGCAGCTTGTAGACCTTTGCACACCTACATTCTATTAGCACTTATGAGCGCGTTTTAGGAATGCGCGTAGACGGCGTTTTTGTGACGTTTGGCGACGTTTTTCTTTCAACGAAGCAGTTTGCTATCGTTTGTCGCGATACAAACGCGCATGCAAACGCGATACACGCACGCGTACCCTGCGTGTCTTTTTACGGTGAATCGATGCAAACGAGTACGGCGAGTGACGGCGCGTTAAAAAAACGCGGTGTGCAAATGACCCTTAGGGCCACCTGCACCATTCACTAACCCGGGGTTCACCGGTTAAAATACCGTTACCACCAGTACAATTAGGTTTAACCGGTTAAATCTGGATTAGTGGGATGGTGCATGTGGCGCTAAGTTGGACTTCCAAGCAAGTGATCATTAGATATCAGTTACACGCTAATTCTGGCGTCAGTTCCGTCCATCATTCCATTCGAGTTTTGACTGATGCCACAGAATGATGGAAAATGGACACGGTTAGACGATCAGTCCAGACTGACAACAGACTGATAAAATTACGACAATATACATCGGTTACACGCTAATTCTGGCGTCAGTTCCATCACTTCCATCCATCATTCCATTGTTGCATGGACGGTGACTGACGCGAGAATGACACAAAGAGGTTACACAATTAGTGTCCTATCACTTTTCTGTCATTCAAAACGCACTGACGAATATTATCAAAAAAATTAAATTTTCATCAGTCCAGACCATCAGTCAGCGTGTTACACGATAATTCTCCCGTCATTGTGACCAGAATGATGGACTGAACTGACGCCAGAATTAGCGTGTCTTACGCTGTAGATCTATTGCCGCCTCAATCTTTTTAACTTTTGTTTGCTAATTTAATAAGCCCAATTAAAAACTGCCAATTAATGTCTAAAACTACTTTTTTGCTCCGATAATCTGTTCGTTACAAAAATACGTGACTAATCAAAAATACGTCACTATCGCGCATTGATATAAAACATTTCGCGTTCTAAGTCACGTTCATATCTCTAGCAGCCTTTAATTTCACCACAGTGTCATATGACGAGGTGGCCGAGTGGTTAAGGCGTTGGACTGCTAATCCAATGTGCTCTGCACGCGTGGGTTCGAATCCCATCCTCGTCGATATTTTTTTGTTATTTTTTACACAATGATACTTAAATATTATTTTTGTTTTTCACTTATATATTATCTGTATGAAATTACGAGCTTGTTTATGTTTCGGCAATTAAACCAGATGAGATGAAAGTTTACATACATGTAAATAATATGTTTTTATTTGTAATTTTTTGGAGGACTTGTATGTTGACAGTTGACCTATTTCGTGGGTCTTATGATAGGTAATACAACTGATACGCCCAAAAGGGCTATGTTGGGCCCAAACTAACAAATGTAGATAGAATACTCTTTATTGACACACTTTAGTAAAATGTACATTATACAAGGTATAACAAAAATAGTGGGGATCCGTTTAAGGGCATATTCGATATCGTGTTCTGATTAGGAAGAATAGAAAAAAAAAATTCATGTGAAAATTTTCTCCCTTATATGAAGGGTTGGTCAACATAGACGACCTGCCCCATAAAAAAAAAAATCTTTTCGCGTCAAAAAATTTGAACACGATACCGAATATGCCCTTAAACAGATCCCCATTATTTTTGTTACACCTTGTGTATACAAGCTGTATAGCGTAAACCGGGTCTTAGCTTTAAAAGTTAAAAGTATTTTTTGTAATTATAATATTTTGCCCCACATCCAACGACATTCCTGGTTTCCTATTTCAAGGCCCTTTATTTCCTTCAGGTACCTATGTACTTACATTTTTGAGCAGTATGTAATTTGGTCGATAGCTATACTGTAACAGATAACAACTGATAATGATTATTATTTGTGCAGGTATACCAAACTGCGGCCTGCCGTGCCAGGATCCCCTGTACACTGAAGACGAGCACCAGCAAATCCGGCGGCTGATAGCGTGGGGCGCGGGCGGCTGTCTCGCGCTCAACTTACTCACCGTCGCCACCTTTCTCATTGACTGGCGCAGCGCGAACAAATATCCTGCGCTGGTTATCTTCTACATCAATGTGTGCTTCGCTGTAGCTAATATGGGGTGAGTCTATAACTAATCTGTGTGGAATATGTAAGAAAACTTTGTCGAATCGACACCACCGCATTACTTATTGACTGGTGCAATGCGAACAAGTGCCCTACGCTTGATGTGTTCTACAACGACGTGTGCTTTGCTGTTGTCAATATAGGGTCACAATTTCATGGAGATTCATGTATACGTGGCTCAAAAAAAAATATCTGATCGTAATCGCAAGTTCGGGTAAACAATCAGCGTCAAATCCTCCGAGCTAGTGCGCAGACTATATGGGTCATATTTTATATCTGACTTATTATGATCAAGTTGAAACCATAATACGCGACCTTGCCAAAACCGTCACGCTAACTTGTCCATGTGACATCAGATACCTACTGCTATTGTGATATTTTGGTTTACAATAGGGCACTAAGTAATACGATATAATTTTGTTTTTTGGCGCATGTCCTGTGACCTTTAATTTATTAACCACCTCTATAGACACCATCATAGTGATGTGATGTCACTGATAATATGTTTTTTTTGGTTCCTACTCGGATTATACCCTAAAACCTATTTACCGAACAAGATATGTTTGCCTAAGGGTAATATTCCACCTGTGCAATTTCTTTGTCCAATGTCAGTGCGTCTCACTCATAGCAAAATGTGAGACGCAATACACATTGGACAAAGGAATTGGATAGGTGGAATACCACCCTAAGACATTATTATTATTGTATCTACATTTTGGATTTCACGGGCCTATAAATCCCGGTCTTTTGATAGGCTTGCGTGGGGATATAGATCCAACACGTAGAGACCCTTTGGAGAGCTTTAATGTCATGTTGAACGCCTGCTGAATTGTTATTACATTCAGATACATGATTGTTTTCTTGTTGAATAGATGGCTAGTGCAGTTCGGCATCGGGTCCAGAGACGACATAGTGTGTTCTAAAGACGGGACCAGGCGGCAAGGAGAACCGTCCGCGGAGGAGAATTTGTCGTGCGTTGTTGTCTTCGTTCTTGTAAGTCCTAGTTTTTTTTTTGTAATTAAGATAATTTTATTGCAATGTTAAAAAATACTCTAGTTATATGTAAGAAATCCGAAAAGCAGGCTTTGTCCGGTGGCTACAAATGCAAATCAGCAACATGCTTCGTCCCAAACATACCAAGGATGATATCTGCAACAGGCTTCGTCATTATAAAATCTAAGTTAAACAAAATCCCTCACTAAGTCGTAAGTCCTAGTTGTATTTGTATTTCTAAACGGGCAACATAATCTTTATAGATGTAATACCATGGACTTCCTCATAATAGTTTGGGCCAAATGTAATTACTTACGAAAATCCTTAACTATAACAGTGCGAATGAGGACACGCGTGATGGGCGGTAATTATGAACGCGTGTCGTGTACTGACGGGTATATTATTGTTTTATGTGATTGTAAGTAATATCGCTGAGATTGCAATGTGTGGTATGTAGACCATACAGCAATAATAAATACAAACTCAATCATCGAGATTATTTATTTATTTTACAGGTGTATTACTTCATGATGGCAGCTTGCGTTTGGTTCGTGATATTTACGTATGCGTGGCATATGAGTTTTCGAGCTCTAGGTAATTATTATAAACCACTTTATAAGGAAACATGTTAATTTATACTTTCATTGAGTTTAAACGGAAATTAAAGAGTGAGTTGGAGATGGTTGTCCGAAAGAGTTTGCTCTTTAGCCGTAAGACCGCGCGCCTGTTGTCTGTCTCTATCTCTAATTTATTGTTATTTTTTTCTGAAACTTGTATTTTTATTGAGTTGTGGAATAAATCTTAATCTATGTACCTAACTAATTATGCATTACTATTTTCTTCATTATCCAGGTAAAATCCAAGACCGAATAGACAAGAAGGCGGCATACTTCCACCTAGTAGCATGGTCTCTACCACTCGTACTGACCATCACTACCATGGCCTTCGGCGAGGTGGACGGCAGCAGCGTCACGGGCATCTGCTTCGTGGGCTACGTGAACCACCCCATGCGGGCTGGCTTACTGTTGGCGCCGCTACTGCTGGTGCTGCTGCTGGGCGGGTACTTTCTGCTGAGAGGTCAGTGAGGGGGCTAGCTGACCCTCGTTGTAGGTACCATCTGCCTGCTTTTAAATGCTCCTAAATCTTATAACTAAAAATACAAAAAAAAAAAATCAAAAGGGGCATAGATGTGGTTGATATACAACAAATTGTATCAAAATATTTTCAATAATGTTAATATCCCGAGAGGAAAATGAGGACTATGTTTGTACGAAAAGGCGATTTCATGCGGGTCCTCCACTTTCTTCTTAACCATTTTTCTTTTTGCAGGCGTATTCTCCCTTATAGCGGTGCGCGTGTCGAGCAAAGACGTGATCTCCGCTCGGGCGGCCACCAAGATCCGGCAGACCATCACCCGCTGCTCGCTGACGGCCGCGCTCGTGGCCGTCTTCATCTGCGTCACCTTCGCCTGCCATCTCTACGAGTTCCGGAACGCGGAGCTGTGGAAGGATTCCTTTAAGAACAACATCATGTGAGGAGATATTTATTAGCAGTACTGATAATTCCGCTACTCAATGCTAGATGTTTATTACGAAAATAATAGTCAGTAACATAACTGATGTATGGAGTGAGATGTATTTTTTCTCTATTATTACGGGTAGACTATTAGCTATGTATTGTAATTTTACCCGTCCTAAAACTAAATTGATCTGTTGCAGCTGCCGCTTGGAAGCGTTGAGCTTCGCCCGCCTGTGCTCGGCGGGCGTGCGGCCGTCGCTGTCGGTGCTGCAGCTGCGGCTGCTGTGCTGCTTCGCGGCCGGCGCGCTCATGGCCTCCTGGACCTGGACGCCCGCCGCCGCCGCCGCCTGGCGCCGCTACCTTGCAAGGTACTTACTGGGAACGAGCCGACTCACTGTCTCTACGGGCATATGCCGAGTGTCTGAACCTTGCAAAACTTTCATAATTAATGCTCAGTCTGTTTAAGGAGCCTAGGAAGTGACGATCGTTTAAAGCAGGAGTTTCCAAACTTTTTTTTACCTGAGGGCCATATTGCGACTTCGCGCGGGCCTGCGTCGCGGGCGGAAGGGGTGGGGGGAGGGGGGGTCTGGTTGCTGCTGTTAGGGCTGAACCCCCTGGGGCCTGGAGCTTGGCTCCAGCGGGCCGGACAGTTTGGGTGTCGGCGGGCTGATTTGGAACGCGTCACGGGCCGGGGTTTGGAGACCCGGGTTTATAGAAAACGACTAGCGAAACTATATTTCTCTCCCGACACATTTTTACCTGTCGTTTGGCGGTCGTCATCTGAGATTTAGATGTTTAACTATGTTATCTTTACAGAAAGTGCGGGTGCTCAGTGGAAGCGGAGACGACGCGGCGCGCGCGCAAGCACGAGCTGATCGCGCGCGCCTACCGCCGCCGCGGGGAGTTCGCGGCGCGCGGCAGGCTGTCCATCAGCCTCGGCGGCTCCCGCCAGGACCCCGTGGGGCTGTGCCTCGACCACACCGAGCCCATCGACTACCCCGACAATAAACACGAGAGGTAGCTAATTAATAAAGTTGTTTTTGCCGGAAAACGATCTTGTACTGTGATTGAGCTCGATCATGATTAAGTAGATGGAACTGAAGTATATTTATTGGTGAATAAGCCAATAAGAGAAGCTTGAGCTACTTGCTGATATCTGTTGTATTTTTTTGCGATGACAATGACAATGCTCACATATTTATAGTACACAGTAATTTGATCGCTATAGTCTATTTAGAAAAAATGGACTGTTATAATACTTATAATCTTACTAAAGACTATCTCACTCGACAATCAGTTTTTGTTCGCTTAACACATTGCACTACCGGTATAGTTCGTTTTTTTTAGCATTAGAAAAAAGCAGTATAAATCTTGACGTGTCTTTTAATTGAAAAACACTTTTTAAAAATAAGTCACGGCAAATATGAATCTAATACGATCGTTTATATTCTTCTGCTTTCATAAGTAATAGTTATTGATTTTTAAAAAGCGTTTTTCAATTAAAAGACTTGTCAAGATCGCTTACCTTCTTTCTAATGCTAAAAAAAAAACTAACTATAGGTGGGTTCATTTTGTATTGGGGCGCTTGGCATTGAATGGGTTAACAGTTAACATAAAATTAGCAGCGGTTTGGACGTGTAATTTCTACTTTCGTGTATTGTAGTTGCGAGCTGTCTTCATCATGGGCGGCGAACCTGCCGCGCTTCGTCCGCCGCCGCGACGCGCTGGTGCTCCCGCCGGCGCACGCGTCGCTGAGCTCGACGCCGGACCGGCGCCACTCGCAGGACTCGCAGATCAGCATCAGCCTGCGCCACGTGTCCGTGGAGTCGCGCCGCAACTCGCTCGACAGCCAGCTGTCCGTCAAGATCGCCGAGATGAAAACCAAGGTTGGCCGCCGCCGCACCAAGCACGGCAAGACTAAACGCAAGGTAGTTTTTATTTTCCCTTATCTTATTGAGTTACTATCGGAGAGCTCAGTTGATAGAACGGGTGCCGGTGTCCGCGAGTTCGAATCTCGTCTTTATATGTACATTTATTCTTTTTATCTTTCAAATATTGTATTGTACCCGGTTGCCGTTTAGCTGTTACCTGGGGTTAGCCGACGAAGCTGATGGGCTCGGGTTGAAACACCGATATGGTTAAATGTTTAGAGGACATCTCTGTACTTTCTCCAATTTTCAATTCGTCTTTTTCCATTGTTGTAAACTAATCTCACAAATAACAGTAATTTGGACAACGAAAGAAGAAAGTAGACTTGCTGCAAACGCTGAATTTAAATCCCAAGCAAGCAAATGAGATTTTCCTTAAAGTATGCTCGTGTAGGTTACACTGAGGTCGAAACATTTTTTGTTCCAGGCGCGATCTGTGAGGAAAGAAAGCACGCCATCTATAGAGAGCCAGATCAGCCGCTACTGGCTGCAGGCGGTGGCGGCGAACAACGACCCGGCCCGCGAAGAGGTCAAGTTTAGCTTCGATTGACCCGACATACCAAAGCTATGATTTATTTTGTGCGTCCATTATTATAAGGCACCTTTTGATACAAACCACTGATCTCTATTTGAAAAGGTGTCACATAAAAATGTTTTTTTTTTTAAGTACCTACCTGCCTTCAAAGATCTGTTGTTCCATAAACTTTTTCTCTAGTACTCATTCGACTGCAGGGCTAAAACGATGTTAATCTGACAGTTGCGTCAGATTTCGCTGTAGTCAATATTAGTGTATTTACATGAGATCAGTGACACAGAGTTACAATTTTAGGGCTCATAAATGGGTTTGTTTTCAGCCCGCCTAGTTTAAGAGTAATGTTACGTCCTGACTAATGATGTTGAAATGCTTTTCCACTGGGTCTGGTTAAATTTGTATGATGAATGATAAGACAAATGACTATTTATTTGTTGACAATATAGGAAATCTATTATTCAGACGCATATTGCATCGCTAGTGGAGAAGCATCATTAATTGGTGCAGTATTTTTGTAAGTTAACTGGATATAAGCAGTTTTTGATTGAATACTTTGAATATGCTTAATGCTCTGTGATCCTACCATATCGTGATATACGAATTAAATACTAATGGTTAAATTACCAGTGTTAGAAATATAATATTTTGCAAGTTATTTGTAAAATACTTAAAACCATACGTCTGCAAATAGTTTTAAGTGCAAACTTCGTTATTATGCTAAATTAACTGAATATCATTGTTATATTCACTGCCGTCTGCATTATAAATTTTGGATTCCTTATTGACTGAGGCAGCTATTCATTTTTCATTATGGTTGATATATTTTTATAATAAAAATCAAAAGACTGATCAGAATCTCTACTAATATTAATTCTGAACTGACAAAACCATGACATTATACTTTATATTTTGAAGTTCATTTTAATAGCATGCAAACCTATTTATTATATGAACCAGACACAAGACAGGCATGCAAGTATGTGCCATAAATATTTTATTTGTGTGTGTAATTTTGGTCAGATAGAGATAGACTGATTATTTTTTATTATTAGTTTAAAATAAGTGATAATTTTAGATAAAACTTTTCGACGTAATTAGAGGATAAGTTAAGCTTTTTTTATTAGAAATTGTATCTACATTGAACTATCAAACTGATTTTAAACGCACACGAGCGGTTGTGAGACAAGTGTTTTACGAGGCTTTAATAATAAGACTCCTGAATAACAGCTACGAAGGATTCTACAGCGCAGTAAATTTTACGCTATTAATTTTGTATTACAGAATGAAATTAAAAACCCACAATACAAATGGTTCCATCAGTCAGGAACCCAGTAGTTTGTTCCTTTGGATTTGACATATCTAATAACATGCTTTCTTTATCGCCGTCTGCGCGTTATATCTCATTGTCTTTGTATTGGTCTCATCTACGACAGCATTTTGCAGAACACAGATGAGTCAAAAGAAATGGTTTTTATTGTTGTTGCCGTTTCTTATAATAATGCTGTAAGTGTAAACTTTTAATAACGTATTTTGAATGACAAAAGCCTATATTTGAAATGCTTTTTTACCTTATATCCCAATGTTAGAAGCTCGAATGAGCTGAGCGTAGTCGCTACTACAGCTTTAATGTTTTTACGACTCATAATATATTACCAGTTTACATTTATTTGATACGTTTGACAATATTTTTGGTATTCGCAATAAATGTTGCATTTGTAATAAATATTTCTTTTACTTACAAACCGTCCTAGAAATTACCTTACCTAGAAATAAAACAACAGGATACTTAATTTTCAGTTTAATAATAACGAAAGCAAGCAAATTATGTCACAGGAAAAATACGATCAATGTCATGAAATACACAATCAGTGAATAAATTATTACAATCTATAATACCTAGGTATTGCAGTTTAGGTACCCGATTTTACCTCTACTGGACGTTTTAATAGCTGCTTCATCATTATTTACTATGGAATGGATGCAAAATCACTTGATATCTAAAATCTCCCCATACCTACTGTGTTTTACCTATGCATAATTTAACTAATAACTTAATACTTTCATAATCGAACACTTATTCAATTTGCCAAGTGCAGAAGTAGGTAAAAACAGAACCAAGCTCACTTCCGCACATTCCAAATTGAGAAGTGCTGAGATATCGACTACATAATATACATAAATCATTATTATGCAATACTAACAAAGGTACTTTAATCACAGATGCAACATTGCGGTAGCAAGAATTTGACGGAATTAGTAAGTCTTTATTTAGTTGCTGGAATAACATGTAAAGACAAATATTACGCGTATAACAAGCCACGTGGCCAGTTTAATTGTAATGTCATTCTAAGTCCATTCATAAAATTTATCTTTAAAGTTATCCAACAAACTTTAATTTGTTAGTTACAACGGTCAAACACGTGATTGGTCATCCATTTTAGTTAAAACAAACAAAAAATATAATACAATAATTTCCCTGATTAAAATAAAATAATAAAATGCTGTCCAGCATGCAAAATTGTAAATAAGAAAGAAAAAGATCACTTTTAATAGGAAAACAACACCAAAAAGTGAGCAAAACTATAAAAAACTTAACAACATTACCTATTTAAGAACTTATTAGGAACGAAGGAGTTTAAATCACTGTACTCTTAACTTAAAAGTCAAATTGCACTATTTTTATGAGAGCACAAACTCAATCTTTGGCCTTAAAATCTAAAAGGAAATCACAAATTCAGTATCTAAAATAAATTCGATTTAAAAACTTAATAATGAGCTGAGAGTAAAACAATCACCAAAAGTAAATAATTATGTGCTTTTAACTACATATTATGCTTCGTAAAGACAATTGTAATTGCAAGTGCATACAATCTAAAATATGCTTAAAATAATCTGTATCGTCTCAGACGACATGCAACATTTAAAACCTATCTATGTATGTGTAGCAACACAGCTACTCTGGGTTAGTCCCAATAATTACTACCCATATTGTGACCACCAGTGAACTCTATTGCATTGAAATAAGGTTCAGGTTCACTACCGGCTGGAGGTGTAACTATTAGAAATAACCCCTAATCTACAGTAAGGGCGTATCACACGTTCACAGCAGTCTTTAAGTAGCTCTAGCCTTGCGAATGTTCTTCTTCTCAGCCTCGGTGAAGCCGAGAATATTCTCTATCGCGTTGAGGTGACCCTGGTGGTTCTCGGGGTCAGTGAGAAAGTAGTAGATTGCTGATTTAAGGAACTGCAAAGTCACTTCAGGGTCTACATTGGTCTTGTTGCCTTTCTGCGACCCAACGATGCGACGATACATGGCCTGGAAAAGATTTAATATAAGTTTAAACCTGTTTTAGAAACACTTGAATAACAACATGCATGCATTTATTAAACACTACTATCAATTATTGTAATGTATGTGTAAAGTGTAACAAAAATCGTACCCCAGACTTTGACAGCTGAAAAAGATGGCTATGTTATATGGTAACTGAATTATAAAAACGTAAAGTTTTGACAACCAACGTTACCACATAATGTACGGAGCCATTTATATTACCTAACTGTTAAATTCAAAACACGAATTTGTCATATACTTTACACATCTAATACAAACAATTAATAATTGCTACTATCTAAGTATATAAACAACTCCATTAAGGTATATTTATTTTATCTTACAATTCGATCTACTGACATGCTATTGATATGCATAATTTGAACTTAATTTACTAGTATGTACTTAAATAACAAATAAAAATTACATTCATAACGGTTCCATAATGCGAATCAGTGATACAACACATACATTGGATTAAATACATTATAAAAACTACCTCAGCATAAACATTGTAAAATGTTACACTAATAATTAATAATCTTACCTCACAAATTAAAAATAATAGTAATTGAAACCGTAAAATATAAAACCAAAGTTAAGGTTTAACTGTTTACCAAGTACCATATTATAATCCCGAAACCAAAAGAGGCTGTTTCAAATAAATTACGAGTATTTCATGCAAAGCTAAATCAGGCGAGAAAATAAGTCAACTAAGGATGCGAGTTATAGGCTAATTTACTAACTTCAGACATTTCTGAATACATTAATTTTAGAGATATTTGAAGATATAATATGTAGTTAAAAAAAAATGATTATTTATTATTTTATTTTAGTTATTTATTACACAATAAGTTACAACTTTTTTGTTAAGGACAATGCTCCACAAAACTACATTTTGTTTGACTGTGTCACTATACTATACTTAATAAAATTTAAATATTATAATAGGTTAACATGAGTGTTCGAAATTCTGATATTGTTGCCTGAGGACGTCCTCTATTTGTTTATTTTTGTTGAATAACATAATCTGATAATCTTTAAAAATATCTAATAGAAAACAATGGATAGGTAAATGTGTTTGAAGTTAGTAAATGCAGCTGTTAATTGCTAAAGCGCTATTATTGAACCAGTTAGTAACTAAGAGGGATCATTTTAAACAAAATATAATCCCGAAATCAAATCTAAACCTCCTTCATCCGGACATACATATTTAATTCAGCATTAATTTAGAGGTCCCAAAAAGGACCGATTTTTTGAATATTTTTAATTGAATCTTAAGTTGTTCCAGCTACAGATTTCTGGGAGATATCTTCTATTTCTGTTTCTGGGGTTACTATACAAATTTACAAAAATTATGTACATATCTTGTCACCATCATGATTTTAAGTTAATTTATAACAATTGTTTGGGTGTGCGCGGTCAAGCAGAGTGTAAATTACAAAGAAATATTATATAAAAAAAACATGGTGTTGAATGGTGAATGCTGCTCTATCCAATATTGAAAATCCAACCTTTCGAGCTCCTAGGACCCATAAAGAAACAGCCTCCTTTGCACTTAGCAGTACTTGGGATTTGGCCGTTCTGTCTTCAGTGAATGCCGTGTCCTGGAATGCACTACTCGTTAAAGCGGGATCTGTTAATGGCACTACATGCACATTCTAGTGAAGACTGGTACATTACTGTGGTTAATAGAACATTTCAGCAATGTCTGGAACCTCTACTAAATTTAAAACTACGATTATTAGTCGAACAATTCTTTAAATTATTTTGTGAGTAACAAATATGCAATATCTAAAAACAGTAATTTTACTATTATGAAGAGACAGTATTCTGGTTTATTATATATGTCAATTTTTAGTTATGAAACATTTGCAGATACACAGCAGAAGTAAGCAAAGAACTAAACATTATTTAATTATTCAAACAATGACTCATTAATTCTAACTATACTGGTTCCAGACCAAAATTAAAATAAGTTATGTTAGCATTCAGTAGTACCTATAAGGTTTTAGAAATAAGGACCTTTAGTGCTGATTATGTAAATTTCTGACAAACATCTTTGGTTACAGCATTACAATTACTATGACAATATGAGATGAATGATGGTTGCAACAAGATGGAAAAAAGAGAACAGTGTCAGTCATAGCATTATTGCAGACGCTGTGATAGTATGAAATTGTTGAATGTGAGATTGAGGAAAAGCTGAAAATTGCCTGCAACAGTGACTAAATTAACACACATTTTGAACTGTGCAGTATAAGTAATAACAAAATGTTTGAATGGTCATTGTTTCTTGTTGTGAGATTTCATTCTTATAATAACTTAATAAATATATATAGTAACTGTATGTATAGTAAGTATGGAGTGAGCACTCTATGTATTTGTTTCTCTATGGTAATATTAAAGATGCACAGTAAAATCCATAAAATCCCACTATATGTAGATCACAAGGGAATTAACACAAAATGAGTTTTCAGATGTGAAGTAACCAAAGATAGTTCATCATGGGAGTGGTTATTGCAGTCAAACAGGGTATCCAACACTGTACTTACTCGGATGTTTTCAAGCTCGGTCTGCGTGATCTGCAGCTGTTCCAGCAACTCCTCCACCGACACACGGCTCATTGGACTCTGTGACCCACCAGCATCACCATCCTAAAAAAAATTGTAATTTGGATAAAGATGCAACAATATTATGTCACATCATGATAGTTGTTTGTGCAAGAAACAGTAATTATCAGGCAAGAATATCAACTTTACCTATGTCTGCAAAATCAGAAAAACATATCACTCTACAAGGCTCCTGGTGTTAAATCAAGATCAATATAATGTCTCTTACCTTGTCTAAGTCAAACTTGGCAGCCTCAACTCCCTTGTTGTACATTTGCAGGTACACGGCCCGGTGCCTGCTGTCCTCTTCTTGTAGCTGCTTGCTTGCTTCCTCTAACTGCTTTTCTAAAACGTGAATCCTTTCTTTTGCCTGTTCATAGTTTGGCAGCAATTCACAATACCGTGTATTCACATCTGCCAGCTTCTGGAGCAAAGCCTCAACTTTGTCGTTATGAGCTTTTTTCAACTCCTGAGTTTCACCCACATGTGCTCTCATAACATCTTCTACTTTCTTCTCATAATATGAAATCAGACTTCGGCGATCTTCATCACCATCTAGTTCTACCATACAGGAGGCATCATGAGTCAACATGTGAACAGATTCTTTGGAATGTAGTGAGGAGTTTGTGAGATCATCAAAATGTCCAGAATCAGTGAAGGAGCCTTGCATGTCACTATTACGGCCCCTGGTTGGAGTCTGAACCTTAAAGAGCGGGC
This sequence comes from Cydia splendana, assembly GCF_910591565.1. Taxonomy (NCBI): domain Eukaryota; kingdom Metazoa; phylum Arthropoda; class Insecta; order Lepidoptera; family Tortricidae; genus Cydia; species Cydia splendana. Next base: position 10,848,449 of record NC_085974.1, read on the forward strand.
TGTCGGTAACATCAAAGGACCTTGCTGCATCTTCAGTCTTTGGGCTTTCCTGTTCAATTGAAGCTTCATCATTCTCTCTTATTGTTACAATCTCACTGGAATTAGACTTTTCATCTGGAGAACAGACTGATGCTTTGTAGAGGCGTAACTCCACAACCTCTTTGGTGAGGTGGAAAATTTCACTATCTTTCTTGTCTAAGTCTTTTTTGGCTTGGCTGAGAAGGTTTTTCAGTCTACGGATTTGTTTTTGGGCACGTTGAGTGGGAGTGAGGTACTCCTCTCCTGCAAGGCCTGCATGTGATGAGCAGTGGAGGACATATCGCATGGAGCGCCCACTGAATGTAGTGCCATTGAATGGGGCATACCCAGCATCCATGGAGGCAGCTGTGGCAGCACTGCCATAGCTGTGGAGAGACTCATCGTCAGGCAGCTCTTCAGGGGACCCTGGAGGCGTGTGGGCAGAGTCCGAGATGCTCAGTTTCCCGTTGTCCATGCAGTGCTCTTGTATCTTCAGGCAGGATTTGACTGGCTTTTGAACATTAGAGCTGAATGACTGTAAAATAAATGTAACTATTATGAGTACAATTACAACTATACACACTAACACATTCTAACAAAAAAGTATTATCTAGTTACCTACTAATATAAACAAATGCATCTAACTTCATTTTAAATATGAAAACCTTTCTCAATAAACAAAACATAAATTTAACATAGGTACGTACACAAGATGACCTAATTTAGATTTTAGTGAGTTATTTTGTTCCAGTTTTAGGTTTAACCTAACTTTAGATGCTCAAAGATTACACTCACTAGCAGGACTTTTTGGGGCAAAATTATACTTATGTTTGGCTTGCTTATATCATAACACGTAACCCTTAATATCGTGACAAGCCAAGTTTGGTTTGGCCCGAGTAGCCATGACAATATGTTAGCGCCGTGCGTACTAACATATGCTCTGTACTTTTTCTACTTACTTGGCTCCGTGGGCGATGATTGGGCTCAACAATTCGGGCCCCATCGCTGCGATTTTTCTGGTGTTCCGTGATTATAGGAATTGAAATTAATTTCCTGGTAGAAAGAGGCGAGCGTTGCACCATTTTTTCACCGCGCACGCGCAGTGACGAGGTGCGGCGGAAATTGCCTGAGACATTTCCCGCGCAGCAATGCTCATCGTGAAATTCTGGTATTCTTCTACTGAAATTTCTGCTCATTTTCTCCAATTATTCACATATGGGATGTGCTGAAAAATAAATAATTCACGTGTCAAAAATTTGACAAATCGGCACGACCACAGATTAGGAACGAAGAGATTATCCATCCGCTGAAAATTTTGCAGATGGGCGCAACGGAAATACAAACAAAAAGCAAGTTAAGCCGTCTTTTGTTTCTTAGGTATATTAGAGATTCAAATCTGGCGCTGTACAATACATACAATTTTGGCAGCGGGTGTAGTGAGATGCATTACCTAAATTATTGATAGGTATCAAATCTCAGTTTAGGAAGAATGCAACGCGCTGCAGATGCACTCGAGCGCTGTAAATGCAAATTGCATTATTGCATCATTGCATCAAAGCAAGTTTGCAACTTACAAAACGCAAACTGGATTTAAAATAAATAATGCGGGAAAGCATAACAGCTAGAGGGCTCTTTTACTCAAATTAAGGCGTAATTAAAGTGTCAGTTGCTAGAAATTGGAATGTGCGAATAGGTAATTCGCAACTCGTGTCGATTTAAAACATTCCCTTCGGATCGTGTTCTCGTGTTTTAATTTGTCGCCACTCGTTGCGAATTTCCTATTCGCACTTGTATCGTAATGTACTATTACAGTACATATGACCCTTTAAATTTTCGATGTAGTTACTTAATGCGCTTATTAAAGCACTGGGTGTCATAATGGAACACCAGAGATGTACTGTAAAACGTTGTACGATACACGTGCGGATCACCACTCGTTGCGAATTTCCTTCTTTTCGTATTTGAAATATCGAATGTACTATCAAAACATCTTTTATACCTACTCATCGACTTACATGATTAAATTAAGACATCGTAGATCAAATTTTACTTAATTTACGCATACAACACTTTAGTGAATTAATGAATTTCATCAATCAAATGCCGGTTCTGGCTTACTATGAAACAATAGAACAAAAGACATCAACGAGCCTTTGGCGTAATAGGCCTTCACTTCTCAGGGCTAATGAGCTCGTCAACGATTGTAAGTAAAGGGGTCCGTGGTCAAAAACCGGGCAAGTGCGAGTCGGACTCGCGCACGAAGGGTTCCGTACCATAATGCAAAAAAAAAAACAAAAAAAAAAGCAAAAAAACGGTCACCCATCCAAGTACTGACCACTCCCGACGTTGCTTAACTTTGGTCAAAAATCACGTTTGTTGTATGGGAGCCCCATTTAAATCTTTATTTTATTCTGTTTTTAGTATTTGTTGTTATAGCGGCAACAGAAATACATCATCTGTGAAAATTTCAACTGTCTAGCTATCACGGTTCGTGAGATACAGCCTGGTGACAGACGGACGGACGGACGGACGGACGGACGGACGGACAGCGAAGTCTTAGTAATAGGGTCCCGTTTTACCCTTTGGGTACGGAACCCTAAAAAAGGTCTTAATCTCAGTTCTACGGGACATATATTTTTATTACAATTAGATAACTTTGCTTAATCATTTCGGTTGACTTGTTGAAAAATATTGGATATTAGTGACGGTATTTCGTACCTTAAATACTTTATACGCTATCGTTAGGTACCTACTGGATTAATTGAAGAGTTTTTTCAAGAGTTAGCTTCTTTATTGAGACATCATATTTTCATAGCGTTGAACTACTTATATACAGTAAGTATACCACACTGTCGCAAGCCAAGTCCGCGCAGAGTTAGTTTAGACGGACTACAATTAACCATCAATTTTGCGTTGTGATTTTAGTTCTTTGACTGTACTGTACCACTAAAGCGGTATCCAGACAGGACTGATCAAATCGGTTGCTAACTTCAGATTTATGGTGATATTAGAGCCCTCTAAATTGAAAAAAATACCCCAGTACGAAAATACTGGCCTCACAGATTGGTATTCTTCCGTCCGCACCTCATTTTATCTCATTATCGGTCGGTCATTATCGGTGGTTGAATTCGGCAGCCAAATTGGCGTTTGCGTCCGCACGTTCTGATTCGATCGGGCAATTTAATCAGATTGGCGAAAAATTTACTACCTAGTCTGGATACGCCTCCAGTTTCCTCATCTCAACTTCGGCTTCTAACTAATTCGTAATGTAAAAAAATGGTTTTGATAAAATTAAGTATTAACATTAGGTACCTACCTACTAATTGAGTTAGCAATTTTGATTGGCTTCGCCGACTGCTGCGAAACCGCTAAGCCGTAATATTTGTCTGTTACGCAATACAAGATGAGGCATTACTTGTATTGTACTGTCGTGCCTAATTTGATTATAGGTTGAATCACGAACACAATAAACAAAATTGTTCTAAAATTAGAGGTATAGCCAAGTCTAAGTTTATGTAACGGTTTCGTGTTCAAAATATGATCTAATACAAGTAATTTTTATATTGCGTCGTGTCTTACAATAGGTAGGTACCTATATTGAGCATTTTTTTTTATTGGTAAATTATCACGATTGATGATTAAAGTTCATTGCTTCCAGTAGGACACGGTTCTATGATCGATTGACTCCACTGTACCCGCCTGGGCCACTGTTCCCACCCGATGTGCAGAGGGTCTAGAGACACGTGTATACGGATGTTTACTTACGGAACTTTTAGTGGTGCCTTACTTACCCTACCGATATGACACATTCTTAACAGGATTAACATAATAAAACAATAAAACACGTACAGACCGTGCGATTTTACGAAACGTATGGCACCAACGCACTCAACGTGCAAAGTAAAAGGCGATATCCCACACTAAAAGTACAACAATAATTGTTTCGAGTAAGTCGAGTGTAGTAAGCAGGTAAATTAAAAAGAAGAACAATGTCCGCATTTGGTGCCATTTGAGCGGCAACGCCGGCAACTGCAGGGGCGTTATTCCAACTGCTTTAAAGCGCAGGCGATCAGAGGACCCCGTCAGAAGGACTATAAAAATAAATAAATTATAGTGGTTGCGCCAAACCACTATATATTGTAGGATATTTTGTAGGATTCCGTACCCGTATTACCTATGGTGCCAACAGGAAACTATCCTCTTAAGACCCCGCGTACAAATTGTATATGTATATTCATCACAATCTATTCTGAAGAATCACAATCTAAGTAATATACAGTAGAGTAGGTAACCATCAGTCCTTCAAAATCAAAGAACAAAACTACTTATTATTATTGTATTAGGCCTTCACTGCACGTTCGTCTGTCTGTTAGCGAACTGTATCTCATGAAATCTACCTAAAGATTCAAATAGTGTATTCCTGGCACAAAGGTTCCCTAGCGAACCCCCCTGTAGAGTGATTCGAGGCAAAAAGCTGGGGCAACGAACGCTAGAATAATGATGATGGTTTATATGATCTCGCTGTGCTTTTCGCTTACACCAATAAAATAAGAAAGACAAGCACTGCTAGTAATATGAGCTCAGAGTATGGCCAAAACAGCCTGTCCTTTCTAGATTTAGGTATAGTCGAGAAATTATGTCAGGTGTCGGCATGACCTGGGAGGGCTAGGGGTTATATTCTGGTGGTATATATCCTAGAGATTACAGGGTAAACATATACTGGTATTCCCGAGAACTCAATCACTTGCGCTCGCGCAGCAGACTGAGGCAACTGAGCTGAATACCCGGCTAGATTTATTGCCGCGCGTTACGCAACCCTGCAAGAAATGGCCGCTTGCGGAATATTGCAGAACTCACTTTAGGCTCGAGTTTTTATAATTACCGGGTTAAGCGAACAATTCCATTGTGACAATGTTTGTTACATTTGAAATCATTGGTCTGTTATGCAAAAAATAACATAGTTGAATAGTTAGAAACCGTGTGGCCAACTTTCTAAAAAACAATTTCTTATACCTAATACTGATTCTAAAATGGTTTAAGTACATCTTTACAAATAAAGATATTGTTTTGATGGCGATTAAAGCGAAGTATCGTGCTAGCTATTAAAAAAGAAAGAAAGGTTCGATTACTTATTTCGAAAACCGTGAAACTTTTACTAGACCTTTAAGTTAATTTTCTTTACCAGCCTAAGGTTATCTCTTACTGGATACCCAGTAAATATCTTAATCTTTGTTTATTTAGTAGATACTTACCTACTCTTTTCTGGTCAGTTTCCAACGAAAAGGCAAAAAGAATCGATGAAAAAAATAGCTATATAGTGCATGCAGATTGATAAAAATCATAAAGCATAGCTCGCGTGACATCCTATTTAAAAGTAATTTGTTACGCGTATCGCACTGTAATTATTGAACCATTTCAGCTAGAAACTTATAATCAAGCAAGTTAATGGACCATGGTGACAACTCTGAATAACGATGTTGGTAACTCTAAATTAGTAATTAATTATTTACTGGGAAACTGTTGTAATGATGTGCATATTTTTTTATTTCGTCTATAAATAATAAGTTAAACAAAAACAACCAATCTTAACTAGAAATACCATTGAGTAGTACATATATTTTTTATTAGGACAAAGTTTTTAGGAAAATTAGGAAAGGAAAATTAGGTTCAATACCACGGTATATTTATACTGGTTTAATTTTATTTAACGTACCGCAGAAAATGATATATATGAGCCTAGTAAACTCCTTCAACAAAATCAAACTCCAAAGTCCATGTATAAATATTTTTAATAACCTAAATAAATGTGCAGCTTGTTTAAAACAAGATTAAATGAATAATATAATATATCACGTTAGCTGCATGTGCTACTTCCGTTGGCTATAGCCTTGATGGTTTTATTACATGAAATCATTTGGGCTCTCTGCAATTACCTTGAACGGACATAATTATTTAGTTTTTCATTTATAATTAACTATTTCGCAAAGTTTAATTAATTACCTACAAATCCTACAATTAGAAATCGTCTATTTACACAGCATTGTTTAGCGATTCGTTTTCAGATTTTTCAGGTAATATATACCTATTTAAAGTGATCTACAATATATATGGTTTATTTATATGGTACATAAAAAAATCTGTGTGAGATAGGTAATAGATTTTTATGGAACATTGGTTTTCAAATAATAAATGCCCTAATGACACTAGAGAAAAGATCAATGTGATCCGATGATTTCAATAGTGTTAAGCGCGAATTGACGAGACTATAAGGAGGGGTTACCTATATCTTCCGACGCGGTTTGTTTTTTTCAAATTTTCTGGATTTACGCCCCCTCTTAAAATAAATGCTTAGGTTATTAGGTAGTTACTTTAGACATGCCAAGTTAATGATCTTAGTAATATAAGTAATGATCGCTTTAAACTCCCGTAACAATGTCCTCTGTAATCAGAGCGAATTACGTACCCACGTCGTTAATAGAGTCTACGCATCCATAAGTACCTACCATACAGATAATGACATACTCGTACTTCATATTAATGACTGGGCTATTTAACTGACATGATATTTTGTAGGATTCCGTTCCCGTATGGTGCCAACAGGAAACTATCCTCTTGAGACCCCGCGTACAAATTGTATATTTTCCACAATCTATTCTGAAGAATTACAATCTAGGTATACATAGAGTAGGTAACCATCAAGCCTTCAAATTCAAAGAACAAAACAACTTATTGTTATTGTATTAGGCCTTCACTGCACGTTTGTCTGTCTGTTAGCGGACTGTATCTCATGAAATCTAACTAAAGATTCAAATAGTGGAATCTCGAGCGTTACGAAGGTTTCAAGGCATGATAGGTGAAATTTTTTTGCAGACGAGTGAAAAATGCAAATTTCACCACATTATAATCTACCAAATTAGTTATACTTATTCAACAGCATCGCTTAAAAGTCCATTCAGATGGCTGAAGTGAAAAAACAACTCAAAAATCTACCTACATCAAATAAAATGGCACGGAACCTTCAGTGTGCGAGCCCGACTAGCAAGCTCTAAGCAAGTTATTCTGACTAAATAGGTACCTACCTACTCTACCCGTTGTTCGCCGTGGCCGATGAAGGCCAAATCAAAACAGCACAAAAAATGATTGCTCGCAAATGTACTTTTGTATTTAGGCATTTTATCTGGGTACTTTATACCATTTATTTATGGCGATTATGACTTTTTGATAGAAGATAGTTTAGTATTGGGACTAAATCTAGTTTAAGTGTTTAATTTTGCATACTAATTTATTAGATTACTAATCAGTCGCACGAAGACAAGCCTGCAACTAATCTGCATTTACCAAATTAACTTTTTACAATCCTCCTCTGTTATGTGGGATACCTTTACCTTTGTGGGATACGGGATAACTTTACAAATGTAATACTTACTTAGGTACAAAGAACACCCATTAGCCCTAAGGTATTCAATAAAGTACCTAGTTCTTATAAGGTCAATTAAATAGTTAAAAACGCATACAAAGTAATCATAAATAAATTGTTTGGTACTTGTTCTGAAATAAAGAATGGTATATTTCAAAGGTAGTGAAATCAAACCAATAAAACCATAAGACTTATTTCATCAAATAGTAAATAGGTAGTTTTCTGTATTACGTACGTGTACGTGCTTGAGTAGCTTAAAGGAAATTTGGTTGTGAAGTCGTTATTGTATATTAAGAGTGTCTGGAAAAGTTACCTATCTTGTAGCGTTACATAAGAATGATTCAGTATTAGTGCGTACCTAAACTGAAATGAAAACGCGCCTCTAGTGTATAATATCGAAAGTGAAATAATGAAAAATACTTACTAATAATATATTGCACGAAATTTCCATCCATCGCTGTGGTAGAAACATTCATAATCACTAACACATTTCGCTTGATGGTTCCAGTCGTAGTTCGGTAAAAAAAGTAAAATCGTTTTCGTTCGCACACTTTTCGTTTGTAAACTTTATTGGTATCAACTTAAACATCGCAAATTGCATAGAGTAAACCATCCACGTTAACTTTTACACTAAGAATGTTGCGGCAAGTCGTCGTGCTTGGTCAATGTTTGTTCACGGTGCTTGCCGCCGCCGCCGCCGCCGCTGCAGCGCCCCCCGCGGCCTCGTCGCGCAACCAATTCCGTGGAAACTGTACCTCCATTGTTAACAACTTTGATACAGCTAACTGCACTTTTAAATTGGGAAGTTTGCGAGATTGTATAATATGGTAAACGCGTTATATTCGTTATACGGATTGCAGTGTCTGGGTCAAAATGACTGCATTGCGTTTTAGGTAGAGCCTTGTAGAGCCGCGCCATCTGGTGCAATTTTCCTGTAGATGTCGCACAGTCTTTATGTAATAAACCGAATTTGGAAGCCGACCCGTTGTCTTTAGTTAAAAATAGTGGTATAGATTGGTGAGAATGGTGAGGTTCTGGTAAAGGCTAGATTAGTAGCTAATATACCTATGCTAAAATATTGTATGCTGACTTCATTTAATTTTTCTCAGAACTTTCTTACGCTTCTAATACTTTGGATGTTTACGGAAAGAATAAAAAAGGGGACTGTATAATCGCACATTCATTCGGCGCTGTTCATAATCTGCCGATATAAAATAGTCGATTGCTATGCGGATAGAGTGTGCGCGTTTTTTTGTTATTTCGCCACAATTACCTGCGACATAGTCTAATAACTGTGGAAACAAGTTACTTACACGTGTAAACGCATTCAGTTTTCTAATTTGTTTTCTTTTAATTGATGGAAACCTGGGCTGTTTGCTGTTAACGGCCAATCGATTAATCGACTGAGGTGATGCAATTGCCTGCATATACCTAATGTCCTAATGCCACTGGTTGACGAATGATGAAAACAATATTTTAAATTAAACTAATTAAATACAAATAATTTATGTCATTAACGGGTCTAACGCGATTAAATTTCAATTACAATTAATTTATAATTAAATACAAACTTAAAACACAAACAAGCAAAAACAGGTCGGAGGCACTTACTTGTTGCTGATGATTCTAGACTTGTTGTTTTGCCAAGTTCTATCTAAGTTAACTACCCGTGTACATCCGGTGGCGTATGTACTAAACAGTAACACATTTAACTAGCCATCTTTAGATCTTATTCCGGTGCAACAAGATTCATTATTAGGCAGTTAACTGTGATTTCGATGTACTTACTGATAAATACATCGCCTTGGAACATTCACTGGAATAATTAATGTAGGTATAGTTTTTTGGCGTTCCTCGATCTATTGGGCAAAAAAGGAACAGCTTATTAGTGTCCGTTCGTCTATTAATCGTTTGCGTCGCCGAGGTTGAGTTTTTTTTATGGAAAGTAGATGGGTGGTGCCTCAACCTATAAAACTCATGGTATAATAATATACTCCGCCTGGTACTCTCTTCCGACCACGTGACTGAGACAAGCCTACGTCATCATGCGGCAACAATCTTCTATATCTATACATATAATAAAGCTGAAGACGGTCGAAAGTCTGTACATGGAAGATATTTGAAAAAAAGTTGGCTGGGGATACTTAGAATCGATAACAGAACACGTTCCAAAAGTTTTTAGAATTTTTGTCTGTTTGTCTGTTTATCTGTTTGTCTGTTTATTTGAACGCGCATCACGTGAAAACGGCTGAACGGATTTTGATGAAAACTTTACTAATCCGTCGAGAAAATCCCCGGCCAGGTTATAGGCTATAAAAATTCAACCCCTAAAAGGGGGGGTAGCAACAACACTCGATTGACTTAAGTTTGCCCCTGAATCGTATGGCGCTACTTAGGAAGGAGAGGCAAACTTTTTTCAAATATGTGCACCCTGGTAAACTAACAGATGGCGCTGAATTTAAAACGATGTGACATAAATAAGTCACCGAGGAAGGATTTTGCCAAATTAACTCTAAGTTTAGAAGACCCCTTTTCTAAAATTTCAATCAATCGTATGGATATCAAGTCAACAAATTAATTGAATAATTGTGTTGATTTAATAATACAACAAAATTAAACGACAGTAAATTAATTGCCCCTCATTGCACAAATGCACAGTGCCATCTTTTGGGGAGCTGAGTAAACATTAAGTAACCAAGAAAACTAAAAATGGGTTTACACAGTTAGGAAGTGGTAAAAAAACACACATATCAAGACGCGTATAATTGCATAAAATTATTTATTTTCTCCGTGGTGAATTATACCTAATCGTAATTATATCGCATCCAGGATATCAAATCCATATTCATACGTATCGCCTTCTTAAGCACTTAATAATGGCCACGAAGGTGGGTACTTTGAAAAAAAAAACATTGACCTCTGTCATTTGCAGTGCCGGATTAACCCTTTTAAGCAAAATAAGCACTTGCTTAGGGCACCATATATGTCTAGGGGGCACCAAAAATTATAGAAAAATTTTCGCGCTCGCTTCGCTCGCGTTTTCAATAACATTCTAAGATGTTAATGATAAAGGTGACATTCGGGTGGCGCCTGCAGCAGCATTAGGTACTTTGTTGCAACGTTACTGCTGCAGCACTGTCAATTTTCGTGATAAAATGATTTGACTGATTTCTACACTAAAAGTAAAAATATACAACTGTCTATCAAATTGCGTTTTTTTATATCGAAAAATTGTCGCGCTCGCTTCCCTTGCGTTTTCAATAACTTTCTAAGTTATGATAAAGGTGACATTCGGGTGGCGCTGGCAGCAGCATTAGGTACCTACTCTGTTGCAACGTTACTGCTGCGGCACTGTCAATTTTCGTGATAAAATGATGTGACTGATTTGCATACTAAAAGTAAAAATGTACAACTGTCTATCAAAATGCGTTTTTTATATCGAATAATTTTCGCGCTCGCTTCGCTCGCGTTTTCAATAACTTTCTAACATATGATAAAGGTGACATTAAATTTTCGTGATATAATGATGTGACTGATTTCCATACTAAAAGTAAAAATGTACAACTGTCTGTCGAATTGCGTTTTTTTATATCGAAAAATTGTCGCGCTCGCTTCGCTCGCGTTTTCAATAACTTTCTAAGATATGATACAGGTGACATTCGGGTGGCGACGGCAGCAGCATTAGGTACTCTGTTGCAACGTTACTGCTGCAGCACTGTCAATTTTCGTGATAAAATGATGTGACTGATTTCCATACTAAAAGTAAAAATTTACAACTGTCTATCGAATTGCGTTTTTTTATATCGAAAAATTGTCCCACTCGCTTCGCTCGCGTTTTCAATAACTTTCTAAGATATGATAAAGGTGACATTCGGGTGGGGACTGCAGCAGCATTACTCTGTTGCAACGTTACTGCTGCAGCACTGTCAATTTTCGTGATAAAATGATGTTACTGATTTCCATACTAAAAGTAAAAATGTACAACTGTCTATCAAATTGCGTTTTTATATCGAAAAAATTTCGCGCTCGCTTCGCTCGCGTTTAATTAATATTCTAAGATATTATAAAGGTGACATTCGGGTGGCGACTGCAGCACCATTACACTGTTGCAACGTTACTGCTGCAGCACTGTCAATTTTCGTAATAAACTAATTTCCATTCTCAGCTGTAATGCGACAATGAACGTCACTCAACTTACTAAAAAAATTCAATGTAATCTCGACGACCCTAGGGAGAGTGGGCACCATGGTCTAGAAATGCTTAGGGCATCAAAATATCTTAATCCGGCACTGGTCGTTTGCGGAGTCAAACGATTTGGGACTCGCATTTAATATGCATTACCATGCCTTCCAGAAAAAAATCCAATCATTCGCGAAAGTCTCGCAACGCATTGAGGTTACAAGGGGCACGTGGTCTTCCTCAGGAGTGTGAAGAAGATCACGTTGAGTGGCGCTCTAGCCAGGCAGGCCGCTTCGCTTTCGCTCGCGCGCGTATACCTTACTGTATCGTCCGATATACATCTACTACTCTGTCGTTTAAATCACGTGTAAAATTTGAATAAGGGCGAACAAAACTATTGATTTTGGAGTGTAGTTTTATTTAGTGGTACCTAATTGTAAAATATTTTATCTGGACTGCAGTCTTCTAGCATATCCATCTGTCAACTTTATTTCAAGTTCCGCCACCAGGGGAGAGGGAGAGAAATTAGGATTAGAAATTAGCCGCTTACTGACACAGACCAAATTCCACGCGGGCGGAGCCGCGGGCACAGCTAGTATATGATAATATGCGATAGCGCTATATAAAGTGACGTAAGCAGGCTTGTGTCACTCTGGGAAGAGAAGACCATGTTTTATTAGACTATGATAAAACTATTTTTTCCAAGGAATTAAACCTAGCTAGATGAATTTAGCTAGGTGTAGGTGTAGGTATGTTTTCGAATAACAACTTTTTGTAATCATTCTTCTTCACGTTTCTGTATTTATACCTACCTATAGCAATTTACTTGAGTATTTATCAAGACACACGTCAGGCAGGCAAGAAAAAGCCGAGCGACATTAAAATTACTGCATCGATGTACGGAACACTGAGTCAATTAGTGCGGTTTCCGCTTTTTGTGTACCTACATATTTTTTGCTAATGAATGTTGTATGAAGTTTGCCTGGAAGCATGCTTTACGGCCCTGATAGTTGGCCAGACAATCTTTCCTCATTTTAATGGGACAGAAATTATTTTGCAACATTTAGGTACACCTAGGCTGTAACTATTGTAACTATGTATTATGTATTACGTGCACAATTACATACCTACATTTAATTTAAAAGTAGGGTCGGCAGTTCATCAGTTAGCTACTGGTACACAACAAGCCTAGGAATGTAGGCAGGAACCTATGAAGACAGTAGTTTATTTTAATTGAATAATTCCGATCCGATATGGCCTTTGGAATAAAAGGGTGATTAACTGATTAACAGACTGTCACCCTAATAGACTGGCTGAAGGAATAATACGACCCGATCAATGACAACATCACGCGCAAAGCTTGTTTCTAAGCAGGATTTTAGATTGAATCATTCTAACCGTCTCTTTCCATAGATAAACAGCCTCATCGATCAAAGAAAGACAAAAAATCCGGACTAAGTTACAAAGCAACAAATGGGTTGGCATTTAAGTAGCAACCGGTGGCAATTTAATTGTATATCATTATATAGGTACCCCCTTAGACTGTGGGACGTACTCGTATAGTTACGTAGCTTATGTTGAGACAACTATTTGAGAGCTGTGTGTTCGTAGTTGAAACTTGAAATACCTTAGTAGATTGTTAACCAAGGAATGAAATGGTGCTTTTTGTTAAATTTCGGAATACTCGTAAGATATATTTTTTTCTAAATTAATCCTATGAGTAAAATACCAACTCTAGCTATATCTGTGTGCATTGCTTGCATTTTAAAAATGGTTTATCCATGGTTTATCTCAAGTACACTGGTTTGCCAAGAGACATATGCGTTATAAGCACCGGTAATTCAAAATCTGTAGACAATTAAACGAACAACTGGCGTGATACATTTTGCCGCTTATCTTTACGTAGAACGTAGATCAATGAGATAACAAAATTCCTTCAGTAAGTATTAAACGATGCATTAAATTTCTAATTAGCAACTAACATTGACACGCTATTTAAAAATTAAGCTTAATCTGCAAAAAAGTTGGTCTCGTCACCTTTGATTAACTTTGAAATGAGTTATTAACAGCTTCTTGTAAGTCGTAAAAATAATTACTTACCATAATAAAAAAAAACCATAATATCAATATCCAGAGAAAAAAATGGGGACTACGTTTGTATGGAGAAGTGGGCGTCCCCTTTCCTCTTATGCCTTTATAACACACACACACTTGACTGGACATAAGTATATACAATTTTTAGAAATTAACCCTTTGATCCCTCAAAAAGAAGGGGAAATGAGACCTAGTTTCTGTCCGTGCATTCATCCGCGAAAAAGTCCTTAATATTACTACCTGACCAATGACCATACCTACTAACTTTTAAAGGCTGTCTGGAAGAGATGGGAAGCGATATTTTTTGCCATAAGACCGCCGGTTGCTATTTAATTCTAAATAATTCCCTCTGTAACTTCTTTATTTTACTTATTGGTGCAATAAATACCTAATATTTAATTAACTAACTTTTGTAAACTGAATTCCACCCCTAGCCTAAATCCATTTACAAAAAACAAACCACCAAACACATTAAACTTTCATTTTAATTGTATTAGTAAACAAAAACCCACCAATTTTATTATATTGCAAATATTTTTCATAAAGAAAATTTTAGAAATAGGTGGATTTGCTTTAATTTTTTTAGCTAAATATTCTAGAATTTTATTTATAAGTATATTATTTATGATCATTATCTACGAGTAAAGGATGACTCACGTTAGACCGGGCCGTGTCCGACCCGGAGCTTCCGGCGCATCGTTTTCTATGGAAAGCATCACGTGATCGCCTGTCATGTCATAGAAAAGTAAGCGCTGGAAGCTCCGGCCCGGACACGGCCCGGTCTAACGTGAGTCGTCCTTAAGTATTGTACCTCCGGGGAAACTACATTTTATGAGAGAGACGTTTAGTAGGCATTGCAGATATTAGTACCTAACGCAAGTCCTATTATTTACTCATTTACGAAACTTTCACAATATAATGTCTAAGACGTGCAGATAAGTTATTCTCGCTATAATTCGATATATTAGGCTGAATAATAGCGATGCGATTTGTGGCTAAATATCTACTAGGTACAATAAAGCGCAGCGGTGGTGGCCGATTGGATATGACGTCCGACTTTCAATCCGGAGGTCGCAGGTTCAAATCCTGGCTCGTACCAATGAGTTTTTCGGAACTTATGTACGAAATATAATTTGATATTTACCACTAGCTTTTCGGTGAAGGAAAACATCGTGAGGAAACCTGCATACATCTGCGAAGAAATTCAAAGGTTTATGTGAAGATTGTGAAGTCCCCAATCCGCATTGGGCTAGAGTGGGGACTATAGCCCAAGCCCTCTCTCGCATGAGAGGAGGCCTGTGCCCAGCAGTGGGACGTATATAGGCTGAAATTATTATTATTTTATTATTATCTACAACAAATTTCGACATAGGTAAATAGGTATGTCATACGCGTCACGCGTCATGTTGCAGAATATGGTGTATGAAGTGTATCTCATTTTAGTAGTATGTAATGTACTTACCTTTGTGGGAGAGCATCGCTTTTACCGCTCGACTGAGCGCTCTCTCCCGATTTCACGGTAGGTATGGATATTTGCATGCGGTGCCACGCCAATTATAATTAAATGTGCAACATGTATCTGATAACGATAATGATGCATGTCAAGGATAAAGTGATTAACTGGTTATTACACATTATGGACGGGAATTATGAAATTATATCCAATAATTCGCGGTCAATGTACTTCATTATTAATTATGGAAAGTTATGAACGAATTGAACGATGTGTAGGTACGTATACTAGTTTGAGATTTATGTATACACATCGGTAACTCGTGGCATTTAGGTAGCACTTAAAAGATTAGTGATGAGCAGACATCGGTAACTCGAATCGTGGCACTTGACAGTTTCTAACAGACTAGTGATGTGACAATGTTCTTCCTATACGAGTCGAGAAAAAGAAACCACTAAAAAAAGGAATTAATCAAACTAATCTTTTAAGGGCTACCTAAATGCCACGAGTTACCCATGTGTATTTACGTACCATACTTGTATTAGTTATAGGCGTAAGGCCTTAAGTCCTCCACTTGTAGGTACCATCTTGTATCGTGAAACAAATACTACTAAGACTAAGTACCAAAAATATGTATACCTACACGATCTTATTGCCCATATATTAAGGTAGGTAGAGTACCTATACATAGTTTTAACACTTGGTCCGTATCGATCTTATTAGACGTGACTGTACTCTGCATTCTCGGCAAACCTTTTATAGTATAATTATTTTTTTTTAATCTTAAAGGCATTTCATCATCATCATCATCATCTCAGCCATAAGACGTCCACTGCTGAACATAGGCCTCCCCCTTAGACCTCCATACGTGCCGGTTGGAAGCGACCCGCATCCAGCGTCTTCCGGCGACCTTAACAAGATCGTCTGTCCATCTTGTGGGTGGACGTCCTACGCTGCGCTTGCTAGTCCGTGGTCTCCACTCGAGCACTTTTCGACCCCATCGGCCATCTTCTCTGCGTGCAATGTGGCCTGCCCATTGCCACTTCAGCTTGCTAATCCGGTGGGCTATGTCGGTGACTTTAGTTTGTCTACGGATCTCCTCATTTCTGATTCGATCACGTAGAGAAACTCCGAGCATAGCCCTCTCCATAGCTCGTTGAGCGACTTTGAGTTTTGAGATGAGGCCGATAGTGAAAGACCACGTTTCGGAGCCGTAAGTCTTCGAGCAACACGGAAGGGAGGCGGCATTCGCACTATTTCCCCTCTGCCGAGGTACAAGATTAGCGCGTCAATCTAATCTAGCGCGGGTAATAAAACTAGTTGCAATTGGATTTTTCACTAGACCGAGTCCAGACGCGCGCGTGAACAGTGCTGCACAAAAATGCCTGTTTGCTCGGTTTTTTGTTATAAAAAGAGGTCGGGGACATCAAATTTACAAAAAGAAAGTGTTACATTTCACATGTAATATTTTTTTTACATATCATACGTTTAATTACATTCAAACACAATTATTATATTTTAGTCTCATGTAATTGTTGGATTTATCGATTTTGCTCGCTCAGTACAAATTGCGGATCGGTCGAGCGACAAATCCGACTTCTCATCTCTCAGAATACAATAACATACTTCAACGAAAATGTGTTTGTGTGCGTGTTGTGACACTTGTCACTCGTCCGTACATAAAAAGAGATCGAGGTTTGCAAGATTTGTCTTTGACGTGTGTCATTTTCTATGTATTTGTGTCGTCATTACAGATTGGATTTTGTATGTATGTGTGTGAGAAGTGCGACTGTGTGCACCTTTCCCCCCGCGAAAAATGGCAGAAAGATTTGTACGGTGAGATATCGCTTGGGCCCCTCCCTTCCGATGTGTCGGAAGCCGGTGTTGCTCGAAGCCGTAAGTCATCACTGGTAACACACATTGATTAAAGACTTTCGTCTTGAGGCACTGAGGTATGTCGGACGAAAAGACATTACGTAGTTTCCCGAACGCTGCCCAACCGAGTTGGATTCGGCGGTTTTACGCAAAGGCATCGGGGTCGGTAAAGGCATTTAATCATCAAAAATGTAAAATTATAAAAAAACAGAATAAGCAACAACAAAAACATGGCGCTAGTGCAGAGTGGAGGTAGACGGGTTAGGTAGGGCTGCACCGTCATTGAGACCGAAGTAATGTTTGTTGGATGGCTTTGAATTTGTACCGTGTCCCACTATAATTTGTAGAATCTAAACTTAAAGTATTAAGATCGTAGAGCGTCATCATTCAGATCAGTGAACATGTGAGTCGCGTTTGAAATTACTCCAATTACATAAATTGCGGTTACTTCGCAATATTGTACGAGTACGTTTCAAGACATACGTCTTACTTCTTTAGTACCTATGCTTAGGTCATTATGTTGTTATGTGTGTAAGTCATTCGCTTATTATGGAAGTTGTCACACGACGGGTTTACAGGGACACGATTCCACATTTTGACATTGGAAATGTCTTTTCGTTCGCTCCAGTATAGGGTCCGATTTCACGAAAAAGTGCGATCCCCTTATATCTCGGAAAGTTGTGAAGATATGATATTAAAAAGTAGGCTCAAAAGACGCATAATCACGAGAGCTGTAAGGTGCAAAAATAATTATTCGAGAAAGTCAAAAACAAAAAAAAGTTATGGTCGAAATAGTAAAAATAAAATTCAATTTTTTCCGAATTTTCCGAATGCTCGATAATTTGGAAACGAAGAATGATATCAAAAATTTGAGAAAAACGGCTCTGGATAATTTAGTCAGCTACAATTTGATCCTAAAACAAAGACGATCGGGTTAAGGGTTTGCCCTGTAGCCTAACCTTAAAATAGTCAAATGGTCAGAACGACATTTTTCACATGACATTTATGACTTCATGTTTCGCAGAGTTCGTTATCGGTGTTTGTTGTGAATTATCGGGATTATGACGGCAGAATAACACTTGCACTGCGTGGGCTTTCAAAATCGCTGCAGATTTTTCTTGGTCTAACTCTATCTATCCTGTTTGAGACGGGCGTAGATAACGCACTATTCGACAATCTATGCATTCTTGTGGTGGTGGAAATAGAAATAGAGATAGAGGCAGAGGCAGAGGCAGAGGCAGAGGCAGAGGCAGAGGCAGAGGCAGAGGCAGAGGCAGAGGCAGAGGCAGAGGCAGAGGCAGAGGCAGAGGCAGAGGCAGAGGCAGAGGCAGAGGCAGAGGCAGAGGCAGAGGCAGAGGCAGAGGCAGAGGCAGAGGCAGAGGCAGAGGCAGAGGCAGAGGCAGAGGCAGAGGCAGAGGCAGAGGCAGAGGCAGAGGCAGAGGCAGAGGCAGAGGCAGAGGCAGAGGCAGAGGCAGAGGCAGAGGCAGAGGCAGAGGCAGAGGCAGAGGCAGAGGCAGAGGCAGAGGCAGAGGCAGAGGCAGAGGCAGAGGCAGAGGCAGAGGCAGAGGCAGAGGCAGAGGCAGAGGCAGAGGCAGAGGCAGAGGCAGAGGCAGAGGCAGAGGCAGAGGCAGAGGCAGAGGCAGAGGCAGAGGCAGAGGCAGAGGCAGAGGCAGAGGCAGAGGCAGAGGCAGAGGCAGAGGCAGAGGCAGAGGCAGAGGCAGAGGCAGAGGCAGAGGCAGAGGCAGAGGCAGAGGCAGAGGCAGAGGCAGAGGCAGAGGCAGAGGCAGAGGCAGAGGCAGAGGCAGAGGCAGAGGCAGAGGCAGAGGCAGAGGCAGAGGCAGAGGCAGAGGCAGAGGCAGAGGCAGAGGCAGAGGCAGAGGCAGAGGCAGAGGCAGAGGCAGAGGCAGAGGCAGAGGCAGAGGCAGAGGCAGAGGCAGAGGCAGAGGCAGAGGCAGAGGCAGAGGCAGAGGCAGAGGCAGAGGCAGAGGCAGAGGCAGAGGCAGAGGCAGAGGCAGAGGCAGAGGCAGAGGCAGAGGCAGAGGCAGAGGCAGAGGCAGAGGCAGAGGCAGAGGCAGAGGCAGAGGCAGAGGCAGAGGCAGAGGCAGAGGCAGAGGCAGAGGCAGAGGCAGAGGCAGAGGCAGAGGCAGAGGCAGAGGCAGAGGCAGAGGCAGAGGCAGAGGCAGAGGCAGAGGCAGAGGCAGAGGCAGAGGCAGAGGCAGAGGCAGAGGCAGAGGCAGAGGCAGAGGCAGAGGCAGAGGCAGAGGCAGAGGCAGAGGCAGAGGCAGAGGCAGAGGCAGAGGCAGAGGCAGAGGCAGAGGCAGAGGCAGAGGCAGAGGCAGAGGCAGAGGCAGAGGCAGAGGCAGAGGCAGAGGCAGAGGCAGAGGCAGAGGCAGAGGCAGAGGCAGAGGCAGAGGCAGAGGCAGAGGCAGAGGCAGAGGCAGAGGCAGAGGCAGAGGCAGAGGCAGAGGCAGAGGCAGAGGCAGAGGCAGAGGCAGAGGCAGAGGCAGAGGCAGAGGCAGAGGCAGAGGCAGAGGCAGAGGCAGAGGCAGAGGCAGAGGCAGAGGCAGAGGCAGAGGCAGAGGCAGAGGCAGAGGCAGAGGCAGAGGCAGAGGCAGAGGCAGAGGCAGAGGCAGAGGCAGAGGCAGAGGCAGAGGCAGAGGCAGAGGCAGAGGCAGAGGCAGAGGCAGAGGCAGAGGCAGAGGCAGAGGCAGAGGCAGAGGTAGAGGTAGAGGTAGAGGTAGAAATAGAAATAGAAATAATTTTATTCGTGAGCACAAACACAAAATAAAAACTTATACAGAGAAACATAAAAAAGAAAAAGTGCCACGAAATGGTCTCACCTCAGCATGTTGCTGGCGGCTGCTAGCAGATAGCTGATGCTGAACCCTGGCAGTACCTAGTGGAGCTCGGGTTTAATACAACATAAGCACACGCTGTTTTGGTCATCGGACTCGTCTCGATGAGCACTTAGGAGAGTAGTACCCAAGATAGAGCTGATGCTGAACCCTGGCTGTACCTAAAGGAACTCAGGTTTATTGCAACATAGGCACACGCTGTTTTGGTCATCCGATTCGTCATGATGATCACATGGTAGAGCATTACCCAAGATAGCTGATGCTGAACCCTGGTAGTACCTATTGGAACTCAGGTTTGGTGCAACATAGACAAACGCTGTTATTGACGAGAGATGACCACATCTCTCGTCGCGTCAAACTGCTGTCAAGAAAATTTCATATCTTGCAGCAAATGGGCCGCTGCCGATCAAGACTCGAGTGACGATAACGGCGATGTGGCTACCACTTCTCGAGTTGACTACGGATTTGCCGTGTAATAATTTTCTTGTACTTTGAACATTAATATATCCTGCTTATTGATCGAAAAATGAAATATGTACCTATACTTATGCGCCACGGCGACAATTATTCAAACTTCGATACGCGTGTGGAAATTTTGCAATTTGTTTGTTCACATGCGTTATGTCCAGGATACTTGTGTTAATCTAACAATAAAATAATTATCATTCAACGTTGTAGTTTTATTTTGTAACTTTTTCCTTATCCAGACTTTCTCGTCGCTCAGCGACAATATTTTTTCGAATTAGATAGAGATTAGTAGATTCATTTCCAATGTGCTCGATAGTCGTGTGAGGCACGAAATCTGTGAATTTTTTTTAATTAGCACAAATCGGCCGCCAAAAACTGCTCCCATACAATAGAAGTCACGCTCTCATTCTAAAACGACATGCGTAAAAAAATACATGAAACTGGGCAATATCTATGTCTGGTTTTCGTTGTTAAAAATGCTAAACATGCTGCTGTATTGTATTAACATACAATACAGTAAGTACAACTTCTACTCGCTCCAATTTCTTTGTATTACAATTAGCTTTTTACCACACCAACTGGTAAAGGCTCACTTGATTATTCAAAAACTGATAGCAAAGTTGCATTTTATTCACATGTGATGTGAGGCAAAGTAATCAAATGCAAATTTTGAGTTGTTTTCTTATGTTTGCTGGTAGAATTGACTTTTAAATGATGATTTTCAATGATAAATATTTAATAACATTCACTTGAATTTGATTTGGTTTGATTTTGTTTGATATCTTACAGTTTATATTTTCTTCGGGTTGGCGTGGTGAACATTTTTGTGTTTCACTTGGGGGCAAATTTTGTTTTACCCTCGTGCTTTGAAACCCTCGCAATTTTGGAATCTTTCGCTTGGGTATCAATATTAGCACCAGCGGTTAAACAACAACTTTGCCCACTTGTAAAACAAATAACTATTGTATTACAATAGCAACGAAAACTAGTACCAGCCACATATATGTTACTTGAATGTTCTTGTTGTTGCTTTCATGTTATTTCTGACTGTCGTTTTAAAATGAGAGTGTAACTTCGATTTAGGGAATGCAATCTCGCACCAAGATTGGCGATTCGAGATCTCGCACGAAAAATCTGAATCGAGATAGGGTGTTTCGAGATCTCGCCGGTCACACTTTCGAGATCGAGATTAATCTCGACGAGATCGAGATTTGACAAAGTAATTAAAAATGTATTATTTTGAGCAAATATTTTTAAGAATTCCGTATATATACTACTTATTTAGTACGTCATGTTTTATTTTGAATATAAAAACAACAAATTAATCAATATTTAATAAAAAAAACTACTTTTATTAAAAAAAAAAAACAAAAAATATAATCTAGTTTGCATGTAATTAAAAAAAAGTGGTAATAATAATTTTTAATTATACAAAATTGTAAGCAGAGTAACATGCTCTGTTAATATTTTTGACACGCACTCAGCAACTTACAAAAAAATGTAGGGTAAGCGAGCAAAATTCATAAATAATTATGACTGGGTACGTTAAGTTCGTCCGATTTTTCCGCACAGAGCGCAGCACAGTGCTTTTATCGTCAGCTAAAGCCGGCCGCATACAATAGCAAAGCCTGAACAACATGAATCTAAGGTTAAAAAGATTACTCAAAACAACGTAATTCACACGGATCAATCTTTCAATCTCGTTCGAGATCTCGAAAATATTAATCGCGATCTCGACCGAGATTGCTAAAATCGAAATTACCTGTCAACGAGATTGAATCTCAAAAATTCGTGCGAGATCTCGCGAGATCTCGAAATTGCGAGATCGAGATTGCATTCCCTACTTCGATTGTATGGCGATCGCAAATTTTTTGACATGGACATGATTGCATACGTAACAGGCGCAAGCAGCTTGGATGTGATGATCGCCATGTCACGCGCCATCACTAAAACAAGTCGAATAGTGCCTTAAGAGATGACCCATCCAATCAGCAATCTAGGATACTATTTAGAAAGTAAATTGCAGCTTACTTTCGCTCCACGCCCAACCCTTATTTCTAGTTAACTGGCTAGATAATTATTTATCGTTAATAGGTCGCTAATGACAATTTAGGATAATGTGAAGATGACGATATAATTAATGTAATAAATAAAATTTAATGTTTTGAATTCATGAAAACTTTTGAAATTAATGTACTTATTAATTTATTTTTAACAAGCTTTTATTAGCTCGACCTGTATGTAACTAACATGTAATGGAATCTAAGGTAACTAATTTAACCATCTTCCAAGGATCGTAGCGTCATGAAAATTGGCAGCTGTATGTAGTTCTGATGACAATACAATAATATGGTACTGTTGAACTGATCTGATGATGGAGACAAGGAGGTGGCCATAGGAACTCCGTGATGAAACAACGCAACCTAATTGTGTTAGGGGTTTTTAGAATTGTCTCGGTGAGTATTAGTTGTCTGTCGTAAGAAAAGTACAGTCAGCGATAAAAGTTTGTACCAAAAATGAAATTTTTGCCAAATACTTACCTAGTTATATTAGAAACTTCGATAAGAGGTTAGAGAATTCTTGTGCTGCAATAGTCCTGCTTGATAAATTAGCAGATTTGGCGTTGGTTTATTTATTCAAATAAGATCTTAGGATTTATTTGTAAGTATTATACTTCCAGTTAACTTTTAAACTATATCTGCCTGCTCTTTATTAGGATCCAGTAATTTGGTCCGGTAAACAGAGATGCCGTGTCTATGGACCTTTTCACGTGGATAAGGGTTAAATAAGAAAATTAACCCTTATAGCCCTTAACTCTTGTGTATGTCTACAGGAAAGACATAACACAGTGATCTGTTTGACCCCTATGCCGTTTTGGGGCATTTTTTTTGTAATATAATTTAATTGAATTTATGAATGGCTAACATAGACTCACATAGTCACTAACCTTCTCGCCTCGACTACACCCCATAATAAATGCGTCTAGGCAAAAAGTTAATTTGCCTGTAATGGCGGACTTTTTCCCATATTTATCTTCACATGGTCGCAAATGTTCTTTTTGTTTGGAGAAGAAGAAAAAATGTAGCCGCATGTATTATTGCATATATAAAGGTGTAAATTAGGTATAACAGTATCTGTTATTTCTGGTGATGTGGGATCGTAAATATACATGACATACATGTATTAACTATAAAATATGTCTTACTTTTCCTAGGTGTCTCAAAACAACAGTAGGTACCAAAGGTAGGTAGGTACTTTAAATTTTTACAAAAACCTATCTATTTCATTAATTATTTTATTTAGTTATTAAAGTCAGACCAAGAAAAGTCTGCAGCGGATTTGATAGCCCACGCAGTGTAAGTGTTATTTATACGTCGTTATTTCATAGAAGTTTGACGTTTTAAATAACACGTGCACTGCGTGGGCTATCAAATCCGCTGCAGACTTTTCTTGGTCTGACTCTAGAAATTAACTTAAATCTACACTATACTTTGCATTTAGATGATTTAGAGTAGGTGTAAAGTTATATGATTAGATACCATTTTTCTTAATCGCGTTGCCCATCTAGACTAAAATATTCGTGTCTAATCAGCGTTATCACAAATTCCATAAACGAGTTACTAACATCTCAGACCAGTAGAAATATATCTGTCTTATTCTTGCTCAGTAAGTTAGAAGAGTATGTATGTGACTCAGGGAGGTTAATATATGCATGCGTGAGTCATAGGGTTATTACTGCAGTTTACAGAGCGCAAGCGAGACTCGTGTAGATCCAGCTTAACTGGGACCACGTATTAGGAATGTTGCCTTGGACGTCGAATTTTATGACATTAAAATTCTAGTTAAATAACTGAAAAAAGGAGCATATCATTTCATAACTTAATTAATTTTCTTAATAAATAATAAACCAATTAGTTCTATTCAATTCCTTTTATTTAAATGCATTTGCGATACTTTCAGTCGGGTGAGAATATGTGGTATCATACTTATGTGGCTATCGTATTTGGATCCACGCATTTGTATTTGGAACGTCATAATATTGAGATAGATTGACACCACACAAAATAGTTATTTGTTTTACAAGGGGGCAAAGTAGTTGTTTAACCGCTCGTGCTAATATTGATACCCGAGCAAGCGAAAGATTCCGAAACTGAACCACGATAACGATATATAATAACGAGGGTTTCAAAGCACGAGGGTTAAACAAAATTTGCCCCCGAGTGATACACAAAATTTTTCACCCCATTAACTGTAAGATATCAAATAAAACAAAACCAAATCAAATCCAAACGAATGTTATTAAATACTTATCATTCAAAATCATCATTTAAAAGTCAATTCTACCAGCAAACATTACCACAAAACTATTTTCACCACACCAACTGGTAAAGGCTCTCTTGATTGTTCAAAAACTGATAGCAAAGTTGAATTTTATTCACATGTGAAGCAAAGTAATCAAATGCAAGTTTTAGTTGTTTTCTTATATTTGCTGGTAGAATATTAATATTATTAGATTTAAGCTAGTTATTAATTTCGTTTAGTGGTAGAATTGACTTTTAAATGATAAATATTTAATAACATTCATTCGGATTAGGTTTGGTTTGATTTTGTTTGATATCTTACAGTTAATATTGTGTTTCACTCGGGGGCAACTTTTGTTTAACCCTCGTGCTTTGAAACCCTCGCAACGCTCATTCCAGTTATCGAACCACTCGCTACGCTCATGGTTCAATTTTGGAACCTTTCGCTTCCTCGGGTGTCAATATTAGCACGAGCGGTTAAACAACAACTTTGCCTCCTTGTAAAACAAATAACTATTAATAGGTACTGTGAATTTATATACTGGTTTCTTGTGATCGTTCGACAGGCCTGGCGTTGGGAGTGGGAGTAACGTCTTCATCTGACGCTGACGGTGTTATCTGGCAATGACCTTGGCGACTTAACCTATTAACGTTTCTACTTGTCATTGTTTCACGTAATGTTTACTACAGCGTCTGTGAACGCCGTTTTAGTGCCTTTAGACACGGCTATTAACAAGTACCTAAATAACAACTCTCGATCTGTTGACACGAAGTGGAAAAATAGTCGAGGAAATTTCCTACTTATAACATCAAGCAATACTTTTACTTATCAGTGAGTATTTCGTGTTGCAAGCTAATTTTCGACTGTTTATAGGAATCATTGCCCAGTAAAATAGGAAAAAGTTGACAAGCGTTTGTTAAGTGTTACGTGCAAACTAGACTACCTTAAATTAAACTGACCATGAAATTTAAATGTAATATAACATTTCTAATCTATTATCGGTTTTTTTGACTACTTAAATAAAACCTAAAGATAAATCAGAGTAGGAGTAAAATAAATTAATAATTGGAAGTAAGTTTTAATGACTCTATGACTCATAATTACACAAAATGCATTTACAAGGGTTTAACCATATCTTTGAATAGGTAACTATGTCTACTACACACTTGCCTATGTTTAGTTGCACAGAAGAACGTAAGTGTCAACCAGGCTTTGCCATGAATTTTAGGCCAACGATGGAGATGATTGGCACATTGTAGAGTTATCTGAACACCTGATAATGTCAGCTTATCGGAGGTATCTATGCGATCGATTGCTTATCTTTTATCTTGTTATTTCGGTGAGATAATAACTGCAAGGTAAAATATGTTGTTAATAATATACATATGTATGTATCTACATAAGTAGTCCTTGATACCTCCCTACTCTAATTCATTGCGATTTGCGAACAAACCAGGAGTCAAAGAAATAAAAAAGTGATAAATAGTCACGTTAAAAAATTAGTAAGTTACCTACCTAAATAAATTTGTTCCCAGTGAAGCTTTAACTACCTATTAAAATTACTTACAGTGCATAATTTAAAGAGGATCAGTCATTTCATTTGAAATAAGATAAAACCAAGCCAGTAACATTAACAAATACAATACATACAATAAGATCATACGTACCTACTGAAATAATTAAATATCGATTTCTTTCTTGTATAAACAAGAACGATAACGGTCTTTTCTGACTTGTTCATCGGAAGTGAAATCTTATCAAGGTTTTACTATTATTATTTAGTAGTTTTAAATTAGAACTCTCTATACTCCCATCACTTTTTTTTTTTTTGTAATTTTATTTTTTATTTACATACAATATATATACAGTGGTACTACTAAACTAAATTAATAACTAGCTTAAATCTAAAATAGGCCCTTGAGGCATTGTACCAAGGATGCTGGCGGCATTTCCTCGCTGTATCGCAATGCTGATACGTTGTGCGAGGTAGCCGCCAGCTCTTCGGTCACCAGTTACGTCAACCAGACGCTTCGCGATTTCTGCGAACAACTTATGCGCGCTGGGACCCCATGGACCTAGAGTTTCAACTCCAAATGGTACAAAATGGTACTCTCTACCGAGGCTCTTATATTTGTTACGTTTTAGAATTTCGGCGCTTTCCGCCGCTCCGCCCGCTTATACAGTAGTCCGTTGGAGGTGGGACGGTGCCAGTGTGTCTACGCAGGTAGCATCCCACACCAACATCCGTCCCAAGCTCCAAGGAACTAAGGACACTCCATCGGTCCTCTTGCCATCATCTCTGATAATGCCAGTCGGCTCAAGAAGAGCAGGCACATTGATGGTGGCAAGAGACCGACGGATTATGTCATTAAGCGACACTTATTATGATATTATTAAAATTTATTAATTTAATGAATTTAGTTTTTATAGTATTTAACTAACAATGGGTTCCTATCTAATTTACTTCAACTGTATAAGTACTCAAATGTGCGCCTGTGCATGTATTACGTGTCGGCATTCATATATGTTTGTGTGTTTGATGGGTATTTAGCTTACTGGGTTAAACATCGACATACAATAGAAACGATAGAGTAGGTACCTAGGTAAAGCTCGAATTGGATAAGTGTAGAAATCTGCAAATACACAGGGGTTCGATCTGAATAATCTTAATAATCTAGTGTAACTTCTTTGTACGTAGAATACCTTTAGATTTTCCTAATAATGGTTCTATATTTTAATTATTATAAAATTGTTAATTGGTGATAAATATAATAGAAATTATTTATCATAAAATCTGTTATTTTTTTTTAATAATACCTGTCTGCTGGACTGTCTACAGTGTCTACTAAACAAGTTCACGCGACCTTCACTTTTGTAAAAGCCTTGCCAGAGCTGGTTTTTATGAATATTACCCTAAACGGTTGACGATTGGTTGTCAGGCGACCAAGGCATGCAATACAAGACTTCAATCAAAAAAATCAAGTAAGACATGATTCGTTTCGTTCTTTTACTAAAATTTCGCAGCTCAGAAAACATCCACGAGTAAATAAATGAATATCACAGTTAACCTTTTAAGTAGGTCTTTTGAAAAGGAAAACTCAAAATGGACCCATTTTATTTAAATAGGCGGCTCTACAACTATCTATAATCGATTTTATTACGATAGGTGTATTGCAAAATAAAGATTTTTACGGCGCGTTAAATTTTTATCAGCATTTACCGGAACCAATGCATAAAGTGTAGACGCGCTTCTCACGATGCGACGTACGTAACTTGGTTCCCACGAGCGACATCCATTACATCTTGTGCTCCCATTCCGTCAAGTCTTTTGGAAGTCACTAAACTTATAAATTGATTTTGTTTTAACAGAACTTATATGTCCGTAAGTTTACAAATTGTTGCGTCCAGCTAGTAGTATGTACCGATGTATTTTCTCTTTATCTGCAAAGTTAGTACATTATACGACTCATTATACCACCGAAGTAACATTCTAATTGAAAAGGTAGGTGGTCAAATCAGGTGATCTTTTTAGGGTTCCGTACCCAAAGGGTAAAACGGGACCCTATTACTAAGACTCCGCTGTCCGTCCGTCCGTCCGTCCATCTGTCACCAGGCTGTAGCTCGTGATCTGTGATAGCTAGACAGCTGAAATTTTCACAGATGATGTATTTCTGTTGCCGCTATAACAACAAATACTAAAAACAGAATAAAATAAAGATTTCAGTGGGGCTCCCATACAACAAACGTGATTTTTGACCGAAGTTAAGCAACGTCGGGCGGGGTCAGTACTTGGATGGGTGACCGTTTTTATAGATAATGGTACGGAACCCTTCGTGTGCGTGTCCGACTCGCACTTGCCCGGTTTTTTCACTCTTCTAAACCAAGCCGAAAAGGTACCTTAATATATGAGCTCTACTGTTTTTTGACGTAAGTAAAGCGTAGGGTAGTCCCTGTAGAGCTAACAGGTTGCAACTTGTGGTTTCTAAATGAAATGAAATGAAATGAAATGAAATGAAATGAAATGAAATGAAATGTATTTATTTGTCAGAATATGGTACATTGATGTGATCTTAAATTAGAATGAATGCAAGTTCCATCATATTCTACCGTGAAGTCGGTGTACAAATATTTTTACTTATATCTAATTCTTACATATATATCTTTGGTTTACACAATATATTAAAATATAACTAGGTACAATCAAACAGCTAAACTATGAAGCTAATCAGTTTGATCCAGAAACTCTTTTACACTATAAAAACAATGCTTAAGTAGGTAAGAATCTAAATAATGTTTGAACAATGTGGTTGGTTTGTTTTTTAGATCATCAGGTAACTTATTATATACCTTTATTGCCATAAAGTAAACATTTTTTTGAAATAATACCAAGTTGGATTTTGGCAGAGTTAACTTGTGCTTCCATCTGGAATTTGAACCATAGGCCTCCTCTCTGGTTTTAAAGAATTGAGGGTGCTGTTTTACTAATAGACAACATTCCTTAATATATATACATGGCAATGGTAATATTCTTAATCTAATAAATAATGGCTTACATGGTTCTAGGTATCCAACTTGACTCAATATTCGAATACACTTTTTTTGTGCCTTAAACGCTCTATCTACATCTACGGAGTTGTTAAAGTTAGTAAAGTCACCTTTATCATCCAAAACCTCATCATGTGTCTTGGAATCCGTGAACATACTATACCTACACCGACTCTTGTTGCGTTGACCACACAACACAACACACTCTTAGACATACTTAAATAGGTATGTATGACACAGGGCTATCCGCTTGGTCAAAATCTCTTTGTCTGATCTTTGCATCCCACGCTTCGATCGGACCAAATCAGAGCTTTCAAGAACACGATCGTAAAGGTCTTATTTTATGCGTTAGTCGGGACTCGATGAAGGCAGACTTCATTTTGATTTAGAATCGTAAAACGGTTGGAGACGATAATCTTATAGTAGGTATATTAAAGAGTACTAGGCAATACTAGGCATCAAGTACTAGGCTGGCATGAGCACAGGGCGGCTATCGTGTAGCTCATCTCGGGAGACAGTCTATTTTTACCGCACTAAGCGCATAGCCTAGCGGGGCAATGACCATGCAATGCCACAACACGATTTTTAATGTCGTTGAACTTATCAAAAATTATAGCCGCCCATCCAACATCACGAATATCACGATTATATTTTAATTGTTATGCTAAAACTAGGTTTCCTTTGTTAAGAATTAATCAATTTTTTTTTTATTGTTTTGGTATTTTATTGGCAATTTTATTTTCATGATTTATGTCTTATTAAGATAATTCGATTTCAGACCAATAGTTGGAGGACAGACAATGCATGCATTTAGTCATTAAGTTATTTACGGATAGGTATAGTTCGTTTTTTTTAGCATTAGAAAGAACTTGAAAGAACGTAAGCGATTTTGACATGTCTTTTAATTGAAAAACGCTTTTTAAAAATCAAAAACTATTACTTATGAAAGCAGAAGAATATAAATGATCGTATTAGATTCATAATTGTTACATATTTGCCGTAACTTATTTTTAAAATGTGTTTTTCAATTAAAAGACACATCAAGATTGTTTACCTTATTTGTAATGCTAAAAAAACGAACTATAGGTACTTTTATTGTGCAATTTCATTATTATTACACATCAACAGAAAAGTTATGGCTACGTATTACGTAGAAGTTTTTAAACACTGAAGCACGGCGTTGATGTCTTTTCCACAAGTAATAAAGTACGTTTCTACATATATTACCTATAGATACTCAATCACAGTAACAAATATGAACACATTCAATGCGTTCAGTAACTATCTATTGTTATGTTCCCAAAGCAGAAATGATAATGTGTTATGGGGTATCAGTATCAGTAGGTATTATCACGGTGAGTAATCGATAATGGTTGGTAGAGCTCTAAAAAAATTAAAGCGATATACAAGTAGGTGACCAATCGGTGAGTAATTCGCCCATAGATAGCAGAAGCCCCAAAGTAACAAAATGTTACCGAGCAGTTATTAGTGAGGCATTCGATATCGCGAACAAAGCACGGGCGTGAAACGATTTTCGACCATCGTTTGTACGTAACGTATAAGGTTTCATAGATATAAAGGTTACAAAGATGTTATCTCTCTCTTGCTTGTAGACGTGCATCTCTTTCACACGCCGGGCTACGTCATCGCAGAAACCAGCCAGCCAATTGACCGGTATACCGCCAACCTTCAGTTTTTCTTTTATTTATAACTCGCTCTGCATGGGCAAGTTATGCTCTGTTTAAACCGCGCCAACACTGCCATCTGCACTAGAATTTGGATTTACCTAGTATTTAATTAAGTACTGCAAAATACGGAGTTTTGTTAACTGATAACATTATTAGTAATATTTATTAATAAAATTAAGCAATTAATGATTAAGTTAAGTTATTTTTAATTAGGTGTTATTTTGAGTATAGCTTGGCTTTAAAATGAACCCAAACCAATAAGAGTCTAATTAGGCGAAGACAAGTTTAATTTTTTTGTCATAACATTTCAAACCGGTTATCGTTAAGAACCAGGAAATCATTACATTTACGATAGTTACGATATCGTAAAGCGAGTCAGCCAGTTTAGTAGCGGTCGAGTGTGAAGGCAGCACTATACGGTTGGTTTAATGAACGGAGTGCGGCGGCGCGGCGCGCGGCGCGGGCGCAGAGCAGTCGGCCCCGAGCCCCTGGCGGCGCGCGACAACGCCACGCGAGCGCATGACTCACCATGAACGAGTACGTCGAGTACGACTGGAGGCTCCACCAGGTGCAGAACGAGCTGCTGTGCGGCGTGTCCCGCAAGCGGCTCACCGATGGCGACAAACAGCGGGCCCTCGACGGCCTCAAAGAAGCCGTAGATTCAAGTCTTAACTTAGCCCTACGTGACAAGAGCCGCTGCCAGGACGACGCCTTCCTGCGCCGGTTTCTGTACGCGCGGAAACACGATGTGCAACAAAGTTTCGAGTTGCTTGTGCGGTATCACCAGTACCGACGCGAGCACCCCGAGCTGTGGGCGCCGGCGGACGGCGGCGTGTTGCGTGCCCTCGCCGACGGGCTGCCCGGCGTGCTGGCCCAGCGCGACCGGCGCGGCCGCGCCGTGCTCCTCATGTTCGCCTCCAACTGGACCCCGCAAGCCTGCCCTCTCATGGCCGTCTACCGGGCGCTCCTCCTCACCCTCGAACGTACCCTTCAAGACGTGCAAAATCAAGCCAACGGATACGTAATAATTGTGGATTGGACCGAATTTACGTTTAAGCAATCGTGTAGTTTACAAGCCAAAGTGATGAAACTTATGATCGACGGTCTTCAAGATTGTATGCCGGTGAGGTTCAAGAGCATACATTTCATCGGTCAACCTTGGTACGTGGAGACGGCGCTCGCCGTCATAAAACCCTATCTGAGAGCGAAAACGCGTGAGCGCATCGTGCTGCACGGCAATAATTTATCGACGTTGCACGACGCGCTGCCGCTCGACATACTGCCGGCTGAGCTAGGCGGAGAAGGACCCTCGTACAACTCCGAGCGGTGGTTGAACGAGTTTTATCGTGCCGAAAGTAAAGACAACCCCGACGCGCCACCTGTTCCCCTGTCGATAAAGACTGCAACACCCCCTGAGGACGACCCGCCCTCCGCGAAACTCGACAAAGCGTATAAGCAAAAGGACAATCCAAAATCACTTAATGGCAATGAAAAGAGTGCTAAGTCAGAACTGTTGCGTGATAAGGACTGACCGTTTGGCGTGCAACGGTCGCGTCGTTAACAATGGACAGCTGTCTGCGCACGCCGTGAGCGCCGATGCGCTCGCGAGCATGCAATTGTGATATCGATTGTAATGCTAATTTATTGTCTAGAGATTACTAAGAACAGTCTAGAGTAAAACGCCTCATTAGAAAGTTCGAATATAATTAAGGTGCATTTAAATACGTATATAGTGCAGTGATATATGTGCTGAAAGGCCGGAGCGATGATTCATTTACACCTTGTTTTTGATCGTGATATTTAATTGGAATCGATAGTTTCGGTTCGTGTTAATTGAATTAGCGAGCCGGCGCGGCGGATGCAAGGCGGCAGGCAGTGTTACTTACCCCGCGCTGTGCGCGTCAGGCGCAGGCCGCGCAGGCGGCATGTAACGGTGTCGAGCTCTCGTTTTGACGCATCCATTTGGCTTTGGCGCTGAATTCCTCGCTCCGAATATTTTTTGCAGGTTTCACTGTAGTTTAACATTTTATTTATTCGACTAATCAGTACCTTGTAATGTCAAATATCTCATTATTTAATTTTCTGAGTAGTTTAAGAACACGCATTTTAGAAATACGATTGTAGATATCTATCCACGCTTTGGTCATGTGAGGCTTATTGCGCATTTACTATTATGTTTTAAGTTATAGTATATATACCTATACAGGTGTATAGCGTATGGTAAGGTAAACGTACTAGTGCTCGACATGCTAGTGCCCAATAGATGACACCTTGCTGTCACCTCTATTGACAATGACTTAAGTTTCAAGATGACATGTACTGGGACCGCGTCGAGCACCAGTACGTTTACCTTATGGGAGGCGAAGCCTGCGAGGTAAAAATGTGATGTGATAACTTTCGAGACAGTATTAATTTAATATACTTATTCTCTTTAATTCAGGTAATGGATTCATCATTGATGTAAAAATTATGGCTAGCTCTCGAATATTTCAAAACAAGCTCTCTTACATAGCCCCTTACTAAAACAATTGTAAGTATGTATTTAAAACAATATGTAGCGTCGCTAAAAGTATTTTCCAGGGCGCTACACTGCTTTTATTAAGCCGAAAAGACTCATGAGTGTTGAAAGGATGAATATTTATGCCCTTTGGCATTTATAATGTGTTACGTGTCTTTAACAGTACCCTAAGCCGCTTATGTCTGACATGACTGTAAATATCCACTCAGCTGAGACAGTTGCTTTAAATATGGTATCAAGTGAAATAAATGTATTACACAATATACACATCTTTTACCTTAAGGAAAACCTTTAGAGAAAATTATGTAGTGGTTATTAAAGTAACAACAACAACACCACAACATCATTAGCAACATTCATTAAAAAATTAAACAATCATTGCCCTGAACAAAATACATCATTTAATAGGTAACATTAGGTACGTACTATTAGCTTCTCAAAAAGCATGATGTTGGCTAAACTATGGATTAGGAAATTAGGACGTGTGGAAAATAAATATATATAGTATATATATATTTATAGTACTCGGAGATTAATCAGCGTAACAGACAAATGAAACAATGATTCCACATGATCTAATTCTTGACATATCTTTAAAGCACATACCTACAGTCCTACACAGTACAAATAATTCAATACAATACCGAAAGCTAGCGAAACTTGACAATACCATTAAAACAATACAAATACCTTATTTAAATATTGAAACAGGTTTAGTACAGCTCTCAAGTGTTACTCTATAATGTTTTGAGTATTGTTTTAAAGTATTTTATTGAATCGTCCTAAATGCAACCATTTATGACATATTTATATGTTAAGAAATAAAGCGTCAATAAATATAAATGAAAATTAATTGTTATAAGAATATAGGTAGGTACCTTTCTACTTAATCCGTATTATGGTCGTAATTAAAGGATCCTACCATTTTTTCCCGTGTGTGTTCTGTATTATTCTTTGAAAATAATATTGACTTCTAGACTAAACCACATAGTTAGTGGCAAAAAGGCATTTTAGCCACGATGAAAAAATGTTTTCGATGACAATACTTATAAAACTCGGACGAATTTACATAGAAAACTTTATACGACATTTGAATCTCTAATCCTTCAGTACGGATATGATGGTCGTTTTTGTCTACGTGACAGCGTGATAAAACGGTGTCCTTCACTGTCTATCCCGCGGAGTTAAAAAGTGACAGTTATTTTATCACGTAGATTAAGCGATCCATAAATAGGCCTGCAGATTCCACTCAGTCACGTTACGTGCGAAATAGTAAAACCTATTACGTACAGTCAGGCCGATTCTGATGTAGCAATTTGTTACGGCTTTGATATGCGCTGTTAAATCAGAATCGGCCCCCGGGTTAATATTTTAAAAGCAAGCACTTTTTAGAAATACAGTCTCGTATCATACGGCAACCTTCATAACAAAGAGAAAGGTGGCATGCACTCTATGCGTCACACATACAAATATTGTTGTATTTGCCCCACTCAGAACACATTGTTGGAACGATATTGAAAATTATTATTTTTGATTATAATATACATACAGATTGGTCCCGTTTTTGTCAAAATCCAGTTCTGATGATGGGATCCATGAGGAATCGAGGGAACTCCTCAAATCTTAAAGGCATACATATAGTGATTTTTGTGTTTTTATCAACAAATCAAGCATATATATACATTAAAAAAAGTGACATTTGATAAAGTGGAACTGCTGACGATGATAAGAACGGAACCCTTCAACGACGCATAGTTCACGTTTGGCGATTTATCCTCTTCGTTATGTTTGTTAAGCAAGTTTTTAAGCCACATTTTTGTCAAGCTCGAGTTCTGATGATTGGATCCATGAGGAATCGAGGGAACTCCTCAAATCTTTAAGGCATGCGTATAGAGATTTTTGTATTTTCATCAGAAAATCAAGCATTTTCATTAAAATCTGTCGCATTTGATGAGGTGGAACTCATGGTATAATAATATACTCCGCCTGGTACTTTATTCCTGTCTTTTCTAGGTCACCTAACTGACACAAGCCTACGTCATCATGCGACAGCGCTATATGATAATATGCGATAGCGCTATATATAGCGGCCATGTTATTGTGACGTAGGCCTGTGTCACTCTGGGAATAGAAGACCATGTTTTATTAGACCATGGGTGGAACTGCTGATGATGATCAGAACAGAACAATTCAACGACGCATAGTTTGGCGATTTCGATTTTGTGGGTTAGGTTAGGATAGAACTGCGACCCTTAGAGAAACGAGATGCTACTAGAAAAGTGGATAAGGTTAGGTTAGAACTGTGACTCTTACAGAAATGAAATACTTATTCTACCAGAAAAAGGTGACGAAGTGGATTACAATATTGGGGATCAGTTAAATACCAGCCAATAATTTATATGAATTATATGGCATCTTAAACTATTTTGAGACGTCGGTTTTTTCTATTAAAGATTATGTAAAATATTGATAAGAACTTTGAATTTAAGCCCGTGAAGTTGAGAGTGAAACATATTCTACAATGTGAAGAATGAGTGGAAACATCTTATTTTACATGTCTCTGGTTTTGCGCCTGAAATAGCTCCTCTTCCATGAGGCTCAAGAGAAAAACCAAGTTATTCTTATTTATCATAAACTTTGTAACTTTACAGCACACGGACGCCTGCGTGAACAGCAGAAACGAAGCTTCTGTGACCGCGTCCATGTCTCCCCAGGCTAAAGCTATGTATATAAACTCAAAGAATAAAAGGAATATTGGGTGAACACTGAACATGACTATAATGGCATAGGCGACTTATAAGGCGTAGTATGTTATACAAGTTTATGCTAGAACGAATCCAAAATAAATTCATCAGGTTCTTGTACCTAAAGTTGTATGGAGTGTATCCCTTCTATCCTAGAATGTATCCAACCCTGTTTGTGCTCGGAATGGTGGGATATGACCAGCTAGAGGTTAGAAGGGAATTGGCACTAGCCTCTTATATATTTAAGCTAGTGCGAGGAAAAATCAGTAACCCAGAGTTACTAGAGACGATAGGTGTTTATGCGCCGCCACGGTACGTGTGGCGGAGGCGCAGACCGCCTCTACTGGTTGAGCCGCACGCGCGCACCGGATTGATGCGCACGGCCCCTTGGACGAGAGCCCTGCGCACATTTAACCAAGTTGCCAATCGAACTGACGTATTTAACTGTTCTGAAAGTGAATTTGTAAAGGTTACATTGTTTGTGTTGTGTTATTCTTAGCTTAGTTATAGTACTTATACTTATAGTATATACCTAATAATAGCCTGCCTACACTATCGCATTGGGAAACTGTTATGATAGCTGTAAGATTTATTAATTAAATAAAAAAATAAAATAATTAAATAGTTTGCAGGTTTAAGCCATATTCCGAGGTATAAGAGGATGTTACAGGGACGGTTTAGGAAGAGAGTTACATTGTCTACCGTGCTCACGGCCATGTGGAGTGATGTGGGGTTGAGGTGATTGGTTTTGTGGCAGTTTTATACGGGTTGAAGAACTATAGGGTGTTTTATGAATTCATTTATTGCTGATAGCCCAAATTCCCCAGATTAAAATTTCAGCTCCTGAGTTTTACTTGTACTGGGTTGATTTTTTTATAAGCGCCATGACAGGTTATGGAGCCAGGTTAAATTGGTATCCATAAATAAACCAAAATATTTTGTGTATGTAAATTACTATGCGATTAACAAATTACGAGTTTGATTAAAAAAAAACTTAATCAGGCCACTAAATAATTAATGTATTTAAGAAGCAGTTAATATTTATAACCATATAAGTATATGAGTAGCTGATAATCATAGCAAATGTTTTAATAAAATCTAATGTTAATGTAGGTACGAATAGCTTGAGTTTGAAATCTAGTCTAATTTTCAAATTCTACAACTTGGTTTCGACTGCTAGCTTGCTGTAATACAGCAAAATACGAATAGGACATGCGTAGAATCTGGAACAAAATAAATAAATAAGTTAAACGAACTAAATCTGGTACCTACTTGAAAGAGGTACCAGAGGTAACCGTAATGAGTAAGTTTCTATTAAGGCCATGCCATGCGAATCAATGTTCCAAGGTGCGACCAAAAAGTCTGAGTACTCGTTACTGTCCCAGTAGTTACAATGAGAATACTTAATGACATTTTTACTTAAGTCATTGTCAATACAGGTGACAGGAGGGTGTCATCTATTGGGCATTAGCGTGCCGAGCACTAGGACGTTTACCTTAAGGTATCACGGCACAATACATCAAATACATGTGTTTTTATTTACACGATGGCGGTGGCGCTTTTTATCAAGCGTTGTAGGATTTTCAACTTTAAGCCTTGGTCGTTAAATCGAATTTAGTGTGCGGACAGATTCAAGCGGTTTTCTAACGCGTCGCTACCCGCACTGCACGCGCGCTGCAAAGTTCACGCGTACAGTTTTAGCAACACTTTCGCAAATGTGCACGTTACTAGATGCGCCATTGCCAAAAATGCCAAATATAAGATTAGGTAAATGCTCTTTATGAATATGCGTCATCAGCCAGAAAATTACAGTGGTCAGTCATCTATTGTCCTTAATATTAAAGTCTACCTTTGTACCAGGAAAGCATAAGCATCAAGCAGTATAGATACCGCAACGAAGGTCTGTCTGGACAGCGTGACGTAGCGGCCGGCGCGGAACTCCAGCGGCCGGCCCACGCGCAGCATCGTGATGAGCAGCGCGCGCTTAAAGCGGACGTCCTGCTCGTACCAGCAGCATTCGTACACCACCGTGTGAAGCTCCGAACTCTGTCCATAACAGTATATAAGGTATTTCGAAGGTAGGTGGAGGGAAAGAACAATTGACGAGTGTCTTTTCAAACGGACTTATTTTTGTATATTTAGTGTTCATAGAGAAATAAGACCTGTTGAAAAGACTCTCCTCAATTGCAGGTTATCTTAGGTATATTGGCGTATGTTTACCTTATTGTATTTACCTGTCATACAATTCTAACATTTTGGTGTAAGCGAATGAGTAACGTGTTATGGGTGTTGTGCAGAATCATTATATCATAAAAATGATTTTGAACGCATTCGATCATTACCTACAAATAAAAAGCATTGATAGCAACGGAAACAGTCTTAGCCTTAACTTAACAGGTGAAATTATAATGTTTCTGGTACTGGTCCTTCGAACCGGATGATCTGCGAGTGCTTTTGCCATGCGATTTTGCCATTTCATTCTAACTCAAACTCATTTAACCAAATGTGTTTCGACAAGGTTAATCCTGTATCGGGTGTAGGTACACGTACAGTAGCGGTGAGTTCGTGGCCGGTCCAGCAATAGACGAAGAGCTGGCTGACCATCACCAGCAGGTACATCACCACTGACATAAACTCGACACTCTTCCAGTCCACCTATACATACAAACGAAACCCCATTAATTTAAAGAGGCTCCAATAGCTGTTTAAAAAAAAACTCTCAGTCGAGTTACGATTTCAAACTTTTTGCTTGTTATTAGAAATAGACAAAGCGATAGAGCGCTGGTGGTCTAGCGGTAAGAGAGTGCGACTTTCAATCTGGAGGTCGCGGGTTCAAACCAATGAGTTTTTCGGAACTTAAGTATGTACAGTCACCTGCAATAATATGTTACTCTTCGAAGGCCGCAAAAATATCTGACACTATTTTATTTGTAGAGCTATAAGAGCGTGTCACATATTTTTGCGGCCTTCGAAGAGTAACATATTATTGCAGGTGACTGTACGAAATTATACTTTACAATCATTTGATATTTATACCAGTCGTTTTTCGGAGAAAGAAAGCATCGTGACGAGGAAACCGGACTAATCCTAATAAGGCCTAGTTTCCCCTCTGGGTTGGAAGGTCAGATGACAGTCGCTTTCGTAGAAACTAGTGCCTGCGTCAGTTCTTGGGATTAGTTGTCAAGAAGCTCCCATAAGCTGTGTCAAAATGCCGGGATAACGCGAATAAGATGATGATGAGACAATGATGAGCATAGAGCATACCACTAGTAGGCGTAAAGCTGACATGCAGATCAACCCGACGCCTACGCTGAGTTGAAAGAGCAAGTACAAATGGTACGTGTCTTCCACCTGCTTGATGAACCTGAAAAACAAACACCTTAATAACACGTACAGTAATAAAGATAATCGAAGCAACTGAAAACAAACACGGTGTTGTTTATTACCAAGGACGAAATTGAGAGAGCGGGAATACAGTGGCTTACTCGTAATCCTGAAATGAGGATTCACACCTACCGACTGGAATTGGTTTCATGGTGGTATCAGATGGGTTAATTTAGGGTAACCGATGGTGACTGGCCAATTTGCTTACATAATCTCGTCTGTCAAGTGTTTCGGCAGGAAAAGCCTTGGCAGACTTAGGGCCCGATTCGGATTTTGAAATAGACATCTATTAGATATCTTTTAGACATCACCAAGATACGATAACGATATGTTTAAGATCTAACCTGTCAAATTTGACATTTACGCGATTCTGGAGATACTCTTGAACGATTTCCACAGGATATGACTTAGAGATCCAATTCACATCTAATATATATCTTACTCTATCTAACGTAAAAGTGATATTGTTTGCCCGATTTGCGCTGCAAAAGAGAACTAGTTGATATCTAAACTATAACGTATCTAGAATGGATCTAGTACGTGTCGTCTCTTGTGAATATCTTGAAGTTCGAATACGGCAGTTATATATTCCTGCAATGAGGGTACATACCTACCGACTGGAATTGGTTTCATGGTGGTATTAGATGAGTTAATATAGCGGTCCCGATGGTCACCTTTGAGATCGTCTGCCAAGTACTTATTGCAAAAAATATACTGACAGATTTCGCTTTTCTGCGTAACTATTATTTCGGTATCAAATGGGTTTAATGTCCCCCTATTCACACCGGAAGTGGCCTTCTTTTTTGTACTTTCGGCAAGTTCCGCCGTGGCAGACTATCAAATTTGGACTTATCATCACTTATATGGGAAACTACGAGTATTGTACATTTCATCGCGGTATAAAGTCGGTTCGAAATTTTGCGGTCGGGCTTTTCTACCACCTTCCACGCCTAATTTTGCTTCTAACGGAACTGCTTACTTGACTATGGCTTGATGATGCGCCACACACTCAATCAGAACTTTGTAGTGCTCGTCCAAAATGTTATTGGCGGTAACGGACCGATTAACGCGTCTTTCCGCTATTGGCTTAACCTGGAAAATGTTTTCATTATTCTAGACCTTTACTTAAATACCTACTCAATTTTATTTTAACATTTATGAATTAGACAATGTTCCAGATTAAAAACTAAAGATTCAAGGAAATTAATTTTCTCATCTAAAATTTCTGTACGGCTTACAGTCAAAATTTGTGCGCGGTTGCACATTTCAGGATGTTCAATCCTGTAGCATAGATAATTGGCTTACGTTCATAATCTTCTCTTTAATAATGTCAATCTCCGCGCACCCAAAGATGACCATGGACAGACAAACACTGTCCACACCGAAGTACATGAACGCGCTCATGGAGAGGGTCACGAATTGGAACAAAAAGCCGAGCTCGTACTGCGGCGAGGGTTCTGGACTGACCGGCATCCTGTTTTTAGAAACCAGATTGATTTTAGAATTCAGGGAGGAGGAAGTGTGAAGAATAATCAACGATTAAGTATCCGAAATGGATCATATTCTACATGGAATATGGGAGGTATAGGGGACCATTGGGCAGTCGGGAGGCTCAGGCACCCCCTTGTAAATCGTCCTGATTTAACAAGGGAGCGAGCCTCCCGACCTGCCCAATATGGTCCCCTACCTCCCCTAAGTAAAACTAAATATTAAAAAAAAGATCCTAAGCGCGGGGGCAATCGGATTTTTTACGATTTCCGGGACTCTTTTGGATTTCAAGTAAAAATGTCTATAACTATACTTACCACAGTTTAAACGGAAAATTTCTATTAGCATCATCGAACAGCGAACTAAGAGCGAACAGGCTAATGGTAGTCTGAGAACTGACCATAAATGCTAACAGCAGTCTCTTGATCCTCGAAGCCTGCAGCTTCAAGATCCTGAAGGACAATCGTTACAGTTAAGACACTGGTACTTTTGCCTATGAAAGTTATCATATTTGTCCATCATAATTCACATTTGACATCAGGCAGTAGTGATATATTCAGGAACAGGTTGGTATATTTAAGGTGATATGATTATACATTATACACCTATTTACATCTACTCTACCTTCAACTACGGGCCGTTGACAATCCGAGTATCAAAATAAGTGCGGGTAGTCTCTAAAACATCTTTCTGCTTTAAAATCACTATACCCATAGTCCAGCAAAATTTAATATAATACCTACTGCTATCAGTATCTATTAAGCATATTTCTACTGTCTGCCAACTTGAGTAACGGTAACTAATAAGAAATAGTTTAGTTAATCTGTTTAATACGAAGTCGACTTACTTATCGTGCCCCTCAGTTTGAGGCAATAAAATTTCAGAGTTCATCTGAGCCAGGAGTTCCCTGAACGATTCTATATTAACGTGAAACACGGTGATCTTGAAACACAGACTAGCATGGGTGAGGAGCAGGAAAGACGATTCAGAGATTTCCTCGAGGTCTCCCAGTACTTGACATATATATATCATTTGAAATACAAGGAAACAATATTGCAAGGACAGCATGAAAAACCTATAGCATTTATGCATAATAGACTCGTTTGGTAGGGGCATCCAAACCCCTAAAAAGGACATTACAAATTTGGCCCTGCTCAAATACAGATCTCCGATATTCGTTTTACGTTTAACCATTATTGAAAAGACTTCAAATGTCTGAGGCTAATTTCAAAATGCCATGATATTTTACAACTGGTAAGGTTTGCAAAATTGCAAAATTACCGATAAGTGTATCAAACATAATGGTGTAATGATACATTCTGTAATGAGAGTCGATTATGGTTTGTTTTCATTAACTACGAGTACTTATGGAAATTATAGGTAACTTATCAAATAGTTTAATTAGTTAATTTCGCAGTGTGTTGCAGGTAATTTTGTCTCTAAGTATCCAAGTACAGTACACAAACATTTCTAATAATTTTAGGTACCTACCTACCATCAATCAGTACTTGATGGTCTCATTTTGTTTTTTAACCGACTTCCAAATCTCAAAAGGAGGAGGTTATCATTATCAATTCGGTTTCGGTTGTATGTTTAATTCGTTTTTTTTTTATGTTTGTTACTCCATATCTCCGTCATTACTGGACCGATTTTGAAAATTCTTTTTTTTTATTGTATGTAGGTACATGCATACAGATTGGTCCCGTTTTTGTCAAAACCCAGTTCTGATGATGGGATCCATGAGGAATTGAGGGAACTCCTCAAATCTTAAAGGCATATATACAGGGTGTCCCAGAAATCGACGTCAAGCCGTAAACGGATGATAGACCAAGTCATAACAGTTATCATAAAAAAAAAACCAACTCATGTTCTTTAAAAAATTATGGTCACTTTAAAAATTCACTAAAAATCCACACCCTTTAATGGTTCTTTAATTCTTGTTACTGCAAATTCCATAATTTATTCTAATTTTTTAATTATTATGTAATCTTGAATAATGCTTCTGTCGATTTTTGCCTAAAATTTAAAGCCAACTGCTATTACTTGGAAGAAAATTACACTTTTTCAAAACCAAATT
Source organism: Cydia splendana (assembly GCF_910591565.1). Classification (NCBI taxonomy): domain Eukaryota; kingdom Metazoa; phylum Arthropoda; class Insecta; order Lepidoptera; family Tortricidae; genus Cydia; species Cydia splendana. The sequence continues at coordinate 10,891,554 of NC_085974.1, forward strand.
ATTTAAATTTACTGTTTCGCCCAACTTTAACTGACTGTACTGAAAAAAAAATGTACTACGCTAGTTTTTCACAAAATGTCCATACTTCCTAAAAATGACTTTAGCTTACCTAAAGCTTTGCTCAACGCCGTTTCTTAGTTTGATAGAGACGGGAAGAGTTATTTTGGAGTATGAGCGAGATAAGAAATCAAATTTACACGTAATTTAAGAGCAAGGATCCATAAGAGCCATAAGAGCCATAATTTTTTACTTTAATTTAGGACCAGTTTTCTCATTAGAAAAAAATTAAATAAAAACAAATTATCAGATTTGAATTAATTTTTTACAATAAATGTTCAAACCGCCTTCCTTCAGTGGCAATGCACGCACGACATCTTCTTAAAAAAGATCGGGTTATTTTCCGGGCAAATCTTCCCCTATTTACAAATTCAACCGCGTAATTCTCAATTGTTTTTGAGTACACTTTCTCTTTAACCGCTCCCCAGTAAAAAAAATCTAGGGGATTTAAATCAGGCGAACGGGGTGGCCACAAGACTGTCCCAGCGCGCCCTATCCACCTGAGCAGGTATTCTTCATCAAGATGTTCTCTTACTAAACGGGCATATTGCGCTGGGCAGCCATCTTGCTGGAACCACATTTCTCTGTAAATGTTCAGTGGCACGTCTTCTAATAAATCTGGTAAAGTATTTTGAAGAAAATCCAAATAAACTTGTCCATTCAAAATCTCTGGCAGCTCAAAAGGTCCAATTATTCTGCCATTTAGTATCCCGGTCCACATGTTTACTTTAAATTGATGTCGTGCGTGCATTGCCGCTGAAGGAAGGCAGTTTGAACATTTATTGTAAAAAAAAAAAATTCAAATCTGATAATTTGATTTTTATTTATTTTTTTTCTTATGAGAAAACTGGTCTTAAATTAAAGTAAAAAGATTGAGTCAATATCATAACCTTGCTCTTAAATTACGTGGAAATTTGATTTCTTATCTCGCTCATACTCCAAAATGACTCTTCCCGTCTCTATCAAACTAAGAAACGGCGTTGAGCAAAGCTTTAGGTAAGCTATAGTCATTTTAAGGAAGTATGGACATTTTGTGAAATACTGTGAATTTTAACAAAAAAAAAATTACCAATTATTTAAAACGTAATCTAGCAAGTGTTATACCATTTTGAAATCCTTATTAAACGCGCCAGTTTTTAACGTTATTTGCCAAACTAGCGTAGTACATTTTTTTTTCAGTACAGTCAGTTAAAGTTGGGCGAAACAGTAAATTTAAATAATTTGGTTTTGAAAAAGTGTAATTTTCTTCCAAGTAATAACAGTTGGCTTTAAATTTTAGGCAAAAATCTACAGAAGCATTATTCAAGATTACATAATAATAAAAAAATTAGAATAAATTATGGAATTTGTAGTAACAAGACTTAAAGAACCATTACAGGGTGTGGATTTTTTAGTGAATTTTTAAAGTGACCATAATTTTTAAAGAACATGAGATGGATTTTTTTTTGTATTTTTATGATAAATGTTATGACTTGGTATATCATCCGTTTACGGCTTGACGTCGATTTCTGGGACAACCTGTAGGTATAGTGATTTTTGTGGTTATATCAACAAATCAAGCATATAAATTCACAAAAGTGACATTCGATGAAGTGTAACTACACTACTGATGATGATCAGAACGGAACTCTTCAACGACGCATAGTTCACATTTGGCGACTTGTCCTCTTCGTTATGTTTGTTAAGCAAGTTAAGTTTTTAAGCCACATTTTTGTCAAGCTCCATGGGATAATGTAGAACCACCAAACTGTATATTTGACCAACATTAGCAACCTCCCCAAATCTAGAAAAGTACGTATTGTAACCTGGACTCTAAACGTGACGCAGTCGCATAAATTGAGCGTATGTAGTGTGTGGAAAACAATGGAGAGCTCATCGAACCGGCGCCGTCACGTGGCTTCCGCCGTGCGCCCGCGCGGCCGGAAGGATACCGCACGTTAAATATTATAATTGGGCCCCTAGTCCCTAATAGGTACCTAATCTATACTTTAAGTATTTTCAACCATAGCTCTATGGATTTAGGATTGCGTTTTGAGCACAGGATGTTGATAGTTACGGCGTTGTATTATTTAAGCGTGCAATATACTATACCCTGGCTACTGTCTAGCCGTCACACATACAAAATAAGTGTAGAAGGATTAGAAATGTTTAATTTAGAGATACTTCGGAACCTCCGAAAAGCCGCAAGGATATAACGTTACACCAAATTTAAATTGGTCATGCCGACCAGCTTTATTAAATATGAGTGGCAATAAACTTTAAATTGTTTTTTTTAACGACTTGATATCACAATCAAATTATTGACATTTGATATTTACAACTGTCTGCTGTCAACTAATTATTTATATGTAATATTATGTAGTAAAAATAATGTTCACAATAGTTGACCCTACACAGTACAGAGGTCGACGACTACCATTTGCGAAAACATTTATAACGTCTGACTGTGCGTCTGACGCACGTACCAAATTGTGTAGCTCATCAAAACAATAATTGTAAATACCTATTATTTCTAAGACAGGTATAAGAATTGCAAAAGAGTTACAATGGTAATCCGAGTCTCATGTAGGTACCTATACTGCGCATGTCCAGTTACTTACTTAGTGTACATACCTACTGCGCGAACGCAAGTTGCGGTCGACCGACCGGTGGTCGATCAATGCAAGAAGCGGATTGGCTTACAGGACATATGTGACAACAGGAACTTTACCACAGACGATCTATTCATTACATTGTATTAACGGGTAATCTCGTTAGATTTCTTAGTTGGACCATGGTTAAATGTTGCAATTTATAATCGAATCCACTTTTTTGACTATATCATTGTAGGTCTACATGGTGTCGACGCACTACACACTCTTCGCCAGATAGACGACATAAATAAATGCCTACGTTAGTATTCTGTCCACTTTTTTACGTCTGTTCGTTGTCTGTAAATTTACAGACAACGAACCCAGCACAGACAGCTAAACGTTTTCCTACAGTTATAATGATTTCACCAGACTGCAATGACTCAACCTTGGCCTCATTCGCCTAAAGACAAAAAAAACGAGCAAACCGTCATATTTACAGATTGCGCTTTCACTGGTCAAATGATCTAACGAGGTTCTCGTTACGGTTAAAAAGATGGCTTGGAAATGGATAATTATAGAGCAAACTACTTGTTTTAAGAGTAAGGTAAAAGTTGTGGTTTATTAGATAAACTTTATACACAACTTTCTATTAGAAAATATTTTCTTCTGTTTTCACGAGTAATTTTAATAAATTGCAGAAAATGAAAATCTTCATTCTTCAATTTAGGTATATTAAAACATTATTGAATTAATTTAGTTCAGAGAAGTCATTAAATTCGCAACTAAACATCATATTTCTTCATTATCCTCATTCAAATCAAGTACCTACATATCTAGTAGTTATGTCGTAAATATTTTAAAAATAAATTCAGTGTGTATAAGTTTAGTATATTAGTGTTATTAGTGGCTCACCAAGTAGCATCTTAGAACAGCCGATTGTTCCGGGCCACTCCCGGAGAATCTGCCGGCCGTGATGCCTGATCAGACAAATAAGCCATTGTTTCACGGCTCATTGCTGGAACAAAGTACCCTTATTTTGCTATTAGTCACTGATTAGGAAACATGCATGATCTCCTTATTTACATAATCTATTTGCAGTGGAATGCAAAGCCCCGCTAGTTTACTTAGTGGACGTGGAATCAGTAAGCTAAAATATATAAAAGACGTCTGTTTAATATTCTTTATAAATCTCATCTATAGATATTTTGGTGATGCGACCCTATGTAGTATGTTCACGAAATAGATTACAGCACAATTCAACAAAAAAATCTGTTATCAGATTAAGTAGGCGATAAGATAGATAAAGTGACTTAGGAATATGCTTTCCAACCAAATCTCGCTCAGGCTGATAGGATACAGCTTAATACGTAAGATCTTTAAATAGTGTCGTAGTTTATACACTCAGCTTTAAAATATGTATGTAACCTACAACAGAGTTAAGACGAAACAGGAGCTGAGTTTCAAATATTTTAGGTAAATATACCCGTCTCGCTAACGGAAGCGGCACCTAAAAGTAGTGCGATAAGGACAAGGCGAAAACCCCTGCGTAAAAATCTCAAAAATCGAGGTTTCGTACTCCTCTGTTTCCTCCTCCAAAACTTAACCAATCGTAACCAAATTTGGAAATCTAAATGATTATGAAATTATCTGTGTCGGACCGTTTTGCTTTTTTGGCTAATTGATATCAGTTTTGAATGCCACGCCTCTCATTGCGGCATAGTCAATTAGGCCATTTTGGCCATTTTTGAAAGGCTCTAGCGCCTTAAAAAACAAAAACATCAAAAAAAGCAAAACGGTCCGACACAGATATTGACAATATTAATCTGTGTTGAAGAAATCATTGCTCTAGCTTCAAAAACCACGGAGGAAAACGAGGAGTACGTGGATATGGAGAAATGACCACTCCCGTTGGCTCTTAAATATCTCTTATCCGCCTTATTGTCATAAACAAAGAGTAGGTGATATAAGTACATAACATACACTCGTATTTTTTAACTGACTGTACTTAACTGTTGGATGCAGTTAACGGAGATTGTTTGTATTTTTTTGTGTTTGTACATCAGTGCTGGAAGCGTATTTAGATTCCATAGGTATATATCAATAGATATATTATTATATATCAATAAAATATGTACCTACCTATTGAATCTAAATACACTTTCAGCACTGAATTACAAACACAAAAAAAAGTTCTGAAATATTCAGCTACAAATTGTCAATCAACAAAACGTAATTTTTATATACGACTTCCTTGAACTTGTCTCCGAAACGAACAAAGACATCGGTAATCTAAGATTTTACTCGAAGTGTTAACTGGAGCAGAGACTGCAGACAAACAAACTCACAAGGTCGTTCTTTATACGTGACTCCTGTGTTCTTTGTGTTCTACAAAAAGTGCTATACCTACGCGAGAATTACTCCTTGCAGGTTCTTTGTCATTCTGGATATTATTGTAGTTGAAACTCTAGGTCCATGGGGAGTTGAAACTCTAGGTCCATGGGGTCCCAGCGCGCATAAGTTGTTCGCAGAAATCGCGAAGCGTCTGGTTGACGTAACTGGTGACCGAAGAGCTGGCGGCTACCTCGCACAACGTATCAGCATTGCGATACAGCGAGGAAATGCCGCCAGCATCCTTGGTACAATGCCTCAAGGGCCTATTTTAGATTTAAGCTAGTTATTAATTTAGTTTAGTAGTACCTCTGTATATATATTGTATTGTTGCTAAGATACGCAAAATTGTACCAGAGTAGAATTATCTAGAGATTAGACTGATTAGAGATGTCCATCAGTATAGTCCATTTCCAAACAAAAGTCATGCGCAGCGGGCGAGCAAAAAGTGACTAAATACATACGAGATATATATAGGTACCTAGCAATAGCAAGATTGGATATGGACGAGCAGTTGTTACGTCCAAGATTTGAACAGTTGCTGAAACCATCAGGGTGTGTATTTACTTAAATCTAACATAGGTACTACATACCCACGTTAGAACCATACCAGTTTTATCGTAAAAAGTAGTAAACTAAATTAGTAAGTAGGTACTTACTTTTTTCTATAAGGTGATTATTTTAATCAATACCTAATTAACTATTAGGTAATACATAATAATATATATTATTATGAATTATGATGTATTGTTTACCGTCATTGTCCTTCTGCTGTGATTATAAATACTCACGTAGAGGAATCTAAACACACACACATGAAACAGAGAATACGAGAAATATTCTCAATTCATCCGTAAATTATACTTGCCTTGGCAGACTTAAAGCGGTCCCAATGCAGTCCATTATCTTGGGAACGGGCTTACTCATACCCATAAGGTGTTATTAGTTGATGCAATTTACAAGGACTTGTCCATTCGCTAGGCATGGACTCTCAAACAGCATTCCTCGCAGGTGGCAGAGTCGAATTTCAAAACAACCTCCGGTGTGCGGGCGCAACACGGAAGCGCTCAGGCCCTGTATTCCAACAAAGCAAAAGTCAGTGCTTGCAGATAACAAACCAGTATGTGTGATCTTTTTTCACGCATAGTTAGTAAGGAACTTAAAGAAATTGTATGTTGGATATAGCGAGTTGAGTGTTCGGTAAGTTGTGTAAAATAATAGTCCGCGCGGGCGACAGTTGACTTGAATTTCTTGCAACGTAACAAATTCATGAATTCAATGGAATTTGACTCTTATTACGAGTGAGTAAGTCTTAGCAACTTCGCTTTAGTTTACTGCAGTTTGTGTTTTAAACGGTGGCAGCTGCCTTTTCATTGTGTCCCCGTGATACAAATGTCATATATGCAGTACGTATACAATATACAGGGGGTAATCGTTACGTGTTTACATACGATTATTCCGTGTAAGATAGGTATCAATTTTTGTTTACTGACATCGAAAGTAGGTACGTTATCCAATGAGTAAAATTACATCAATAACTTTTATTAATAAAACTAGAAATATCCAAAATATTAAGCTGAAACGGCCCCATACATTTAGTACTAGGTACGTTCGTTAAGTGGACTGGTTGTACTTAATATAAGACATAAATAATCGTACCATCAGCTCATTAGACATAGACATAGACATAGACATAGAAAAACTTTATTTAACATCACAAACATCACATTAATGGTACATTTGAACATAGATCTAGTGTATTTAGTCTAAGCAGTACTAGCCTTACTTAGACTACTTTGGGACTGAAGCGAATTTGTAAGGTTGTTTATCAAAATAATAATATGTAGGTAGTTAACTATTTATAAATTATAGGTAGTCTAGTTTCCCACTAAAGAACTTAGTAAAGCCATAATATCAAGTAAGAATCTGCATGTAACGCTATAGCAGGTGATGGCAGAAGTCATCAATCAAGTGTTACGACCACTACATGACTGACAGGTGTAAACCAAATCCCCATTACCATTGAGGTTGACGTGTGTTTTCTTTTGTTTACGATGGTTTATGCCAGTAGCGGCTCGATTCGCATGTTTAAACAATAGCTAGTGACATGACAACTAGGTGGTCACTTTTATTATTAGTAGTGCATATGGTCGATGGTCGTTAGGCTAAGAGTCTGTCTTCACATACTTAATGCTAAAATACTATTTTTTCTACTTAATATTTTTTTTATGCAAATTTATCGATAAAGATATTTCTTTAAGAGCTGATCTACCACCATTAAGAAAATTTTCCAGAAACTGAATCGACAAAAAAATATTTACCTAATGATCGAACCTGATCAAAAAATAATGAAAATCGGTTTGAGAATTGCGGCCTGTAGAGGATAACATCCGTACATATGACATATACCTACGAAAGCATTTTTGCCCAAGCTAAAACGGCGGAGACATATATTCACTGTCACTTGGTCAATAAAAATTAATAAACATGTGTGTTTCTTTTTTAATTAATTAATTGTAAACCAACACTTTGTATGTGGCATATGTACATGTAGTAACCGCAGTTGTCATATAAATAATAATTATTCCTTAACTTAACTTGCAAGTGGTGTTACAATGCCAGGCGCCCTTGAGGCCTGCGTTGTTATTACGTTCAGTTACATAGCTCATGGGCTGCCAAGAACCGATTTAAGTGATTTCTCATGACCCGTAAGAACTATCATATTCGGAAATTGCGTATTGAGTAGTTCGCTAGCGACATAGAAGCTCTGTAAGCGTCGCGAATTACAGGGCCGTATTTCTTTATCCTCTTCGGGTCATCGACTCTATTTTTTATTTTATTTCGAAAGGCAGTTTAAACGCTGGCCGAATAAGTGTTTTTTATAAGGATTTAGGTAGGTATAATAGGCTGGAGCGCAACGTGTCGAGACCTAGATTAAATAATTCAATTTGAATACAGTGCCTGGTTTCTTAAGTAAAGTAAAATATTAGTAAAGTGACACGAAATACTGTCATCTGTCTTAACGAGGAATGTTTTTGCTAAGGAAATAATTAAACAAGCTTTTATCGTCGACTGTATTGTTTCCACAATTATTTTTAATCAAAATGATTCTTAATGTTCCGAAACATCCAAACTCAATTATGATATGAACCCATGAATTACATAATTACCCATTAATTAGTAGTTTTACTGGTCCTTATTCTATCTTCGACTGCCGTCGGATCTGCTCCTACCTACGTAGGTATGCTAAATTTCAGCTCAATCGAAAAACGGGAAGTCGGTCAAATATAACTTGCACAATTTGTTTATGCACATACACAACTACACAGGATAGGTAACTTAGAAGCTTGCGAAAATAAGTATTCAAAGTGCAATACGGAATAAACCATAGCTTCCCGCAGGGCCGTCGCTCAAGGGAGCTACCTATGCTCAAGAACCTTCATGTTTGGAATTGTACAAAAATTAAAAGGAGTCACACAACCAAAAAGATTGTGAACCACATTATTTGCCACATTGCCACTATATCTATTATGCATAAACTTAAAACGTTATTAAAACTAACCATCGATGGATGGATTTCCTGGTACATGGTCGAAGAACCCATAAATTGTATTAGTAGTGTGGTTTCATCTTATTTCATTTACGCCTGCCGTCTAATCTCATGAGGTATGCAAATAGTTTGCAATTATAACGTTGTTTAAGATTTACTTGACAGAGTGAATCCGGCGTGTATGGAGATGCCTGTAATTAGCTAACGGTGAACTTGATTGTACCGTTCAAGGCATGTGTGTCTGTCTACTAACACTAACGTTTACCACCAACAGAATGGTGATCTTACCTGTTATATTATGCTCTGTATCTGTAAGTTGTAAAGGATTTAGGATATAATATAGGATATAATTTTTTTAATGGACAACTTAATGAGGAACGGCTATTTGGCTAAGCATTGACATTGACAGTTAGTTTAACATTTCTGCCTAGGCTCACGCTGCAAGTGTCTAGGTACTCGGTTTACTTTACCTCCACCATTTTGCTTGCAGATAATGAATTCACTCTGCCATATCGCACAAATATATGTTACGTTCTATTAGATACATATACTCGTATGCATGACTGCGCTGGGTGACAGAAGGCTTATTCATCATCATCATCATCTCAGCCATAAGACGTCCACTGCTGAACATAGGCCTCCCTTAAGGCTTATTGGGAACATCGAAAATTGAAACGAAAAACTTTAACGGAATGGAAAAAAATATTGTAACACCCTATATATTTCTGTAACCCCGCGTATAAATGTAGGATTGAAAGTGCTCGTAATTCTGAGTACCTAGTAATAACATAATAGAATTCTAAAAAAATTGACTACAAGTAAAACTTTAACTAATATGGCCCATAACAACATACTTACATAAAACATAATATAAATCTACCTATGTAATACTTATACGTTACTAACGAGTCATACAACTTTTTCGGCAAGCATATCTCTTAGATACTTAACTTAACGGAAATCTAAACTTCCTTCATTGATATTCTTTTTACATTAATCCAACTAGGTAAACGGATGCTACGAGTAGGTACATAAATTATAGTGGTCCCTCTGCTATATAACATACAGTTGCACATTTATTCATTATGGGTAGTAAACCCATAAAAATGAACAAGCCTATTGTGGTTTTGACCAGTTTTTCAAAATGACTCAATCATGACTCAATATTCTCGGCTGGGTAACCTTGTGGTCCCTGATGGTGGAGGCTCGTACGGCATTTTAAGCTATAGTCATCTCGGCATCTATAGTCCTCCAAATAAGGTATTGGGTACCAAGCTGTAGCCAGATTTGGAAACAAACCTGCCTTAATATAATGCCGATGTCCATACGCATCTTATGATAATGTTATTACATTATAACTATACGATATCACATGTACCTATCACAGTCATCACATATAAAAGGTACTTACTAATAAAAACAGCCAATCATTATTCAGTCAGATCATAAATCAATTATTAAGAACGATTTAGATGAAATTAACGATATAGGGGTTAACGAAGAAAAAAATGATTAATTGGTTCCTATAAAATTTGCCCGAGTTTTCACGCACTTACTTACGTAAAGCCAATAAAACGCCTATGATTTTTACTAGAGCAATATCCATGCTCGACATTTGTCGCTAAAACCAGGGACTACTGAGAAAATCGAAAACTCGTTACCTCTCTATCACTAGCATAATCATAATAACCAAATTTTGATTTTAAATTTTCGAGGTAAATTGGCTCAGATATCAATCAAATATCATTCATCATTAGGAGGATACCGTCTTTGTTAAAAAGCAGTCTTAATTTTTTACTTGTCCTTGTCCGGTCCGGACGCCGTGAATTGTCCGAAGATACTACCTATACTCTGTATATTTAGGTACTTAAATAAAAGTAAACAAATATTTGTACATTTTCGGGTAGTTATCACATTTATTGATTAACCAACCAAATACAAAACCACCTGGATTTGTCACTGAACGACCTGACTTTAACCTACATTATTTGAGCATGTAATGTTTCCATCTACCCTCAACTGGCTTAAGAAGCCATTTGAGGGTAGATTTTGTTTACTCTTTTATACCTAAAGATACAGACTATACATCTGAGACGGCATCGCGTCTATAATCAGGTCGTGTTGACATGCCGGCTGGCTTAGTAATTTTGGTAGGGTTCGCAAAATCAAAAACTTCATATAAATTGTACTAAGTCCTACACAGCATGACAGCAGGGCTATAACCGCGAAAATCGAAGTTCGCAAATTGCGGGCATTTTTCTCTGTCACTCCAATTACGCCTTCATTGGAGTAAAAGAGAAAGATCCCCGCAATTTGCGAATTTCGGTTTTCGCGGTAGCCTCCCAGATTCGCAGCATTTCGTAGATGGCTACAAAAGCAGCATTTTTTATTTTTAAAGAGTGTGAATGTGTACTGTAATTTGTCACTTCAACTCCACAATGTTATATACATATAGGTAGGTAACCCTTACCTAACCCTTTAATTTCTTCTTCATTCATGCCATTTACACTGAAACGAAAATATACTATACGAAAATATACTATTACTATTGGACTGAATGTCGGTATGATGATCACGTGTTTTATTTGTTATTGTATGTTAATCTATACGAGTAGGTCCTACCTACATTCAAACTATTCTTTTAGAGAACAATAAAAGGACATGGGAGTCATACAAGTAGTTACGTACGACGTGCGTAATGGGTCAAGTTGGTAGAGGCACGCCATCCACATGCCCATTTACACCATAAAAACCAATAGAACAATAAGGGCTTTATTTAATTTACACGAGGACATCATTTGTATGGCTGAATGCCCTATTGTTACAAATATATTATCTGACGTACGAGTAACTGATGGTGATACTATCTGCATTATTCGGACTGAAGGACCTCATTTCCCCTTTTAAACAACAGCCCTGCAAAATGACATCATTGGATCATTACCTAATAGGTAGGCACTTAGTTTAGTTACGCACGTAATGTCTCGTTAAGTAATAGTCATTACGATACAAGTGCGAAAAATAGGAAATTCGTAACGAGTGGCGATAAATTAAAACACGACCGAAGGGAGTGTTTTAAATCGACACGAGTTGCGAATTACCTATTCGCACATGTATTGTATCGTACAACGTTTTACTGTAAAATTGAAAATTGCGAATAGGGAATATTAGGTACGGAAAACTCTGCGTAGAGGGCGTCACTAGCACAATCACACTCACAGGGTCTATCGCGACCGCGAAACACGAAAATCGAAAGTTCGGTTTATGCCTCTCTATCACTCTTGTTTTTTCGATCGATGTAGAGGCAGAAGGCAGATAACGAAATATCGATTTAAGCGTTTCGCGGTAGGCCACCTGTAAACAAACCGCCTTGATGCATCAATGTCATTAATAGTGACTGACAACTTGTCAAGAAACTGTTTAAGGCAGGTCTGTGGTTTAAGGCCTAGTACTTATGTATTATATGTATGTATTATTCTATGGTTTACTAAGTACACTAGTGCTGCAATCTGGCGGCAGAACATTGCAGTAATAATACTCCCTATTATCTTCGAAGGAGGTCAATCATGAAACTACTTCGATTATTTTATACCCCAAGTAGAAGTTTTTTTTTATCAAAGGTTTAAAGATAAACGTATGATTTATAACAGATAACAGTTATAATAAATATTTTTACTTTATCTTCACGCCTAATGGTTTTATCTATCAAACACATTGTATCGTGTGTTCAATTCGGAACTTTAAATTTGTTATGTTTTTTAGACCATAGAAGGTAGGATCCTATAGAAGTGCTATACGCGTGACTCCGTGAGGGACCAACGCAATACGACACATACGCAATGCGACACTATGATTGGTCGAATTTACTTGTTGTCCACCATAATATAGTTGGTCAAGCAGATCTTGTCAGTAGAAAAAGCGGCAAATTTGAAAAATGTAGGCGCGAAGGGATATCGTCTCATAGAAAATTTGAATTTCGCGCTTTTTCTACTGACAAGATTTGTTTGACCATCTATACACACTAAATTTACGGTGGGAAATAAAAACAATGTGAGACTGTGACAAGGACAAACAATAAGAGCGCTTTCGCTGCTACTCCTACTGAAAGATACATAAGACTATCCCTTTCGGTCATTTCCCCCCACCCCTCATGCCTGATCCAGTTATATACTAGATTCATGTTTTAGACAGTGACAGTGAAGTGTGCAAAAATTGACACTTGACAGTTCAAAAACAGGTTTTATTTGATGGGAACTCAAATTAGTAAAATTATCCGGCCCACCACCACAAAAATGGCGAACTCAGCGGAAATTCAACTATTCATTAAAGACACTATTTCTAAGGAAAAAGTTGTTGTGTTTTCAAAATCATATTGCCCTTACTGCACTATGGCTAAAGAAGTAAGTGTTCGCTTTGCCATTACGAAATAAATAATTATGTACCCTGTATAATATAATATATGATTCATAGTGTGTATTTCACAACAATTTAATTTGTTAAAAATGTATTAAGTCTTCCACCGAAACTAACCTAATTCCCTTTGGTTACAAATCATTTCTCACTGCTTTTTTAAATTACTCCCAAGGTTGCCTCTTGGATTTATAAAAAAATATAAGTAAGCTATCTTAATATTCCTAATGACCGTTTCAGGTCTTCAACAAAGTAAAGCAGCCCTTCCAAGTGATAGAGCTGGACCAGCGTGAAGACGGCACTGACATTCAGGGCAACCTTGCTTCAATCACAGGAATCCGAACGGTAAGAAATCAGTGTTATCCTCTAGCCGCCCAGAGACCTATTAAAAGGTCTTCTGTTCCATTCTAATTCGAATCTTTGTTTTGACAAATCAAAATTGCATTTCTCTTGGCAAGTTTTGACGTCTGGGCAGGATCAGGGTTACTGATGCTATGTTTTAAAAGATATATACTTGTGAAGAAGAATGTTGAGTTACTTGGAAGGTTACAAATAGATTGATGCTTTAACACATTCACTGCCAAATACCAGCTAGGTGGGTTTATCTTGTATTGGAAATGGGGTGCTTTGACACTGAAAGTGTTAATGGCACAACCGTTTCAGTGGCAACAGCAGACAAAGTGATGCATGATAACAGTATATTGTTCCTTTTTAACTGCCAAAGAATAGAAGGTAAAGTTTATGAGTGTACCTATGTATAGTTAGTATACATACTTGTATAGTTATTTCTTTGTCCCAATCAATCTTTGTCCCCTGCAGTCCAAATCACTCAACATATTTGTTTAAGAGAGCAAGTTTCATATGTAAAAAAAAAAATTGGGTCAGGCAGGTTTTGTATTAAGTTAACAACATATCTCCTAGAGTTGTTGCATGAGGCAAAATCCCGCTTGTCATCCCCGAAGGCTGCCGCTCGAGCTTAAAAATATTCTCTTAGTGCTTGTGTTAAATACAAATACAATTTAGTGTACAGTCACCTGCAATAGTAATTACACTTTAAATGCCACAAAAATATGTGACACACTCTTATGGCTTTAAAAATAAGATTGTGACAGATATTTTTGCTTCCTTCATTGTGTAACATATTATTGCAGGTGACTGTACACAAGAAATTAATGGGTTTCCTTGTTATGACATTTATGACCTAACAATGACATCATATCTCACTGGTATGTTTGTATTGTGCAAAGATGACTTATTGTATCTGTTCTGTTGTTTGTATACTTTTTATCTTGTGAGGTGGCAACTGTTAGAAGAACAAAGTTGATTATTACTTTTTGTGTTATCATGCAGACAAAGAAAGCTAGTGATATTAAGTATTATAAAATAAAAATAAAATAAAATAGCCTTTTATTTTGACCTTAAATTTTTAAATGGTACAGTTTTGTCACATTATTGGATATTTGTCAAACTAGTCAAACATATTACTTACATCATTATTTTTTTTTTATATATTTAGATTAAGGTTGATTGACTTGCCTCCCGGCATAGGCCTCCCATTCCTCTCTGTTAGTTGCTCTTCTTGTCCATGTCCATGTTGGTCCAGCGATAGCTCTAATGTCGTGTTCCCATCTGCGGTAAGGTCAGGTAAGGTCTGCCTCTTTTCCTTTTCCCATCTTTGGGGTACCAGGTTGTAACAATTTTTGACCATTTTTGTTCTGGCTCTGGCTTTTGTCTATTAAGTACTAGGTACATTATAAATCTATGGCAAATATAACTACACATTTTTAATTTGACATTGTCTCAGAAGCCATAAAATTAGGTGCTTTGGATAATTGTTTGTTCTATCTATACTATTATAAAATAGACTTCATATATGTACTACTCAAGCAAGTGCAAGCTCTCAATATCTCCACATAAGAGAATATAATGTGGGTAGATTAACAATTTTAAGAACTAGATGTCAGTATTGTTTTGAGTAAATTCACACTTTACTTGGTTTTGTACAGATAGAGGTTTGTGTTTGTAAACTCATCTTAGCCTTCTATTATAAGTACATTATAATGTGCCATAATGGAAGAATTTTGATGATTAATGGCTCCTCTATAAAGAAAATGATAACACAACACCTAAGGTAATAATTTCCTTATCACAGCAAACTTACTAATATTTCCATTGTCACTGCTACAAATAGTAGAAATGCTAACAATTAGTGTCTGGTTCCAGGTCCCGCAAGTGTTCATCAATGGCAACTGTGTCGGAGGTGGCTCTGATGTCAAGGCCTTGCATGAGTCCGGGAAGCTAGAATCCATGCTTATTGGTTAACTTACCATTATAAATAGAAGCAATTGTTACCTCGACATCATTAAGCCATGGTTAAAAAAAATAGAATATATTTAAAAAATATTGATAAAAAAGTACTTTTGCCAAAAAAACTGCTTAATATGCCTTTTTACATAGTCAACATTTTATTTTGCATAAGTCTTGGCAAGCTCATTTGTTTTTAGATAAAACCAAATTGATTCAGTCACTTTTGTCAAGTAATGTAAAAAATAATCGAATAAATTATTTGTATAATCTGCATTAGCTTCTTAGTACAAGACATCTGTTGTTGTGAAACAAGTTTTTAATGATCAACTTAAACATTGTACTTATGCAATTGTTTGAGTTGCCTTTACATTTTTTTAAAGTTGTTTTGTATAAAATTTTATATGCATAATTTAAATAAACAAGCTACAAGTTATTTAGAGTATTATTGAACAATCATTTCGGAGGCAAAGTTTATCTAAACCTCAACAATTTGTTTGAAAATTTCTTACCATTTTTCAGTGACTATAATTGTGAGGATGACGCTATGAAAGAAACTCTTATGCTTTCTTTAGGTTTATGTTCGCACTTTGGTTACTAGCAATAATTAATTAATTATATACTTACCTAGTTATAGTAATAATCTAATAATAAACATGTTAGATATATTTTGCGGTTAAAGCTTCTGATAAAAATAACAACCGCTACCGCTACTGTATCTACGTATTCTTTCCGTTAGATAAAAGGCATTTAAAATGAATTAATTAGTAATTATTATTATCTAGTGAATGATTGAGGTGTTTGAAATCTATTAAAGGGTTTATAAGGTGATTAGTCAGTAGCAAACAAGCATACGGCGTGATGGTAAGCAGTTACCGCAGCCAAGTGACGCTTGTAATTGCCAACCCTTTATAACATGTAGATTATTGTAGATGTTTATTTTTCTAAGAACCCCAAGCCTTGGTTCCTATAAAACAAAATAATGTTGGGGTCCCATCGGGTCCTCCCTCCACAGAAGCGGCGAACCATTCAATGCTAATTATAATTACGATACATTGTCGTTACGCCTATTTTAAGCATTTTCATTACATACCTCGGGATACCGTGCTTGAGGCTACGATTTGGCATTACAAGCGTAGTTTAGTAGTGTTTGACCCAGTTTGCTACTACTTGCTACTACATACGCGATTTAGATACAGTCAGCATATACATATGTATACTACTATTCGCTTAGCACCTTTGCATACAACAAGGAAACCCATTATTATTATTTATTATTCATACCGATAACTGAAATTCTATGCTGGGGGGGTCAGGGGTCACTTTTCTCTGCAGCTGACTGTACATATTTGGCTACGATGATGTGCGATCATTGACGGATAATATCTCAGGACGGGCCTTACGGGCACTAAAAATCTAAATAAGTTTTTGGCAAAAATTTTTGGTACAAGCTTTTATCGCTGACTGTACTTTTCTTACGACAGACAACTAAAATACTCATCGAGACAATTCTAAAAACCCCTAACACAATTAGGTTGCGTTGTTTCATCACAGAGTTCCTATGGCCACCTCCTGTCTCCATCATCAGATCAGCTCGATGGTACCATAATATTGCATTGTCATCCGATTTATACATGCATGCAAAATTTCAGCTCAATCGGAAACCGGGAAGTGGGTCAAATTTAACTTGCAAGATTTGATTACAGACCGACAGACAGACAACGGGACAGGTGAAACTAAATAGAAGCTTGTAAAATGGTACTAGTTCAGCGGTGTCACTCACGAATTCGAGCCAATCGTGCAGTATAACGCAACTAGTTGCGAGTTGCGACCAATCGCGCGCGTGATGCGAACTCATCAACCAATCGCGTTGTAGCGGTGTCACACCGCTCTACTGGCCCCATTAATGACCCATTCTTATTGCCCGTAAGGCCAGTCGAGATATTATACGTCAATGTGTGCGAAGCGATAGTGAAGCTGCTTTTAAAGGTGCTAATCGGACGCCCGTATTGCGCATCTAACGATACAAATGACTAAAAAGATTTTAAACTCGAAGGGAAGCTCCTACCAGCCCCCTTTTATATCTATATTTCGCAAGCAAATATTGTCGAATGTTAGTTGTAATTATGTAAATAATCTTTCAAATCTGCTGGCGTCACCCCTTGACGAGCACGGGGGCCACAATCGGGCCGAATTAATTCTAGAGATTCCTACATAAATCCTTCAGCGAAAGTCACTTGTCCCCTCTCTAAACGGTTTATTACGCTCTCGGGATGAAAACATCAGGCGCTCAAGGCCAGTATAGACTAGGATACGAATGCAAATTTCTGTAGGTACTCGTTTGTTCTTTCGATTTAGTATAAGCAAATGTCATCGGACAGAATCCTGTCTAAAAGATAAAAGACGGTGCAAATAAAAGTTATATTTTCTCATCAGTTGCAAGTTATGGTTGTTTGGGGGATCATGTTTAGCGCTCCATTGTGTATGTACCTCTAGGTACCATATGTACATCAGGATATTACCCTCCTGAGGCCCGATGACGTCATCTTTTTCAGATAAATTTTAAGTTTAACACTGTAGTATGCATAGAGTTAAAACTTTATGTAATGTAGGTATTTATGCCGACTGGTGGCATATCTCTTAGAAGGTTACTTAGAGTTAGTCTGTTCGAGATCCTGAAAACGGTGAAAAATAGAGATACTACTCCTAAAAATACGTGTGATACCTCATTAGATTCGTCATAAATAATGGAGATACAGTTCTGCAAGTATGGAATGTTTTATTGGAAATATCCTCCTCTTTTATATTATTAATTTTGGTTTCTTAAATATTAATACTTTTTGAGATATTGGGGAAATATAAAATAACTACTTTTTCCCCTCTTTTTTGTTTATAACTTTTGATATTTTTTGTGTGCTAATACACGCATCGAATACATTTTTCTAGGCGTCATGACGAATCTAATGAGGTATCACACGTATTTTTAGGAGTAGTATCTCTATTTTTCACCGTTATCAGGATCTCGAACAGACTACCTACACTTAAAAAAGCAACAACAAGAGTCTTCCAAGAAAAATCAAGAAACTAACGTAACATTGACGATATAAATTTATAAATAATACCTAGTAGAATCCTTCCTTCATTAGGTTCAGCTAGATTTTGATTAGAAACTTAGGAAAATCACCCTCAATATAATTCTACCTTACAAAACCCTATTTTTGTAAGGTAGAATTATATTGCACTATAAGAATAAGACCATTGGAAGCTTAGATCAACATAATTATTATAAGTTTCACGCGTAGGTATGAATATGATTGTATTGTATTGTAGCAAAATAACCAATAGGTACAGACATTTGCAGTGGTATCCTACCCTACTACGAGCACGAGCCTCGTCGCCACGGCGACGGCGCGCCTACTATTAATATTATATCTCCTATGTCATTGATAAAAGCACCGTTTTTGCGTAACGGGACCGACTGTAGTGTCAATCGGGTAGTGCGTGCGAGGGAGACGGAGCACCCCCGCCCCGCCCTGGAGGTTCCGCGCGCCCTCCGCTAGTCGGCGCTACGAGCCCGCCCTAGCACAACATGCTGGTATTATATCTTATTCAGTACAAATTCATGTAAACAAACAAAACTGATTTAAAATTCTTACTGATTGTGTTTTGTGTTGACACGGGCCGGTTGGCGTGTGAGTGACGTGAGAGTGAGGACTGAAGGTAAGTGACACTTGTAATTACTAGTTAGTATGACTCTTATTTTGTACTTTGACATCGTTGAACGCAGGTGCTCCACATTGTTGATGTGAATTTTCTTTATGAATAACATTAAGCACTTTCGGTTCAACTTCGGTTCTATGTGTATTGAATGAAAACATAGGAAAGTACCTTTACATTGATGTTTTTTTTTTTTTTATTTACATTTCATCAAATAGTAGGGGAGGTAGGGGAGCATTGGGCACTTTTTTACTTAAGTCGTAATAATACCGTTATTTATTAACATAATCAATTAAATCAACTTCTTGTTTCGTAAATCATTAGCACATACATATATGTGGCTACAATTATAATCCAAAACACTTATACAATAAATATAATCAGTCTCAACATTGCAAGGGATTTTCTAAAGCCTGTCAAAAGTGCCCAAGCTTCCCCATGGGTCAGGTGGTTAGGGCATAGGGCACTATAATAAATTACTTCAATACTAAATAATTAAATTATAAAAATTGAGTAACAATCGACTGTTAAGCCGCGATACGATGGGTGCAATTCTGCATGGTGCATGAATGATAATAGGTTCAAACTGGTTCAAACTTACAACAACTTCTGATAGAGAACTTGAATGTTTTTATTTTTGTACAAAATTGCGGTGTTGTGAATTGTAAAGGATTAAGGTTCCACATTATACTAGCGAACAAACGAAATGTAGACATTAAGTACAAGATCATAGGGTATACTATGGGGAATATTAGGCAAAGCTCTGCGTAGGTGGCACCTTTGGGGCACATACAGTAAACAAACCACATCAATTGACACATGGCCTACCAAGAAACAAGAAAATCGAAATTTCGTTATCTAATCTCTCTATCACTCTTGCATATTCGAGCGATAAAGAGGCAGATAACTAAATTTCGATTTTCGCGTTTACCGGTAGGCCCTTGTTAACAAACCGCCTTGATGCATCAATGTCATATTTTATTGTCTGTGAAAACTTGTCAAAAAACAGTTTAAGGCACAGTATGTATAAGTTAGTCTATGAATTTACTGAATCGGTAGTGCTGCACTCTGGCGGCAGAACATTGCAGTAATATCCCCTGTTGAAAGTGAGTGCCCAATGCTACCCATCTTCTCACTTTACTAATTCATTAAAATAGTGTATTTAGTCTGACATTTTACCTTAATTAATACGTTAGTATTAGCTTTCGAAAACACATAACTAGATACAAATAAAGAAACTTAATTTTTTTTGCAGATGACGTTGTTATAATCGTTCGAAATCACATCCAAAGCCAGTTAAGCCGACCACTGACTAGGCCGCCGGGCGATATCGGCCTGTCAGTTAGAACAAAAATTTGACAGTTCCGAATAACTGACCGGCCGATATCGTCCGGCGGACTGATAGTCAGTGGTCGGCTTTAGCACGTGCAAAACAACTGACAACTAAACAAAATGATGATGATATTTGCCTGAGTGGTGTTTTCAGTTACTAAGCTAAATCACCACATTATACAAAATTAAGTATCAACAACACGTATATGTACGTATGAGGTGGTGTTCAAACCTCCCGACTGCCCAATGGTCCCCTACCTCCCCTACCTATTGCTAGTTCTAAATAAAAATGTCAGTAGTCAATAGGTACCTAATCACAAACTTCACAAATATAATATACCTACCTAAAGATAGGTGTATTATGATTAGGAAAATTAGCGATAATTATCGTTCTGTACCTACTTTGACTATTTATGTATGTAGTTACTTAATTTATCTACCATTTACAGTCACTTTTCCTTAAATCTTTTGTGCTAATAAATTTTTCTTATATATACATAATACACCTACCTACCTATATCACAGAACTAGTGATACCGATTTGGCCGACAAGCCAAATCGTCGGCTAATCGGCCAAATCCATAATCTGTAAAGCCTGAAGAGATTCTATTGAATTTCAGTGGCACTAATTGATATAACATGACTGGCAAGGAGTTACCTATTCTTTGAGAACAGATGTCGAAAGTCGTCGAATGTCACCGATATCTTGGATACAATAAAAAAATTACATCAAAAAAGGACGAAGGATTGCGTGGCATTCCAATTAACAATGTTTTGAAGTTGAGAAGACCGGAACTGACATGTTATTTTATGACGTAAGTTGTACAGTCGACGTCAAAGATATGTTTACACTTATGCACCTTACTCCTTTGTAATAAGGCAAAAAATGTAAACATATCTTTGACGTCGACTGTACACCATATGTAAGCATTGCCTGAAACTTCCTGGCCCTACCCAAAAAGAATCTTGTCAGGCTTTACATGGCGACCGCAGCTGCTTTATCGAAGCTGATGCATTTGAAAATCAATCATTAATATGCTTCTGGCGACCCGCTGTTTATCATATTAACTGAAAAATGTTCCCTTCTTGCTCAATGTCCTAACTAATGGTCGTATATGGAGTCTGAATCCAACTATTTTCTGTGATTTTGACCAGATCAGCAGTATACCGGTTGGGGGCCTTCCCAAGTCTCTATTTCCGTTTTTATGTTATAATACATTAATAATAAAATACAATGCTTTTTATTGCACGCAATTTACGATACAAGTACAGAAACTGTTCGTTTGTTCATTAAATTTGATAATATTTTTCGTCTCTTATCCTACAGTTGATTTATCTACAAATACACGTGTAAGGTAACATCGGCTCCTGATGTTTTATTACACGGCAAAATTTAATTAACGTCTAACATTTTGGTTTCGCCAGGTGCCGCTAGAGAGGACTAATTAGTCAGGTGTCAACCTGGTTACCCGGTGATGCTCTACAAGCCGAGAACACGAGCGTTTCCGCGAAAAATATACGTATTTTCCTTTTATCTTTATCCTTATTCAAGATAATAAGTTTTCCGTTCATACTAAATAACTCACAGTCACTGCAATGTTTCCTTGCTTATTAGGTAGGACAATTTAGATGTCAGAAGGAGAATACGCGCGGGTACACAAATGTAAAGAGATATATTTTCGTAATCTCCATCTTGGTATATCCCGGTTTTCATAAAACGATATGTTAACTCCTAAAATGCAACGCTAAGCGGGGGAGAGATTAGCGAACCCATTAATTTCGCCAGGATTTAAAATGCATTTCCACGGATGTCTGCAGTAATCTTGCATAAGATCTTTATAGCCGATCCGTCGATAGCTTTACGGTGCGACGTGGTACTTTGTAGGGGCCTTGACGGAAGGGTGAGCTTAGGAGGTTGCGTGGCTTGGAGCTTCGTTATAAGGCCGCGCCGGGCGGCCGGAGCGGCAGAGCGTTCGCGGCGCTCCTACCGGTGTCTCCTCTGTCGGACTATACTCGCCTCCGTGGCGTTTCGGAACTTTGTAAACTTTTCCCGGGCTTTGCCGTTCATTTCCGCGCGTGGATTACAGTTAAGAAGAGTTACTCGTATCAGCTTGCCTGATTTGGTAAGATATCGATGTAGAAAATGTTTAGTTAATGTGTTTGAAACTGTTTAATTAAAAATTGTGTTTCTTTTTTTGTGTTTGATATTTTCATTCCATACCTTTTTATAATACCAATCTAAATTTAAGATCCCTGTACCGCGATTTTTTGCAGATCCCTACTTTGTAGGTACAAAATTATACATAAACAATGGACCGTTCACTTCGCGTAAGAAAATATTGCTAGAAATGAAAATGAACAAATGTTATTGTTCTTGTTAAATAGGTAGGACCCTAACTACAAATAATGGACTAGGGTGTAAATAATGAATAATATGACCGGTATCAATCTCTAGTGTTTCAGCAGAAATTTAATACTTTTATATCATGTATGTATACATATACATAACCTTTTGTGCATTGTGAGGCTTCTTCCCAGCAGTAACTCGTCCCAGTTAAGCCATGCTTGACTTCTAAAGTTACGCCCAACTCTTCGCAACAAATTTATAATTTACTTTTTCGTAGCACTACATACCTAAGGAAGTTGTATCTTAGGAAACTATGCATTTTAACAATGTGTTTTAGTTAAGTACATTTCAGCTTTCAACGCTGAAAGTTAAATAACTTATTCACTCTTAAGCTACGACCGTAGCGCTACGTCGTAGCTGTACATAGTGAAAATGCTTCGTAGAGACGTAAAGCCGACCACTGACTAACAGTCCGCCGGACGATATCGGCCTGTCAGTTAGAACAAAAATTTGACAGTTCCGAACAACTGACTATCTCTATCTCTAAGTATTTAAAAAAGAGTAATCAAAATCTACCCTCAAATGGCTTCATGGTAATGGTAGATGAAAACATTACATGATAATGTAGGTTAAAGTCAGGTCGTTCAGTGACAGATCCAGGTGGTTTTGTATTTGGTTGGTTAATAGGGTGCAGCTGGAGCGTCGTTGTATGGGAAAAAATAAAAAATTGATTATCAATGTGGAACCGGAACAAAAAGTTGCAGTTTTTAATGTAGATTATAGTGATTATATAAACTTTCAAAATTAACACTACTTTTAGCCCTCTACCCAGCCGCTAAAGAAATTAATAAAGGTAAATTTTCATCAATTATTTAAATATACAATTTCACTAATATGTATACATTTTATTGAAAATATATAATACTTAATAAGCGTATAATAAGTTATTACCAACATTTTTGTGACTTTTTTAATATTTATGAAATAATAAAATTTCCAACTTTCATATTAAACAGCAATTTCATGCAAAACAAGGAAAATGCTACAGTGTAAAAAAATTATATAAGTTATTTTTTTAGACGTTCTTGTGCCAAAGTAAGGATGTTATTGATTACGAAAAGTATCATTTTACTGCAAAAAATGGGTTACTTATATGTTTAAATAAGCGTCAAATTTTGCCCTTCGGCGTCGCTTACGCCCTTTTTGGGTCATGTTCACACGTATGTTAGGCATTAATTAATGAGGTTTTAAAATTTTAAAGATTGTAATAGTTTAAGATTATATTGGTAACTATAACTTTTGGAAATAGTTGTAAAGTTAGGAATAGAATTAACAGAATTTTATAATCCTTATTAGGTTCTGTTGTTATTAAAAGTGTTTATAAGGTGAGAGGCAAATCAAAAAGTAATCGTGTTTTTGCTAAGTACCCACTCAGACGGTTGTACCCGGCACCGTAAACAAAACCTATCGCACGTTAAGAGAATAAATTTTGAATTGAATAGAGTCTGGTTTTCAAAAACAAAACCCGCTTAATTTCCTCCGCTTTTCCTCACGACACGCCAGACGAGAGTACTTCATCGCTTAGCATGAAACGCACTTGATTTTATAATAAAAGCCTGTTTATTCCCTGTTTGTGTCGCGACGCTCAGGAAAAAGAAGCACTACCGCGTTCGCCTTTCATGTCGACACACGCTAGCAACCAGATGTGTGGGTACTTATTTAGATTTACAAAAGACGATACCAATACCACTCGTCATGCACCAATCGAATAAAAGCGTAAGCAGGATGCGCTGAGAGTTTTATGATATCGGTATCGCATTTTAATAACTGAATGTGTATCCCACGTCCTTTAGTGCCTTATTCTATTTATCAACATGGAAAACAGAATCGTTGCTTTAAATTCCCCTATTGAGCACCCTGACGGCAAAGCCTCTTGTAAATACTCCGTTTTATACATTATATAATCGATTTCGTTAAACAACATTCCTTGTGACCTTTGATCTGTGTGATGCCAAATTATACTTCAGTGACCTTATTTTTAAATGAACAGGCTTTATTGTTTATTAAGGTATCTTTCAATTAATCGGGAAAGCTTCTTATTTACGCTTGGCTGACTTAAATCTCGCGAAATTATTTGATAGATCTTTGAAGGCCTGCGAGGCGGGAAAGTAGCCTAGTGTGTTTGCTGATTCCCTTCGTATTTTTAATTTTAATTACTCCTTCAATATTCTGAGTAGACGTCATAAATAATTTTCGAGTTAACTGTTATTCCCGTAACTCGCAGTCGTCTCAGATGATCCAGTAAGGACGTAACCTCGACACCTGTAATAACTTTGCAATTTCTAGATCAGCTTATAATGGTCTGCTTGAAACGGGTGTTTGGTAAATAATGGGAATAAACCTAAAACAAACGGTGAATGAAAATCTGAAAGTTTTGACGGAAATTATAATAATTAAACGCTGCGAATGCGTCGGGGCTGTCTCATCAAAAATGTATAGAATTCGTATGATTAGCATAAAAGTCATTTTATTGCCTCGGAAGACAAACAGAATGGGATATTGGCTGTTGGAATGAATCCAGCTTTGCGGCAAAGTCGGAGGGCAAGACAGTGCACACAGCCCCCTTCAACTGGTCTGTGTTAACCGCACAAAACACTCCATTACGAAACTGTTAAATATCAGGGTTTTTATGTTATAAGATATACCTACTAAACTCAATAAAAGTCAAATATTGGTGGGGCACTTTTACAGATTTTGTTATAATTGATTAGTGTGTAAAACCCAAGATAAAATGCGTTTGTGAAAAGTAATTATTCCCTTCATCGTTCTTCTTGATTCATAATTATAAATTCTCCTTTTTTTTGTAAACTGTGTGTCACAAAAATGATAATTATTATATATTGTACCTACTCTCGATTCTAAACAAATTGTTTTCAGGTTATCAGTGGTTATTGTTCTACGTTGAATAAAATATACATTATTTGGCTTTTAAAATACAATCTTGCTAAGTACATTCCATAATTTATTGTTTACGCAGTTGGTAATAATTAATCATCCTAAAACGCAACCTTTAATCCATTAACGTCATCTTTATCGACCCACTCTATACCTAGTCTCTAGGGGTCACCGTGTACAATGTAGGTACAAATCAAAAACCAATCTTTTAAGGACAGGTCCCGCACTGACAGTCAAAAATAACTGGGTGGAACATTCATAAGTATTTAAGGATTTGCGAGATACGGGTGAAACAATACTTCGATGTTACCTCGCCGTTATACAGTAATTCACCCTTATTTAAACACCCGGCAAGAATTTTAATGAGTGACGCAGAGTTTGGCGAAGAATTCAATGAGCTTGCCGTAATAATATGGAGTAAGTTTGCGCATTCATTAGTCTTGTTGTTTAATATTCATCAGGACGCCACAAGTAACATTTTTACTAAGAGACAAATCCCAAGTAACTGCGAGCACAAATTACATGTAAATTAGACCAAGTTCGAGAGTACTTCGCGGCTAGGACTTGACTATACTAAGGTTTAACAAGATTTGAATGTTTCTTAAGTTCTCGACGTCCGTAATGCCACTTTGTAAATAAGTTAAAGACTTATTGTAACGTTCAAAATTGTGCTTGTTTCAGATGCTAAGTCGGACGTTACGCTTCTTCAGATTCTCGCAGACTAGAACATAGTATTTCGATCTAACCTAGTCTTAAATAAAGTATAGTACAAAGCTATCGAACTTAGCGCCTCGCGATAACTTATTTTCAAACGCTTAACATAGGTAAAACGGTTTGCCAAATCGCCTCTATTTTCTGTAATATATTACAAGATAGTGTCTATCGAAGAGCGTCCGTAGTTTTATAGACGAAAACAATGCCAGGGGTTCTCATAAAGCATCGATATCTGGGTGGTTGTGATTTTTGGTGGGTAGCGTAGGCGGGCATAGTCATAATGTGTGAAGATAAGGAGGAGATGCGGAGCGAGGCGGCGCGCGCGGCCAGCCCGCGGCGCCTGTGCTGGCAGCGCCGTCCGCCGCAGCCGCTGCCGGACACGCGCGGCCTCTGCTGTGCCAAGCTGCTTCGCAAGAACGGCAAGCCGAAGAAGGTATGTCAAGACGATTAGATTTTTATAATGTACCTAAATATTTAAATTCCTCTTGTTCTGACCTTATTGGAGTGGGTTAAATATGACTAAAATGAACTAATAGGCTTTGAATATCTTTCTCGCGTTCCCAACGTTAGGTTTCCATAGGTAGGTAAGGTAATACGTTTTGAACGTAGTTTAAAATTTGTTTGTGGTATTTTTATGGGTTTACCAACAAAACTATTTCATAAAATGGTTACAGCAAGGTATCAGAAATTACTTGGTAGGATAACAGTCCGGGTTGGCAATTAAGTCCCCACTATCAATTAGGGTCCACGGGATTGCGACCCGGAATTCACGGATGGATTCAGACCCGGACTAACACAACGTGTCACATTTCAGCTCGTCACCTACCCCGCACTAAACTCGGCCATGAAGGTCACGGTATTTGTAATTGTATTGTTCTATGAACTTGTATAATAAGTATATTACTATTGTTATGTAGCTAACCTAATTCAGGGTATGAAACAATAGAGTTGTCGCGTGAGTCACTTTACAGTCGTGTTCTTGAAAAGCTCGAACTTTAAGAGTAGGTACTATGTCAATGATAAAATTATCCATACATTTTGAAACTTCAAGACCGCTCCAGGTTTTTTCCTTGATAGGAAAGGAATCGTCCTAGTCCCATTCGAATCAAGATAATGGCATATATTTATATCTAAATTTATTGAACTGCTAGCTAAAATATTAGCTATGTATAACAGTTATTTAAGCCCTCGTATGGCGAGCGCGGATCCGCGTACGAGGAAAATATTAGAAAAAAATAATCACGGCACACGAGAGGTTAAACCTACCTAGTTTGCAGTTTAACAGAGTTGTTCTCCTAAGGCTACGGTAAAACCACAATATGTACCTCCTTTGTTTGTCTTTTAAAGCTAAGTAAAGTTTGAACCAGGAAAGCAATATCGGTGCCGATGTGGTCCGATACCCGATCAGGCGACGTAAATAAACTGTCGAGTAACAATATTCATTACTTGAGTAGGTACTTCTTAGAGCCTAGAGGGTTCAAATAAATGTCTAACTTGAAGGTAATCAAAATCTTCTTACAAGTAAGTCACAGTGCTTTATTTTATCTGACGAACTTTTACTTGAAATTCATCCTTTTGTTACTAATACTAATACCTAAAGCAGAGACGCTTTCCAGATAGATTTTCGTACATTGACCCCCGACTGTTGCTATCTCTATTGCACGCGCATAATGTCTATATTGCTGTCTAGCTAGCACAGTAACGGCATCATGAGCGGGAAAATCTATCTGGAAAGCGGCTCTTCTTTAGCTATTACAATGTTATCGTTTTCTTATTTTATGTTAGTATAGGATACGTCTTAAGCTTAACTGTTTGTAGCTTAGTTAGAAACGTATAAAGTCGTAAACAATGTGGTCTTCGCGTAAATCTTCATATATTTTCATAGTTGACTGCTGGATACAAGTACCTACGATACTCGTAACGTAGTTCCACCTTTGGGGATCAAACTCGATCCCGCCGAGGCAATTACAGGCAAACATTAGCGCTAAGCTTCGGTGAGTTCAGTCAGTCAGGTATCCATAATATTTCAAGGTAGAGCGGTTCCAGCCTAATATAATCGAAGTTTGAAGGCGGCCGGAAGTTTACGACGTGGCGGTTGAGCCGCCGCACTTACACCAAACTTGTTTGTCTTAATATTTTACGTAACCTGCCGGCGTAATATTATGGATGGTTTTATTAACGTGATGAAATAACTGTCACTTTTTAACACCGTGGGATAGAAAGTGACGGACACCGTTTTATCACGCTGTCACGTAGACAAGAACGACCATCATATCCGTACTGTTCGGAAAATGATGAGAAATGAAAAATGTGTAGGTACCTATAAGATATAAAATAAAAACCTAATTGAAGTTCCGGTCTCATGGCAATAAGTACTAAATAATAACACAATAAAATTTGCTCGTCAAAAATCGATCAGGTCATTAATAATTAGGTACTTACCATAAATAGAAATATTTAGCAATACTAAAATTAGGTGTTTAACACAATTCATGCACATCTAAGGCATTCATAAACTTGGCAGAGTACATCCTTTGGACGAGTTATACGTAATGGCATGTCTAACTACAATCATTTTTAGCACAAATGAAGTCTCACCGCCAACTTCATTAAGAGAAATGCACACGGCTGCGGGTTCTCGCAAAGTTATTTGACAACCGCATCGACTTATTACGAGTTCAGACAATGCGGGGACAATATATGAACTCTCGGTATGAACACCGTTAAGTATCATAACTAGGAAGGCAAATAAGTTGGCCGCGGAAACCGAAACTTTAGGTCAAATTAGTTCCCGCTGATGCTCAGAGTTTGATTAACCCCCCCGGGAACGCGTCAACATACATTAACATTGACTTTGGCAATTATCTTGTCGATGCTGCAAGAAGAAGTTAGCTGTAATAATCTTTTTAAATTCAGTATGAGTAAATGTCAACCGATGAAACACATACTTAGATACTTGTAGGTAGGCATAGAGCTAAAGGTAAATGTAGAGACTGCGAAGGTTTAGTTCGGTTAGGTCATTTGAATGTCGTCAAGTGATTTTACTGGATGGAAATTGAAGTTATAAAGTCTTTCCTTTTAAAAATAATGTTCTAGACAATTTATGTAAAATGTATTAAAACTATGAGCGCGACGTCATTTCTTTCTAACTTTAAAACACTGCCACAGCGATTTCAAATTCAATTTATTCTTAAAAGAACCCCGAAATACTGTTTTTCTTTGAACCAAACAGCATCGGAGAGTGGTTGCAGGCACTATTTGCAATTCTAAGTTTGGCAGAGAGGTTTCAATCCTACTAATGTGTCTACATATATCTGTACATATATAGCTACACTAGAGAGTCCCCGTTCATATCTTACCCATCATACGTACTTGTATGTTGGCGTGCTGAGACGCTGCGCGGCAGGGCAGCAATGTTTGCTGAGAGCCTTCTATTTCATCGATTTAAAACAGAAACCTACGAACCTGAGCCCACATCAAATACATTACAGGCAGCATTTCTTTGAACAACGAAGAACTAAGTAAATGGAACAGTGTACTTCAATAAATGCAGCCCTTTGTTTGGTTTTTTTTTTCAATCGAAACAGTGCCGTGATCATTAAGACTTGAAAAATGTTACGACAAAAATGCGACAGCCATGAGACAGGGTGAAAAATTATCTGAAAAATAAAATGTGAACCTCGGCTCACATCAAACCGCACCCAAGTGATTAATAACAAACAATATTCGATAGTAAACGTCTCATCCGGAACGTTGTACATAATATAGGAACTCGTACTAAGCGTACCTACCTACCTTAGATTTTCAACTTTCTAGAACACGCTTCTGTCCATGTTTTTATGTACGTAATGTTCGTTCGGCAGCAGTTAGATTTTCCAGAATAGATACAATAAACGACAAAGAATGGGTCCAGGGCAACGTATCTGCAGTCGAACGTCATCGTTACCGCCCGAAATATCAAACTGCTCTTCAGGGTAGAGAATGACAATAGCGACTCAGCAGTTTGCCTCGCTCCGTTTTAATGAGTCAAACTATTTGCTTTTATCTTTGAATGAACTTTTTCCGTGACGGAGCATATTTTTTCACAGTATTTCACCAGAAAACTCAGTAAAAATGAGAGTCACAAAACCTTTTTTTAATGGGAAATTACATGAAAATCGTGAGGAAATATATATAACGAATCTTCAGTAATTAATTTACGCGTGGCCACTAAATTCGCCCACTTCATTAAGCTTTGCATAATAATTTATAAAAAAACTGATTGGGCTGTTTAAAAAACGCTGGACGTAATTTTGCAGACGTTAAAATCCTTTGTCTACTCAACGCTGATGAATAAGTTTTAAATTAGAAAAAGTTAGGGTGAAATACGCTTCCCCACTGACGTCCATGAAGGAAAAAATCTTGCAGTCATTCCACGAGTACTCCTATTAACTACCTTTAATAATGGTGATCTTTAAAAGTTGTAGAAGAATATTCGTACCAAGAAAAAAATACACATTACAATAATTTCATTCCGGAAAATTAAATGATCGCTTACAAATAAAATTTTGAAAGAGAAAGCAGTCTAAAAGCCTTGATGATAAGTTGTACTTTAATTACGTAGGTACCTACCTAATATGTATAGTTTGCCCACATTATGAATCCTACGTATTTTATTTCTTCTGGGAATTTCCTAAAGCATAAATAAGTAGCTATGATGACCCAGACCTGCTCGGAAATGTTCATTTCATTTACATAATCGGAAGATTATCCAGCTTGCTGATATATATTGCCTGTACTAGTATATTCTCAAAGTAGTTTCTTCAGTCCCTTATTTAAGTACAAAGTTAGAGGATTAAACTCCTTTCCTTGTTCAGTTACCTCGTTACTTCCACTGATCATTTTAAAGTCGAAGGAAGGATACTTGGGATAGTGTAAGAGAGGTGCGTACTTTTCGAGCTATATTGCAGCGAGCGAGGTAGAAACAGCTTTAAAGCCACTTAACGATTTTACATCCAAAGCCGTAACAGTATAGCTTGCAGCTATAATATAATAAAATAGGTTAGACAGAAGACTACTATTGTTATATGAGCGTCGGTAGCATGGTAGGATTCTTATCGCCTGTCACTATGCTTGTCACTTTCGCACTTACACACTTGTTAGATCGTGTCAGGCATGGTGACAGGCGATACAAATGTGACCATGCTACAACCGGGTAGAAAATCGTTCCTTTAGTGAAAGAGAAACTGCGATATACTGATTTCGGTAAAACAAAAGCTTGTAAAAAACATTTCCTCGAACCGTTTGCGGTAAAAACGTAGTTAAGGAATAATATTTGGTTTGAGCAGAGCTCCGTTATAAATGGCGCGGCGAACAGCCGCGCTGAGAGCAATAACTCAGCACCGAGCGGCGTTTAAGCGATCCGTTCGCAGTTTATCCGTCCTCAAGAGCTAATTCTTCGCGGCCCGTCCACTCGCGGGATATAAAACCATTTTACTCGCTTGCCAAATCTTGAGTCCTGCACTTGTTGAAGTTTTCATTATTTAAATTTACCCAGCGCCCGACGTTGAATGAATACAATTCGGATCCTAATTGACAGGTTAATCGGAAATTGAGCTGGCAATATGGCATACATATGGGGAAACCTGAATTATTTCAAGTGCATATTAACAATAGAAAATCATGACGTGCCCATCGTAAATAATCCACGCATCATTGAGCACAAAAGAAAGCATGACGCAGACGACGACGGGCGTCTCGTCGGTGCACATCAGAAGCTGTCTACAAAAATATTGAATTCCCGCGATATTCCTGCAATTTCAGCGCTGGCACATGTTAAAATGCATCTCTCGCAAGTTAGCCTTGATGCAAGTTCAAACATCCAACTTGTTCGGCATCTTACGCTAACTACTTTGACAGTTCTTTCTGAGAGCGATCCGGAGCACCCAGCTGTTCCACTACTTTTTATACATCTTACAAGTTTTCATCGGGATATTGAATGGGATAAAGAAGATTGATTTTAAACGTAACTTCGCCTTCTTTTTGCACTTACGCTAACTAGTATTGATGCATAAATGGAACAGATAAAGTAGATATTTTCATATTCAAACTGAAGTATATAATTCAGACTGATGCTGAAACATTTGACAATCCAATTGAAAACTCAAGCACATCATGCGCACAAATGCAGTGCGAACTAGTATTATCTGTAGCACTCGGCTTATTCGAATGTGGAATATTCCGGCAATCCCCGTCCATCACTGTGTAGGATCAACGCTAAACCCAAATAGTCGCAAACGGTAGATCTACATCGCACGTCGATAACACCCATTGTTTTCCCTTTTTGTATCGAGTGCTAAGTACCTAAACGTTTGTGGAGATTCGTTTGCATAGCAATATCCGTATCGTTGCTTGACGCGAGTCGATGGCGTGAACCAATAAGCTGCATTCCCGCACGACATGTATTTTCTACAATTCCGATAAGCTTCTAGAATCGCTATCGGGTTGTTTATGTCAATGGATGCCGATAACATGCTGAAGAAACTGTTGATCTCCTTGTACTTAGGTACATGTCGTTTAAAATGTTTTTACATAGGTCACTAGATAAATTTTGCAATAGACAAATATGAAACAAAGAGGTTACAGATGACCTCTCACATATAGTTTTTAAAACAATTACTTTTACAATTAATTTCTTTTTTTTAATTTACTTATAAAAAAAAGATTTTAACTTGGCGTGGCGTAAGGACGATTTACGAATATTTTTTATACAACATTTTCATTTCATACAAAGTTTAGAATATTTAATTCTTCTTCTTTGTTTCATTATTTGTCTATTGCAAAACTTATCTAGTGATCTGTATGTGATAATTTACATCAGGTCTATAAATAATAATGGATATCTATTCGTTATAATAAAAATTGATCTGATATCGTCTCTTAAGGGGCCGGTATATGACGTTATCGATTTAGACCTCACTTTGTAACCATAATTTGTTCAATAAGTGTTTAATAATTGCATTAAATTACACGTAAATTTGTTCACGAAGAAACCGTGTACCGACTCTTTGTGCCATTATATTTTTAATTTGCTGTTATTCTCTACAAATCGACACTAAAAGTATCAAAAAATCAAAATATGGAGTTCCGTTTGAGACAGAAGCAAAACAATTTTGTCTTTGACAGTAATTGAATTATTGTATGATTCTGAAAGCTAGATAATTCAGCTACCAATTTATTATCGATTTATATTTTTACTCACAAAGACAACACAAAAATTCAATCTCAAATGTAAACTTTCGAACAATTTCCATACATTGACGACATCACTCAAAATTCTTCTTCAAGTCAGATGCCCGTTGGGGCTACACCGGAGCACACGTGTACTTCTTCAAATGAAAATGACAGCTTGATTTTCTTGCTTTTGACAATTATATTGATATTAAATCATATACGCACACGAGAACGTATACCAGTAGATAAATTGTATTTCAAAAAATAGGGTACATAAATATCTGCTCGCGTCTCATTTAAATTTGATTTGCTGTTATAATGGTTGAAAACCGCAGTAAACTATCTTAAAACAATACGATTACAGTCGAATTTAAGTATTATGTTCCTTCAAAACTCGCTTAAAATGAAAAAAGTTTAAAGACTCATCTTTACTGATTGGGATAAATTTTTATTATGCTGGTATCATTTTGCGTCAGTTTAAAAACGTATTTGACTTCTGTACGTCAATGAATTTTGATGACAATTGTAATCTTGTATTATATTATACAAGTTTTATCTTAAAATATTGCCTATTAACAGGAAGAGTTATGTAATTCGTATAAGTAATACCTGAAAGTCTTGTACCTAGATCTGTAATACCATGGATTGCGACGAATAAATGATAATGATTATGCCGTTCGTTCCGTCTATATGTATAATGCGTGTACGTGCTGTTCTCTGAAAGTACTAGCGAGTTTTTGCGGCTTTGGAGACCGAGATGAAGCTTACAGGCCAATGGCGCTCTAGTTATTGTTATGTATACCTATGTATCGAATGTTTTATAAATTACCTATAAAAAGCAATGTTTTATTTCGATTAGGTCTACATTTTGTGCATATTGCATATCTGAAGTATTTTCGTACTAAACTTGAAACTTTCGTTGAAACTAAATAAAATAATTATTCCAAATGTACAGTCGCCTGCAATTTATGTTACACAACGAAGGCCGCAAAAATATCTGACACGATCTTATTTGTAGAACCATAAGAACATGTCACATATTTTTGCGGCGTTCGAAGAGTAGGTACCGTCATTATCACCAACTTTGCCCGCTTTTTTTTTAAAACGAATTTCTCAAAAAACATCACATTATATGACTTTTTTTGCTCAGCACGTCCATTGTGATCAAACGCATCAGTTTATTTGAAAAAAATATATTTTTTACCCATTTTTTTGCGTTTTAGAGGGCGGGCAAAGATATCCGGGGTTTTCGCCAACATTGCCCACGTCAATTTGGTATTCAAATACAGCTCGTATGATGATGATGTCTAAGGATCACTTAAAGGTTTTGGGCAATCCTACCATTCCCTGTTAATAACTTAGCGATAAGTGTAAAAACTTTAAAATAAATTTGCTGGGCAATGTTGCCTACCCGTTTTTGCCCATTTCCAAATAAGGCTCGCCTAAGCATTTTACAAAGGCTAGGGTTGTCACTTTTGAGAAAATCTGTTACAATAGTTTAATGGCCAAAAATATGATTTTTGTTGTGTTTTTCATTCGTTAACGAGATAAAACATCTAAATAAAGGATAATAAGACAAATTAAATACAGTATATATTTATAAACTTATTTTAGTGTACAAACATAACCTTCTTTTACTTGCGAAGTTGGGTAAATTAGATGAAAGTGACAACCCTAATCCGTTTTTTGTGGTGGGCAATGTTGGTATGGATGCATATTACCGGATTACTTTGCCCACCGCTAAAACTTTTGTGTATTTAGGCCTTTTTAGTTTAAATCTCAATAGACATAATCTATGCTTCATGTGTTATAACTCAAACCCGGAAATATTTGTCAAAGGGTTCTCAATTTTTTCTACTTGCATTTATTATTTATAAATTTTTTGCCCGCCGAAATATACCCTATATTAGACAACTCGCTCAATAAAAATTAAAACCAAAATATTACTTTGCTAATCCGCGAAAAGATAACGTGCTAGTCAATCAGTGCTAACCCGTTATACTTACTTGCGTATTTTTACATGCAATTAATATTCCCACCCTCCCACCGCAAAAATAAATACGCAAATAAATATAACAAACCACCACCAAAAGAATAAACCTCGACACGTGTTTCGCCTCTCTACGAGGCATCCTCAGGAGTTGTTGACGGTCTGACGCCCGGCAACGGAATGACCTGTCTAGAATGGTCGGCCATATTTATACCTTGACCACTCCCCCTACCGTGCAAGTGTGAGTGAGATGGAAAAATTCGTAATAACGGCGATGACGCAACATTCAATTGTTCGTTAAGAATCATGCCCCTATTGTTGTACCTAATTATTTCCAGTTGTTCCAGAACACCCAAACGCAATCCCTTTTCGCAAACATGTATAATATCAAAAGAATGATTCTCAGATAAAGTGTGACCTGTATCTAATAAGTGCTTTGCAAAATTGGACTTCTCTGGATGGTTATGTCTATATGACGCAACATGCTCTTTATACCTAGTAGTGAAACTACGGCCCGTTTGCCCCACATACACTTTATTGCAATCGTCACAGGTAAGCTTATAAACTCCAGACTTTTTCCCATTCTCGATCTTATCTTTGCCATTGCAAAGCTTCGAGTGCAAAGTATTATTTGTCTTAAAGGCCACAGGAATGTCGTTAGACTTCAAAATTTTGTAAATTGCATCAGACAACTTGCCAACATAAGTTATGCTCGCTTTATATTTCTTAATCGGTTCAGAGGATCGTGCCGCATACAACATAGTGTTGACCATACTATTCCGCTTTTTCCTGATGATACCATCCACAACAGACTTATCGTAACCATTCGAAACTGCTAAGTGATAAATATTATTTAATTCAATCTGATAGTGTTCATCAGAAAGAGGCACAGTCAACATTCTATGCACATAACAATGAAAAGCAGCCAACTTATGCTGCCACGGATGCGTGGAAGAAGCCGGGATAACTGTATCGGTATGTGTAGGCTTACGGTAAATTTTGAACTGATGCCTGTTGTTTACTTTAGTGATTGTTAAATCTAGAAAATTCAATGAGTTGTCTTGCTCTAGTTCCTTTTTAAACTTAATTTTTGGATGCTTACCATTAATTTCAGCAATAAATGCATCCAGCAGGCCCATACTACCCGTCCAACAAATAATCAAATCATCCACGTATCTAAAATAGTATAATATATTATTGTTGCCCACAATATGCTGGTTCTCAAAATGGTCCATAAAAATATCAGCCATCAAAGGACTTAGTGGTGAACCCATAGCCAAACCATCACTTTGCAAATAATACTGTCCCCCAAATCTGAAATAATTTTGTTTCATACAAATCGCTGTTAGATCTATCAATTCATCTACTTCCCCTGGATGTAAACGTTGCCTTTCAAAAAGACCCTTAATAATCTCCAAAGTCTCTCCATATGGCACATTTGTAAACAAACTGTCTACATCCAATGAAAGAAGAACCGCATTATCTGGTATGTTAATGTCCTGGATCTTTTCTATTAACTGCAAGCTATTTTTCAAGCAATATTTCGGCTGGAACTGGGACTTGTCTCTTATAATGGAATTCAACCTTTTTGCCAGATTATAAGTTGGCGCACCCAAATATGAGACCACTGGACGAACTGGGATATTATCCTTATGAATTTTGGGAAGTCCATAAAGAATAGGAGCTCGTGGATTCGTGGAACTCGCTCAAACTCAAAATTCCCAAGTCAAGTTATGCACAAGTTTGGTATATAGTTTTGTCAGAAATATAACCTATATTCTACTAAAAATAGCAGGGTGGCCATAACTATTATAATTTTTTCTACATTAAC
Organism: Cydia splendana; assembly: GCF_910591565.1. Lineage (NCBI taxonomy): Eukaryota > Metazoa > Arthropoda > Insecta > Lepidoptera > Tortricidae > Cydia > Cydia splendana. The sequence goes on from NC_085974.1 coordinate 10,928,934, forward strand.
GAATTTGTTTAAAATTGTCGTTTTGGGCAAAGTTTCCCTGGAGGCAAAGTTGGCGCTAATGACGTAACATATTATTGCAGGTGACTGTACATAAATGTTTCGGTGATTTTGAGATTATTTTTCAGGTTAGTTTACTAACAATCAAGTTATGCAGATACCGATTTCGTGAACGTATAAGTAGTAAGGTACCGCTATTGTTTAGCGATACCGATTATTTTTGAAGGTAAAACTATACCGGTTGAAATATAAAGATATTAAAATTACAGCAGGGACAACCATTTTTTATAGGTGTACCTAAACCATCATTGGCCGAGCGTTAGCAAAGGTCTCCGTTTCAGCTTGGGCAAAAATGCTTTTGTATGTTCTCCTTTGCAGATCACATTTCTCAACTGATTCTCGTGAAAATTTGTAAGCAGGTTCGATAGAACTATTCTGTTTCGCTTTATCCGCCAAAATGGAATTGCCACCCTGCTGAAACTTTATTTATTTAAATTCCTATTGAATGGATTTTGCACCTTATGAAAAACCGTATAGAGTAGTAAATAACATTTTACATCTGACTTAATGACATCTTGTTTTATTCGCTTTAATTGTACAAAACGCTTATCTCGACAAAGCAATATAGTAGTAAAACAGTCAACAATCAAATGAATTAAATAGGTACGTCACGTGTGACATGAACAGACAAGGAAAGCAAGATTAAATGCATTGTTTCTCTTTCATCTTTCAATGGAACGCTTTTACCCTCAAAGGAGGCTAGTGGTCAATACTAAACTAAAAGTCCAATCTTAAAAAAACATGATGGGTCACTGACCTGTCCCAGTAAAGTGAGGTAGTGTGCGTGAAGTGAGCTTGTGTGTGAAATGGGGTAAATTGACAGAATCTGAAATTTTACCCACCGCTACCGTCGCCTTAATTACAGGATTGGCTTTGTAGTCCTATTTACTGTTTTGTGGCCTATTTACTAATGAATTACTGTTTACATCTATAGGAAACACACATTAAATTCAAAAGTCACTTATTCATTTACAAGGCAGTAATACGTACACGTAAACAATTTGAGACAAAAGCGATCAAAACAGCTATTTTGCGTGTACAACATAAAAATGAGAACATTGGAATAAATGCGCGACTCCCCTGGCGATTGACGCCCTGCCCTTGCATTTAGATGCTTCTGAAATAAGCCAGCTTACATGAAGAGGACACTTTATATCACTATTTGCGACCATTCTGCCTCTCTCACGAGCTTGAACTTTTTAAATTTTCTGTGAACGTTTATAATTTGTAGGAATTGATATACTTGAATAGGAATTTGAGTTTCTTGATTATGTGTGAGTGTGTTAGATATAAGTGAAAAAAAAAACGTATTATTACGCAGTTTGTTGTTCAAGCTTTTGTACTACCGTGGTACAAAATGCCCGGATGTTAAGATTATGAGTGTCATAGGTGCAAACCGAAAAAGAACCTATATGTTCTTGATAGTTCTATACGATTGCAATACACAATACTATAGGTCAACTGTAATGACGAAAATTCAAAGGTCGGCAAAAGCTAAAAGTAAATTTAAGGAGAACGCCGTTAAAAGTGGTAGCCGTACAAACCTTCATTATTTGGTTTCTGAAGTCGACGGACACACCGTTTCAATGAGAGCGTTCGCAGTTATATTACTACCCTAAATCTTACTAATTCTAGAAACATAGGTACGTCTTTATGTTTCTACCTCATGACCACATATTCCCAGAAATATCATCATCACTTGTGCAAGTATTTCCAAAGTTAAATAGTTGGCAGGCATTCGAGTCGTGTATCTTTCATCCAGTCCCTCGGGACCGTCATCAATATGGTGGGAGGTTGCTGCGAAATTGAAATCGTCCCGTCGTCTACGTGACGCTAAACCTACCTGTCTAGTGTTTAAGAAATATCAAAATAATATTTCCCCGAGATAGCTTTCGAATTGGCTCTGCACTTCACACACGCTCTTTGAGGTGAAAATTGGTATTTTATTTCCCTGGTGCTTCACGCCGTGCCTCGAGATTATGAACCGAAAAAGTGATTCTGCAACGTTAATACTCACTTTGTACTCTTTGTCTGCCGCGTTTCCTAGTCTATTACGAGCCAACTCATTAAGCTCTGATATCTCTCAATAGGTAATCCTATCGGTATTCCTGCAGGATTTAATCCGCAATACTTATCTAGGAAATTCATTAAGCCAAATCGAAACGAAATCTCGGGTGTTCGGAGGGTATTGCGCGCTGCCATTATCCCATCGGACGTTGATGGGTGCAAAGCAAACACTCACTACTGTCAACCCTCACTCAAGCTTCTAGCCGGCACCAACCTAGACGTCGTTACTATCGCTTAACGAGCACAGGCGAATCGAACGACCTGGCCCCGTAGACAACATGCCAATCGCTAACGCTGCGTAGCGTACGAAACGCAACTGTCACTGTCACACTATATGGAAGAGTGATAGAGAGACACAAAGCGATTCGATAGCGAAGAGCAAGCGATCGTCACCTTGGCTAGGCCGCCAGTACTGTGATGATTTATTTATTTCAATAGGCAATAGATAGGTTTAATGATAAAATATTATCCCATCAGCTACTAAAATGGGAAATTTGTTAAATTATGTGCAATCACACTCAAGGCTTTACTTATGTGTTGTAGAGCTACGTGATGCCTCTTGTATAGGTTATTTAATAACCAAACTCTAAGCCAGGTACTTTTGGTAAGAGTTTTATCCCCCCTATAAGAATGACTTATTCACCAGGTTTATTGCCAGTCACCTTTCCTTTGGAACACCCCAGAATCTTGTATGGCCAGTATACTTATTAGGTAACCAAAGAAAATCTTCAAAACGCCAGAAATGCCAGTCGTATAACCTTGGTAATGTCTGATGAATCTCGAGGACAGAATTAAGTACCTACACTGGTTCGCCTAAGCGTTCTGCGTCCCTGCGATCGACGCAATGGGAATACATAGCATATTCAGCGGGTATAGACGACGCTATTAGGCGATGTAAATGTCGAAATGGAATGTGGCTTAAAGTCGTTCGTATTTTCGCAAGTAAATGGAGTTGACGTTACGTAATAAATTAATTGGTAACCTACTTAGCGATAGCGCTTTATTTGCGGCTCGCTCGTTTCGTCTTTCGACTTAAGTTACAGAGTAAATTCTGTATACAAAATGTCGTAGTAAAAATGGCTTAGGTACGCAATTCCAGGCAGTAAAGCTTTCTAAGGTTCCGTAGCCAAAATGGCTAAAAGGAGACCCTTAAATGTTTGTCACATTTGTCTGTATTTTATAATGTTTTCAAAAACTAGAAGATTTTATTTGACAACACTTAAGTAACTTTTAGGTACCTATATGTATAATATATTTTTCAATGAAGTAAATACTCCAAAAGTGGCGAACATATTATATCGCTCGGTGGACAATAAACGGACGTCCGTTTAAAACCGTAAAGATGACATTTGGAAAGTAACTGCATCTGCATTACTATTGGGGCATTAGAGCTGTGGCTTTGACGTGGGAGCTGACAATCAACTTAATGTAATGACTACTTATCAAAAAACTGTTCTTTTGAATGACCTCTTTGAAAACTTGGGAAGAAGGACGACTTTGGCCTAGCCACTGAGTGAGGTTTGGCCTCGCCACTGAGTGAGGTTTGGCCTCGTGAAGTGAAGCTTACCCACACTTGTCGAAAATTGGAAAATATTTTGAAAATTCACTTCAGTATAATTGAAATAACTAGACTAGACAATGATGTATACAGGATGCATTTCTTTCGCAGACTGTACATTACAAAATTGTGAGGTCGGTTCAGCACGAACTAGGTACTATGTAGGTACAGTCAACTGTAAAATTATGGGTGTAGTCAATTTATTCAAAAATATGTCCCATAGTTCTTAATTCGCTGACATAAGAGCTATGGCCTATGGGACATATTTTTGAGATGATTTGTGCACCCATATTTTTACAGTTGACTGTACCTACATAGTTTGTATTGAATTAATAATCGCGCGAAGAGGAAAGAGTAAAGACACAAGTCATTGTCGAATAACCCCATTCAACCCTGTTCGCGGCGAGCAGTGATTTCATTACAACACGTCACTCATAACAGCCGCAAACTATTCATACAGATTTAATAGCTATGCAATTTAGTTCAACTAGTCAGCTGTCAAAGTGTCTCTCCTTCTCATTTACTTTGATATGTTTACTCGTGAATTTTGATGCGTGTTACTCTGAAACGTACCGTGAATGGGTTCGCTGTATATATTTTTAGCTGTTTCAACTTCAAATTTCAACTTTACATCTTAAAAAAACTTTAATATAAAGTAAATGAGTTTTTTCTTGTCCTATTATAAAATGACGTCGAACAGAAGGGCTCAAGAAAAGTTACCAAATTTTATTAAGGCAAGCGGGCCTGTCCAGAATGTAATTAGCTTGATCAGTCACGTTTTTTCATCGAATTTCTTTTATACTATCATGGTTAGAGGAACGGAGGAGCAGTAATTAATTTGATTGAAAGCCAGAGCGATCAGAATTGCAGATGAGCCACTCCGATAGATGACTGCCACCGTGCTACTAAGCGTCTACGTGAATCGTGGTTCTAACCGTTACTATGTACATAATTTTTATTTAATTATATATAGATATTTAATTAGGATAGTCATGTTGAGTAAATATAAAGAACCGTGTCCCGGATAGTATGGGTTCTGGGCCATGACGCGTCCCGAAGTAACTTATATATCATTAGATAGTGCATAGCCTACGAGTATATCGATATAATATATCGTTCTTATGAGCGTATTTGGTGGGCATACCTTGTTAGCAAAAAAGTCTGCCTTATAATAGGGCGGCAGAAACTCATTTCATTTGTAAAAATATCGCCTGTAATTTATTTGTAAAATACTTATTACAACATTGTATTCATGCTTTTCAAATGCCACATTCAGTTTTTTTTTGTTTTTAATGTTTGACTTTGGCCTTTGACTTTGATTCATTTGAAATGGAAATCGTCACCGCCACGCGCTACAAATTATCACAATAAAATATATGAGTGCGTATTTTAAAGTGATACTTTTTAGAATGAAGAATAAATTAGCTAAATTGTACCATTTTTTATTTAGTACTAATCGCACACTGTGATCAGCACACAGGCCAAATCAGCACATTATTTGGTAATAAGGGTATGCAAGACATCTAACACAACCAATAAAACCCCCATGGACAGAAATGGGAGACATATTTTATAAGATTTGACAGTATCCATGAAGAATCTTCAGATATATAAACGGCAATTAAGCCACCAGTATTGGGTTGCCTATAATCATATGCCCACTTCAATGAACAATGAAACTATTTCTCCGTGAATGTACTCGTAAACCCCTATCCATTAGTATGCGATTCATTAATGGAATGGCCCAAATCGGGACACGGTTCTTTTATTATGTTGCAATCTATTAAACGTCTTCAGCCAGAATTCCTGTTTTACATTTTCTTTCCCAGTAAAACTACACAAAATGCCTACGAGTTATTAGCTAATACTAACTACCTCTAGCATCGGCACACAACATCAATTAACCAAAGAATAAACGCCTTTTGCCGGGCAAAAGCCTCCTCGCGATATAAGTACATAATTACATATTAAACGAAGCGGAGTTGAAAATTAAAAAGGTATGTTTTCAAATGGTTAGATTGCATATTACAAGCCGGAAAGTTAAAAAAAACATCCGACATAACGTGTGTACCTAAAATAATCGCAGACAACTTCGCAGTAACATTCTGGCTAAGCATTCAAAACATATAAATTTGCATGCTCGCGAAAGTTAAGGCTACGTTATTCCCTTATATTCCCTCTTTCTGATGCGTTCGGTCAATAATAGGTATCGTATTGTGGTGTATGCGTTCCTACCGGTCGCAAAGAACTTCCTGTGCACAAACTTCCTTTATTTAATAAACAAGTGCGGCCCTCGATAAAATCTTTACATGTGTAATAAAAATTTATGCGCGGTTCGCGGCGATACCCTATTTTGCATTCCCGCGCGGCGCAAAAGTGTTTTTCATTGTCCTCGGATCTCCCGTCGCGGCAGACAGACGGCTCCTTTTTGTAACCACTGTTCCTGCCACTCACTGTTTGTAGGTACATAACTATTCACCATGTCTTTACTGGATTTGCGCCTTCGTCGTTTTTTACGAGAAACTATCGCAAAGGCCGCGCTGCCAAGTGGGTAGCGCGACTTTCAAACTTGGGAAATAAAGTACAGATGTTCTTTTGTGATCGATCATTATTGTTGATTGATTTTGAATCGAGTTTTTTAGGCCAAACTAGCAAGTATAAAAGTAAGAACTTTTAGGTGATATATTTTTTACGTAGGTATAGTCAAAGTCTTGGTTTGATAGTGTATTTTCAACATAACTTGCTGTAGACGTGAACAAAACATTTGTTTAACTTTTATTCGTAAATAATTTTCAATCTGCATTTTCTCCACCTGCTCGGTTATTTGAACATTTGTATGCAGTTTTAGACAATACGGTAGCATATATGAAAGTTAAAATCGAAGTAGAATTCAAACTATCGACAAAGTAGAATAGGTAGGTATTAACAAAAGTAAAATATCCACAAAAGATCCAAGAATACCTGTTGTTTTGAAAGGAAACATGAAACTCGAAATACTACGTCAGATATTGGAAACTTTTATCGCGCTTACTAGTAAATGACAATTCCTTTTGATAGTCTATTTAGTCTATTATTATATGATTCGAATGTAAGTATCGTAATGACAAGGGCATAATTTCCCGCCGGGCCGACGTTAATAAGCGAAGCCCATTTGTATGCGGCGGCGGCCTGAAGGGTTTGCCAATCGCGACACGGCTACATTGTCTTTGAATTTTTTTCGAACCTTAAAACTCCTTATAATTCAGGCCACGTGGCGACCGCTAATGAAAGACTTACTTAAGTAACTGCGCCGGAGACTGGAATTAACAAGTTCGAAATACAATTTAGTCCTTAAACGAAGTTCATTTTGACGGCGGTAAAGTGGAAAAGTTTGCCCGTCTTCCTTTTTTAAGGGCATGAATGTAAAGTTTTTACGTCTTTTACGGTGAGGTGTAGTGGCTAAAAGGATTTAGCCGAAGCTTCCTTTGAGCCGAATTTGCAAAAGACGTGTTTTAATTCAACTAGTATGGTAGCTTGCCGTTTTACGACCGCTTTAATAAATGCGATCCGTTGATACGTTTTTTTATTACCGGCATTCGAAAGGTGATCTCGATAAAAGGTTTTTTTAATGAGAGTAAAAAATATCAAGAATTCAAAAGCGAAATCGTGTTTAAATAAAATCCTGATGAGGGCTATAAATAAAGTCACGGTGTGGCACAATCCTTCATGTTTTCATTTAGTCGAGTCGTTAAATAAATAATAGTAATTTGTGTAACAAGGCCGGCTGTAAAGCTCATCTGCGCGGCAATTAAGAAAAACTCGGTGTTATTCAGCTCGGTGCGGCGCCGCGCCCGCGCGCGCGCCTGCAGCCGCGCCACGCCGCCGAGCCAGCGACGCCTGATTGCTAATTTCGCGACAAAGAACGCCATTACTCGCCTGCGGCCAGCCACCAATGAAAAAATCTCGGATACTATTCGTCAACACTAATCAGCATTCTTTTTTTTTAACCAATTTTACGCTGTGCTAGATTTAAAAGTAGGTCGTTGTTAGAATTTTTTTAAATCTTTGCCGTCTTTAGTAATAAATTTAATTTTTATGCTAAGTAGGAACGAATACACAATGAACGTAAATATCTGTAAGGCAATGTTTTGGCTAACAGACTTGTCGTTTAGTTCGTGTCTGCGCTTTGTTAATAATGTAATGTAGATCAATAGTTTAATCTGTAGCTAAGTCGCACTGACAGGTACGGATTGTAGGCTAAGATTAGTTAAACAAATGTCCTTCTGGCTATTCGGGTTAGCATCAGCGTGCGGGCTACATGTTAGTCCAAATAGATTACCTATTCGATATGAACGACAATAAGGCAAATGTCCTAGTACTCGACATACTATTGCCCAAATAGATTACACCCTGCTGACACCTCTATTGACAATGATTTAAGATTAAAAATGACGTTTACTGGGACAGTGAGGAGCACTCGGATGTCTATAAGTTAAAATAGTTATAATTATTGACTAGAAAATATGGGAAATAATACTGTTTGGAAGTTTTTTAAATAATATTCGTCTTAAGTGCTCCCTAAATAAGTGGACATCCCCAAAAGGCGTAAACAACTTAAGAGCGAGGTTAATAACCGGCTTGAAAAGGTTTTAAATTTATTTTAAGAGCACTGAATATTTAAGTCAAATGAATGTAGGTCAACAAAGAATTTAAGCTTCAGAAATATTTAAAACGTAAACCAAAGCAAGCTTGCGTTATATTATTAATGCATTGTATTTATATATAAATATTGCTTAATTTTTTATAACGAGACATTAAAATTTGGAATCATCCTAAATATCCCAATACACAAAGTCGGTAGCTTAACTTATATTAGAGATTAACTTCAATAGCACGAAAGCTTTGTTACAATATATTTAACTGACCTTTCGTTGCGAACGCTAGCAGTAGGTGTTTGTGAGCTGTGAGATCATATTTCTGATGAATGTATGTTCTTTTTATTTACAGTACAGCGCCAGTATGGGGACCGCCTTTTACAATAACGGTATCAGTTTAAAGAAAAAAACATACTTGTTACTTTCAAGTCGAATCATGAATACTACTCTCAACTGACCCAAAACCCTATCGGAATAATCCCAATACACTTTATTGGGTGAGTATTGTCACAGAAATGCAATGTATTAGTTTGTTACATTACCTAATCGTTACAAAGTAGCCTCAGAAAGCTCTCGTAGCCGCGAGCTACGAAAAATCGTAGCGACAGGCGCCGTAGACAAGTCCGCAAGCTATCCGCGCAACTTTTAAATTGCCTCGAAATATGAGTCTCTCCCTCAATACACCGACCGCGGAGCTCAACAACAATACAGCATCCGCATAATATATCAATTTGATTTCAGTGAGGACGAAAACAATCACGAAGTAAACATGTTTGTGTTCGTATTATTAAGAAACTGAATGGAATACGAATTTAGAAGCGAGGTCGGATGTTGACAAAATGATCACAATGTAAGTGAATCTCTAATCAAACCGTTGTTGATGTTTGAGGAATACAACCCTGAAATTAAGGTGCAATTACACAACAACAAATTACAGAGCCCGGATCATCACGGACCAAACTAACGACATTGTGATTTATACATAATTGTATAGGACTTGATCACTTGGATTAAGGTGATCGGTTTACCATGCAGTCACTAATAATGACCAAACTGCCCTATTAAATTTGTGGTATGACGTTGCGTGTATGTACCTACCTACACCTACATACTGTATATCTACAAATAAGATTATTTCCTCGTCCAACGCACAATAAAACAGTGCCCATCATGGCTATCATTTAAAAATGTTAGGGGAAATTTTCTGGGAAACGCGAATTTACCCTCGATTTACATTCAGGAAGGACGCTGGGCTCGAAGGGACCAAATTGAATTCCTATCCATTCTCAGGCACAGTAGTCCGGCCAAAAATCTACATTAAACAAATTTTTCTGTGTGAAATTTCCATAAGAGAATTTTATTAGGAAATAAATGGCCATTTTATTGCCATGATATTGTTCCTTGACCAAACTGTCTCATAACGAAAATGTTAAGGAAAATCTTCGATATTTGCCAATGGAAAAAAGGAGAGTGAAGAACGGGAGCGAAAATAATGTTTTCCGATGCGGATGAAATACTTACAACAAGTTTTTCCGTAAAACTCCCGATACTTAGCTACCATCTGGATTCCATCTCAACGAAATGAATAACGATTTTCGCGTTTGGATAGAATTATACCGAGTTCTGTTTTGTTTTTGAGAAGTGAATACGTAAAGTGGATTTCAATAGAAATTGCGGATATTGTAAACAAACCAATTTACCTTAACTATATCGTAATCTTGCACTTTTTAAGGACAACTATGATCTTATCAATCTTTTTCTATATCTATTTCTAGTCAAAATATTTGTTAATTATAATTACTTCGGTAAAACCACCTTCGCAAAAATGTTAGGTTGTATGTCAAATACTAACAGAGTCAGTAATACTTATTATCATTATTTGCTATTTCTATTTAACTCCACTTTACTTATTTATTAGGTCTACTACGATGTGTAAGTGTGTAAGTACTTACTCGACTACTTTTTCAGCAAATTTGTCTTCATTGGAAAATAAACTCTGTTTTAAAATAAAATGTGTCTTTTTCTAATAAAGTTCCAATATTGAGTTTAGGTACATTTAAAGTAAACTTTCTGTTCAATACAATGTACTTTTCTAAAGGAGAAATATTGAATGGATGCCTTATTAATATTATAGCCTCTATTCATAAAATTCATCATACCTATATTTTTTAAAATTCATGTAAACACATTCACATTTATTTCTTTACGATTTGAACTAAGATAGGCATGCTAAGTGTTATGAATAATGGGTTATTGTTTTATTTAGGAGTTTTAGTTTCTCCATACATCTTGAAGCTGTCCTGGAATCCCTGCAACCCAAAGATTTATCACTAGAACCGGACATAAAGGACTCGCGCATGAATTTTCGATCTCGATACTTCGTCCCGACAATTTGTCTAACGTGAATGCTCCATTGCATTGTATCCGACCCGACACAAAGGGTTGGATAAATCACATTACGGACGCGTGAATTGTAAATTGAACATTAGTTGTTACACCTCCGGCCTCCAGCGGTCGAGGGATCCGGAGGGAAACTCAACTATCCGCACGGAATTTTTACGATTTCGATTTAACGGTTGCAATTCCTGCGGGTGCAGTGCAAAACAGATGTAAATGAATACAAATAGAGCAATGCGCTATAGCTAATGAATCACCAATATCAACGAGGCTCTTTATGCAATTTGGCTTGTAAATTGATAGGCGCGTTTAGTTAAGCAACCTCAAATTACCAGCAATGAGCAGATGATCAAAAGGGTGCTCACATAGCTGCCTACTCGTACATTTTGTGCTGTGGTTTATCGGTATTTCACCGCAAAATGTCAACATCATAAATATTGTTATTGCGATTGACTAATAATAATTATTATGTAGTGTTTATATGTATTTTTTATTGTTTTGTAAGTGTTTTTATATTTTCCTTTGAAATCCTAACCTAAGACATAAGATAAATAAAGGATAATAATTATGTATTTTGGTAGGCGTAAAGTGTAAATAGCCTTATTTGTTAACATTTCAGAATAAAATCAAAATTAATTAGTAAAAACTTTACACTACATTTAATACATAGCATTGTTTATTAATGCAGAACGCTCTTGTGCGTAGTTGACAATATAATTGTAGAGCCTCTGTGTTTAACTTGCATTAAGGAGCGCAGTGCGACTGCCCACACATCGCCAGGAATGTGATGCTTACAATGCTTTATTAATAGGCCGATACATATATAAGCATGCATTATGTGTGGGGTTCCTATATCCAAAGCCGATTTAATCGTGTGAGTTTCTTGAACTTATGTAGGAAATTACATTTGATATTTACTTACTATTTAATTATTCTCAAGTCCTCTCGCGCATGAGAGGAGGCCTGTGCCCAGCAGTGGGACGTATATATATAGGCTGAATTATTATGTCTTAAAAATACCATGTGAAATCCTTAATTTACACATCTTGACATGGCCCAAAATGTTCTTAGCAATTAAAATTTATACATAATTTTCAAACGTGTGATTCAATTTTGTTTCGATATTGCACTATATAAATCCGAAAGTTAAGGATGGGGAGTCGCCGCTCATAAATCATAATATACTTCAAATTAAATAATAATTACGGGATAATAGGCACACATTACTATAATAATTACTATATAATTACGTATGTAATATGCACAAATACTGTTTAATACAAAAGTAATCGACACAATAATGAATAATTTTCATTCGAATTCGAACCCAAATTAAACAATTGGTACGTAAATTACCCTTTGAGTGCCCGAAAATATTTCAATGAAACGTAAAATTCGAGTGGTGAAATAATAAGTGTTTGCGGTTACAGGGTATAAACAGCCGGTAGACTGTCAGTTATTTTCCTGTAATCAGCCCAATACCGATCAGTAATTGGCGCCCTGCGGGGCCCTAACGAGAGAGATTGTTCGCTGATGCCACAAATACTGCCCGCTCTCTATTAAGCTGGGATGGGGTGATAAAAATAATGTTGTAAATATACTGCGTTACGGGCGAGGTAATGTTGTCTAAATCATGTTTCTTTCGATATATTGATATTGTGTGGTTGTTACAGAAAACTCATTTTGATCTCTAATGTATTTTAAGTAATGGTATTAGCAAGTTAATTTCATACTTTTTCCTGTAAATGTAAGTTTACTTTTAACCTACCTAACCAGACGGTTAGAACTTATTTATAACGCGAGTGCTGACAACTGGCTCGATAATTCGAGATGTACTTATTTTAAATTCATTTTACGCGATATAATGCCTTTAAATTATTTTATTTTAGGTACAAATAAATGGATACCTATCAAATAGTTCAAATGCAGCTTTTGCTGTTTGAAAAGAACACCAGTTTGAGATAAAACTGCGCATTACTGCAGTGGCGTTGTGCCACACTTGATTCCTATTCGTTTGTTCCTCTTTTTACCACCCTCGATATAGGTCGTTGGTATCGCACATAACTTTTATTGAATCCATTCTATTTTTATGCACATAGTGATGTGTAGGTAACTATATGACTGTAGATATATAGATTGAGCAATATATTAGGTGTATATTTATTCTTCCGAGGACCCTGGTAATCACAGGTTGAACCGTGACAACAGTATTATGATCTAAAAAAAAGGCTATGAACTTTCAATAAGTCTGCTGGCTGAACCTACTGCACCTTAATTACGTGTAGTACCACAATGGTTCTAGTACCATAACGTGTGTGTGTATTTGTGGAAAGGGCATCCTTTTTGAATACCTACAGAACAGTACCAAAATGTGAAATTAATTATTAAATATTTATTTTCAGTCACATGATACCGGTCGATTGTCCGTACCTTCTACTAGTAAGTGTCACAAAAACATTCAATATGTTAAAATGTAACGTACCTTTAAATAAAACATTTGAATCGTTCAACATTCATTCTATGTAGCGACGACCATAAAATCCGGTCTGTCGTCGGAGCAAACTTATTTACTAAAATCGTTGGTAATATTGCGGAACGAGCGTCGTTTGTTTCATTTCCTCGAGAAGCGGGCATGTGCCGCCAATATTGTTGATATCGAGCCGCATCGGCCCGTATTGCCGCATCACACTCATTCATTTCCAATTTAGTTTTGATGAGTGCTATAACAACATAGGGACGCGTGCCAATATTTGGCTTGTTTTCATTCGTTTTGCGATGCATTTGACCGTGCGACGACGGGAATATCATTCGGCAAATCTGAAAAATATTAAATACATTATAAATACATATAAAACTATATTATTATTTTAGCTGTTATGTCCGAACATGCACTTTTACATATGTATTAGCTAGTAATGTTAGAACGTTATGTAAGTTACCAAGCACCAAGATTAGCGTTAACGCTTGCTCATTTGAATATTTACGAAATGCGCAGCCTTACTTAGCACACTACTGTTACTAAGTGTTATGTGCCCAAAGTTGGGAAGAAAGTATATGGAGCCAAAAATCTTTTGTGCCGACGCCCGACATATTGCTGGCCAAGTCGCATTGAGATTGATGCGTGTTGTTTGTTTCTACAGAATCCTGTAGGTATGTATATTACATATATACCTGTGTGTTTTGATGATGTTGCACTTTTAGTACATGCGCTATTTCTCTAAAAGACACATTGTTGCCGTTTTTAAACCCCGAGATTGTAAAGAATACCTACATAGTACCTACATAATTTTGGATGTCGTGACCTAAGTAAACAAAATTAATGAAATGCCAATGATTTATCATCCAACAGCACACATTTTGTAATTAAGAGTAGGTAATGTAAAATTTTGAAAGAGCCACGCGCAAATGTCGCATTTATAAAGTGACCTATAAACAATGCAAGCTGGTGCTTCGCATTGTGCCCGCAAAAGAATACAAAAAATATCAGATTTAGCACGTATGAGGTGGCCCATTTGAACGAATGAACGACTGAACGAATACATGAATGAATGGGTTCACAATACAAAAGGAACGCAGTTTCACAGCCCGATGCCGGCTGGGAACAATTGAATTATATTCAGCTATTAAACCTCGGTCCTGAACGGATACACCTGATGTTAATACGAGTAAATCTTAATATTTTGCGTTTTGCCGTTATCCCAATGTCACAATACTAACGTGCAAGAGTCAACGGTTTTGATAAACGAAGGATCTAACGCAGCCACATTTCACCGATCATAATTTATCATGGCAGGTGCCAAGCCTCTGTAGCTAGCCTATCGCAATCTCTCGGGTTTCTGCATCATGAATTTCCTATAAAAGATTGCGGTTTAGGTAGGTAGGTATACCTACCTATAGGTATATCACTAGCATTGTTAAAAACTATAACGCCAAAAGACATGTGAAGCTATTTGAATTCCTAAAACGTATTCCATGAGCTGTTAAAAAGTAATTCGGGTTTTAGAAATACTTTAACTATCAACATCGTCCTGAATGTTAAAGAAAGAAATGTCTACGACTAAATAAACGTTGTTAAACGTTGTTGTTTGTCCTATTTATAAACGATCTTGCTGATTGTTTAACATGCCCCTGCTTACTGTATGCAGACGATCTTAAAATTTTTAAATCTATTAATGATATGAGCGACTGTTTAATGTTACAAAAAGATCTTACACAGATATCAGACTGGTGTCATCGAAATCATATGTATCTAAATGTTAGCAAATGTCATGTAATCTCATTCTCGAATAAGAAGTGTAAACTCATTTATGACTATGAGCTATCGGGACAGAGTCTTGACAGGAAATCAGTCGTCAAGGATCTTGGAATACTGTTTGATGATCAACTAAGTTTTCGGCCACACTATGATTATATAGCTAGTAGGGGCAGGCAATTGTTGGGTTTTATCTGCAGAATAACCAAGGGCTTCAGGAACCCAGATAGTATGCTTGTATTGTTTTTCAGCCTGGTGAGGAGTGTACTGGAGTATGGTTCCCCTATATGGACCCCGCATTACTCTGTACATAGCATCGCTATAGAAGCGGTACAGAAGCAATTTTTGAAAGTTCTTGCGTGTAGATTTAAACTGGGACGTACATACAGATCGTATACTAGTCGACTAATCAAGTTCAATATCCCCACACTAGAGGCTCGTCGTAAGATGTTTGACTTTTTGAATTTATATAAAATTGTACACTCAAAAATTGACTCTCCTGCACTATTATCATCCATTACCTTTAACACGCCTAGATTTAGAGGTCGTAACACTAAACTTTTCGCACTTAGAGTGTACAAAAACAACACTTCATTCTATAATCCAATCACAAGAATGTGCCGCCAATATAACGATTTAATAGCCGGGGATCATCGCGGTAGGGGCACTGATACTGATATTGATATTTTTGACCCTCACATCGCTAGGTTTAGGAAGTGCTTGGCTGGCGTCCTCTTCCCCTCTTCTCCCACTTAACTGATGACATCTGCCTTAATCCTCTAAGTTTGTTTCAGTGATGTTTAATAGTCTTTATAATGTAAAGTTCGTTACTCGTTATATTGTAATGTTTAGATAGTTATTTCTTCTCTGATATTTTTCACTGTAGCTATAGGAATATGGTGTTAATTAGTTTGTAATATTTCCGCTCAATTGTAAAACATGCTGTGTACACTTGTTTTGGATCTCGTGCTAGATTTAAGCCATAATGTGCAATTGTATTACTTACCCATGATATTGTACGATGTCTGTTTAGTGTACCTAATAAAGTAAAATAAAATAAAAATACTTAAAGTTTCCAATAAGTATAGGAAACTGCCAACTCGTATACACCTAAGTATGGTTACGTTTCATGTGGTTTCTTTATTGGGGTTGGAGGTAAATTCGCAATTAGGTATTGTAAACAGTTAAATATGGAAATTAGTATTAATAATTTGATGAAGTGAACACGGCAAAGGCTAGTCGGAGATAAATGAGCTTGATGAAGAATAAGTAGATAAGTACCTACTACCTGTATTATGAGTCAGTAATTTGACAAAGGTTATAGCGCGTTGTGTCAGGGTAGTAAAATACACCACTATTAACACCGTAGATAGCTATACTGTAGGGTGACTGATCTTAAGTCGAAAAGTTATTCGACTGGGTTAATACTTAAACGGTGCGAGCGGTGGTGGCCGAGTGGATATGACGTCCGACTTTCAATCCGGAGGTCGCGGGTTCAAATCCTGGCTCGTACCAATAAGTTTTTCGGAACTTATGTACGAAATATCATTTGATGTTTACCAGCTTTTCGGTGAAGGAAAACATCGTGAGGAAACCTGCATACATCTGCGAAGAAATTCAAAGGTGTATGTGAAGTCCCCAATCCGCATTGGGCTAGCGTGGGGACTATAGCCCAAGCCCTCTCGCGCATGAGAGGAGGCCTGTGCCCAGCAGTGGGACGTATATAGGCTGAAATGATGATGATGAATGATGAATACTTAAACAGAAATAAAAACTCTCATATAAAGTAAATATGTAAGGGAAACTTAGTCAACGTTTCCCCTAATATTTATGTAACGTCTTTTTGGTTCTGATCTCTTCTCGCAAATTTCTCTGCATAATATTTCTAACAGTACGTATCATCAAAGGATCACCCTGATTCCAAAGATATTTTAAATATGCGACTTTCTGATTTTCTCACAACCGTCGTCAAAGAAACTCGCTTCCACTTCCTGCTGGCGGTACGCAATTTTAAACCGGAAAGTTGTAGGTGAAACAATAAAATATTGATTACAGAAAAGCGCATTCGGGATGTGTGAGGTATCTCAATTTTTCCGTGTGGCGCGTTCCTTTGTTCCATCGGCACTTAGCACCCTTTGTGCATTACTCCCGCCCGCGGCGTCGACACCAACCCTCGGTGGCGAACTGTACAATTACCGGTTGTGTGTACCTACTTAGTGTTATCGTTTGACACTGTTTCGAGCTTCAAAGGCACATTCCAACGGGAATATTGGTGACTGTACCTAATTTGTAATGCTACCTAATTTGGAATGAGTAAAGCCACATAGGAATTATCAGTAACCTGTATTATCGAAATACTCAGTCAGTAAAACAAGCGGTTCATTTTGTAACAGACTAACTAAGAGTAACTAGTGATATTACTAATAATATTGGCTTTCATTTCATTTGAATTTCAGCCAATGTGTACTTTCCATTAATAATGGAACTCGAGAAGATGCTTTAAACCTAAGTAGTAAAAAAATTACCGAGCGTTTTCTAGCCATACCTAGTAAAAGTTGGATTAAAATAAAACGTACAATTTGGCACGTAGTTTTTCTAAGATTTTCACCGCTATTGTTTCCCCTTAAGGTTGGCGTTACCGATCATGGACACGACGAGCAGATTTACCCTAATGTAATACTTATTAAATCTGTGGTAACGCTAAAAAAACAGCTAACAATTTTTTCTTTACTTTTTTGTTTCCTACCTTTGAAAGTAAAAGCTAGTTATTCGTTCTATTCCAGTTAAATATTCTAGCTTACATTGCAAAATTTGTCAAGTCCGAACTTGTCCGTCGGATCGCGCTCCCTATTATTGCAATGGTTCCGTGGCTCATCGCCTTGTACGATGCCCCGCGGCAAGTGACCCTCGATCTATTCCCAGAGAACCCTATAAATATCCCCACACCCGTATGAGGTGTAATCAACAGAATAAGCTTTTATAAAAAAATATATAAAAAAACACGCGCGCTTTAATAGAACATTTTTTATGCATACAAGCAGAGACCAGTTTTCCATCGTAAAATACATTTTTAAATTGCAAAAATCCGGATAAATAATATTGAAACTTAACTCTACACAATATCATGCACGTCTCTTTTCAGTTTTTGATTGCACTCCCGGGATTTGGTAAAAAGAGGTCGGTCATTTTTGACAAGCATTTTGTTTCCTTTTTCTCAATGGAAAAAATTGGTCAAGCAAATTGCATGTAGAAAACATGCACTTATTAAATGGTTTCAGTTAATCCTAAAGAAAAAAAACCGTCTATTCAACGTTTCAATATAGGTATTAGATGACTAACTTATCTTTGAAAGTTACTTTCAAATTTCAATATCCAATATCCGCTTTTCGACGTATACCTACTCAATTTGTGTTTCGTTGAAAATTACGGCTTACAAGGAGCAATTCTGTTATTAGATTAGGAAAAGCGTCGGGAGTCTCAGTCTCAGTGCAATCGCGAAGTTTATGCATGCGTTATAAACCGTTATTAGTTGGCAACTGCTTGTTAACATAGCTTTGTAGTGGCATTACAATATCTGTGATATGCTGATGTGGCTAACTTTAACGGGTGCCGGCGGGGCATCAATGTTCCCCTGCCACTTAATATTTATTGGGCCAACCGTGTATCAAGGGCCTTAAATATACTCTCTTGGAAGATGCTATAAAGTATAAACGAACGAGGAAATATAGTGCGTCAAGCAAATCTTGTCAGTAGCAATGTAAAGCAAACTAAAGTAGGGCAACACTCAAAGAGCAGTATTGCGCTAAGAAAAGCAGCAATGTACGTCGAACCAAAACGAATATGATTTTTTTTCCGCTGAGCGCGCCCTACGTACGTCAATTCAAATTGTCACTTGCGGCTTATTGAAAATTTTAGAAATTGTTTTTTAATATGGACGGACAATTTAAAAGCCATGTTAGTCAAAATGATTAACAAATTTGAAGATATCAAATTACAATTAGAAACGGACTATGCCATTAAACCATTCTGAGAGAACTCAAAATCACCAAACGACTCACAACAATCTGCCAGGAGAGGGCTCTTAGATTCTTTGGGCACATACTGCGGTCGCCACACCACAGCCTCGAACGTGACATCATACCGGGGCAAGTTGAAGGCAAGCGCGCTAGAGGAAGAGCCCCTGCAAGATTGTCGGATTCCATAAAACAAGCATGTGGTTCCATGCAGAGGGCAGCCCAAATAGCCCTTGTTCGCGATAAATGGAGGGACATAGTTATTGGTCACGATCCTCAGTCATGAGGGAACGACAAAGAAGAAGAGATGCCATTAAACTAGAATGTATGAATAAAATCATTGCTTCCGCAGGTAGATGTCCTACTGAATTTTAATATTTTATTAGATTTCTCAGTTGGAATTCAATTTTAATCATAGCAAAATGGAAATTGTGGAATATTTGATACTTACAATATAATATGCTACTTGTTAATGTAAATTAGTGTACTTTGCTGGATCAATATCACATACCTACCTGTGTAATATTTTGATTGGTATATATTGTACAATAAACATAATAAAAATAAAACAAATGATATTTGGGTGCTTATTTAATTTAAATGTAAGAGAAGATAAGGGTCACTTTAACCTACCTACACTTTAATTCAGGGCATTCATTGAAAAAATATGAAGTTACCAAGGTTACCTGGTCACTTCAACCAAGCATCATAATACTCTGTAGTCATCTATTGCATCTTAAGCATAAAACAGATTTGTTACAAAATGTGTAATTTAAGTTTCCAAACATAAGGAGTTAACTCCTTTTATCTTCCCTATATGTATAACTTTAATTAACTTACAATAAACATTTCTTGGGTAAACTAAATATTTTTAGTTTAGTTTAACAATAATTTGTCTAATTTAACCCTTGGTACCTATTTTATTTCATGGTCTAAGAAATACTATTCCTCTATTCAATTTATAATTTGTAGGGTTCTGTGGCAGGCATAAAAAAGATTCTTTATGTAGTTTGGCCCAGGACTGACTGTCTAAAGACAGAGGGAATCATACTCTTCTTCTTATGCTAAAGCTATGAGTATAATTTTCTTGGATCTGACTAACTGGCTAGTTGTGTTTGCCCGGCTAAAGTTTAGGAAATATGTTTGAGAAATATAACACAATTATAATATTGTATAATAAAAATAAAAAATACTGTTAGGAAATTTTATTAACTTGTACATTAGGCTATTCAAGACTTGTCATTTTGGAAATGTGAAAATACTTTTCTAAAATGATACCTACACTGCGTCTAGTGCTCCATATGAATGCTGACTACATTATTTTCTTTTATTGAACAAACAGGTATGTAAAGCGACTTAAAACTTCTTTTAAAAAGATACATAGGTACAGCAAGCAGCAAAAGTTACTAAGCGGGCCAGGTATTCAAAATTACCTAGACACACTCTTATTCTCTTAATAATAAAGTCGCATCAAGATCATTTTGAACACCTGGCCCGCTTAGTAACTTTTGCTGCTGACTGTACCTGTTTCAGCAAGTATAAACTAGGATTTCCCATAGGTATATATGTGCAGTAGCTGAGAGCATGAAACAAATTAGCCTAAATAATATACTTTCTTAATGACTAACATAAGGACAACTTATACAAGAATAATCTATTCCATCAATATTTAAGCTCTAAATATTTTTGTTACATTTTTTAAATAATAAATTTATTTTTCGTCTTGGTTGAGCTGTACACGTATATAAACCGCCGTAGGTAAGTATTGTCTGACTGAACTTCTGAAGAGAAACTACCTACTACGAACGCCTCATATTGAGCGAGATTTAATCCTGCAACAAACATATGTAAGGATTAGGTAATGTTGCGAAAGAACGGCGATATAATCAAAGTTCTTAATACTGTTTTAAAAGTTTACCTTTGTAAATTATGTAGTCGAATCAGTCGCTGAAAATAGTAAGATATGTGGGCCTATGGACGGTTTCCAGGACACAATGTGTGGTCTTATTGGATAGATTTAGGCATACGTTTTAATTTTATTTATGCCTTTTAACCCTAAAACAAAAAAAACTGCACATAATCTTAAAAGTTGCCAAGTTCTTCCCATGTTCTTCCAGTACTTGTCATAACCTAAAATTTTAGTAATGTTTACTATGAACGAGTATGATCATACATTGCAGGCTTAGCTTTGCTTAAGGTAATGCACAATCTTATTAAATATCAGAAAATATCACAGGTCACAGCAGAAATATCTCTTGAAATAAAAACTATTCAGAATGTCAACAAACAAGTTGGCCACAGATAAAACACAGACGACACGCGATTTTGGAATTATTCGAACACAGTGTTGCTAGCCCGCGATTTTTCAAATTTGCCGCCTTTTTCTACTGACAAGATTTGCTTGACGCAGTATATATTCGAGTCCCTCTTATTTAGAAAATATGCGCGGGCAGAAAAAGTGTTTTGAATTGAGCAAAACTTGCTTCTCATATATGTATAGTTATATCTTGTTTCTAATCCATAAATATAGTAAATTGTATGAGTGCCTTGCTGAGATTTAGTTAAAATATATTGTAATTATTTGTGACAAAAAGTAAACTATAGATACTAAAGATAAGTATAGGATTAAAAATACTTTTTGGTATACGTGGTTTAGTATCGCTTTTAGTATAGATAGTTAAGTATTATATGTAGTTACGGTCCAAAATATAGTGATTATCAATATGTTTTGTTATGGTGGCCAAGGAGGAACACAATAAAAGCAATGTGTTATCGTTATATACTAATAGCACTCCAGCAGTAATCAATATACAGCTCAGGAAAGAGCCGGAGGTTAGAGGGACTACGCAATTCCTCTCGTGTCACCACTAGTTGCGGCCAATTATCTGATAAGCCACTTCACCCTTCCGGTAAAGCTTCCGACTGGCAAAGCTCTACATACTGGTAACCCGTCACTATGGCAACCAGTGGCGCACTTCCGCTTGTGTTTTGACAGATACATAGTGTAGTCATAAATAGGGATGTTTCCTGTACTTAAAATAAATTATTTCAAACCGTGCACGAAATAAAGCACCAGATAATTATTGGAAAAACATAGATAGCAGCTATTTTTAAACACAATTTGTATTTAATAAATCGGATTGAAATATAAAAAGTAGGTGAGTTTACCGTGACGTCACTACATTCGTTTTCATATAAATTCCATATTAGCAAATCGTTTTGACAGTTCTAAAAAAGAAGCTGATTTGACTAGTAGGAATGTAGCCTATTATGTCACAAAGTTAAGTGTCCCTAAAAGCTATGATTTTTAAGTTATTTGATTTATTTACGTATATCAATTATCCACGCTCATTACTCAATTTTCCGAAGTGTGTAATTTTGGTGAAATAACAATCAAGTTAGTTTGTACAGTCTTGGACAAAGCGGCCGGTATATGTTTTAAATATTAACCCTCAGTCCCCTCCAGTCCTTCCAAAACCGCCAAATGTTATTATTTCTTCCAATTTATTTCGGTCTCTACCCTCAATTAAAAGTCTCGGTTGTCTAAAATTGATTTGTTATCTTCTCGTTTGTAGGTAACGCAATTGTCTGGGCAGCGAACGTCTAGTTAGTTTTATTCCCCTGCCACGACGGCGCGGCGGCTCGAGAACTTATGAAACTCTCGAGTCCAGGAATTCTCTTGTACGTATTTATTTACTACGGGGTGGTACCAGTTTCAACTTCTTTTGCCTAGTTTCGAAATTGTTTCTTACGAATTGGAGAACAAACGAAAGACTTCTTTATTTTGTTATAGAAATACCAACGGCAGGTAAAAACTACAAGTAGACTTAGTTACTTGTTTATCTGTTTTGTGTTAAAAACTTTTTGGTCTTTTTCTTCAGTAGGTAGATAGTGTAATGTAACGAGTGTCTTCTTTATTCCATTATACAAAGGACTTACAAAAGATATGTATGTACTTATAACTAAACTTCAAAGAGTTACTTCAAAACGATTTATGTCCTGAATTTATGTTATGAAACTTTCTAGCCTTTTGATGAAATATTGTTGAAAATAAAGTTTGCTTTTCGCTTTTCGCTTTTTTAGGGTTCCGTACCTCAAAAGGAAAAAAACGTAACCTTTATAGGATCACTTTGTTGTCCGTCCGTACGTCGTTTATTTGTTACCTAAGTACATATATTAATATTGTTACTTTGCCTTAATTACAAAGTCGTATAGGTATTTATCACTATCCTGAAAAGAAGAAAAAGCCCACAAGTATTTTTTTTGTACTAAAACCATTCCACATTCAATTAAGATTAGCAAAAGCTATTGAAACAAAATCCTATTGATTGACGCGGGATATCGCTGTAAATCTGTATGCAGTATCAAAGGCCCGCAGGTACCTTTGTGTCCGCTGGACAATCGGGATTCAGTTAGGGGTCAGCGACACAAGGTCTCCTGCACAAAGGTACGTGTTTAATGTCGTTAGAGGAAACTCACTGGATGCAATACCTTAGTGTAATTTCAATTTGGAGAACGTGAACGGTGTTACGTACTATACAGGAAACTTGGATTTATTTTGTTTAACCATTGTTTTAGAATAGTAATATACGAGTCCATATTAAGTACAACATTGGTGCCCCGCGCTCATACATTTTGTTTCACGGTTAGATTTATTTATTTATGTTTTGGAGATCCAACAGCGATCTATACAGAGTAGCCCTAATGAATAAGAGATGGAAAGCCAATTACAGGATCACACATTTAGCTACAGATTATTACATTCAAGTTTACTTAAATGAAAAGTGTCGACGCTCGGACACAGCAACACACAACATAAAAGTTTTTTACAGTACACACACATCTGTGAACTTGTATGCTGTGCATACCAATTTAAATATTTTAAGCCGTCTCTTATTCTAACCTATGAATTGAGTGCTGACGAATATACTTCGATTAGGTACCTGTTTTTTTTAATGTTATTATTTTTAATGAAGGACTCGTCTTTGCCATCGTTATTGCTATTTTCTATTTCTATTATAATTACCACGGCAAAAATATCACCAAATCAGCAATCTTTATTTCACGGTTGCACTCGGGCCTTTAGCCACGAACACAACAAGGCGACCAACCGGGACAACCCTTTGTCGACTCATCCTACAAATTGGCAGTTTAGGTTGTAGCCCGATGCCACCGGACGAGGTGCGGGCGTTTGTACACAAGCGCTGGGTGCCTATTCAAAATTTCACAATCTTTACTTTATTGAATACTTGTGCATCTCGCTTGTGTTAATTTGTGCTCACGCGAAGCATTGCTACTAATGTCAAATCAGTTTAATAATTCTAAAGCTAAAGTAGGCCTCTTGGTCTGAAATGGGCTCCGTTTTTTGCTATCAGCGCCGAACTGGCAAGGGAAAACGCAATACACGATATACGAGAACGTATATGTGAACGTGTACGATATATGTTGGTTTATTTGAAGAGCTGCTAATTCTTCTTGGTGCAGGTACTTAACATTACAGATTTTGAGCAACATTACTTCATTAAATTGTTGCCTTATCCTATTCTAAAGTTTGAGACGGTAAGTTTGGTTTTTATGAATTTTATTCTGTTAATGTTTACTGCTTATGAGCTATGAGCAACATCACACAACATATATGTATACAACAAAATAACACAACAATATTTTTGTCTGAATCTTATAAATTCAAGTAGTTTTACTTAGGTAAGGTAGGTACTGATTTATAAATTTAACGTCAAGTTCGTTTAATAGTTTCGGCCATTTCTCAAACGAGTAATAATGGCTAATGTTCAAATAAAATAAAAATAGGTTCACAACTTTACAACGAGCAATTACACACTCTTAGAACTATTTCAGGTTCGTGCCTCGAAACCCCGTTAACGTGTAACAAATAGTATTCCAGGCATTTTGTAACGAACAGTTCACAGCTCGCGGAGTGGAGCGGCTAATAAAACGTAATGAAAGCAACACCTCGGCCGCTCCAAGCTAGGTTAATTAAATTCTCGCATCACTACGGCTAAATCTAGTTACGCCCAGTATTTTGCACGCTTAACAATTGCCAATCAAAGTTTCTGCGGTTTCTAGCAGGTAAAACGTCGTGCATGACAGTTTTACTTAGCAGACGCCAAATTATTAGATGGAAGCAGCTTTTGAATACAGGTTAATTCATCAAAGCTGCCACGAAAAGACTGAATAAATGGATGAAAGAATCTAATGTTAAGAAGCGTGTGAGTACCTAGTACATTACAAACAAATATGTCAGGTCAGCATTCGCATAATGATTCTGATGACATTCGTTCAGTTCAATCTATTCATACTAACTTTCGTAAATTAGCTAATTTTTGTATGATAATTATGACAACAAACAACAACGTTACGTAGTCTGTCACACTAAAATACTTTTTGTATAATAAAATTAAGACAGTCCCGGTAATCTAAAAAGTGTTTTGTTAAAAATGTCTTTAGTACAGGGTGTACCCTTATTTTATCGCCAAATTTTATGCAGAATTTTGTTATACAGAAAAGTATTCATATAATTATCGAATCGCCCATTTTTGTTACAATTAATTCTGTTTCATCGATTATTTATTCCAAAGAAACATATTTTGTAACCTGATTAAAATTCAGAATATTTATTCAAAGATTTTTAAATAAAATAAAAGACTAACTGTAGAATTATTATTCATTGAATATTATTTGTGCGACACTACAGTTCACAGAATATTAATTTCAACAATTATTATTTTACTAAATTACCTTTCACATACTCGTAGTATTCATTGAAATTGCTAAAAAAGGTTAGTTAATTAAGGTTAGTTTAGGGTGGAAAAGTGGGTTAGGTTAGGTTAGAACTGCGACCCCCAAGAAAACGAACTGTTGCCAGAAAAGTGGGTTAGGTTAGGTTAGAACTGCGACCCCCATAAAACGATTTTTTTCCATAAAAGTGGGTTAGGTTAAGTTAGAACTGCGACCCCTAAGAAAACGAACTGTTGCCAGAAAAGTGGGTTAGGTTAGGTTAGAACTGGGACCCCCAAGAAAATGAACTGTTGCCAGAAAAGTGGGTTAGGTTAGAACGGCAACCCCTAAAACCCCTAAAAAACGAATTCCTTCCAGAGAAGCAGATTGCGTTTAATTAACGACTCAATAAATAAAATTTGACTAAATGACTATTCTGTATCTTAAATTTTGGTGAACCGTATTTATAAGAAGTAACTTTTCTACAGATCGATGATTCTGTGAAACGAAATTACGTGAACAAATTGTTCTTGAAACAAAAATATGTTTAAAATTTTTTGGTGAAACATAACTAATCCGAACTAAAATTATTTGAAGTAAATATTCTGTGTAAAGATTATTTTGCGATTTGAAATTACGTGAAAAATTATCTGTGAAACGAAAATCTGCAGAAAAATCGCCGGCAAAACAAAGGTAAACCTAATATAATCTCAGCTAATCTGGCTTGTATAATTTAATCTCGCTCTATTCAAAAT
Source organism: Cydia splendana (assembly GCF_910591565.1). NCBI lineage: Eukaryota > Metazoa > Arthropoda > Insecta > Lepidoptera > Tortricidae > Cydia > Cydia splendana. The sequence continues at coordinate 10,955,402 of NC_085974.1, forward strand.
TTTCCAAATGAAACAGAAGGACGACGCCTGGTTTAAACCATGGTCGATGGGTTAGATGGCTCACACATTTCTTTCTTAAACTTTGTAGGGCCGCAAAATAAATACTACCAATCTTTATTTTCAGCCGAAGCCACTTCTGAAATGTCGAAATTATCATGATACCTACTATATACATAATATTGCGTAGAAAGAATAGAATTCCGAGCCAAATGTCTTGCAAAATACTTCATACTCGTATTATATACGAGTACCATACCGCAACCCACATAAATATTGCAAAAGCTCCCATGTCCCATATGAAAAATTCTTTGGCTATACCATAAATCAATTTCATACAAGCGCAAGGCCTAAGTAAATGTCTTTAATCGAGCAAACATGGATGTCGTAATATAAAACATAATGTCAGCACAAACTTCAATATAAAAGATGATAATGTCAGAACAAACTTTGTCCCTCGGACGGAGCAAGATTAAAGTGGACAGTGATAGCTTAGACACTAAGCTAGTTATACGTATGGGTCTGCAAGCTTAATACATCACGTATGTGATGACAGCTAACTTCTTACCTGTTATTACTGATGCTAGCTATACATACCTATTAAGGTGCGTTTATCAAAGCTCTTAATTAGCAAATTGTAAGTAGGTATATGTGCGTCGTTCACTAACACCGAATAAATCATAAAAAATAACTTAGATAAAGATAAAGAGATAAAGATAGTTTATTATTCAAGTACTCATAGGTATTACAATGCGCTTATGAACGTCAATTAAGGGGCCGGTATATGACGTTTTCGATTTAGACCTCACTTTGTAACCATAATTTGTTCAATAAATGTTTGATAATTGCATTAAATTACACGTACATTTATTCACGAAGAAACCGTGTACCGACTCTTTATGCCATTATATTTTTAATTTGCTGTTATTCTCTACAAATCGACACTAAAAGTATCAAAAAATCAAAATATGGAGTTCCGTTTGAGACAGAAGCAAAACAATTTTGTCTTTGACAGTAATTGAATGATTGTATGATTTTGGAAGCTAGATAATTCAGCTACCTATTATCGATTTATATTTTTACTCACAAAGACAACACAGAAATTCAATCTCAAATGTAAACTTTCGAACAATTTCCATACATTGACGACATCACTCAAAATTCTTCTTCAAGTCAGATGCCCGTTGGGGCTACACCGGAGCACACGTGTACTTCTTCAAATGAAAATGACAGCTTGATTTTCTTGCTTTTGACAATTATATTGACATTAAATCATATACGCACACGAGAAACCATACCAGTAGATAAAATGTATTTCAAAAAATAGGGTAAATAAATATCAGCTCTCGTCTCATTTAAATTTCATTTGCTGTTATTTACGGGTCATTATTGTTGAAAACCGCAGTAAACTATCTTAAAATAATACGATTACAGTCGAATTTAAGTATTATCTTCCTTCAAAACTCGCTTAAAATGAAAAAAGTTTAAAGACTCATCTTTACTGATTGGGATCAATTTTTATTATGCTCGTATCATTTTGCGTCATTTTAAAAACGTATTTGACTTCTGTATGTCAATGAATTTTGATGACAACTGTAATCTTGTATTATATTATAGAACTTTTATATTAAAATATTGCCTATTAACAGGAAGAGTTATGTAATTCGTATAAGTAATACCTGAAAGTCTTGTAACTAGATCTGTAATACCATGGATTGCGACGAATAAATTATTATGATTATGCCGTTCGTTCCGTCTATATGTATAATGCGTGTACGTGCTGTTCTCTGAAAATCTTCAAGAAAAAATAAAGGCTAGACCAGCACTAAGTACTAGCAAGTTTTTGCGGCTTTGGAGACCGAGATGAAGCTTACAGGCCAATAGCGTTGTGGCCTGGTTATTGTTATGTATACCTATCCCAACAAACAATTAGGCGACACTTAGCACTTATTTTATCACCTAAAGACATATAACGGCTGGAGAATAGCTATATACTCTAAGCTTACAGGCTCTGGTGACATCAAGGTCTTTAAGAAGTCCATGTATAGCTTTAAGATCCACAGTAGCCGTTTTGGCCGCTATAATGGATCTTAAGCAGCTAGTGTTATAGCTCAAAGTGAATTCTACCACCTTAACATCTATATGAGTAATAAGCAGCTGCAATTTTCACTTAAGGTTCTAAACAGGCGATAAAAACTCTTTTATAGCTCCGTTACTCGCAATCGCTTCTTAACTCTCTTGTCTCACTTACAGTCGAAAAGAGAAGTTATGAGTCACTTTTATAGATCATGTAGTCGCAGACGGGCGTTATTCAATACCTTAGTACATCTTATAGTGTTACTAGAGTCTTACTAACCTAACCTAACCTAACCTAAGCCTATAGCGCCATGTTAATATGACCGATGAATCAATAAGCAAAACAAAAATTGTTAATTAGAACGTAAATACTTAATAAAAATCGATAATTTTACTCAATATAGACATAATGTTAGTATTGTTGTATTTAAAACCGGACTTCACGTATATTGTGTAATTTTGCGAAAATTAAATACGGTGGACCACAATTTAAAAAATATTATATTCAGATAAATATGCAAAGGATCAGAGGCCATTTAAAATTTTGTTAGTAATACATATAGTTATTGACAGTGTAATTAATTTCGCCATCATAAATCCGCAGATAACACCGGCATCGGTGAACTAAAATAATTATTTGCTTTTATTTATCCGCCATTACATTTCACTTCAAGCTGTCACAGTGCAAGCTTACAAATAATAATACAAAATGGAAACATCTGCAACCAAAGCAGTCAGGGCTAAGGAAAAAATGTGCAATTACCTTCTTGAGTGTTACAAATATTGACTTTAAATGCTAATATACCATCTAAAGCTGAAAGTATCAACTATATAGCTCTACACTACTACTCAAACAGTTAGTAGTCGCTTATTTGGCACCCTTTTAAATCCTAAGTTGTTAATCAACGCTATTACAGTAGTGCTCTTCTACTACAACAGTTTGTAGTCACCTATATGCAACCCATATAGCTCCTAAAGAATTAATTAACACTATTGTAGCTCCACTATACCGCTCTTATGTCTCTTTTTTTATCCCCTAACCCTACTGTAGCACTGTTATAAATCTTACGGTGATAAAATTTGTGCCCAATCCGGGGTTAAAACGGGGTTATAGCCGGCTATAACTCCTATTTTTAGAGTACTAACAACACCTAAAGAGTAAATAGGCGCTTATATAAATCTCTTGTAACCCTTAAATTTAGCGCCTAATGTTAGTTGGGATGTATCGAATGTTTAATAAATTTACTATAAAAAGCAATGTTTTATTTCGATTAGGTCTACATTTTGTGCATATTGCATATCTGAAGTATTTTCGTACTAAACTTGAAACTTTCGTTGAAACTAAATAAAATAATTATTCCAAATGTACAGTCACCTGCAATTTATGTTACACAACGAAGGCCGCAAAAATATCTGACACGATCTTATTTGTAGAACCATAAGAGCATTGTGGAGTGTAGACTGTAGCTTTTCGTGATGGGGGTTCGTTGGGAGAAGCGTAGAAACTCGCCGCTGGAACGCGCTGGCCGCTGTGCTGTCTCGAAGTCCGCTATACCTCCATTTACCGGTATATGTGTTGTGTGAAATAAAAACACATATGTCTGATTTTAATTATTGGAGAGTGTTCAGGCAAGTGATAGAGTTAAGCTCTCTGAGTTCTCTGAAAAAGCTACAAACGGCTCGGGTTTATATAGGAATGGCCGGGCGGTATGTATCTCTGAACTAGTGGATATTACATGCAGAGTAAGTTTTATTTATTTCTGCCAATCTCGTTAATTATAAGCACGTATGAAAGGAGCACGAATCCTAGACTTATAAATAGGTACAATATTAAGCACGTATGAAAGGAGCATGAATCCTAGACTTATAACTAGATATAAAACATTCCACGCAATTCATTTAACATAATATACGAGCACAAAGTAAAACATGATATACAAAAGTAAAAATAGCAACCTAAACGTAAAGACTAATTTAACACATGCATGAACCCTAATAGCTATTTACGACAAGCATGTCACATATTTTTGCGACCTTCGAAGGGTAGGTACCGTCATTACTCATTATCATCAACTTTGCCCGCTTTTTTTTAAAACACGAATTTCTCAAAAAAAATCACATCATATGACTTTTTTTTGCTCAGCACGTCCATTGTGATCAAACGCATCAGTTTATGTGAAGAAAACATTTTTTTATCGTGTTTTTACCCATTTTTTTGCGTTTTAGAGGGCGGGCAAATAAAAAAATATCCGGGGTTTTCGCCAACATTGCCCACGTCAATTTGGTACTCAAATACAGCTCGTATATATGATGATGATGTCTGAGAATCACTTAAAGGTTTTGGGCAATCCTACCATTCCCTGTTAATAACTTAGCGATAAGTGTAAACACTTTTAAATAAATTTGCTGGGCAATGTTGCCTACCCGTTTTTGCCCATTTCCAAATAAGGCTCGCCTAAGCATTTTACAAAGGCTAGGTTTGTCACTTTTGAGAAAATCTGTTACAATAGTTTAATGACCAAAAATATGATTTTTGTTGTGTTTTCATTCGTTAACGGGATAAAACATCTAAATAAAGGATAATAAGAGAAATTAAATACAGTATATTTTTTTTTTTTTTATGTTATAGTCAGCAAACGAGCAGACGAGCCGCCTGATGGGAAGCGGTCATCGTCGCCCATGGACATAAGCAACACCACAGGAGCTACTTAAGCGTTGCCGACCCTTGAGAACCCTAAATACCCGCTTCTTGAAGAATCCCATGTCGTAGCGCAAAGGAAACTCATACAACTAACATACTTATAAACTTATTTTAGTGTACAAACATAACCTTCTTTTACTTGCGAAGTTGGGTAAATTAGATGAAAGTGACAACCCTAATCCGTTTTTGGTGGTGGGCAAATTACCGGATTACTTTGCCCACCGCTAAAACTTTTGTGTATTTAGGCCTTATTAGTTTAAATCTCAATAGACATAATCTATGCTTCATGTGTTATAACTGAAACCCGGAAATATTTGTCAAAGGGTTCTCAATTTTTTCTACTTGCATTCATTATTTATCAATTTTTTGCCCGCCGAAATATACCCTATATTAGACAACTCGCTCAAACTCAAAATTCCCAAGTCAAGTTATGCACAAGTTTGGCATATACTTTGTCAGAAATATAACCAATTTTCTACTAAAAACAGCAGGGTATATCAAGAGGGCATAACTATTATCAATTTTTCTACATTAACGAATTTGTTTAAAATTGTCGTTTTGGGCAAAGTTTCCCTGGAGGCAAAGTTGGCGCTAATGACGTAACATATTATTGCAGGTGACTGTACATAAATGTTTCGGTGATTTTGAGATTATTTTCCAGGTTAGTTTACTAACAATCAAGTTATGCAGATACCGATGTCGTGAACGTATAAGTAGTAAGGTACCGCTATTGTTTAGCGATACCGATTATTTTTGAAGGTAAAACTATACCGGTTGAAATATAAAGATATTAAAATTACAGCAGGGACAATCATTTTTTATAGGTGTACCTAAACCATCATTGGCCGAGCGTTAGCAAAGGTCTCCGTTTCAGCTTGGGCAAAAATGCTTTTGTATGTTCTCCTTTGCAGATCACATTTCTCAACTGATTCTCGTGAAAATTTGTAAGCAGGTTCGATAGAACTATTCTGTTTCGCTTTATCCGCCAAAATGGAATTGCCACCCTGCTGAAACTTTATTTATTTAAATTCCTATTGAATGGATTTTGCACCTTATGAAAAACCGTATAGAGTAGTAAATAACATTTTACATCTGACTTAATGACATCTTGTTTTATTCGCTTTAATTGTACAAAACGCGTATCTCGACAAAGCAATAGTAGGTAGTAAAACAGTCAACAATCAAATGAATTAAATAGGTACGTCACGTGTGACATGAACAGACAAGGAAAGCAAGATTAAATGCATTGTTTCTCTTTCATCTTTAAATGGAATGCTTTTACCCTCAAAGGAGGCTAGTGGTCAATACTAAACTAAAAGTCCAATCTTAAAAAAAACATGATGGGTCACTGACCTGTCCCAGTAAAGTGAGGTAGTATGCGTGAAGTGCGCTTGTGTGTGAAATGGGGTAAATTGACAGAATCTGATATTTTACCCACCGCTACCGTCGCCTTAAAGCTACACCTTTTTTTTTTTTTTTTTAAGAGGGGAAATGCTTTACGCATACCACCCGGCGCGGGGACGGGCCGGGATGGTTATGTGGGACTCCCTGTTGTGGGCTAATGAGACCCCAGGTTTACCCACTAAAACCCCTCTGTTGCCGCCTCGCTGCTATATGGCGAGGTCCCAGGAACGCCGAAGTACTCTTCCGCAACCTCGCCAGATTTAAAGCTACACCTGCTCCAACCCTACACCTCTGCCTCGAGAAGATTTAAGTCTCCCCTCAATTGGAGGAGGGTATCCCGATATGGGACCGGCAACAAACTCGGCAGGACACATCTTTTTAAAACATTACATCTTATAATTAACATGCATTACGAGTACCTTAAAAGACAACTAAGCAACTTATTATTAAAACGATAAAGTCCCGTTACAGTTTAAATAATTAGTCAAGATCCATAATTTAAATCTATATAACTAAAACTAAGCAACTTGGCCTACATAGGCTAACTACCGGGCAATTCCGCAAATTACGAGAACCATAAATAATGGGCAATTTGGTAAACTACTCAGTTGAGTACCTTTTACAGGGACTATTATGTAATGGCAGCTGTAGCAACGTATGTTTCTGTCTACAACTTTTTAGACGGATCGCTGTGGATCGGTGACATGTAGAAGGTGACCTAGGGCAGTAGTCTACATCTTGCACGCGTCTGTCTTTTTATTTATTTATTATTTATTTATTTTCAATCACATGTCCGGCTCACAGCGGAAACCAAACGCCAGAACATGGAAAAAAAACATGTCAATTGACAAACATACAAATTAATATTTTACAAATACACAAGACAAGTAAAAAGACACAGACAAGTAAACAAAAAAAAAATCTCTTCCATAAATTTGTTTGTGGAACACTCGATTTTAAACCTAGTAATAAGATAAATGTTACTTAAATTCAACAATTAGGTACTTATGAACCTTAGAATTACAAAAGAAAATAGGAAACCGAACTATGATCTTGTGTCGATTTGAGGGTACGTTCTGAAAAATCCATACGACGTCAAGTATAAATTTATGTTCCATCCCTTAGCTACGCACGGCTGCGTCTGATGCTGCGCCGTAGACCTGTGCCATATGTGCCAGCGAGATTGAAGCAAAACAGACGGGCGCTTTCGGTTTAACAGTAGCTGGTTATTTCAGTATTTTCGTCGTTTAAACTTCTTATAGTAGGCAAGCAAGTAAAATAAACCCCCGTACATATGTAGCTTTTAGAAAGTAGCTGTAGGAAAACCGCAAGCTTTCTGGGACATGTATGCAAATATAAAATGCGATTTTGATAGCGTTAATTAAAAACCTAAATTAAAACAAATTTTGTTACCATAGATAATCTACGGTACAAGCGATACGAATCATCAATCGATGAGCTATCTTTGCAGTCGAATTATTCATACTAGGTACCATAGTGTTAGTCGAATAAAGACGTGCTGGGTTTTTATCGACAAACGCCAATCGAAAAGTAAAATTTTATCGGGATGACTAGGTCCGTAGGTACATAGCTATTTAACACATTGAGTGCCGGGAACCCTATCGACGGGTTCTCTGTCTCTGCTCGTCGTCACTTTTCACTACAAAGCGGGACAACGCTGGCATCAACTACGAGCGTAGCGCTACGAAAACGTTGGCAGTAAATGTGTTACGTTTCGATTGGCGTTTTATAAAAAGGATTGTCACGTGGATATAGCCTAGCCTGGGGTGGTAATTCACTAATTGTACTTAGTTTTTCCATTTAATTGACAAATTGTTGACTAATAAACCGACACGCCTTAATATCTTAATAATATCACCAAGATAAGGCAGTCTAAACTCTAAATTCCATACCTATATATGGCAAAACCATTTGAATAGCCTTCACGATGTTACTAAGTTAGCATTGGCAGTAGAAATGGCGGCGTTAATCAAATCGCGATAATCGTCACGTGCTTACGCGGAGCCAATTACCGCTGCCTCCAGGGCCCCTCAAGCAGCCCGCTCTGTGGCGCCTGGAAATGACAACATATTTTGGGAATCTATAGAATAGTACTTTTTTGTTAGTTTGAACATTATAAAGATTCAAAAATTTTGTGAGTTGAGAGTGTATTTTATGGATCGCTTCTTTTGAAACCACTTTAAATTTAATATTGAAAAACCATTCGCTAAAATTATAACAGCGCAGGATTAAAGGTTATTAAAAACCTTCTAAGAATTCACATCAGTGTTATCCTTAACAACAATATCACATACAAACAATTAGCGTGTCATCCTAAACAGACCAAAAACCGACATGAAAATTATGATTGCGTCATCGTCAGTAAAATCAAAATACGAAGCATTATCGGCGTATCCAAAATTTTCCACAATCCAAATCAAACAAATTTTCCAAATAATTATCTGAAACAATGAGTCTGTTTTTGATATAATTTAGATCATTCATTTATATCAATAAAAACATAATAATACCCTTAGCTTAAGGCCTAAGTTATGCGTACCTACATATACCGCTTTCATTTCATCGTGGGCACTAAGAACATTGTCTTATTAATATAAGACACCTTGATTACACCTTGATTTTAACGTTCGTCTCTTATCTTAGAGGGAGAACAGAAAGAAAAATAACTGAAACCTAAACAAGGAAAATTGGTAGGATCTATTCATGCCTATTTGTAAAACGTGATAAACTCCAAGTCAGTTAGTCTTTTAAAATGAATCAATCGTCTCAAGAAATATATCTGCAGGCTTAATAAGCATTTGGATCGGCCGACCGCTTCCTGCAGCGCAAGGCCAGTGGGCGAGTGGCAAGAGGCGAGTACTAAACGCAGCGACTGGCACGAGGCACGACGGTCGAGTGCCGTCGAGAGTCGAGGGCCGGGACGTGACTATCGACTCGAGCTGCGATCTGCATGCAGTGCAATCGGGAGAAACAACCAAATTGGATTTGGATGCAATTCTTTAATAAAAAAAATGAACGGTGTAAGTTTTTATCGGATTGGCTGAATGAATGGAATCTACGATTCCAGACGAAATAGACTGAAAATATCAGCTACATTCTTTATGTTCAATATTTGAACTGAATTTAGGTATTATAGACTAGCGACCCGCCTCGGCTTCGCACGGGTTAACAAATTATACACCTAAACCTTCCTCAAGAACCACTCTATTGATAGGTGAAAACCGCATGAAAAACCGTTTAGTAGTTTTTGAGTTTATCGCGAACAAACATACAAACACACAAACAGCTTTGTTTTATAAGGTGTAGTTAGTGATGTCACTCTCAAACTAGAATAGGTAATCTAAGGAACGAATTACTTAAATTGTTTTATTGAAATATCTTGAACAAACACTTTGATATTTTTTTTATACATAGGTAATGTGCAGTTACCAACCCCATGGATGCCTGAAACTCCAGGAGAAATCAAATGCGCATTGCCGTCCCTTACGAATACATCCCTTTTTTGAAGAACCCCTTACCGTAATAGTCCCTCAAGAAAACCTTGAAAATGGTGAGGTTTTCTTGAATCGAGATATAGAATCACACAAAAAAAAGCATCGCAACCTGGATTTTAAAAATCAATTGCAATATCGCAGCCATCCAGCCACAGTAGATACACAAGAAACCCAACATGGGTTAATCAACTAAAACAATTTTGTATCCCTCATTTATGAAGTTTAGAATTTACTGCGATCATTAAATATCATAACTCTTAAAAAACATTACGAATATGTGGAGTTAAAGTAGTTAGCAGTTTGGAGTGAGCCCCTTGTTAAAACCGGGAAATGCAATTATGTGCCCGGCGTGACTTTGGCTCGAATGTTAGGCAGAAACATATCTGCTGTAAATAGGATTAAATGGATGACCTTTTTTGTGGTGGCTTTGGCAAAATTATTGTAAAAACTTTGAATATTTACATACCTACTTCCTTAGTCCTTAGAAACCACCATAAAAAATTTAACGATTTTTACGGGACTAATTCGTGTCTTAAGCTTTAATAATATTCATCATTACCTCCGACATTTTGAAGAAAAAGACTGGCGAGTAGTGTTGATTTCAACATGCGAGTTTTTTTTAACTTCCAACACTTGATCTTGTTATGTTATTAATTAAAAACACTGCCAAGATTTCATCTTTGATGTTTATTTCTGTATATGATATTATTTATTTATAATCTATTAGTCTTTCGTCAAATCGACTTGCTGTCATCGATTAATATTTTAAACTTAATTCTTTTTTTTTTAATATTCCTAATGGATCAAAGATATGTGCGTATAACGTAGTTATCCCGTTAGGTATACTATCTTATCAAGCAGAACTAAACGGAGTGACTAGCGGTACAGTCACGTCTGAAAATATCGATACGGAAAAAGTGCCAAAAAATTATACACGACCTTATTGTTCATATATTAAGGTAGGTAGTGTATACATATTTTTGTCACTTTATCCGTATCGATATTTCCAGACGTGACTGTACAACGTCACAACCACGCTGAGCATGCGAGAACAACAACGCACGTCGCCGATTCGTGTCCGTTTAACGAAGTAATTAATCGAACAGATTGCGCCGTAATTGGACGACTCTTGTCGCGCCGCTGCCGCGCGACAACGCCGACAATTCCGACAACCCCGACAACTCGACCGACAGCAAGCGCCATTGAATATTAATCGTTCTCGAGTCGAGAGTTTTTGTCTGCAATCGTACCTGCACGATTTATGTATACCACCGTTTTTTGTCTAACGACGTCTTAACGTTGTCGATTGTTATTGGGAGGATTTATGGGTCTATATGTCTTTGAACATGATTTACGAGTACAATCTTCGACAGCTTGGTGGAATTGTTACATAAGGAAAATTAACATAATCAAAATAATTTAGCTATTTGTGGCATTTCTGCTACAAATTAAGACTGTTAGGTACTTACATTACATAAAAGACAATACTAAAGTTAATTATACACTTCAAAACTACACACCTAATTCATGAAAAATTCGCGCAATGCTAATTCATACAAACACACGAAGAGAACTTCACTTATAAAATCACAGTTTACACAGTTATGGTTATGGTAAACACTAGTAAGTAATACTTACTAAGTATTAAAATAATATGTCTATATCAAAAAAAAAATACTTACTTTATTCATGTAGGCCTAGCAACAAGCTCTTATGAATTGTAATTAATCTTAATCTAATTATCAGAGCAATTTATTGATGTTAATATTATTCCATAATAAAATTGGATTATTATAGGTACCTACTCGTATGTATGGTATATGTAGGTACTTACCTTATTGTACATAGGAAAAAACACAGTTACAAAGTTAATTAAATTTAAATACAACAAAGGTAAACTTATCCCTGTATGGGATATCTTCCAGTTAACTTTTGAGGAATTAAGTAAAAAAGAAGTACCTAACGATAAATGATAAACAGAAACAAAAATGTACAACAACTAAAATTAACGAAATATATGTTTTGAATATGTATTGTTACACATATAGGTACATAAATACATATAAATATTAAATAAGTTAGTAATATAAATGACTTTTCTAAATAAAGTACCTACCAATCGTAGTTGTTGAAGTTGAGAATATTTCGCAACAGAAACGGATCCTGGATCACCTTCGATCAAATCAAATATCGTGTCTTTCAATAAATCCGTCCCATTGCATCAATTAGAAATACAACCGAGTATCTATGTAAATTGAACAATGAAACCCTTTTAAATCCATTAAACAGTCGCCGGGGACACTCGTCAAAGGGACAGGGAGCCGCCGCCGTACACGACGTCGTGTGCGGAACTCAATCATTAGTGTGCTCACTCAATGTGAAAGCGATTTCAGCCCCGGAGTCCCCGCCCCTTTGAAACTGGCGCAATATTGTCGAAAGCAGGAAAACTCTTCACGAAAAAAAAATATTGCCCAAGTCGCGGTGAAGAAATGAGACCGGAATGTTGGGAGCCAATCGAGCGAGCGAGTCTGCCGAGACATGTGGCTTTTTGCTATCGGCAGGCGCGGCAGGAAGCGGCCCGGCGCGGCACGAAGAGCGCGAAGTCGCGAACCGGCGCTTCGCTTCCATCGCCCGAGGACGTAAACTCGAGCGCCTGAAACAACTTCGTTACAACTCTGCACTGTTTTGTTCTGCCCTGCAATATTAGTTTTCCTCAAAAAGCTATTTTTCAACTCACCGTCGAAAGGCTTGTAAAGTTTTCTAATTTAGTTAAATCGCACTCAACGGTTCGGGAAGCTCACGCCCCGGTTCCTTCTAGATTGAAGACAGATTGTTTTTGTAAAATATTGCTTGGTAATTTGCCTTCGATTGCTGAGATAACGTGATTTCAAAAGACTGCCCAGGGTGCCTTAAGCCTGAGAGAGCAGCGACTAAATTATCCCCATTGTTAAATGGAGCGTTGAATAAGAATACCTATTTAAAGATCTTCAAAAGGCTGCTCTTTAGATCTCAAATAAGTAAGTTAATAAATGAATTTAATTTAAAAAAAACCGGCCAAATATACAAAATCATTTTCGTCCCCTGCAATTTTGTACTGTCTCTATGCAGATAGGGTACCTACATAATATTCAGGGAAAATTAAAGTTAGTAGAACTAGCTAACTAAGGCTCACTTGTACCATTAACCCGGGGTTAAGCTGTTAAACCGTTAACGCAGTGTCAAATTGTACTGGTAACTATGGTAACTCCAGGTTTAACCGGTTAACCGCGGGTTAGTGAATGGCGTTAAAGGTGCTGAGGAAATCCAGTGGCAGGCTTTAAACTATTTGGGGCTCTTTCTCTCTCTAATATTCGTATATCCCGTGTTAGGAGGCTATTAGTACCCAAGAGGAAGATCATAGGAGGTTTATAATGGTCGGATAAGGCGATGTAGCGAAGATGAACGTCGTAATGAAAATCCTTTGTTTTCCACTTTTCTTTATGGCTGCGTGAGATATTTTGTATTCTGTACATTACCTCTGAAAGTAATTTAGCTTATTTAATACGTACGCATAGGTATTGTTCATCTACTAAAATTACTAGAAGGCTTAGATTATTTATCACTTTTTTAACCAACTATTTCTAAAAGTGTCGTAAATGACGTAAATCAGTAATAAATATGTAGATCTAAGTTACTTAAATCATTTTTGATACCTACCTACTCTTTAATGTGGCATTTTTAAATAACGAGATTTAGTAGGTACAGTCACCAGCAATAATATTTTACTCTTCCAAGGCCGCAATAATATGTGACATGCTCTTATGGCTCTACAAATAAGACCGTGTCAAATAATTTTGCGGCCTTCGAAGAGTAACATATTATTGCAGGTGACTGTACCTACATTTGGATGTATATTACACAAACCCCTACTTAAAACAATATTTGTTCAATTCAATTCAATTTTGCCGTGGAACGTCACATATCTTTACTATTTCATATCTAGTGAATCTCGAATTCATTTCCCGAATCGCGCCGATAATTTGTAAAAAAAATATTTGGCGTGTTAGAAGACGAGAGGAATTGAGGATCTAAGTTCCAGCGTTTGATGATGATTGCCAACATAAAGTGAAGCACTTACTTGAATACTTGGTGCAGGTGCTTCCAAGCAAGGGTCAATGATCCCTGTTCACATTTAATGGCCTTTCTTATAACCTTGGTTGAGATCAAATCTAAACTCATAAAATGGGATAAAGCCTTTATCAACACAAAGTCACTAAGAAACTGACTGACTAAACCTGACATTATTTTAGTTTAGCATGCGAACTCTGAATTGTATATGCGGAGTTGACTCTGTTCGTTCTTAGGTAGATACTTTCACTGAATAAGCTAGTAAACCGATTTTAATAAAATTTGGCATGTAGAAAGCTTACCTAAGCTCTAAGAATGGATAGAGCTTATTTTATTTTTAGGAATCCACTCCCTAGGGGAAATGATGGAAGCCCATTCATATGGCGCCGCGGGCACAGCTATTTAAGCATGATATATAATATGTTTTTCTTTTGATAAATCATATTTTTCTAAGCAGTTTCTCTTTGTTGCAGGTGTTACTGTTCCCTGAGGAGGGTTGGGCCCGCAGCGCCTCCTCGTCGTACTGGACGCTGCAGCCCTGCTGGTGGCGCAAGAGCCGGTGCAAGGTCGTCGAGGTCGCCGGCACGAGACGGTAAGTTCATTATGAAAGAAGATATAAATATAATAGAAGATATAAAATACATTCATTAACCTCTAAAATTACAAACACATAGAACAAGAAAGAGACGGATGCTAAGAAGGATACGAGTACCACAGCATAATACCAGAGAAAGCCGTGGTGCTAGTTTTCAGCAACGACCTGAACTGACTGAATGCCCGTTGAGGTCTTTCTTGCTGGTACCTACCTGAGAGCTTGGCGCGATACGTGCAACAACTAGCGCAAGGCCGTGGAGGTCGCTCGCACGGGATGCTAACTAGACACATATATAATAATTAGTCCAGGTCTTGTGGAGAACGTACATCGGTTCCTTGTGGTACTGTTGTATAATTCAGATAGATCATTTGATGAATCAGAGTATATCTTATAGTTACTCCGTCCTTTTTACTGTGTATATAGCTTAGTCGATTTTGGGTTTAATCAACCCACAATTTCTTCTAACAACTTGGCAGGTGCTATTTTTGCGTTCGTCTCACGACACTGCAATCGCTTGGTATACGAGTAGGACTAAGATAAAACTGTCGAAGTGAAAAATGTCGTCACATTTTGATTTGAAATGCCCAGATAATACGGAAATCATACTGTAGCACCGACCTACTGTATGTCGGTATAGGTAGGTAACTTAGACTGTGACTATTTTAATTTAATTTTCACAATTTCCCCTGGACAGAAAACATGTACAAAAAGTGCCGTATATTTTATTAATGTCATTTCCCTGAAAACGCAACATTAAAATGCAGTAATATATCTTGTTTAAAAGGAAACAGTTTATCATGGTGCAACATTAACCGTATTTCTGCAATTAACGGCCTCAGGTGGGTTAAGCCGCCATGTTTGACAAACGGGCGGAAGCGAGGGCGCCACTATCGCGCGTTCGCAGCGCAGCGCCCGCGCTGAGGAGTGGTGTGGACGTGCCGTAAATATGTATATAAAGATGACCCGTTGCTATCGAACCTACATTTTGCAAAAGGAGGAGCATTCTGATTTTTAATACGATATTGTTTTCTACGATATTAATATGTCTTTAGGGATGCATCCCTATCGTTCTAATATTAAGGCTAATGAAACGCATTGAGATTATCATCAAATGATTAATAATTTGATGATACATAGTCCTACCTAATCTATCATCAAATCATTTTTTCAATGCGAATCTTGGGTAAATTACACTGAATGTTGGGTAATTTCGAAAATCGTCAATAATTTCATTGTTCCAAAGTTAAAGAAATTACACTTTTCTAGTTGAAGAAATGTCTATTTTGATGATTACAAATTGACACTTAACAAGAAATTACTATCTAAACATACCTCCATCCGTATCTTTATCTTTACTGGGCTACCTAACAACCATGTGTAACTTAGATCACACTTCTTTATAAGTAATAATAAATAGTTACATGAATACTTACTTACATACTTGTAATTATTGCTTACTCGTACTGATTCACCTGAAATAATGTGCTCACTAAGCTATGGAAATAACAACACAGGGCTTAGTTTCCTGCAAGCCAAATTTATTACGGCCCATACAACGTATTATTATTCAGATTAGGTTATCTTTATCCCTACCCTTAAAAAATTGCAATTTTCAAATTAATTTGTTCAATCCCCGTAGTCAGATTTTTAAAATAAATCCTTGTATCGAGGGACGTATTGGCCCCAATTATCGTAAACCTGATATATTATACCGTATACACCCTTTGATTTTCTTGTTATTAACCAAGAAATTCGCCGCTAAGTTTGCCCAGAACATTTCAGTCTCGCGTAACATAAAGATTAATGAGGCAAACAACCTGGTCATTATTTTTAATTTGCCACGAGGTTTCCTCGGCAGTAATAAACAGACAAGCCCTTAAAAATTTACTTAGCAACACAAACAAGGTGTCATGAAACTATTTTTAGATGGCGATTTAACCTGTCCTCGAGCTGTAATAGAGGCGTTAAAAGAATATTCAGAACAGCCAGCCTCGACACGGGGACTAAACTGGCCCGTTAGCGTTAACGATTATTGCTGCCCGCCCTCCTATTTTAGCTAAATGACTCGTATTTCATGATAGAGCGGGAGTTTTCCAAAAACGACATTTATTTCTAGAACAAAAGCCAACACAACCAAACTCAGTAATTGATATTGTTTTAAACTGAAACAAAAAACGACTTAATTCCCCGAAATTCCGGCACATTGTCGGCCATAACACTCAAGAAAGTAGTGCCAAAAGGGCGCATAAAGGTTTTTAATTTGTTCTTGCGAAGTTTGGGGAGGTGTTCCGGCAGGAGTATAACAGTGGCCCGCCATTACATAGGCCGTTAGGGCAGGCTACGTGGCGCCCTACTAACTGGAATACGTGCCGCGGGTACCGATGCTGTATAGACAAGAGAAATTTATCCGAGACAAAAACTGACGGGACCTTGGTTATTTTTGGGGTGAACAGTTGTAAGGAAAATGGTTTTTGTCCATAGCAAATGGAGCAAAGAAACATTATACATGTTCGGTTTATTTAAGGTATTACGTAAGAAGAAAAGTCGTCAAAAATCTATGACGTAATTTATGGACAACCCCTAAGTAGACCCGAGTTTAAATAGACTAAGTGGTATTGTGCATTCCATCAGCTGTTGCTTCGCAATTCGCAATGAACATTACAAAGAATTGTGTTGGCGCAGGAAAATAAGTACAATATCCTATCCTTATTTTTTATGATATTTAAATATGTTAAAATATCTTTCACATCTAAAGGTAAAGGACTGAAGGGCTAAATAAGTGACATTTTGTGCAGGCTCAGCAGAATATTTAGTAATAAATAGGTATCCCTACCCTACTTACGCGCCTTACCTTAAGTTATAGACTTCTTCAATGGAGTTGTTTTTCGCTAACACCCAGTTTAGTATTTAAGACATTCATCATACATTGCTATCACACGTAAATCTCTGTAGAAAATAAACGTCGACTCGAAACAGCCTGCAAGGCAAGGCACTGCGGAGCCAAGTCAAAACGTCCTATCGTAATAGGTGCCACCATGTTATATGCCTTTTTGATTTAAACATTACATACCCTGTATTCCCAAAACCTACAGAGCGCAAGCAAGCGTTCGCCTCAGATGGACCAGAATAAGTGTTTCCTTCGAGTATAAAGAGTTGTTACGGACCTCGGGGTCACATTTGCCTTGAAGTGAATGCTTGCTTCGCTTCTTGGAACACAAGGCTAGGTGAGATAAATCAGCGCGTGTCGCCGCGACCGCAGGTAGCCGCTTCCGCACTAATTCTCGCTCCGAGACAAACGGCCGAGGCAACACCCCCACTTTAAAGGCTTAAGTCTCTCCCAAATTTATTAAGAATGATGACCTTTAAGATTATATGCTTTTTCCGTTCGTGTTAAATTTTAATTACCAGTACACACATATCTTTAAATCCGGAGTTCCCTAAAAAAGCAAACGATATCTCCAATTAGGGACCAAGGTTCGCGATCATGCTCGGCCGAGCCGTGAGGGCTTGGCCTCCGGTTGACGTACGCTTCTCTACAGCCCCATATTCAGTTATATGGGGAGATATCAGTATTGTAGCATCGTAGGTTTCGTGGCGGTACGCTGGAATGCGTAATAGCATATGTACAATGATGTTTCCAGGTTTATAGAGAAAATTCCTCGGTAAATCGCGACATGTTTGTGCGATGTGAAAATAAACCCTAAGGCTTATCAACTTGTCAAAAATATCTGGATCTTAGCCTTCTTAACTTGTTAGAATAAGCCTGCTAAGCTAAGTGTTATTATTAATTTTGTATTTAGTCACCCGGAAATTGTTTTTTTAAGTAATGCCAACTGCATTGGTTTATAAACTTTGTATAAATTACAGAAGCTATAACAACTACATATATGCCGATTGTTCCAAAGTAAACTTTACAAAACAACTTACGTGCATTAGCCAACACCGAATATCATCCATCCGATTTTTCTCGTAAGCAACACATTGCATCTAACGTCTCATGTTTGTTTACAGGCACAGCACACACGCGCGGATGGTGGTGAGCGGCGGGAACGCCGTGCACGTCGTCGGCACCTTCAAACACCTCGGCACCGACGCCGACTTCAAGGTAAACATCGCCAGTTCATTACTGGCTAATCGTAGCTGATGAGATGTCATTAGGAACGTTACATGTTTATTACCTATTGACTATGTTTGTTTACTTACTATTTGAGCTACGACTACGATTGAGCCGTGGAAACTGACAATTTGGTTTAAAATTTGATTATGATCGGTTAATTGGGTCCAAAGTGTAAAACGACACAATCATCCATATGATTCTCAAACTTAACTAATGTTCCTTTAGGAAAAAGTTTAATTAGCTAATCCTGATTATTATCAGAATCAGCTAAAGATTATTTAACTCTATAACGCAATAATATATCACGCGTTAAAATTAAAAACGCGATTATTATCTCAAAATAATTACAGTTACCTTGTGATAGGCGTGCAAAAATCCACTCGAATAATATTTAAATCTGATTAACGTGTTGATTTTGTCAACAGTTATACTTAACGACGAACGTGACGCAAGCGGACTTCAACATGGGCTACACCATGACGGGGACGCTGGAGCGCGGCTGCCGCTCCACCAACACCTTCCAGATGACGCACTTCGCCGTGCTGCGGCGGTGCGACCACGACGGCCATCATCTCAAGAACTCATAAACGACAACACAACATTTACTAGGAAAATCACACAATTACACCGCACTTTGCCGATACAGCTCTGCAAGCATCTCTAGATGTCAGATAAAAAGTCAATCAAATAAGCCTACCGCTATTGTAACCGTTTCCCCATTAATCGGGCAACTTATTTTTATCGTCAATCTCTGTCGACAAAACGAACCTAAATTTATATGTAATTTTCCTAATGGCTACAAATATTCGTCTGCC
Organism: Cydia splendana; assembly: GCF_910591565.1. NCBI lineage: Eukaryota > Metazoa > Arthropoda > Insecta > Lepidoptera > Tortricidae > Cydia > Cydia splendana. The sequence continues at coordinate 10,974,729 of NC_085974.1, forward strand.
AGTCTCGTGTGATGATATTAATCTTACTTTTTTTTTTGACAATTGTATCAAGTCTACCAAACTGTCTAACTTTAGTTATGAAAACTAACAAAATTCGTTTGCCGTAACTACTACATTTAGTTTGGCAGTTTTGTCGAACCCAGAGCGCCGGTAATATTGCGCACTTGGAAAGGTCGAACATGCGTGCGTTCGTTCTGCCTGATTAGACACATTCGCCCGGACCCCGTCCGGCACTTTACCTGAGGGTAGCGTAACCCGTTGCAACACTCTGCGCCCCATTCTCCCCTCCGTTCGGTAGCTATTAGAGCTAACAGCATTTGTCCATTGGAAACAAAATGAATAATTCGAATCCAATAGCTGGCAGACAGCTCGATAATGATAATGGATGAAGTATGTACTTTTAATTATTGATCGTAACTGCCCAGGGTTGAATTTATGTGAAGCATGCATAATTATTACATTTTAAAGATATGATATGTACATGATAGTAATATTTTTAAATAGTCAATCAAAACTGAAGTAAAAACCTAGTTGGTGTAACTCATGATCTCGAAGGATGTTATCCTAATAGCTCTTAAGTTAGTGCATAGTTTTAGGATTATTCATAATGCCAAGCAATATTGTGATCTCGAATTTCAACCATTGAATAAAGTTAATATTACAGCATTTTGGCTAGTGTATTAAAATGTGCTATTTATTTGTGAATTGTTTTAATATTTGCAGCTATTGTAGATGTAAATATAACGATAACTGTATAAATAATAGTCGTAGATGTTATTACGAGATTATTTTTGTAAAAATCGATAATAATTAAGTAATTATGATAACATTGATAACGTGTCAAGTAGAGCCCTCTTTGTATTTTTTTTAATTTAAGTAGTGTTTCGCTTTTCTCGTGTAGATTTTTAATATTCTCGTTGTCGTTTTTCCTGAAATTGTAGATATTCTTGTAACATCCAAAATCTTCATGGGTAGATATCTATAGTCAGTTTTTTTTTCTATTTCATGTGAATTATAGTGTTAAAAATAGAATGAACGATCAGTTAATTAAATATTTGGGGCCGTTGTCATGTGTCCAGAGTAAATAATAAGTGCAGAGTCAGAAGTACCTGTTGTAATAATAAATATAAAGAAAGATCCTCTACACCTCACACTCAATCCACTAAAACTAAATGCTGTTCGAAACTTATTTATTTTTCATTATTCGACTGACTCGAAGCAGAGGGTTATTAAATAACAATTCCACTCAAAAATATATTGTAATAATTTATATTTTATATTTAATCTATCCAGGGTTTATCAAGTTAGAGTCGGACAAATGCGCAGCAAAATAAATCTAGCCTCACCTACTACTTACTAAGTAGTACCTACTTAGTAGGTGCAATGCAACTTATAGGTACTTACTTTACTCAAATAAATATCTAAGTTCCTAGTTATCTACCTATACTTTTATCAACATAATCACAGCTAGCTTCCAGTTAGCAGCAAAAATGCTGCTTAATTCAGTGGAATACATTAGTAATTGATTGTACAATCGTTAGCAGTATAAATCCCAAGTTTTTAATTAAAGATATCTTGCATTGTAGACGAGATCTTGCGGTTTACTTGCAGAAAGACAAATGCCGGAAATTTCAAAAGGCTTATATTTAGTATCGCAGTCGTAACCTTTCTTCAATGAATTGACTTAGAAGGCCATTTTATTTTAATTAAATCACAAGTTAGTTTAACACCCGTTAGAACTATATGACGGCCATGATTTAAAATAAATCTATAAGAAAATCTCGATAATTTCAAATGATCTCAAGACAACCTGCTTATTAACGATACCACTCTAGACCCCTTTGTACTATTTAAAAATGTAGAAAACATTCTAGTATTTAATATTTCATGATCCAGTTTGGAATAGTATTTTGTATTGACTATGAATAGGTTATATGATAGGGGTTATGTATAAGGGTCGAATAACACAAACGTCCAATATCGCACTCCCTCCAGTGTTTACACACATCATTTTTGTACAAAGTTGCGAGTATTTTATTGGCTACTATTTGATTATATATTGCCTATTCACTAGGATATTTAAGAGTCCTTTCGCAGAGTCTACTAATGTAAAGTCAAGTAGGGTAAACATAACGATCAAGTAATGAAATAAATGCTAGTATGATAAGAATAATCTTCCTTGTATTAAAGACTAGCAATTTACGACATTTCTTAGGGGTGACCCAATTACTCAAAGTCATCTACTTGGTAATCCTGAAGCAGCCTATTGCTTTAATTGTTAATGAACATCAATGAATCCCAACAATTCCCTTAATTAATTTACGGGGAAAATTCAAACACGGTCGTCTTTGAGACCAATGTTTATCAACTTTACAATTAGGTACTTAAATAAAAATAGTACTTATGTTCCAGTCAACTACTTTTGCCTATAATGGGATAAAGCTCAGTTGTTTATGATGTGACAGAGAATACGACATGTCCCTCTAAAGTGAACGTTCTTACAATACGTAATGTACTGCTATGTTAAGTCGACTTTTGAACTTTTAATGATCTAGACGTGTGCATTGTGCAATATACGTAGAACTTTTATCCAAATTGGTAAATAAAATAAAAAACATAACTTGTTTCCAGCAGTAAGTATATTATTATACTTTTACAAGATGCTAGCTTTAATATTTTATCATGAATTAGACTTATATCTACCGGGATATGAACCGTGATTACCTTTTGTATTGTTTTCGAGTTCCCGATATTTCGACGCAGTTACATGCATCTTGTTCACGGGCAACTATCCCGGTCGATATAAGTCTAGTAAAACTAACTGCGAATCATTAAGAAGCAATTTTTAAGTATTCCATAAGCACACAGTGGCAGTAAGCCATCTGACCGTGGAACCTTTGTTAACAGGCGGTAATTCATATAATACAAGCATTTTGTCTAAGTTACATTATAAAATTTATAAATCTTTGCTCAATTCTATCCTCAAACAACACTTTTACGAGTAACTACTCGTATTTAATTTTAATTACCTTATTATTGAATTATAATTGTTATTGAAAGCAAGTGCCAAAGACAATTAGGGAGCTTTTAAGGTAAGTTTCAATTAATTAATTACCTAACGATGTGTAAGTAGTTAAGATATATTGTAAATATTCGCTTCATTCATGTTGTATGTATTTCGTAAAAGTATCGAAATTATTGAATAAATTGTACGAAACAGGAACGTTTTTATTGTACCTGCCCATTTTATAACGTTTAGTCCCCCACCACGCACTTTGGCCAATACGGCATAACAGTGAATCCACTGGATGAACTGACAGACAATCTATGAAAAATACATCGAATTGATCATGTCACGAGTCATTGAAGTACGATAGCAGTACGCTGTAACGATTCGAACCAATTTCAGAAACAATGCCAACGCAAACAAACCGAACATTAAAAATTCAACTCAAACTGAATATGTTATACTCCAGCACGATGACTCTATATGCTGAAAAGTTGATCAGGTGAAATGTTTGTTTTTATATTCGATAACTGACGTGATAAGTTATTGTTATGACAATTTGACAGCCTAGACCACATATGCATTAAGTTTAATTACATTAATGCTTATAAAGGAGCCCGGCGGGGTTCGCTTTTGGAAAACTATAATTCCAAGTTGAACAAGCAACAGTTTTTTTACGAAAGCGGTTGCCGATGTTGCCATCTAGTAAAAAGGATCTGCTGATGACGACCAGAATGGGACGCCTCCATAACAAGTATTTTACGTCTTGGAGTACATTGTAGTTATTATGAGATGCACTATGGTAGTAAATAATTGTAATGACATTTCAATTCGGTTGTAGTATAGTTTAGTACGTAAATGCTCGTATTTTCTGCTACATTACCTCGGCTGACGTATCAAATCACAGCGGAATCGAGTAAACAGCCGGTTAGAACCGCACGAGATCTCGATCCACAAATTATTCTCGGCTCGAGCACCATCATCAGCAAATCAAATTCACCTTACATAACCCATTTCTGGCAAATTGCAGGAAACCTAAGCTAAAAGCAATTTCACTAAGCAAATGTATTTATACTCGTATATACACCGTGTTTTTTTTGATTTCCGTTAATTTCAAGGGTGCATTCCTGAGCTTAAATCAAGTAACTTTCTCAAAGACACCGATGTTCTAATTAAGTCCATTTCGGAGATAATCCATAATTTATTTTTTTCCTATAAGGCCTCTACAAGCGTGTACACTTGCCTTAGGGCCGGCTTACATATTGATTAGTGTTTAGAATGAGTTCATACATTTGCTACTAAACTTAAGTACAATCTCGGTCGATTGATGTACGAAATGACATTGATATGTCACAGATTTCAATTGTTTGGTTGAGTTAAATGTAATGCCCGTGTTACAACAACGCTATATGCTACATTTAATTACTTTTTAAACAAAAAAAAATACAAAAAAGAAAACAAAAAAAATTTTTTTTTTGAAAATTAACTATGCCATTTAGTTCTTATAAACGTACTTAACTATACCCCGAAGTTAACGGAATTCAATAAAAACACGGTGTATAGGTAGGGGAGAGGGGGGTAGCTATCACTGGAGGCAGCTTAGAACAAATGCGTTTAAAAATGTATTTTTGATGTGATAATGATACAAATCCATATTTTGGGCTTGCAACGCCGACCCACACAACGGTCACCTGACACATTTGAAGTTTGACAGAACATGAACGAACCAGTAGCTTAGTTTGTTTTCGATGCTACCCGCTAGCGGTATTTGTGCAAATTCGTAAGGTTTCTCCGGCTGTATTTGAAGGCTGTGGTTACTGAAACTTAATTTATTAGATAGAACAATCTATTATGTTTAGTGACGAAGGATGAATAATCAAAATTTGCAATGTTTCTACAAAATAGCGACGTTTATTTTTTTAAGTAGGTGTTGGGGTAGTTATGAAAAATAAATAGGAGGCAGTTTTGATTAGCAGTCTGTTCTAAACTACCCCGGCCATAAGAAATGTTCATATCTGCCCCGATTCCATTTACCTAAATTCCATGAACTAAGTGGTTCAGTACTTATTACGTTTAGTTATGTTTAATATAATATATATTAGAATTTTGTATTTAGGTACAATATTACATAATATTAAATTAGTATTCTATAAATAATTAAAACATTGCAATTTATTGATTTATTTGTTAACAGGTAAAAATGGTAAGGAATTATAAAAAATAAAGAGAATCACAGAGAACCAAAATATAATAAATACTCATATAATCCGCTGTTAAACTTGTTAAAGCATTATTGGGGTAGTATTGAAAAATGGTATGTGGAAAACTGCCTCAAGGGGGTAGCTTTAGTAAGATTTCAATACTTTTCAAAGGTACCCCCCTAAGGCACCTTTGAACACTCCAAAAAACATGAATGTACAAAACTACCCCATCTTTGTTGTAACTGCAAATTATACGAGTAAACTGTTAACACGATTATTTCTATGGACAAAGTGTACCAAGTACAGATAAAAAAAACGCGTATATCTCGATATTATTGCCGTTACAGCCCATTTTTCAAATCTGCCCCATGTAAGTTCAAAGCTACCCACTCTTGGGGCAGTATGGAACATTATTCCTTGAGTTGCAAAAATCTAATTTGTACTATTATCTTTAGCTTTATATATGTGCAAATGCAGTAATTACATAGGTTAATAACGTAGGTTATTGTGTAGAGGCTTAAAACTGGTTTCAATAAGTAATATTTTGAACTATGACAATTAATGTAAAAAGTGTACCAGGCTACCCCCCTCTCCCCTATATTTCAGCCGGAAGCCCGTCATTGTTCTCCCTTGTTTAGCCTCTCGAAAAGTCATTAGTGCCCCGATAAGTTTCTTGAAAACACGAGTTATTCCCGTCAACTCGACACTCTACTAACAAAGGACGCAGATTAAACCACCTACTCTACCTACTGCTTTGTATCGAGCCATGTGACAGACAAAGGCGCGACAGATAAACGCACTAAGATGTTTCCTCCTAGACTCGTTATTCTCGTTAAGATTGCACGATTCCCTTCGAGCGGTTTTCAGTTGTTGCTAGTACTTTTCCGGCGTAATTGCGGTAATATATTCACTTATCTCGAGCGGTAATCCTTCCCCAGGTGCGTCGCTAATTCCCTGTTATCTTGCGTTAATTTCCCTCGCATAATCGTCTCGCAAATTGATTGTACTGCCCGTGTTCACGAAATTAAATTAAAAATATTTCGTTCTACCGCTAATGGGCATGAAAAAAGTGCTCGCATCATTTTTCACGAGCGCGTCGTAATAACGCACAGATTACGAGGGAAACTTTTGGAATAACGTAAAATCGCTGACTGGTGACTTTAATATGTCAGCTTTTGTCCAGTCGGGTGAAATGACCCGCCGCTCAACAAGTGCTGGAGTAGGTAAGTAGGGTTTATGACGATTCAGAAATGATAACTTTTCAGAACGAAATAAAAGGGATTTGTTCAGATAAGGAATACTTGGCACTTGTACTTGTGTTTAAAAAAGTTTTAAATGTGGTCTGGTTGGTTTCCAGTCAACAGTGCCTTAATGTTCCGTACCGCGCAGCCATGACGGCAAGAGTTAGCGCCGTTAAGTGCGCTCCGCAGGCACGTTATCCGCGGATTAATATAATTCCCTAATTTATACGCGACAAGCTCAGCGCGTTCCATTGTTATCGGGTACAACCGCGCCTTTCAATTACACAGCCTAGCCAGATAAATGTACTGCCGTTCAATTAAAGAAGACAGTAACAGTTCTCGAACCTCATACATACTTACAACCTTCTTTAATTATATTAAGTGTGCTTGTATGTACGCACCTCCTATTGCTTTGCAACTTGGTTAACGAGCGTGGCTTCTGTGATTATTCAGTATCAAATTCGTTATTAAATCAAATATTATGAAGGATAAAAAAAGACAGTGAGTTACCACCGAGTTTCATGAAAGTTTTAATTGGCGTTTGAGAACTAAGAGACAGTTAAAATGAAGTTTAAACTTTTTTTGACTCTGTGCGATATCCGGACTTCCGGTTCGCGAGGGTAAAGCTTTGTACCAGATTTTAACTTTGAACGTGAATGTAATATTTGCTTTGAATGCCATAAGCGTTTATCGGGTCAATTATAGCTTTGGGACTAAAAGCACTGCAATAGAAAGAACTGATAAATTTTCTTAAATTGTAATATATACGTAACTAAACTCAGTAGTTTTGTAAAAGTTACGAGTCTAAGCTGTCTACAAGGTGAAAAGAAATGAGACTCATAAGTAAGTACATAACTTACTTGAAAACAATTCAAAATCTTTACTCTTGAAATGGCTTAGGTACACAAAACACAGTTAATAATGCTACAAATTCAAAGTATTCTAACATTCACCGCAGAACAGTTACATTTTGAATATTACTTAAGTATAGTTGAATCATCGAGAGCGTGGAATTGCATATGTAGTAGTATTGTTTGTTTACAGGCATTCTATATTTGAATTTTCTATTTTCTTGTACTATCAGCATACAACCACTACAAATGCAATTCCATCTTCTCGATAATTCAACTATAATTTAGACGTTTCTCAACTCACAACGCCGACAGTAACTTAACATGTTCAAAATTTAAGACATCGAAACTCAATTCAAGTAGAAATTAATACGATAAGTTGGTAGTATCTTTGGCAAGTAACGAGGGCACGTGTTATTTGCATTATTCGCATCTACGATCATGCATGGATTTAGAGCATGCAATGCTCAACTTGTATTTACGCAGGCAGTTAGCCTTTACTGCGACTCTGAAATTATAATAGGGCATGCTTAGTACGGAGTGGAACCCCACGATATACAAATGCATGCGGTAAGTGCATACGTTATAACGACTTAAATATGAAACTAAGTTTATCGTAGTTCTGCAAGTATCTTAAGTTGTTCAGATTAATACATCAAGAATGATTTTATGCAAATATATGACTGCAAGTTGATATTTCTTGGGAGGATTAGACATATTCTCAAATCTCAACATGACTCAAGAGTGTTTCATCAGAGCGATTTATGAAAGGGTGGAGGGATTTATACTTACTTGTACTTGTTAAACATACTTTTACTAACTGTGCTTATATTTATTTATTTATATTTACTCTCTAAGAAATGTGTACGTATATGTTATTACTGCGTGTCTAACATAAACAACATATTACATACCTATGGACATATATTGGTATGATACTTAAATTACGAGTACAATATTTATGCATTTCCAAAATAGGAAAATGTGTTAAATTCAAACTCTATAAAGACATTTATTTATATTCCTAATTTAACAAAGTGATATCGATTAAATTGTTGAATTGCGAATTATTTGAAATTATTTGAAAATGTTATTGTATATTTTTAAACAATCTCATTCAACTCCTGCATTTTGTCGAAGAGCAAGTGTTGTTAGAAAACTCTACTTTGAGAGTAGATCATTATTTTAATCATCAATAGTTAGAGTTACTGTTAAGATTCCATTCCAGCGTTTTGTTTTTACAAATAACATAAGAACCGAATTAATCAATTGATCAAACGATCAGAGCGAAGAGGGAATTGGGCAGCCACAGTAGGCAGTAAGCTAGGTCTTATTAACGGGCATCTCTATTTCGAGGCACGTAGCCTCGTTGTGTTTGCTGACAGTAATCTTGAAGACTCGCCAGCGAATGTGTTGGGTCTCGGACCCAAGAGACCGACTGCGTGGATATCAACGAACACTTTTTGCTTTGTTGCACACTATACAAGCTAAAATCAATTGTACCCCGATGGAATAAAGCTTGAATTGCAAATAATTTGGTCAACTTCGCTTATGGGAAAGGACCAGCGATCGAAAGGTAGCCGCTTTCAAGGGATCTACAGATAACTTTATTTGTAATTTGTATTGAACGTGATTGGTTTATGGAATTAATTCAGCAGATACCCGCACTACTTGCTAATACATCTTAATCTGGATTCTAAAAGAAAGTTTATAAGTTCCACTGACAGAATGATTTAGAGCACAATTAAATAAAACTAAAATGTAATAAAACTATTTATCAGATTATATGGTGTATAATAAATTTAAAATACACCGCGACGTTTCGAACCCTTTACAGCGTTCGTGGCCACAACGGGATGCATACCTACTCGTAATATTATAAATAATATTATTTTCATCAAAAAAAGTAGGTATATTCACCTGCAATAGTATGTTACACAACGGAGGCCGCAAAAATATCTGACACTATCTTATTTGTAGAGCCTTAAGAGGGTGTCACATATTTTTGCGGCCTTTGAAGAATAACATACAATAATTGCTGGTGACTGTGCCATACTTCAAATATCAAAAAAAAATTTAATCATTTAGAACATTTTCGTAACAAGTAGGTAGTGTAATTGCAACTTTATTCCAGGGGTTAATTGCTTACTTAATTATGCAGAAAAAAAATACAAGTCAGTGCCTAACAAAAGAAGAAATAGGCCATTACTATTTCCTATTTATATTTATCAGTGCTTATTTGAGCGACATTTAAATATATCGGATTTCCGCCTTAGTATATAAGAATATATGAACCAAATAAATGTCTATCTCTAAGTAGGTAACAAGTTATTCTCACGGAATTTGGAGTATCTCACGTTGTTACCCTTATTTACAAATCCAAGCGTTGCCGAACCTCGAGGCGTCCCAGAGGAAACGGGGTAAGTAATAAAAAAGATCGCAGGCAATCATATTTTATCGGGAAAGCTATTTTTCGCAGGTGGATCCGGACGGGCGTTTATGTGCATGCCTCAATTTTCTCCCGGCTACACGAAACGACTTGTTAACAATAAGCCTACGTAGTCAGTTTTTGTTTTTAGTTAGTAATAAAAACAATTGTTTTTAGGAGCATCAAACGAAATTTATTAAGGTTGCCAGGGACATTTCTTCTGCAGGGTAACTTCGTATATTTAGGACCAGAAACGTCACTTTTGACACTGGCAGATTAAAATCCAGATCAAATCCATAACATGTTATTACAATGTGAATAAAACCGAGCAGAAAAACCCATCTAATATTAACAGCGTGAAATTGTCTGAAGAAACTCCAGTTTGCATCAGTTCGGAATGCGAATTTCCTCATTCCATATAGTGCCAACAACAATGGAATAATAACTCACGCTAATATGTACCAACTCTTTTTGGGTAGTCGTGTAAAAACAAAGAAAACGTGTAAGTCGTCATAGAGCGCAGCGCGGCTGGTCACGAAACGTTAACAGTTCATAAACAGCGGCGATATATCGGCGGCGCGGGGCGCCCGCTGCCGATTTACGGACGTGACCCGCGCACTTGCTGCAAACTACCACCGACAAAGGGCTGATTAAAACAATAACCACTGATAAACTAACCATCAAAATATTCGCTGCATAGTTTCTACTAAACTTTGTAAGAAACCCAACATGTAACTTTACACCCATTTTTATGTAGATATTACCTGAAATCAAAATCAACATATCACAGTTGTTGCCGCCGAGCTTATCTTTCAGTCCGCTTGATGGGAATCGGTTACGTAGCTATGGACGCATGGAACAGTACGTGTGTGATATCGGTATTGCCGACACTAAAAACTAGTGTCCGACCGAAGGTTCGGTTTCGGTTTCGGCCAGTTTCGGCCAAAAATCATGTATCGGCTGTAGTTTCGGTTTCGGCCAAAAAACGGCCGAACCTTTCGGCCGGGCCGAAACTTACGAAATGGTACTTCGGACAAAGACCAAAAGTTGGGGAATAAGTAGGACAACAATATTAATACCTACATATACTGATTCATTTATAGGTACAGAAATTAATTGGTTTATTATAAAACACAATTCCACTAATGAGGGCGCCACTGGACGGTCGACGCAGTCTTAGAGGCTGTCAATACCTATAACGCGCACACTGTCTAAATTGTATCGGAGTGAATGAGATAGCACTGTCGCACGTAGCCGTTGGCCGAGTATCAGCTCGGGCCGAGTCGAACGATGTCTTTTTCGCTCTTATTCACTCACTTATTCAGTCTTTTCCTATCTACCTGTAATGGCAAATTTTAAGCGAGGCTAAAGGCTACGCTCAACTAGTGCCGCAAAGTTGATTTTCTCAATAGTTAATATTTTGCGAGGCTGAACAGCTGACTATTGATTAAAACGAAGAAAAAAACTCTTAAGTGTACCCAGTACAGTCATACGAATGCTCGTAGCCTCACTTTTTACCTCAATTTACCATTGGTTTGTGTTCCACATGTCCTCTACTTCAGCTTAGCCTTTGGCCTCGCTGCGCCAAGCTCGGCCTGCGGTCTCGCTTTTTAATACAATGGGCATTGGTTGGAGTCTGTGCTCAACTACTTATCCTGAAGCCTGAAGCACGGCTTTGACTTCGCATGAAAGTTCGCCTCACTGGGACACTTCGGACTTTTAGACCCAGGTGAAGTCGGCCTTGCGATATTGTTAACATAAAATTTCGCGCTCGCTGCGCTCGCATTTGTGGTTGCTTTTTTGGTTGGCCCTGTATCTACATGTTAGCTTGACTGGTGAATGAATAGAGTTAGACGAAGAAAATTCTGCAATGATTTTGATAGCATACGCAGTGCTACTAGTGCAAATGTTATTTATACGTCATAATTTCATAGAAATTTTGGCGTTTAAAATAACACTTGCACTGCGTGTGTTATCAAAATCGTTGCAGAATTATCTTGGTCTAACTCTAGTAATTTTCTTAAAAAACTGCTTAAGTAACATCAATTTCAAGGACATTGGGTGTTGACAGCCCCATAATATGTGTGTAAAAGCGGTTTTATGACATTTTTTCAAGGATTTTAACAATTCTACAAAAGTTTCGGTTTCGGTTTCGGCCGAAACTAGAGCCATAGCCGAACATTCAGTTTCGGCAAAAAAACATGTTTCGGTCGGACACTACTAAAAACCTATAAACCTATACACTGTTTTTTAAAGTACGGTTTCTTGAGAAAACCTCGACAGGATGCTGATTCCATCTATATTACTACTAGATTATGAGACATGATGATCGTTCCACTGGCAAGGCAGATGGCTTTCTGCAACTTGGCCTTTATTAATGGATTTAGGACAGGGACGTGCAGATAAAAGAAAGGTAGACGATTTTCTCAGCTGTGCGCAGTGGGACATTGTAGGTACAATGTTAAAACATAAAATTAGATTTTCATGGAGTATCAGATAAACCCAGCTAGCTGTGGAAATACTTACTTATTGTAAAAAGTAGCCATTTCACTACTTTTTATGTTAGTCCCAATTCTTTGATAGATCAGAGTACTTATCAGAAATAATGGAAGGTGTTCGATCATGATCGTATACTTCCGACAAGAAATTGTAGAAAATTATTGAGGGCGCCACTTTCTACGTAACTGTCGCATTTTTGACGTAAAATGCTGACTTAAACATGGCAACAATTTGGTATGGATTTTTTTTAGTTCCATTTTATTTAATTTCTACTATTTTATGTCGTATTATAAGTAGGTGCCAGTATCACGCATTGCGTTGGTAACAAACAGACCGAATGTACGACTGGCGGAACAAAATTGTTTACCATCAATCTTCTATCACATTAAATATCGTTTTGCGCTTCATCAAATGGACATGAGGCTTATTACTATTCGAGAAATCCACGGCTTGTGTATAATTTCTTTCGTTATATATTTATTTCCAAATAATGGTAACTACTAATATATTGTTTAATTATATTTACCTATACAATTAAATACATTGTGATCAATCTATAAAGTACTTATACCTATCAGCAATAATGAAGATAGTAGGTAAGTATAAAGATTTTTTTTTCAATATTTTCCTTTTTTATTGCAGTGAAAATAAAAAGTAGCCGTCAATAGTTAAATATGCATTTGCATAAGTGTAGGAACATATTTTATTAATTAACATCTCTATGCGTTGTAATTTAGTTATCCTACGACGAGCAAACAAACAAAACAGTTTACAAAATTCCACAAAAACCGATAAGGTCGTTTGTGGAAAATAAAGGCATGAACAGCATAGCCTAAACACCATAGGTAAATATCCGGGCGAAATTTATCATAATAATATAACGAAACGTGACCCAGCACCTTCGAAATTACAACGCAAGCAATAATTCAATCAGGCCAAGCTTAACCGGCTCTCTCCATGTTTACCCAGCGCCCTTCTCCTGTGACATTATCCCGTGCTATCACTGTATCATATTAATTGAGATTCATGGATGTCAATAAGGTAAACGATATAAATCCATGCTCGACATTGTAATTTAGTAACAGATTTATATCTACGTTCCTTACGCATACGTAAGCCAAAAAGAATAGATAGTATAGAGGGGTCCTGTCATTGTAAATTTTGTAGTCACTGTAAATTTACTGCCATCTATCGACACACGACTAAAACTCAAAATGAAAACGTATAAAGTTATCAAAAAATGTATATATATGGATAAATGATTTTATTATTTTTATATCATTTTGATCCCTGTTCATTCACTGATATCTATGTGTTAAAATTGTTAAATATGAAACGGTGTCGTCACGCCATCTAGCCGAGGATAGGCTAAAGGTGTGTGCGCCATCTATTCGAGAATGACTTTTGCTTGAATTCCGAGGCACGTTTTTTCCGTAGACTTTATTCGTCTTATACGAAGTTACATATGTCTTTGCGTAAGCTAATTGTAAGTAACTAGGTTATAAATACTTATCTCAATATTTCAAGATGTGGTTTCACGTCTTAGCAAGACGTATCACCTAAATAAATTACCTTGTTATTTTTTCTTTAATAAACATTATCTACAATATATGGTACTTATTAAAAAACTAACTTATCTATAAAACGAAACTAAATTAAAACTTTGATAAATTAAATAATGAACTGTAATTAATTATTACCTACAACCGTGTTACGACTACCTTACTGTAAATTTACTTAAAGAGGTTTCGTCAACGAAAGTTTATCTAAAAAATAAAGATATTGAAATAAAGAAAGAAAATGGCCCTTTTCCGCGCGAGCGAGCCATATCACTTGTGTTGAAAAACAGAACAAATCCTATATAGTTCCGTTGAGCCGCTCGTATCGACTGGTTGTGCGATGGCGTCAGGGATAAAAACGCTCATTTGTTTCGTGGCCGTCACCCTCCTGCGCCCCGGCTCCTGCCGAGACGAAGATAGGATCATGAAAGGTGATTTTACCCCTTTTTTAACCGAAGCAATACCGCCGCTAAATCTCTGACAAAATGTTGAGTTTATCTCGAACAATGTCCAAGTCGGGACTATTACTGTAAGTCTAGGCTATCGCGGCACTCTGGGGAGCAGTAATGGACCTGCGGAAACGGCCGGGGAAAGAACAATGAAAGTCTAGTGTCCGCAACTTGATTTAGTGGCCATGGACACCTAATAATGTCTGTCGCGTAAAAAGATTGGAGAAATCGTACGTAAGTTAACCCTTAGCTTTAAGATTCAAGTCTCGGTAAAGAATCTTCGGAATATATTTTTATGGCTTTTAGTGGCTTTTGAGCAATGTTTGCTTCTTTTTAGTTAAGTATAAAGATGATTACCTTTATACTATTGCTGTAGCAACCAAACTGTTGTCCATGAAGATACTGGATATTACTGCCTATTACATACTTATTTAATATTTACGAAAACAAAGTATCGTACCTACTAATATATAATTAATAACGCCGCGATTCAGGAAATGAATTAGAGATTAACTTAGATACGATATAGTAAAGATATGTGACGTCCCACGGTAAAGGTACCTTATGGCGGTTGGCGCTTACGCTATTATTAACGCCGCTCCAATATTATTGCGGCGCCAGCCGCCATAAGGTACCTTTTGCCCTGGAACGTCACATATCTTTACTATTTCATATCTAGTGAATCTCTAATTCATTTCTCGAATCGAGCTGTAAGCCCATACTTTTAAAAATCCCGAAAATGAATTCAAAGCTGTACCAACCCTTTGCATCATAATAAAAAAAATAAAAAATCCAGTTGTTTTTGGCTCGTCTATACAGTAGTAAGTATAGAAAAAAAATACATATTGATCTATTTTTAATGAAAAAACCAAAAGCTCTATTTTTACTATCAAGTAGTAACCCCAAGTTATGTAAGACGCTCAAAAATATGTTTTCAGATGTACTTATTACCTACTTAGGTATACCTATAATATACTTATTACCTACTTTTAATGTAACCAAGCCAAACCTTATTTGCCCGTTTAGTATTTTGTCTCAGCGCCGCCATTCACCTAACTGCATTGCCTAACTTAATATTTAAATATTACAGCATGCTTTTGGCCTAATGAGGTATATGAGCCTTGCTTCGGCGGCTGCGCGGAGGTGTCGTGCGACAACCCGCGTAACCACCTGCGGCCGTGCTACCCGTACTGCGAGCCCGGCTGCGTGTGCCAGGAGCCCTACGTGCGCGACGACCGCACGCACCAGTGCGTGCTACCGCAGGACTGCTCTCCGTGAGTACAGACTACCCACTGCTACCCGTACTGCGAGCCCGGCTGCGTGTGCCAGGAGCCCTACGTGCGCGACGACCGCACGCACCAGTGCGTGCTACCGCAGGACTGCTCTCCGTGAGTACAGACAACCCGCTGCTACCCGTACTGCGAGCCCGGCTGCGTGTGCCAGGAGCCCTACGTGCGCGACGACCGCACGCATCAGTGCGTGCTACCGCAGGACTGCTCTCCGTGAGTACAGACTACCCTCTGCTACCCGTACTGCGAGCCCGGCTGCGTGTGCCAGGAGCCCTACGTGCGCGACGACCGCACGCACCAGTGCGTGCTGCCGCAGGACTGCTCTACGTGAGCACAGACAACTCGTTGATACTCTTTGAAACTACATAGGTACCTTAGCATCTTCCACCCAAATAGTTAAGGGTCATAAAAGTGCGAGGCACGAGTGTCTATAATGCATTCCAAACCGTAGGGTTAGAATAAAATATAACTCGAAGGTAATTCATTGATTAATTAACTTACAGGACTCAAATGGGCATCCCGGTACCAACGAGACGTTCTGAAAAGTACTACACAAACAACAACTACAATATAAAACGACACTATGCGAAAAAAGAAGAAGAGATTCCAGAAGTAAGGGAAAACGAAGCAGTATCGATTAGTCAGTCAAATCCACATACGAATAAGTTCTCATCAGATGTTTCGAGGATGGGGAACTACTTCAATATAGTGATAGCCCCTCCGCCTATAAGGGCGCTGCAGCCTAGGAAGCTATTGCAGAGCGAAGCTCACAGAGCGCCTAAACGAATGTTATAGTTATTGGGAATTCGAGAACAATTATTTACCCACCAATTGTAGGTACTGTTTATGAAATATCTGCGACTAGTGGGACTTACGGGACGCCCTTGATTTAAGAGTCAACGTAGTCCTCATTTTCCTCTCTGGATATTGACTTTATGGAAAATATTTTTACAAATTTGATGTATATTAACCATAGCCCCTACGTTTGATTTTATTAGATGTTTTGATTTGATTTGATTGTAAAAATTAGGAACGAAAAACAGATTTAATACAATTTTTTAATTCTCCTATTTATTATAATAAAAAAATCGAAAAAGTCATAGCTGTGATTGATGCACAAGTCTTAGTTTTAGAGTAATTTAGAGGACTATTTACTTTTGTATGAAAAGGCAATTTCACCCGGGTCCTCTACTTTCGTCTTAAGATCTGTTTTATTATTCTACATGCATGTATTTTCGTAATTTTATGAAAGTGAAATAAATATTACCTCTACCTACAACGTTCTCCGGCAAATCTGATAGCACGACAAGAAATACAGAAATACGTATTATCAATTTATCAATGTTGTATAATATAAATAGACTTGTCAAAAGTTTTAACGGAGCCAATTATAAATCGTTTTAACAGAGGATAATTATTTTACAGGATATTTTTAGACGAATATTAAACATAGATCTAACTTGTTAAGTGTTTAATAAGTTAAATAAAAGGTTTTTGTTAATATGTTCAGTAGTTTTATTCAATTGGAATTTAAATTATCATTAAAATAAATATATTAAATCCTCTGATAGCATCCCACAATAACGGCTCAACTCGAATACCTGGATACCAGGAGCCCATTTCTCGAACGGTATTAGACTAATATAATAATATTAGTCCATGAACTGTCAAGTTGTACCTACCATGGCAACACACTATTAGACTAATATACCGTTCCAGAAATGGGCCCCAGCCAGTGCCCCGTACGCCGGTAGTTTGTATGATTATATTACTAGAGGCTATGTGAGCTGTAGATTTCGCGAACTCCCACGTCTTCGCCATTTAAAAGAAAATTATTGAAAAAAAATTCATGAGAATCAGTTGAGATGAGAGAGGCGACCTGTAGAGGAGAACAACCGAACATACCAAGCATTTTTGCCCAAACTGAAAGGCGACAGAACGCCTAAACAGTGTTTAAACCTACACTATATTGAGCCTTTGTTTTTTATTGAGGTATAAAGAATTATTGTATTGTATATGCTATAAATATAATCAAGGTACTAGCAATAGCTCCTGCCCGCGAATAACTTCGTATGCTTAGAATTAGTACTTCCATATCCTGCTTCGGCCACTTCCATGGTAAATTACACCCCCCCTTTAAAACATTCACTGTCAACGTTTTCGTGGCGCTACGCTCGTAGGCAATCCCAGCGTGTTCCCGCTTTGTAGAGGAAAGCGACTACGAACAGAGAACCTGCCGCTATCTCCTGACCAGTTTCATAGAGACCGTATATTTCGGTATAATTGAGAACAGGTAAAAGATAGACAGACTTAGTTGCTTTCGTATTTATTATATTAGTAGGGATAGTAAGAATTAGTAGAGATACATATAAAGGGGAAATATCCCTATTGATTAGTTAGAGTATAAGTCTCAGCAAAATTGATTCAAAATTTACTCAAGAAATTGATTGCATGTTATCGAGATGAATATCTACATGTTTTCCAATTTCATTTCAAGAAAACGAACAAAGATCTCTTCCGGGATTTGTACTCGCACTCTTACCGTACTAAGTATAAAAAGAAATCAGGCGTATCTTTTTCTAAACAAAGTTTAGCGTGTTTTCGACGAGTTACAGTAAAGTAGTATGGTATGGAGCAAACGGTGGCCATTACTGCTTAGACACATTACACACGAGTTACTGCCTACTAAAACTAAACTATCGGACATGCGTTCTTTCTTGTTATTGGCCTTTATTTTATGTGAGTGTTGTTTTTATTTTAATTTGTGGTAATAAAAGTTTGATGCAGGCAGAGACAGTAATTTTGGTTTCGCTTGGCATAAAAATGAGTTATTTCTTACGGAATTTTTAATCGATAAATGTTTTGGCATACGAACTCAACTTTTCAAATATATTAAGTAGAGGTAGTTATTATTTTAGTTTTAATTTAGTTGTAGCTTGTTTAAGGGGCCCACTGATTAACAGTCCGCCGGGCGGTATCGGCCTGTCAGTTAGAACAAAATTTTGACAGTTCCGAACAACTGACAGGCCGATACCGTCCGGCGGACTGTTAATCAGTGGGCCCCTTAAACAAGCTACAACTAAATTAAAACTAAAATAATAACTACCTCTACTTAATATATTTGAAAAGTTGAGTTCGTATGCCAAAACATTTATCGATTAAAAATTCCGTAAGAAATAACTCATTTTCATATCATCATATCATGTAATAATATGTTTCAGTAGAGGTATTCGTTGCATTACAAATATGTACTTATAGAGTTAGACCAAGAGATGTCTGTAACGATTTTGAGAGCACACGTAGTGCAAATGTTATTTATACTTCATTATTTCATAGAAGTGTCAAAATCGTTGCAGACTTTTCTTGGTCTAATTCTATATACGTACCTACTCCTACCAGAAATATTTGTTGTACGCGTTAATTTTATTGTAGCGGATTGTTTATAATGTTTTGATTACAAACGTAAATAAACGATAACTCCACCCAATATTTAAAGATTTGGGTTTAGGTTAGGAACTTTATAGGTTATAGGTTAGGTTTATCAAACAGGTACGGTTACAGACTTATTTGGTTGTCGGTACTGACGGTGTGAAATATTCAATGTAAAGTAAACTCTCAATGGCTCAACAATTAAAGTCCGTGACCATACTCAAGATGAATAGTTAACGTACATTATAAATAATTATAATTAAGATTATGCTGGACACTACTCCAGACACAATAGAAAAAACAATGGAATTACGCCTATCCTCCTAAGTCCTGAGTTCCTTTAAAAAGAACAAATTTAAAAAATCGTATTTAGAACTATAATGGAATAAAAGAAGGTTTGTGACTAGTCGTATGCCTATTGCCTAGTATTAACCACATTTTTCATTGAAACACAGAAAATAAAAGGAAATACCTTGTAAAACTAAAGACCTCTTCAGTCGCATATTTCATTCATGATTCCATCGAATATTCTAACAGTTGAAACTTGAAGCAATTCCATGGTAATCCATAATAGGTATCACGTGACTTTCTTTTTTTTAAATCTTTATTTTAACTTAGAAATAAACAAAATAAACCCTCAGGAAATAATCAACAACAAATTGGTATTGACGTTGACAATAAAACTGATGAAGACAGCTCGACGTTCCGTTACGCTGATGCTAGTACAATTTCGAAACATAAAATCTAAAAATTCATAAGATAAATAAAAATATTAAAATAATTAATTCTCTAAATTCCGGATGTCTTAAATAATATACTAGATACTAATAAACATAAAAAAAAACTTCAATACAGGAATGTTTTTCAGAAGTAAACTAAAAATATCTCAAAGTAAAATAATGCTTACAAATTCGTACGTGATGAGTTTTCGAACGTTCCCTTTTATCATAATTTAGTCTACTCCAACTGACTACTCGACTATTGCCTATGAATGTGTGCGTAGATGTCATTAAAAATAGCTCCGTCTTTCTCTAAACTGCGTGAGTAAAAAGGACATGATTGATATTCTGAAGTAAGCAATAGTGAACTTTAATATTTAAGACATATGGTTTAGTAAACAACCTGGAACTTATGATCTTTCTTCTTGAATCAAACCTTGTTACACGCCACGAGGTTAATGACATCTTCCTCAGTTCTGGTATCCTGGTATTTTTGGTATACGTTTGTCTCAATAAGACACCTGTTGTCGGTTACCCGCCCGAGGCAAACGACCTCTTCTGCAATTCTGGCATCCTGGTACTTTTGGAATAATGTTTATGCCAGTATGTCGCCGTTATGTCGCTATTGTGTCGCCGTTATGTCGCCGTGATGTCGCTATTATGTCGCTATTATGTCGCCGTTATGTCGCCAATATGTCGCCGTTATGTCGCTATTATGTCGCCATTCAGTCGCCGTTATGTCGCCATTCAGTCGCCACTCAGTCGCCAGTATGTTTGTTTTGATTCAGTCGCCATTCAGTCGCCATTCAGTCGCCACTCAGTCGCCATTCAGTCGCCATTCAGTCGCCACTCAGTCGCCACTCAGTCGCCGCTCAGTCGCCATTCAGTCGCCGCTCAGTCGCCATTCAGTCGCCACTCAGTCGCCACTCAGTCGCCATTCAGTCGCCACTCAGTCGCCATTCAGTCGCCATTCAGTCGCCATTCAGTCGCCACTCAGTCGCCACTCAGTCGCCGCTCAGTCGCCATTCAGTCGCCGCTCAGTCGCCATTCAGTCGCCACTCAGTCGCCACTCAGTCGCCAGTATGTTTGTTTTGATTCAGTCGCCTTTCAGTCGCCATTCAGTCGCCGTTATGTCGCCATTCAGTCGCCACTCAGTCGCCATTCAGTCGCCATTCAGTCGCCACTCAGTCGCCATTCAGTCGCCATTCAGTCGCCATTCAGTCGCCATTCAGTCGCCACTCAGTCGCCATTCAGTCGCCATTCAGTCGCCACTCAGTCGCCACTCAGTCGCCGCTCAGTCGCCATTCAGTCGCCGCTCAGTCGCCATTCAGTCGCCACTCAGTCGCCACTCAGTCGCCAGTATGTTTGTTTTGATTCAGTCGCCTTTCAGTCGCCATTCAGTCGCCGTTATGTCGCCATTCAGTCGCCACTCAGTCGCCATTCAGTCGCCATTCAGTCGCCACTCAGTCGCCATTCAGTCGCCATTCAGTCGCCATTCAGTCGCCATTCAGTCGCCACTCAGTCGCCGCTCAGTCGCCATTCAGTCGCCGCTCAGTCGCCATTCAGTCGCCACTCAGTCGCCACTCAGTCGCCAGTATCTTTGTTTTGATTCAGTCGCCTCTCAGTCGCCATTCAGTCGCCGTTATGTCGCCATTCAGTCGCCGTTCAGTCGCCATTCAGTCGCCGTTATGTCGCCATTCAGTCGCCACTCAGTCGCCATTCAGTCGCCATTCAGTCGCCACTCAGTCGCCATTCAGTCGCCATTCAGTCGCCACTCAGTCGCCATTCAGTCGCCACTCAGTCGCCGCTCAGTCGCCGCTCAGTCGCCGTTATGTCGCCGTTATGTCGCCATTCAGTCGCCATAGTAAAAGGTATAAAAGGCCGGTGCGGAGCGTTGGGAGGGGATTCATTCTTCGACCGGGCTAGCAGTGACTCTGGTTTTCGGGTGTAACGTAGTGCGGGGAGGTGAAGTTTCTCCGCGACTTTTTCTGTGTTTGTTTTTTACTTGGAATTATCCTAGTGAATTTAAACTTAGAATTCGTGTCTGTGCTTGGTTTTGCGGGGATTTTAATCGTCGTAACGCTAAGTTTAGACTGTTGTGGAGATTCTTTACTACCATGTGTGGGTTTTTAGTTATTGTGAAGTTTTCTCTACGCTGTGTGTTCTAAGTGCCGTCATGTTATGCAGGGACAATGTCAATGCATGGCCGGGGCTTGGAATTGTGTCTGTGTTTGGTTTTACGGGAAGAAATTCTCGTAACGTTAAATATAGATAACGGTGTTTAAGGGAATTTCACTTATTTGTTTAGTTAATTTAATTGTGTAATAACTTAGTTACATTAGTGTTTTTTCTATGGGGTATTTTTGATATTTTAAAAGCCAGATCATTGTTTGGACTGACAGTTTGTCCAGCTAAGCATTCACTCCGCCTAACGGTGCCAAAGGATTGGATGGTTAGGAGTCTATTGCTCCAAGTTTGAGAGGACTTGGCGTCTCTTTTATATCAACATAAGAGACGAATTATCTCACTAGTCTCAAGGCCCAGCTGTTTAGATGGATGTGGGGACGTCACGTGCGCGTCATCCGGAGTAATCTGGGCCCACTGAAGTCGACAGTAATTGAGACTAGGTCTCCTATTAAATTTATTTATATATTTCGGTGCTCCGGTTCATGCTAGTGCTGGTTGCGGGGACAGACTTCTGTCGTGACTGATATTACACTTAGTCTTTGTTGTGGCAGAGTTTCCCTCGTGATTAGTGCGTGTGTGTGCTAGGGTACTGATCCACTTATATACACGGAATAGGGCGACTTATTCTTATCCACCATGCCCGCGGGCGATAAGGAGGGAGTCAAATACACTGGCCTGTAGGTTGCCTTATCGGTCTCGCCTGCCGAACTTTACAGCCTCTCGTAGGGACTACACTTGCGTATATTACAAAGCATTAGGTCGATGGTAAGAACGAACTATGCTTTGAATATACTAGATTAGGGACAAAGGGTAGGATTAGGGTAGAATCACACACTTGTTTGATGTCTATTAACGTTCTTTATTAGTTAGGGTCTATAAATTTGAAACGGTTGATATATATTCATCTTTAAGGGTTTTAAAATATGGTTTCTTAATCCTAAAATATGTGTGTTTAAAAGGTAAAGAGTTTAACTGCCTAAATCTTTCTAATTTCTCATTTATATGGCGAAAGAATTAGTGCTTCTATAAAATTTTATTTCTACTTTTCATTTCTGGTTGTCTGGTGTAGGAACGAGGTACTGAGTAATAAAATCAGGTATTTACAACATAAACTCTTAATTATCAATCTGGATTTAGGAACGCAGACTATTCTGGGATTGAAGTACGGTTTGCTTTAGGGAACCTTTGTCAGGCAAGAGCAGTACAAAGCATTTATTGAGTGAATACTCAATTTCGACCTCTACTAAACATAATAGTTAACAAATAAACTCGGTGCTTCGTTTATACATCTAGAGAACTAGGAATTCTGTCTAGATTATCAGCTTTGGGGAAAGGGACTATGGGATTAGCATCCCTAGCTTTTGAATATAAAAAAGATAAGTAATTATGATGATTGATGGATACTTTGACACTTCTTTTCATCATCATCTAGGTGCGTTTAGGTTACGAAGTGTTGGTCAAAGCTCTTCTGGCTAAACTGGTAGGGTAGGTGTTCCGATTAATACTTGCAAATCGGACTAAGAGCTTCCAGACCTGCATCGGGCGTACGGAGCAGCACGTGTGATTAAATCACACATCGTTTAGAAGATGATAGTTAATTATAATTAACCTTGATATGCTAGAGTGTAAAAGAGCTTATCTCAGGAGTGCTGCTTCTATGTTATCCCGGAAGCTTAATAGGTGTGGCAGGATTTTACCAACAACATTTTTATATATTTTATATCATCATATATGCTGTAATACTTAAATACATTATAGTACATTTTACACCATCATTTAAGTTGCACTAATAAATTCTGAATAATTTTCTATTTCTCTAAATAATTTTCTTTAAATTATTTCTTACTTTCATAAATAATTATTTTATTACCATAAATATCTGTTCTCAAAAATCTAGGTAATAACTAATAATAAATAAAGTCAGAGTCCAAAATTTAGCTGATACTCATTAAAGAATTTGAGGTTGCTGCGGTTCACTTCGAGGGGTCCTAACCACTAGCTAGACGATCACATGGCCATATTTTAAGGGTAAATCGAAAGGGGGTGTTTATACTATGGGTAAGTTAGTTAAGTAAAGGGGGGAGTTACAGGTTCCAAATTCAAAACTGCAAAAATGACTCCGGGTCTTAGTAGGCTATACGCAGGCTAGTGTCCAGCAAGGTGTTAATGAATCCGCTTGCCAGATGACATCGTGGCTCAGGCAGCGTCCAACTACGACTACGAGGATCTGGAAGGCAAGCACGTGCTCAACGACGACCGGCGAAACTGGAGGAAGAAGGCGCTGGACCAGGGCAGTGACGTCGAGAACCTGATCAGGGGGCAACGCCGCTACGACGGCGGCGGGAAGAGCGCGGAGCAATACGAGTAAATACTTACCTACTCTTCTTTACATGTTCTTCACCTTCTTTTTTTTTTTCTTTATTCGTCGTTTTTTACGGACTTCTTGCCAAAGGGTGGGTTTCTTGTCGGCGGTTCCGTGGGAATCTGCCGAATCCTACACCAGAGCAGGTGACGCCGCAACAGAAAACTGCGTCACGAAAATGATTTCTTTAGTATTTAAGATTTTTATTATTATTGTATATACAGGGTGTCCCATAAGTGACACTGGAGGTAGACCAGGCCAAGGGGACCCAAACCAACATAACATGACCCCAGTAAAAGTGGCACGGTTTTCGAGTTATTGCCAAATTAAGGTTTTTCATTAATTTTGACCGTTTTTAACATTGTTAGTCCCAGTGTGCACTCGGAATGGTCTAGAAGTTGGTTTTTTTTTATGTGTACGGCATTATGAATAGTTAATTAAGATAACAGAATAGGTATTTTATCGATAAAGAATGTAAAATGCAAAAAAAGTACTGGTTTAATCTTGAATTAAATTCACAGCGAAACATTAAATTCGACTTTGACCACCTGTCGTGAAAAAAATATACTAGAAAAGTAATAAGCAAATAACTTCAAGGTACTGAGCATGTTATGCAGATTCAAAAATGGTATGACACATGTACCTTCCTGCAATAAAATAGGAATTATTATCATCTTTCGAAAGCCTCATAAAAAATAAGTTAAAACTAGGAAATCTGCAATCCGTTGCTACTTATGTAAAAATAACGATTTATGTTAAGATATCTAATTGTGGATACAGAAATAAAAAAACGCCTATTCAGTATTTGCCGAATGCCTAAAAGAAAGAGATGTAAAATGGTTATCTCCCTTTTTAAGGATATCATTGAGCTGATAAAGGTTCAAAGAAAATAAAATACTGCAGGTTGAAGTTTAATCAATTTAATTTAATTTATAATTTATTAAAATAATTTTATTTTACAATAGGAGCTCGAATTGTTTTTCCCCGGCTCGTATACACGCTTGGCACCGTCTTGTAAAACTTCAAGTTAATTTTCTTAAATCAATTTCGGATATGTTTCGTGCTGCCTCGAACATGCCGCCGTATTTCCTCTTGGCTTGGAGTAAAATTTATCTTTTAAGTATCCCCAATAAAAAAATCTAATGGGTTTAGGTCCGGGGAACGTTAGGCCATGCCACTGGTTCCAGTCGATCGATTAATTCAAGATTAAACCAGTACTTTTTTGCAACTTACATTGTTTATCGTTAAAATACCTATTCTGTTATCTTAATTAACTATTCATGATGCCGTACACATTAAAAAAACTAACTTCGAGACCTTTCCGAGTGCACACTGGCACTAACAATGTTAAAAACGGTCAAAATTCATGAAAAACCTTAATTTGGCAATAACTCGAAAACCGTGCCACTTTTACTGGGGTCATGTTATGTTGGTTTGGGTCCCCTTGGCCTGGTCTACCTCCAGTGTCACTTATGGGACATCCTGTATAATATATATAACAAAACTAACATATTATGTTGGTTTGTAAGGTATGTATCTATGGGCCTTAGTTGCCTGAAAATAAATGCTTTGATTAATTGATTTTGATAGTAGTAGTTAGTTAGTTTTGCTGGGCATTTTCCGCAAATCGACAACCGTTGCGTGAAAACGTTGCGCTCTCTACCCACCCCAGCTCGTTCACGAAACTTTTAGTTTTTATCAAATTATTTAAAACGTAGCTTTTATAGATAAAAATAGGTATGATAAATAATGACAAGTGTTTCTTTCCAGAGAGAAAGAGCAAAAAACGCCTGCAGCAATGAATTGCGATCGACCGCGTGAGAGGTAAACTGCAAGTAATGCTACATTGTTTCATGCTAAAACTTGAATAACCAGTACGGCTACCACCAGTTTTGACGTTGACATAACGCTCACGTCTACGTAATTTACTTTCTGTACATCTCGCTTGCACTAATATGCCAGTATGAGCGAGATGCATAGAAAGTAAGTTACGTAAACGTGAGCGTTATGTCAATGTCAAAACTGGTAGCCGTAAAGTTAGTTGTTACTTTTGACTTGAACTGAGACCTCACGATTGTCGTGTGATATTCATATTCAATTTTACAGTGAGTTACTAAAATAGAATTTTGCTGGAAAATGTTGTACTATATACCTACGAAGTAAATTTCAAATTCATAGTATTTCATAGGTAATTCCAATTAGCACTTTGACATTTGGTTCCTAATACAAGAAAACTTTTCTATTTGGTTGAATTAAAACCTTTATTTGTTTATATGCAAAATAGGTACTATGGAGGGTAGAGGTAAGGAGAATAATATCTGTGTATGAAAAAATGTCCGTCGAAAAACCATAGGCCACCGCCACAATTCCTAGAATATTTGTTAAAAAAATCCAAATCATTGACAGCACACTTCACTCCGTCAATAATAACAGCTAAGTTTTTAGCTACTTTAGGGCCTCTGGAGAGATTTGGAACTATTATTTATAGCTGACAGCTGCACACTTTTGCAACTGTTCTCCCATCACAGAGTTTTCTCCTTACCTCTACCCTCCATAGTAGGTACTATAAATGTCAGCCGGAGCCGGCGATTGATATTTGTTAAGTAGTACCATTTCCTATACCAAGTCCTCCTCAACAGGTACGAGCCGTGCTTCTCAGGCTGCGCGTCCGTGTCGTGCGACAACCCGCGCGATCGGCTGCGGCCGTGCTACCCGTTCTGCGAGCCGGGGTGCGTGTGCGTGCCGCCCTACGTGCGCGACGACCGCACGCACAAGTGCGTGCTGCAGGAGGAGTGCACCAAGTAAGTAGCCTTTTTGTGGTATTAAATACTGCTTGTAGTGGGCTGCTATGTCGTGCTACCCGTTCTGCGAGCCCTGGTGCCTGTGCGTCCCGCCCTACGTGCGAGACGACCGCAGCAGCAGCAGCAGCACAAATGCATAGCACCGGATGAATGCACCAAGTTATGGTGTTACCGTTCGGGGCAAAAACCAGACTTGTATGTTTTGTCAGTTTAGGACGAGGTTGAGTAATATTCTCGTATTAGAAAAGATATAAATAAAACAAATTTCTTTGTTACAGGGGCCTAAAAGGAGTTCCGGACATTGGAGAAGAGTCGTAAAAAATGACATATATAAGAAATTGTAAAAATCGTACCTGAGTTACGTTATTTTTAATAAATTACTATAAATAAAATAATTATGATTACGAGTAATTTTGATTTGTTTGAGACCCTTTTTAGTCAACCATCAGTTTGATTACTACCAATTTTAGGGTTCCGTTAGTCAACTAGGAGCCCTTATAGTTTCGCCATGTCCGTCTGTCTGTCCGTCGGCGGCTGTGCACACAAATAAATAAATTTTTACTTACTTACTTACTTACTTGCTCCGTGATCGTTTGTGATAGAAAGATGCAATTTGGCATGGATACAAAAATTATTAATCATGACGACACGCTACAAAAATATATCTATAAACCCCAAAAAAAATGTAGGGTACCTCCCCTGCACGTAAAGTGGATTGAATTTTTTTTTAGCTTTACCTCTATTGTGTGGAATGGATCTCCAAGAACCATTTTTTGATAAAGTAAATATTTTGGGAAATAACCGCTCCAAAGGAAAAAAATACGTCAAACTGACACTTTCAATTTCCTGTATTGTGAGATCAACTGAGATCATTAATAGTAAGTACAAATACCTTAGAGGATATAACCAACGGAGACGCCATGTCTAAAATCTTCGGTACAAAATAGTCTGCTGTTTTTTGCGGGGGAGGGGCACATCAAATGTATAGGTACGTCATGTCAGATAAACGTCAGTCCATACATATGGTTGACATGTGGTTGACCATTAGCCGCCTATTTTCGACAGAGGGGAACGCCTGTTAATGGCGGCTCCATTGTTAATTACTCCGAGTACAAATACCTAAAACTAAAAATGTACGGAGATTATTGTATTATACATTAGAAAACAAAAGTCATTTTAATTAAGAATGAATTTTAAGTCAACGTCAGTATTTTTGTACCGAGACTGACTGAAATGGCAAAAAAGCGCTGGTGGCCTAGCGGTAAGAGCGTGCGACTTTCAATCCGGAGGTCGCGGGTTCAAACCCCGGATCGTACCAATGAGTTTTTCGGAACTTATGTACGAAATATCATTTGATATTTACCAGTCGCTTTTCGGTGAAGGAAAACATCGTGAGGAAACCGGACTAATCCCAATAAGGCCTAGTTTCCCCTCTGGGTTGGAAGGTCATATGGCAGTCGCTTTCGTAAAAACTAGTGCCTACGTCAAATCATGGGATTAGTTGTCAAAGCAGACCCCAGGCTCCCATGAGCCGTGGCAAAATGCCGGGATAACGCCAGGAAGAAGGAGACTGACTGAAATAGCAAGACACGTTCGTACGTTGCCGTGAAAAAACGATGGAAAATAATTATGCACTACATCTGTAATCCACTACAGGGCAGACCCTACTATGCGAAATAGATCCAGTGTGAAGTGTAGGGGACAGCACCTGCTTAGAAGCGTGAATTGTTCTCGCTTTCGATTCAGGTCACCAGATGGCAGACTCTCCAACATGCACGGTCTCTATTACATTTAAAACAAAAAAATAATTAATTAGGTATTAATGTGCGTATAATACAACAGCGGTTGAGGTACACACAGTCTACACGTTCAGAGATCATTTTCAGAATGCTGTTGGTACTGGCGCGGATCCGGTGCACCAAGGTGCGTAGCCAAGGTGACAATCGCTTGCGCTACGGCAACGAA
Organism: Cydia splendana; assembly: GCF_910591565.1. Classification (NCBI taxonomy): domain Eukaryota; kingdom Metazoa; phylum Arthropoda; class Insecta; order Lepidoptera; family Tortricidae; genus Cydia; species Cydia splendana. The sequence goes on from NC_085974.1 coordinate 11,003,716, forward strand.
ACGCTTTGTGTCTCTGTGTGTGTGTGTGTGTGTGTGTGTGTGTGTGTGTGTGTGTGTGTGTGTGTGTGTGTGTGGGTGTGGGTGTGTGTGTGTCACTCTTTCTTATTAGTGTGACAGTGAAAGTTGCGTTTTGTTCGCTACAAAGTGTAAACGATTGGCATGGTGGCTATGCACCCAGGGATGTACATTGCTTGCGCGTAGAAACAGCCCACCCGTGCAAACATCCCTGATGTACTAGGTATTATAGTATCGCGGCAGCCCCATCAGCACCCTGAAAGCGTTATTGAACTGTAGGTACGAAGAGAAACGGAGTACAATGGATAACTTATCTTAATACCTATACATGTTGTAGGTAGATTAATAAAACCAAAGTTAATATTTTATTTATAGGTGAAAACTGCATGAAAATCCGCTCAGCAGTTTTTGAGTTTATCGCGAACATATACATGCCTAAATACAAACAGACTTTCTTTTATTCTATATATATCACTACACCTATACCTTTCATGCAGTTTTCACCTATCAAGGTGTAGGTGTATATAAGTTATTTATTAAGGTTTTGTGAAACCCGTGCGGCACCGGGGCGGGTCGCTAGTTGGTATAATATAAATACGCAACAACACCAACAATGACATTAAATTGAAGTCACTGGGTGAAAACATGTTATTTTTGGCGAACGTAATTTTGCATGCAGTTACTGGTTGACCAGCCGAAATCCTCAGATAAACAGATTCCATTATCCTACGCTATTATCATTTCAATGCGTCCATTGTGCCGCGCCAAAAGGAAACTAAGAAACTCGCCATTGTATTAACTAAGTAGTTCCAGAAATTCATTTTTGAATTTCGTTTGAGAGTGTTTAGTAGTTATCTTCAAACATCGGGTATAGTGCCACCTAGTGAAGTATCGTAGTATAAAATACATATAATTCTAATAAAATGCCAATTTGAGTTAACAATTTACAACTACAGTAGAATATGTAGTATTTATTAGTAGCATTATGCTAACGTTATTCATTTTAACCTTTTGTATCTCATCCAAATGATTTTTTTAATACTTTTTTTACTAAACGCAATATGTGACGCCGCACCTGGACATTACGGTAAATATTATCATTCGTAAGTAATGAGTTAGTATAACCCATCTAGGTATAGTTACCTATACCTATAATATTATTGCTTTATTTGTGGTTTTTTGTTGTAGAATGCGGTGTGCACGGAAGGTTTGAGTATTGCCTTGATGGTTTCCCGGGCTGCGTCATCGGTTGCCACTGCTACCCGGGCTATTACTTCGACACCGAGTCTAAGATATGCGAGCCCAAGTAATTTTTACATATTTTTCGTAATTCAATTCAAATAGAAAGGATATGAATATTATGCTAATAAGGATATAATTTTCAGCACTAAACTGACACATGACTATAGGCGCCATATGACACCTATTGGATACACCTACGGACACAGTGGCGCGCTAGTACCTCCATATCCAGCAGTACCGTCTCCCCCACCAGTGGTAACTGCCAGCACCGACGATCCCGCTCAAGACAGCGACAACGGTGACCTCAGCGACTGGCTCTACAACCAGTTCTTTAAAACTATAGAAAGTCAAGTTGTCAACAAAACAGACGACGAGCCCTTGACGACGGGGACGAGAAGGAGCGGTGCATCGATAGAACCATTCCTCACACGAAGACATAGTAACAAAAGAAGAAAGTCTAAGAAAAAACGCAATTCGCGTAAAAAGATAATGAGGGATGATGACGAGGATAGCGAGGAAGAATCCAGCTCCGATTCCGACTCGTCAGAATCGGACTCCGATGAATCGTCAGGTGACCTGGGCAGCTGGGAGCGTTACGAACCGTCTAAAGGGCCGCCCGATGCCAACAAGGATGGCGCCCACAGGCGTATAGTCATGTACAGCAAAAAGCCTAAACCACCGCTACCGTCATTTATTTTCTTACCAAATATGGGAACGGCATTTTTCCCGCCCTTAGGACTACCCGCTCCGCCTATGCCGATGTACCCTATGGTGCCCATCCCTCCAATCCATCCGGGTACGTTTTCTAATGAATTACTTATTTATATTGGTTGGTTGTACCTCACCTTTCCTATGTTTAACTGTTTTCGAGTCAAAAGTGTTAAAACACGTATACTTAGTTATATTTTCTTTCTAATAGGTAGTAGCGATATTCTAGTTTTTGGCACGTTTTGTTGTACCTGAAGCTGATGTTTGGTTCATAAGGATAACCCGGTTTGACAGGTACATTATGATTTTTTCGTTCAGAAAGAGCGAAGACAAGTGAAACTTACTCTCACTCGAATCTCGATGTCGATAAAATTCTGACGTAAGAACTGTCTTTTAAATTTAAAAGCAATACTAAAAATAATCTGGATTATTCTTAGAGGGGATTATTATTCCATGTAATTTAAATTAAAATTTGCTTGAAATGCGCCGGGCGTTTTTCAAGGCATCATGCTATCAATGATGTAATCCGCAGGGCTCTGGTGTCGGCCAACGTTCCTTGCGTTTTGGAGCCTCCAGGGTTGTGCCGCACAGATGGCAAGAGGCCTGACGGTCTGACATTGGTTCCATGGCAGAAGGGACGGTGCCTCCTGTGGGATGCAACGTGCGTCAGTACGTTTGCGCGGTCCCACTTGAATCTCACGGTGAGGTCTGCTGGCTCAGCCGCGGAGTATGCGGCTAAAATGAAGCATGTTAAGTACTCTGCCCTGGAGCCAATGTACGACTTTGTGCCAGTTGCAGTCGAGACTGCGGGACCTTGGGCTTTGGAGGCCAAGGAATTCGTATGGGGTTTGGGCCGGCGGCTGAGGGACAGGGGGTGTGACCCTCGGTCCGGATCGTACCTGGTTCAACAAATCTCATTGGCCATTCAACGTGGTAACGCTGCCAGTGTGATGGGGACTTTTCAACCAGGTACGATTCGTGACAATTGTTTTGTTTAAAAATGACGAAGCCTGGTGCGGACATCATCATTGGTTTGTTTTGGACGAAGCATGTTGCGGATTTGCATTTGTGGCCACCTGACGAAGCCTGCGTTGTGGATATCCTTACTGAAAATTTGATCATATTTGTTATTGTCTATTAAATTTTGAAAATTATTATAAGATAGTTATGAATGTTGATAATTATATGCAGTGGTCATTTAAATTACTGTCAGATTGACAATGTGTCAGATATTGACAGTTGTAATGAGAATAAATCAATAGATAATAAAGGAACTAATACTCATAAATACTTAACTAATGTTATTTGTTTCAAAGACGACGTCACATTTGTCATATAATATCAATCATAGAGTCTGTTCAGAAAGAGAAGAGTCGTGGAACGTATTGGGCCCCATACATTCCACGACTCTTCTCTTTCCGCAGACTCTAATATGATGCAGATATCGATAACACTTAATATTTAATGAATTACTAGGACTAGGTACGTTTTTGTCCCTGAAAAACCGGGCCATGTTCATAAGTTTTAAGAAACTCGTTGGTACGCACCGGAGTTCTATTAACCACGATCTGCAATTGGCCTTAGCAATCGGCTGCCGGTGCTTTAAAAAAACCGGTCAAGTGCGAGTCGGTCGTGCCCACCGGGGGTTCCGTACTTTTTAGTATTTATTGTTATAGCGGCATCAGAAATACATCATCTGTCAAAAGTTCAACTGTCTATCATACTGACTATCACGGTTCATGAGATACAGCCTAGTGACAGACAGACAGAAGGACAGATTGACAGTGGAGTCTTAGTAATAGGGTCCCTACCCTACCCTAAAAAGAATAATAGTACTTGAAGCGGTAAGAAGGATGTGCACAAATGAATGTTAATATATCATGCAACAACAAGTATGACTCTAATTCGCAAATTACATTGTCTTAGGTCCACCAGATTATGATCAAACTACTGTAGCGGCATCAACGCAGCAAACAACAACAACTGCCCCGACTACGACGGGTGCGTCCACGCCGTCACCACCGCCGCCGACGGAGACGACGACGACAACGACGACCACCGCGCCGGCCGACGCGCCTGCCAAGAAAGTCTTGCGAACTCACAAATTGCTTAATACATTCGTAAGTAATACACGTAAAATTTGCTCAAGGACACAATATACCTATTATTTAATATAATAAAATAGCCCGTTTTAGGGATAGGTAATCTGCCGGCGTATTATGGATGGCTTTATCCATCTTTATCCACGTGATAAAATAACTGTCACCTTTTAACACCGTGGGATAGAAAGTGACGCACACCGTTTTATCACGCTGTCACGTAGACAAAAACGGCCATCCGGCATATCCGCACTAGTTTCTTTCTATTGAAGGTATACTGAGGTCAAAAGATACAATATTTCTGTAAATATATCGTTTCGTTTCGTCTCGCCATCGGCGCGGGGACGGTGCGCTTTTCAGGCGAGGCGGCGTGGCGTCAATCAGCCATAGCCGTTCCTATAACTCGAGGTTGAGTCGCTTTCGTTACTTGCTTGCGTAATGCATATGATTGACGACTAACTAGTTTATGGCAAGCTCATGAGTTGAGGCGGCGATGGTTTGGTGCCGAGCTTTTTGATGATGTGCGTAAACCATAAATCTTATCTTTTGTTTATTTTTTTATCCACAGCGTCCTCCTCCTATCAAAAATCGAAACAAACCACAAGCGAGACAAGTATTCAAACCATCACCTCTACCACCTTTGCCACCTATGGACTACCCTATGAATCATATTGAAGACAACTATTACGATGACATATTTATGGGAGACAATAATTTCCTCCTGGAACACGGTGACAAAATGGACGCCGGCCCTGACTTCAAATATATAAGTGAACTTATTCATAGGAACACCAATGAAAGCAACAAAAGCGCATCAAAACCGCCCAATATGCTAAATCCTCAGAAACGTGAACAATTTCAGGGCATGAAGCCTCCTATACCTAAGAGAAGACATCCCATCACGCCAGGTCGCCTCGACGCCACGCGACGTCGTTTCGACTCGAAAATAAACAAAGAAGACGACTCTTATTACAGTACGTTAGGGAAACAAATAGCAAAACTTATTAGAGGATTGGATTCTGCAGATATCCTTAGAGCTGACATCAAAATTGAACCAACGGAGGATCCTAAAACTGCACATCCTTTTTTCAGTGAGAGTAGTTACGCGGCGCGCACTTACTGGGAAAGATTTGTACGATCTCCACTGAGTTTGAGATTGAAAAATTTCACAAACTACGAAGATTTAATAGCCAGCAATGAAAATTTGTTTGAATTGGAAAACCAAGTCCAGGAAGCAACGTCTGCGCCGGTTTTGAGTTGGTTGGAACTTGAAAATGTTATCAATACAATGGGGGCAATAAGAAATCAGATACATGGCAGAACGTTAAAGAACAATTATGATAAGTTGTCCAACGCCAGTCTTAATGTTAGCCTGCTGCCGCGGTTTAATGCAAAAAGTGTCGTATCCCAGAAACCGAAAATAAAAACTAACGATCACATGCTTTTCGCAGAGTTCGAAGATGTTATGGGCAAATTAACCAGATCTAATAAACATCAAAAGTTATCAAAAAAAGCGTTTAAAGATAAAACAGAAGAATTTAACAAACAATCTAAAAATGGAACAAACATTTATTTAGTAAATAAAGTACCCGGGCACATTCACCCTAATACAAACATTCATGTTCTGCGGTTTAAAGATAAAACAGAAGAACTTAACAAACAATCTAAAAATGAAACAAACATTACTTTAGTAAATAAAGTACTCGACCCCATTGACACAAACATTCATGTTCTGCGTAGTGTTGTTCCCACACTAAAACCAATGTTTATAACTTCGCATAAAAAAGGTACAAAAGACGCCGAGGTACAAGTAAAAAAGGATCAGGACAACGATAAAATTGATTATTTCAATAAGTTTAATAATAGACCTCATGTGTTTCAGGCATCCACTTACGTAAGGTCGAATAAGTATTTCTTTGACAGTGGCACCAACACCGATAATCAGTTCGAAATTTGGGCCATGGATTAGCACGTAGAAAAAAATGCTTTCAGAAAATAAAAACAGTAGAACTTTCTAAGTACATATTTACTTCCAATAATAAGACCAATTCTCAAACAGAGTGTGCTCGCTGTAATCCAGCGAGTGTTTACGATACACAAACTCGGAGCAACATGCCAAGTCCGGCTGCAGTGCAGTGGATACCCGCGCAGTTCGCTTCGTCCTGCAACCAAGCTTGCCAGTTTTCACAAATTGCATCCTGACTATCGCTGCAAACATTAGGAGATTGTTGCAACGCTCAGTGTGTAAAGGGGAAATGTAGGCAGCGCAGTATTAGATATCGTTTCGCCTGGAAGTAGGAATAAACGGTAATCCTGTTGTATTCTTCACAGACAATTTAATTCCCATTTCATAACGCGCGACGTGCAGGGCCGCATCGCGGCGATGCCGGCGGCGCGGCACAGCGGCTGCATCTCGCTTAGCTTATGTACCATCAGCAAGTTGTGAATTCGAGCGCAAGGGACGCGATCACGCCGCTTGCACTGCTGCTAGTATTCCCACTTCCATTATAGCCAACTTAATCTCCTCGATACGGGATTTCCATATTTTGAACTCGCTTCTAACATTTCCATTTAAGTCGCAAGTTGTGAGCCGATTATTATAATTGTCGACCGATGTAAGCATATCGAATAGCGCCGAACTAAAGCTGTATAAATTGTCGCAATAACAGTTACATGCAGGTCGCATCGACCAATTCAGTTGGGTTCAAATGGTGTCGTTTGAACGGGTTTTGGAATGTAAATAAAGATTTGAATAAATGTAATTTCTTTTTATGATACGAACCCACGTACACATGTACATTTATAATAACCGCAGTGAAATGATATAAGTACCATCTTGATATTTTCTGCCAATAACTACCTAGGTATGACTATGACTACAATTACGAATAGAATGGTTTTACCAAGCTCCGAATCCTAATCTAGTAAATGTCTGTAACAGTCCGACAGAGATTACTTACACCAGACTAAAACACCAGAAGACTTAAAACAGAACGGACCTGACAAAACTATGAGGGATTCTTTGCCATTTTTTACAAGCCCCCGTCACCGTGTACAAAAAGGTTTCTAACTGCTCTCACATTAGAGAGTTTGATTGTTAGTAGTTCAATCATACTCAAAAGAAAAGTCATATTTTTGTTTAGGATAACGTCTGTAGAAATATTATAATGATTATGTCCTTTTTGTTTGCCAGGTAGCATAGTTGGGTAATTCTTATTCTTATGCATTTTTTGTGTAACACGTAAGAATAGCATGTATTTATGTGAAAATAAGTAAACTCTATATCAATATACTTAGCAATTTACCTCTAGTTGTAGGTCAACCTAAATGTATTGAGTATTAGAAACATATAAAAAAAATTACAAGTGCGAAATGTTACGGACCGTGTAGTGTGACTTCCCCAGATTTTGTGATATTGATTTTTTTTTGAAAAAATATTAAGTGATTTTGCAATAATTTATATCAAATATAAAACACTAATCCTTGTTCTACAACACTGTTAAAAAATTGTATGGATTTATAACGATTTTATATAATTTTAAACAACATACATTTTGTGATTAGTTTTCGCGTCACCACCGCGCGTGGTAATATAAACATGCGGTACTCGGTAGAAAATTACCTTTACTACTGGCAGCCTTATTAAAGTTCTTTTTATAACAGCAACACTGTGTTGGTGTCAGGTTTACAAAAATGGCTGAAGGGAGAAATTTTGTCGAAAATTATTTATTTGTCTTCATTTGAAAAAACGGTCAACCTTCCCAAGTAACAATTTGTGGTTCTATAGTAGTCGATAGAACGTTTCCCAAATACCACCTAAGGTCCTATAAAAGACCAAAGAAGATTGTATAAAGCCGAAATGGCGCATCTTATGTGCCATTCAGTGATATAGTAGACCTGTAGCAGTGTCAGTCGTGACGTTTTAGGTCTATAAAAGTGATGTGATAATCACTTTTGTGCTAATTTGTTGTCAGTAACGCCATTATAGTGTTAATTTATACTATAGTGGCATTTGAGATTCCATTATAGTGCTTGTTTTATACTATAGTAGTATTTGAAATTGTATTATAGTGCTTTTTTATACTATTGTAGAATTCATAGTTCCTTTACTACGAAATTTGCTATCAAGTTTTCCATCAACTGTTGTGAGTGGTTTTGTTGTGTGTTTACTTCACAAAAACGGTACTAAGTACTTTATATTAATATGCGCCATTTAGATGTCGAATAATTCGGTCCTTAGTGCAAAAAGTATATGGGACGGAAGTTTTACCGTTAGAATAGTATTAGTTTAATGAGGAATTTTAAATGCCCCCTCGATTTATTTATGTTTTTAATAAAATAATTTAATAAAATATTATGATATTCACCATAGTTACTACTATACAGCCAAGAAGTAAATCCGACGCTTTTATAGGCTAACTATAGAACTTACGACGAAATATTCACCGCCATCATGATTAAAATTAGGGTTCCAAAAGAATTTTGCTGTGACCCAGTTACACCTACAAACTCTTTAGAAAGATATAGGATTCTTTTTAATTTAGATGTAGTCATTACTGTTGTTTCCTTTTTCAGTGTGATTGGTAAAAAAAATGTGCTAATAATGGATGTCGATAAATATCTAAACCGTCACGATTTTATGCTTGTATTAAATCATTGATGATAAATCTCACCTACAGTCACTAATATCACTGGGGTCTTTTTTATCAATTCATTAAAATATAAAAATATTTTGTACGGAACCACATTATGTGGCTTAGGCCTGAACTTATATAAGCAAGATATAAGTAGCCATTACAGATCAAATTTATCATTTACAAGTAGTCGTTTTCTACCTTTATGTATCTAACTCGGCTTATAAAAGACATAAAAACTCAACTATAACGCTGTTGTCTTTTAAAAGAAAAAACAAAACCACTATAGAACAGTTTTGTGATATAAAAGAGTCATTGTGACGCTTACAGCGATGAGATATAATAGGGATTTAAAAACTACTAAAGCGCTTTTTAACGCTATAAATATGTCCCAAAAACGCTACTATAGAGCAAAACAGTTCTATAATAGTGTTCATATGACTACTAAAGTATTATGTACTATAGCAGTGATCTCTAAAGCCACTATATCCTGAAATCGTTGTATAGCTGGGTTTTTGTCACTGTTAAAACACAAAACTATAGCGGCTTGGCAGGGAACCTTAATAGCGCAAATTAGTTGCATAAAAGTGATTCCAAATACTATTATACAGTAATATTGCTCTATAGTGGTTATATTTGAACCTGTTATAGTACAAGCCTATAACGGCTCTTTAAAATGATGAAATAATCCTTTACATCAATTGCTTATAGAATATATTAGCTGTATAAACCTATAGAGCAAAAAGGTGTCGCCAAGCGCTTTTATACGACAGGTGGTCACCTCTGAAACCTTAATACGACGTCTATACAAGCTTTTAGCGATAAAAACTAAAATTATAGGACTAAAATGTTACTTGGCCCAAGTAGCATGGAAGTGTCGGCAACATCAATATAGCAGCCAATTAAGAACTTAGAGTGATTTAAGGGACGTATAAGAGTGTCAGAAAAGAATTAAGCTGTATAAAAGGTACTTTACAGACATTATACAGCTCAAGCTGTATAAAATCATTATAAAGGATTCTGCGGAAGCATGGGGTGCTTTATCAGAATATAAAAAATCTACTATAAAACTAAAAGTGTTGTGAGAGACTACAAGCTAATTCTATCGTAAAAGCTGTATACAGGCTGTATTGTAGTAACACTTGGCACTTTTAGCTGTACAAAAGTATCTGTCAACTCCGTTTTAAAACATTAAGTGTTGTGAAACACTACAAGCTAATTTTATCGTAAAAGCTGTATACAGGCTGTATTGTAGTATCACTTGGCACTTGTAGCTGTACAAATGTATCTGTCAACCCCGTTTTAAAGCTATTTCTTATGGCGTAATCTTACTCTCCTATAAGAATAGTAGTTGTATAACTTCTGTCTGTAAGGGTATTATAAAACCAAATGAATAAATGGCAGCTATAGTACAGCTTTTTTCTGTATTACTGATAGAGTCGCTTATAACAATCTTTTGGCGTAATTTTACACTCGTATAAGTATAGTAGTGTAATGATTTCTGAAAATAAGTGTATTATAAAACTAAAGGAATATATGACAGTTACACTACAGGTTTTTTATTTGTTATACGGATCTCTAAAGAGAATTATAACTTATGTACGGAGAACCGAAATACAGCCAAACGAATACAAATATTATATTATAAAGCTGTTTTAATTACAAAAGCTGTAAAAGACACTCCATTTATTATACAGCACAGCTACTAAGATTATAATGCTCTCCAACTATCCTGTAGGCTGTTTAAAAATTGTCGCCATTTTACAATAATAAAAAAACGTATTTGTAAATATAATTAAAGAAATACTTGCAAATATTTAGCAGACTAACGCCGTGTTATGATTACCAGCTAAAATAAATTGTTTAGCCTTAGAATTAATATTTATAAATATTTTTGATACTCTAACCTTAAAAACAAACAGTAACTTTACCGATTTTTGATATTTTCCTTATGGTTTCTCTTTGTTATTTTGCAGGCGCGTAAATATTTTGCCAGAAAAGATACTCAGGTTCACAATAAATAATAATCCGCACTTACCAATAATGTAATATTCCATTCAAGTCCTGTATAATATTTACTTTTACCATCCACTATAACACTTTATTGTCGCCATTACTATATTACGAATGAACAAGATTAAGACATTTTAGTTTCTTAAATGATTATTATTCTCTTGTAATTCTTTCTTATAACTCATTTAAAACTTATATTCTTATATCGTACTTTATAAGAGATTATATGTAGTGTTAAGGTTTCCTGTTACACCGAAATATAGCTGTAATGCAGCTATTATGCAGCTTATGTATTGCTTATACAGCTACTCTACAGCTCTAATAACGCCAAAGGCTGTATAATTTGGGCCCTTTTTTTACTTATAAGGGCTGTATAAGCGCTTATACAGCCTTTGTACAGCCTAACTGTACAGCTTATAGTATACAAATAAACTTTCATACAGCTTATATACAGCTTGCAATGCTACTTGGGGGGTTATAACGCGTCACCGCCGTGTTAGGGGCTGTCCATAAATTACGTCATCGATTTTTGACGATTTTAGACCCCCCCCCCTATAATCATCCAAAAATCATGCTTCAAATGACCCCATTTCCTCCTACTTCATGCTACCGTCATCCGATGTCCAGACCCCCCCCCCCCCCCCTAATTTGAAATGACGTAATTAATGAATAGCCCCTTAGTTTTAAAAGTAAGTTGCAGTTTCACGTTATTGTTTGTAACATAAAGATATACCTCATACATTGCAGATTAAGCTAATTATTTAACATTTGCAAAATCAAAGGAAATGTTTATGTAATATCGAACATGTTCCAAATTATCACGACCGTGGCCTCAAAAATCTGTCATCGCCACACACTTTTGAGTCCACGTTCGTGACATATAGACACGTGGTCGTGTCATTCTTAATTCGTTTGATTAATTTAGAGGCACATGCACTTTTCAGAAATTCATGTGTATTAGCTACAGATCATTTGCTATTATTGCCCGACTGCCAAAGCAAAAAAAATGTTTTTCGCTTGTATGTATGTATGATGTGTATCGAATTCTTTGTCACGCTCTACAGCCTTTATAGTTTGACGGATTTCAACGTCTGAGCTGTCATTAGGTTTCTCATAGTCATATGAGTGACTTAGGCTATGTTAAAATAACTATATAAATCAAAATAGCCGAGTTGGCCACCAAAATGCCGAAATGTCACCACTGAGGGACACTTGGCCACAACCGTGTTTATGTACTCATTTTATTTACCTTTCCTGAGGGTATTAAGCTTAACCATATGAATAAAAAAAATGCTTTTTGTATGTTCTTTTGATATATGTATTAATATGTGAAAAATAAAAACGTTTATGAAAAAAAAATTTTGGACACAATTTTAGAATCACCCAGTTATGTACCTATTTCATATAGTAGATACCTACAAATGTCTTACATAATTTGCGCCTCAGGGAAACATGCCGATAAGGAATAGTATCCGGCATTTACGACATCATTACCAAGTAATTTAGCGGACAAATGAGCAACACACGTGTCGGCAGTCGCAGTTAATTGGACACTTGTGTCGACGGAGACTGCACGCACTCACTTGTGCCACTGAATCCATTTATTTTAGTGTACATACGTTAAAATTTAATGGAGACAGTATTAACAGTCATCACAAAACGAACGAAAACACATTTTGCTATAACACTGACATGTTATTTAAATATCAAAAATTAGGCTTAAAAAGAAGGTACCTACACCTTAAAATTACTTAATACATGTTCATTTTATACCAAATTACGAATAGGTAATGATTTGATTCAAACCATGAGTGTTATTTAAAAGATTTTACAATCAGTAAAATTTTGATATTGTTATGATACGATCTTGACGAACGGTCACGCTGATTGGTGCGAGCCAAATACTGGAAGTCGTGTCAAGGTAAAATGACAAAAACAAAACCTTAACATCATTAAACCAGAAAAACCGTTCCAAAACTACAAAAGTGCATATTATATTATGAGAATATCGAAAGCCCGTGCAAAATTAAAACTAATAACTTGCCTACCCATAAATAAAGATACAATACAAAGTAAATGTTCTTAGTTTTCAAAATCAAATCCATGAACATGATGCATAATCAAACCAAGACTTACAAACAATGCCATGTTCTCACAGTCGTGCCTACTTTAGTAAAAAAAACCCTAAAAACATGCAATCAATCGTTCTATTCGGTTTATCGCAGGAGTCGTATTCTTATTCTGCAGGCAGCTGACTGACTATTTCTGTCTGCTTTATTTGATTCCCTTAAACATTGAACGAAGCGAATGTTTGAGAAACCCTTTTACAACCTACGATTTCATTTTTTGGTCACGGAAGTTTAGTCACGAAAAAACGTTTTCATAATAAAAAAAATAAATAAAAAAAAATAAATAAAAAAAAATAAAAAAATAAAATCATTTATTCAGATGAAATAAACCCTATTATACAGATTTTTTTCTTCTCCCAAACTGCAGGGCAGTTTGTTGGCAGAGGGAACTCCCTTAAAACATAGATGGGTAGACTTAGCTAATTGCCTAATTAATTGTTAACTTACATACATCTTATTGCTTATGCTGGTAACTTTATCTTAATTTTGTTTTTAATTTTGTTTAATAGAAACATTTTCATTTTAAATTTAAACATCCTAACTGATTTACATTCCCTTATATCATACGGTATTTCATTATACAATTTTGGGATCAAGTACTTCCTACTCCTTTTTCCATAATAATTTTTACCACCTGACGGAACTTCTAACATTTAATAAGTAGTCTTAGGTACTTAATGGTGCTATAAATTGTAACCCTTCATCCTCAAGACGGAAGTATTGTTACAGATTCCTTCCATCATCAGTCTAACGCAGGTAAGTATGAAATATTTGGCTGGTTTGTTAATTAGTTTGGTTATTTAATAACTAAGTTAACTAATTAGCTTTAAGTTTTTGCGTTGTAAATTAAAAACGAGCGGTCTCGCTGTCGTCGCGAGTCTCATCCATTTTACTACACAATTGTTTTTGATCCTACTTGATTTTTATTCTGTAAATGCACTTCATTTTTGTTTTGGTAAATATATTTATATCGTTTTTTAATAATATTGGTTTATACTCAAAAGTTCCTGTGCTAAAACATTAGCCACTGGATGATCTAATCTCCTGAGACCCAATTGCTTTGTTTTTGAAATTGGAACCCTTAGTTACACAATAAGGGTCTCCCCTGATATATCGATGCGCATTCGGCAAAAGCCGATAGGATAAAAGCTTTATGTCCACGCAATAAGAGCGAAAAAGCCGTCGACGCGTCGGCAGGCGCCGGCCGATGCGAGCCGAGCCGAACGACGACTTTTTCGCTCTTATTGCGTGGACATAAAGCTTTTTCCTATCGGCTTTTGCCGAATGCGCGTCGATATATCAGGGGAGACCCTAAAAGTTCAAAATAGATTTTGGAATATGTACAAAAAATTGTACGCAGGGACTTAGGAGGCTAAAATAAACTCCCATTTGCGGCGCGATTCGAGAAATGAATTAGAGCTTCACTAGATATGAAATAGTAAAGATGTGACGTTCCACAGCAAAAGGTACCTTATGGCGCCGCAATAATATTGGAGCGGCGTTAATAATCGCGTAAGCGCCTACCGCCATAAGGTACCTTTTACCGTGGAACATCACATATCTTTACTATTTCATATCTAGTGAATCTCTAATTCGTTTCCCGAATCGCGCCGTTAGTCGGTTCAAGAACTGGCATGCGAATATTGATTCGATGCGATGTCGTGCTACGAACGGTGTAAGTCATACTTACTCGTGGCGTGTTGTAGCCATTATATTTCCATTGCTTACACGACGCCAAGTCGGTGTATCTGGCGAACAGCGAATTGAGTTCGAAATATGTAGCAACTATCAGGCCTATTCGGATTTCGAGATAATCACAAGATCTTGAGACGATTTAGAGATCAACTAGATCTACATTAGATATCGACTAGATGTGACTTGGATACCTTAAGTCATAACTTGTCGAAATCGTTCAAGAGGACCTCCAGAATCGTGGAAACGTCAAATTTGACATACCTATCTTACAAATATCTTTAAATTATCCGTATCGTAACTTGTTGAAGTCTAGTAGAAATCTAATTCATTTTCCGAATCGAACCGTATGAGAACGCGCCTATACAGTTTTCGAGTCACCCGTGTTCGCTTAGCGATTGAAACAGGCGGACAATAAAGTGATTCTATAATTGTTAGTTTTTGCCGATGATGAGGTACGGAACCCTAAAAGATAACTGCATAGGTACTTTTTAATATATCGGAATATCTCGTTTTACATCCAACGTCTTTGGTAAGTAAAATTTAAAAGGCTAAACGACAAATAAGTAGGTACTTCTGCCAGTGAGCCCATTGTGCCTTAACACTTATGCAATTTTTTTACAAGTTTGAGTATTAATGTCAAACTTTCCTCCTCGGGGGCGCGCTTACTGGTTAAACTCCTACCCTACTGAATACCTACTCTACAGTATTCAATTACCAACGTCTTAAAGGACTGCCTTTGATAGGTACCTACTGACCTATCAAAATGTGGTTAGATTAAGATACTACTCCATTACTAGAAGTTTACTTAAGAAGAGACGATAAATTACCATGGAACAGAAAGCGGATTGTTAGGTAAGTAAGAAAACAATGTTAAAAACAAGATGATTTAGTTCTTCACAAAGGAATGAAACTGTAATTCATTTTAAATTTACATTGTAGTTTCAATTGAAATGTTTTGAGGATATTTTGACGAACGACACATTATGGAGTATTTTATGTACATGTACATATGGAATGGTTTATTCAGATAGGTAAAACTCATATTGCAGAACGTAGTTAAAAGGAAATATACAGGTAACACGAGTAATACGAGCATTCACTATCCTGTGCGTTCAACAATATGGACAGAATGTTGCAATGCAGTTGTAAAAGCTGCAAGTGTTATTCTCTCTTAGCCGGCCGACTTAAAAAATCGTAGTTTATTGTGCCTGCTAAAATACAACTACCCAATGAGGCCCAACTGACCGTTTAAAATACAGGAACTCCTGCCTTAAAATAAGGTTAAAGGAGGCAATCACTGGATAGCGGCCAACGTCACTAGAATTTACCCTATTTCTGTGTAAAAAATTGCCGTGTGCCCTGGCTTTAACTTACGTCAGAAAACGCCACGAGGCATAAAATATTTCCAATCACACGGTGAAGCAATAAAAATCACGTTGGAGAGACGTATGAAGACGGGCCGGGGCCAGGCCGTCTGTTCTAAATCGGGAGGAGCCGCCGGAATACTAAGCAGCCTTCAGCCATGTTGGAGCACCGCATTATTCCCAAAAATACTAAACGTTCGGCTGCTGACATCACAAATATCAATTTTATTTTTTTCAACCTTATCTCATGAGCTTCAACAGCGCCTGTCACGACGCGACGCTCGCGTTGAAATGTGTACTGGGGTTATCATAACTACGTCAAAGCAAAGTTTGCGATTATTTGGGCTGTTAATATCATAATTGGGTACCTAACTACATACAAAATTGTCCACAATACAAAGAAGGTATTTCATATTTTATCGGCTCATATTTTATAGCATTCACTACTAAGCTAATCCCGTACCGCTACACTGTGCGCCGTAGCTTGTAGCAAACATTTTCCACGATGTAGCGACAATGCTCCATAAAAAAATCACGATAATGTATCGCGGCGCGATTCGGGAAATGAATTAGAGATTCACGGCTCGATTCGGAAAATGAATTAGATTTCTACTAGACTTCAACAAGTTACGATACGGATAATTTAAAGATATGTCACATTTGACGTTTCCGCGATTCTGGAGGTCCTCTTGAACGATTTCGACAAGTTATGACTTATTAGATATCCAAGTCACATCTAATCGATATCTAATGTAGATCTAGTTGATCTCTAAATCGTCTCAAGATCTTGTGATTATCTCGAAATCCGAATAGGCCTGTCACTAGATATGAAATAGTAAAGATATGTGACGTCCCACAGCAAAAGGTACCTTATGGCGGCTGGCGCTTACATCGCATAGCGCCGCAATAATATTAGCGGCGTTAATAATAGCGTAAGCGCCAACCGCCATAAGGTACCTTTACGCGTTGGACGTCACATATCATTACTCTCTAATTCATTTCCCGAATCGCGCCGTCGTTATAGTTTATAGTTGTCGAACAGGCTAATCCAAATAATAAGAACTTACTATGTGTTCGACTATGAGCTTGAGCTTGATACTGCTAACTGCAGTTCATACTATAGCTATACCTGAAACAAATTCGATAAAAAAATACATGCAATATTGGCAATTATTAAGATTGCTTGGACATCCTCCACCAATACGTGCAAAGTCAATAGTCACTATTGAAATAGTAAATAGCATTAAAATAATGAAAGATTATTAACTTATACCCTTCCACCAATTAGTTGGGCGCTAGGAAGGCGGGTTGAGTTGGAAACGCATTAAACTTGACGGGTTGAGGCCTCTGAACCCCACTCGACCCTAACCGGTTTACCACACGAGAGCTCTCTAAGCCGAACCCTGGCCTTTTAAATATACAATTCAAGTTTTTGTTCTAATTGCTAGGACAAGGACCCGTCTATTTGCATAATAATAAAGAAACACGGGTTACTAAGCATATTTTCGTTTCCGTTTTTCATATTATTATATAAATTTAAATTATTAAAGAAATGTCGCATTGCATAGGAGATTGTCGTTAAATTCTGTCATATAATTAAAGTCCTCATCCTTCACTTTGAACCTAAAATACCAACCTAACCTTTAAAACTTTGTGACCTTATAAAAATATCAGCAAATTTTCTAATATAAGTTTATGTGTGTATAATTATAATTTTATTAGTGCTAATGACGCGTCATTAGGCCTCTGTAAAGTATTTTCGCTACATAGCAGGAAAACGATGCTACAAGGCTGCTAAAAGCTAAACTACATCGATTTGTTTTGAATTTACGACCAACATCAAATTTTCTTTTTGTCACAATAATCACATTTTATTCACATCTGATATACTATAGTAAAATTATTAGTTATATCATTAACATTTCTGCAAGCAGTACCTACCTATGCAAGATCTACGACTGAGTATGGAATCCTATTCCACATCTATTTGACACGTTAGTGACACTTGAATATGAATACCCATTTAATTCTAAATCCTAATCACGCCGCTTTGGTAAGTGAGCTCCAGTACATTTGCACGTGCAATACAATTATCCCATTTCAGGCGCGGTAGATAGCGCAATGGTGCTTATAAGGTACCTACTTACATCGGAATATTGAGGTTGGCGTACAAATAGGGTTGAATTTATTCGCGGCGGCGGAGCGTTTCCAATTTTCATATTTCCCACGGTGGGCCGCCCAGTGCCGGGGCCACTAAATCTCAACATGATATTTATACAGACGTGCACTCTTATGATGCAAACTTTATCTTTTACTGGCATTATTGCAAAGACAGGCTACTTAACTTACGTTACGTAAGGCAGTAGTGGATACAGACACTAGATAATATTACGAACTGGATGGACGATCACCAATTAGAGATTAACTTCAGTAAAACTAAAATTATGACATTTCAACCGCACCAAAAACAACCTTTAGAAATTGACGTCCATTATAATGACATACAGATAGAGCTAGTACAGGAATTTCCGTTGCTAGGTATAATTTTAGATACGCACTTAAATTGGAAAGCGCACATAAATAAAATTAGAGGGAAAATGTCAAGTTTTGTATATGCGCTTGGAGAAATAAAGAGAACCACGGATTTACAAATCTCTCTTGTAACATATTACGCATATGCCTATGCATGGCTAAGCTATGGCATCATCTTGTGGGGAAATAGTACGGACGCACCAGATCTCTTTATACTCAAAAAAACTCGTTCGCATACTAGCAAACATCAATGTACCGGATACATGTAAGCCACATTTCCAAAAACATAATTTACTGACTCTACCAGGAATTTATATTCTAGAAATATGTAAGTTCATTAGAAAAAATATTGGTATGTTTAAGAACCGAGAAGAGGTTTTATCAAGGGCTCACTCAGTCAGACACAGAAACATGCTTATGCTGTTCTCATCAACATTGAAAATGCACTGAAAAAGCACATATGTCATGGCAATAAAAATTTTCAATAAATTACCAGACGCAATTAGAAACGAAGAACTAGACTCTACCTTTATAAGAAGTCTAAAACAATTACTTGTCTCAAAATGTTATTATACCATTACTGAATATTTT
This sequence comes from Cydia splendana, assembly GCF_910591565.1. Taxonomy (NCBI): domain Eukaryota; kingdom Metazoa; phylum Arthropoda; class Insecta; order Lepidoptera; family Tortricidae; genus Cydia; species Cydia splendana. Next base: position 11,022,738 of record NC_085974.1, read on the forward strand.
GATGACTATTTAACAAATTCTAACTGTAACGACTTGACATTTAACTAATTTTTACTATTTAATTATTATCATTCTAATTTACTATAATAATTTCTTGACGATAATTACGATAAATCAGCAATGTTGAATATTTATTACCAATTGATTATTATTATATTTCCACTACAACTACCAATTTAAACATATCTTGTTTTGCATAAATAAACTTTTTAGTTTTTAACTAGTTTTTAAGACAGTGCTACGCCCTTGCAGGGTGACCATGTACCAAACCTTTATATCCATGGTTTTTCTCATGAAATAAATGAAATGAAGTGAAGTACCGTTGTTGGCCTCCGTATTATGTACAATAAATTTAAAATTAATGTAGATTTCGATATTTGCAATTTTTATAATTTTCAAAGACAACCAGCAATAGGTGCCTGGAATATAAACATCTCAACTGCTAAAAACCGATTAGGTAATTATCTTGAATTACAAATATTTAATTACGTTGTGTAAAATATAACGTAATATACTAACCGAGATACAAGACACTCCTCAAGCTTTAAGGTTGACTCACGTTTGACCGGGCCGTGTCCGGGCCGGAGCTTCCGGCGCATCGTTTTCTATGGAAAGCATCACGTGATCACCTGTCATGTCATAAAAAAACGTAAGCGCCGGAAGCTCCGGCGATCTAACGTGAGTTATCCTTTAGACTCGGAACAACTAAATACTTGATCGAAAAAGGCGGTTAACTCAGAAACACCCTTTCATCGTCTTTCGTATATCGTCGGTTGATTGTGTGTAGAAAAGATGTTTACAAAAAGTATAAAGAAAAGTAACATGGAGAGCATTCCAAGTAAACAGATTCTTCGTTTCCGTGCTCCAGTTTTGGCTTTAGATAACAGATAACAAAGCAAAAGAATTAAGTAAAAAGCAAAACGAGCAATCCTCTCGAGCAACACAACAGCCTTTACTCGACTGACAAAAGACCCAACTCCCATTCTTATTATCACAGCCGTGCGTTTATTTACTTTTGTATGCATGGAACGAAAGAATACTACTTAAGCTAAAGCGGCAAATCGGCTGGTTAATTTGCGAACCGCGTACTTCACGTTTGCGAAATTTGTAAAATGGTTTTTATTTCAAGCGCATGAAGGTAGGTTTTATAGCGATCAGATTGAACGTAACACTAGGTTGGGAAGGTGCGTGGGTGGAACGGGCAGAGTCGCTGGCTCAGCGCGCGCGCCGCAGGGATCGGTTGTGAACGTCAAGAATTTCCCAGAGGCGTGTTTACGACACCTAGCCTCTCCACCTTCGGCGCAGCACACAGATTGTGTGGCAGTGTGTGGATATGAAACAGCATAAGTAGATAATATTCGGTATAAGGCTTAACATTAACACGCTTTTCAAACAAAGACTGTGTGAAGTGTGTGAACGTATTATGCTTAACAAAAGCGCGATATTTCCATGAAAATTACTTAGGTAAACTACAAGAGCATTGAAAAAGGGTTACTCTGGATAGAAATTTTCATAGGAGTATTTTAATTTTCTCTAATAAAAAATATAGTATTGTCAAATAATACTTACATGTTACAAACATTAATAAAATGTGTAAGAATTGAGTATTTTGCTTTTTTTACTCGTTAAAAGCATACTGTTCAATATTCTTCGTATTGTCGATATACTGAACTTGCAAACTGTGCCAAATTACCTCAACAATAACAAACGGAAAGAAATTCTGGAGAAGTTGTCAACTTGCCTAAAATAATGCAACGAGTTTGAGAGTTCATTTATTATTGCTAGCGGTGGGGGGTGGGGGTGCAGGCTCTGCCATTAACAAATTCCAGTAATCTCGGTATCAACAGTAATAATACAATACTGAAAAACTTATACCATTTGAGAAAATTACATTAACGTTCTAATAAACACAGAATATGTATATGTGGGTGTTACGCCGGTAGCGTTCGTGGAGACCTATTTTATAGTTTTATTAAAAAGATTTTAAAAACTTATTATATAATATAATTATCCCTTTGTTGTGCAACATTGAGAACATTGAGGTTGGAAATAGTTAAGCAGGATCCCTCACCTCTTCAGCAGCCGCTTATCGGAGTCAGCCTACCATCCAACCCGAATTTTAAGTGGTTTCCCCAAAATTTTAGGAAAATAGTGGGTTTATTGAATAGCTTATAATTTGCATAGAGTTCAGTGGAGAGGCTCTCAGGCTCGCCTTTCGCGCCCTTAATGAATTCACGCTGGGTGGAATCCGCCAACAAATTAGGATTAGATGAGGGTACTCTGTGTTTTTAAGGTAAAAACGGCAAATACCATTCCAATCGAAAACTCAATTTCCCTTTTTAATTATCCGGGTAGAGCGCACTTAATTAAACCCAATTTCGTACGTGTGCCAGAAACACAGTAACAGTCGCTCCCATATTTATTATTGATGTACTCGGGTAATGAAATTTGCCACTTAGTTGATAAGCGCGGGTCGCTGAAGGTGAATTTTCATAAAATCCATTTCGTCGGCGGCGAAGCGCGACGCGCGTCGAGCTGCATCGGACATTCCATTTGTCGGTCTTAGCAACCGGAAAATCTTCTCACCTTTAACTTTTGAAAGGTGTATTTTTGGCAATTTTTTACTTCCAGACTGGTATTAGAATTTTTCTGGATAACGAAAAATTACCAATAGAGGAAAAGAAATAGTCAATGTGGCAACTGGCAATCCAATCAGATAATGTTGATGTCAGAGGCAGTGGAACAAGCGGCGCGCGACCGCTACACGCGTCTCTAGAGAAACAGAATAATTCTGTAGGTGTAGAAATCTTATACGAAAGCATAAAAATAGTAGCTGCTTACTCGCGAAACAGTACTTGTTTGTGTGTTTACAGCAAACAATGTAAGATTCGACGAAATGCTCCGGAATGAAAACTTACAACTGATTTAAATGTAAAATGAAAACCGCGGCGACTTATTTGATTTGCAAGAAATTTTGTGTTTACATTGTATTGTAAGTACTTACAACTTTGTCTTTCATAATTCAAAATGAGAAATACCGACGGCAACAAATAAACATCAAACAATTCTCGATGACTAATGTTTGATATTTAGGTTCTAATGAAACGTCTGAGATCTAACTTAATTATCATTAGACATTATTTGTCTTAGGAAGGAAGTGTGAGCTATAATAGGTACCTACGTTTAATCTTACATCGATGACTAATGTTTGATATTTAGGTTCTAATGAAACGTCTGAGATCTAACTTAATTATCATTAGACATTATTTGTCTTAGGAAGGAAGTGTGAGCTATAATAGGTACCTACGTTTAATCTTACATTTGTTTTTAGTGTTTGCACACAAATTAAAACTATAGTATTTGCATCAGTGACGGATAATTTTAAATGTACTCATGGGTAATGTTCGATTTGCTTGGTAAGCTAATTCCTCAGGAACCCACTAGAGACCTCCGCAGTACCCTCCGCATCCGAACGAAGTTGCCTGAAGAATACGAAGCGACAAGATAAAACGTCGAATCGGAAAAACTGCTTATTTTATTACTGTGCCGAGCTGTAAGGCGGATAGGATAGGCCTCGGGCGGGATTGGACGAACCTCAATTAAGGCCCTTGCACTGATTCAGAGAGTAATATTGCAACGAAACTTGCTTCTTGCTTTTTTGCGGAGGGTTAACACAGATCGTGCCGCTTAAGTGCCAGTTTTAGCAAAGCTTTGTTACCCGAATCGGTCTGAAAGAACATATTCAGGTCCGTTGTTTGTAAGTGGGGAAGTGGAACAGTATGCATAAACATTCTTTTGTGAATGGAACTTACCAAGCAGAGTTTCGGAAGTGCTAATTACACATACATGCATAATTAAGAGACTTCGTCTCGTAGGCGACGAAAGTTTATGTAGGTGATGGTAATCAAAGTTAAAGCACGGGGAGAATAGATACGAAGAAATTTTCTTACAGGGCTCGTGTAGACTGTCTTGTTTGCGTAGCGATCCCTTTGGGGCAGGCGAGGTAGGGCGCGTCAAGCTCCTATTCGATGTACGTGAGGTCCCACGGGCGACGTCTTATATTTTTATTGTTAGGGAACTTTTATTACAATAATAATTTTATTTTTCTTTGTTGCGACGTGATAAAGGTAAACATATATTAAAACACCTTCTATTACTTTCAAAACACTTTTTTTAGATTTTTTTATTAAAATAATCTTAGGATTACGAGTTAGTTACGATATTCTTGCTAACCAACTTTTGTATGTTTTAATAATCTTGTCTAAATTGCTGTTGCCTCATGCTGCTCATGCTGCTGCATACAAGCTTGAAAAACTTCTGATGCAACATTTTTAAGAAACTGCTTGAACAGTTTCCGGACACCTGTTATACTTGGTTATGTTAGCTAATAAGAGCCCGCGCGTCGTTCCACGCCAACCTTCGACCCGTAGAAGGTACAAAGATATAGTGAACGAAATAAACTTAATTAATAAGCACCCAGGCGTTACTTAGGGAAATCCATATTAATTAAAACAAAAATTTACTTAATCTGCGAAATAATAACGTGCTAGTCAATCAGTGCTATACTGCGTATTTATTGTCGCGGTAGGAGGGTGTTACCATTAGATAAATACAATTAAGTAACGGGTTAGCACTGATTGCGTAACACGTCATTATTTCGCAGATTTAGCAAAGCATATATTATATCTCTTTGTGGTGTAAGAGTGCGACTTTAAACCACAAGCCTCAGTTCCTTTCGATAATAAGAGGACGCCTATATGTAAGAAGGTACGAGTATATGTAAGATGAAGTTAAATACATATACTATTTATAGGAATTTATGCTTAAAAGTTTGTATAGATACATGAAGCCCTTTGAGAGGTGGAGGTCGAAATTGCCTTAATATCCTCGGAGAAACTAGTCGGTCAAGTGATCATTCATAAGATCATTAAGTAATACCCGATTTCGAAATCTTAAGGACTCCGAATTCCCTTACATTCTACCTAACCGAGCAACGTTCAAAACAAAATTGTATCTTCTTCCATCAGCTTAAAAATAATAGGAAAATAATGTTAGAAGACGTTATGAAATATTAGAAACATAACAGCCAAAGAACAATTGAATCTAACTCCCTTGTTGACTAAACTGGGACTTTCCGAAGTTTATACATCAGTGGCGGCGCATGTCTTCAGCAAAGTTCGGATACAAGCCTGAATATGCAGACCGCAGATGTTAGCCGCACATAAATTAAATACCTACATGCCAGCAATCTGCGCCTACCTAAACTATCATCTCATATTAAATCATCGCATTACAACTCAAAGTTCTCGATATAAGATACCTGAATACTTGTGTGATTGATTTTGTTAGATGGCTTGATTTGGAACTAATGTTTTAAATTACTTCATGGCATCAGTATATAATAATTTTTAAGAAAAAAAACCGACTTCTATGGGGCCCGGTGAAAGATTATTGTAGATGGTGCGCTAAGTAGAAAAGGAGGTAAAACCTCCCACTTTTCTAGTAGCATTTCGTTTCTGTAAGGCTCGCAGTTCTAACCTAACCTAACCCACTTTTGTTCGGTTCTGTGAGGATCGCAGTTCAAACCTAACCTAACCCACTTAACGGTGCATGCGGTGCGGTGTACGGGGGTTTGAGCGGGAGGGGTTTGGCATCATCATACTTTATACCTACCTACATTTTATGGTAGGTAATCATAGTGGTTTATTTAGTTTAGGTATCATAGTGGTTTTCCGGGTCAAGGTCCGGGTCTGAGTCCGAGTCCGCGTCCGAGTCCGGGTCCAAGTCCGGGTCCGAGTCCGGGTCCAAGTCCGGGTCCGAGTCCGGGTCCGAGTCCGGGTCCGAGTCCGGGTCCGAGTCCGAGTCCGAGTCCGAGTCCGGGTCCGAATCCGGGTCCGAGTCCGGGTCCCAGTCCAAGTCAAAATCGAAATTCGAAATCACCAAACGTGTACTATGCGTCGTTGAAGAGTTCTGTTCTGATCATCATCAGCAGTTTCACTTCATCAAATGCGACAGTTTTTAATGTTAATGCTTTATTTTATGATGAAAATACAGTAAATTCTATACGTATGCCTTTAAGATTTGAGGAGTTCCCTCGATTCCTCATGGATCCCATGTTCAGAACTTGAGCTTGACATAAATATGGCTTAAAAACCTAACTTGCTTAACAAACATAACGAAGAGGAAATATCGCCAAACGCGAGCTATGCGTCGTTAAAGAGTTTCGTTCTGGTCATCATCAGCAGTTACACTTCCTCAAATGTCACTTTTGTGAATGTATATGCTTGATTTGTTGATAAAAACACAACAATCACTATATGTATGCCTTTAAGATTTGAGGAGTTCCCTCGATTCCTTATGGATCCCATCATCAGAACTCGAGCTTGACAAAAATGTGGCTTAAAAACTAAACTTGCTTAACAAACATAACGAAGAGGACAAATCGCCAAACGTGAACTATGGGTCGTTGAAGAGTTCTGTTCTGATCATCATCAGCAGTTCCACTTCATCAAATGCGACAGTTATTAATAAAAATGCTTGATTTTCTGATGAAAATACAAAAATCTCTATACGCATGCCTTTAAGATTTGAGGAGTTCCCTCGATTCCTCATGGATCCCATCATCAGAACTCGAGATTGACAAAAATGTGGCTTAACAACTTAACTTGCTTAACAAACATAACGAATAGGACAAATTGCCAAACGGGAACTATGCGTCGTTGAAGAGTTCCATTGTGATCATCATCAGCAGTTCCACTACATCAAATGTCACGTTCTTGAATGTATATGCTTGATTTGTTGATAAAAACACAAAAATCACTATATGTGTGCCTTTAAGATTTGAGGAGTTCCCTCGATTCCTCATGGATTACATCATCAGAACTGGGTTTTGACAAAAACGGGACCAATCTGTATGCATATACATATAATCGAAAAAAAGAATTTTCAAAATCGGTCCAGTAATGACGGAGATATGGAGTAACAAACATAAAAAATAAGAAATACAAAAAAAAAACAATACACAACCGAATTGATAACCTTCTTCTTTGAGATTTGGCAGTCGGTTAAAAATAGCGTAAACATTCCCACTTAGGTACGATACGTAGGTACTAATAATGAAACTTAATTTAGTTGAACGCCTTTATCAACCAGAAGCACTACCACCAGTTTTAACATTGACATATTCACTCACGTTTAAGTAACTTACTTTCTATGCATCTCGCTCGTACTCGCATATTAGTGCAAGCGAGATGTATAGAAAGTAATTTACGTAGACGCGAGCTAATCTGTCAATGTCAAAACTGGTGGTAGCCGTACAGGGATTCATAACGTGAGGGAATAAAAGTAACATAGGTATAGGTACATTAGGTACAATTAGGAAAATGAAAGCGAGAAGAGGTTGACAAATGCAGGAACATGTACATTAATAAGGTACCAAAAAGAAATGGGGCAATTGCACTAAAAATTAGAAAGAAATACGATTAGATAATATAGAGCAACTAAACAATAGAAACATAAACAAAGTAACAAATAACATAACAAAGTAGCAGGTAGGTACATGCTCACACTCACAGCTAAACTCATATAAGCTCCTATTCGCCAAATTGGACTCCCAGATCTGAAATAAAATGAAATTACTTATTTAATTACCTGGGGGCCTAGCCGAAACGCATTTCGAAAAAAGATATCGCTAACGAATCGATAAAAAATGTATGGGAATGACAGGTACCGTAGATGAGTCTGTCGAAAAATATTAACGAATACAAAAATGTTAGCCAAGTTGCAATGTTGTAACGAAACGCAAAACATTCGTTACCAAAATTCGATATCTGCCATACATTGTCTAGCCAAGTGACACTTTTGACAAGCGAAATCGAATCGTTATCGCCTCCTAGGTGTCAATATCTAGCGCGAGCTATCCCCTTGCAGATAACTTACCGAAGCACAAGAAAATACCGAATAATAGTGTTTGTAAATTAGAATTTGTAATAAAAAGCATACTTCAACATTATTGTGGGCGGCGAACAACGCGGAAGTGTCGCTTAGACGCAGGCGCCGTCTGAAAAATCGCCTCTATTGAAACTTGAAACTGCTTAGGAAAGGACTGCCCTTAGCTGGTGATCTTATCATGTATGCTACGATCAAAGGATTGTGGGCCGTACGCAGCATTTCACCCAAAGGATCCAATGTGACCGAGGCGCTGAATATCTACCTATCTATAGTGACAGTGTCATGGAAAAATGGATTATGCACCCACAAATGCAACACGAAACAATGTCCCTACAAAGGTAAGAGTGAGTCAATAACTTATCCCTACTATACCTACTAATAAGTATATAAAATATGTTATTAATGCTAAAATAACTAATGTGTTCCTGTTACGTCATCAAATATAAACCGATGAACGGTGTAGATTAAATTTGGTACCCATATGCGCAATGGCAAGCACTTGTTTTTCAATAGGAAAGTGAATTGAATGTGTAAAGGCAAAGGTATATAGGTAAAGGCTATACAAATATAGATAAAGACTCGGGAACAAAAGTTCTTCACACAAATAAATGCCCTTCCCGGGATGCAAAACCATCACCTTCATAGGCAAGGTCACTAACAACTAGCAATATTGTAGTGTCATCCCATTTTCTTAAATTGATTTGAAAGGGATGAGACTACAGTGTTGCTACTTTTTAATTTCTACAATTTCTAGTCGGACTCTACAGTAAGCTCAAGAAGACTTGTGTTGTGGGTACTTAGGGTACTTAGATAACTATATATAGATGGTCAAACCAATTTGTCAGTCAGTAAGAACCAGGAAAACTATACTCATACTTATCTTTTGGGTGCTAGTACTGGTATATGACAAAGCTAGTATGATTCTCTCTGTCTTTGTTTGAAATGAGACAGTCCTTTGACAAACTATACTTAAATACATAGACAACACCCATGACTCAGGTACAAAATATCTGTGCTCATTACACAAACAAATTTCCTTACCGGGGATTCAAACTCAGGATTATCAGCTTAACCGGCAGGGTCACTAGTCACTACCAACTAGGCCAGACGGGCTGTTGTCATACATATACATTATCAACCATATTAATGAAACTTTTTCATATTATGAAACATTGTATATGACTTCTTTTGGCAGGCGCAGATACAGTCAGCTGCAGAGAAAAGGTCCCACCCCTGCATACAAACTTCTATGTAGTGGTGGTACCTTTTCTCTGCAGCTGACTGTACTTACACACTATATAAAAATAATCATAACATGTACTTACACAAAACATTTAGTTTTTTTTTGTCATATGACTGGTAGAGAATAAATATTATAACCAAATGTTACAGAGTTTGTTGAAAAACTAAGCATTCATTTTGTTTCAGGTGACTTGGATACTCATTGCAGCCTTGGCATATGAACCAATACTTTATGGTGCTCCAAAGCCAGGGTCAAGGGAAGAAACTATGTCACATGTACAACCACAAAAATATATTGAGTGTTGTTTTACTATTTTAAAACACTGTACATAATATATGTACAAACATGGCTACTGATTTCATGCTGCTGGCAAAAAATACCTGCTGCATCTTTCATTAATAGATTTTCAATAAAATAAATATAATTTAACTTTTTAACCCAATCATTGTTTCATTTATTTATGGCATTTATTTATGGTGGTTACCACCTTAACTTATGGTATGCTTAGGAGCAGATCTGCTTCCATGTACTTACCTATATTCAACTTTAAAAAATGCAATAATTTTTAAAAGTTGTCTTTGTAAAACGACCGGTCTGGCCTAGTGGGTAGTGACCCTGCCTGCTAAGCCGATGGTCCTGGGTTCGAATCCCAGTAAGGGCATTTATTTGTGTGATGAACACTAATATTTGTTCCTGAGTCATGTGTGTTTTCTATGTATATAAGTTTGTATTTGTCTATATAAGTATGTGTATCGTCGCCTAGCACCCATAGTACAAGCTTTGGTTAGTTTGGGGCTAGGTTGATCTGTGTAAGATGTCCCCAATATTTATTTATTTATTTTATTTTATTCAATTATGATTGATATATAAATTACAAATTTTTGACAGGAGCATACAAAAGGTTAAATATGAACAGCCAGTAGCTTAGTGGGTGAGATTACCTTCCCAAATTTCCATTGACTATAAATAATAAAGATGTGTTTAATTCATTTTTAACGCCTCACTCACTTAGGTATTTCTATTACTGAGTAAACAAAAATCAAAGACAGGTAGGTAATAAAAAAATAATATTAAGTAACACTAAGTATGATTTATTAGTTTTGGTTTCACAGGCAGCTTTTATCTTATCTAATGCATCTTCTTAGTCGGCGTCTTCATTGCTGAAGGTCGTGTCTAGTTTGAAGAGTTTCCTGCGCGATGTACCATGCTTTTCCAAGTGTTCCTGTCCTCGGCGATCTTAATAGATAAATCTAATGCATAACATCTATGTATTCAATGTCCGCTTGACTTTTGATAATTTCGAAAATGTTTGAAGTCTATGAAGTAAATGAGTTCACTGAGGTTACACTGATTTGGGCAAACCTGTCCACAATATCACTTCACGGTTTGAATCAATACTAACGCTTAAAGTATTGTCTCTTCTGGTCAAGTAAGCCAGCAGTGCACGTCCTTAGCACTGGTAACTGCCATGAAGGCGTCATTGCAGCGGCAGCTCTGACTGTACGTGCCAACTTGGCGAGAACTTCTCAGCGTGGAAGAAGAGCCCGCGGAGCCGCTCTTGCCCGCTCTGGCTGCGTCGCCGCCTTGGTTGGGGCTGCGGGGACGACGGCTGTCTGAAATTGTTAAACTTTAGGTCAAAATTATATGCAATTAACAACGCACTCTTCAAATATTACACTATATAGAGTTATTTTATCACGAAATTGTGATAAACTAAGTTAAACAAATACCAAAATATTTAATTTGCTTACCGATAAAACAATTATTTTCTCCAAAATTAGATTCGCTGTTCACTTGATACTCTTGACAGCTGACAGATGATGTTTCTTGACGGTTTTGAACGAGAACCACAGACAAAAATTAATTTTTACCGACTTGGCGCGTAGAATGAGCGTTAACTAAAAAGATTGCCTCTTGGCTAGGTTATTGTAAACATTATCGACCAGTCGCTTGCGATCGTAGAGATCGAATCGATACGGAGCGAATGTAATTCGGCTACGCCCCCTGACTCTTTATACAGAAGTGGTCATTATTGCGGCGTGGTGCAGCGAGTTCCGAAGTAACCCGCGTTATGGCGGCGGACACGCGGCGCGCCGCAAAATTTGAATTTTTCCACCGTTACCTGCGCCTATAAATCAAGTTTAAAGTCGCCCTAAGCTCTCCCAGATCGCGTTCCTAACACTTTAAAATTTAAATTACAATTCCCGCGGTAGATATGTAGATGTATGCCCTTCACTGCATGATCATTAGGCGGGAGACTGTGTTCGAGAAGATGTAAGTAAGTATCGTAATTCCGCGTACTTACTTACGCAAATTACCTCTCTGTGCAATTTGTGGGGTGTTTGTTCTCCTATCTACGTTCGTTTTCCTTACGAATGTTATTTAACCAGCATGTAGGTTATTTTTCCACCTGTTACCAGAAAATTCCATTAGAAGGTATCTTTAGCTAGGAACCGAAATTCATATTCTTACTCGTAAAGGGCAAGTTGCATTTAGGTAATTGAACATTGTACAATTTTATTTAATATGTTTTTATAGTTTCACACCACACCAGCTCGTAAAGGCTTTCAAAACAGATGAGAAAATTACATTTTATTCACAAGAGCGGCAAATTAAATTGATGTTAATTTTAAGTTGTTTCCTCGTGGCTTATGTAAGTATTGAATTTTAAATTATGATTATGAATGATGAATAATTAAAAACGTTTACGAAATAAACTTTTTTTTTTAATATTCATCATTCATAACGTGTGATGAAAAATTATGTGTTTCACTCGGTAGCCAACCCTCGTGCCTTGAAACCCTCGCAACGCTCATGATTCCAATTTTCGAACCACTCGCTACGTTTGTAGTTCTATTTCGGATTCTGAAACGACAACTTTGCCCCATTGTGGCCATTGTAAATCAAATAACTATAGTATTATCGTAGCGATGTACCTACCATCTAAACTATTTGTCTCGTTCATAATATCTTACATTTTAGTGCGTGCACCAAGTAAGGTGGGCAAAGTACACCATAAAAGTTCATTTTCAATTCAACGTTAATTTCTCAATTCTGGTTTCTTATTTTTCTTATAAAACCCACAAAATATCCTACAATGTCGGAATAAAGGCCAATTTACGTAGCATTAAAACGTAGTAAATTTCCAAATAGAGCACCGTTAATTAAGAGGAGCAAGGTGAGGTGACACTAAATTAAAACTTATGGGTTCAGATCAGAACCATTATCATATTCATTAGAGGGCAAACAGTTTAAAGTATACCTAGCAAAACCAATCTTATTTAAAATGGACGCTTCTCACTATTCGACATTTACAATTTACATACATGTGAGGAAAAGGAAAAGCACATTGGAGGGATGTTAATGTTTAGTTTAGTTTTGCTCCAACATCTGTTCAAAAATTTCCCCGAAAGAGTCGAGAGCGTCATCTAGTGAGTAGATACGGAATCAGGCGCACGACACACTAACTACGGAGCTGCGCTGAGTCGGCTACAACCAACACAATGTACAAGAACGTATACGTGGTAGAGTTTGTCTTATTCGCCAGAGGGCACCTTTTCTGAGAAATATTTTTCAGCTTATTCAAATCATGGTTAACTCATGGTTAACTTTACATTTTGTTTTTTATGTTTATTTTATCTTGTTTACAGCTTATAACATTGAAAATTTAATTACCTCTACATATTTAAAAATCGCATAACAACCGTAAGTGACATTGGAAAACTTGTTCAATTGTTCACCGTATTATTACGTTGTAAACAAACTGAAACTAGTTTTCCAACGGCACTTTCTGTGGTTATGCGTACTAGCAAAGTAGCACATTGTAACTTTACTACCGTGCTACGTACAGCATGCGTACAGCTCATATATTTGGGTTAATTTCATAGGAATATAACTAAACAAGAATACCTACGGAAAGTCACTAAAACGGGACAGTTATGATATGATTATCCCATTTTAGTGTCATCACAGTAGTGTGATTAATTATGATCAGATCAGAATTACACGCCTCTCGTTTATTTTTTCATAATTATCCATTTTGCAGAAGTTTAGATGGTATTTTTTGTGAATTAGACAGCCAGGCCAATTCGATCGTAGACTACACTGACATCACAATGATATTTGAATCATGTTAATTGACCGAAGCGAAGCGAAGGTCTACGTTTTGACTCGGGCATTTTGCTTTCGTATGTCCGGATGTTCTCCTCTACAGGTCGCAATTCTTAACCGATTCTCGTGAAATTTTGTGACCGAATTTTATGACTAAATAAAATTTTTTTGTCAATCCGGTTTTTGGAAATTTTTAAAAATGGCGGAGTCGTGATACCTGGCGCCTAAACAAATAGTCGTATCGATATCATAAGACTTTTTTCTTTTTGAAACATGTTTACAGAGTTAATAGCAAAAAATGCAGAAAAAAATTATCGCTGGTTGAGGCGGTATTTAGATATTTAATTTTAACTAATTTTAATTTGAGAAGGAGTAGCTAAATTTCGTCAACCCATCTAAGAACTATTTGGCTCAGTTTGTAAACGTTCGCTTTTTCTGTTTGCACAGAGGGTCTGGGTTCGATCCCCAGTAATTGTATGCTGGGATATTATAACTTTTTGTATTTTTTTACACATAAATTTCGTATTGTTTTTCTTTAATTTACTATACACCGTGTTTTTATTGAATTCCGTTAACTTCGGGGTATAGTTAAGTACGTTTATAAGAACTAAATGGCATAGTTAATTTTCAAAAAAAAAATTTTTTTTTGTTTTCTTTTTTGTTTTTTTTTTTGTTTAAAAAGTAATTAAATGTTGCATATAGCGTTGTTGTAACACGGGCATTACATTTAACTCAACCAAACAATTGAAATCTGTGACATATCAATGTCATTTCGTACATCAATCGACCGAGATTGTACTTAAGTTTAGTAGCAAATGTATGAACTCATTCTAAACACTAATCAATATGTAAGCCGGCCCTAAGGCAAGTGTACACGCTTTTAGAGGCCTTATAGTAAAAAAAATAAATTATGGATTATCTCCGAAATGGACTTAATTAGAACATCGGTGTCTTTGAGAAAGTTACTTGATTTAAGCTCAGGAATGCACCCTTGAAATTAACGGAAATCAAAAAAAACACGGTGTATTTAAAGCTCTTAGCACCATGTTATTTCAAGCTCTGCTCGCGAGGTCTACAGCTCACAGAGCCACTAGTTAGTTATGGTGCGTCTTGTCCGCCCCAATACATGTAGGTACGGACAAGTACGAGCGAAGTGCACGACAATTGAATGACATTAATTAGATGTAGTGTACAATCAGCCGCAAGAGTGCATGGTGACTTCATCAATAAATTCATTCATAATTTCTCCATGGAATTTCGCAACTCACTGTACGTTCGAATCCTGAGTGAGTTCGAGGCTTTCGACCCTCTTATAACAAGTGACTACTTGCTCTCATGTGGGTGGTGACATTAATATACTATTGTTGTATTGCAGTCTATCTTTGTCACTGCGATAGGTGCCTAAATGTCAGCCGTTATATAACCAACAATTACCTTTAATAAGCACTTACGTGCAATTTATTATTTATGTCTCATAAGGTGCAAAGATTGTGTTTTCAATTGAAGCAGCAACCTCAAAACGATCTTAAGACCGTATAGGTAATGTAGAGACATAGGACGTTTAGAAAGTAAAAGATCCGATTGAATCAACGATGAAGTCCTGATGATTAGGCTAAATGGCTGTTTGACTCTAGTTTATGATCTAGAACTTTGTGACATACTTTTACTTATCAACATGCTCGTAATTTAATAGATTACAATTACTGCTTAAGTACATAGTTAAATGTCTATGTTGCACAGTTGCTTGGATCAGAGATTGTATTTATGAGTTTGGCGCGGGTTTTAACGTTTTACCTCAATAACTCTGAAAGTATATTTCTGTATAAAATTTGTTTATCAAATCCCTCGGCTATTATGCTTATTATATTATACTAAAATTATTTTTCTGTGCTATTTAGGGTAAAGATAAAGACTGAAAGTAAATGAAAATAGGAGATGTTTTCGAATTTTTTGTTTTTAAATTTCAGCTCAGTGCATGAGAAGCCCATAAGTGGGTAATTTTTAATTACACAATATTTAATTACTAAGTATTTCTAGATACTAAAACATTTCAAAGTTTTTGAATACAACCTTCTATATATGTATATTATAAAGGGTTGTAGTTATAAACTCTAAGCACTACCTAATAGTCGTGTTTTATTCATCTTCACCTGCCATTCCGCCGCCTACTAAAGGTAACTGACACTATGACCTACATTTCCTATTTATTTATGGCATTCTGTTTTTCTTTATTTATTCAGTTGGCTTTCTTCTAATGACGTGTGATAAATTTAGGAGAGTTTAATGACTATATAGCGGACGGACGGACTGACAACCGTCGTCACGCCGCGCTCGACGCAGCTATTTTCATTTGCGGTTTTCAGCGGGAATTTCGGTAAAGAGATTGAATTCGGGCTTTTATAGTCAAGCTTGTGTCAAGCGTAGAAAATGAAAAAAAATGCGTAAAATGTTTTATTTTTATTTTAGGTAATTCAACATTATATGTTTTTGTATGTTTGTTATGATTAATTAAGGTGGGCCGAGTGTACTCATGTACATATTTTTCTCAGACATTAAAATCACAAAAGCCCTTGTGGGACTTCCTCATATGAATTATTAATTATACAGTATAACATAATGGATCTCCGTTAAATGAATATTTTTATACTTTTTCAAAGGTTTTTGTAAAAGC
This sequence comes from Cydia splendana, assembly GCF_910591565.1. NCBI lineage: Eukaryota > Metazoa > Arthropoda > Insecta > Lepidoptera > Tortricidae > Cydia > Cydia splendana. The sequence continues at coordinate 11,038,712 of NC_085974.1, forward strand.
AAATGTTATTAGTATTAGATCTAGAAAAACGTTAAATACCTAATAAAACTTTATGAGTAATAAAAATTGATCCTATATTTTCCTGGGATTATTATTATTACTCCAGAATATAGCCGTATTAATTATCTATGTACATAATTTACAAAGACGTCTATTTTAATCCCCGAGATGCGTAACATAGTAGGTAAATATACCTAAAGTGAGGTGAGGTGAGGTTAATGATGGGGGCTCCCTCGTCTCACCTGACGGATAAGTGCTTTAAAAATAATAGCTCATCTCAATAGAAGCTTTTGATAAGATATAGCACTAAATTTTATGTGTAGATACACAGTTAGTATATCTATATTGTATCTACATATATACATTAGGTTGGTTCACGTTTGTATGGGAAAAATTCAAACTCTAGCTAGAGGAAGCGGGACCCCCTTTTTAATACACTTTTATGTTGACAAAACAGGGCTCGGAAACCGTTTTTTTTCTCAAACCGGTTTCGTTCATTTACCCGGGAATGAAAAGGATTTCGCTTCCGTATACTGTTACCGGTTAAAGAACTGTTCTATTAAGATACTGATTTATGCCTAATTCGTTCGCCTTCCGTTTTTGTTGAACGAAATTAACCGGTTAAATTGAAAATATCGAAGCGAGATAGAACGAGTAAGTATTGCTATCTCATTCACGTATGACAACGAGTTTAACCGAGAGTCTCCGAAAGCCAAGAGTAACCGGTATTATATCGTTCCCTACGAGTTCCCTACGAACCATAAAGTTCCGTTCCCTCTTCTTACCGGTTAGGAGAGAGAACGTAATTTTTTAGTTCGCGTTCCATCAATTAACCGGTTTTTTAATGAACGAAATAATATAACGGTTTTGGAACAATATTAACAGGTATTTCAATACCGGCTCCGAGCCCTGTGACGAAATACGCCAAGTTTTGTAACTTTATCTCACTACAAGGGGGTGATCAACCACTTTGAAAAAAAAGTGTGAAAACAGATAGTTAAATAAAAATCTAAAAAATAAATAAGTACTTTTTTGGAATTCATACAACATAAAAAATTTCATTGTGGATGAGCACCCCCTCATAGTTGAGATAGAATTACAAAACTTGGTGGATTTTATCAGCATAATAAGTGTAAATATCAAAATCAAAATAAGGGGGTGCCCCGGTGGAAAATAAAAAAAGGTTTTTTGAACCATAGTTCCTAATATACCTACTAAATTATATAAAAGTCGTCTGGGTTAGTCACGCGATAGGTACGGAATGTACAGATGTCCTTAACCGTAACAGAGCCAGGCCAAATTTACTTTTTTAAATTTAAAAACAAGAATAAAAAAAAGGATAATGTAAATCTGTTGTGAATATTAATTATGATAGGTTTTTTAATAACTAACGTAGAAAATATATCAAAAACAATAACGATGGTAGAGTCAGACCAAGATAACTCTGCAGTGATTTTTATAGCACAGACGTGCAATTGTTAATATTAAACGTCATAATTTCATATAAGTTAGACTATATTTTATGATTGTTCGCTGAATCTCACTATTTAGTTTAGCTACTAGGAATCGTCTGTACATTAACCACGTTATATATAGATATATAGCAACCTTGAAGGCAATGAACTTAAAAATTGGGTTTAACCGAATACAAAGTGTCCATTGCCCTGTAAAATCGCGCATGCGCCCTAGCATACGCGTTATCCGCTTATCTCTGCGAACATAAGGAAATCTCACTAAAAACCAGAGCTTTCGAAACTGAGCAGTCTTTGTTCAGATTATTAAGGGTTCTCTATAAAAGATATTTCTTTTCTACTTTGCTTTCCTTCCTGATTCATATTTTATTACTCTTGAAACTTTTTTTTTTGGATCAGCGAAGGTAAGTTATTTATATCATGGTTTTGTATGAGGAAGTTTGGACCCCTTTGTATAATAAAAATGGGCCATTGTAATTAACTTACTTAGTAGAAAAAAATATAGTAGTATGAAATTATGTTGTATAAAAAATATAGGAACAAAACAAATAAGCTCATGAATAAAGCTAAAAATAATTATACCAAAAGGGAAATATGTAATAATTTTAGAAACCCCAAAAAGTTGTGGCAAATTATAAATAGTCTAACAGGCAGAATTCTGAAAGCCGTTGATGATGTTTTGCTGAAATCATTCAAAATTAAAGCCATTGCCCTCTGCAACAAGTTCTCTAAAGACTTTGAAAGTAATGTTAAAAACATACTAAATTTATGTGATATTCCATTGCTAGACCAAAATACTTATCAACATACACCAAACTTGACACTAAAAATTAGAAAATTAGATGAGAAAGCTATGTGTAAAATTATTAATAACCTAAATGAAAAAAAGAGTGCAGGCTATGACAATATCAGGGCTAGAGATGTAAAGTATATAAACAAAGAGATATCACCTGTTCTTACCCACCTTGCTAACCAATGTATTAGTAATTCTGTATATCCGGACAAATTAAAGATAGGATTAATTAGGCCAATACATAAAAAAGGTAGTTATACTGACACAAACAATTATAGGCCCATTACGATACTGCCAGTAATAGACAAAATACTAGAAAAACACCTAGGCAAAACAATAAATGACTTTCTGTCCGGCAATGGAATATTACATGAAAAACAGTTCGGATTCCAAAAGGGTAAAAACACTACCCAGCTACTAGCACAATTTACAGATGAGATTAATATGCACCTAAATGACAAAAAACATGTTCTAGCAGTCATGATTGACTTCAGCAAAGCATTTGATACCCTAAATCTGAATAAATTATATAAAAAATTACAGCAAAGTGGTATACAGGGGCCGGCTCTGAACTTGATAAAAAGCTATCACACAAATAGGTACAATACGGTTAGTATTGCAGGAGAACAAAGCGAGCTGCTGCAGTCTAACCAAGGCACAGCGCAGGGCTCGATAATCGGACCAACCGAGTACTTAATTTATGTCAACGATATGTGCAACATATTCAGGGAGGCCGCTGTGTACCAATTTGCTGATGATACTTGTTTAGTAACAGCTGATACAGACATCTTAAAGGCACAACGCAGGATGCAGCGCGAATTTGATGTATTATGCAAATGGTCCCATGATGCAGGATTAACCATCAATTACCAAAAAACCAAAATACTACATATAAAGTCACCCTACATCAAAACTGACATAGTACCCAAAATCATAGCACACAAACACTCTTGTTTGCATGGATCAGGTTCGAGTTGCAACTGTGAGCCCCTAGATATAGTAGAACAGCATACATACCTTGGATTAATTATAGATAATAAATTTAACTGGAGTCCGCACATTGACCATGTATGTAAGAGACTAAGAGCCGTATTCAGTAATCTAACAATACTTAAAAACAAAATGCCGTATAATACACTCCGCCTAATATACATGGCTATGGCTGACTCTGTAATAAATTATGGGATATCTAGCTATGGTAGAACCCACAAAACTCACCTACAAAGAATATATAACCTACAGGTAAGAATCCTTAAATCCATTGTACCGCTAAAAATCAAATATAAATATAAACATAATTATGAAAAGTTATTTCAGCATTGTAAAATAATGAATGTATATGATAAAGTGAAGCTAGCGATAATATTAGAATATAGACATAAACTGGGAAGTCTGAATAGGTATGACAGGCCAAATAACCTTAGAGTACTGATAAATAAAAAACATTTCAATATACCAAGTAGTAACAACTTTTATGGGCAAAGAGTCTGGTCGAGTTATTTGCCACACATCCTAAATAGTCTTCCTAGACATATAATAGATAACTTAGAAGATAAGCCTCATAAGCTGAAACTAATGTTAAAAAAGTACTGCATGAACTGATAAAGTAGTTAAGTCAAAAGTAAATATAAAATAGATACACATTATGTTATATAAATTAGATTAAAATATAGTAATAATAACGTCAATGATGTAACTAAAAGAAAACCTCTCACTTAGCTAATAATCTATTATAGTGTAGATTAGGTTAAGTACATAAAAAAGTTATTGTAAAATTTATTTATAATAAACAGTTTAAAAAAAAAAAAAAAAAATTTACGAAATCGTTCATAACTTATGCCTAAATTAAAAAAAAAATATAATAGGCCTTATTTTATTAAAATTAACTACACGTATATTTGGCCAAATACGAGTAGTATCCGCATAATATCTCTACCAACTATGGTTTAAATATTATTTTGTTATATTGTAGCTTAATTGCTTTTAGATGCAACAACATACACGGAACAAATCAAATTATTTTATTAAATATTTTTATTTGTGGATTAGACATTTTTTCATTTTTATTAAATATTTTAACTAAATACGAAAATACGGCTCACGCCCTCAAGCACTATTAACGTTCAGGGAGGAAAGAAATCTTCTCGTTGGCTTCCGCAGCGGCACATAAAGATAAAAGAGATTGTCTCCCGCCATTCCATAACGACTCAAGTCTTGCGGCCCGATTCCAACTTTAAGATACGTCAAATATTACGTCTAGATACGATATGGATTAAATATGTCAGTTTTGAGTTTAGAAACGTCACTTTTGACACTGACATATCTAATCCATATCGTATCTAGCCGTAATATTTAACGTATCTTAAAGTTCGAATCGGGCCGTTGGTTTGTGGAATATAGAGTTAGAGCCCGCCTGCACAGCTTCTCTTGCAATGAAACCGTGAATAATAAATAAATACTTTTTTAGGTAATCTCAAGAACAACCACTCGAATTAGGAAATTAATGCAGAATAATAATTAATAATAATAATGATCGATGCAGAAGGCGGCAATTTTGGACACGGCGCGTATAGTATACGTCGGTTCCTCACCCTGCGGCCCTGACCACCGGCAGCTTGGGCTCTGCCCCGCTGCTGGAGGCACCCCAGGTTAGGTTTTTTATAACGTGTTTATTATGTACTTTTTATTGTTTTTATGTACTTTTGTATTTTACTTTTATATTCATCTTATAATCAACCTAACTTATAAAGAAAAATAAATAAAGAGAAATATATTATAATTATCGCAACGGTTTTATAAACGGAGACCGTCATGAAATAAAGATTATTTACTGTCCTATAATTAAAATCAAATCGGTAACTTTTCTCGACACTAATGTTAATCGAAACGAATTACGAAGGTACGTTCTAGCGAACGTTATATTATAACATAGTATCACGTTTACATAGCACCGTTTGAATAAGACGTTTAGCCACTTCATAGCTATTCACAACGCTCATACCAATTACCTTATGAAAAACAGTATACCTAACTCTGACCTCCGAATAGAATTTTACAAACCCTAAAATTTAGATAAGTGAGCTTACAGTCGAAACAAAAGGTTTCGTGAATAAGCCTACAGGGTTACGTATCTTTTATGTATAGCGTAAGACTGTATGTATATTGTGACTCGTTACGTTAATACAAGCGTCGAGGCTGCGCAGTAGGGCGGGCGGGCGCCGCCGCCAACACTCCGCCGCCCAAGCCTCGCCGCGCGCCCGTGCTCACCCAAAACCTAAACAAACCAAGTGAGTCTAGTATTAACTTAATATCGATCAAAACCCCATCATAAAGTGTCATTAAACTGCCGTCGAGCAAGTGCTGCGATTAACAGTTGATATTAAACTGATTAAACATTAATCGATATCGTTTATATCCGCAATAACAATCATTGACTGTTTACATGTAGGTTTTACTTAACTGTTTTAAAGTAACATTCAGATGTGTTATTTTTTTCTTTTGTTTTGTGTTTATACGCAGATTGTTGGTTGAAAAAAAAACAACCATAAAAAATAATCATTACTCACAATTTCCTTGGAAATGTCTACATTATTCAACTATATAATTATTTGTATGTTAATTAATATCAAAATGTTTAACTTAACTTGTTTGTTTTTGATTCAAAAGTTTAAGGTAGGCAGTAAGCTTATTAGGTCGATGGTTTGTTTTTATGAACAATATATTATATGTATGTATATGGATAATAATCTAATTCATAACCAAAACATATCTTAGGCATATGCTTTTAAATATTACTTTATTTCCGATGCCTTCTTAAGTATGACGAAAAATGTAGGTATAAAAGCTTTATTAGCGTTATGTAGGTCATACGTCGGTGTCGGTGCCCTATCTAAATACCTTATCACATAAACGACTTTTTTTTTTATAGTGAAAGTGGCCATAATTTGGTCTGTGTTTACTTATAGTAGCCTAGATTATGACAAATTCATAATGTTTTTTGTTTTCATCAGTATAACGGTTAACTGTTAAAGTGTGGGAATCTGTTAACAAGGGTTAACCATTGTTTCGAGTCTCAAAAAGCTGTGGGTCAAAGGTGAAAAGGTTCAAAAGATTGCTTGGGAACACGCCCGGTTACATAATTTTGAAAAGTCGATAGGTTCGCAGTTCGCTGCAGGATGAATGAGACCCGTCCTTTCGGAGAATCGTAACGGGGTCAATGGCCGCGCTTAGCCAATTCAGCACGAACTTCGCGATATCCTTGAAAGCCTTTTCAGTTTGGTGTCCATTGACTTTTTAGGAGCTTCGTGTGTTTATTTTAGGAATTTCTAAGTTATACAGATCAGAAATTTCGATGTACAGATTTTCATAGTACCTAGCGTAGATCCTCGTAATTTTTGCCATAATCAGATAGGTAACCTAATAATTGTTAGATCCCTTAAGAGTTACACAAAAATTTATAAACAATTGGTTTTTACCTTTATTACAACTACTTATTCTTGGTTTTCATAAGCTTGCTTAACATTAGGTACTTACTGATGGTTTTTTCTTGTTATTATTATAAGACATTTTACAAAAACACTATTATTTTCATATGATTCTAGTAGGATAATGACGTTGACGTTACGTTGACATCCAATCTGGTCCAAAGAATATCCTATTACAACCTATTTCTTTGTTAAAGAACCCCGCACAAAATGATCGGTAATAGCCGTTCGGTCGATTTGGCTGAAATTTTGTGAAAATATAGCCTCTAATACTCTGATCAACTGTGTGAAGTTGCAACTTTAATTAATGACTAGTTTTTAAAATATGACTATTTTTATGTTCAATATTTTTTACTTACATTATAATTCTTATTAGTTAACGTACACTGTAGCAACCTGGCTTATTATTATTTACGTGGCAATATCGAGATAAAAAAAACATCATTCGAAGGTTCAAACTATTTTCACACCGAATTTCGTCCGGTTCCGTCCTAGTGTGAGCGTGGAGAACTAACAAACTCGTAGGTATGTAGCTACATTACGGTGCTAATCTGTACTAGTTACAATTAATTGATATCTGATTGGTTTTACAGGGCTATCTTTGTGCATTCAATGCATTAAGTATGGTATGAAGCGAACTTAATGATGGATACTTCACATTTTCTTCGTATCGGGCAAAACCTAAAAACCATAAGATTGCTGTAACGTGACCGCATGTACCAAGGGTTCTTGCTCCACTTTTATACGTGCAAAAATAGCCTAAGATTGGATCTTCACCTCTCCCGTTATTATGTTCTTCATCAAATGCAATCCACACATAATAAAAGGTTGCGTTTCGGAATCTCGATGTAGCCCTTATTTTAATAAATCCTGGCTCATTGACGTTTTGATATATGTCGAAATATCGCTCGTCTTCGTCTTCCGCTGCTAAGTCGTTATGACGCAATGTACTGTCTTGAATATATCCTGGAGACAGTTTCACTTGATATGTTCCAAATGTGACCGAGTGCAAATACGCCAGGTCTAACCGTGGAAACAATGGTATTTGTGCAGCAGTTAGTGGGGTCCATCGTGCTCTTCTTCGGCCAAGGTTTTCAGCTTCAATTCGTGCCTGTACAACATTAATGTCGTCGACAAGTTGTAGCATTTCATTAGCTAACTGGACATTACCATCTGGAATTGTAATAGGTCCATAGTATTTATTTATAATAGCTCCAGCTATTAAAAGAAATGTGTTTAAATTCGGAATATGGGATGTCGAAATCATACGGAAAAGAAGACGAGCGCGTTTTCGACATAGATCAAAACGTCAATGAGCCAGGATTTATTAAAATAAGGGCTACATCAAGATTCCGAAACGCAACCTTTTATTATGTGTGGATTGCATTTGATGAAGAAAATAATAACGGGAGAGGTGAAGATCCAATCTTAGGCTATTATTGCACGTGTAAAAGTGGAGCAAGAACCCTTGGTACATGCGGTCACGTTACAGCAATCTTATGGTTTTTAGGTTTTGCCCGATACGAAGAAAATGTGAAGTATCCATCATTAAGATCGCTTCATACCATACTTAATGCATTGAATACACAAAGGTAGCCTTGTAAAACCAATCAGATATCAATTAATTGTAACTAGTACAGATTAGCACCGTAATGTAGCTACGAGTTTGTTAGTTCTCCACGCTCACACTAGGACGGAACCGGACAAAATTCGGTGTGAAGATAGTTTGAACCTTCGAATGATGTTTTTTATCTCGATATTGCCACGTAAATAATAATAATTCAGGTTGCTACATTGTACGTTAACTAATAAGAATTATAATGTAAGTAAAAAATATTGAACGTAAAAATAGTCATATTTTAAAAACTAGTCATTAATTAAAGTTGCAACTTCACACAGTTGATCAGAGTATTAGAGGCTATATTTTCACAAAATTTCAGCCAAATCGACAGAACGGCTATTACTGATCATTTTGTGCGGGGTTCTTTGTTTTCTTAACCAAACCTTGTTAATGTGACCTCTATGGCGCATTCGTTTAAAAAACCACGCTCTACTACTTTTGAATTAAGAAGTCTGTCAATCGATCAAAATACAAGAAAGATGTTTACTGACATGTAAATATAAATAATTTAATAATATAGTTCTCGATAATAGTTCTTCTGAGTGTTAATTGTGTTATCCATCCACTGTGTGAAAACGCGCTTTACTTTAAAAAACCTACCCTTCCTATAGATAGCTGGTCAAACCAATTTGTCAGTCAGTAAGAACCAGGAAAACTATACTCATCCTTTTCTTTTGGGTGCTAGTACTAGTGTAAGACAAAGATAGTATGATTATCTCTGTCTATCGGCTCGATTCGGAAAATGAGTTAGATTTCTACTAGACTTCAACAAGTTACGATACGGATAATTTAAAGATATTTGTAAGATAGATATGTCAAATTTGACGTTTCCGCGATTCTAGAGGTCCTCTTGAACGATTTCGACAAGTTATGACTTAGATATCCAAGTCACATCTAGTCGATATCTAATGTAGATCTAGTTGATCTCTAAATCGTCTCAAGATCTTGTGATTATCTCGAAATCCGAATAGGCCTGTATGATTGAAATCTAATACCTACCTACCGAAAAAATTCTTTAAAAATTGTGTCGTTATCTGCCCCGCAAATGCATCTCGTAATACGTGCTAATACGTGCTCAACTGTTCAGCGCTCGAAATGCCACTCTAAATAGGATTCCGACCAGGCCGCGTAGCCAAGATGCCGATCGCTTACGCTCCGTAGCGATCGAAACGCAACTGTCACTGTCGCACTAATATGGAAGAGTGATAGAGAGACATAATGCTTTTCGTTGTCGAAGCGATAGCGATTGTAACCTTGGCTAGGCCGGCAGCACGCTTCATACTACAGTTGCTGGCCGCTAGGAGAGACGCACTGTCGTCCGGTACGCACGCGCTGAAATATTTCCGACTAACCATAGTGCACGATTTCAGTCGCAGTGAACTAAAAAAAAACTTTGATTAGTGTTTGACGTTTTGTTGTATTCTTGTGTATATAAAATCACGTAAGTAGTAATAAATAGCTTAAGTTTACAATAATTTATTATTTTATTCAAATTGTGCTTTAACATTTTATTCTAAATTATATCAACATCAATCTTGAGTCAAAATTAGCTTTATTCGTAGATTACTTAATTTTATTTTTCGGAATATTTAATATTGCTTATTTATTTTTACCGTTTCTATTAAGTATATGTATTGTGTCCAAATAATACTAACTTAAAATTCGACATCTGTTGCCAACAGGAAAACATACTTAGCAAGAACACACTTAAATACAATATTTTATAAATAATCATTAATCACTACACCTTATAAAACAAAGTCCTCCGCCGTGTCTATCTGTGTGTGTGTGTTTGTTCTCTAAAACTACTGAACGGATTTTCATGCGGCTTTCACCTATCCATAGAGTGATTTTTGAGGAAGGTTTAGGTGCATAGTTTGTTAACCCGTGCGAAGCCGGGGCGGGTCGCTAGTATGTATATATAATAGTCTACCATAACAAGTGTGTCACCAACCCAACTGATTACCACCGGCTGGTCGGCCTTGTACTGATAACACAAATTAGACATGATTGGAAATAAGGCCATTCATTTGTCACGTTTTCGAAATCGGCAAATCGGTTTAAATAAGCAGATACGTCTGCGAGGTTGCGGTTGCAAGTCCTGCCGGAAGCCGGAAGCGTAAATTTTTCAATTTTTTCCTTTAATATAAAATTTGTTTTATTACATTAGCTCTCTATGAAAATTTTAATGTGAGAAGTTGTTGTTTTGACGATCATGATATGAATTCTTGTAGATTGACATGCCTGCAATTTATAATGTAATCTGTATTATGAAATAAATAAATCTATCTATCTATCTAATGGATGGCCATATCATAAATAATAATTGATGGAGTTAGACCTAGAGAAAAGTCTGCAACGATTTTGATCACATTTTGATAGCACACGCAGTGCAAGTGTTATTTTAAACGTCAAACTTCTATGAAATTATTGACGTATAAATAATACTTGCACTGCGTATGCTATCAAAATCGTTGCAGACTTATCTTGGTCTTACTCTATTACGTAATTAATTCGCTTGAGAAATATTTCTTAGCTACTTCTGTTCTAGTATCGGACTTTTATTGAGTCAGGAGTGTTCATTTTGTAACAGGGAGATTTGTACAAAAAAAGTAGTACAGTCACCTGCAATAATATGTTACACAACGAAGGCCGCAAAAATATCTGACACGAACTTATTCGTAGAGCCATAAGAGCGTGTCACATATTTTTGCAGCCTTCGAAGAGTAACATATTATTGCAAGTGACTGTACAGTAAGGTAGATATTTATTTCTTAATACAAAAGTATGATATTTCGATATTTTAATTTAAAACCTTTCATATCTCAGAGACTTTTAAGATCTCATTAACTTTGTCTGGTATAATAACAAATAATTAAATTAAATTAAATTAAAACTAATGGAAGACCTAATACGAAAATGTAATTACCTGATACATCTTAATAACATTAACCAAAACCGGTCAAGTCAATAAGGATAACAAAAAACAATAATTCTTAATAAATGTGTATGGACGTAGGTACGTACTTGGCATTTACGGAAATCATAATAAATCAGCATTTAATAAATGTTTCTTTGTTCAAAAACACAAAGTTCAGGTGTTTTAATTAAGACTATATCAGTGTCACTACGGAGCTCCCACGGTCCAGGAGAGTTGCCCCACGCCCCACGCCACACCGCCGATAACATCGGCCCTCCGAGCCTTACGCCATTGTCAAACAAGACCTACTTTCTTATCAAACGTTTCCTAAATCATGCTAAATGTTTCCCAACCCATCAAATCGGGTTTTTATGGAATACGTTCAAGATCTTTCCAATTAATGATGAATACAATGATCTTGTCTCCTATAACACTTTAAACTCTCGCGTTTTGTACACATATTTAATTACACAAACGGGTCTACCGCGATATAATTTCATAACCACAAAATTAATAATAATTGTAATTTCCGTGACCACAGCTGGTGCAACTCAACTGAAACGTCGGAATTAAAGGTAAAAACAATGAAATTATATCGCGGTAGACCCGTTTGTGTAATTAAATATGATCTTGTCTCCTACCCAGAGAGAAAAAGTAGAGTCTAAAATGATTAGGTGTGTGTCACGCTTTTTACAGATTTAGTGACAAATATGTACCAGTACAAACTATTCATACTTATAACATTATGCATTACTCCTTTTATGAGCTCGGGTAGCCTATCTTGTGGTCTACGAGTTGATTTTGTCGCAATATCCACTAAACATTCTAAACAATTCTCTTTGTAGGTAGGTCTCTTTTGTCTTCTTAGGGATTACTCCCGCTGTTCCAACAGCCCTTTACCATCTGAACTAATGTATTATGCATCTTTGATTGCCTCACTGCCTAAGTACTGTAACAAACATCGTTGCACAATATCTCGCTAGAAGTATATCCGAGTAATATGTTATATATATAATATACACATCACAGTGACCAATAATATCATATTAGTAGACCTAATTGTATACCGATAACTACTTTGTATAATCTTAATAAAGCTTAAAATCGAATAGCAGATTTCGAGCAAGAGCCTAAACTGTTTACGGATACAACATTACATCACTTTATCTCACGCCTTCCATAATGCACGGGCATTACGAATGACGCTCTCAAACTGTAATATTTTTTTTTTAATTAGTCTTCGTAACCGTTGAGGTGATAATGGGTAGGTACCTCTAAAGTAACGTGACAGAAATCAATGGAAAGACAATCATTACAACAAGTATTTTGCAGTTTCAGCAATTACTAAATTACTACCTCAATTTCACGGAATTTGTTAACCTATGCAATTCATACTTACCTATTTATTATAGGTACATAATATATAATCGATCTTACACAGTTGTCGAGTTTTGATTAAATAAAAAGTACAAGTACTAAATATTAGAGTTTGTTTCCACATTGGAGCTTAGATTAGGTCACGGCCGACAATGGCTGGCTCTTGATTTCCTTGGACTTTCCGTATTCGATCATAGATTACGTCGCCAGCGACAAAGACCCGTCTTCTGACTAAATTGCCGGAGAAATCTTGGCGGCGATCCAATCTCGATCTAAGCTGGTACATACCTTTTCTACTCGATAGGTGACTATGATTTAAATAAATCTTAACTTTTCGTGTCCTAAAGTGGAGTTTAGTAGGATAGACCAATAATGTAAACATACCAATTTACCTTCACTTCTCCGTAATCCTGCACTTTTTTGGACAAACATAATTTTATCAACAGTTTATTATACTTAAATCTTTTATTTATATCAATTATTATTTAAAATATACGTTAATTTAATTAGTAATTTCGAAAACGAAAACAACCACCCGTCGTAAAACTTTTATACGTGTAATGGTAACAAAATCTGTGATAGGTACATATTTGTCTTTTCTATTGAACTCCACTTTAATCAATACAATTTACGCAGTTAAATAACAACAATATACGTACATAAAAATTTAATTAAAACACCAGGAAAATTTGCTCCTAGCTGCTATTCAACAGCTGAAACGAATGAAAATTAATTGAATGTTTGTTATCGGCATAGTTGTTTATGTCGTCACGGGGAGCGAATCAGCTGACAGGAAATTAGTTGTTAGATCGCGTAAAGGCCGAGCTGGATCTAAGTGCACTGCTGATTACAGGTCATGAACATGCATAATGGCCGTAATTTCTTACTGCATAACTGCATTCATTTAGCATAAATATATTAACGAAAAGTCCTGGTATGGGTACTAACCACCTACAATATATCTACTTCATGTTTACATACAATCTTCAAAACATACTTGCAAATACCTAGAGTTTTCCATTTTATTAGCTATAACCACGCTATAACATATGCCATAAACTACCTACTGCAATAATTAATCACGCATTTATTATAGTAAACTATGTGTGAGTGTGTGACACAAGAAATTAAAAGCATTTAAAATATGATTATGGAGAATTAAAATTTATTTATATTAAGAAATTAAAGTCAACAAGAGTATTATGCATTTTAATATTATCTCCAAAATATTTTTTTTTTCGACTTTTCGTAGATCCTTAATGTAAAACCCAAACAGACCAAACATGAAGAGAAATCCATGTTGGATCGATGAAGTAACCTAGCTAATTCATACATATACAGCGACTTAATTATATCTTCCTTTAATATCTTCCAGACCATAGGAAATCCTTATTCCAATAAATCAAACCGACTTTAGGACCGCCGCTATACAGGTCTGTGTACCAGGTACAGAATAAACCATGTATTTGATATTCCATTATAATAAAGTTTTCGTTTGCTTCTTGGTTTATTATGTAAGTATGTCTAAGAATTTTAAGACAATAATAATGATGAGGCGGTGAGTTGACGTGCGTGCGTGTCAACTGTATGAAATTACCGCGCCCTGCTCAGTGCTCACTCGCTCTGCTGGGCCTTTAAAGGAAGCTAGCTACGCATCGGTAACGTTAATACCGAAGTTACTATACCGAAATTTTCCACTCCCATCCAGATGGTGACGGATAGATAATGGCCGCTCCATCCTAAAGATATCTAGAGGATAGTGAACGTCCGCTTCTCCATACAAATGTAGGCCCCATTCGTCCCTAGATATTGACATTATGGAAAATATATTTTTATATCAACCTGACTGTGGTTAATATAAAAAACCGGCCAGTGCGAGTCGAGCTCGCGCACGAAGGGTTCCGTACCATTACGCAAAAAACGGCAAAAAAGTAGCATTTATTATATTCTGTTTTTAGTATTTGTTGTTATAGCGGCCACAGAAATACATCATCTGTGAAAATTTCAACTGCCTAGCTATCACGGTTCATGAGATACAATTAACCTGGTGACAGACAAACATACGGACAGACAGACAGACAGACGGACAGCGGAGTCTTAGTAATAGGGTCCCGTTATTACCCTTTGGATACGGAACCCTAAAAAGAAAAATGGGGACTATATTTCTATCAAGAAGCGGTCACGCGACTTTGTCCCCTTTCGACGATAAAAAAGACACGTTACTGAGGTTGGACGTAATTGCTAGTTTTTAAGTGGCTAAGGCCTCCTCAACGATGTTGTTCTAGCAATCAGCCTCGGTCACAACTTGGACATTAACCTTCGCATCATGACATGACCCTATAAACAACTATCGCAATAATCTGTAGGCGTATTAGACAAACTTGATATTGCACGTAATTGTCAACACAAGCTGACACACGTTAAGAAAGACGCAAAGTAAAATTAAAATAAATTCAAAACATAAAAATGGAGGTAAACGTAGTTATAGCAAACTGCGGCATCGCCCTAGTTTGGATTTGGGTCACTCCCGACGCGACGCTGCTCTGATTGCAGACACCACAGGATATGTGAGAGTTGTGTAATATGTGTGCCAGTTTAACATTAAACGTGTTAAATTAAATAAATTCTTACATATTTACACTAGTTAGTCGCCTAAAACAAAACTATTAATATAAACAGTATTTTCATCTATAGGTTTGTCAGTCAGCAGGTTAGCATACTTAATTAAGTTAACGGGTGAGTTAAGTTAGCGGAGTTAGTAATTAGTACATTGTGCAACATGGAGCGTAAGTTTAATATTGCAAACGAGAGTAAGTTAAATCGTGACGGCTTGCCGGAGCGATTTATAGACTCGAGTTTGCAATATTATTACGCCCTGAGTTACACATAATGTTTTTCATCACACTTGTGATACAAAAAATAAGTATAAAGACAAAAAACTGTTAATTATGGCACTAGAAACTTCATAACTCCCTAGGGAAAACGCTTTTTCTATAACTCCCGCTAAACCTGCGTACAATTCCACATTTACTGAGCGAGTGTGATGAAATAGTTATTTGTTTTACAAGGGGGCAAAGTTGTTGTTTAACCGCTCGTGCTAATATTGATACCCGAGCAAGCGAAAGATTCCAAAATTGAACTACGAGGGTAGCGAGTGATTCGAAAAATGGAATCTTGAGTGTTGCGAGGGTTTCAAAGCACGAGGGTTAAACAAAATTTGCCCCCGAGTGAAACATAAAATTTTTCACATTAATAAAACACCACTAAACTACCCGAAATTAGTTTATAAAAATATTCGGGGTAGACAAAGAAATTGCAGCTACCCGTTAAAGTTTAATGCTAATTTCGGGTAGTTTAGTGGTGTTTTATTAATATCTCCGTTGACATTTGTTGGGACATCAGACTTTCCGTGACCACAGCTGGTGCAACCAGTGGCGTAGCTAGGGGGGGGCGGCGGGGGCGGCCCGCCCCGGGTGTCGCCCATTTGGGGGGTGACACCCGACCGTGAACATCAGTAGTGCCATCTATAAAAAATCGTAAAACTGTGGCAGATTGCACAACCGCCATTAAGGAAATAATATACAACATGCCCGCATGAGGAACCCGAGAGATTTTAACAGAATATTCCTGATCATATTTAAAGACTAAAATGTCCTATAAACTGTTTTGGAATTCGCTTAGCTTCATAGTCCAGTACCACCAGCATAGCAATGTACAAATCGCAGAACATTCCCAAAAAGCGGAAACGGTCTCGAAAATGTTCTCAGAACATTCCTGCAACATGGAAATTATTGTTCCGCCATCTTGGATTTTTTCAAAAAAAAAATTTGTTTGTCATAGGAATCTAGAGGCCTCTATCTCCCGCCATGCCAAATCTCAGCGCGCTCGGACCAACTTGAAAAAATAAAAAAAAAAGTCGGCCATTTTGTTTTCTTTTAATGCAGGTTGTTTTGTCTCGGGGCCCTCTATGACATTTGGTCGAGCACCCCCCACCTATCACGCACCGTTTAAAAGTTGCCATACAAAATAAAAGTGGCCAGTTTTCCCGCAATTGTAGCATTTATCCAAAAAAAAAATTTTCATAGGTATTTAGAGGACTCCGAGATTCCGTGACCAAAATTTCAGCGCGCTAGGACAAACTTGAAAAAATTAAAAAAAAAGTCGGCCATATTGAAAAAAACATGGCGGCGTCAAAAACTGCCAGGGTCCCTCTATGACATTTGGTCGAGCATCCCCCACCTAGGTCTGACCGTTTGGCCGGGCCGTTAGACATTTTTCTGACCGGAAGCGGTAGACCAAAAGTCGGAATTTTCTGGGGGTAAGGATACTACACCTAAACTATCGTGAATATTCATGGTATAAACTACGATAAATAAATAAATTCTCGTTCTCGAGAACATTCTCAAAAGTTACCAAAAAATTCTCATGTGGAAAGTTTCGCAGTTTTGGAAAGTTTTTTTTTTAATTATGTGATTATTTCTGTAATTGACAAAAAAAAAGTTAAAATTATTTTTGGGTGACAGTTTTACAAATTATAGCATTTACATTTTATGTACAAAAAATCGAAATACAATTTTATTTTGGCGAAATTGACGTAAATTCTTCTAGTATATTTTCCTTATTTTGGCCTCAGAAATGCATGGTTAAAGTCTCTCGGGGTTCCTGGTATGTAACAATAATATGTTGGCGCCTCGTAGGTTTTTTTATTCAGAAAGGTTTTTTTTTATTATGTGATTATTTCTGTAATTGAGAAGCTATGTCACTGTTTCTAATTGGGTGACTCTGGACTATTTGAAATTCATAGTGAAATGGGATTTTACAGAATCTCTTTCAAATCGCGCAAGTTAAGGGTGCCAGCACCCCTAATATATCTTTTGTCAGCGAAAGCTAATTAGAAGATTCAGCATTGCGTAACTGGAACATGCGTCAATGCTGAATTGCATTATTTAATTATAAATACTAGCTCTTAAGTCATTTTAAGTTAGAATAATCTTGATTGTAAGCTAAGTGGTTACTCTGTCAGTTTAAATAAATATATTTTTTTAAACTAAAGTCCTTGTCATTATCTTAATTGGCGCTGAGGACAGGATACCCGTCGTTTTCCTGACACGTTCAGAAGCCGATCAAATATCGCGAAAGTACCGTGCCGGACTACGTACGTTTCTACGTTTCAACGGGTAGCCGAACAAATAAATTTATTAAGAAATATCAAGAGGACCTGCCGCAGAAGAAACCAGTCAACCTAGCTGTTCCAGGAAGCTGTCCATCTGCAGCCGACCGGAAGCAATCCTGAGTATTCCAGACCATCTGTAAGGTGTCGTGAAAGCTGCCGGGAGGAATGTGAGTCAATCTTTTTCATCATCCTTTCTGTTCCTTTTATACGTATCCTTACTTGTTTTAAATATATGTGTTATTAAGGATTAGAAAACGCCGTAATAACATTATTAGGTTAATTTTTTTGTGTTATTAAGGATAATAAACGCCGCAATAACGCTAGTAGTTTAAAATATTGGGTATTGTATATTAAGGATAAAAACGCCATAATATCATTCCCAATTTAGAGTATCTTCGCGTATTAAGGATAACAAAACGCTATAATAACGATATTATTTTAGAATATTAGGTATTCGTATTATTAAGAATAAAACAAAACCGTAACAACATTTATTTACAACGTCAGCGAAGGTATTAAAGTCCACGTTCAATTGACCTACTTCGGTATTTTGCAATCAGTTTATTTTAGCGTGTTTAAATTTTATTTGCATTTAAAATGGAAGGCCTTACTTTAATTCCTGAGAATGTAATTAAGATGATTCCGATTTTCCGAGGGGAAGTTAGGGAACTGGCGGTGTATATTAATAAATGTGAATATGTCATAAATAAATTTAGAGGAAGTGTCGAACAAAACGAATATTTATTTCATGTATTAACTAGTAGACTCGCGGGTCCCGCAGCCGTCTTAGTCGGAGAAAGGGACAACATTTGTACTTGGGCCGAACTTAAAACATTGCTAAAGGAACATTTTGGGGACCCCAGGACAGAGAAATGCCTCCTATTAGAAATGCAAGGCTTGAAAATAAATAAGGGCGAAAGTTACTTAGATTTCTGTCACAGAGTTCAACAGTTTAGAAGCATTTTGTTAGCTAAGGTCGCAGAAACCATTGAAGATGCCACAATACGAACCGCGAAACAGGAAATCTATACTAATACTTCCTTCGATGTTTTTCTTTATAATTTACCACAATATTTAGTTAAAATGATCCGTTTAAGAAATGTCAGCACACTAGAGGGTGCATTGAAAACCGTTCTAGAAGAAGAAAATTTCAACACCGTTTATAACATGAAAAACCCTTTTAGGAGTCCAGTAAATAATAGACAAAATCAAGGTAATGTTAGACAGAATCATAATGGTTATAATTATTCGCATAATACCGAGCCTCAAGATAGAACTCTTAACAATAATTTTAACCCCCCTAGACATAACTTTAGCCAGAGGCCACAGAGTAATTTAAATTCGTTTAACGGTTCACAGCAGATTAGAAGTAATAATAGACCACACAATAATTTTACTAATAATTCATCTAATATGCGTAATCAATGGCAACCAGTAACATCGCAAACGCAAAGTCAGCAACACGCAGGTTATTCACCACAGTCTTACACGGCGCAAAATCAAAACGTGCCGGCCCGTAATATGACGTCGGGTAATAATACTGATGTTACTATGAGGACAGCCAGTTCAAGACGTGTTAATTACATAGAAAATAATGACGCGGAACCAATATATCTTGAACCGAGTTACGAACCAACATATCCTGAGCCGAGTTTCGAATCAACCCCGGGTCCAAGCACCGAAGTCAGAAATTTTTTCCTGGCGGCCTCGAACAGAGGACTAGAATAGTATTAAATTATAGCCGAAAATTAAAACTTCCTCATATTGCAGTTCCTGAATTACAGGCTCTCTTTATGATTGACACAGGAAGCGAAAGGTCATTTATGAAACCGGAATTAGTTGAAAAATATTTTAGTAATTTTAAACACCAAGAAATTTTTGAAGTAGTAAGTACCCACGGCCGCAGTACACATGACACGGTCATTTATATTCAATTACCCAAAATTTTTAAAAGTGAAGAGCGTCATAAGTTTTATGTGTACGACGTTGATGATAGGTATGACGGCTTAATAGGTAGCGATTTATTGGATCAGTTACCTGCAAGCGTTAATTACAAAACTCGCATGCTGGAGACGGATTCAACGCAGATACCAATGCTGTATACTCCGCCTATTAAGGAGACTTTTGAATTGCCTCCTCGCAGTGAGTGTAGAGTTAAGTTACCAGTAACGTTATTAAATGGAGATGCGATTTTAGAATTTCAACAGCTCTCGGAAGGGATAAGAATGCCCGCCGCGCTGGTAAAATGTGTGAATGGATACGCATCCACCGTCATTCAAAATTGCACATCAAAAGGCATGACTTTAGTAGTCACAGCCCCGTTTAAAGTAGAACCATATTCGCGCGAAACAATTGTTAACGTAAATTTCACCGCGGACGCAACTTCAAATGATAGGTTGTTGTCTGAAAATCTCTCCAAATTGAGATTGGATGACTTGAATGAAGAAGAAAGAAAGGCGATTAGTCAGTTATGTGAGGAATATAAAGATATATTCTATTGTGAACACATTCCGTTATCATTCACTAATCAAGTTAAACATAAGATCCGTACTACAAATGAGGATCCTGTTTTTATTAGGGCACATAGGATGCCTCCTGTTCAAGCACAAGAAATAAAAAAGCAGGTAGATAAAATGCTGAAGGACAACGTCATTCAGGAGTCACATTCTCCTTGGAGTGCTCCAGTCCATTTAGTCCCAAAGAAGATGGACATGTCAGGTCAGCAAAAGTGGCGTATGGTGATCGACTATAGACGTCTTAATGACATCACAGTCGACGATAAATACCCTCTACCAAACATAAACGACTTATTCGATATGTTGGGTAAAAGCACATACTTCACAACACTAGACCTGGCCAGCGGATACCATCAAATAGAAGTCGATGATGCTGATAAACCTAAAACCGGTTTCAGCACCGGATTCGGGCACTATGAATTTAATCGTATGCCGTTTGGACTTAAGACAGCACCTGCAACCTTTCAGAGAGCAATGGACAACGTCCTAAGAGGTCTACAAGGAATACACTGTCTGGTATACCTCGACGACGTAATAATATTTTCTAAAAGTCTACAAGATCACGTCCAAAAACTTAAGGCTGTATTCGATAGATTCAGGGAAACTAATCTTAAAGTACAGCTAGATAAGTCCCATTTCCTCAGAAAGGAAGTCCTCTACCTTGGACATACCATAACGAGCGAAGGGCTAAAACCAAATGACGATAAGATAAAAGCAGTTCTTAATTATCCCATACCTAAAACCACGAGTGATATTAAAAGCTTCTTAGGTTTGATAGGTTACTATAGAAAGTTTATAAAAGATTTTGCAAAAATAACTAGACCCATGACAGCATGTCTGAAGAAAGGAAGAAAGGTAATTTTAGATGATGAGTATAAAGAAAGTTTCGAACTTTGCAAGAAAATTTTAACCAATGCACCATTATTACAGTTTCCAGATTTTAAAAAACCTTTTATCTTGACTACAGATGCGTCAAATTACGCGATAGGAGCGGTTCTATCACAAGGACCAATAGGGTCAGATAAGCCAGTTGCCTATTTTAGTAAAACTTTAAGTGACACTCAAGTAAGATATAGTACAATTGAGAAAGAACTACTTGCTGTTTTAGAAGGAGTTAAGCATTTTAGACCGTACCTATATGGCAATAAATTTTTCATTTATACAGACCATCGTCCACTCGCTTGGCTGTACTCCCTCAAGGAACCCAATAGTAAACTTACAAGATGGCGTTTAAGGTTACAGGAATATGATTTTGAGATATATTATAAAAAAGGGAACCAGAATACAAACGCAGACGCAATGTCTCGTATAAGACTAAATATGACAAACGACGACAATGAGTCAATGGTAGTTAATGTAGATGAAAAAGAAAATAAGTTACAGAAGTACGTACAGTCACTAACAGATCAAATTGCAGAGTTAAGTAGACCAGAATCAGAACCAGAAATGGAAGTGGTAGAAATCTCTGATTCAGATGACGGAGCTACAGCTCATTCCATCTCTAACAGGGAACACGAAGGTATCCCAATATTAAATGAAGCTATAGATTTAAAACCAAAACAAATATTAGTATATACATGGTTCAAAGACGACATTAGCGTTAAAGATTTATCAAACAAAAAACAAAAGATCTTGGAAGTACATATGCCAATAAATAACGTACAATTAGTAAACAAATTTTTAAAAGAGTATGTAGACCTTAAAAATAAATATTTTATCTATTTCGAATCACCAGAATTTAGAAAAACTTTCAGTAATGTCGTAACGCAACTTTATAAAAAAGGTACACAAAATTTAATCGAATGCACAGAAAGAATCATAACATTAACAGATGAAAATGACATAAAACAAATAGTCATAAAATATCACGAGGGCAAAACATGCCATAGGGGCATTAATGAAACGCTAGCAAAACTTAAAAGAGATTATTGGTGGAGTAATATGAAAGATACCATTGCAGCTATAATTAATGCGTGTGAACAATGTCGTAAGATGAAATATGAAAGGAAACCCATGAAACCGTATATCCAATTAACACAGAGTCAGGAATCACCATTTCAGGAAATATTTATAGATCTTTTATTTATCGAAAGTAGATATTATTTAACAGCTGTAGACGCGTTTAGCAAGTTAGGCCAGGCAATAAGTATACCCAATCGAAGTACGCCGGAAGTAGTAAGAGCTTTGATTAAATATTTCAGTATGTACGGCGTTCCCAAAAAGATTAGCTGCGATTCGGGTACGGAATTTAACAATGAACTTATGAAAGAACTATTAAAATTATATAAAATAGAACTGCACATAGGAACTCCGAACAATCCTAATTCAATGGCCGTAGTAGAACGATTTCATTCTACAATAATCGAAATTTACCGTTTAGCGAAGTATGATAGAAGTGACCAAGATGCAGCATCAGTCATGACGTATGCCATAATGGCTTATAATAATTCAATACACAGTGCCACGACATTTACCCCTTTCGAATTAGTTTTTGGGCACACAGAATCAGGAAATACATTCGATACGGATAGAGAGCGAAATTTAATGCAGAAATTACTTATAGATCACAGAAAAAGGTTAAAGGTATTGTACGAATACGTGAGTGAGAAATTAGTTAATGATAAAATTAAAGTCAGGGACAAGAAAGGCGGTGAAGTACCACCAGAAATTAAAGAGGGTGATACCATTTACATGAAAGACACTAGAATCCGTAAGGCTAAAGAAAAACCTAGGTACGAAAAAGCCACAGTTATAGGTAAACCGGACAAAAACATAATTCCCGTACAAGTTAGAAAAAGAAATACTCGTGTAGCACTCAAAAATGTCAAACGACCTCCACAGGTGGCGAGTGATATTACTGATGGTCCTGGTACATCAGGGATGCAGTCTCAACACCCAAAACCTCGAACGGAATCCGGGGATAGCTCCAGTCAGGATGGGCACAGCTCTGATGAGGACTAGCTCCTGGAGCATTATTAAGACTATAGATTTAGAGTCAATAAGTTCACTATTAGAAATAAATTTAGATCAGTATAACAAGTTAAAACATATAATTGATAGTAATATAGATACAAGAAGAGAACTAATGGGTTTAGAAGTACAAATAAATTCATTTACTGAACTATCCCGAGATAGACTTTTACAGATCTTACCAACTGCAAGAACTAAAAGAGGTATTCTCAACCCGTTAGGATCCATAGTTAAGGTAATAACAGGTAATTTAGATAATAATGATGCTATTAGATTTGATGCGATAATAGAAAAGATGAAACATAAGGAAATATCAGTAGAGAATAAGGTAACATTACTCCAAAAGGCACTTGATAAACTAACAAACGTTTCGAGCGACATTAATTTTAACGTTAAACACTTGGGTTATAAAACCAAACAACTAGAGACAGTCCAAAAAGACGAGACAAAACTTTTCAATTTAATTTCCTTAATGAATAGCATGTATCAGATTCTAAATAACTTTCGCACTATTTACAATATTATACAAGAGATAGAAACAGCTATTGCTTTTAGTAAATTGTCAACCTTGCATCAATCCATAATAAACTCAACTGAATTCATTAAAGTCCTTTATGAAGTAGAAAAACATGCAACCTTAGTTTATCCCGTGTCAAAGGAAAATCTAGTTAAGATAGAACGTAGTATAGACCTTAAGTCATTTATTAGTCATAGTCGCTTAACTTTTATACTAGATATCCCATTAATTGAGAAAAACACATATATTTACTACAAAATTATACCTGTTCCAATTTACAACCCCGAAACCAAAAAGACACTTACCATTATTCCCAAATACCCCTACCTTATGATGAATAGATTGAAATTCCGACCCGTGGCAAGATACTGCGAGGAAATCGAAGAGGACAAACACATCTGCACGGACAACGATGTAGTACAACATCCAGCAGCAACATGCATAGAACAACTGATGTTACTTAAAGATAACATATCGAAATGCAACCAGCAAACCATCAAAACAGAAGACACCGTTATACAGAAGATTACATCTGACCATTGGCTTCTTTACACCAGAAAAAGAACAGTGATAACCGAAACATGCGGAGACGAGGTTTCGAAACACAATTTGGAGGGAACCTACATATTGACCCCAGCTAAATACTGTGAGACGCAGATAGAAGACATCATCATGAAAGCAGTAACTAACACTACAATTACCAACTACATTTTACCCCCTGTTGTACTGCCGGAACTGCAAGCAGAGATCCAGAAGAACGAGAACGAGGTAGATCTGCGAGGCGTGGACTTCAGCGACGTAAAAGACATTCTCAACAGCGTAAAATATAACAGTGAAAGTGATTACAGTGAGAGTTATATCATTAGTAATAGAGTCAGTGTCTGGACCATCGTTTTATATACCATTTTACTTGTAATAGTAACTATATACTTAACGTATAAACTACATTCTGTATTTTTCAGACGAAATTCTCTGAAGCCGACTTTGCCACCTTCAGATAATTTCTCTCTTAAGGAGGGAGGAGTTAAGGGTGCCAGCACCCCTAATATATCTTTTGTCAGCGAAAGCTAATTAGAAGATTCAGCATTGCGTAACTGGAACATGCGTCAATGCTGAATTGCATTATTTAATTATAAATACTAGCTCTTAAGTCATTTTAAGTTAGAATAATCTTGATTGTAAGCTAAGTGGTTACTCTGTCAGTTTAAATAAATATATTTTTTTAAACTAAAGTCCTTGTCATTATCTTAATTCGCACTTGGCAAAAAAAGTTTTTTTTTTAACGTAAATTATTTGTATATCTTTCACGGGACAATGATGACTCGGACCTTTGGGAGGCATGCGCGGAGCCCAAGCCAACATGTAGATGCCCTTATGACACTTATGAAATGTGCGTTACACCGAGCGGATGCTGTCCTTGCCCGTGTCATAGAAGGCGCGCAGAGGCAACACCCGCCAGGGTGTGGACTATTGAGAGTTCATGGAATCTAAAATGAAAGCGATGGAGTAAATTGTGAGCTATGGAATATTAAACGTAATTTTATAATTGTAAAATATTAAACATATTTTACAATTTTGATTGAATTTTGGGGTGACACCCACAATTTCCGCCCCGGGTGCCACCCATGCTAGCTACGCCACTGGGTGCAACTCAGCTGAAACGTCGGAATTAAAGGTAAAAACAATGAAATTATATCGACATTGCCCACAGGAGAGAAAACTAGTGTGTTCGCGCGAACTGTACATTTTTCTCTCCTGTGGGCAATAGTTAACAGCTTGTGGGCATGTAGGTAATAATTTTATCATAGTTCTCTAAATAGAAGGAGTACCTTTTCACGTGGATAATGGTTGAATAAGAAAATTAACCTTTATAGCCCTTAACTTTTGTGTATGTCTACAGGAAAGACGCGAACACAGATTTGTGTTTGACCCAAATTTGCATTTGATTACTCTGCCTCACATGTGAATTACTAATAGCAAAGTTGCACTTTGCTATCCGTTTTTGAAGTGCAAATTAAGCATTTCCTAAGGTTATATTAGAATAGTTTAGAATAGAATAGAATAGTTTTTTATTCGTAAACACACAGACAACAGACATACATTGAAAAAACATAGTGAAAAATAAAGTGTCACGAAATGGTCCCATCTCAGCATGTTGCTGGCGACTTCCAGCGCTGATCTTCCGATTAGACCATCAAGTGAGAAATAATCACGGAAGGTAACAGACAAAAAAATAAGTAAAGAAACATAAAATAAACCAAAAAATAGATTACACACATTTTACACAGCTAATACAATACATTACATATTATGCTCAGCAATGGCGCGCTTCGTATGGGTATTTTGAAAAGTTAGCCAGCAGAAGACCATTAACCAAGGCTGGTGAAATTCTGCTAAGTAAGTAGGTAATTGTTTCAGCAGAGCAGAAAAATAACACCGCCAAATTATCTGCACTAGAAATTATTTTTCTTTTTTCACGCATTATCCCGGCATTTTGCCACGGCGCAACAACTAATCCCAAGAATTGACACAGGCACAATACCTATATACCGCGTTAGTACCTAGTGAAGCTATCGGATGAATGTACAGTAAACTGCAGAGTTTCTGTGCAGCTTACTGTACCTTAGTGTATTGTTTTACTTAATTCATAAATGAAATATTAAAACAACCTGTGTTTGTACAAACATTTAGTAGCACCACCTACGCGACGACTCCATTGTTCAAGTCACGCTCGCCGCGGAAACGAAACTTGAATCCGTCTGTTGGTCACAACACTGGTCAGTGACCATACAACATGATTTATAGAACGTGGCATTTAGCGAATACGCGTTAAGTTCAATGCACGGGACAGGTACTGGTACTACCATGAGTGCACCACGTTTATAATGTAAGCCTTTGTTACATAGTACCATAAATTTGATTGACCCATCGATCCAATTTCGACTTTTGTATGGCATTGCCGCAACCAGGCAGTGTCACCATTATCTGCTCTATTGGTTATGTTATATTATTAGTAGGTAACTATACCTACTTACGTTCAACACACATGATGAAACATCACCCAAACACAAGTAAACATAGACAGATAAAATTATAATAATAATTCATTTGCGAAGTCTTGTAAAAAAACCGGACAAGTGCGAGTCGGACTCGCCCCCGAGGGTTCCGTACTTTTTAGTATTTGTTATAGCGGCAACAGCGAAATACATCATCTGTGAAAATTTTAACTGCCTAGCTATCACGGTTCATGAGATACAGCCTGGTGACAGACGGACGGACGGACGGACGGACAGCGGAGTCTTAGTAATAGGGTCCCGTTTTTACCCTTTGGGTACGGAACCCTAAAAATACTTGCACAATAGAAGATCTATTTTTGATAAATCGACATGTATTTACCTAGATATAAAAATCAGTTAACAGCCGATAACGTCACTGTTAATTTCAAGTGAGGTCGATACAGTTTCGACTTTTGTATAGTTACCTATATATA
Source organism: Cydia splendana (assembly GCF_910591565.1). Taxonomy (NCBI): domain Eukaryota; kingdom Metazoa; phylum Arthropoda; class Insecta; order Lepidoptera; family Tortricidae; genus Cydia; species Cydia splendana. The sequence goes on from NC_085974.1 coordinate 11,066,045, forward strand.
TATGTAGTATTGCCGCAATCACTAAAATCGAATGCTGATGACCGTGTATCGGAGCGTAGCAAACTCTTGATACTGTCAATCAGCTAGCTTTAGTATTGTTGATTGCATAAGAGACTCTGAACTAAGGATGGTACTTCAACTGCTGACCAGCGCTTCGCCTCAGAGAGCCATAATAAAGTGACCTCGGAATACGTAGTAACTATGAAACACCAGGATCCACACTTATGCGCTCGGAGAACTATGTACACAGCCTTGTAATTTATGTTGTTATGGCACACGCATGTAGAGCCATAAACCACAAGTTCGATAACCCACAGTCCCACACTTAAAGTTTATGAACTAGAGCTTTCCAAGCTGGTGTGCAGCGGTATTACAGTAACATTTGCCATTTGCTACGGCTTCGCCTGCCGTCATGTAAATTACGGCGCGGCGTCAGTTGTTACCTGACAATAAAACTCTACCTAATTTAATACATATACAGTAACACTGTAAACTGCTGACACAAACGTGAAAATAATATTTCAGCGATCAAGTTATTATTACTATATATTTATAAATCTAAATTAAAATAAATTGTATCTGAATAGGACTCATTCTCATATTACATATTTTCTTTATTTTCAATATATATCCTACTATCTACCTACCTAATACTCGTACATAAGTACCAACATTCATTACAATTTTACTTTCTAGAATGACGTCGCCGGCCATCACGAAGTCGCCTGACAACCAGAAGGGAACCAAATCCCCGACAAACTCCGCGGGCGCCGCCGCCGCCGAGCGGCCGGCCTCGCGCGCCGAGTCGGCTTCCACCTCCGCCGCGCCACCACAGTCCGAGCCCTTCAGCTGGCTGCGAATCTTCAAACTGGCAGACCTTATGATGAAACAGGGCTGCTAGACAATACTACTGTAGTTTTTTTTTCCTTTCTAACGGGTTTACCGGGTGTAACTTATCATCGGGGAGAATAATTCAATTGATGCATCAATTCATTCCAGTGTATCAAAATAGTACCTACGGATTGGGTAACTGAAGTCAGGATATTAATAACTGTTCATCAATTAAATAGCAATAAATGTAGGAAGTAGGTATATCATTAGCACGAAGAGGTTCTCAGCTTCCATAAATATTAGAGCTTCTTTGTTAATGAATAATTAAATATCGTTACTTCCTTGGCTACGCAGACCGCACGCAATGATAGGTATAGGTACGATATACCTGCAATTAATGGATGTGTTTTAAGTACAAGGACTTTTTTGATTCATATGATGTGGCTAGTCCTTTTAGATGTAGGTTCATCGCGCAATTATGTAGCGTAGGCGGAAAATTAGTGTTTAATTATGTTAAACTTTATTGTCTTTCAATATTCTCGATATACCTATTAATGTTAGCTACTAAGTTAGCATTTATTTTTACCGCTAATTTTAACCTCGGGGGTATACTTGTAGCACATCAGAATTAATAATATAGAGTTGGTCTACTCATATCAAAATTATCTTAAACGGTTCACTACGTATTATTAAGTCGAATAGCTCGACATGTTTCCATCCATGTACGTGTACCACGCCGCGCCCTCGACCAGTGAAGGAGTCGTTGCTCCGTGAAGAGGATCCTCGCAAATTGGATCGAAACATGTCGAGATATTCGACTTAATAATACGTGAGTGACCCGTTTAAAATAATTTTAATATATTTGAGTCTCACGTCACGGGAGGGTTATAGTTAAAGTTGGTCTACTCTTTGGATTTAACTTTTGATTCTGCTCCTGTTATTAAAAATTGCTATTCATTTAATATGTATTATAGGATTTATACTTTATAGTGTAATAGAAAGAAAGGATTAGAGTCTGTGTACCTAAGCTTTCTTTGCACAGACTTAAGTGACGAGTGCGGAAGTGCCACTATGAACGTCATATTTGATGTTTATTGTGGCGTTTCCACACTCTGTCGCTGCCATATCAGTACAGAGTTAGCTTGGACTGACTGGAAGTTCTTTATTGACTATTGTGCTAAGTAATATTTATAAATTTATTTATATCATGTCAATAAATTATACCTACCACTGAAAAATGTTACGAAATCAATTGTTTACATTAGAATCGTATAAGGTCGTTCTAAATAAATTACTCGAAGTTGCTTGTTCTTTCTTCTACTCTGTCCCACCACGCATAATAAAGCCTGACCAGTAATATATGAATGTCGTAGTCAGATCGTATAATCCGCCGTATTACATTACGGCTAGCCGTTTTCAAAAACAGGGGCGTTTTGAAATGCGGCGGTTCGACGATTAGCCGGATTGTCATTGCGACACGTTCTTCAATAAGGCGGCCTACGTTTAGCCGCATCGTACTACTATTTTAGATTGTAGAGTGACCAGTTCTTTCGGTCGCCTACGTAACCGGAGTTTGACAAATGTTTGCAATTTAATTTATTTTTACCATGGTCCCACCGCTCTACATGTGTTTCTTTTCCAAAACATTTCCTTCACAACTTAAATAGACGGAGCCCCGCAAGCGGGGCTCCTATTTCTGGGCCGTTTGCCCATCGGGCATCTGAAGCTACCTAAGGAACCTAACCTACTTACCTACCTACGCTTTTTTCCCCAAAGTGTAATGTTTTCACGGACGTCTCACTAAATCAATAGGTAGGTAGGTTAGGTTCGTTAGGTAGCTTCAGATGCCCGAAGGGCAAACCGCTCAGAAATAGGAGCCCCGCGAAGCGGGGCTCCGTCTAGTTAAGTTGCGAAGGAAATGTTTTTTGTAAAGAAACAGTCCGACGAACTTCAGATTTGATGGACACCCCAGCGTTTGTCAGGCAGCGCCACGAGTGTTAAAAATGGGAACTAAAAACTGTCAAACCGGCGGCTAATGACTCGCTGTATTACATTACGGCTAGCCGTGTTGAAGAACGTATGGCGTCGAATACATTCCGGCGGATTCTCATTCAGCCGCATTCAATCCGGCTAATCGTTAAACCGCCGCATTTCAAATCGCCCCTGTTTTTGAAAACGCCCCTGTTTTTGAAAACGGCTAGCCGTAATGTAATACGGTGGATTATACGATCCGACTGCGACATGAATATTGTCAAGAGGGCGCTGTTATTCTCATGTATAAGGTGACAGTTCAGTTTAGTATGAAAAATTTACTCACAATGTAATTCCGCAATATGGCGCGTGATCATATATTACAGTGGGCGCAGCACGGTTCCATTTTTATCGTCTATCACTATGCGCGTCCCTTTCGCACTTACATACTTGTTAGAACGTGACAGGCATGGTGACAAGGGATAAAAACGCGACCGTGCTACGCCACCTGCGGGCTCAGCACGGTTCCATTTTTATCGACTATCACTATGAGCGTCCCTTTCGCACTTACATACTTGTTAGAACGTGACAGGCATGGTGACAAGGGATAAAAATGCGACCGTGCTAAGCCGCCTGCGGGCTCAGCACGGTTCCATTTTTATCGACTATCACTATGCGCGTCCCTTTCGCACTTACGCACTTGTTAGAACGTGACAGGCATGGTGACAAGGGATAAAAACGCGACCGTGCTAAGCCGCCTGGTCAGGCTTTAGTAAAATAGATAACAGCCGTAAGGCGCGAATTCTTCACGCAACAAATTGCGCCATTGGAAAACCCTTCAATTTGCAGAAGGGTTTTCCAATGGCAAAGTATATAGTGTCGTATCTAATTTTAAAAAACATCGGTCAAACTGAGCTCGATTAACTCGCGCACCGAGGGTTCCGTACAAACTTTCAATTTTCTCATGTAACTACAATTACGAGACTTAACCTTTTCGACACCGTGTCAAACACAAAAGCGGTTACGCGGACGCCACGTCACCGAAGTGTCACAACTGAAAATGAACTTTATGCATATGCACGTAGGTCTTATGTTGCTCTGTGGTCTGTGACCGATTAATCAGTCTTTGGCCTTGAACCTGCGGTGCGGATATATCGGTCATTGGCGTCCAAAAGGTTAACCAGAAGTATACTAAGCGTAATTGTGTACAGCGCCATCTATCGGCAAATTGGCTAACTAATTTGCGCGACTTTTATAAACTGTATGATGGTTTTCCACGGATATTTTTTTATCATGTGAACCGATTTCTACAATTTTTGTTTTATTTGAAACAAGGACGTCAACAAACTTTAATAATAAACATCAATTAGTATTCGTGCCCCGAGCTAACACAGGTATGAAGGTATGAGTATTACCAGTATACATATTTATGACCAGTACCTGTTTGTGTGTGTAAAAATGGCGAGGGATTTTGCTCAGTGCAGTGATCCTTCAGCAGTGGCGGATTTGCACTAAAGCCCAGTAGGCCCAGGCCTAGGGCGACAAGATATTAGGGGCGGCAAATTGTGGCAAAATTCGCTGATGCTGATGTTAACAAGAAATAACTCAAAATGTAGTCAATCTGATAGGTGCTGAGAAAGGAAAGGGGCGGCTACAGGGCCTGGGGCCTAGGGCGGGAAAGACTGCAAATCCGCCAATACACTGTCCTTGTGTTGTAAAAGTGTGACTTGCCTTATAAAACGCCCCCGAAATTAATGATGAGCGCTCAAGATAGCTCAAAGTTAGCGCAGATTGCGCGCAATCGTTTCCTGGTAGTAGTAGGTATTTAAATATCACTAGGTACAGGCATACAGGTAACTTTTTAAGATGACCGAATTGAAGGTTAGTGACATTCGGACACCTTAAAAAATTCCAACTTCGTTTATAAAATAAAAACACTTCGTTTATGTAATATTTTTGTAATAGTATTGGTAGGTAGGAGGTACATAACACGCAGGAGTCTGGGTTGTTTGGATAAAGGGAAGTAAGATACAATACTATTTTCAATATGTACAAAATATACAATTACTCCTAATTCCTAGCATTTTAAACCTATAATATAATTATGATCACAATATTTTTATATCCTTAGCTCTGCTATAATGTAAACCGATACGGGGCGGGAGCGGAGGCGTCTGGATGCGGCTGCTGCGATACAACAATCTTACTCTCTCACTTTCACTTTTGCTGCACGCTTGAGATCAAATGTTAATTTTACAAATATTTAAACTCTATATCTCACACAAGGGCGGCAGCCGCCGCCACAGGCCGCGCCCGGCGCCCGCGCGAGCGGCCGCCGCCAGCGCCGCCGTCGGCTGCGCCGGCCGCTCGGCCAACGAGGGAATAATCTACTAACGAAACCATATTATACTTCTCACATTACCATACATACACATACATTACTTAAGTCTGCATTAGCTTACTGAACGACACTGTTAAACCGAACTATGAAAACGGTCGATCAGTGGAGCGTAGTGAATTTAAGAAAGTATTAAATATTAATAATTGACATTTTTCAGTAGCATAAATTAAGGATGCAGTTATATATTGGGCAGACTGAAATCTAGGGTTGAGTGGATATATTATATAGGTAGGTACTCATCATCCGCTGCAGATATTATGTTATTAACATAACTACATCCTTGTTAAACAAGGAAAATGAGTAAATACCAATTTTACGATAATCAATAAATATTTCTTTCATAATTCTCATTTGTTACCTATCTCATAATTTTCAATATGAAGCCTAAATACTGTATCTAAGTTTTATGAAGACTTATTTACATTGATTTCCTTTATAAGGACTTCAAGTTGGAATAAATATAGAGTTTACATCATTGGGTGTCTGTATGCTAATAAAATTATATTTTTAAAATTAATGGACGAAGTGATGAGTTCGTTAGTGTTCCTCCTAGCTAATTCGAGAACTGTTTGCGACGGAAACATGACAAACAAATATGTCGTTCATACATTCTACGGTTTCATATCTTAAAAATAATATTCATATTATTACCTGTGCTATTACTTTCTATTTTTATTACACATACAAAATTACCATACATAAAATATTTTGTACTTTTGACGTACGACTGCTCAGTCGAACCATTATCTAACTATACAATGTATGCGAGATGCCGATGAGTTTGTTACCATGAACCAAGAGGGCAGGAGGCGTAATGCGTGCAATTCGATTCGCTAGTATACACAATGCAGACGAAACGTATGAGAAGTACAATATTGTTAGTTTTAGCAGTCAACACGTTACAAGGGAAACAGAAAAGAATCGGCTAAGAAGCATTACAGTAACCGCGGCGGTTGTGAACGTGATTGTTTGGAACTGCGGTGGTGTGATGGGAATGGCTCGCGACACATGTTACAGTGGCAGCAAGACGACGACCATAAGGCAGCGGGGCGCCGACAAAAGAGCAGTTAATAATAAAAATACATGATAGTCAACAACATTAATAAAGTCACGTACTAAAATCATCTAGTCTCAATAACAGTTCACATAGAAAAATACATATCTAAAAAGAAAAATAAACATCAAAAATGTAATTTAATTTAAATCATTTAATACTTCGATGTAAGAAATAATACATTCTTGATTTAATATATCATTTGTCACATCAAAACGAACTAAACATATGATTACAATCAGATTACCAAACCGTTCGGCGAATGCCACACTTACGCCTCCGATGTTTGAGAAAAACGATAATTCGAGACGAGCGGGGAATGGGTGCGCGAGTTAGGGCGGCCGGCGGCGGCGTGCGCTTCAGGCGACCACAACCAACGGAAATAATCCTCGTCACGCAGCCGCCTTAACATGCTACACACGGCGGCAAAAGGAGTGAAGACGCTCCGCCTTCTACTCCTGTCACCGCGGGTCACCCCGCTCGCAGTGGCCGGCGTGGCATTCGGGTAACGGTTGAGTAGTGACCGGTCTCTTGTCAGGCGCCCCTCGTGCCGCACACGTGGGGGTGTGGGGACACGGGTGAGGATGGGCACGGTGCGGGCGTGCCGTGGGACCGCACGACACGCACGCCGTGATGTTTCACTGCTCTTCATTTTCCATAAGACTACCTAAAGTCTACGTTAAAAAGTCAGAATCACAGTTTATTTTCCATGTGTATTTTTATCCCTTACTTTTTAATATACTTCTCGACTAATATTTTTACAAATAAACAGTATTCACTCGAATGATGAGTTTTCCTTTACCTACCGTTATCTAAGCGAATAAATCGAATTTTAGTACGAATAGATTCGGTATTTACAGAATTTAAGTTACTTTAGACCTAGTCGCTTAAAACAAAATAACAATATACACTAACAATAAAAAAATGCTCGATAGATTGCCACTCATCTAACAGAACCCAAAACTAAAATATATTTTTATCAACCGACTTGAGGGGCATTTATTTATCTTATTTTTTATATAAATTTAAACTCCGAATAACGTCGAACCCAGTCGACCATAACAAAAGTATTTTACAAATAAGCTAATTCTTAAATCTAGCACTTAAATAAGTGACGGCGGCTTACCTATTTATGTGAGAGTTCGTTTACACAGGGCGAAGCCATCGCAGCGGCCCCGCCGTAACAATAAATAAACTAACGTTACATCACTACAACGATAGTTCAGCTTCATAGAGGTATTAAGACTCAATTCCTACGAACATTTATCATTCCGTCCACTATTAAAAAGCTTCCACGTCGGTCTCTTAACGGTCTCTACCAGGTCAGTCGCTAACTAAGATAAAAAATAAAGTTAAGAAAGTTTCACAACCTGGCCGTATTTACAATGCGTTATTATTAATCATCTAATCGGCGCATTAGTCTCATTTCTGATTATAGGATTCCGGTTTAGTAAACGGCAATCATCATATTCGGGGTGGTACGTCAATCCGGGGATCGCCTGGGCCGCGGACTAGGAGGGAGAAGGCACCGGTCCGCGGCTCGGTCGCTGATCGGGGCTAGCCCGCGCGGGCCACTCACGGCGCGGTGGCGATGACGATGAGCAGGTGCGCGATGTCGGCCACGCGGTGCATGAGGTCGGGCGCGATGCGGTTCAGGTTCTCGTTGGCGAAGTCGCACGACGGGAAGATGTGCACCGTGTACATGGCCTGTCACAAACGATGCATTGTTTATATCCCCTCCGTAGAAAGACTTTTTGGTTTATCGTGCACGAACCGACTATATTGCCTCAGAAGACCCATGAAACATTTCTACAGGCGATTCGAAAATTATTTTACAGTAAATAATATATGGTGCTACTCTCCGTGCCTATGTCAAAAGTTTAAAGAGTAAACGTGTCGTAAGTAGTCATAAAATACATATTTAACCGTGTTTAATTAGATTTGACGTGTAATGTTTTACAGTTACTATTTTCCTCGCGTTGGTACGGTGAAAAAAAATATGAAATGTTTTAATTACTGGATTACAGCATCTAAAGTAATTTCAAAATTAGTAATTAGTCTTTATTTGCGTTCCTCTAAATTTGTCCATGAGTGTATGTTATCGAGTAGTGTTTGCGTCAAGTGCGGGCCGTACAATGTACTACGGGGCTGACCGGTGCCGGTGGGCGGTGGACCTGTACCTGATGGTGTCCGGGCGGCGCGACGTTGACGATGCCGGCGGCCTGCTTGCGCTGCAGGTAGGTGATGAAGCCGGCGCTCAGGTTGGTGGACTGCTGCAGCACGTCCATGTGGTCGCGCCCGCACGGTAGCGCCAGTAGAATGCAATGCTCGTTTTCCATCTGTAATACATACTTTCGTCACATAAGGAAAATCTATACAATAAAATTAGGTCATCGTTGTAAACATTTTAGGGACGTAATTAAATGGCTGGCCTAAACAGTATATTTTTCTGGTAATAAAACTTTTTTTTTGTAGACAGTAAAATCAAACTTATGTTAAATTGAGATACTTAGTAAGAATTGGGTTGTCTGCATAGTTTTGCCTGCCTGCATCTATAGTTAAAGAATCCGCAGCAAGCTCGTCACTCCAAACAAACGTAGTTACGCTCTCATTTTAAAAAGCTAGATTGATCTGAAACTTGGTTATTCAAAAAATAAAGCGAATTAAATATTTAAGTTTTCATAAAAAAAAACACTTGATCTATTTCGTTTGTTTTATAAGCAGTCATTGTACCTATGTGCAAAGCTTCATTACAATCCATCACGTAGTTTCAAAATGAGAACGAAACTCCGTTTGGGAATGTGAAATTCGGGCGACCTTGCTACGGATGCGGACTCTTTAAATGTTGAGTATTGAGGTTAGTGACGCACCTTCATCTTGCGATGCACCTGGTCGAGCTGCGCGGGCTCGAGGCGCATGCGCTGCGCGATGCGCAGCGGCGGCGTAGAGCCGTCCGTGTGGCGCGGCAGCGTGTCGCCCGCCACGTCCATGCAGCCGCCCACGAAGTGCATCTGCACCGCCGCAGAGTCGTTCTTCAGCGCCAGCAAGCCCTGCCACATCACCGGGTAGCGCTGTCGGGAACAAATAACATGTCACTCGGGAGTAAGGAATAGAAGGGATCGTTCCACTAAATTCGCAGTATCTGAGATGTTGTAACTCTCTATGGTCTATAAAATCCATAGACTAGAAATCCTCTAGACGGAGTTTAGAGCAATTATTTCATGAAACCGATGCTGCCAAAAATACTGGGGTGCAGGGGACGAGGTGAGCGAGTCCCACGCCGTGATTGGTCCGTTCAAAGATCCGTGACGTCACACAAGACACTTTGACTCGAAAATGGAGTAAAACTACCGTATATTTGCGACAGAGGGGGTAGCGCGACTATGCTCAGTCTGGAGGATGTCTTGTCTGTGATAAAATCGGACGCCCTAAGCGATGTCGCTACTGTCACTTCAGTGTTTCGCAGACTCTCCTTGAAAAATAATGAACGAAGACTAGACCACCAGTAGAGGAATCAAAAAGAAAAGTTCCATTAGAAAAATATTCATGTCGGTATTTTTTTGACTACTTTGTTTTAAAACATAATTCATTAATTAAAAATTTGTCAACTACCCATACAAAGTGCTTCATAGAATTGGAAGTAATAATAGATTTTGCATGATATAATTTTTAAGAAACTATTTGGTTAACGTCATTTTATCCTTAGTTACCTCTCCATCCTTATATATGTCCGGGCTGACGATACATGAATCAACCGAACAATTCACTTTTAAACGATCCAGTCCCGCTCCTCCGCGGACTCTACCATAGATTACGCTTCAGAGGTATGAAAAGATGCATCGTGTAGTGTAGTATAGTGTAGAGTGTAGGTAGTGGGGTGTAGTGTAATGTAGTGTAGTGTAGCATGGTGTAGACATACCCTGAGCAGCATCTGCAGCGAGTCGGCCTCGCGCGGCACCTGGCTGGCGATGGGCGGGCCGGGCGGCGGCGGCAGCGCGCCCGCCCGCCGCGCCGCGCCGCCCCCGCCCCCGCCCCCGCCGTGCGCCGGCGGCGGCGAGCGCCCGCAGCCCACGGCGTACACTGCAACCAAACACACCCACATTGTAACACACCACCACACTCTCCCGATCGCGAATTTACAAAGCCTATACTGATAAGGTCCAGATGCAAACTGAACTGGATTAGCTTTTGTTTGGACAAAACTTGACCAAACCCTAATCCATTACAGTACAGAAATTTACTGAAATCGTATAGACTTTGTTGGCTAAATTAATATGGATATTGTTGCTACAAATGCTAGTTTGTTGCGATCTAAACTTGAATAATATTTTAGTAATGACTCCGATTGTATTGTATTAATTAACCGTTCGTGCTAATTACTTAAAAATGCCTAATTTTTTTTTTCATTTAAGAACTATATCAGGTGAGATTTCTTATTAGGACATGTTTAATGTGAAATCGTAATACAATTATAAGTCGACTGTATTTTATAATACATTGGTACATAACGAAGTAGATGATTTATTTAAGGACCAAGATTTACTACGGTGTTCTGCCTTTTCTCCGAAGTTTTATTGTACGAATTTCACTTGCCAGACAACTTTTCGCAGATGATTTACTTTGGCAACCAACATTCGCCAAATTTTCATCATGACAACGTTTTACATTATAGAATTATTGTTAAGTAGATTATTACTACATAGTACAACGTTTGGAGTACATTTCTTTGGTCAAATCATTCAACTTGCTAGATATTTATTAATACGATATCGTCTAGTCATTTGACGGAGTTCAAGATAGGTGCGACGACGAGCGAAGCGAGGAAGAGCGTGTTAGGTGAACTGCGACCAAACAGCGACCCGACTTTTTTTTTACATAGAACGACTTTTCTGGCAACAGTTCATTTTCCTGGGGGTTGCAATTCTAACCTAACCTAAGCCACTTTTCTGGCAACAGTTCATTTTCTTGAGGGCCGCAGTTCTAACTTAACCTAACCCACATTTTTGGTAACAGTTCGTTTTCTTGGGGGTCGCAGTTCTAACCTAACCTAACCCACTTTTCCAGCAACATTTCGTTTTCTTGGAGGTTGCAGATCAAACTAACCTAAACTACTTTTTTGGCAATTTACATGAATACTAGGTGAAAAGTAATTTAGTAAAAAAATTATTGTTGAAATCAATATTCAGTGAACTTTAGTGTCATACAAATAATACTCGATGAATAATATTGAACAATGACGGCGAGACTCCGCTCGACTAGGTATTGTGAGAGCATTAATGTTTAAATATATCGCGACAAAATCTAAACCATTTGAGTAAATGAGTATTATTAAAATTTAGATATCACATTCAAACGTGCCTGAACTTACTAAACTCGACTAGGTTTTGGCGTGAATAATATTTGAAAATATGTATGCAAAAAGCTAATCCATTTCAGTGACTACTTTTTACCGAAACGGTATAGATATTGTCAAGTAATATGCATAAACAAAAGCTCACCTATTAAAATCTGCGTCGTGACTGAAATAGTATAGCTTTTGTAAATTCGCCTCCCGATCCTGACCGCCTGTTACACATTCATTACTGTTAAGTGCGAGTTCGTACTTTTTGCTACTTGTAGCAAATGTAGGAACTCACGCTAATCACTAATCGATGCATTAACGAACCCTAAGGGCCAGTTGCATCGATCACGCTAGACGAGCTGATGAACGGCACTCGGTAAACTTCGAAACTCCTGATCCGAAATTTACATCATTTCGTACACGGTTTACAATGCAACTAAGGGTAATTTGGCAAGACTCCGAAAAACGGTCGATTATGTTAATTAAATATGAAAAACTACTTTGCAAAAACTTTTAAGTGATTCCAACAATTTATACGTAACGTAATACCACTTGTTTAACGTTTGTACTCAATTTTCCGTGCGATCTTAACTTATCTCCAAATATATTATAATGCGGTACAAATGCTTGAAACGATTCAAGCTCCAAAGAAATGAAAATTGGTGAAGATACAACAATACAAAACTACATTTGTTGTAAAAGGCGGGCGGAACAGTGCACAATAGACGTAAAATACTCACTGATATGTCGGTCGGCGGGCGACGGCGAGTGCGCGGGGCGCGGCACGCGCGCGGACGGCGGCCGGCGCAGCTCCAGCGGCGGCGTCGGCGCCTCCGACACGTCCGCCTCCAGCACCCTGCACACACACACACAGGTTTTACAGCGCGCCCGACTGCAACCCCACACCCCAATCTTTACCTAATCCTTATTCTTTAAAATAATCGTCATTACTTAGTTTAATCCTAATTCCCTAAATTTATCATTTCATTTCAATCTTCTAGTTCTATTGTATGTACCATATCATTTGTAACGAGTTTCATGTTCCAAAATACGAGCCTATAAAAATACACGAGTAATTCGAGTAAGCGTTACCTTGGATACTGAGAGGGCGTGGGCCGGGTGTCTTGTGCCTGCGCAACTCTGAAGTGTTGTTGGTACATCTGGTAATGCTGCGGGGAGAAGTGCGGATACATTCCGTCGCTCTGCAAATAACGAACCGTAACTTTAGAACCACACGTTATGCAGTACAAGTAAAGATAAAGATAAAGAAGAGGTCCTAGCTAAATTGGTTGTTCAATACTTACGCTATAGAATTTACAATTAAGCAAGAACCCTAAATGGCATAACAATCCCGTGTGGTGACAGTACATCGACTAACCACAAATACAATTAATAGTAATACCTACCCTAGTGACAAATAACGTCACCAACATATTTAATGATGCAGAACGAGCCAGTAAGTATGCTTTAATAAATCAATATTTAATACATATTTATTTTCCCGATATCAATTATAATTTCAATCTAAGGATTCAAACGAAAACAAGAACAAACATTTGAATTGAGAGCTAAAACAAGTTTAGTCAACATCCAACTTCGTAAAAGGTCTACATTAAACTCTACTACAAATCTACGTACTCTGTAGACTATATCTTTGGCACCTACTTTGTGAGTTCTACTTAAATACATGTCTGTGTTTAGTATACAGGGTGTCCCATAAGTTACACGTCACAGTGACACTGGAGGTAGACCAGGCCAAGAGGAACCAAACCAACTTAACATGACACCAGTAAAAGTGGCACGGTTTTTGAGTTATTGCCAAATTAAGGTTTTTCATGAATGTTGACCGTTTTTAACATTGTTAGTGCCAGTGTGCACTCGGAAAGGTCTCAATTTTGAATCTGCATAACATGCTCAATATTTTGACGTTATTTGCTCATTACTTTTCTAGTAATTTTTTTTTTTTGACAGGTGGGCAAAGTCGAAATTAATGATTTGCTGTGAATTTAATTCAAGATTAAACCAGTACTTTTTTGCATTTTACATTGTTTATCGATAAAATACCTATTCTGTTATCTTAATTAACTATTCATGATGCAGTACACATAAAAAAAACTAACTTCGAGACCTTTCCGAGTGCACACTGGCACTAACAATGTTAAAAACGGTCAAAATTCATGAAAAACCTTAATTTGGCAATAACTCGAAAACCGTGCCACTTTTACTGGGGTCATGTGAAGCATGGTGTAATAAAACATGGTCTTCTATTCCCAGAGTGACACGGGCCTACGTCACAATAACATTGCCACTTTATTTCAACATAACATGTTACATGGGTAAATGTACCTATGGTTAATAAGTTTCAATATTTCTGTATAATTTTATAATTTTCATTTATATGTATTTTATCTTAAATTTTACAATAACACGTCATTTTTAATTATTCGTTAGCAATATCTTCCGATTCACGAAAGAAATTTCAGACGTTCGGGTAATTCTATTTACATTACTGGCAACACAGGATAGCGCTGTCACATTTGACAATTCGGATCTAGATAACTTCATGCCCTGACCGTCATCCTTGTCGAACGCGTGTTAATTGTTATTTCCTTCTCGCTCAGTGTCAGCAGTCGCAGTGTTTTCCAAACTTTTCACGTCGTAAGCTTGGTTATTAATGTGTAACTGTGAATTAGTTTTTCATACGTTTGTCTTGTATAGATAAATAAAGTTTAATTTAATACATTAGATTTGTTTTATTTTACTATGTTTCTACATGAATAACTTAAAATTAATGCCGTTAATAATAATTTTCACCGTTGGTTAAAATTCTCCCACATTTTAAAGTTTGAGAACCTGTAAACAGCATGATGACGTAGGCCCGTGTCAGTTAGGTCATACGCGAATCTCGGAATAGAGTACCAGGCGGAGTATATTATTATACCATGATGTGAAGTTGGTTTGGGTCCTCTTGGCTTGGTCTACCTCCAGTGTCACTGTGACGTGTCACTTATGGGACACCCTGTATATACAGTCAAACGAATATAATATTATGTTTGTCAACAAGTGTAGGTGTAAAAGCGCATAAATTAGTTACATTAGGGTATACCGGGGTAACTGGAGAAGTATGTTGGTGAGCAGGCGGAGGACTTCTAACTAAATCGACGGACTATCCCGAGCAGCATGAACAAAATTACAGTTATAAGCCACCTAATTTATTATAATAGCTCTAAAGTGATCATCATAATCATAAGACAACATTCATAAAACTTATCCAGAAATATAATAAGGAATGGCATGCAACCAGGAATTCGCCGCTACCGTCCATACGAAACCAGAGGGCGAACAACTTCAATTCGTTCGTTTGCCTCTATCCCTCGAATATGCAAGAGCGATAGAGAGGTCGATAACGAAATTTCGATTGTTTAGATTCATTTGACATTTAATTTGATATTGAATCAGGTTAGTAGTGTAGTTTGTTTCTGGATGAGAGTTACAAATATAATGAAAAACAATAATTATCATGTATCATATAATAACTAATAAGGCGGGTTATTCATATGGGTAGGGCGAACTCACCAAAGCTATTTGTCCCTGAGGACTGATGGTCGGCACGCAGGTGATGGTGCCTCGGGAAGCGGCTCCTTCAAAAAATTAACAAATTGTTACAAATTTCCATGAAATGGTCGAGGTAAGAAACTTTAAAGTTCTGAGCAGATGTCTGTTTACTATTATAGAAAGAAGGTAAGCGATCTTCACATGTCTTTTTATTGAAATAAGCTTTTTAAAAATCAGTAACTATTATTTTTGAAAGCAGAAGAATATAAATAATCGTATTAGATTCATAATTGTTACACATTTGCCGTGACTTATTTTTAAAACGTGTTTTTCAATTAAAAGACACATCAAGATTGTTTACCTTTTTTTCTAATGCTAAAAAAAACGAACTGTATGTAATCGCTGATTAATCATATGTTTGTGATTGACAGATAGTTTTATATGCTATATATTATTTAACTTGCAAAGTTGTAACTATGTAATGGTAGAGAATGCCTTAACCCTTTACCAAGCTAAGGGATATATATTTCCCACATACGGCACTTCAAACATGTGTTCAATTTTCGATGAGTAAGACGGACATTGGATTGTCATTTTTGAAATGTCAGCCTGTTAAAGGGTTAAGGCAGCGGTCGGCAACAGGCGGCCCGCGAACCTCTCGCTTGCGGCCTCCAATTCTCCGTGGCTATTTTGTATGTAATATTAATATTGACAAACGACAATGTCTGATAAAGTCACAAAGTTACCAAAGTGCGGCCCGCGTTAACTTCGTTAAGTACTATGTGGCCCTTGGCTGCTAAAAGGTTGCAGACCGCTGCCTTAAGGCATTAAGTCCGCCATTTGTACCTTCATGTATTGAGCAATAAAGATTAAAATAAATAAGTATTCTTCAAAATCTGCAAACTATTTCTTAATTACTTTTTAGGTTGTGCATAGTTATGTAAGTCTGATGACAATGCAATATAGGCGTAAAGATGATCGGAACTCTGTAAAAAAAATTTACGCAACCCCATAAAGTTTGAGCTCGTTCGAATTATCTTGACCTTAAGTTGATAATGTGATAGTGCCGTGGCGTGGTTACCCCCAGAGGGAGGGAGGGTATTTATTAGACGATAATGAATGTGCTACCACTACGGTTACCAGTTTACCACTTACCGGGGTGGTGTAAAGGCGGCGCGGCCTGCGGCGGCTTGGCGGACAGGTGCGGCGCCGGCTGCGGCAGGTGCGCGCCGCGCGGCAGGCTCGCCACGTTTCCGTAGCGGGCCCGCAGCCCCGCGCCCTCGCCCTCGCCGGCCCTGCAATTTAGCGCATATGTTACACAAATTGCATCACTATTAATCTTTCAAAATGAACATGTTACCCCATTACCGGGTGTCCGGTTATGTTACGTTACGTGGATTATATGAGTAAATATGAAATGGTCACCTCATGAGTACAGGTGTGGCTCGGTCGGCCGGGCGGTGCGAGCCGGGCAGGCGGTGCGGCAGCGCGGGCGACTGCACGCGGTCGTCCGTGGCCTCGGTGGCGCCCACGGGCATCATCTGCGCGGCCGGCACGCCGGGCACGCCGGGCGCGCCGTCCGGCCGGCGGCCGAACGCGTCGCCCTCGCCCGTGGCGGCCGCCATCTCCGCTTCCTGGCGGACATCGCGCAGCGGCAGGACGTGCTTGTCCGTCACCGCGGGCGCCCTGTCCGCTTGGATCTCTATGCTCGATGCCGCGGTAGCAGTGGCGGCGGATTCGATGGCCAGCTTTTCCGATATCATCTTCTTCGGTGGCTTCATGATGGGGGTGGGCGCGGGATGAGAGTTCGGCTTGACCGCGGGCGAGTTGATGACGAGCGAGCCACTAGCCGCTGGAGTGTTGATGATGGGTGGGTTGCTTAGAGCTTTGCTAACTGTCGATGAGCCCTGGACAATGGAAGCGTTGTTGACCACCGGCAGGTGGTTCGGAACTGACGCGCTGGCGACGACAGGCTGACATGCGGCGGGCGCAATCGAGGTGGCCGGTGGGTTGTGAACCGGCAAGATAGCAGGTTTAGAGACCTCAGTCTCCGCTTCAGGCTTTGTCGTAGCCGAAGTTTCGGCTAGTTTCGGTATTTTGGGATCTTTCACGTTGTCCTCTTTCTTGGTCACCTTTTCATCACTGCTATCCATTGACGCATCAGAGAAAGAAAGACTTCTATCTCGAGATCGTTTCGTGCCTCGAGGAGATTTTCTGGTGTCAGCTGTGGTTGTTTTATCCTGCTGATTCGTCTTAGCACCAGTTTGCCTTGTCGCTCTCTTTTTATTAGGCTCTTTGGCAGCTTTTGTCGGTGTAGTTCCACCCTTTATGACGTCGTCTATCACGTCGTCGACTGTACTACGTTGAACGTCTTTCTCCTGTAACCGTCTAGATTTCCGTGTATTCGGAGACGGTGAAACAAAGTCTTCCTGTTTTTCATCTTTATTCGGGATCTTTTCGGTATTTTTCAACGCTTCTTTTTGTCCAATACTAAGAGTTGACGTAGCTATTGCATTTGAATGACCCAATGGACTTTTGATTGTTAATATTAGTCTTGGACGTGCTTCGGCTTTATTTGGTGATGTTGCAGATTCATCTCCAGAGTCTTCATGAAAGTCATATACATCTCCGGGCATATTATTACATATAGTGTTGAGTGCATTTTTGATTTTCTTGTCGACCTTCGTTCTACCTCTACCTCCTCGCTTGGCTGCCGCTCCTCCCCGAGTCGGCTTGGAGATCTGCCGAGTCTGCACTCTGTCCAAGTTCTTTTCGTATCGTTTGCCCCTGATATTACGGCCGCCTCTTTTACTGGGAGTAGTTTTTTCTGTATTTATTAAGCCATCTGTCATATCTGTAACTATTTCAGTGTCCATGGGTTTAACGGTTTCTATAATGGGCAGGGGCATAGACTCAATTGAAGAATTGGAAGTATTTGGACCAGTTTTTGATTGCATGTCTGTCTCAGATTTAACTTCATCTTTCTTTTCTTCAAATGGTTCGTTGCACAAAGAATCAACTTTCTTGATAACCGATTCAATATTCACGTCTTTGGCACTCCATGAATCATTCTCGTCAATACTTTTTATCTGGTTATCGATAGGTTCTTGCAAAAGGAGTGATGAAAGTTTATTTCCTTCTGGGGTTTTATTAGTATTAGGAAATGTAGACAAATTATCCGATGCTCTAAAGATGTCATTTATTGGATTGACTTTTTTGGTCATCTCACTTATGTCTTCACATGGTTCTTTCTTTATTTCATTTAAACTCTTATCGATGGGCGACTCCAGGATACCAATATTTGTCTGTTCTTTGTCAGTAATATCATTGAAGAGCTTTGTCTCTTTTTGGGAGCTCACAGACCCCTCAGAGGCAGTTGATTCAGGAGTAAGGACGTCAGGTCTTTGCATGTCCTTGATACAATCAATACTGTCACGTCTCTCACGAGTTTGAGTGAATAAAGTAACAGTTTTCCCTACATTAATTTCTAACTTCTTTTCTGGGTCATTAGTTACTTTAATCTCATTAGTGGTGTCTTTTAATAACTCCTCAAAATCAGTTTCGCATTTAGCATTGAGTTCTATAGGCGTGCTTGGTGGTTTAGCTGATATTATATCTTTTTGTTTCTCCTGCACATCGCTTGTGGTCATTACAGGTTTGCAATTTATTTCTTTATCGTTAAATTTTTCTACTTTGTCACGAGTCAAATGATTTTGCATTATCATTGAGGAATGAACATCGCTATTCATATCGCTTTTTATGTTTATTCGGGGAATACTAGGAGCATTACTTGTTTTTAGTAACAATGGCGTCATCACGACATTAGTAAGAGTGCTCGTCGTAATACCGGTATTGGCAGATTCTAATTTTGTAAGCACAGTCGGTGGTCGAATAGTGGCCATTGATAATACTGAAGCAGGTGGTTTGTTAGCGTCTATTTGAATAACATTTGTAATGGGTGCTGACGTTAACACTCTGGGCGTGTTGATCGTGTGAATTACGTTTGAGCCGAGCCCTCTACTTACAGTAGTTTCTTGAATTGTACACATCACTGACTTCGACGGATTCTGAATTATAGTCGCTGATGTATGATTTATTCCACTGACGTGTAAAACCGGAGTCGTTCCAAATGACACATGATTATGTTGGTCGATTTTCTGCGTTGAATTTTCTCGCTTTTCAGACATATGATTCACATTGGTGATAATTCCTTTGTTGTTGGAAATATTTAAAGGTGAATTCATAGTTGCACCATGCATATTTTGCATCGATATTAGACGATTTTGGGCCATTACTGTAGGATTAGTGCTCGGTGGTAAATTTGTAGGCGACAAAATAATTTTCGTATTGCTATGATCGAGTCCAGTTCTTTGATCGCCTTTTCCATCTTCTGCAATAATTTTATGTTGATGAAGCAACGTAGATGTGTTAACTCCAATTGCTTTATTATGGCCAACAATGTTGTTTACATTTATTTGTTTGGAAATTGGTGCTAATACTGGCGTGACAGGTAATCGGTTGAAATGTATTGGGGCTCCTTGAGTTTGTACTAACACAGAGTTAGGTCGATTAGGCGAGACCATTGTTCGAGCGCCATGTTGTATGTGCACTCCCTGAATGGGACTTAAAGGTGGTTGTTGCATTCGTACTACAGTGACTTGACCAGGAGATCTTTGCTGTATTGTATTAGGAGATGCCATCCCAACATTTAAGTTTTGGGGAGAAGTACTCAATATTGTCATATTAGCGAGTCGTGGCGATGTCATGCCATCGCGGCCTTGTGGACTCGCCTTCGGACTTTGCAGACGAGGATCATTTGATAGTCGAGGTGATATGACTATCCCTTGCGGCTTTTGATATAATATGTGAGGTTCTGGTATTTTTATTGTAGGTGGTTGCATATTTGTCTGAGGACGAATCACATGATTAATTACTTGATATGGAGCATTCATCCTGTTAGTAGAAATGATTGGTCTTGTGTTGTTGATTTGTAAATTCTGGCTATGTGGAGCTTTTATTTGCACTATGTTAGCTGTTATATGGCGAGGTTTGTTTTCATTTACATCTCTTCCCACGATTTTATTTGGCTGTATATTTAAAATATGTGGTTCAATCAGCTTATTATTTGTTAGTGTCCAAGATGTTATCACAGGAGTAGCCGTAGACGTCATTTGATGGGTAGGTTCTCTTTTTACTTGTGGGAATTTATTATCGGCTTCGCTTGCTTTGGCCTTAGTTTCGTTTGGTTCCGAAGCAGGCATAGTCTGTATTGGTTTAGAAATAATTACATTAGAAGTCGCAGAAGTTACACCAGTAGACACTGTTGCCTGAGCGGTTTTGGCATTTAGGGATTGATTAGTCGCAATTATATTCACTGGTAACCTCTCGATAGCGTCTTGTGCAGTTTCCTCGGTCTCCTCCGTGTCAGTGTCGATTAAAAGGTCGTTAAGATCATTGTCAGAAACAGGTGTATCAGGTTTCTCCATTTCGCTGGCATTTAAGTTTTGGACAGCTTGTCTCATTTCTTCTGCATCTTCTTCGGGTATATTTTCACTTTCCATATTAGAACTTTCAATTTCAATTTGATGTGTAGAGTTATTTTCGTTTTCTTCATAAGTAAACGAATTTTCTTTTTCTCCAAAGCTCTCCCCTAATAGTGCTGCAACAGCATCAGCAGTTTCTTCTTGAGAAATAATAGCCCTGGGTTTCTCTGTAACTTTCTCTTCAACAGGACAAGCAAGCACATCCGTCTTGTCGTTGTTCTTATCAGGTTCTTTTTCTAAATTGGATATACTTCGCACAGCATCTTCACTGACGTCACTTTCTATGGGTGTAAAGGAAGGACTTACGTTATCGGATTTATTTGTATGTTTAACGGGTTCTGGGTCTTCAGGTAAGGGTATTTCGCCAATATCTTGAACTATTGGCTCAATAGACGCTGGCATTGGAATTTTATCAATTTCTATGGTGGGGAAATCATTAGACATCAGTTTCATTTCATCGCAAGTAGAACTACTGCTCTTCGTATTAGCATTATCATCTGGTTGAATTACAATTACTGGGCTGTCTGACAACCTCGGCAAACTATGTGTTTCAGACAGAACACAGTCATCAGATTTGTTGGTAGCTGATGTTGATTCTGGGTCACTTGGCATAGGAATCTCAGATAACGTTTTCGGTGATAATGTTATCGTTGAATTAACGCACATAATTTGATCTGACTTGTCAATTTTGTTATGATTGTGAAACAGATGATGTTCTTTTCTAATTTGACGTTCTTCTTTGCTTCTCTTCTTTTTCTTTTTCTTTTCTCTACAATCTCGTTTCATATTATCAGTACCTTCACTAATGCCCGTTTCGATTACTAAGTCTTCATCCATGTAGTTTACGTCATTTCGTTCATTCTTAGATACGCTTTCCAAGGGCGACGCTGCTCGGATGCAAGTATCTTCATCATTTACTGCATCTGCAAATAGCCTCGCTTCAATAGCTTTACTGACAGCATCCACATCCAAACTGTTCTCATCTTCTTTCGAAAAATATCGTTTTTCCTTTCGTTTTTTGTCTCGCTTGCGTTTTAATTCATCCTTTTCTCTTTGTCTTGTCTCATCAGATGTTAGCTTGTTCATATTGTCGTTGGACACGGACATGGTGCTGTCATAGTCATGTAGTAAAGAGTTCTGTTTATGTATATTTCCTTTCGACTCTTTATCCGATTCATCAGACAATGGACCAAAAATATCTTCCATTTTGCCTTCTTTCTTAGTATTATTTGATGCGCTATCCGATATTATTTCAGAGAAGTTGTTGAGCAAAGTTTTATTCCTTCTAGGTTTATTTTTGTCGTCGCGACTTTCATCACCTTCCATGCTGTCGCGAATTTTATCCTTCCTTTTCTCCTTTTTATTGCTGTGACGTCGAACTTTATCCGAATGTCTGTGTTTAGAACTACCGTCATTATTTTCACCTTTTGTTTCATCGTCGGAAAAAGAGAATTTGTGTTTCTTTTGACGTTTTTTATGTTTTTTACGGACTTCTCCAGAATGCCTGTGCAATGCCATCGACTCGCTTTCCGAAGAGAGATCATTACAATTTGGAGCAAAAAACGGTTTATACTCGTTTTCAGTCCCTAAACTAGATTTCAATTTGCTGTCGTCACTATCACTCTTGCCAAATAGTTGAACTAATGAGGTTTTCTTTATTTTATCATAGCTCGATTCGACTACAGTTATACTATCGTCTTTCCTACTATTAAGTAACTCTGAGTCAGATAGACGCTCTTTTTTAACTTCGTTGTGGAAATTTGGACTTTTACTAACACTTCTCCTTTTAGACATTTCGTCATCTGATGTGTCTGACATAATACGTGATCTCGAGTTTTTACGGGACAGTTTGTTTTGTGTGTCTTCTTCAGTACTAGGCATATTTAAAAATTCACTAACTTGTTTACGATCATAATCAAAAGATCGCGATTTCTCGCGCTTCTTACTTTGAAAAGCGACCTGTTCTTCTTCAGAGGAACTGTCCATAGAAAGTTTTTGCTGTCTTCTCCTTCCACCATCATGTTCAGAGTCACTGTCTTCATCCCAACTTGATCTCTTCTTTTCCTCTCGTTTAGCGCGACTTTGCTTTAATTGGCTAAACTTGGCTTTGATCTTTTCTTGTCGCTTTTCTTCTTCTTGTTTTTGCATATTTTTGCACGAGCGGGCTTTGACTTTGTCGTACATCGATATGTAGGTCGGTCCTTCGTCAACAATGTCAAAAATTGAATGTTTCTTGGGTTCATCAGAATCCGAAGTATCTGTGCTCTGTGTTAGTTTACGATTTTTCCGCTTTTGATTATCAGTTTTGTCGTCTCTGCTTTTACGATCAGTAGACATTCGTTTTTCACGAGCAGCTTCTTTTTTCTTTTCGTCATGCTTTTGCTTTTTGTCATCTTTGTTTTTATCCCCAAGTTGTAATCCATCTTGTTGTTTCATCATTTCGAGTTCCTGAATTTGTTGTAATTGTTGTATGCGTTTCTTTTCTTTCATTTCTTTTCGAAGAGCTTTTTGTCTCTCATCTTCTTCACTTGATCTAAGTTCTAATGTAGCAAGAAAATCCAGGTCATTGTGTAAACCTTCAGGTTGAGTATCGGAGTTGTTATTGAGTTTTTCTTCACTATCTCCTTTCGGACTCTTTCGTTGTGGTTTTGGTTTATCTTGTTGTTTTTGATCTTTTATGTCACTGTTTTCTTTCCATTCTTCATCAGGCGGTTTTACTTGAGTTTTCTTGTCATCCTTTGTTTTACTTTCAATAATTTTGGCGAAATAGCCTTTGTTAAATTTAGTCGTTTTATGTCGATCCGCACTTCGTGACGAATCCTTAGAATCCCTTCGTTCGGGACCTTTATTCTCGTTTTTACTTTTTTTATTATCTTCGTTAAGAAAATCAAATGTATCTTGTGATGACATACGACGTTTATGTCCAAGTTGAGAGGGTAAACTAGAACAGGAATTCAGACGTTCTTTTCGTTTTGCATCAAAACCAGGTGAATCGAGAGAATAATGTCGCTGTTTTTCAGTTATTTCTGGCTTGCTCTTAAACGTGGATTCCAAGGAATTTTCAGTTTTTACAGATTGCTCTAAGATGGTAATTTTTTCTTCCTTTATATCAGTAGCTTTTAGTTTAACAGTTGGATTGAGTTTTAAAGGATCAATAAACTTTAGTGTCATCTCTTTGTCAGACTTATGTTTTGATGTCAAATCATTATGAAGTTTTGATTTGGTTTTTGTTTCATCTTTACTATCATTGCAATCAGACTCTTTTAGTTTCGTTGACTCTTGTGAAGCTCTTGACGTTGACGAGTCAGTTGAATCCTTGCGACATAAATCTCGGGAAGACTCATCCCTGGACGACTTCCGCATTTTAGTGTCAGTTTCTTTTTTAATGTCTCGTTTTAAATCACCGTCTTTCTTGGGTCTATCGTATTTACTCTTGTCGTCTTTTTTTGATTTAGCAAAAACATCTATCTCGACGCACTCTTTTTTCCTGTCCTTTTCATGTTTATCTTTTTTATGATGGTCATGCCGAGAGGATTTTTCTTCATGATGTTTATTTTTTTCCGATTCTTTATCATTTTTCTCTCTGGGCGGTTTTTCTCCGTCTTTCTCTGCTTTCACTTTATCAGCGTGTTGTTTATCGATGCAACTGTCATCTTTTGGTTTTTTATCCTTATCATGTTTCTCCAATCCTCTCTCATTTCTATTATTCTTTATTTTATCTCTGCCGTGTTCGTATTTTTCTTTTTCTGGCCGATCTTTATGACGTGTTTTGTCACGTTCAGTTTTCACGCGATCTTCAATAGATTTTTCAATATCTGCGACTTTATTTACTTCAGAAAAAAACGAATTAACGCCGTATTTTTCCTTTTCTAAGCATTTGTCAAATTCAATATTTTCTTTTTCAAATTTTTTGTTATTCTGCATAGCTTCAAAGATGATGTTTTGATTATATCTTTCTTTTCCATTCTTTTCAGTTGCTTTGATCAGTTCTTGACTTAGATCTGAGAAGTCCTTTGCGGGTTTAATAGAATGATTTAAATTGTTTAAATGGTTACTTTGTGGAACTTCAACTTCTATAACTTCTTTTTTAATATGATTCGATATTGGAGTTTCCTTTTTAACTTCAATCTCTGTCTTAAGTGGGAAAAGTATATCAGCAACTTTACTTTCGTTTTCTAAACTTGTTCGAATTTCTTTTTCTATCGTTGATTCCGTCTTTATTTTAAATTCCAATTTCTCTGTGATTATATCAGCTAGCTTTGGTTTCTTGTCAGATAGATCATCTAATGAAACACTATTTTTATCTGATGTGTGCGATGAATTAGGAACCTCGCCAAGATTGGAACTATCAGATCGCTTGACCTTGATATCATCAACATGATCGAGTTTCCTGTTGATCAACGGTTTGTCCCCGCTCGTTTCCGAGTTTTCAGTTATTTGTGTATCAGATATTACACTCATTTCAGTTTTACTTTCATAGTCGTGTACCATTTTTTCTAAGCCTTCTTTGACATCCTGATCTAGATCAACGGATAGTTTTCTTTCTATTTCCCTCGTAGAGAAGAGGAAATCTCGTTTTCTTCTGTCTACATCTTTCCAGGATTCTCCGTCGAGATCGGTTCGGTCCGGATCCGCCTTCGGCGAAGGTTTCCTGTCGTTTGCATCAGATTGTAGCTTATCCGTGGAGGGGGTCCTGAGTCGGATCCTCGACTCGAGCTTGTAATCACTCTCGTTGAACTTTCCTAATCTTTCCGGCTGATATGTCCTCTCGGGCCTGTTCAGCCGGGGGTCCGCGGGGCGGTCGGACGCGTCCGAGTCGGGCTCGGGCGCCGCCGCCGGGCCGGGGGTGGGCGGAGTGGTGGGCGGCGGCGGCGGGTGCACCGGGAACGGATAGCGCAGCGCGCGCGGCACCACCGGCGGCGCTCGCGCTCGCGGGCTGGAGGTCGGGCTGGGCACGCGCACCGCGCCCTCGAGCCTCTCGGAGTCCTCGTCGAACACGGAGCGCTTGGCGAGCAGCGAGCGCACCACGTCCGACGGCTTCACCTCGTTGATGTCGACGTCGAGCAGGCGGTGTCGCAGCCGCGAGCGGTCGGGCGCGTCGGCCCCCGCGCGACAGCCGCTCCACTTCTCGTACTTCTCGTCGAGGCTGCGGATGCGCTCCTCGAGCGAGGGCTCGGTCGGCGCCTCGCCGCCGCTGGAGGAGGAGGCGGAGGGCGGGCGCGGCGGCGAGGCGGGCTGCGGCGCGGGCTGGGGCGAGGGCCGGGGCTGCGGCGCGGCGGAGCGCAGCAGCTGCGCGGCGAACTTGGGCAGCGGCAGCGACATGGGCAGCGGCGGGCGCTCGCGCGGCGGCCGGCGCGGCTCGGCCGGCGCGGCGTCGGGCTCGTCGCGCAGCGGGGTGCCGGCGCGGGAGCCCAGCGACGACGAGCCGTCGCGCCGCCGCCGGTGCCGCCGCCGCGCGCCGTGCCGCTCCGTGCCCGCCGGAGGGACCCCGACCCCGCTGCGAGACCCCGATCGCGACCGCCGTGTCGTTCCGCTCGCGCTTCGATGCCGTTCCTAGAATTGAGAGGCGATTAATATGGTTGTCGAGGGTATAAAATGATCACTTTAGACAAATAAACCGTACAAAAAAAGAACGCCTCGGGGGACGATTGAAATGTTGAACGATTTACCTTAGAATGTTTTCGATCCTCTGGGCTCGAGTCCCGACGGTGTTTCCGCGCTCGATGCGGCGAGACGACTACCGATTGTAGTCTGTCTTCGTAAGGTGCATCTTCCGTCTGAGGACTGGAACCGACTTCATCATATACCCTGCAACGACACAAGACATATGTCAATCGATGTAATATGAAGTTCGATTAGTCATTGTGGTAGAAGAAAAATGGCATTCTTCCGGTGAATGCAGATTCGCGTCAACAACACAGGCTGATATTCCACCTGTCCAATATCTTGGTCCAATGTGCATTGCGTCTCACTCTCTCACTAAGCAAATTCACATTGGACATTGACAAGAAATGGGATAAGTGGAATACCACCCTAAGCAGCAAAAGCAGCGGGCAGTCACTGCGTATAACCAAATTTATACTGTTCGGAATCGGGTCGATACTACGCTTTAATTGGCGTCGTCTAGATAAGAAAGGGACAATGAGATATGAACTGATATAGTAGTCAATATGAATAGCTAACCTGTATCGTCGATCCGTCGCGTACTCCGACGAATCATAGTGCTCCAGCGTGGAATAGCGCGGCGTCCGCGACGAGCCGCGCCCGTAGCTCGACGCCCGCGATCGCGAGCCACAGCTCTCGTATCTGTGGTAAACGTGGGTCATTAACATGCATACTGGAAATAAAATAGTCACGAGCCTTTAACCTTCTATACAGAATAGATTATGGAATGGATTGACGGCTAGTCATAGTTTAAATTTATTATAAAGGTTATACACAGCCTACATTTCTCAAGATACCAACAATTTTCGCCCAAAACAATAAACCAAGTTATTCAGAAGATAAAATTGGAGTTTGATAAAATGGTAGATGACAACTGTGATTTTTTTGTTTGAACATTGAATTTATTCCAAATTTTACTCCGCAAACCTACATTATATGCCAAGTTTACACGTTTAAGTACGTTTTTCGTGGTGGTATAAGTTCAATGGTGCGAGGTACTAATAGAAACCAACCGTAGCGGATCGTGACGTGTCGACGTGTATCGCGTGGCTACATCGCCACTCAGTCTCTCGGTGCCAGACAGCGCCGCTGAACCGCCATGTTTCTCTAACTGCTCGTAAAACGCATCCTGATAAAGAAAATACAAAATTAGCCTTAACAAGTAGATTGTAATGACTGAATAACAGATTCAGATAAAAATGTGCCTCAAAAATATATGTTCATACGCCGGCCAGATAAGAAACGGATATAATGTGTAGATGTAGACTAAGAAAAAATCGTGCCACCTACTTTAACGATTAAAATAGATGGCGCCATTGTGAATTGCAGTCCAACGTCAACTTTTAACCACCAAGAGTTACCGCATAATGTATGTACGAAGCGCTATCTTCGATCTATTCTGTACGTAAGTCTGACCTGGCACTCTCGGGACGCGTAGTCGACGCAAAGACGCGGGTGGTCAGGCTCGGCAGCGGAGGCCTGCGCGGCGACGCGGCGCAGCTCGCGCACGGCGGCGCCGGCGGCCGCGGCCTGCTCGAAGTGCACCAGCGCCGCGCCCGCCGCGCGGTCCACGCACACCGACGTCGCCGCGCCGCACCGCGACACCGCGCCTAGCACCTGGGGGAGCAACCGAGCGTCACAACACCGCTCTAATCTAACATTCTAACGTCGCAAGAGTGCGTGTGCGTAACGGCGGTGGCTCTCCGAGAACCTTTGCTTTGGATTCGGTTAACGTTTGGGCTTTGGATGACGTTATAGAATCGAGAGAAGTTTTTACCGAACATTTTAATATAAATTGGCTGTGTGCATTTTTGTTTGTGGATACATCGTATACCTTTAAACGAGTAATTCTTGTATATTTATTTATATCTATATATATTTATATATTTCGGGGATCTCGGAAACGGCTCTAACGATTTCGATAAAATTTGCTATATGGGTGTTTTCGGGGGCGAAAAATCGATCTAACTAGGTCTTATCTCTGGCAAAACGCGCATTTATGAGTTTTTATATGTTTTCCGAGCTCTCCCAGATATTCTTTTTAGATGGTAATAAACAATACAGGTATAACTTCCCGTCCGCTAAAACAGTACAATAATGGTTTGAATTTTTTCAATTTGAATTTGACCATAAAGAAGAACATCCCGTACTATTTTTGCTACAATAAGGTGAACATTTCCGAGCATATTGCAGAAAAAAAAAATTTTCAATCAGAGCGTACCTAAGTAACCAATGATTGGTTTTCGTTTAACTAACCAACTATTTAAGTCTAGGTAAACCAGATCCGGCATAATAGGTTTTAACCTTGAAATCACCTCACAATCGAGGGACAAATAGTCCGGCCTTGTAATCAAAATTCAATAAACCCCGTTGCCGTATAATGTAACAAAGCTCAGGTGTATGGGACCACTCAAACGGAACATGAATTATTGATTACCGCCTCTAGAATGGAATCTATTTAAATGAACATCACGCGATTGTTACGTCGTAAAAGGAGTAAAGGAAAATGGCAACAGTTAAGAGGATAGCGGATGACCGCTTTTTCATGCAAACGTAGTGCCCATTTGGCGCTCCTGACGCAATAATAAAAACATCGAAAAAAAGTCTAACGAAGCTATGGTTAACACTCATCAATTTGTGTAAAAACATTTCCCCTTAACCTAAATAACTAGAGAGAAAAACTCTTACAATTTAATATGTTTTTTTTTCTAATAGTATAGTCTATTATAGTATAGTACAGTTAATAGAATTAAAACGGGGTGTTAATATGTTTGTATTTTTATTATACAGTATTGTATAAAAATGAAAAAGGTGATCATCTTTTATTTGTATGATAATTATTATAATAACTAAATAAATTAAATATATAAATTATATATTATATTTAATATTATTATAATATTTATTTATTAAGTACTTATACAGTTAAACTAATTTATTTATATAACAAATGTAAAAAGTAATATTATAGAAATTTACAGACTAGGTAAGGGTCGATAGGTGCCCGGGTAAATGTGCCTAGCACGCTGTTGGCGTTGCCTCTTTGAACAACCAGCGAAATATGCTGGACTAAATATGCGCCGGACCTGACTCTTTTCTCTTTAAGAGGCCTACACAATGCTAATGAGTAGGTAGTATGTGTAATTGTGTAACGCACCTGTTTCTCCGTGTGCTCGGTGAGCCCGTCGACCCACACGCACGTGGTGGCGACGGGCTTGCCGAAGCCCAGCTTGACCCGCGAGCCGCCCACGTACTCGCCGTCCATGGCACGGATGGCCTCCACCACGCTCGATATTGACGCGTACTGACAGAACGCGTAGCCCGCGCCTCCGCCGCTCCCTTTCTTGATATCGATTTCTATTATTCGTCCGAAGTGTTTGAATTTGTCTCTCAATTGTTGTTGCGTTACATCTTTTTCTAAATTACCAATAAATAACGTCCTAGTCGCCTGAAACAAGTAATAGAACTTTTTAACAAACATGCTAATATTTGTATTGTATTAAATCAACAAGAATTAAATTAAAATTACTTATCGTGATTGAATCAAGCCAAATCAACCTGTTCAATTCAATTCTTTAGTCAATAGGAGGAGCGAAATGTATCCAACATTATAAAGTTATTCGTCCAGGCCATTCGTCTGCTCGTTTGCCTCCTATATCATAAAAATAAAGATGAGAGGGTACTTTCACGCGAGCGCGACGCATTTGGATACTTACAATTTCATTAAGATACCACAGGTCCTACTAATTAAAAGGTGTATTGAACCCAGTTTATACTACAGTTTGTCAAAAGGTTAAAAAATACTGACCTTCGGATGGTATTCATCAATATCAGTCTCGTAAGGTTTGGCCGAATCCGCATCTTCATCGCAACTTTGGTGAGGTGCCACTGAGATCTTACACCCAAAAAAAAGCTTATCTTGAGACACTTCGAGTGCCTTCTCTACGTCGGACGGTTTCTTAAAACGGACCACTGCGTATCGGTCGGCGTTCTGACCGACCACCTTCACCCACACCACCTTCCCGTGTTTCTTGTACTCGTGGTAGAGACCATCTTTAAGGGAACTATCCGTCGACCTTGTCGGAAGATTTCGGACACAAATGGCCAGAGGTCTCCCGCTTGCAGTCGACGCCCACTGAAGAAAAAGAAAACAACGAAAATTAATAATCAATTCCAGAAAAAGTATAAGCAACTTCCGTAATTGCGCAGGTCGTCGCGTCAGGAGGTCGCGTTCGTGGGACTTAATAAATATATTATGTTATTTTACCAGTAAAAATACTATATTATACTATTTTGTTACTGGAAGCGTATTTTTACTACATCAGAAGGAGGGTAATGTTTTTCGAGCGTGGGTATATATACATACATATATCCATTTATTTGGCACGTCTACAGCCCAAACGGCTGGACGGTTTTTGACATATGAGGTGTGGTTGAATTCGTCAAAATTGTAGTAGTGACATAGGCTAGGTAGGTATATAAATTTTGAAAATGGCGCCGGCAAATGAAAAAAGGGAGGATTGTTTTTTTTTTCTTACTATAGCAATATTATATGGGTAGCAAATGAAAGCTAGTGAAAAGACTATTTCAAAAATATATGTAAACAGTCGGTGTTTTTGTTTGTTTTAAGAATAGTTGCAGTTTAATGTAACAGAAAATTATACTGTTTTTCAATAGACGGACATTATATAGAGGATATTCAGAGTCATTGGGTATAAAATTTGGAATAATCCATTCAGTCATTTTCAATTTACATAGAGCAGTTCAATTCAAAGGTTGTGAAATTTTTGAACGTTTTCTAATAATTTGTTGGACCAAGAAGTAAAAATGTAACGTATGTCATATATGTGTAATCTACTCACAAAGTCCTTTCATTTGGTACCCCACATGGTATGTTTAAAAAAAATGTACTGCCGACTTTATGACGTCACAGCAACTACCCCTACCACTTTCGCGTTTGTCATCTCATATATTTGTGTTCAGGACATCATACTAAATGCATTGATACCAAATATACCCATATCCGAGACGACATGAGCGAAAATCGATTTCTAGAAGACTTTTCGAGAAAAGGCCAAGCCTCTAAAACGGTGTGTACATATTACAACGCGCACGTGCACGTCTACGCACAGTATCCACCTGGTGTGCATGTCGTAGTCAGATCGTATAATCCGCCGTATTACATTACGGCTAGCCGTTATCAAAAACAGGGGCGTTTTGAAATGCGGCGGTTCGACGATTAGCCGGATTGTCATTGCGATACGTTCTTCAATTAGGCGGCCAACGTTTAGCCGCATCGTACTACTATTTTAGATTGTAGAGTGACCAGTTCTTTCGGTCGCCCACGTAACCGGAGTTTGACAATGTTTGCAATTTAATTTATTTTTACCATGATCCCACCGCACTACATGTGTTTCTTTTCCAAAACATTTCCTTCACAACTTAAATAGACGGAGCCCCGCAAGCGGGGCTCCTATTTCTGGGCGGTTTGCCCTTCGGGCATCTGAAGCTACCTAACGAACCTAACCTGCCTACGCTTTTTTCCCCAAAGTGTAATGTTTTCACGGACGTCTCACTAAATCAATAGGTAGGTAGGTTAGGTTCGTTAGGTAGCTTCAGATGCCCGAAGGGCAAACCGCTCAGAAATAGGAGCCCGTCTAGTTAAGTTGCGAAAGAAATGTTTTTTGAAAAGAAACAGTCCGACGAACTCCATTTTTGATGGACACCCCAGCGTTTGTCAGGCAGCGCCACGGGTGTTAAAAATGGGAACTAAAAACTGTCAAAGCGGCGGCTAATGACTCGCTGTATTACATTACGGCTAGCCGTGTTGAAGAACGTATGGCGCCGAATACATTCCGGCGGATTCTCATTCAGCCGCATTCAATCCGGCTAATCGTTAAACCGCCGCATTTCAAAACGCCCCTGTTTTTGAAAACGGCTAGCCGTAATGTAATACGGCGGATTATACGATCCGACTGCGACATGCACACTACACAGGCCTTAAAAACTTTCGCGTTTTTAACACATGTGTCGTGTCGAAACGTCGGTAAATAATAGTACATTATTGTCGAGGCTCGGAAGTAGCTACTTGCAGGCTGAGGATTCGTTTTAAACGGACGACCTTGGGAGTCCGTTTAATTGAATCCGAAGCCAGCAAGTAGCCTTCCAGCCGAGTCATATATAGTGCTTTTCTCAAAAATGGTGCAAGAAATATAAATATCATAGATATATTTTACAAAAGCAACGTTCTTACGTATATATTTTCACAGGAAAAAGTAGAAACAATTGAAAAAATTAGCTTTGCCGCCTTTTTTTTTTTATAAAAAAATAGAATTGTATTTTTCTGCCGAAAATACGTCAACCTATTTGAGACAGCTAAATAGTCGCGGTACTAATCATCTGTTTGGCTGTTTAATGGGCCTGTGCCTTCATTTGATATGGCCATTTCAACTTTTTAAAAGTTTGGAACTCGACAAATAATGGAATTTGTATGCTACATTGCGGTCCCAAAATCGAAACTGCAATGTTTTTAACTTTTTAATTTTTGACTGACCATAAACTACGCGCTTCGCGACTTATTTTTTAAACGGCAAAGTCGTCTTTGCCGTCCATTTTTGAGAAAAGGTAATAAAATAAATTCGCGATAGTCCCGGTTGTAAATGTGAGTTAATATTTGAGGTAGTTGAGATAGAGACCTGGTGTTGTAAGCCAGGCGGCGTGCGGTGCGCGTTGTGGTGCGGCGTGTGCGGCGGCGGCTGCGCGGGCGTGGAGGCGCGCGAGGTGTCGGAGGGCTCGGGCGAGCTGGACTCGGAGCGCGACGAGCCGGAGCCGGACGCGCGCCGCCGCCGCCCGCTGTCGGCGCCGCCCGGCGTGCTGGGCGTGCTCTCGCCGCCGCCGCCGCCGCCGCTGGTGCGCTCGCCGCTCGCGTACCATCGGTGGTGAGGTGTCGTCCTGCAACAGACCCAACCCTGCGTCTATAATTATCCGCTCTGATGGCCTATTGATAGCCGACACTAAAAGCGGTGACTGGAGCGATGAGGTTAGTCACATATTTGGGATCAAGCGTGTTAGGATATGGTAATGTCGATTGCATCCCTTTCTATACAAATATTGATTTTCCACCGCGATTTTTCAATCAAATCATGAATTTAAAGAAATTTGTGCAATAAGTACAAAAACAACTACCTCGTCTATGTTATAAACTATAAGCAAGCAGCATTTGTAATAGTATTCAACCAAAGAGTTATTGATTGTCTACGATGAGTAAAATCCAAGAGCAAGTCGTGCCGTTTTTGACAGTTGAACTAGATCGCGCTATATGGCGCCATACGTCTGTGGTAACTGAATTGTCCGAACGTCAGCGTCTGACAACCGCATACACACAGACACACATACGGGTCCATATTGGGTTGCATACAAGTTTAAGTCATATCTTTGTTGCGCATAACAACTTGTGTCATAATCATCATTGCGCATACAAATGAAAAGTCATTATATTGTGTCATATATTTTTAGCCATAATATTTGATGACATACACCTATATGCATTTTTTGTGCATATAGGTTTTGATTATAATTAATCAAATGTCATACCAGCTAAAAGCATATTTATCGATACTTATAATGTGTTTACGTATAACGTTTTGTGGCATAATAATTTTCAACCATAATGGTTTACATAAATAATTTAGGAAACTAATTTTAGCCTCTCAACAACTCCTTGGAAAAACTTTTCCCTTAAGGCCTGGCCAAACAGCCGGCGCGACGCAGCGCCGCGTCCGCGCCGCGTGATGCCGACGCGATGCCTATTCAATAAGGGCGCGCGCGGATCGCGCCGGCCTCACGCTCTCAACACGCCCTCATAGCGCGCGCGAACGCGGCGCAGCCGCGCGGGAACGCGGCGCACCGCTCGCTGCCCAGCTTCCGATCCGACTGATGTGACCTTGCGCGACGCGGCGGGCCGCCGCGTCCGCGCGGCGCAGCGTTGCGCACGCGCCGCGTGGACGCAAGGGGCCGCGCGGCGCGGGGCGCGACAGAAGCGGGGCGTGATACCGGCGGGACGCAGTCTGTTTGACGTCGGTAACCTGTTAGCATGTGCCGCGGTCGCGCGGCGCGGACGCGGCGCTGCGTCGCGCCGGCTGTTTGGCCAGGCCTTAACAGGTTACCGACGTCAAACAGACTGCGTCCCGCCGGTATCACGCCCCGCTTCTGTCGCGCCCCCTTGCGTCCACGCGGCGGCCCGCCGCGTCGCGCAAGGTCACATCAGTCGGATCGGACGTTAGGCAGCGAGCGGTGCGCCGCGTTCCCGCGCGGCCGCGCCGCGTTCGCGCGCGCGATGAGGGCGTGTTGAGAGCGTGAGGCCGGTGCGATCCGCGCGCGCCCTGTTTGAACAGGCATCGCGTCGCCATCACGCGGCGCGGACGCGGCGCTGCTGTACGGTGAGTAGGCACATGACGTGTGTACGGTGAGTAGGCAAATGTCACATGACGTCAACACGTCATGTGACATTTAAGGTGACATTTAATAAATAGAAAATATATTTAATAAAATAAACAATAATTCTAATTACATTTTCATAAAGGTCACCTAAATGCCACTCACGTAGGCCACTAGTATATAAGCACCAATTTACTCAATAAAGATGTTCAGTATCAGCAGACTTTCATAGTATTCATTACTACCCGAACGCCCCACATTACATGGCGACCCTGCCAGTGGAACTGCTCAGCAGTTCTGGTATCACCACCTTCGGAATCGTCTAAGTTACGCCCCACATTACACTGCGTCGCGCCGGCTGTTGGGCCAGGCCTTTTAGGTGTTTTTTTTTTTTTTTTTAATAAATAAAATGAAATGAAAATACAGAGTTACCACATTTAGTACGGCTCCGTACTATATGTGGTAACTCTGGTTGTGAGCACCTAGATTAGATGACACATTCGAAGTCCGACTTTCTCTTAGACTTTACACATAGTATACAATCAATGAATCTTTGTATTCTAACTTAATTAACAAAAACACTAGTAAACACGAGTTCCCAGTTTCAATAAAACATCAATTTAAAATAATGTAACGATATGCTAGATCGATTTATTAAACATTTCCTTATAAAGGAAGATTAGGAACATTAAAATTAATTGCATTCTACTAGCCCCGATGCATCTGTTCAGTGTCAGTGTTCAACTGTTCACGTCTATAGCCAGAGCATATTCTGAGGTTCCCCCATGAGGAAAAGGCCTGTGCACACCGGCTGCGTTTGCGTGACGTGCACGTGCGCGTGCGGCGTTGTAGTGTATACAGATCCTTCTGAAAGACGGTACACGCTTGCGTGACGTGCGCGTGTGCGGCTCCAACAGTTTAAGAGCACGCACACGTGCACGTCGCGCACACACAAGCCGGTGTGCACAGGCCTCAAAGGTCGCGCCGGAGATAAAAGATTGAAGAACCGATAACAGTTTGTCATATAATTCTATCTATAGTGCAAAAAAAGGAGATACGATTCAAAACTTGTCAAAAATCGATGAAAACCTCGGGTAGGTAGCCCCTTAAAAGAACGTGGTAGTTTTGTCCTAAGAACTTTTTCTTGTACCTCTTTGGCATGGTGATACGTCAAAATATCAACAAATACAATGGGTTAAGGGTTAAAAATGTATTTATTTTTACTGTTTCTTTGACTTCAGTGAGAATTGTACAAGGCAGTTTAGTAGAAAGAGTATTTTTTTTCTTCTGAATATGACTGAGTGAATTAAGACTTCAATTTTAATGACAGTCTCTCCTTTGAATCGTATGTCATATAGATAACAAATCGTACTTGTATTCAGGTAAAACCGTTCCAGCATATCGTTATAGAAATAAGTTTATAAGAAAACTACCCGTGCACGGTAAACTAAGGCCCTCAGGACACGGAGCGTAAGCGTAAGAGACGCGTAAGCGTATCGTAATTGGATGGTGTTTAGCAAAAATGAGTCATCCCACTTCCATTTTGCAATAAAATGTCAACTTTAAGCGTCAATTTTTTGAGTTGACATCTTATTGAAAAATTAATGTGAGTTGGCACATGGTTGACACATTATTGCTTAACAGCATCCAATTATGCTTGCGCGTCTCTTATGTTTCGACGCCGTGTGCTGAGGGCCTAAACTACACGCGCGTCGCGTCGAGCTGATGGGAAATGCTAAATATAAAATTTGTAATTGTGCCGAGCTACCGATAAGCATCGAATAGTTTATGGCTCAGACATGATAGTATTGTGTGTTTCTTAAAGAACCGACGTTACCTTTCAACGTTAGAAGGAGGCGTGTTGTAGGGCGCGGTAGAATTTTTCCGCTGGTACCTGCCGTATGTGACTGGGGTGTTGCCGCGCCGGCAATAGTCGGTCGCGCTGTCGTTGGTGCCACGCCAGTTTGCCGGGGCAGCCGCCGTCGCCACAATCGCACACGGGTTGCTAGTGCTATCTTCGCCGCCCCTGAAAAAAAACAGTAACACATTCTAGTGATTGTCTAAAGATACAGAACGCGACGGCAGTAATGGTATAAGTACTGAAATACTGGGAATATATTATATTGAGAAAACCTAATTTTTGCTTAATGCACACACACGGCGGGAGCGGGCGTGTGCGGGCGTGAGCGTGACGTGACCAAGCGGGCGAGCGGCGGGCCCGCGGCGCGGTTTGTATGCTCGGCGGCGGTCGTAGGTAGTCCGTATTAAGGTCCAATTTTTAGTTGTAATAAAATACAACCCGCCCGACCCGCGCACGCACTCTCAGACTCGCGCACGACCGGTTCCGCGCCCTAAAATGGACCTTAATACGGACTACGTAGGACCCGCCTCCGAGCATTCATACTGCGCCGCGGGTCCGTTGATCACTCTCACGCCCGCACACGCCCGTCGAAGCCCGCGCACGCCCGCTCCCGCCGTGTGTGTGCAGTGGCGTGCACTTCATAAAGGCAAAAAGGCACTGCCTACCCTACTATAATTCCGATGTCTATCCTCTTAAACTACTTAATTTAATTTATACTTGATCATACTATCAGTAATCGATATAACTTAAAACATTCTAAAAATTAATAAGCGCTCCATCTACCGGTTAAGCTTTGTCATCAAGTCATCATCTATAATAATTCTACGCGACGAAGTTTACACCACGCGGCACTAGCGCCGCTACGTGCCTTGCACGGCAAAGACAGAAAACATTTCCGTCTAAATCTTTCTATGTGTGCCTTCGTCGTTACGCGGTTACAGTGTAGTGGGCCTTCCTATAAGTACGAGCACACAATTATACAAGTAACGCACACATTTAGACGCAATAGGCAGTGTCTTTCGTACCAAACGTAAACGAATGACGCCCGAAAGTTTCCGAATAGTTCCGATGTTTATGTGACTATTTTAAAAAGTAGCATTTGCTATGGTAATTTAGTGCAAATACGAGACTATTTTTTTATTCGTTTACAGTATTTGGTTAAGTTTATTTTCATTTTTTATTCGGTCGCCATTGTTTGTTTGTTTTGGTGAGTTTATGAGATAACAGTTAACAGTTGCCGGAAATTATAAAGTGCGATTAGTGAAAAAATGGATAATTTAACTGTGAAAGTTGTGGTGGGTGTGTGTGTGTGCAAACTATTAAAAATGATGCGTTTTCGAAGCTTTCGTTTAGCCAAAAAAAGAAGTAATTGAAAAGACTTGACAACAAAATGAAAACCATCACGCAATTTTTTTGGTGAGTTAGTAGCTCTCATTTTTTAAGGATCCGTATCCAAAGGGTAAAACGGGACTCTATTACTAAGACTCTGCTGTCCTTCCGTCCGTCCGTCTGTCATCAGGCTGTATCTCACGAACCGTGATAGCTAGACAGTTGAAATTTTCACAGATGTATTTCTGTTGCCGCTATAACAACAAACACTAAAAACAGAATAAAATAAAGATTTAAGTGGGGCTCCCATACAACAAACGTGATTTTTGACCGAAGTTAAGCAACGTAGGGCGGGGTACTTGGATGGGTGACCGTTTTTTTTTTGCCTTTTTTTGTATTATGGTACGGAACCCTTCGTGCGCGAGTCCGACTCGCACTTGCCCGGTTTTCTGATATAATTTTGCCTACCCAGTCCCAAATCTCTGTGCACGCGACTGTGTGTGTGCATTAAGCATTTATCAGTGACATCATAGTTTCCATGTTTAAAAAAATACTCCTCAAGTGGACTTATAATATATCATATCATATCTCTATGATTTAAAAATAACCTTCGATTTGAAATTTTTGATCGAATTGCGCAAGGGGTAAAAATCTGCCCCTCTTGCAATACCGATTACGAATTTGCACTTAATAAATAATACATTATTTGACAATATGAGATATTGTTGCTAATATGTATTACAATCAAACCCCGAAAAAGGCGGACCAGCGATCTGGTCAAAATCGTAAGCCATGGGAAACAGGCAGCACCGCGCGGACATTATGGAAATCTTCGGGGCCTCCCTCCCATGTCCAGCATTGGACTTCAGTCCATGGCACAGACGGCACAGTATCTAATCAAGATCTTTCTGGAGAACTTGAAGAATGTGAGCAAGTTCTTTCTTGTGTGCGCACACACGATGGGAGCGTGCGTGGGCCTCTCACACTGTGCCGCGGACCCGTCGCGGGCCCGTTCATCCGCGCACGCCCGGCCGGGCCAAGCCTACGGCTCATAAAAGACATCTCGGAACAGTCGGAACTCGTAATTATTAATGACATACTTTGCACACTTGCATTGAAATGTACTCAGTGTTGCCAAAAACTTGTAAAATACTTAAGGCTCCGTCACACAGGCGCGTTTTGCGGGCGGCGCGTGAGCGGGGCGCGCCGCTTTTACATATAAAACGCTCACGCCGCGCTCTCGCCCCGCCCGGAAAACGCGCCTGTGTGACGGAACCTTTAAACTTTCAGGTCCTGTATTTTTTTATGATTTCGATATATACAGGGTTGGGCATATTAAGTGTCCTAGTTTTGTACTGCCATTTTACTTAAATATAGCGCAAATTTTTTTTAACTATATTATTTTTTTTAATCGAGAATTTATGCGTCTTTATGATTTCTAGATGTCAGCTTGATATCTATTGTTTTTATATTGTTATCAACATGGACGCGAAACGCCAGCTAATTGTAAATTTATGCAAGCAAAAATTCCGACCGTGCGAGATATATAAGAACCTAAAACATTTAGAATATTAATGTAAGGTTCACATCTCGGACCATTAAGCGATTATAAAATCAGGATCTTCAAGAATCAGACCCAAACCTGGTCGAAGACCATCTGTTTGTGTCAAAAATATAATTAAAAGTGTTCGTGAGCGTATTCGGCGAAATCCATCCCAAAGTGCTAGTAAACTCGTTAAAGATATGAAAATATCCCGACGATCAATGAAGCGTATATTACGACATGATCTTGGATTGAAGGCCTACAAAAAATAAAAAAAATCGTGGATTAACAGAAGCCCAGTAAAAAGCTAGAGTGAAAAAATGCAGGGACTTGCTAGCTTGGCATGCCATATCACCTAGGGGCAAACTACCACTGCTGTTCATTGATCGGGGAGTAAAAATTAACCAAGACTATTATATTCGGAACGTGTGGCAGGGTCACATGCTAGAAATGCCGGATTCAAAACCAGACCGAATTGCAATCCCTACACATACTGCTTTTCACATCAACTATTAGGAAAAAAAATGTGCAAAAAAAATGTAAAAATTGTGTGCTAGAACAGAAAAGTGTTATTTTGATCCCTCCTAGCAGGGAAGAAAAGTGCCACTTTGATCCCTCCTAGCAGGGAAGAAATGTTATTTGTTTTACAAGGGGGCAAAGTTGTTGTTTAACCGCTCGTGCTAATATTGATCCCGAGCAAGCGAAAGATTCCAAAATTGAACCACGAGCGTAGCGAGTGGTTCGGAAAATGGAATCTTGAGCGTTGCGAGGGTTTCAAAGCACGAGGGTTAAACAAAATTTGCCCCCGAGTGAAACACAAAATTTTTCACCACACCAACCCGAAGCAAATATTAAATATCAAATATCAAACAAATTCAAATGAATGTTATTAAATATTTATCATCCAAAATCATCATTTAAATGTCAATTCTACCAGCAAACATAAGAAAACAACTCAACATTTACATTGATTACTTTACCTCACATGTGAATATGATAGCAAACCTTTCCGAGCTGGTGTGGTGAAAAAGCTCTTTTCCGAATAGGTGGTGTGAAAAATCCATTTTCTGATTAGGTGATGTGAAAAATAAATTACCCGTAGACCCACTGGCGAACACTGTTTAACAGTGGGACCACGGTTAAAATGCGCCTGAGGATGGTGGTGTGGTATAAAAGTTAAATATCTGGGAGACCGAGCTTTGCTCGGAAAACATATAAAAACTCAAAAATGTGCGATTTCCCACAGATAAGACCTAGCTAGATCGATTTTTCGGCCCCGAAAACCCCCATATATTTAGCAAATTTCAACGATATCGTTAGGGCCGTTTCCGAGATCCTCGAAATATATATATAAATACATAAATATACAAGAATAAGATATAAATTTATAAAATAGCAAACCATGGTCACCCTCAGACAACTATCACGATTACGTTGACACTAGCGCACTAACAATTTGCATTCGGCAATTTGCAATTTGCCTTCGGCAGTTTACAAACGTGAATCCGTTTGTAAACGGCGGATTCTTACAATTTGCCTGCGACATACCTAATGGCTCCTCTAAACGATGGGCCAACGCCGGCCACTCCATGGAACACAGCCATGCGGTAGAATGAGATAGCAATATCACTTGCTCCCTCTAACGCATAAATGCGTCCCTTGGAGTGGCCGGCGTTGGCCCATCGTGTAGAGGAGCCATAAGGAAGATCTTAGGTACTTAACAGAGGTCCGATAACGATGATGATATTGATGATGGATGTATGTGTGACTGAACATGTCGATTACAGTGTCCATGTCAGCGACAATGTTTACCTCGATGTCCATGACAGGGTTAATTAATAACTGACCATATCGATGATGACTGGACCAGCGGGCTCAGCACGGTTCCATTTTTATCGACTATCACTATGCGCGTCCCTTTCGCACTTACATACTTGTTAGAACGTGACAGGCATGGTGACAAGGGATAAAAACGCGACCGTGCTAAGCCGCCTGGACGACTTCGATGACAATGTCGGCGATAAACCGATAATGCTTGACTGACCATATTGGTGATGATATATAAGGTGCTACCTTATTAGTTGCAGATATTTATACAGCTGAGATAGTACTCGGTTCCTGGACTATATTTAAGTATGAAACATTATAGCTTTAGCAACGTTTTTTTGGAGAAAACTGAAAAACAAATTTGCTACGTAATAACACCCTGTTACTTAATGTGATTATTAAATGTGAACTCATTGAACAGATTCTAGTACCTCTTTTACCTAACACCTAACTGTCTGGCCACTTCATCCTAATAACCTTTTGCAGTTTTCCCGCCGAACCATAATGAAATTTCATTTTTTGTTCGGTAAAGTAAAACAAAAAAAAGAATTAAATATTCTTAATTTCTATTTAAAGGTAATTGTTTTAAAGTAAAGTATCATACGTGTTAAAATATCTGCAACTAATAAGGTAGCACCTTATATATTCTGTCAAGCAAAGTATGTCAGCAGCTCAGTAGCAATGTACAGCAAAGTGAAGTAGGGCAACACTCAAAGAGCAGTAATTGCGCTAAGAAAAGCAGCAATGTACATCGAACCAAAACATGTATAACCTCAAACTTTAAAAACATATTTACGATCATCGAGCTTGATTGTACATTGTAGGCACCTTGACTTTGCTTCAGTTCATGCACAATCTTATTTAATATATTGGTATTTAAGGCCAAGCCACACCGGATGCGTGTGCGTAGACGTGCACGTGCACGTACGCGTCCCGCTGCGTTGTAGAATACGAAAACTCATAAGAGAGGACACACCGCTTGCGTGACGTGCGCGTACGCGTGACTTGCACGCAAGGCAGCTCCGACGAGACAAACCGGCTGCGTGCTGCGTGCACGCGTCCACGCAGCGGAGCGGCAACGTCGCTTCCTTGCGTGCAGTGATGACGTTGTGTTTAACGGCGTTCCCTATGAGAGGGCGAACCGAGCAGGTTCGGACACGCACAGCTCGGTGCTGCATAGGTGCTGTGCGTGTACACGCGCAGCTCGCTTGTATTTATTTACAACTCGGCCGGTAAGCGTGCTGGTTTTTAATATGGATTCAGTGATAAAAGAAAAACTAATTAATATATTCGTCAATACGAATGTATATTTACAACATATAGCACAAAGATTCCAAAAAATACGTCTTATAAAAATTTGGCCTGTGGGAACAAGTCGATGTTAGGTACTAATAATACTATTGGATAACAAGGTTGTTGTATTGTTAACTTAATAATAATATTATGTAGTCTGAATTATCTCGATTCAAATATGAGACATTTTTTTCTTCTAATTGCAATGTCGGCATTCGGTGAGCTGCTTCCATTTGCAACAGGAGTATAATAGAATAGAATACCATTTATTTCAGTATAAGTAACAATATAATAACATGATGTACTGTCGCAGGAGTATTTTATTTTACTGCACGCATGACCGAGCTGCAGCGTGCGCCTGCGTGACGTGTACAGCACACTGCGTGGCGTGCGCTGCGTGGAGTGCGCGTCACCCGGTGTGACAGGGCTGCTGCGCACGTCTACGCTTACGTCGACGCACACGTGCTGCACACGCAGCCGGTGTGGCTCGGCCTTTAATGGTGACAGCAGAAATTTATCTTGAAATAGCAACGATTCAGAATGTAAACAAACAAGTTGGCTGTCATTCACGACCCACATTTCACAGATAAAACACAAATGACAAGCGATTTTGGAATTATTCGAAAACAGTGTTGCTAACAATGCTAACCCGCGATTTTTCAAATTTGCCGCCTTTTGCTACTGACAATATTTGCTTGACCAAGTATATATAGTAAAATTAATCCCACCAAAAACATTTTCATGGAAAATGTTGCCAAGATGGCTCGCACTATCAAAAAGTTATCAGATCTCTTGTAGAGCCAAGCTTCTAACTCTACAAGCCCTAACTAACGACATTACTTCCGCATCAAAATTCAGTGCAACGACATCGATTTACCATTTGCGGCAGTATTGCCGTGCTGCAATACTGATGCAGTCGACTGATGCATTAATGCAGACAATGTCAAAAAGGTAATTTTTAGCAAAAGTATATCAACTTTGAAATTTCTGGCAGTAATGCAGTCGGCACTATTGCCGTGCTGCAATACTGTTGCAGTCGACTGCATTAGTTCAGAAAATGTCCAAAAGGTACTTTTATAGCAAAAGCAAGGCTCGGAACCGGTTTTTTCTTCATACAAAAAATACCGGTATTATAAAGTTCTTTTTCGTTCTTTGGTTAATTTATTTATTTAGACATTCAAATACTGTTGTTAATACATTTACAAAATAAGTCATGAATTCATACAACAGTCAGCATAATGTACAGCACAATAATAACTAATCTACAATGTACAATTTCTTATCATGTATGATTTAATCAAACTATAGTTACAATTTATAATACTTACAAGCCTATACTATAAAGAACTATAAGTAAAACTAAACCTAAACGAACCTATACTAAGCTTACTAACTACCTACTCGAACAACCCACCCCGCATCGCTCCCGGCGAAAAGGTGCCCATCACGCTAGCCGCGTTTCCGCGTTGAATCGCGATAGACAACCTCTGCGCTAGGAACGACCCGGAGCGGGGGTCGAGACCCCTCTGCTGCAGGCGACGCCCCAGCTCCCCAAGAATGGTTTTCGCCTCTTTGCTTAATTATTTCATTTTTAATGGGACAATCTAATAATACGAAGTTGTTACTTAAATACATGATACAGTTCTACGTAAAGAGCATTAAATAATTCAAAATATTGGGCTATTTCGGGTTTTTCAAAAAAACCGGTTCCGAGCCCTGAGCAAATGTATTATAATCTTTGACATTTCTGTCAGTAATGCGGTCGACAGCTATAGTGCAGCACTCAGCAGTATTGCAGCACGACATTACTGCCAATTCAGTTGGACCTTGAAAAGCTTTATGAGCGTTTTGTAGCGTGCAGCAGTATACTACGACAATACTGCCGACTGCATTACTGCATCAAAAGTAAAATAGGACGTTGCTGTCCGAATTTTTAATATTTGCGTCAGTAATTCAGTCGGCAGTAATGCCGAGCTGCAATACTGCTGCAGTATAGCCGCCGATAGCATTACTGCCAGAAATGTCAAAGTTGATATGTTTTTGCTATAAAATTACCTTTAGGCATTTTCTGCACTAAAATTTTGATATTTGCGGCAGTAATGTCGCCCTGCAATACTGCTGCAGTAATACTGCCGACAGCATTACTGCCGCATATGTCAAAATCGATATTATATATTTTCAGCAGTAATGCCGACGGCAGTAATGTCGCGCTGCAATAATGCTGCTACAGTA
This sequence comes from Cydia splendana, assembly GCF_910591565.1. Classification (NCBI taxonomy): domain Eukaryota; kingdom Metazoa; phylum Arthropoda; class Insecta; order Lepidoptera; family Tortricidae; genus Cydia; species Cydia splendana. The sequence continues at coordinate 11,110,926 of NC_085974.1, forward strand.
ATGCTGCCGACTGCATTACTGCCAGAAATGTCAAAGTGGATATACTTTTGCTATAAAATTACCTTTTTGACATTTTCTACACTTGCAGTAATACTGCCGACAGCATTACTACCGCATATGTCAAAATCGATGTGGCAGCAATGATTTTTGATATTTTCAGCAGTAATATCGCGCTGCAATCATGCTGCTGCAGTAATGCTGCCGACTGCATTACTGCTAGAAATGTCAAAGTGGATATACTTTTGCTATAAAATTACCTAATTAATATGCTAATGGTGTGCCGTACGGCATGGGAGAATTTTCTCATGCCATATACAAAATCTGAAATCAAAGTTTAATAGTCTATGTATATCATTGCATCAATTATACATAGCACGTCCTAATAAAATACATAACATAAATATTTTACTAGAAAAATAACGATTTCTGACCAGTTTACTTAGAATGAACACCAAAAATTTGTATATATTTTTTTTTCAATACTAAATTTTTGGGTACCTGAAACCAGTAGGAACAATTCAAGTTGCTTAAAATATGTAATTAAATTGATAACTGATATCCTTGAGTATCTAATTTTCTGCTTATTGTATCCTTAGAGAGCGAAATACTAAGCACAGGAAAAGCGATGCCGTATGGCACCGCTAGCCGTTAATGGGTTAAAGTAAAGAAAATGTACAAAACTGAAGAAAAGAGTGTCCCATGCACACTGTGCATACTTTGGATCCAAATATTATATGGGAACACCCAAATATTCCGAAATATGTTTTTCCGACTTTCATAACCTCGATTTTCATAATCACGATTTTTTTACCTCCAAAATATCGAAATTACGACTTTGAAAACTACGAAAGAAGAAAATCATGACTGCGCTATTTCCGAATACTTAAAATCCGATTGTCATATAAACGAAAGCTTAAAGTTCCGATAAAAAAATAATCCGAAAATATTTTTTCCGAATTTGTCTATTCCGAAAAATCATTGACCGATCGGAAATAAAATAATTCGGTATTCAGAAATTCGATCTTTTGTAAACTCGGAATAATGAAATTCGTGATTTTCAAAAGGGAAGTAATTAAATGGTCAGCCGTTTTTAAAATTGATCTGCAAAAAAAAATTGCATATAAATCATTTGGACATGCTAAAACTGCTACCTTTACAGAAACCAACTGCTACTAGAAAAGTGGGTTAGGTTAGGTTAGGTTAGAACTGCGACCTTTACAGAAACCAACTGCTACTAGAAAATTGGGTTAGGTTAGGTTAGAACTGCGACCTTCACAGAAACCAACTGCTACTAGAAAAGTAGGTGTAGGTTAGGTTAGAACTGCGACCCCCCTCCCCTAGAAACTTACTGCTTACAGAAAAGTAGGTATTGGTTAGGTTAGAACTGCGACCCCTACAGTAAATAACTGTTTTTAGGAAAGTAGGTTTAGGTTACGTTAGAACTTTAGAACGGCTACCCCCCGTAGAAACGTAGGTACCTTTATTTATTAATAACAAATTCGGAATATCGTTATTCGGAATTTAAAAAATTGGCATATTTAAAATAGGAATCACGTCAAATCGGAATTCAAAATTTCGGAATAATGACAATTCGGAATTCGTGATTTAATTCGGTGTTTCTCACTATCGGAATTGTTATATTCGGAATTATGTGGTTCGGAATTAAAAAAAATCAAACCGGAAATATAAAACTTCATCGTTCGGTAATTACGACAATCGGAATTTTGATGGGTCGAGCACGAGCATTTGAAAATCGGAATAATAAAATTAGATATTCTAAAATTCGGCATAAAATATTTCGGAATTATGTAGTGTACCCATATTATATATCATGCCTCCTTCTAGGCCCGAACCTGGTTGTTGTGTGATAAGATCGTATCAGCCAAAATCTATTTAAAACCTTATTTTTTAGCACCTAAAGTAAAAATATGCACAAAAGTTTAATTTATTGTTGTCCTTCAATATCGACGTAGTGGAAATTTCCACCAACGTCACGGAGTTTTTACCAACTTAGTAGCAAAAATCTACTAATATCATACGCATTTTTACATGATCGTAATATTATGATCCTATAATTACCCGGTGTTTAGGTTTTACAAGGCAATTGGGCTCGAAAAAAGCAAGGTGTAGGTTGTGCGTCACGCTGTGCAGAAATTTGTTTTCCACAACGAACTGAATTAAACTGAAGATAAGGAGCCAATTATTGACTAAATATTTATGAATTTCGTTAGATTATTATGTGTTGTATGATATCAAATAATTATAATTAAGAAAATTCAACCGATCAGACCGCTATTTCGCTTTATTAACCAACCGGCATGCCTACGTCACATCCAAAACGTTACGTGATGTATTAGTGATTAGTGGAACAAAAAAACGTGACGTATGGAATGAAAATGCACGGTTTACATGCTGTCATTTTAAGTTGCCAAAATATAGTAGGTAGAGAGATATTAAAAAGACAAATAATTTTATTCTAGCTATATTCTTCTAACTACTCGACCTACTTACTAGTAACTACTTAGCACCAGTGGCGGCTCGACCTAAGAAGCGCTGGCAGGCGCAGGTTATGCTTTCGACTGCAGCAATATTGCAGCACGACAATACTGCTGACTGCAAATGTCAAAAATCTGGGCAGCAACATCTATTATGATTTTGTAGCAGTAATGCAGTCGGCAGTATTGTCGTGCTGCATTACTGCTGCAGTCGAATGCATAATTACTGCAGGAAATTTCAAAATCTGTTTAACTATAACAATAGGTATTAATTACTAAATTATTTAATTTAGTACAACATTAAGTAAATAGGTACCGTAAAACGGGGTGAAAAGACACGATTTTCAAATTCAAGGACGATTTTCGCCAATAAATCAAATTATAAAAGTAAAAATTTTTATATCATTTTTTGAGTCTTGGTTAGTTCATTTCATTTCATTTAATCATTGCTTTGTGTGTACAAAAAGATCTTATGATTATTGTATATGTTTCAACACAACCCTGTAAGGGCACTGCAATAAAATTACAAACTAATCAACCACTTAACCTACTAACACTATTAAATATACAGTAGGTAATGACCGGCCGTAGATAAGGGCGGCAGAGTTCTTCAATTTTGCATTTGTGAAATCAATTTTTACCCACCCAATTCAGAGAAAATCAAAGAAAACTACCTATTTTCGCCATATCCTTAAAACGGGGTCGATAGACACAAGAAAGGGGTGAATAGAAAAATTAAGTTTTAGTAGTCATAGGCATCGAATTTGGTCATTATTATGTTGATACTTTATTGGCAAATAGTAAATATATCTGTTAAACAGTTATTTGATACAAAATTGTATTTTCGTGTCTTTTAACCCCCAAGGCGTGTTTTTTCACCCCTTTGTGGTATCTAATCACCCCCTATGGCGTAACTAATCACCCCATATGCGTGTCCACTGACCCCTTTATCATGTAAAATTGCTTGTTGATAGTTTTTTGTAAGAAAATGCTTCATTATAGAGAAAATTGGTGATATTATTTAGGTACTACAGATACTATATTACCAGGTTAGCTAATTTTTACTTTGTTAATGTCACTACATTTACCGCTAACCCAAAGTTCAGACAGGCTTCATTTCTTACCTCGGCGAAGCCTTACTTTAGAGTTAAAAAAATCTAACTTTTAGGCAGTTTGATTAAGTTCTTTTGGTATCAAAGTAGAGAATAAATAGTCTACTATATACGTATTCCCAGTCGCGTGCACAGAGATTTGGGACTGGGTAGGCAAAATTATATCAGAAAACCGGGCAAGTGCGAGTCGGACTCGCGCACGAAGGGTTCCGTACCATAATGCAAAAAAAGGCAAAAAAAAACGGTCACCCATCCAAGTACTGACCCCGCCCTACGTTGCTTAACTTCGGTCAAAAATCACGTTTGTTGTATGGGAGCCCCACTTAAATCTTTATTTTATTCTGTTTTTAGTGTTTGTTGTTATAGCGGCAACAGAAATACATCTGTGAAAATTTCAACTGTCTAGCTATCACGGTTCGTGAGATACAGCCTGATGACAGACGGACGGACGGAAGGACAGCAGAGTCTTAGTAATAGAGTCCCGTTTTACCCTTTGGATACGGATCCTTAAAAAATGAGAGCTACTAACTCACCAAAAAAATTGCGTGATGGTTTTCATTTTGTTGTCAAGTCTTTTCAATTACTTCTTTTTTTGGCTAAACGAAAGCTTCGAAAACGCATCATTTTTAATAGTTTGCACACACACACACCCACCACAACTTTCACAGTTAAATTATCCATTTTTTCACTAATCGCACTTTATAATTTCCGGCAACTGTTAACTGTTATCTCATAAACTCACCAAAACAAACAAACAATGGCGACCGAATAAAAAATGAAAATAAACTTAACCAAATACTGTAAACGAATAAAAAAATTGTCTCGTATTTGCACTAAATTACCATAGCAAATGCTACTTTTTAAAATAGTCACATAAACATCGGAACTATTCGGAAACTTTCGGGCGTCATTCGTTTAGGTTTGGTACGAAAGACACTGCCTATTGCGTCTAAATGTGTGCGTTACTTGTATAATTGTGTGCTCGTACTTATAGGAAGGCCCACTACACTGTAACCGCGTAACGACGAAGGCACACATAGAAAGATTTAGACGGAAATGTTTTCTGTCTTTGCCGTGCAAGGCACGTAGCGGCGCTAGTGCCGCGTGGTGTAAACTTCGTCGCGTAGAATTATTATAGATGATGACTTGATGACAAAGCTTAACCGGTAGATGGAGCGCTTATTAATTTTTAGAATGTTTTAAGTTATATCGATTACTGATAGTACGATCAAATATAAATTAAATTAAGTAGTTTAAGAGGATAGACATCGGAATTATAGTAGGGTAGGCAGTGCCTTTTTGCCTTTATGAAGTGCACGCCACTGCGTATTCCAAAAACTCTGAGTTTAGAGTTGTACGTACTTAAATATAACAACTTGAAAGAAAAAGGTAAAAAATTTTCTATTCACCCCGCGATTTCTGTTCACCCCGTTTTACGGTACTAAATTAAGTAGCTATTTTCCGCACATGTAAACCCTTCATGTTCCTAAACGTGATATTATGGTCCATAACGTCACTTTGTCCTACTGTGGCTGTGATTGATTTTATTAGAATTTATATTAATTATTAGGATAATTGATACTGATTTCGATCTCATTTGCAAGAATAATATATGATAATTATTAAAAACAACTTTTTATAATACTTTACCTTACGTTTTTTAAAACAAAATGATTGCAAAGCAACGATTAAAACGAAAAATTTAACGTATTGGAAAGACTTCTTTAAATAACTTTATTGTAATACTTAGTATTGCAGTTGTTATTCGTTTTTAGAAGATTATTATTGTTTTGTATTTCAATAAATAAAAACTGGTTCACTTAAAACCTGCCTAAAACTTGTAACGTAATGGATCGTCACATTGGCTGTCATTCATTTTAAAGTGATTTATTAAGAATATAAATAATGTATATAGAAAGAAAGTAACATTTGCATAAAATATATAAATAGTAGATTTAATTCAACTAGGGTTTCTGCTCGAGAATTCTCGAGGCGAGAAATCTCGAGAAATTTGTCCTTCGTCGAGACGGGGAAAAAAATCTCAATGCCTCGAGAACTCGAGAAATAAATCTCTTGTGATAAGTAACAAGAAACACGCGTAAATTGCGTGATGTGTCTATAGCGTATTTCTTTAAGCAGTTAAATAAATGTAAATAAATTTTTACATTTTCAGGTACCTACCTAACACATTTATTAGTTACCCAACCAAATAAAGAATTTTACTTTTAAACTACTACCTTTACAATGTAAAGGTAGTAAAGTCATGTAAAGTTTACATGTCTAAATAATTTGTCTCGTTTTAGGTTTATTACTATAAAGCGTTAAGCATTAGAAAAAAGGTCAACAATTTTAACGTGTCTTTTTAATGAAAACGCTTTAAAATTTTTGTATTTGTGACTTATGAAAGCAAAATGATATCAATGATCGTATATGATTTAAAATAATTCTTATACAATATATTTGTCGGGACTAATTTTTCAAAAGTGTTTTTCATTAAAAATTCACGCCAATCGCTTATTTTCTTTTTACACTAAAAAACGAATTATATGGCCATGTAATAACAAAATATTACAAAACAAAATTACTATTGATAAATCAAATCATCCTGATATATTCCTATTAGCAAAATAGCACAATGTAAGCAGCTTCGAGGTTACGTTGAGTACGTATTCATATTACTTAGAAAAACTTGAATATTCTTGCCTTATAAAATACCATATTGTGGTTTATTTACATTTTGTCAAATACCTAAAGAAATACACTAGAGCATAATATCACATCGCCGGCGCGCACGCCTGCACCTATACCTAGTTCTTTTTGTTGTTAAATTTTGATTACTAAGTGCAGTTTTTGGTAGCTATAAATTTGTCATTTGTTTGATTATTGATCTTACCTACGACTCCTATGAGTCTGATTTGTAATAAAGCAAAAAATTAAAATAACATGGTGTTTTTTTTAAACTTTCAAAATTTCTCGAGATACTCGAGAAACTCGAGAAATCCTGGTCGAGAATTCCCGTGCCTCGAGAAATAAAACAGGTCGAGAAACCAGAAACCCTAAGCGGGGGGTGAGGCGTCATGGATAGGGTTGCCAACTTTTTTTTGGTGGAATATAGTAATTTCCAGAATAAGGCATCAAAAATATAGTACATTTCAAAAAAATATAGTACTTCGTCGGTAAACCTATTGTCGTATAGGAAGGTCGAATAAACGTTTATTCTACCATTTTATACGACAGTCGTATAGTAGGTATCACGACGTCTCCTATAGAACTTTCTTACACGACAGTTGGTCGCATAGGGGTCCTCATTATTACGGTCGTAATAATGTCGTAGTCACGACAATTTTGTGGTATGAATAACCATTATGCGACTTTTAAACTACTAATAGTTGCTTACACGTCGTAAAAGTGTTCTTTATAGAACAGTCGACTAACTGTTACAATGGCGACCCCTATCCGTATTTAAGTAGCAAAAGTGCTATTATACTACCGCTATTCAATCAACAGTCGAATCAACAGTTTTTTTTTTTAAATTAATAATTTGTTAATTAAAATAATTATATAAGTAAGAATTTTAAAAGCGCATCAACAATTAGTTATAAACTTATATAGCAAACATCAGTAAATTTAACTGCGCAGTAGTTTACAGATATAATATACACTTTTGTCTCCTATATCATCTTATCTTATCTTATCGTTTTCGGGGGCCCTTGCGGATACACTTCGACCCATAGGGATCTTTTGTGCAGTTACCCCCTAGAAGAGATCCGTCAACTACTCAAGAGCTTTTCCCACCATATCCATGTGTCGGATGATGGAGCTCATGGGTAGCGTTTTAAAGTCCTTTGGTTCCAGGTATCCTGCTCCAAAGTCCTTCATTCTTTGTCTGGCGAGGGCGTGACATTCACACATTAAGTGTCTTTTACTGTCTCTTCCTCTTCGCCACACATACGACAATCGGTGTTGTCAGAGTGTCCCATCTTGGCCAGAAATCCTTTGACCCCGTAATGGCCAGTAAACACCCCCGTTATGATTTGGAGTTGTCTTTTGCTAAGTTTCCAAAGCTTTTTGCTCCAGCCGGAGTCTATTCCTTGCATAAAGAGCTTTGCATGCTTTAGACCCGTCAGACTATCCCATTCTTCCTGGTGTTTGGTCTTGGTATGGTCTTTAATAGCCGTTGTGATGGTTCCCTGTGAGAGCCCCACGAATGGTTCCGGACCTATAAGGTTACTTACAGATCCGGCTCTGGCGAGTTCATCTGCATTTTCATTGCCTATGAATCCCTCGTGCCCTGGGATCCATACCAGTTGCACCCTGTTTTGCCTTCCAAGCTGGTTCAGAGCTTGGACGCCATTATATACCAGTCTAGAGTCCACTCTGGGAGCTTCGAGCGCTTTGAGAGCGGCCTGACTGTCGCTGAGTATATAGATATTCTTCCCTTGGGTTCGCCTAACTATATTCTCATGCACACAGGCAATTATAGCGAATGTCTCGGCTTGGAAGACAGTGGCGTAATTGCCCATGCTTATACTACTACTAAAGTCATTTGCATAAATGCCTGCCCCCGTACCAGATTCTGTCTTAGACCCATCTGTGTACCATATAATGTCGTTTTCATCAGAGATTGGTGCTTCAAGACCTTCGGTCCACTCAGCCCTTGTTGGAATTTTAACGTTAAAATTCTTATGGAACATAAACTTGGGTTGCATCTTATCGCAGCCCATGTTCGTAATCCTTTTCATGAAATTGTCGCATTCCATGTTTGTGTGTTTGGTCTTTGGCTTGCTATCGCTCCAGAGGCCTGTTAGGGTCAACCTGTGTAGCGATTTCCGCGCCTCAGATTGTATCACTAGGTGTAGCGGCGAGAGGTCTAGCAGTACCTCCATCGCCGCTGTTGGCGTCGTTCTAAACGCGCCAGTAATAGCCATGCATGCCGTTCTTTGTATTTTCATAAGGGCATCCCTGCATGTGCTCTTTAGTGTCCTTGGCCACCATGCCAGGCATCCGTACAAGATGATAGGTCTTACCATCATGGTATAGATCCATCTTAGTACCTTTGGGTTTAGACCCCACGTTTTGCCATAAGCCGATCTACACATTCCAAACACTCTAAGTGCCTTGGTGGTTGTTAGTTCGACATGCTTTCTCCAGTTCAGCTCTTTATCTAGTGTAACGCCTAGATATTTCACTTCATTGGACATTTCCAGTACCCTTCCATAAAGCTTCAGCTGCTTTATGCCATTAAGGGTCTTTTTCCTGGTAAACGGTATTACCACTGTTTTGCCTGGGTTTATGGAGAGTTGATGACAGTTGCACCATCTTTCCACTTGCTTCAGTGCTTTATTCATGATTTCCGATACTGTTCCCGGGAATTTCCCGTTTACAAGAATCACTAAATCATCTGCGTACCCTACCGTGTGTATTGGGCCTTTGTTTAGTTCTTCCAACAGTGAGTTAACTACCAGACTCCAGAGAGTTGGTGAGAGAACCCCACCCTGTGGACAACCCTTCGTAGCCGTAGCTAATATTTCATCTCCCATAAGGGAGGATTTTATTAGTCGGCTATTTAGCATAGTACCAATCCATCTACAGATTGTTGGTTCTATGCCATGTTTAGATGCTGCAATATTGATTGCCTGATACGTGGTGCGGTCAAATGCCCCCTCCACGTCTATAAAAGTGGCCAGACATAGTTCTTTGTTCTCTATCGCCTGTTCCGCTCTGGTTGTCACCAGGTGTAGTGCCGTTTCAGTCGATTTACCCGGCTGATACGCACACTGCAATTGGTGCAGCGGATGCCTCTTAAGAGGACCATCCCTTATGTGTCTGTCTACCAGTTTCTCCAGTGTTTTGAGGAAAAATGATGACAGACTTATAGGCCTGTATGATTTGGCTTCTGTGTAATCTGCTTTGCCTGGTTTAGGCAAGTACGTTACCTTTACCATCCTCCACACACGCGGTACGTGTCCGAAGGCTATGCACGCTCTCCTATATCATAAACCACCAACTTAAAAAAAATGGCTACTTATACCTTCTTTCAAAGATACAATTTCACACCACTTGCTGTTAATATTGATGCCATTTTTAACACAAGCCGAAGCGGAACTTGCGTTGAAGAAATAAGTTATTTATACGACCTTTAAGCGGCAATAACTCAACTTAAAGTCGTATAAATATCGTATTTCTCACCACTACTCTTCCTTAAGTCGATTAAGCGTCGTAGTAGTTACTATTTATACGACGAAGTGTCGAATCGGCGACGCATATACGACGACTATGCAACTAAATAGGTATTAAAACGACCATTATTCAACTTTTATACGACTTTAAGTTGAATAAGCTGCGTCCAAATCGCGTCGTATAAACGTACAGTCGCCATCAGATATATCGGAGCGGCCAAGGTGCTCACAAATATCGGAACACGCCTCTATTGTCAGGGCGTTAGAGCGCGTGTTCAGATATTGTGAACACCTTGGCCGCTCCGATATATCTGATGGCAACTGTATATACGACGTTTATACGACCATAAAATTTGGTCGTATAAACCTAACCATGGGATTTTTTATCAATTCTTTGCCATATCAAGCTCTACTGCCGTACAGCTGCGTTCGTGGCCCACCAAAATGGACTCGCCGGAAGACCAGCGCCGACTCTCGGGTCAGCATTAAGGCTTGGCCACATACAGAGCGCGACGCAGCGCCGCGTCCACGCCGCGCGACCGCGGCACATGCTAACAGGTTACCGACGTCAAACAGACTGCGTCCCGCCGGTATCACGCCCCGCTTCTGTCGCGCCCCGCGCCGCGCGGCCCATTGCGTCCGCGCGGCGCGTGCGCAGCGCTGCGCCGAGCGAACGCGGCGGCCCGCCGCGTCGCGCAAGGTCACGTCAGTAGGATCGGACGTAGGCAGCGAGCGGTGCGCCGCGTTCCCGCGCGGCCGCGCCGCGTTCACGCGCGCCTTGAGGGCGTGTTGAGAGCGTGAGGCCGGCGCGATCGGCGCGCGCCCTGTTTGACCAGGCTTCGCGTCGGCATCACGCGGCGCGGACGCGGCGCTGCGTCGCGCTCTGTGTGTGGCCAAGCCTTTATGCTGAGGCGAGCCCATTTCGTGGTAAACAATTTGTAATTATGTTTGTATTAAGCATTTAATTTTTCTTTTGTATGTACACTAAGTTTATCACGAAAAATAAATGATTTATGATTTTATGATTTATGATTTACTCTATCGAATAAACACAAACTACACGTGGCCGCAGCCGGGCCAAAATTACACACTGTGAGAAGGTTGGTTTCTCTATTTAATAAAACCCCTGTTAAGAATAAATAATAATATATTCTGTGACTGAACTCTAAAAATGCTACTTAACCATAGAGATAAAAATACATAGAGCCCTCACTCCATACTTCAGTTTTAGTACCAAAAAGACTGTTATTGTCGTAGTCGAAAAGTCTAATGCTCAACAATTTTAATTTTTTGATTAACCGGAACTCTATTTTCAACGACTTCTGCTTTTAATATTAGTTGTAAATTTAGCAGGCCGGTGGCACAGACTTTAGGTTAGGTTTCGTTCATGTCGTCTCGGATATGGGTGAATATGGTATCGATGTATTCAGTGTAATGCCCTGAACACAAATAAGGTTTACTCGGGTAATTCCGAATGTCGAAAACTGTCGGATAATTCCGAAAGAGACTTTTATTATGATGGAATTAAGGGTGATTTTCATCTGAATTTCGGAATTATCCGACATTCGGTAATACCCGAATACACCTTATATAAGATGACAAGCGCGAAAGTGGTGGGGGTAGTTGCTGTGACGTCATAAAGTCGGCAGTACAAACTTTAGTTTTATTTTCTTTTAAACATACCATGTGGGGTACCCAATGAAAGGGCTTTGTGAGTAGATACCAAATATATAACATGCTGTAATATTTTAAATACTTGGTCTAACAAATTATTAGAAAACGTTCAAAAATTTCACTATGAAAATGGCTGAATGGCTTAGTCCAAAATACATACCAAGTGACTGTCTTCTACAGGATAATTCATGAGACGTGAGCAGGACTAATCCTGCACACTCAGTAACTGATAATTGATCGATCACCGTCGTATTTAGGAGAAACAACCACACTTATTCCTCTTTTTTAACTTTTTGGTGAGGGCAAATTTAATTCTCAACAATCATGGTCACCCTACAAGACCTAATTAATAAACATAAAACCTCTTTAACCGTAGTGGCATTTTGATTACGAAGAAAATAAACTGTCAAACTTGAGTGAGATACGAGTTTTCAAAAGTAACCAGACCGTGATGACAGTAATGATATTTTTTTTTCTATACAATTTTCATAGTTAATGTAATCGAATACAGAAGCAATTACTTATCGTATAGCGATCGTCAGGATACAAAACAAAGCAAATAATTAAATTACAATTGATATTATAGTTGAAAAGTAGTTATATACAATGGTATATAAATATATCACAAAATATTAGTAATGTCAAAATATTCAAATAGCAAATTATTCAATAGTAGTAGGGCTTACGGCGATATTTACATCGAAAGCTGCATTTTTGGCAGAAAGCAAGCCGCTTTGCCCAGTGATACTAGGGACCAATCTGAATGATTTCATCCGAGGAAACACAAATTTCATTCACTAGAATTCAAGATGGCGGACCTTTTTCAAAATGGCGGCTGCAATATTTAAAAAAATTATAGACACAAATCAGCTGCACCGATTTTAGTGATTGATATATCGATCAATTCGTATTGACACTTGTAATCGAATAAAAAATATGGCATTTAAGAAATTAAAGATGGCGGCCGAATATTAAGAAAATTGTGTTTTTTTTCTTTAATTTTTTTCCTTCTAATGAAAATAACAACTAAATATTCTATAACATGATCACATATTCTTTCATTTAAATGAAACCTGATAATATTATCTGCAAAATAAAAAAATAATCTTAACAATCCGGTGAGTAGTTTTTGAATTATACGCATTTCAAAAAGCGCGTAACTGCCGTTCGAAACAGCCCGCTCGCGCGGCTCGCGTCAAAACTGAGAACTTTGATGATTTAAAGGTAAAAAAAGAACTGAAAACATATTTACTTTATTTATTGAGCTATAAATAAATAAATAAATTGTATTTCTGCTTATTATTTGTGACCATCACGGGAAAAGGTATAGCGCCTGGCGCTTACGTCGCTTAGCACCGCAATAGTATTGGAGCGGCGTTAATAATAGCGTAAGCGCCATCCGCCCTAAGGTACCTCTATACCAGTGGGTTCAAATTTATTCCTCTCTATCATCTTTGCCCGATGTGGTTGAACTAAAAGAAAAGAAAATTCATATGAAATCAGATCAAAATATACCTAATATAATTAAATTAAATATATAGAGATGAACTTTGGATGAACTACGCCAAACTGGAGCCCCTCCAATACTATTTCAATGTGTGTAGTATTGAAATAGTAATGGAGGGTGGGACAGTTTGGCGTGGTTTATCTATAAGTACCTTTTGTTTTTGCAAGTGCTGCATTGCACTGTGCAGGGTAGACCCACCCTCCGACACGTGCAGCGCATTGTTTCGCAGCCTTTTTTACAGCCGCAATGGTCCAGGTATGATAATTCACGCCACATCGCCCCAGCATCAGACCATTGCGATTCCCAACTGCCATTAGATGACTTCCAACCCCAAGAGGATGGCAATGGCACAGAGGCATCATCAAGAATAAGGGCATATCACCCCATAAGTGGCCTGCTTGATATGTGAGACGGAGCGCGTGTTTGTGTAATGCTGCCGATGTTGGTGAGATGCTGGTTACCAATTTATTTTTAGTAGCAAATAGCTCCTTGCGTACCAAGTTGTCCGACGAATGTGATATTTGTGGGTCATGTAAGTAGCAGGTGAACTTTTCCTGCACAGCCATGATTTCTTCAGGAAGGCTTTGTAATGGCTGCGATATTTCTTTCAAAGTTGGTGTAACTTCAGGGTGTAACAACCACGTTTTGAAGCAAGACTTCTTTCCTTTTGTATGGAAGTAAGAAGTAGTGTCACACCCTGTAGAGGCGTTCACGCCACGAAGAGCGGTTGATCTGTCAGGACGCAAAGTATTTGCTATTTATGAACATCGATATAACGGCGTTTATTTGCAGTCCCAGTTAGTAGCCATAACTCCTGCAGGCCACTATCAATTGAAGATTGATGATATGATATGATATCAATAACACCAAAACATCTGTATCGGAAGATCTAATCAAAATACGCCTAATTCCCTGTTCTGCCTGATCTTTTGCGTGAAGTACGATGCGGCCATCAGCTTCTTCCGCATGTGTTCCTATTCATAAGATCTCTACAGGGTGTGACACTACTTCTTACTTCCATACAAAAGGAAATAAGTCTTGCTTCAAAACGTGGTTGTCACACCCTGAAGTTACACCAGCTTTGAAACAAATATCGCAGCCATTACAAAGCCTTCCTGAAGAAATCATGGCTATGCCGGAAAAGTTCACCTGCTACTTGCTACTACGCAAGGAGCTATTTGCTACTAAAAAGAAATTGGTAACCAGCATCCCACCAACATCGGGGAGCATTACATAAACACGCGCTCCGTCTCACATATCAAGCAGGCCAGTTATGGGGTGATATGCCCTTATTCTTGATGATGCCTCTGTGCCATTGCCATCCTCTTGGGGTTGGAAGTCATCTAATGGCAGTTGGGAACCGCAATGGTCTGATGCCAGGGAGATGGCGTGAATTATCATACCTGGACCATTGCGGCTGTAAAAAAGGCTTCGAAACAATGCGCTGCACGTGTCGGAGAGTGGGTCTACCCTGTACAGTGCAATGCAGCACTTGCAAAGGCAACTGCAAAAACGAAAAGTAACTTATAGATAAACCACGCCAAACTGTCCCGCCCCTCCATTACTATTTCAATACTACACACATTGAAATAGTAATGGAAGTTAGTTTGGCGTAGTTCATCTCTATATATTTAATTTAATTATATTAGGTATATTTTGTTCTGATTTCATATGAATTTTCTTTTCTTTCAGTTCATCCACATCGGACGAAGATGATAAAGAGGAATAAATTTGAACCCACGGGTATAGGTACCTTAGGGCGGATGGCGCTTACGCTATTATTAACGCCGCTCCAATACTATTGCGGTGCTAAGCGACGTAAGCGCCAGCCGCCATAACTTTTCCCGTGATGGTCACAAATAATAAGCAGAAACACAATTTATTTATTTATTTATAGCTCAATAAATAAAGTAAGTATGTTTTCAGTTCTTTTTTTACCTTTAAATCATCAAAATTCTCAGTTTTGACGCGAGCCGCGCGAGCGGGCCGTTTCGGACGGCACTTACGCGCTTTTTGAAATGCGTATAGTTCAAAAACTACTCAACGGATTGTTAAGATTATTTTTTTATTTTGCAGATAATATTATCAGGTTTCATTTAAATGAAAGAATATGTGATAATATCATAGAATATTTAGTTGTTATTTTCATTAGAAGGAAAAAAAATAAAGAAAAAAAACTAAATTTTCTTAATATTCGGCCGCCATCCTTAATTTCTTAAACGCCATATTTTTTATTCGATTACAAGTGTCAATACGAATTGATCGATATATCAATCATTAAAATCGGTGCAGCCGTTTCGTGTCTATAATTTTTTTAAATATTGGAGCCGCCATTTTGGAAAAGGTCCGCCATCTTGAATTCTAGTGAATGAAATTTGTGTTTCCTCGGATGAAATCATTCAGATTGGTCCCTAGTATCACTGGGCAAAGCGGCTTGCTTTCTGCCAAAAATGCAGTTTCTTTTCGCTAAGCTCTATCACTACAATGTCAAAGATAATAAATGATAATAATAAAATAAAAAACAATTTTAATATAGTACTAGAGTACCTATCAATAAATAATTTAAATTTTTAAACAATGTCAGGCATGTCAAATGAGAAATATAAAAAAAATGAAGTAAACAACTTAAAAATAAAATAACAATTTACATTAGATGTACACAATTATAATTGGTCAATTCAATTTGATAAATATTCCTTTACAGAGTATAGGGATTTCTTAAGTAAAAACATTTTTAGTTTGCGTCTGAACGTCATATCACTTGTGTCTTATTTTTTATTTCATTTGGTAGGTGCTCATAGAAAGTCGGACCTATCACACGTGGGTTTCTAGCATGCAATGCTGTGCGCCGCGGAACAGTCCGAAGTTTTCTCGTGCTCCGGAGGCATTTGCCCACAACTTCCACTCGCTTAAATTGAGACAGGTGTATACGCGTGAACATAATGACCTCAAAGATGTACTGTGACTAATTGGTCATAATCTGATGTGACATTCAATTTGACTCAGAATATCGGTAGTTTAGTATTCTAATTTTAGGGTGACCATGCATGTCGTAAAAAAATTAATAACTTTTTTGTCAACACGACTAGAAAATTAACGTTAACCTCACTAATACTGATACGAAACAGTTGCTTATAATTAACGATATGCGCAGTGTTAATCCTGCTCACGTCTCCTTAATAATAATTAACCAAATAAATCAAAAAATAAGAAAAGTACATCAAGTTGAAAAAAGTATAATTTTCTGTTACATTAAACTACAACTATTATTAAAAATAACAAAAAAAACCCGACTGTTGACATATATTTTTGTAGTGGCCTTTTCCCTAGCTTTCATTTGGTACCCATATTACTGCAGTAAGAAAAAAACCGACCAAGTCAGAGTCGGAGTCGCGTTCCAAGGGTTCCGTACATTACCCAATTTTTAACAATGTATATTTTTATATGTGAAACGCGAGTTAATTGCCTTTAAAAAACCCGTAGGGGTCGGATCAAAAACTAAGTAATTAGTGCGACTCACGCTTGACTGCATATTTCTAATAGGTTTTCCTGTCATCTATACACTGAGAGAAAAATCATCACCAGGAATGAATAAACAGTTCTGTACTGGGGGAAAAAATGAAGTTATAGTAGTAATCATGGAAGTTTCACTATTTCTGTAAAATTTATTTATTTCTACAAACAGCTCAGTAATACTAAATCTAATTTCAGCAAACAGACTTTAGTAAATGGAGCATTAAACAAAGTTCAGTATTTGTTACAATCCATTTTTATTACTACTAAAATTCTCCGATTTTTACTAGTAAAGTTTGTGATTTTTGGAAAAAAGCATCTGTGATTTCAAGTTATGATTTTAGTAAATGTCTCACTTACATAGTTTTGTAATATCTAAAAAACGAGTTCGCGGGAATAACATTACCCCATTTAAAATAACAATTCAGTTGTTACTATAGCGTCATTACAAAGTTTACTGGTATTTAGTAGATAGACTTGTTGTGTTTATGTTCATTGTTGTACCAATCACTAAACGAGTTTTGTAATACCAACACAGCGAAACGAATGTTAGTGATTTTAGTAAAATTTACTACTTGCTACGTTCATTTGGTTAGAGTTAGTATTGTGTCGGATGTCGGGCGGGCGTGTCTCGTGTCTTCTTTGTTTAAAACATACTTAAGTTAAATAATAAATTTAGGATATATTGTGGGCCATGGACATATTAACCCGCAACCTACTGTGTAGTTGGGGTCTACAGGAATATATTGTTCTGCAACTTCGAGCTAGCTGTTGTTATTCTAGTGATAATGACATTATAGGTAAATCTAAACTGTTTGCAATTCCAACCTCCCTAGCACAGGTGCGCCGCGAGAGCATGTTGCGCGCGTAATAACTACTAGTCTCTTTCTGACTGTATGAATAAGAAAGGAATGGGTAGAATATCTCGACAGGCTTTTATAGTGCCTCTTTAGTACAGAGATATACTACCAAATGCTTTTTTATTCATACAGACAGAAATAGAGACGGGTAGCTACCACGCGCGCGACATGCTCTCGCGGCGCCCGTTTGCTAGGGGCGGAGGAATTGCAAACAGTTTCGTTTTTGCCTGTGACGTCATTATCTCTAGAATAACAACAGCTAGCTTGGAATCGCAGTACAGTTTAGTAAAACCTATGACGTCATCGTCTCCGATATTGCTAAAGCACGCTTAGAATTACAAAACGGTTAGTTTTCACCCATGACGTCATCACCTCCGATATTGCTAAAGCACCTCTCGGAATAACAAAACCAAATTTCTGAAATTACTCTAGCATACTTCAAATTACAAATATAGAAGTTGTATTTCCTACTAAATGGAAATTGCAAAAGTCAATTTGTTCCTATTAGTTGACTCTCCTTGTCCCCGGATTAAGTTTTATTTTTGTAATTCTAAGTGTGTTTTTGTTAGTTTTTTGTCTCAGTGTAGGTAAAGAACTATTTTGTATATTCTTATTCAAAAATTGTAGACCCAGTAGTTTCGGAGATAAAGGGGGAATGGTAATTTTTTGGCTATCTTCTTAAATAACTTCTAAACTATTTATTTTAAAATTACAAAAAATATATATTTGAGATTTTCAAAATGAGCTCTTACATTTGATATGTAAGATGTAACATGATATAGTTTAAAAAACATTATTTTTTAATTTCCTCATTTACCCCCCAAAAGTGGCCTACATGTTTAAATAGTAGATTGTACAACAAGGGCATAAAGTGACCCATTTTTACCCGAGGCAATTTTTTGGTCTGAGCGAAGCGAAGACCAAAATAGTAGACGAGGGTAAAAATGGACATTTATGCCCTTGTTGTACACTCTGCTTTTCACTTCGATTGCGTGGAAAATATACAAAAAATCAAATATTTTAGGTTATTTTAACGTATTTATTCAAGACTAAAGAAAATTGTTCTTGGGCCGGTCGGAGGCGCGGGGCACGCCGATCGGGAGAGCGCCGGTCGGGGGCGCGCCGGCAGGGCTGGCAGTTCGTATGGCAGAATTTGGACTTTATTGCTAAGCCAATAAGGGTCGTAATAGACGATTTTACTTTATGCTCTAGAGCATAAAATGCGATTTTATGTCGTCTACGCACGACATAAAGGTGCACTTTTTGAGCATGAGAAGTGAAAATTCATTTGTTTACTTAAGCTCAGTTCTTTACCTATAGATAACAGGAAAACCTATTAGAAATATGCAGTCAAGCGCGAGTCGGACATTACTTAGTTTTATGATCCGACCCCTACGGGTTTTTAAAGGCAATTCACTCGCGTTTCACATATAAAAAATACATTGTCAAAAATTGGGTAATGTACGGAACCCTTGCAACTCCTTTTGAGGTACGGAACCCTAAAAACTAAAAAGAAGTGACATGTGAATTGATTGTAATGAACTTTATTTCTGAAAGGCCTGGCCAAACAGCAGGCGCGACGCAGCGCCGCGTGATGCCTGTTCAAACAGGGCGCGCGCGGATCGCGCCGGCCTCACGCTCTCAACACGCCCTCATCGCGCGCACCCGCACCGCTCGCTGCCTAACGTCCGATCCGACTGATGTGACCATGCGCGACGCGGCGGGCCGCCGCGTCCGCGCGGCGCGGGGCGCGACAGAAGCGGGGCGTGATACCGGCGGGACGCAGTCTGTTTGACGTCGGTAACCTGTTAGCATGTGCCGTGGTCGCGCGGCGCGGACGCGGCGCTGCGTCGCGCCGGCTGTTTGGCCAGGTCTTTAATATCGTTTCAAATATTGATCCCAGAGAAAAGTGTTCAATATGTTTTACGTAGAAAATTTTATGCCGATTATTTAATTACAAGAACATTAAGAACTTATTTGCTATGAGCCTTATTTTACGAGTCATTTACGAAAACCTAAAAATAGGGACCTGGAAATTGATTACAATTAACTTACCCCCTTTAATACCTCTTTAAATATTGATCGTAGCGAAAAAGTGTACAGAACCTTTTTTGTTGACAATTTTATGTTTAATGTTTATGTATAATATTGTTTTGCAACGGGCCACCGTTTACGAGTTATTTACGAAAAACTAAAAAAAAGCGACCTGTGAACTGATTGTAATTAACTTTCTTCCTTTAATATCGCTTTAAATATTGTTCCTAGAGAAAAGTGTTCCAGATATTTTTTGGAGAAAATTTTATGTAGATAATTTATTCTTAAAAACCTATTTTGCTACGGGACACCGTTTACGAGTTATTTACAAAAAAACAAACAGGGACTTAAAATTGATTATTTATAACTTACCCGCTGCTTTGTCTTTTTAAATATTGATCCTAGCTAAAAGTGTTCTACATGCTTCTTGTAGGAAATTTTATGTTTATTATTTATGTATAAGATTTTTTTTTGCTATGAGTCACACTTTTCAAATTATTAACGAATAAATGAAAACAAGGAAACTTAGAATTTATTATACTAGAACTTTCCCTCTTTATTATCTTCTTAAATATTGATCCCTGCGAAAAGGGTACTGAATCTTTTTTGTTTAAAAGTTTGTGTAGGTTATTATCGTTTAACAACATTTTTTGATATTGGCCACCGTTTATGAGTTATTTACGAAAAACTAAAAAAAGGGACCTTAGAAGTGATTATAATTAAATTTCCCGCGTTAATATCTCTTTGAATATTGATCCTAGCGAAAAATTGTACTGAATCTTTCTGGTAGGCAATTTTATGCAGATTACTTATGTAATAGAACATTTTTTGCTATGCGCCACCGTTTAAGAGTTATTTACGAAAAACTAAAAAAAGGTACCTTTAATGTCAAATATCTCACTTCCGGTCAAGATTTCGATCGAGCAACCGGCAAATTCGGATTCAGCGGGGTCTAATTAGGTTAAAAAACCCGGTTGCCAAAAAGTAATATGATTTGCCAGTCGAATCAAGAAGGAGAGCGATTTTGAATTTTTATGACTAGTCTAAATCCGTTGCTACGTAGTAAAAATAGCGATTTATGTTAAGATATTTCATTCTGGATACAGAAATAAAAAAACGCCTATTCAGTATTTGCCGAATGCCTAAAAGAAAGAGGTGGAAAATGCTTATCTCCCTTTTTAAGGATATCATTGATTTGATAAAGGTTCAAAGAAAATAATACAGGTTGAAGTTTGAAAGGGTAGTTTGAAATAATTTTACAATAGGTGCTCGAATTGCTTTTCTCCGGCTCGTATGCATGCTTGACACCGTCTTGTAAAAGTTCAAGTTAATTTTCTTAAATTAATTTCGGATATGTTTCGTGCTGCCTCGAACATGCCGTCGTAGTTCCTCTTCGGAACCCCTTGGGTTGAATTAAAATTTATCTTTTAAGTATCCCCAATAAAAAAATCTAATGGATTTAGGTCCGGGGAACGTAGGCCATGCTACTGGTACCAGTCGGCCGATCCATCTTCTGGAGCTGGAACCACAACAAGATGGCTGCCCAGAACACCTCACACAGAAATTCCCAGATGGATCAGCCGATTGGGACCAGTGGCATGGCCGCCGCGTTCCCCGGACATTAGATTTTTTTCATTGGGGATGCTTAAAAGATAAAGTTTACTCCGTGCCAATAAGGTCCCAAGAGGAACTACGGCGGCGCATGTTCGAGGCAGCACGAAACATATCCGAAATTAATTTAAGAAAATTAACTTGAAGTTTTACAAGACGATGCTAATCGTGCATACGAGCCGGGGATAAACAATTCGAGCACCTATTCTAAAATAAAATTACTTTAAAAAATAGATTAAACTTCAACCTGCAGTATTTCATTTTCTTTGAACCTTTATCAACTCAATGATACCCTTAAAAAGGGACGTAACCATTTTCCATCTCTTTCTTCTAAGCATTCGGCAAATACTGAATAGGCATTTTTTTTTATTTCTGAATCCAGAGTTAGATATCTCAACATAAATCGTTATTTTTACTAAAAGTAGCAACGGATTGCAGAGTTCCTAGTTTTCACTTATTTTCCATGAGGCTTTCGAAAGATGATAATAATTCCTATTTTATTGCAGGAAGGTACATGTGTTATACCATTTTTGAATCTGCATAACATGCTCAATATTTTGACGTTATTTGCTCATTACTTTTCTAGTATTTTTTTTCACGACAGGTGGTCAAACTCGAAATTAATGTTTCGCTGTGAATTTAATTCAAGATTAAACCAGTACTTTTTTGCATTTTACATTGTTCACCGATAAAATACCTATTCTGTTATCTTAATTAACTATTCATGATGCCGTACACATAGAAAAAAACTAACTTCGAGACCTTTCCGAGTGCACACTGGCACTAACAATGTTAAAAACGGTCAAAATTCATGAGAAACCTTAATTTGGCAATAACTCAAAAACCGTGCCACTTTTACTGGGGTCATGTTAAGTTGGTTTGATTCCTCTTGGCCTGGTCTACCTCCAGTGTCACTGTGACGTGTCACTTATGGGACACCCTGTATATTAACGCGGGAAATTTAATTATAATCACTTCTAAGGTCCCTTTTTTTAGTTTTTCGTAAATAACTCGTAAACGGTGGCCAATATAAAAAATGTTGTTAAACGTTAATAATCTACACAACATTTTCTAAAAAAAAAGATCGTATACCCTTTCGTTGGGATCAATATTTAAAAAGATAATAAAGAGGGAAAGTTAATTATAATAAATTCTAAGGTTCCTTGTTTTTATTTTTTCGTTATTAATTTGAAAAGTATGACTCAAAGCAAAAAAAAATCTTATAGTTAAATAATAAACATACAATTTCCTATAAGAAACATATAGAACACTTTTCGCTAGGATCAATATTTAAAAAGACAAAGCAGCGCAGCGGGTAAGTTAATTATAATCAATTTTAAAGTCCCTTTTCAGTTTTTTGTGAATAACTGGTAAACGATGTCCCAGCAAAATAGGTTTTTAAGAATAAATAATCTACATAAAATTTCCTCCAAAAACATCGTCAACCCTTTTCTCTAGGATCAATATTTAAAACGATATTAAAGGAAGAAAGTTAATTACAATCAGTTCACAGGTCACTTTTTTTTAGTTTTTCGTAAATAACTCGTAAACGGTGGCCCGTTGCAAAACAATATTATACATAAATATTGAACATATAATCGTCCACAAAAAAGGTTCTGTACACTCTTTCGCTACGATCAATATTTAATGAGGTATTAAAGGGGGAAAGTTAATTATAATCAATTCTACACTATTTACAAGAACATTAAGAACCTATTTTGCTATGGGCCACCGTTTACGAGTCATTTATGAAAAATAAAAATAGGGACCTGGAAATTGATTATAATTAACTTACCCCCTTTAATACCTCATTAAATCAATTTCCAGGTCCCAATTTTTATTTTTCGTAAATGACTCGTAAACGGTGGCCCATAGCAAAATAGGTTCTTAATGTTCTTGTAAATAAATAATCGACATAAAAAAGCTATTAAAGCGGGAAAGTAAAATGTGTAGAATTGATTATAATTAACTTTCCCCCTTTAATACCTCATTAAATATTGATCGTAGCGAAAGAGTGTACAGAACCTTTTTTGTGGACAATTATATGTTCAATATTTATGTATAATATTGTTTTGCAACGGGCCACCGTTTACGAGTTATTTACGAAAAACTAAAAAAACGTGACCTGTTAACTGATTGTAATTAACTTTCTTCCTTTAATATCGTTTTAAATATTGATCCTAGAGAAAAGTGTTCTGGATGTTTTTTGGAGGAAATTTTATGTAGATTATTTATTCTTAAAACCTATTTTGCTATGGGACACCGTTTACGATTTATATACAAAAAACTAAAAAGGGACTTTAAAACTGATTATAATTAACTTACCCGCTGCTTTGTCTTTTTAAATATTGATCCTAGCGAAAAGTGTTCTACGTGTTTCTTGTAGGAAATTTTATGTTTATTATTTATGTATAAGAATTTTTTTTTTTGCTAAGAGTCATACTTTACAAATTATTAACGAAAAAATAAAAACAAGGAACCTTAGAATTTATTATAATTAACTTTCCCTCTTTATTATCTTTTTAAATATTGGTCCCTGCGAAAAGTGTACTGAATCTTTTTTTGTAGTTTGTATAGATTATTAACGTTTAATAAATTTTTTTGATTTTGACCACCGTTTACGAGTTAATTAATTAAGAAAAACTAAAAAAAGGAACCTTAGAAGTGATTATAATTAACTTTCCCGCGTTAATATCTCTTTGAATATTGATCCTAGCGAGAAATTGTACGGAATCTTTCTTTAATGCAATTTAATGCAGATTACTTATGTATTAGAACATTTTTTGCTATGCGCCACCGTTTAAGAGTTATTTACGAAAAACTAAAAAAAGGGACCTTTAATATCAAATATCTCACTTCCGGTCAAGAATTCGATCAAGCAACGGGCAAATTCTGATTCAGCGGGGTCTAATTAGGTTAAAAAACCCGGTTGCCAAAAAGTAATATGATTTGCCAGTCGAAATCGGTTTTTACAAAAATATGACCATTCTATACATACTAATGGAGAAAGCAGTGATTTTAAACACATGTAAAATAGTCCGAAAATTCCTACAGACAGATTTACAACTCCATGAAACCAATAACCAAACGTGTGCCAATAATCCAAAGTAGGAATGTTGCGGATGCAGATGTTTTGACATCCGCGGATGCGGATATTTAAAGGCTCATATCCGCGGATGCGGATGTCAAGATTAAAATCAAGATTAACTTAAAAAACGTCAAATATTACATTTGTAGTAATTTTTATTAAAAAATAACGAAACGTTTAGTATTTGAGTAAGAATATAGGTGCGTTATATTTAATAAACAGTAACTTGGCCGACTTTTCTGTATCTAGACGATTTTGTTATATATAGGTAATGAGTAATGACGATATTACCTAGCACTTACGCTGCCGCTAAGACGTTCCTGTACCGACTTGTTCGACATCCGCATCCGCATAAGCTCCGCATCGATTTTATGCGGATGTTGAAAATAATGCGGAAGTTCCGCGGATGCGGATGCGAAATTTCGCAACATCCCTGATCCAAACATCCCTAACCCTACCCCACATACGAGCCCCGATGCATATGTTTTCGTCTAGTCAGACCATTTTTTGAGGTTCTCAAGTTTGTACAACAATTAGTCCTGTAGCGCTGGCTATATTTTGAGCCCTAAGTTAAAGTAATATTAAAGTCAATTATTTTTCGCTTACGAATGCTGTTTATGAATGTTGTCTCGATGTGGCATTATAATAATGTAGACGTAAACTTAATAACATGTTTGTTTTTGTGGCAGATACATGATGTTTATAAGAAAAAAAAAATATTAAAAATAAAAGCGGTAGATGAATTTGACACACATTTGTTTGAATAACATATAATAATGTTCTGTAAAGTACAACACTTAACTTACCGACTATAATTTTATTTTAGGCATTTTAGGTTCACTATTAGGTATTTATTAAATGTCATTATACCCGTGGATGAAAATTACACAAAATGCGTGTGTACGTCGGAAACCACTTTACTTTTACAGGGAAACAAAGAATTTCATCTAGAATATTTTTTTTGCTGAATGCTGTTTAAAAAAAGGAATACCTAAGCAAATACCTAGGATGACACAAATTATTATTTTTAGGTTTAGTATATGGTCTGGAAACTCTATGTAAAAAATTAGCAACTTTAATATTCTTATAACTTCAAAAGTTATTGCTACAGGTCTAAATAATGTTTTAGTTTAAAAAACACTAATATTTAATGCTTATACTAATGTAGTTTAATTTTATATGGTAATATTCTACAATAACTAAATCCAAATACAAGCAATACCGTTTGTACTGAAAGAAAAATATAACAATTTTTTATTTGACGGGTAGGAATATAACAGATGTGAAAATGGGCTGTGACAGACGGACAGACAGACAGACGCACGAGTGATCCTATAAAGGCCTGGCCAAACAGCCGGCGCGACGCAGCGCCGCGTGATGCCGACGCGATGCCTGTTCAAACAGGGCGCGCGCGGATCGCGCCGGCCTCACGCTCTCAACACGCCCTCATCGCGCGCGCGAACGCGGCGCACCGCTCGCTGCCTAACGTCCGATCCGACTGATGTGACCTTGCGCGACGCGACGGGCCGCCGCGTCCGCGCGGCGCAGCGCTGCGCACGCGCCGCGTGGACGCAAGGGGCCGCGCGGCGCGGGGCGCGACAGAAGCGGGGCGTGATACCGGCGGGACGCAGTCTGTTTGACGTCGGTAACCTGTTAGCATGTGCCGCGGTCGCGGCGCTGCGTCGCGCCGGCTGTTTGGCCAGGCCTTAAGGGTTCCGTTTTTTCCTTTTGAGGTACGGAACCCTAAAAAACTATCGTGTCATCAGTCATTTTACTATGACCGTTCCCGCTGCTTTTCTTTGAAACGATGGAACTTCAGTTTGGAACATTTGCGTGCTATTATCTTAAACTAATAAAGCATAGACAGATAGTCCCCATACGGCTAACCTGTCAAAAGTGAAGTCGGAACACGATCGATGTGTGCGTGCGAGGCTCGTGTTTTACGCTCAGCAACACACACATGTATACAAAAACGTGTGGCCAGTATATAGATATTTCCCTCAAAGTGGGGTATTTTAACCACATCCTTAACACTTGGTTATTTGTAATAATTTGTAAGTGTGTAGATTTGATTTTGTAGCAAAAGCTTTTTATGTTCCTTTTAAGAATTTTTGCATTTCAGTAGTTTTCAATTAAAAATTGATACATTTTTACTATTTTTTATTTCAAATGTGCATAAAATAATTAAAATAATACATAAATTGAAATAAAATAGTGAAATATTTAAAAATGTATTATTTTTATAGAATTATACAAGGAACTTCAACTAAGCGTATTCATTTTAGAATGTAAACGTTATGTCTCATTTTGACGAAAAAATATTCACTATACTGGCAACATTTATAAGAAATGGCGGCTGACGAAACATTAGATTTTTAGGGTTCCGTACCCAAAAGGTAAAACGGGACCCTATTACTAAGACTTCGCTGTCCGTCCGTCCGTCCGTCTGTCTGTCACCAGGCTGTATCTCGCGAACCGTGATAGAGAATAAAATAAAGATTTAAATGGGGCTCCCATACAACAAACGTGATTTTTGACCAAAGTTAAGCAACGTCGGGCGTGGTCAGTACTTGGATGGGTGACCGTTTTTTTTTTTTGCATTTTTTTCCTTTTTTTTTCATTATTGTACGGAACCCTTCGTGCGCGAGTCCGACTCGCACTTGCCCGGTTTTTGTAGTTACGATTACGTAAAAATATCACATTAAACTCTATACTTAGGCATGAAATGTAATGTAAGTCGGTTTGTTTTTATGATATGATGCGTTGTGACACCCATTCAATGCACAAACAACCATTTTTCCTGTGTTTTTGATTTATTAAACGGGATTAAACGGGAGGTGTACACAAACCGACGTGACCTTGAGTACTGCCAGGGCCGATCGAATACGGTGACACGAGTGCGACGTGACTCACGTGACGTCGCACTTGAAATGGCTTCACTAGGGATGTACGAACACTCAATCTAATGGCTATTATATTTTATGATTATAAACTTGGTTTAACCGATCAACTAAGTTTACAACGATTACAATCAGCATTAGGGGACTCCGTTCCATCCCGAGCAACAGTTTTTAAGTGGTTTAGTAAATTTAAAAGCGGTAAAACTAACCTCGAAGATGACCGAGTTATTAATATAATTTTACTCACTGGGTAACGCACTTTCGATATTAATTTGAAGTTTTCTGATATCTGTTATATTTACGGAATTATCGCCTGGCTATACACTTAACGATTACTGTATACATGGAATCAACACGCCAAGAATGTCGATAAAAGTGTTGTGCAGAAGATCATAGGGGTCCATTATGAAAAAAAATCGTAATTATTTACATATCAGAGATTTTTTAATTTATTTATACATATTTATCGAAAGGACCATGATTGGGCACTTTAGTATGGAGTCTGGTCCATATCCTCAATACTTATGAAACCTATGCCAAAGGATAGCTTCAATGCTATCATTTATTTCATACTATGAGAGTTAAGTCTAAGTCGCGGGCCAATATGGTCTTTTTTGTATTAGTAGACTAGACATAAAAATTCAAAATCGCTCTCCTTCTTGATTCGACTGGCAAATCATATTACTTTTTGGCAACCGGGTTTTTTAACCCAATTAGACCCCGCTGAATCCGAATTTGCCGGTTGCTCGAACGAAATCTTGACCGGAAGTGAGATATTTGACATTAAAGGTCCCTTTTTTTAGTTTTTCTTAAATAACTCTTAAACGGTGGCGCATAGCAAAAAATGTTCTATTACACAAGTAATCTGCATAAAATTGCCTACAAGAAAGATTCTGTACAATTTTTCGCTAGGATCAATATTCAAAGAGATATTAACGCGGGAAATTTAATTATAATCACTTCTAAGGTCCCTTTTTTTAGTTTTTCGTAAATAACTCATAAACGGTGGCCAATATCAAGAAATGTTGTTAAACGATAATAATCTACACAAAATGTTGAACAAAAAAGATTCAGTACACTTTTCGCAGGGATCAATATTTAAAAAGATAATAAAGAGGGAAAGTTCTAGTATAATAAATTCTAAGTTTCCTTGTTTTTATGTATTCGTTAATAATTTGAAAAGTATGACACATAGCAAAAAAAATCTTATACATAAATAATAAACATAAAATTTCCTACAAGTAACATGTAGAACACTTTTCGCTAGGATCAATATTTAAAAAGACAAAGCAGCGGGTAAGTTATAAATAATCAATTTTAAAGTCCCTTTTTAGTTTTTTGTAAATAACTCGTAAACTATGTCCCATAGCAAAATAGGTTTTTAAGAATAAATTATCTACATAAAATTTCCTCTAAAAAATATCTGGAACACTTTTCTCTAGGATCTATATTTAAAGCGATATTAAAGGAAGAAAGTTAATTACAATCAGTTCACAGGTCACTTTTTTTTAGTTTTTCGTAAATAACTCGTAAACGGTGGCCCGTTGCAAAATAATATTATACATAAACATTAAACATAAAATTGTCCACAAAAAAGGTTATGTACACTTTTTCGCTACGATCAATATTTAAAGAGGTATTAAAGGGGGTAAGTTAATTGTAATCAATTTCCAGGTCCCTATTTTTAAGGTTTTCGTTTTTTGCTATGAGTTTTGCTATGAGTCATACTTTTCAAATTATTAACGAATAAATAAAAACAAGGAAACTTAGAATTTATTATACTAGAACTTTCCCTCTTTATTATCTTTCTAAATATTGATCCCTGCGAAAAGTGTACTGAATCTTTTTTGTTCAAAATTTTGTGTAGATTATGATCGTTTTACAACATTTTTTGATATTGGCCACCGTTTATGAGTTATTTACGAAAAACTAAAAAAAGGGACCTTAGAAGTGATTATAATTAAATTTCCCGCGTTAATATCTCTTTGAATATTGATCCTAGCGAAAAATTGTACTGAGTCTTACTTGTAGGCAATTTTATGCAGATTACTTATGTAATAGAACAATTTTTGCTATGCGCCACCGTTTAAGAGTTATTTACGAAAAACTAAAAAAAGGGACCTTTAATGTCAAATATCTCACTTCCGGTCAAGATTTCGATCAAGCAACCGGCAAATTCGGATTCAGCGGGGTCTAATTAGGTTAAAAAACCCGGTTGCCAAAAAGTAATATGATTTGCCAGGCGAAATCGATTTTATGAAAAATAAAACCAGTCTATATAAATAGAACCCAGTACGGCAACGGTTTCACCATAGTATGTTTTATTATAATAGAAAGAAAACGACACGTTATGCATTTTATTATCATTATATTTATCTTAATCAAAAAATAACATAGGTATTATATATAGGTACCTACCTACCTACAATATTAAATATCTACAATTAAATCGTCTAGATGAAGTGCCGGTGGATTAAAACCCACTAGTCTACCTCGACCTAAGAACCACAATATAGTTAGAAATAACATGAGCACAGCTTCCTATAGTGCGTCTACCCGTAAGGCATGTGCAATAGTATTGCAATATCGCTTCTAGGCCCATTTGGTCACGGTTTATTAAGACATATGTATAATGTCTTTGCTCGTACGTGGCGTGACTGAACTCGACCTCTAAGCAGCCACACGTTATTTTGGAAAATATTGCATTGTTGCAAGTCTGGCAAATGATTCTCTCTGTATACTTCTATGGTATAGAGACCAATTATCTCGTAAATGTACAAAATAACGTGTGGCTGCCTAGAGGCCGAGTTCAGTCACGCCACGTACGAGCAAAGACATATTATACATATGTCTTAATAAACCGTGACCAAATGGGCCTAGAAGCGATATTGCAATACTATTGTACATGCCTTACGGGTAGACGCACTATAGGAAGCTGTACGTACTGCTGCAGTATAGCTACCGACTGCATTTCTACCAGAAATGTCAAAGTTGATATGTTTTTGCTATAAAATTACCTTTCAGACATTTTCTGCACTAATGCAGACTAATGCAGCCGGCTGCAGCAGTATTGCAGCATTTTCACGACAGGTGGTCAAAGTCGAAATTAATGTTTCGCTGTGAATATTTAATTCAAGATAAAACCAGTACTTTTTTGCATTTTACATTGTTTATTGATAAAATACCTGTTCTGTTATCTTAATTAGGGTTCCGTACCCAAAAGGTAAAACGGGACCCTATTACTAAGACTTCGCTGTCCGTCCGTCCGTCTGTCCGTCTGTCTGTCACCAGGCTGTATCTCACGAACCGTGATAGCTAGACAGTTGAAATTTTCACAGATGATGTATTTCTGTTGCCGCTATAACAACAAATACTAAAAACAGAATAAAATAAAGATTTAAATGGGGCTCCCATACAACAAACGTGATTTTTGTCCAAAGTTAAGCAACGTCGGGCGTGGTCAGTACTTGGATGGGTGACCGTTTTTTTTTGTGCATGTTTTTCCGTTTTTTTTTTCATTATGGTACGGAACCTTTCGTGCGCGAGTCCGACTCGCACTTGCCCGGTTTTCACACATGAAAAAACTAACTTCGAGACCTTTCCGATTGCACACTGGCACTAACAATGTTAAAAACGGTCAAAATTGTGACGTCAGTGTCACTGTGACGTATCATTTATGGGACACCCTGTATCTTTTACTATAAAATTACCTTTTTGACATTTTCTGTATTGCAGCACGGCGGCCATACTGCCGACTGCATTATCTAATACTGCCGGAAATGTCAAAATCGATTTCGCCACCCTGAATTTTGATATTTGCGGCAGTAATGCAGGCGGAAGTAATATCGCGCTGCAATACTGCTGCAATAATGCTGCCCACTGCATATAACTGCCGAAAATTTTAAAAATGTTTTCTTTTTCTTCTATAAAAAAGGGTTCATCCATAATTACGTCACACGAATTTCAAGGTTTTTTTACCCCTTCCTTGTCACCTTGGTCACATTTGAGAAACCCCTTGGTGTGACGTCACATTTTTTCAACGAAGTCGGCAAATCGATTTTAAGTATCATATATATAAAATTGAAAAACCAGAACGGGAAAAAAAACTAGGGAAGAAGCGAGATGGCGCCTTACAAATTTCTAAAAAAGTTTTTGACACGTTTCTCGAATACGACGCACGTATGATAAGAAAAACTGTTCTAATCTATTATCTAAGTATGAGAATATAACTAGAGCATAAAAACTATCGCTTTCGATGCGTATACAGGGTGGAAAGGCACGACGATCCTTCCCGGAAGTATTAGGTCGTTTAAGTGATACAGAGACTATTGGTAATGGTAAGAATCGTTAATTGAGTAAAAAATAAAAATTGCAAAACTACTACTTTTTAACTGTGGTGATAACCCTATAGCATGTGCACATGACGGCTAGATTAAGGATCTCCGTCGGGAAAGCTCGGGACTTTACACTTTTTTCCGATCGTTGACAGTATCGCAATGATGTATGAATGACGCATAAATGTCAAATAAATCAAATGCATGCAAAAATATTACAAACAATTTGTGACGTTCCACGGGAAAAGGTACCTTATGAGGGTTTCTAGTTTCGGAGATATGAAATGTTTTGTAAAGAGGTGAAAAAATGCTCAATTTTTTTTTATTGTGTGATCTGAAACCTTAATGCGTAACGTTTGTTTACCTGTTTTTATTTTTGTTATAAGTTAGTTATAAGCCTAGTAATGTCGTCTCAGAGTTTAGTAGAAAAGGTACCTTATGGAAAAAAGATTGAAAATTCCCAAAAAAACTAGTCAATACGGGAAAAGAAGTTTGGTAGAGAACTGTATTAGCATTCTGCAAAACTAATTTGATAGTTTCAGTTCTGGTTGGGGCGCCTCGCAAATATTATAACCGTACATAGACCGACATCACAAATCCAAGTAGCCTGCTATTATACCAAAGTTACTCTCGTCAAGTCTTTCTTAACTAGAATAATCTTCATTTGGTTTGGTCGCATGCAGTAAATCAGCCATTGGTTTGCTGAAAAATGCCAATACCCGACGCATTACCTTATGGAATATCTGAGGTCATTGAACCTCAATGCCGCTTATCTTCAATAGCAACCGAAATATATTATTGATAAGAAATAGACGATTTATACCATCTTAACCCCAAAATATTATTAGTTTATCCTAACTGTTCCATCATCATCATGCCTCATCATGTAACTTAATCACAAGGTACCTTTTCATTACATACAAATTATTGGTCTTTTTTAAGATTATTATGACGAAGAACTAATTAAATTTGGGGCAGTTTAATGTAAATTAATATTTTCTATTCATAAAAGATAAACTGTAATATGATTGATATTTTGTAGTGATGTATTATTAGATTTATTTCCATAAGGTACCTTTTCGTAAATGTATGGAGCAAATACTGTTATTGTTATGTAAGTTTAAAGTGGCATAAGGGGTTAAATATAGTATTTAGTTGGGGTTTTAGGATTTATTTCATTTGAATGACAGAATTTCTTTCATATGTGCTCAGAAAAATTGATTGTGTGTCACATTAAAAGTAAAAATATTCAATTTTGTGATTTTATATGAAAAAGTCAGAAAATACATTTTCACCTCTAAATCGGTATTGTTTTTTGCTTAAACTGTCTGTCAGTGTCGTTTTCTAATAGATAGAATTTAAATCTTGAGAGCTCATTGCAATCAATCGTGAAAATGAAATAAAACTTTATTTTCAAGAGATTGGCTAGTATACACATAAATCAGTCGATATCAAAAGTTTCTATTTGCATTACAGAACAAGTCGCAATATTTTTTTAATCTCACATATATAAGGTATTATTATTTGTAGTCAACTATGTAACTTACTTCAGGAACATAGTTTTTTAGGCGGCTAAACTTAAAACTTCTCTATCGTAAAGTTGCTAATTTCACAACATTATTTTCAAAAAATCATATCTCTGTAACTACGCAACCTAGAAGGTTGATCTTTTGTGTTATCGATAGCTTATTTATTGTAGATTACTGGGGTATGCATAACTCCATACCCGCCATAAGGTACCTTTGACCGTGGGACGTCACATTTTATTACTTTCTTAGATAATTACTTTTTTCCAATATTTAATACTATCTTCTTTTCACATACGGTGTTCAAATGTACCTCCGTGTATTACAACGCCGCCGCAGCCCGTGCCCGAGTATGTCGATTCACATGCGATATAGTGTATGCTCTTCGTCATTTATCCTCCGCAGAAAGCACCAATTAGCCTTTGTCTCATTTCGTCCGCAGTTTCACATTCCGTTTGGTTTGGTACACCATATCTTTTACACAGCCCCACAAATTTAAATAGCCACGAGCATCTAACATTTTTATTTGAAGAATATGACATTCAATAAGTATAGTTCAATGAAAATTTAATTTCAAACATCAGACGTCTTGTCTATTTCCTACCACGCAAGAAGGTTTAATTGTTAGTTTGGTATTGAAGAAGTATTTATTCTTGATTTATTCTTAGTATTTCATTTTTGCAAGTTCATTT
The DNA here is from genome assembly GCF_910591565.1 of Cydia splendana. Lineage (NCBI taxonomy): Eukaryota > Metazoa > Arthropoda > Insecta > Lepidoptera > Tortricidae > Cydia > Cydia splendana. Next base: position 11,144,451 of record NC_085974.1, read on the forward strand.
GGTGCAACTAACACAACCTACATGTAATTTTTTATTATTTTAAATAGTTTCCAATTATTCGAAAATAATTTTGTGAAACGTGTTAAGAAACTAAAACCTTTTTATCAGTCAAGGAAACCAGAGATATTTATAAGACGATTGCGTACTTTTGAGTGGTTGTCAATGTCACCATTTGAACTGTCGTTGTAAACAATGTTGTGGTTAGTATTATTAATATTAAGGAATAACATAACTATTTCATTCAAGTATTGAACAAGTGGAACCACTAAGAAAGCGAAAATCCTGCAATAATTCTTACCGTGCTGTAAGCAGACCTAAAAATGGTTAGATGGCAACAAATTAGCATAATTTCCTGTCGAATACTGATTGTTTACAAGTAAGTTCATTGACCCTGTCACCTGTTAGGGTTAGAACAAAGTAGTTTTTTGCGTGGATGTTTAAAAGGTCATAATTTAGAAACGGTTGCCCATATTAACATAGTTTCTATGGAGAAAATATAGAGCTTAGGCTAAACTATCTCCCATTTCCGGAAAGGATCGTCGTGCCTTTCCACCCTGTATAATTTACAATAAGCAAAAGAAATTTTCATAACATTCTTCATTTTAAGACTATCGGCTATTTTCGGAAACTCTCTGTTGGTTTCGTTTCGAACTTCAAATAACCAAAATTATGTTTGTTATGTTGGTATGCAGTGATTTCGGCCTTTTTTACTCGAAGTAAAATAAAAAGTGCTGTCAAACTCAACCTTTTACCTTAGTTTATGCCCATACGAGTGACATGCCATATAATGATTGATAATGACTTATCAATATCAATAGTAATTTGTATTTTGTTGTTTTAAATTTCGTTTTGAGTTATGTTATTCAGATTTACTTTCACAGCTTCGGCAAACAAATTCGTCCGGGGACCGGGCTGCCGAGATGGGCCAAAAATACAAAGTTGATAGCAAGTTATAATGTAGGTAGATAAAATTTAAGTGCATGTTCAGATATTTTTGAGCGAAACGACCTGGTGAAAATAAGCAAACGTACAGTCAGCAGTCGGCCAAATATCGTAATATAACTCTGTTGCTATAGAAATAAGGATGTGTTCCGATATATATACTGGCGGAATACTGAGAGACAAAAGTGGCTAAGCTTACATTGGCTCGGACATTTAGAGAGAATGGGAGAGGATCGTGCCGTGACGAGAGCGTACTTGGGACAACGAAATGGGAGACGCCCAATTGGACGTCATAGGTACCTACCGCTGGAACGACGTAGTTGCTCGAGATCTGCTTATCCTCGGCCATGGGGACTGGCGAGAGCTATCGCAAGACCGAGAAACATGGTGTGTTTTGTTTTGTCTTTTCTCGGAGGCCAGGATTCACATAACCGTAGTAAGTAATGTTAGTATTCAGAAAGGGAAATGGGGAGTACGTACGTTTGTACCAAAAGGCGATTTATGGGCGGGTGGTCGTCCATATTCGTCTTAAGGCGGATATTAATCTAATGAACGTTTTTGCAATTAGGCTTATAAAAATAAATAATAATTTTATGTTGAAACGAGTTTTAAATAAATAACTACGTAGATGAAAAAGTATAATTTTGCCTTTTATCAAATCACATAATTTTTTTCAGATATTTTGCGTATTAAGTTATCCAAATAACGGGTACAAATAAGAAATCCCTATCACCGTTATGAACCCTGGCAGGGTTGACACACTCTTTATTTCATTTACGCGAGCGGAGCTGCGGGCCCGTCTAGTTATTTAATATTTTTGCTTAAACTTAATAATATCTAATTTGATTAATTTAATAGCCGTTTAAAATATTTTTACACAATTTTCAATTGTGGCATTTGTGGCTGAATGTCGATGGGTCTGTGCTTTCGATGCCTACACTGCCAAAAAACTTCAATATGGCGGACGAATGTTTGAAATGTCACCGTATTTAAGAATGATTTCGCTTAAAATTTAGTTTTTTCTTCGCAAGTGTGATGAAAAAAATTGTGTGTACAATGTACACACAATTTTATGTTGTACTAATGTACTATTTCATATCACCAATTCGAAAAAGTGCTTTTTCTTCCCTGCTAGGAGGGATAAAAGTGGCACTTTTCTTCCCTGCTAGGAGGGATCAAAGTAACACTTTCTGTTCTAGGGCACTATTTTTACATTATTTTTAGCTTAAATAATATTTTTAAACGTCATAACTCATACCTAATAGGTGATGTGAAAAGCAGCATGTGTCACATGGTAGCAGAATTATTTTCATCTTGGACGTAACACACTTGAATTGAATCCCTCACTACACCCAGGGTTCTACGTTAGAATCCCTCGCTACTCGCGGGATTCTGTTATAGAATCCTTCGCTTCGTTTAGGATTCAATGTAGGCCCTCACCGTAATTATTACATGTCAAGAAATGTCAATATCTCATCAAAAACATAAATGTGAAATGAGAGCCAAGTTCAATATTAATAGTCCGGTGGCCGGCTGCATGAAACAAACCTCATCAAAAAATAGAATATACCTACCCTGTAGAGGTACCTGACATTTAGTAGCTTCCAACGCACTTGGTCGGCCTAGGCTTAACCTGGCAGATTTTGTACAAATGGCAAAAACGTTGGACAAAAATTCATCAAAAAAAACCTCATCGAAAAATAGAATGAAACTTGTATGGTAGGATACCTGACCTTGAGGACAGTAAAAAAAAATTGGTCGGCCTCACCTTAGCCTGGCAGTTTTTGCAGTCCGACCAGATTTATTGGGTCACGTGAGAGCTACAATTTACCTCATCGAAAAATAGAATGAAACAAACGGATTATAATAGCTAAAATAAGCCTGTTGACGTATGTCTTGGTCGGCCTCACCTTAACCTGGCAGTTTTTGCAGTCCGACCAAATTTATAAAAAAATCATCAAATTTTTTTTATCGAAAAATCGTATGAAACTGGTATGGTACGATGGCTGCCTTTGAGGACAGTAAAAAAAAAGTGGTCGGCCAAATCCTGTGTTGGCAGGTTCCTGTGTCCGACCAATTTTGTGGTACCACGTGAGAGCTACAATTTTACCTCATCGAAAAATAGAATGAAACAAACGGATTATAATAGCTAAAATAAGCCTGTTCACGTATGTCTTGGTCGGCCTCACCTTAACCTGGCAGTTTTTGCAGTCCGACCAAATTTAAAAAAAAAACACAAAAAATTTATATCGAAAAATCGTATGAAACTTGTATGGTACGATAGCTGCCTTTGAGGACAGTAAAAAAAAAGTGGTTGGCCAAATCCTGTGTTGGCAGGTTCCTGTGTCCGACCAATTTTGTGGTACCACGTGAGAGCTACAATTTACCTCATCGAAAAATAGAATGAAACAAACGGATTATAATAGCTAAAATAAGCCTGTTGACGTATGTCTTGGTCGGCCTCACCTTAACCTGGCACTGGCAGTTTTTGCAGTCCGACCAAATTTATAAAAAAATCATCAACATTTTTTTATAGAAAAATCGTATGAAACTTGATGGTACGATAGCTGCCTTTGAGGACAGTAAAAAAAAAGTGGTCGGCCAAATCCTGTGTTGGCAGGTTCCTGTGTCCGTCCAATTTTGTGGTACCACGTGAGAGCTACAATTTACCTCATCGAAAAATAGAATGAAACAAACGGATTATAATAGCTAAAATAAGCCTGTTGACGTATGTCTTGGTCGGCCTCACCTGAACCTGGCAGTTTTTGCAGTCCGACCAAATTTATAAAAAAAACATCAAAAATTTTTTTATCGAAAAATCGTATGAAACTTGTATGGTACGATAGCTGCCTTTGAGGACAGTAAAAAAAAAGTGGTCGGCCAAATCCTGTGTTGGCAGGTTCCTGTGTCCGACCAATTTTGTGGTACCACGTGAGAGCTACAATTTACCTCATCGAAAAATAGAATGAAACAAACGGATTATAATAGCTAAAATAAGCCTGTTGACGTATGTCTTGGTCGGCCTCACCTTAACCTGGCAGTTTTTGCAGTCCGACCAAATTTATAAAAAAATCATCAACATTTTTTTATAGAAAAATCGTATGAAACTTGATGGTACGATAGCTGCCTTTGAGGACAGTAAAAAAAAGTGGTCGGCCAAATCCTGTGTTGGCAGGTTCCTGTGTCCGTCCAATTTTGTGGTACCACGTGAGAGCTACAATTTACCTCATCGAAAAATAGAATGAAACAAACGGATTATAATAGCTAAAATAAACCTGTTGACGTATGTCTTGGTCGGCCTCACCTTAACCTGGCAGTTTTTGCAGTCCGACCAAATTTATAAAAAAATCATCAACATTTTTTTATAGAAAAATCGTATGAAACTTGATGGTACGATAGCTGCCTTTGAGGACAGTAAAAAAAAGTGGTCGGCCAAATCCTGTGTTGGCAGGTTCCTGTGTCCGTCCAATTTTGTGGTACCACGTGAGAGCTACAATTTACCTCATCGAAAAATAGAATGAAACAAACGGATTATAATAGCTAAAATAAGCCTGTTGACGTATGTCTTGGTCGGCCTCACCTGAACCTGGCAGTTTTTGCAGTCCGACCAAATTTATAAAAAAATCATCAACATTTTTTTATAGAAAAATCGTATGAAACTTGATGGTACGATAGCTGCCTTTGAGGACAGTAAAAAAAAAGTGGTCGGCCAAATCCTGTGTTGGCAGGTTCCTGTGTCCGACCAATTTTGTGGTACCACGTGAGAGCTACAATTTACCTCATCGAAAAATAGAATGAAACAAACGGATTATAATAGCTAAAATAAGCCTGTTGACGTATGTCTTGGTCGGCCTCACCTTAACCTGGCAGTTTTTGCAGTCCGACCAAATTTATAAAAAAATCATCAACATTTTTTTATAGAAAAATCGTATGAAACTTGATGGTACGATAGCTGCCTTTGAGGACAGTAAAAAAAAGTGGTCGGCCAAATCCTGTGTTGGCAGGTTCCTGTGTCCGTCCAATTTTGTGGTACCACGTGAGAGCTACAATTTACCTCATCGAAAAATAGAATGAAACAAACGGATTATAATAGCTAAAATAAACCTGTTGACGTATGTCTTGGTCGGCCTCACCTTAACCTGGCAGTTTTTGCAGTCCGACCAAATTTATAAAAAAATCATCAACATTTTTTTATAGAAAAATCGTATGAAACTTGATGGTACGATAGCTGCCTTTGAGGACAGTAAAAAAAAGTGGTCGGCCAAATCCTGTGTTGGCAGGTTCCTGTGTCCGTCCAATTTTGTGGTACCACGTGAGAGCTACAATTTACCTCATCGAAAAATAGAATGAAACAAACGGATTATAATAGCTAAAATAAACCTGTTGACGTATGTCTTGGTCGGCCTCACCTTAACCTGGCAGTTTTTGCAGTCCGACCAAATTTATAAAAAAATCATCAACATTTTTTTATAGAAAAATCGTATGAAACTTGATGGTACGATAGCTGCCTTTGAGGACAGTAAAAAAAATTGGTCGGCCAAATCCTGTGTTGGCAGGTTCCTGTGTCCGTCCAATTTTGTGGTACCACGTGAGAGCTACAATTTACCTCATCGAAAAATAGAATGAAACAAACGGATTATAATAGCTAAAATAAGCCTGTTGACGTATGTCTTGGTCGGCCTCACCTGAACCTGGCAGTTTTTGCAGTCCGACCAAATTTATAAAAAAATCATCAACATTTTTTTATAGAAAAATCGTATGAAACTTGATGGTACGATAGCTGCCTTTGAGGACAGTAAAAAAAAAGTGGTCGGCCAAATCCTGTGTTGGCAGGTTCCTGTGTCCGACCAATTTTGTGGTACCACGTGAGAGCTACAATTTACCTCATCGAAAAATAGAATGAAACAAACGGATTATAATAGCTAAAATAAGCCTGTTGACGTATGTCTTGGTCGGCCTCACCTTAACCTGGCAGTTTTTGCAGTCCGACCAAATTTATAAAAAAATCATCAACATTTTTTTATAGAAAAATCGTATGAAACTTGATGGTACGATAGCTGCCTTTGAGGACAGTAAAAAAAAGTGGTCGGCCAAATCCTGTGTTGGCAGGTTCCTGTGTCCGTCCAATTTTGTGGTACCACGTGAGAGCTACAATTTACCTCATCGAAAAATAGAATGAAACAAACGGATTATAATAGCTAAAATAAACCTGTTGACGTATGTCTTGGTCGGCCTCACCTTAACCTGGCAGTTTTTGCAGTCCGACCAAATTTATAAAAAAATCATCAACATTTTTTTATAGAAAAATCGTATGAAACTTGATGGTACGATAGCTGCCTTTGAGGACAGTAAAAAAAAGTGGTCGGCCAAATCCTGTGTTGGCAGGTTCCTGTGTGAGTCCAATTTTGTGGTACCACGTGAGAGCTACAATTTACCTCATCGAAAAATAGAATGAAACAAACGGATTATAATAGCTAAAATAAGCCTGTTGACGTATGTCTTGGTTGGCCTCACCTGAACCTGGCAGTTTTTGCAGTCCGACCAAATTTATAAAAAAATCATCAAAAATTTTTTTATCGAAAAATCGTATGAAACTTGTATGGTACGATAGCTGCCTTTGAGGACAGTAAAAAAATAGTGGTCGGCCAAATCCTGTGTTGGCAGGTTCCTGTGTCCGTCCAATTTTGTGGTACCACGTGAGAGCTACAATTTACCTCATCGAAAAATAGAATGAAACAAACGGATTATAATAGCTAAAATAAACCTGTTGACGTATGTCTTGGTCGGCCTCACCTTAACCTGGCAGTTTTTGCAGTCCGACCAAATTTATAAAAAAATCATCAACATTTTTTTATAGAAAAATCGTATGAAACTTGATGGTACGATAGCTGCCTTTGAGGACAGTAAAAAAAAGTGGTCGGCCAAATCCTGTGTTGGCAGGTTCCTGTGTCCGTCCAATTTTGTGGTACCACGTGAGAGCTACAATTTACCTCATCGAAAAATAGAATGAAACAAACGGATTATAATAGCTAAAATAAGCCTGTTGACGTATGTCTTGGTTGGCCTCACCTGAACCTGGCAGTTTTTGCAGTCCGACCAAATTTATAAAAAAATCATCAAAAATTTTTTTATCGAAAAATCGTATGAAACTTGTATGGTACGATAGCTGCCTTTGAGGACAGTAAAAAAATAGTGGTCGGCCAAATCCTGTGTTGGCAGGTTCCTGTGTCCGACCAATTTTGTGGTACCACGTGAGAGCTACAATTTACCTCATCGAAAAATAGAATGAAACAAACGGATTATAATAGCTAAAATAAGCCTGTTGAAGTATGTCTTGGTCGGCCTCACCTTAACCTGGCAGTTTTTGCAGTCCGACCAAATTTATAAAAAAATCATCAACATTTTTTTATAGAAAAATCGTATGAAACTTGATGGTACGATAGCTGCCTTTGAGGACAGTAAAAAAAAGTGGTCGGCCAAATCCTGTGTTGGCAGGTTCCTGTGTCCGTCCAATTTTGTGGTACCACGTGAGAGCTACAATTTACCTCATCGAAAAATAGAATGAAACAAACGGATTATAATAGCTAAAATAAGCCTGTTGACGTATGTCTTGGTCGGCCTCACCTGAACCTGGCAGTTTTTGCAGTCCGACCAAATTTATAAAAAAATCATCAAAAATTTTTGTATCGAAAAATCGTATGAAACTTGTATGGTACGATAGCTGCCTTTGAGGACAGTAAAAAAAAAGTGGTCGGCCAAATCCTGTGTTGGCAGGTTCCTGTGTCCGACCAATTTTGTGGTACCACGTGAGAGCTACAATTTACCTCATCGAAAAATAGAATGTAACAAATGGATTATAATACCTAAAATAAACCTGTTGACGTATGGCTTGGTCGGCCTCACCGTAGCCTGGCAGTTTTTGCAGTCCGACCAAATTTGTGGTACCACGTGACAGCTACAATTTACCTCATCGAAAATAGGATGAAAAAAAAAAGGATTATAATAGCTAAAATAAACCTGTTGACGTATGGCTTGTTACGGACGGCTTTCATAAATTCAATGTGGCAGTGTGCGGCAGAATCCACTTGCATCAAATTTGATGCAACACATTGTGGCTGGACATTAAGAGATGAAATGTATAAGATCAAATGGTTTGAAGGACACATAACGCCTTTGCGAGTCCAAGAAATAACAATAGATAAGTCGGAGTCTGGGGAAAATTCGTCAGACTTCGACTCCGAAGATGATTATGATTAACAGTAATTATTAACAATAAAAGGGTTATTTCCACTAGTTACCACCAAGTTCTTATCAGTGGTAACTACTGGGAATTATTTTCCCACCTTTTACCACTGGTAACTACTGGGAAAAAAAATTCCTAGTAGTTACCACCAACTCGGTTTGGTGGTACCTACTGGGAATTTTTATTCCCAGTAGTTACCACTGGTAAAAGGTGGGAATTTCTTTTCTACAAACCGAGCTTCGAAGGAGAAATGCTACAGTTGATGGAAAAAAGGCTGATTTGATGCAAAGATAATCACTTAATATATGTGAGGTTATCTTGTGTATTTTACCGTTTATTAAAATTTTGGAAGGCTCACGTGCAATTTTTCCTCTTATATTACAAGTGTTCGATTGAAAACTAAGCTTTGGTGTATACCTGGATCACCTGCATGTACAAGAAGGCGTTTCATATACGCCCGCCCATCAGATAGGTACACAAAGTCATGATGCGTATGGAATACAGCATGTGTGGTCAAGCCATTATGCCCTAAATTATGTACTACTTCGTTAAAACTTAGCTTACCTGTGTATTTACTCTTTCCAAAATATTTATCTTGCTTAAAATGCAGCCTACACAAACGGTCTTTGTCATTTGCCTTAGTTTTTGGTACTCAAAGCTTTTATGCATATCGGGTCCTTGGGAAAAAAGGGAGATCCTATAGGTATATTTCCACAATTTGTCGCACACTATTGCAGTATTGTGGAGAAAAAAAAACATACAACCGAATTGATAACCTCCTCCTTTGGGATTTGGAAGTCGGTTAAAAAAGGAGAATGTTTACAATTTATTGGAAACAATGTATGTGATTTGACAGTGACGGCAACTCCACTATGGAGGCGCCACCTGGCGTGATAAAATGTCAGTTATGCCTCCTCATTCTATCTGTAGTGGAAAAGTAGGATATACGATTCAAAACTTGTCAAAAATCGATGAAAACCTTTTTATTTTTGACATCTGTGAGACATCATCTCAACGTAAGTGTTACTCTGAAACCACGTCAGTAGTTAGAAAACGTTATTTAGATATTAGATAGATTTATGAATAAAATTTGAACTGAATGTTTTCTTTTTTTTTAAAGCCCTCTAAGACCTCCTTTACTTATGACTTTTTTCAGTTAGCATTATTAAGTTAAGTTCAAGCTGCGAAGAAACCATATTTTCAATATAGAAATTATTATTCTTTACAAATGTGGTCGGACTGCAAAAACTGCCTGGCTAAGGTGAGGCCGACCAAGACATACGTCAACAGGCTTATTTTAGCTATTATAATCCGTTTGTTTCATTCTATTTTTCGATGAGGTAAATTGTAGCTCTCACGTGGTACCACAAAATTGGTCGGACACAGGAACCTGCCAACACAGGATTTGGCCGACCACTTTTTTTTTACTGTCCTCAAAGGCAGCTATTGTACCATACAAGTTTCATACGATTTTGCGATAAAAAAATTTTGATGATTTTTGTATAAATTTGGTCGGACTGCAAAAACTGCCAGGTTAAGGTGAGGCCGACCAAGACATACGTCAACAGGCTTATTTTAGCTATTATAATCCGTTTGTTTCATTCTATTTTTCGATGAGGTAAATTGTAGCTCTCACGTGGTACCACAAAATTGGTCGGACACAGGAACCTGCCAACACAGGATTTGGCCAACCACTTTTTTTTTACTGTCCTAAAAGGCAGCTATCGTACCATACAAGTTTCATACGATTTTTCGATAAAAAAATTTTGATGTTTTTTTATAAATTTGGTCGGACTGCAAAAACTGCCAGGTTAAGGTGAGGCCGACCAAGACATACGTCAACAGGCTTATTTTAGCTATTATAATCCGTTTGTTTCATTCTATTTTTCGATGAGGTAAAATTGTAGCTCTCACGTGGTACCACAAAATTGGTCGGACACAGGAACCTGCCAACACAGGATTTGGCCGACCACTTTTTTTTTACTGTCCTCAAAGGCAGCCATCGTACCATACCAGTTTCATACGATTTTTCGATAAAAAAAATTTGATGATTTTTTTATAAATTTGGTCGGACTGCAAAAACTGCCAGGTTAAGGTGAGGCCGACCAAGACATACGTCAACAGGCTTATTTTAGCTATTATAATCCGTTTGTTTCATTCTATTTTTCGATGAGGTAAATTGTAGCTCTCACGTGACCCAATAAATCTGGTCGGACTGCAAAAACTGCCAGGCTAAGGTGAGGCCGACCAATTTTTTTTTACTGTCCTCAAGGTCAGGTATCCTACCATACAAGTTTCATTCTATTTTTCGATGAGGTTTTTTTTGATGAATTTTTGTCCAACGTTTTTGCCATTTGTACAAAATCTGCCAGGTTAAGCCTAGGCCGACCAAGTGCGTTGGAAGCTACTAAATGTCAGGTACCTCTACAGGGTAGGTATATTCTATTTTTTGATGAGGTTTGTTTCATGCAGCCGGCCACCGGACTATAAGAATATGCGTCGTTGTTGACTTCGCCGGAAAAAGAATTGAGATCTATATGGGTGCCAAATTCTAGTTCGCTTGGCTAGTTTTTACGTACACGTTATATTGTATTTGACTATGTTACTTTTCTAAAATTTAGTTTGTTGGTATAAAAACTAGTCAATAGCCAAGATAAATCCTGAACTTTAATTACATTCCAAGCGAACTAGAACTTGGCACCCATAAATATAGATCTCAATTATTTTTCCGGCGAAGTCACCAACGACCTATATTCTTAATATTGAACTTGGCTCTCATTTCACATTTGTTTTTGAGGGGATATCATTACTTTTTGTACATAAATTATTAGTATTCATCATAGTTGATGTCGAAACTAAAATTTATTTTTGCTATATCCTCCACCCTCCTGAATCCTACACCAGAGCAAGTGACGCCGCAACAGAAAACTGCGTCACGAAAATGATTTTTTAGTATTTAAGTTTTTTATTATTGTATATATATATGTTAGTTTGTAAGGTATGTATCTATGGGCCTTAGAAGCCTGAAAATAAATGCTTTGATTTGATATATCAAATTTAGCAGGCCGGTCGCACAGACTTTAGGTTAGTTTTCGTTCATGTCGTCTCGGATATGGGTGAATATGGTATCGATGTATTCAGTGTAATGCCCTGAACACAAATATATAAGATGACAAGCGCGAAAGTGGTGGGGGTAGTTGCTGTGACGTCATAAAGTCGGCAGTACAAACTTTTTTTTTTATTTTCTTTTAAACATATCATGTGGGATCACAGAATAAATAATAGTACTAGGTACAGACGACTCACTCTCTAACAAAACGCGTCTCATAAGCCGCGCGTGGCGCTGTCGCGGCCATATCTGTCCTGATCGTAACAGACGCGTTTTGTTAGAGAGTGAGTCTTCTGTACCTAGTACTATTATGTATTCTGTGGCAGTACAAACTTTTATTTTCTTTTAAACATACCGTAAGTAAAGCGATCGCAGCGCATGAGGTGGTGATTGGAACTAACAAAGGATAGCGTCTTTAACATTTCATACAAGTTATATGGCTCGAAATGGAACTTTAAAGGCCTGGCCAAACAGCCGGCGCGACGCAGCGCCGCGCGACCGCGGCACATGCTAACAGGTTACCGACGTCAAACAGACTGCGTCCCGCCGGTATCACGCCCCGCTTCTGTCGCGCCCCGCGCCGCGCGGCCCCTTGCGTTGTATGTCTATCTTTTAAGGATAAAGAACTTACTATACCCATTCTTATCTTCTACAATAAGATTTCATAATATGTGGTTTTTGTAAAGTTATTTACAGGGATACAGTATTAATAATTATCAAATTAAATACGTTAGTTATACCTATTAAGCATTTCATACAGACAATGGTCCCTTACACTATACAATTTAAATGAATATCTCACGAGTAATTGTAAATTAAGGCCTGGCCAAACAGCCGGCGCGACGCAGCGCCGCGTCCGCGCCGCGTGATGGCGACGCGATGCCTGTTCAAACAGGGGGCGCGTGAATCGCGCCGGACTCACGCTCTCAACACGCCCTCATCGCGCGCGCGAACGCGGCGCGGCCGCGCGGGAACGCGGCGCACCGCTCGCTGCCTAACGTCCGATCCGACTGATGTGACCTTGCGCGACGCGGCGGGCCGCCGCGTCCGCGCGGCGCAGCGCTGCGCGCGCGCCGCGTGGACGCAAGGGGCCGCGCGGCGCGGGGCGCGACAGAAGCGGGGCGTGATACCGGCGGGACGCAGTCTGTTTGACGTCGGTAACCTGTTAGCATATGCCGCGGTCGCGCGGCGCGACCGCGGCGCTGCGTCGCGCCGGCTGTTTGGCCAGGCCTTACGTGTTTCACTGTCTCTTCCTCTTCGCCACACATACGACAATCGGTGTTGTCAGAGTGTCCCATCTTGGCCAGAATTCCTTTGACCCCGTAATGCCCGGTAAACACCCCCGTTATGATTTGGAGTTGTCTTTTGCTAAGTTTCCAAAGCTTATTGCTCCAGCCGGAGTCTACTCCTTGCATAAAGAGCTTTGCATGCTTTAGACCCGTCAGACTGTCCCATTCTTCCTGATGTTTAGTCTTGGTATGGTCTTTAATAGCCGTTGAGATAGTTCCCTGTGAGAGCCCCACGAATGGTTCAGGACCTATAAGGTTATTTACAGATCCGGCTCTGGCAAGTTCATCTGCATTTTCATTGCCTATGAATCCCTCGTGCCCTCGGATCCATACCAGTTGCACTCTGTTTTGCCTTCCAAGCTCGTTCAAAGCTTGGACGCCGTTATATACCAGTCTAGACTTCTAGAGTGCACTCTGGACGCTTCAAGCGCTTTGAGTGCAGCCTGACTGTCGCTGAGTATATAGATATTCTTCCCTTGGGTTTGCCTAACTATATTCTCATGTACACAAGCAATTATAGCGAATGTCTCGGCTTGGAAGACAGTGGCGTAATTGCCCATGCTTATACTACTACTAGTCATTTGCATAAATGCCTGCCCCCGTACCAGATTCAGTCTTAGACCCGTCTGTGTACCATATGATGTCGTTTTCATCAGAGATTGGTGCTTCAAGACCTTCGGTCCATTCAGCCCTTGTTGGAATTTTAACGTTAAAATTCTTATGGAATACAAACTTGGGTTGCATCTTATCGCAGCCCATATTCGTAATCCTTTTCATGAAATTGTCACATTCCATGTTTGTGTGTTTGGTCTTTGGCTTGCTCCAGAGGCCTGTTAGGGCCAGCCTGTGTAACGATTTCCGCGCCTCAGATTGTATCACTATAGGTGTAGCGGCGGGAGGTCTAGTAGTACCTCCATCGCCGCTGTTGGCGTCGTTCTAAACGCGCCAGTAATAGCCATGCATGCAGTTATATACCTAAACCTTCCTCATGAATCCCTCTATTGATAGATGAAAATCGTGTGAAAATCCGTTCAGAAGTTTTGGTTTGGAGTTTGGAATAGTTTTCTAAGGGGTTGTGCACAAATCACGAGAGGCGTTTTTGGCTACTGTTTGACCCCTTGAATGAATGAAAGCTAGTAAAAAGACCACAACAAAATATATGTCAATAGTCGGGTTTTTTTGTTTGTTTTAATAATAGTTGTAGTTTAATGTAACAGAAAATTATACTTTTTTCAACTTGATGTACTTTTCTTATTTGTTGATATATCTGGTTAATTATTTTTTATCATGATATAGATAGAGTATAGACGATATTCACAGTAACTTGGTATGGAACGCGTACAGCGAACCTCGTACGTCTGGCTACGCCCGACTCTTTTAGTATAACCCGGCTTTGGAACGCGTACAGCCAACCTCGTACGTCTGGCTACGCCCGACTCTTTAGTATGACCCGGCTTTGGAACGCGTACAGCGAACCTCGTACGTCTGTCTACGGCCGACTCTTTTAGTATGACCCGGCTTTGGATCGCGTACAGCGAACCTCGTACGTCTGGCTACGCCCGACTCTTTTAGTATGACCCGGCTTTGGAACGCGTACAGCGAAGCTCGTACGTCTGGCTATGCCCGACTCTTTTAGTATGACCCGGCTTTGGAACGCGTACAGCGAACCTCGTACGTCGGGCTACGCCCAACTCTTTTAGTATGAGGGCGCCGTAGGCGCCCGGCTTTGAAACGCGTACAGCGTGCCTCGTACGTATTTTAGTATTTTGAACTAATCCATTCAGCCATTTTCAATTTAGAGTACTTGAAAGTCAACTGTAGATTGTACAATTTTTAAACGCTTTCTAATAATTTGTTAAAATGTTACAGTATGTTATAATTTTGTGATCTACTCACAAAGCCCTTTCATTTGGTACCACACATGATATGTTAAAAAGAAAATAAAAAAAACTTTGTACTGCCTAATTTATGACGTCACAGCACAGCCCCCCACCACTTTCACGCTTTTCATCTCATATATTTGTGTTCAGGGCATTACACTGCATTCAGACCATATTCACCCATATCCCAGACGACATGAGCGAAAATCGATTTCTAGAAGACTTTTATTTCGCTGGCTAGTAATTCTTTAAGGGGCCCACTGATTACCAGTTCGCCGGGCGATATCTGACAGGCTGATATCCTCCGGGGAACTGGTATTCAGTGGGCCCCTTTAGGCGCTTAGTGTGTAATAAAAACTGTTTTATAGAAAATAATATAAATCGCAAAAAAGACACTGTTTCTTTATTTCAGTTTTCTAACCACGCAATTGCCCATCTGGATGCCAAATTGCAACTTGCTAGGTCGTCTGGAAGTGGGTTAGGTTTTTGATGTTAGGTGAGTCAGTCAATAAGTCAGTGAGAAAAAATCCGATTTTTAGATGTATGTATCTTAATAACCGGTTGAGCTATATTCATGAAATTTGGGGTTCTAGTTAGCCTTAAGGGTCTTAACCCTTTACCAGGCTAAGGGATATATATTTCCCACATACGGCACTTCAAACATGTGTTCTGTTTTCGATCAGTAAGACTGACATTCGATTGTCATTTTTGAAGTGTCAGCCTGGTAAAGGGTTAATAAATTTCATATGTTTATCATATATATAAAATTGAAAAACCAGAACGGGATAAAAAACGAGCGAAGAAGAGAGATGGCGCCTTACAAATTTCTAAAAAAGTTTTTGACACGTATCTCGAATACAACGCACGTATGATAAGAAAAAACTGTTTAAATCTATTATCTACATATGAGAATAAAACTAGAACATAAAAACTATCGCTTTCGATGCGTATTTAATTTACAATAAGGAAAAGAAATTTTCATAACAATCTTCATTTTACGACTTCGACCATTTCTCGGCAACTCTCGGTTGCTTTCGTTTGGCGGTGCTACAGATTAGACCAAATAATCCGTAAGTTAAAGTAACCTAAATTATGTTTGTCATGTTGGTATACAGGTATTTCTGAGTTTTTTTACACGAAGTAAAATAAAGTGCTGCCAACCTCAACCTTAGTCCATAGCCCATACGAGTGAATTATGCCATTTATGACATATCAATCAAATTCATATTATCGTATGATTATCGTGTTAATAATTTGTATTTTATTGTTTTAAATTTCTTTATGAGTTATTATTATTCAGATTGATTTTCATGGCTTCGGCAAACATTGTCATTCGTCCAGGGAAAGGGCTGCCGAGATGAGCCAAAAATACAAAGTTATAGAATGGGAGACGAGCGTACTTGGGACAACAAAATGGGAGACGCCCGATGGCGAGAGCTATCGCAAGATCGCAAGAAACATGACGTGATCTGGTATCGGATGCCAGGTGAGTCCTTTGGATCGTTGCGTCACCTTAGCCGTAGTAATGTTAAGATCCAGAAAGGGAAATGGGGACTACCTACGTTTGTATGAAAAGGCGATTTATGGGTGGTCTGGTGGTCGTCCATATTCGTGGCTTAAAGCGGAAAATAAGTAATCTAATGAACGTTTTTGCAACTAGGCTTACAACAATAAGTACTAATTTTATGTTAAAAAAAGTTTTAAATAAATACCTACGTACGCTATAAGAAATTTTCGAATTAAGTTATCCAAATAACGGCTACCTACTTGACAAATAAGAAATCCTTATCACAGTTATAAACCCTGGCAGGGTTGAATACATAATAATGTCGGTATTTAACTAAACATAAGACAAACTCTTTATTTCATTTACGCGAGCGGAGCTGGGGGCCCGTCTAGTATTAAATAGATTTTGAGTTACGTAGGGGTCAAAAGTGGCTCCAAATGGTTCGTGTAATATAACACACGGCTGCTGCGTCGCCAGGCCCCTATTTCACCTTTTTTTTCCTTTTAACGGTGACAGGTGCGACACATGCAAAAAACAGGTATTTCTCTTGCGAAGTTTATGATGATGATGATGATGATGATGACAGTTGTCACAAGATTTCAAATAAGTTTCGGTAATTGTTGACAGGAAATGAGTTCAGTATCGAAATTTCGTGATTCTTGTGATTGATTTATTTTTATATATGTTATAGAGTAGTCTAAGGCCTACTGTCCACGGAAGCGTAGCTGCATAGACGCGTATTCGTCATTGTACGCTTCCGTGGACAATAGGCCTAAAATAACAGATACGTAATTTTTTTTAGCTGCCCAAACTACACTGAGAGAAAAATCATCACCAGGAATTAATAAACAGTTCTGTAATCGGGGAAAAAATGAAGTTTTAGTAGTAATCATGGAAGTTTCACTATTTCTGTAAAATTTATTTATTTCTACAAACAGCTCAGTAATACTAAATCTAATTTCAGCAAACAGACTTTAGTAAATGGAGCATTAAACAAAGTTCAGTATTTGTTACAATCCATTTTTATTACTACTAAAATTCTCCGATTTTTACTAGTAAAGTTTGTGATTTTTGGAAAAAAGCATCTGTGATTTCAAGTTATGATTTTAGTAAATGTCTCACTTACATAGTTTTGTAATATCTAAAAAACGAGTTCGCGGGAATAACATTACCCCATTTAAAATAACAATTCAGTTGTTACTATAGCGACATTACAAAGTTTACTGGTATTTAGTAGATAGACTTGTTGTGTTTATGTTCATTGTTGTACCAATCACTAAACGAGTTTTGTAATACCAACACAGCGAAACGAATGTTAGTGATTTTAGTAAAATTTACTACTTGCTACGTTCATTTGGATAGAGTTAGTATTGTGTCGGATGTCGGGCGGGCGTGTCTCGTGTCTTCTTTGTTTAAAACATACTTAAGTTAAATAATAAATTTAGGATATATTGTGGGCCATGGACATATTAACCCGCGACCTACTGTGTAGTTGGGGTCTACAGGAATATATTGTTCTGCAACTTCGAGCTAGCTGTTGTTATTCTAGTGATAATGACATCATAGGTAAATCTAAACTGTTTGCAATTCCAACCTCACTAGCACAGGTGCGCCGCGAGAGCACGATGCGCGCGTAATAACTACTAGTCTCTTTCTGGCTGTATGAATAAGAAAGGAATGGGTAGAATATCTCGACAGGCTTTTATAGTGCCTCTTTAGTACAGAGATATACTACCAAACGCTTTTTTATTCATACAGACAGAAATAGAGACGGGTAGCTACCACGCGCGCGACATGCTCTCGCGGCGCCCGTTTGCTAGGGGCGGAGGAATTGCAAACAGTTTAGTTTTTGCCTGTGACGTCATTATCAACTAAATCAACTTAAGGTACATCGTTCATTATGTATATCAGCTTTAGGTGTATCGTCCATTAGGTATATCAGCTATAGGTGCTTCGTGCATTAGGTATAATAGCTTTAGGTGAAACGTGCATTAGGTAAAACGTTCATTAGGTATATCGTGCGTTAAAGGCCTGGCTAACCTGTTAGCATGTGCCACGGTCGCGCGGCGCGGACGCGGCGCTGCGTCGCGCCGGCTGTTTGGCCAGGCCTTAAGTGTTTCGTACATTAGGTTATTTGAGCTTAGGTATTATAAACTTAGGTCAGTCAATGTTTAGGTAAAATCGAATGGGTCGATAGGTAATTTAAAAATAGGTGAATCAAGCATAGGTGATTCAACATTAGGTAATTCGATTTTCGGTATTCTGATATGTAATGTAACCGTCAAATAGTACGTAAAAGATATCGACAGATGCCGTATCTTACGGTATCTGCCAATATCGCTCCATCTGTGTTGGGCTTTAAATTAGTTTTTATATTACATTTCTTCTTCCAGTCTGTAGTTGACCATTGCGTTAAGGCCTGGCCAAACAGCCGGCGCGACGCAGCGCCGCGTGATGGCGACGCGATGCCTGTTCAAACAGGGCGCGCGCGGATCGCGCCGGCCTCACGCTCTCAACACGCCCTAATCGCGCGCGAGAACGCGGCGCGGCCGCGCGGGAACGCGGCGCACCGCTCGCTGCCTCGTCCGATCCGACTAATGTGACCTTGCGCGACGCGGCGGGCCGCCGCGTCCGCGCGGCGCAGCGCTGCGCACGCGCCGCGTGGACGCAAGGGGCCGCGCGACGCGGGGCGCGACAGAAGCGGGGCGTGATACCGGCGGGACGCAGTCTGTTTGACGTCGGTAACCTGTTAGCATGTGCCGCGGTCGCGCGGCGCGACCGCGGCGCTGCGTCGCGCCGGCTGTTTGGCCAGGCCTTTAATGTGCGTGTAGGACTGGGTGTCTAGCGCGTTGACAGCATAGATGTCATATTTTTTTTAATTAGGAAGGG
The DNA here is from genome assembly GCF_910591565.1 of Cydia splendana. Lineage (NCBI taxonomy): Eukaryota > Metazoa > Arthropoda > Insecta > Lepidoptera > Tortricidae > Cydia > Cydia splendana. The sequence goes on from NC_085974.1 coordinate 11,163,310, forward strand.
GATACCCCTTTATTTTAGAGGTATCTCTGAAAGAGAAACCCCTTCCTAGAGCTAAGTCAAATGAACGGGTAAGCAATTCAAAGAGAAAGCCAATCATTGGGGCTATTCGATAAACGACTAAGCCAGTTAAAGATTTTTTTCTGGGAAGGGGTTGACGGGTCCCTGGTTGTGTTTTGACCGTTTTACGAAATAATTTATTATTTGATATAAATTAGACATTTTATACATTTTGCAATGTAAATGCAATATTCATAATTCGCGATTGAGATAGTGGCCAAATCCGGGTGAGGTGAATTTATATAGAGCACGTGACTTTGAGACAGTGGCCAAAGCCGGGTGAGAAGGTGAATTATATAAAGCACGTGACTAAAATCCGCTTGGCAAACTTATTATGTTAAAACAAAACACAAGATTAATATTACGAAGCCCAGATCTTATATCATAATGACACACAGTTAATAACAAGGTGCAGAATAAAACCATTTGGGGCCGCCGCCAAGGACAGTGACAATGTAACAATCCATGTTTCACTGCAATCCACAAATCCGATAATGTAGACGCACACACTGTCACATTTTTATTATCACTTCACTGAGTCACTTTTATTTGGAAATTCACGCACTGCAATCCAAGGTAATCACTGCAATCCTTGCAAATCCTTGAGCTCCGACGTTGCGCTCACTGTCTAAACGGCGGCGGCACCGATTGTGCGAGGACATAAAGAACATGCCACTGTTTAAGCTCAAATTACCACAACATTGCAATATAAGCGTCTTGAGTGAGGCCCATTTTGTGGATACTATGATGCCAGGGTTCAGAACACGAAAAACAGGTGACCGACACCGTCAAAAGGCAGGTCACTAAGAAGATTTTAGGTCATCTGCACGTATGTAATTGAATTACGTAAAGCTTCCATGTATAATAATTTATTTACATAATGTTTCCCATGTTTTTAAATATGGACGTTCACACCGGACATGTATTCGCACAGCTCGTGGTGTCGAATCGGAAAATCACAGGGAATCGGAGCCGTGCTGCATACGCATCTGGTGTGTATTGGCCTTTACTATCGTGTCATTATGTTTTTGAAACCCCGGTCAATTTCGCTTGAAGGAATCACTTCGTTTATGTACTTATCTATCATTTAAATTCGAAAAATAAAATTTGGTCTGTTGCCAAGTAACGAGGTGTCATTTAAATTACATTTTAAGTAGTCCAATAGAGCCCCAGGTTTAAAATGGAACAAAACTACAATATAAAATGTTTTACTTTGATAAAGATAAAACAAATGACCTTTTCATCTAAATACATACGTGCAATTGACGCTCATGTTCGGTTTTACAAGATCCGTTGATCCGAGATATCATTCCAATTATTTTACTTTTAAGAGAAATAACGGAGCTTTATAAAACTGGACATGAATCTCAACCTACAGTTGACGCCGTACGCCGCGTACGTCCCATCGGATGGTAATAGAGCAACATATTTATAGGAACGTTGTATGCAAAGTACGACATCAACGGGGAGACCAATAACGCTGATTTTGACGATGCTAGAAAGTTTGGTGTTGACTGTACTGTTATAGTGTGTTGGCATGGCATTCCAGAGAGACTAGCATCGTCTAAAGGCCGAACCACCGCAGTGCGTGCAAAGATATGTTATATTTTTTTATACATTACAACTGGCGTTTGCAAGCACGTCTATGTGCAGGGAGCCAATGACGTGCACCATAACACTTCTGAGGGTCTAGCGCGAACTACGTTCGACGTGTTGCCTCTCTGTTGCACTTGTAAATTCGTACGTAAGTGTGACAGGGAGGCAAGTGAGGCAACACGTCTTCTGATGCGGTTCGACCTTTAATCAGCCTATAAAATATTTAATAATAAAGATTGCACTTACGATAGATGGTACCGCGAAGTGGAGGGTGGGTTGGGCGCTGAATTCACGGAGGACGAAGAACCTGAGTATCCGGAGCCGGCGGGTGACGAGCCGGCCGAGGGCGCTCCGGCCGCCGTCGGTATCGCGGCCGGCTCGTAGTACTCGGTGGTAAGGGTGCGGTCGTCGAGCACGTGCTCCGCGTTGTGGGCCTTCGATGCGGACTTAATGTCCATAAAGGCCACTGTGGCACAAATACCGCACCCACTAATCGCGCTCCCGCCCGCCAGCGCGCTTGCGTTCTCCGTTCGACCCAGCAACTTGACATTCTGGACTCGGCCATAGCTGTGGGGAAAAAAAATGTTTACACATCGGAAATCGATAAATAAACAAAATCAATATCATCAGAATTTATAATATGGGCTACGTTATATTATCTTTTCAGTTATTTATTTTAAATCATGATGACACTGTTATACAAGAGATACACAGTACAGTCACCACAGGGGATTGCTATGCCATTTAAGGTACCGTCACACAGGCGCGTTTTCCGGGCGGGGCGTGAGCGTTTTATATGTAAAAGCGGCGCGCCCCGCTCACCCGCCGCCCGCAAAACGCGCCTGTGTGACGAAGCCTTTAGGGTTCTTGCTACATTCGAAATTCTATAGCATTAGTATTGAAGAACCAATTTAGCTAGGACCCTAAATGGCGCAACAATCGCAGATCGTGATGGCACATTAAACCCTTATAGTTCTTTTTTTTTAGCATTAGAAAAAGACTACGCGTTCTTGTCGAGTCTTTTAATAAAAAAGGTTTTTCCTTCTAAGTTTTGAACCATCGGTCCAAAAAATATGAAAAAAATGATGAAAATAGTGCTTCAATAAGTTTTTGGCAAAAATTTCATTTTTGGTACAAGCTTTTATTGCTGACTGTACTTTTCTTACGACAGACAACTAATACTCTTCGAGACAATTCTAAAAACCCCTAACACAATTAGGTTGCGTTGTTTCACAGAGTTCCTATGGCCACCTCCTGTCTCCATCATCAGATTCCATTCCATAGATTCCATTACATAGTTACATACAAGTCGACCTAATAAAAGCTTGTTAAAAACTCATTCACATAAAATTAAAACAAACTTGATCAGTTAAGCCGTTTATGAGTTATCGCTAAAAGTCTTCCCTTCTTATTTTATTTAAAAGCCTGGCAACCCTTATTTGTGACTAGATTTTCGCAGGCAACCCTATACCATTGTATTTGCAATAAAATTACCATCAGTTTGATGTATAATTCAAGCGTCAGACAGATGAGTGCAATTATCGATATAAAATCACCTCTTTAAACACGCAACCTCATAATAGTGACCGGAAAAAGATAGGCAACCTAGTTGATTTATACTTTCCATTGAAACTTATTTCGTTCGTCAGACAAATCAGATTTATTAAATAGAAATTGGGTTTAAAAATAACTGCTATCTATGTTTCTCTAATAATTATCTGGTGCTTTATTTCGCGCACAGTGTGAAATAATTTACTTTAAGTAGAGGAAACATCCAAATTAGTAATTCTTGTTTCCTGTTTACTACAAAGAGAAGAGAACTAAACATAAAACGGTAGAATCGGAGGAAAATAAATGTATTATATACATAAATGACAACAATGATATTATTATACCTACCTACTTCAAAGAGGTCACCAATATTCACGCCTACCATTAACCAGCACACGTATGACTCATAAAATTACTTTTGATAAAAATGAAATATCAATTTTTCCGAGTATAACAAATAAATAATTATTCTTTTGTTCATTTCAATTATGTGTCATTGACCTTTACCAGTAGATATCTACCTACCTATAATTAAATAAGACTAGATTAGATAGATACATACAAAACGTAGAAGTATGCATTTGTTTCAAATCAAATTAAATGAATATTAATGGGTAAACTTCATGTCGCTTGATTCGTACCTAATATAAATAGCGGACCCGGTAATCAACGTCAGTAAAAATAATACACTTGACATCAACGTACCTATTTATGTATGTATCTTGAAGATGACTACGTTTTATATCTATGCAAGTTTGCTATTCAGAAAGCGGACTGACGTCACCCAACAAGCCGGTATCTCCCTCCCCCTTCCTCACATCCTGCCTGATTGGCCTCGCTTCGTCGCACCGCACGCCGCTGCCGCCGGCCGTGCGCCTAGCTACCCTCGCTCCCGCTCCCCGCACTTCTGCTCGGTGCCACCTTGCAAGCTCGCAACGCAACACAGTCAACGCAGTTGAATCGAGTTTCACACGGAAACGGGTACGACTAGCGCGCGGCCATGTTGTAAGAGTAAGTATGGCAACGTCGCACTACGCGCACCAGACATCGACCGATTTAATCACTCTTTGGCGCTGTTCATTTTAAATTTACATTTTACTCGTAACTGCCGATTTGTAAATACGTATGTGAGTCTCAAGATCAACCATTTTATTTAACGTGCGCTACATTCGCTACATTATCATAATGATACCTACTCACATTTTTTAAACCATTTTAGAACCAGTGTTAGTTACATATATTGTAAATATGTACATATATTATTATTTATTATGTATGTACTTATAGTAATAAAACTAATAAGTGATGATTTCCATACTGAAAACACTATTTATCTACCTATACCAAATTTCATGTATAGCCTGTCCGATTTCTAAGATCAAGTTCACCATATATTTACTATGGTACACTTGATCTATACAGACGGACAGACTAATCGTGTTGAGAATGTATAGAACAGACAAGCAGTTACATCGCATTTATAATTATTGTTTAGGTTGAGGATCACTATAATGAGTAAAATAAATATTTGAAGTTTCTGATATTTTCCAAAAAAAACTGTTTGGAATTATCAACTTTTTCCCTCGTCTCGTCGCCATGGTTACGTTCCCCTGGACAGCTGTAAAAACACTGATTTTAAGGTATTTCAATTTATCAAACTTGGAGTTAATGGTAGTAATAAAGACATTTCCATAATAGGCCATCTACTAAACATGTTAGTAAAACGTGATACAAAATTTTTTCTAACAAACACCACTAATCTATCGAATACCTTTAAACGAGCAATTCTTGTATATTTATTTGTTTATATATTTCGGGAATCTCGGAAAGGGCTCTAACGATTTCGATTAAATTTGCTATATGGGGATTTTAGGGTGCGATAAACCGATCTAGCTAGGTCTTATCTCTATGAAAACGCGCATTTTTGAGTTTTTATATCTCCCAGATATTTATTCCTAAACACAAAAAAGTTGATCCACTACTCTAAAAAAGATACGCATTATGCTTTTACTAAGTATTTTTAAATATAAAATCTTATTATAGCGCGAAGTTCGAAACTCTCCATTATATGTATGTGGCCTGGTCCGACATGCACTTGGCCGATGTTTAAATGAAATGAAAATATTCTATTTTCAGGCAACTATTGGCCCATAGATAAATACCTTAAAGCTAGCATACATATTATTATAAAAACCTTACAAGCTAAAATTTTTTTTTCTTTATGTTTAGTAAGTAAACAATCGGTACTAATAGCAACACACTTAATTGATCATTTCATTAGTAGACCTTATTTCATTAAACTAAAGTTTTCGGATGGTCAGTTAGTTGTGTCAAGTCAAGATGGTGCTAACCGAATAATAACAAAGTTCATTGCCCTCAGTCCGTCAGTTCAGTCCCCATAGGCGTTCTTTTGATCCGAAAAGTATCAAGTATTTCAACTTTCACCAATGTTATCATAATTTCTTTCGTAAATCGATAGTGGGTCGAATGAGTCGTACCAATAAGCATGACTTGAATTAACCGCATCAGTAGTCGCGTTGTTGCCTAAACATACCTACATTAGTTTGTTATTAATTACGATTTCACATGGTTTACTAATTAGTTGCAGAAAGTTGTTTATTAGAATTTTGTATTGCATAATGTTCAGTGATCGGAATAGGCAGAGTATATTTACCTACACTTGGTAGAACAAACTAATGAAGTGGAGACTTCCTTGCGATAACATTTTTTTCCGGGACTTCCCGGATTTAAAAATCAGTAAAATAAATAAAATCTCATAATGTAACCCCAATGTACGTAAAATTAAATAGTAACCACAACACTACAAGTTTGTACTAGTTTACGAGTGATAATATAACATTATTGTATTTATATTATTTCAAACTTGTCCGTCTCTTTTACGCCAATACCAGCTGTGTTTAAGTGAAAGAGATAGAAATAACAGTATTACTATCTACTATGTTAATTGTACTTTCCATTGTTATCGTCTAAAAGACAAAGCAGATGTCGTTATCACTTATCGCTGTTACCTGCAACCCTTTTTATGCATTAAATAGAAAGTTGACATCAGTTTCTTACTATCCCTCGTCGAGTACGTACGGAAGTGTAGATACTGTGTTTTTTGGATATTTGACATTTGCTTGTTTACTGGAATTTCGCCTGCTATACTTGATTACACACGGCCTGAACTCGGACACCGATTTTGCTTTGGTTGGATTTGGCGATTACTGGATACTGAAAACACCACGGATACTGCAAAACTACCAAGTTTCAAGGTAAGATAATGTATTTATTATTTAACATTTTTATCCTTTTCATTGTGTGTATCGAAAGTAAGAAAATAAAGGCTGAAATATATGGTCACGAACTATGACTATTGACTTGAGTCACTTGCCTATGTTCATAATTTGGCCGTGTAATGTATTAAACCTACATACATTATACTTACCGTACTGTACCTACATAAATAGACACGTGTAAGCTTGTAACGATTTAAATCATAAATATATGCGAAAAACACTGGTGTGTACTTGCCAGACTACAACTAAATTTGAGAAAACGGTTGTAAACTGTACTCGGAGTTTGAAGTTTGTACCTTAAAATGGGGTTTTGTGTTATTTGCAAGTTTGCACGTGTTGATTTTGATGAAATAATAATAACTTTGTACATAAAGAGACTTTATTAAAAATAAATATAGAAGAATCCGTTTATATATTGATTGTTTTATTTTATGCCTATTTATTGTTTTGAAGCAGTTTGCATTGTTTTTTGTACTATTCAGAACAATATTAATTATTCGGTAAGTTCCCGGGACTTTAGTCCCGCAAAAAAATGTTGTCGTAAGGAAGTCTCCACTTTTTATCTATGTTCTACCAAGTGTAGGTAAATATACTCTGCCTATTCCGATCACTGATAATGTTACTTGGTAGAAATATCGTTTGGCAGAAACACTTGCCATACTGGTTTTCGCATAATATTACTTCGCAAAATTTATTTTCGCATAATATTATTAGGCAGAAAAGCCTAACCTGAATATTATGCGAAATTACTATTATGGTAGTATATATTTATGCCAAAGTATCATTGGACTAAAAGTTTTTCTGCGATACGTGTTATTCGAAGTGTATTTCTGTCAAAAAAATGGTGAGTGTCGTGGAACACTCGGTTGGAACGAAGTTAAGAAAGGCTGGTGAAGTGTTCAGGTTTATGTTTTGTCGCTGGCCCATCTATGTTTCACTTTTATCGAACTGAAATTTGAACATTGTCGTAGTGACATTTAAGTCGAATTTCAAATATCTTGAAAATGTAACATAGAACCCTGTAATATTGGGCCAGTGATGTTATGCTCTTCATGGGTGTCCGTCATCCACATTTTCATTCTTATTAGTCTCATTATATATTTGTCAATAGTATGGTCTGTGACGGCAAAATCTGACACTAACGTACATATTTCGCAAAAGTATGATCTGTGACGGCAAAATCTTACACTTTTTTTCGCCTAGGCCCCATCCGCCAACCGTCCGATAAGGAACTTCGTTCCAATAATATTCTTCCAGATGAGGGTAACTTCGCAGAAATAAATAATCAAGTAGGTATGCTGTTGCGGATGGACAAAAGAGGCGGGAAGTTATTGTTTGGTGTGTTCCGGCTCCAGGCGGTTGGATTAGTCAACTCAACTCTTCGAGTAAATCGTAAACGTTAATACTGAATTATCCAGTTCGTAAAGTGTTTTATGGTTAAGGCTGGTAGCCAACTTTGTATCTATCATGTTTTCTAGGATATCAGTAAAAAGTCCCACTGTCGCCGCTGTCACATTCTAGTGTTTGAGTTACGGGCAGTTTAGGTGAACTTGCTGCAAATGCGCCAAACACACAGGCACCACGCAAAATATAATGCATTCGTGGTTCTTGATATCTTAGGTACACAGGGTACAATCAAACCTATTGGCAGGCTTCACCGAGACGGACAGTTATGACGACCTCGCTAGAAACCTGAACCGCCTACGTGCCACTGCATTTTATTCATGCAAGAGAGGCTGTTTGTTCCCTCGAACGATTCGTACCGCGTCGCTGTGCATTGTTCGCTTCTCGAGAAACGACACGCTTTGTGAACAGAAAGTCACCGTTCGAGTATTGTTGAGTTTGGAAAAGACGAACCACTGCTTTCGAGGTTAATAACAATAGCTACGGGGTATGAATTTAGAACAGAGTTAATTTTGTAGTCAGGTAGGGGACACAGGACGGGGTACACAGGGTATATACGGTCTGCTTGACCACACGCTGTCCGCGGCGGGCGACTGCCGCCCGTGACCGATGACGGCCGAATGCTATCTCCGTAAATATTATGTGCGTGGTCTTGTTGACCCGTCTCCCGCGACGTCAACTTGTAGCAGACCAAGGTTACCCCGTCGCGGACGGCGACCAGCATTCAGTTCAAACGTGTATAATTTTTAATAAAATGGGCCACTGTCCCATGAAAAGGTATAGTCTTGTGCCTTTTGATTAACGGTCAACGGTTTGAGTAACGGTATTGAGTAAAAAATTTCGCACAAATACTAAAAATATGCAAAGATGGCTTTGAAAAATGTATATTTTTGATCGATCTTGATAATTTTTTATTTTGGTAAAACTAATAATTCAAAAACAACGACATCTGCGATTTCGGACCGCACAGCGGTCTCGCCCAAGCTCAGTGAGAGAGAGAGAGAGAAGAATCATGGCTCCTTAAGTCGTCTGCTTCGGGTAAATTAACAGTCACAATACGAACTAATGCATGCGTGCAAGAACTCGGCGATTTGATAAAGCGAACGCTAATAAATAGCTAACGCTGACTGGTGCAATTAGGTACGTATGATCCACGTGGCCGTGAGCCAACACAACAGCGCTACGTTATCATTTATTTATGAACACTATGAAACTTGAATGGACGCCTAGCCTAACCTAACCCACAATTCATTGAATCACGGCGAAAAATAAGAGGCATCCGGGATGAAAGTCGTGACAGGGAATATCTGTGGTAGCAGGTTAGCGACGCCACACCGACGCAACGTCATCATCGCGTCTATCATGCTCCACAGAAGTCACAATCAGTGAGTACGCAAAACGCAGGTGTCTGCGTTGAGGACCTGGTCATACCGCTGTGATATAAATGTTATAATTTCGAATCCGACTGCAGAACGTTAGGCATATGCATATACAGTTGGTTCCGAGTGAGAGTAAGACCCTCAGCACACGGCGTCATAACATAAGAGACGCGTAAGGGTATCATAAAAACGATACGAGTACGAGGCCCGTTGTTCTGCGCGCGTAAAGGCTCCGTCACATTGACGCGGTAGCGGAACCGACGCGGATCGGAGGCGGAGCGGATGTGCTGCCTGCGCCCGCCTACCCGTAGCCATAGGTAACTTACAACGCGGGTCCGCGATCAAAACGCTTTCAATCTGCCGACCGCGCTCAATGTAACATTCACCCGCCTTGCTACCGCGCCGCTCCGCGAACGTTCCGGAACGTTTCCGTATCAATGTGACGGAGCCTTAAGTGTAATAGATTTATAAGTGAAATCTCATGTTAATTAATTACGAAGAAGCTTTTTGCGTAAAAAGTTTTTTGCGCTTTGTTTTTTACGTTACGACGCCGTGTGCTGAGGGCCTAAGCTAAGAGAGGCAATACTGCTCTGCGATCAGGCGACACGTCGCTCAGCGACGCGTCACTGGCTTCGAATGGTATTTCATAGAAATACATAGGAACCAGTTGTGTCCTGTGTGCCGCGACGTGTCTGTGTCTGTACCTTTAGATTGATGTGAACATTATTATGAACATCAAAAACTAGTTTTACCGTTTTTCAATACAAGGAACAAGTTTGTAAGGGTTTCTTTTTTATCTAAGACGTAAATGATTCTTTAAAGATACGTTAAAGAACATAAATCGTGTGGGGCGGATTTTTATTTCCGGCTCGAGGTAGGGGGTGGTGTGGTGCGCCTAGAGTAGAATAGGACAGAACGGGTCGCCGCGGCATTTGGGAGGAGGGGCTAGGTAGTTCAATTCGGTCGGTACAAGGCTATTATCATCGCTTGCTGAGCGTATAGTCTTAGTTAAACCAGTATAGAGTTGAGCTTTTATAGGTCCGTGCTAACTATGCGTAAAAGGTCAACGCTAGGCTGAATCGATGCGCTTGATAGGCGATGGTAATAACAACTGAGTTCGGAGAGCCCGTGGCGGCCCGGATTGCCAGTGCCGGTCGATAGAGCGAGGCGGCGTGGGTGGGGCCGAGCGATACTGCACAGGGTGGTGCCCTCGCTCTCACCCCGAGGACCCAAGCGGCAACTTTCACGTTGCATAATAATGTTACAAACACCCTGTGTCCACGTTACCCGACCCACCCCCACCCTTTTAAGCCTGAACGTCTCCTGTTCGATTTGATGTACCAGATCCATTTTTATCTTATCTGTTTGTAAGTTCGGGTTGACTGGTGGTGTGACGCAGCCTTCACATGAAAATATTAGTATTGTATTCACTTTTTTCTGGTAATAATGCGAATTACCTACGCGTATTTGATATTAGTACCTAGTCTAGAAAGCATATCACCTCTCAAACAAAACCCGCCCCAAAAAAGTTGTCACAGAGCGGAGCTAGCAATCGCGATGTGTCAATACCAAATACCAACCCATGCATGTTAAACATAATTATTCAAGTTTATTTTATGGCAAAACTAATGAGATCCGAACTATTGACATACAAACCTGAACAAACGAAATAATGCATCCACGTACATAAAGTGTTTTCATTCTTATGTGTCTTATCATGTAAACAAACAAACAAACGTCAAATCCATAGAAAAATTATATATAAATACTTACACCACCATAACACCCAACTCACTTTTGTTTTAGTGCCAGATGCACGCAATTACTTAGAAGCCGAAGCGGTGCAGCATACGCAATTGACAATATTAGCTTTTACCAAGTGGGTTTATTTTATATTGATTAAAGGCGTGATTAAACCGCACACGCACACGTCACGCAAGCGGTGTACAGTCTCTCATAAGGATCTGTATACTACAACGCGCACATGAACGTCTACGCACACGCATCCGGTGTGCACAGGCCTTTAAACTAACGCGATTTCACTCATCTGCCTGATTTGTCTGCCTGTGACCACGGACGTAACATCACGTTCGAATCGTCAGGCCAAATAATAAAAATAAAAAATATGTGTATGCGATTAAGTCCCGATTCAGTTTTAATTTTTTTTATTTCACCTTAAAACTAATGGATATTATAAAATTAATGGAAAAAAAATAACTTACTTATTAGTCTTATTACATACAGTAAGCATATTTAACGAAATGATTTTCGATTTAGCCCACTTTACAAAATTTGAAATGTCAGTTGATATGGGTTTTCTATTATATAAGTGCAAAATAGTATTTTATACAATCGTGATATAATTGAGAGCTTTTCAGTCGAGTACCGTGTTTAGGCAACGAAGCTTGCTGAGTTGCCTAAGTAAGATACGAGATTGAAAAGCTTGATTATATCACTATTGTATACAATACTTTTTCTACAAGTCAATAAAAATAATATGTACTTTAAACTAGTAGAATCATACAAACAAACCAAACCAACAGTATACAGCTAAGATACGCGAGCAGCCACGATACCTTCATACACGTACGCGACAGTTGATTGAGATGGTGTTGCAGTATTTCGTGTTGAGTAAAGGTACTGTTACACATGCTCTAAAATAGCATGCTAAAAAGCGTGCTATTGAGTATGCTCAATACGAGCATGCTTATGAGCAGTTTACATTTGCTAGCAATACGCATGCTAGTTTTAAGTATGCTCCTGAATAAGCATACTCAATGCAAACACTCCAAATACACATGCTATTTTATAGCGTGCTCTCTCGCTCTCTGTCAGTTCAAACAAAGCTATGGACAATCAAACAGCTATCCGTATGGAGCTGAATAAGATCATCCTTTTGCTGGCGATGCAATGCATCCAGAAACTTATATCAGCTCGGCAAAAAAAGAAAAGAAAGAGAAAGATTTGGGTCCGTGATTGGATATCTAGAAGACAGACATTTTTATATTGCGGTATGCGGGGATTCCACAAGCACTCGTTATTTCGATACAAATTTGAGCGTTTTTTCGTCGCCCCAGCGAGACATTTTGGCGTTAAAATTGTTCATGCGCACCTGTTGCAAACGACTGATCGATACTAGCATGCTCAATAAGCAAACCTGTTCACACGCGCTAAAAGCACGCCCCCCTCCACCCGCGCTGCAGGTAGCATGCCCAAAAATCGCACGACCGTTGATTTTTGAGCAAACTCAAAACGAGCATGCTCATTATTAGCAATGTTTCGACACACATGCTACTAAGTAGCAATTGCTCAATAGTGGCATGCTTTCGTGCTAGAAATCAGCATGTGTAACAGTAGCTTAACGGTAGACTTGTGGAGCTAGAAATTAATTAATAATTTTAAGAAAATAATTTAACACTTCGCTGATTATTCGCGTGTAAATAGTCATAATATGTCGATCTTTTTAACCAAAGTCAATGTCGAGGGGTCGGTCGTGTCGTTTTATATACAAGATAAGGCAAAGTTAAAGCGATAAATATAAGTAATAAACACACTTGAGTTCGTATTTAAATGTTCGAAACGTGCACGAAACCAGCTTTCGAAATATCAAACTCTACAATCTAGCGGCATTTTAAAGTTCAATCCGCAAAATGTCAAAATATTCCCACTTAACGATGGTAAATTGTAAATAGATAGGTAAATAAAGGTCCCCAAGTAATCTACAAAAGCTAAAATTTTGCGATTTGTTTCGAAGTTGACTGAATGTAATGTAAAAGTAGGTACGATATCCAATCCAACGACGGACAATTACTAAAGAGTTTGTATAAATAAAAGTCTATAACCAGGCGGCTTAGCACGGTCGCGTTTTTATCCCTTGTCACCATGCCTGTCACGTTCTAACAAGTATGTAAGTGCGAAAGGGACGCGCATAGTGATAGTCGATAAAAATGGAACCGTGCTGAGCCCGCAGCACTGGATTAAATGACGAAGAATACATTTTTGAGGTGCATATAACCAGCATAACGAATATGCTGTTATGCTGTGATTAAATATTTTAACGGAAGACTTTCGTCACACCACGAAACAAATTAAAACATAAGCAACCGCACTAAAATCGAATGTAGTTAAATGCATGGGATATATTCGTCCATAGTAACGAATAGGTACCAAGTTCAAAGGGCGATTAGAAAATACATTACATTAACAAATAATTTGTGGAGTAGTAGGAACAAGTACCTATACCTACATATAGATATATAATGTACTTGGCACCGATGTGATTAGATAGGATAGCTATTGCAACGTGTGAGCCGAACATGCTTTGAGCAGTACGCAAATAAAATGCGGAATCATACGATATCAAAGTAAGGCGCAGTGGAGTTGTGCGCATCACCCCGCACCCCGCACCCCGCGGCGACCGGCTGGCATCGATCGGTGGCGGGGACCGCGCCGAGCATACCACTCCGCGCTCGCTGGACTTTGCGTTGGGTATTAATGGTAATGGTAATCAACAACTCATTGTAGGTGTATAGTAATACTGTGTATAGTAAGTATATAAGATTCACGTAATAAACAATTTCAGATTTAGGGCAAATGTTGCGTAATATATTGAAGGTGGAACTGTGTACTCGAAATCATAAAATCGTGATGTTTTCATACAACACTGAAACAACACGATAGGTAGTTTTAAAACTACATTTTGTGCATTAGTGATTATCAGTAATTGTTGTCACACAACAGGATAGTTATAAAATGGCAGCAGCGAATTGCATAATCTAATTATCGGTTTCAGTACCCTAATTTAGATATCATTCAACGTAATAAAAATATATAATTAAATTATTTAATTGCGTTTAATGAGTCCATCAAACTTGAAAACGGGAAAATTGGTAGTCATAAAATAAATTGTCTTACGTAATAAATGAATGGCGCCTAGCTCTTAGGTGCACGGAAACTAAAATAACACTACATACTTTTGCAAATTATGTTTTTTTTATAAACCGTAAACATTATTTATGGCCAAATAATATTAATCTAAAATAGACAATATGAGCAGTTGAGCAATACAAACACATAGAATATTATAATACATTTAAGATTTTTTTTCACATTTCAACGCCTTAGCGTCTGTAGATTAAAAATAAGTTTTTGTCAAATAAAAACATTTTTGGTACAAGCTTTTATCGCTGACTCTACTTTTCTTACGACAGACAACTAATACTCATCGAGACAATTCTAAAAACTCCTAACACAATTAGGTTGCGTTGTTTCATCACAGAGTTCCTATGGCCACCTCCCGTCTCCATCATCACTTCAGACCAGTTCGACAGTACCATATTATTGTATTGTCGTCAGAACTACATACAGCTGCCAATTTTCATGACGCTACGATCCTTGGAAGATGGCTAAATTAGTTACCTTAGATTCCATTACATAGTTACATACAGGTCGACCTAATAAGCTTGTTAATAATCCAGTTTCAAACTTTAAAAATGGTTCTATCTATACATTCCACCAATTAAGTTTCACTTAATACCATAGAGTAGACCATTTATTATATGCATAGCATGAATTAAGCAGTGTTATTGTTATTATTGATTATTAAGGTAATAATACTCGTAAAAATATAGAAGTACCTACTTATGATAAGATAAATAAAGCAAGTTTTTATATATTTTATATTTAAAATGTCAAAATTAGCTATGGTTAGGTAGGCATGTAATGTACATTGTAAATATTGTAATAGCTGTATGGCACGCCACAAAGGTTTTTATTTTTCCTTGAAACGTTAGGATCGTTGTGGTGTTTTGCAATTTGCACTTTTTTCCTGTACCTTTTTGCAGTGTAACATACGTACAATATAAACCTCACGACAGTCACGACATATAAGATACCTATGGCATACCGGCAGTAGTAGCGGCATTACAACATATTTCAGGACTGACATTTAAAATAGGCGTGAATTTTTTTTCAAACTGGTTTAATAATCTTTTAAAAGACCTCTACGCGAATGAAGTCGCGGTCGGACGCTAGTTTAATATTATTGAATAATAAAAGTACAACACCAAAAACGTTCTGTTATAACAACACTATTGTTTCATTTTAACAACGGCTCATTTAAACAGCGTCTGCTCAATAATAATATCAAGATTACGTACGGATTCCTCGAACAAAAACAAGTAGGTACGTACAGACGTGGAGCCATGAGCAATGCGACGTTGCCAGCTCGCGCCGGGCGCCACACAACTACATTTACCCAACGGCAGCCAACACGATATAGCTGATGCGAGTTTGTTTGTGAGCGAGTTGATTATCGGTTGACTGGCTGGCCTGGCATAGAAGGCAGTTGAACGGGACGGGCGCACGGACGGCCGGCACTCAACTCGACCAACCAAGGTTTCGCTTGTTGAAATAGCCATACCTACCTGATATGCTTAAAATAAAACCTTTGACGACAAGTATTTCGAGATAGATGGCCTTTTAGATCTTGCTCTATTATGTGAGTGTATTTTTATCAGTAGTAAAAAAAGAGATCATCAGATTGCCAGCTAATACGCATATAAAATAGAGCGGATAATTTGATCTGATTTTTGAGTAATATTGTTCTTTTTGGCTTTCCCGCTTTGAAAAAAAAATTACACGTGATATCTTCTGTGACCCCCCCCCCCACCCCCATCGTGATCATTCGGTATTCGGCCTATTCAGCCACTTTGCCGAATCTGTTACATCTACCTAAAAAGAAAAATTACACAATAAAAATAACCAGACACCACACACGCCAACGATACCAAAATATATATCGCTCTCTGTCTAGCACCTATATTGTGAGAGAGACAAAATATACCGAGCGATATATCGTAAGGCATCTTCAGATGCCTTGCGATAAGATACCAAAATATACAGCTTCGTGTGTGGACTCTGTCAAATAATACGTAAAAGATATCGTCAGATGTTGTATCTTTGTTGACAAGCGCATAACAGTAATAGCACAGGTATTTTTTATAAGTTATGTTAAGTTTTGTTACAGGTAAGTTTTATGTTAATAATACGTAGAACATTTCAGTTTAACTATTGTTAAGCAAGTTAGAACCGTCAAAACCCCTGCCTCATTTGCACCCTAAAGGCCTGGCCAAACAGCCGGCGCGACGCAGCGCCGCGTCCGCGCCGCGTGATGGCGACGCGATGCCTGTTCAAAGAGGGCGCGCGCTGATCGCGGGAACGCGGCGCACCGCTCGCTGCCTAACGTCCGATCCGACTGATGTGACCTTGCGCGACGCGGCGGGCCGCCGCGTCCGCGCGGCGCGGGGCGCGACAGAAGCGGGGCGTGATACCGGCGGGACGCAGTCTGTTTGACGTCGGTAACCTGCTGGACTTCCGAGCAAAGCGGCTCTGACGCAACGGCCGCAGCGTCAGTGGCTGCGTCAGTGTCGCAGCGTTAACTGACGCAGATTCGCTTCCGAGCGGCGCGACTCCGGCGACAGTCGCAGTTGTTATTCCATACGGTGCAGACTTGATGAACCGATTAATTATGAAAATATTATTAGGAGAAGAGGAGGATGACGATCTTTTGCTTCGTTACTTTTACTGTGGAGCGAAGCCTACCCAACTCAATTTTCAAAAGTAGAATAGGGTGAAGGCACTTATAGAGCATCTTGAAATAAAAACCATTTAAACGAGAACAATGACAAATTCAGGAGCTTTTGTCGGTTTAAGGCGAGGTAAGCTCTTAGAAACGTAATTTTTAGTGCCATTTTATTAAGAAACGGCAAAGATTAAACACGTGAAAAAAATATATGTTGCTTTTGAGACCTTTATGTAAGTACGTCGGGTACTCGTTACATAATTGGACAAACTTCGCTCGATAGAAAAAAAATCCAAACATACCCATATTTTCTACCTTAAAACTCATTTCATTTCAATATTATACTACTTGATGTATTGAAAATCACATCAAAATAAACGTCTGTAATGATGTAATGTTCGTCGGGTTTAATATTGTTAATTTCGTAACACATATAACTTTAAACTCAAAATTTACGAATTCACGGCACCATTTACTCGCGCCCCCGCTGCCAGCCCGCCGCTCAGTCCCGAGCGGGACGCGTTGGAGGTCGGACGCTTGCCAATTTTTGAAGCGCTCCATATTACGATTGGTTGATAGTACCTACAGTTTTCATGGTATAACTCTAGATTCTAAACTCCAGTGGGGCCCCCATATTTCTGCTCTTTCGAATAGACTGAGTTCTGCAGCTTTTGCAGTGAGCAAAACTCGTTAGCTAACCGATGTGAAAACAACTCGATCAGTATATTTTCATAACTGCCATAGCATTATGTCATAAGACAGAAGGGGCAACCGTTCAGATACTATTGTAACATTGACACGACCGAATAGTTACTAGAGTTAAACTAAGAAAAGTCTGCAGCGATTTTGATAGCCCACGCGTTTAAAATAACACTTGCACTGCGCGGGCTATCAAATCCGCTGCAGAATTTTCTTCGTCTAACTCTAAATACCATTTTACCATTTTTATTCTGCAGAAGAGGGCTATTCGAACAATATATAAAATGAACCATAGAAACTCACTTAGAGATAAATTTAATTAAATTGACATAATAACAGCGCACTGTCAATACATTTATTAGAATACTCTGTATATAGGTATATAAAAATATTGTCAATTTAAAGAAAACTTGTGACATTCATAATATCGATACCTTTGGGTTCAATTGGCGTAAAGGACATTTTGGCGAAAATGTGTTATATATATATATACAGTTTTATTCAGAATTCCAAGCGCTTTCGTTCTGCATAGTTAAAATTGCGATATCTCTTAAAAAGTTGCCTTTACGACTCAATTTTTTACTATGATTTTGTAAAAACACCTTAGCTCCGGGACCGTAAATGACCAGTTATAAATTACATGTTCAAAGAGGTTATCGTAAAGGTTACCGCTAAATATGTTACTTGTATGTTGCCTTTTTATTTTTTTGTCTCTTGTCAACTTTCTTTTTGTCTCTTGTTATTATTTATTGTGTCACAAAGCATGTAAGTTGTGGTTGAATAAAGATTTTATCAGTATCAGTATCAAATATAAATATTGTTGTAAATGATTCACATGTCTTTTGTCGTCCTTTAAGCCCTTCATTTGTCTTGATGATTTTTCATAGCGTATGGTCAAGATGGTCATAAAGGACATATTTTAGTATTGATATTATTTTACTTGCCCTTTACAACCCGCCCTAAAAAATATTTTACCATAAGTATATGAAGCGAACTAGGTTGTACAGGACTTTTCTAATATTTGTGTCTTTTACTACCACAAATTAGTTTCTAAACTCTAAATTCAAAACAAATAGCATGGACGTAGCGGTGTATAACATCAAATAAAAAGTTTCCTGGGACCTTTATTACTATAATGTACCTAATGTTTGTCCTTAAATTTGAAAGCATTTACGCTAAGAGTTTTTTCCGCAGTTATCTTTATTCATGGGCGTAAAGGTCTATAATACCAAATTATTAAATAGTTTTATGGGTCCTTTATTACTAAAATGTAATGTGTGCCCTTTAACTTAGTAACCTCAGCTCAGGTTTTTTCAGCAACTATCGTTATTTTACTCGCAGTGGAATCTCTTATAGTCCTGCGACAACATACTAGCCTGTGCATAATACACTCTGTACCTCTCTGATTCGCATTTTTTGTTGATTAGGAGAACCAGACAGGTGTATCAGCGACTGCCCATCGCCTTGCTATCCCGATTATCATTGGAGATGCAGCTTGACCGGGCGCAGGGTTATGTTATGCCTGTTATTATTCGTCCCTGATCAGTGGAAGTGGTTGTTTGTCTGTAATTTAATTATTTCTGTCATTGCATGAGCTCGGCTACAATAACTCGTTGATATAAAAAAAACTTCGTTTCAAGCACTTTAGAAAGTTTGAAACGTATCTAGACGAAGAAGTAATTAATATTTAATGACCAAATCGGTTTAAATTAATTCGTTTACTTAATTGTTTCATAATCGTTTTAAAAGAAGATACTCGATGATGTATAGAAAGTAAGTTACGCAGACGTTAGCGAATATGTCAGTGTCAAAGTCGTGGTAAGGCTATTGAATAAAAATACTAGTACTAAAAAGCTTTCACATACATCTTATACAAGAATATCCATTATTACCAAAAAGTTGAAAATTGAACGACTGTTCCAATTGAATATTATTATGATTTAAATTTCATCGAACTGAATAAATGCTATAGGTAGGACCTTGGGCCTTAGGAGGATAGGGGATTATTAAGGACTGTGTTTGACAACTTATAGGACGATCGACAGCAGCATATTTTATCAATGGTATCGATATTATCTAACTTTTGTCCTACAATGTGGTTAATCTATCTAAATGAAACCACACTTGAAGACTAGTTAAATCTCTCAGGTTACATAAACATAGGTACATAGATAGCTACGAGTACAATCATACTAACAAACTCGGCAAGTTCAATAAAATATTGTCCGAATGATAGACAATATTATGTCCACTAGACAATAAAACAATATAACAATTAATATGAGCCTATTTTTAACATTACTTTTAAATCGATAATTTAGGAATAGGAAATCGTACGCAAAGTAGTTATTGAACACTCGCTTATCTCGGCAGTCCAGTGTAATGTTGCACGCGCCCGGTCAAGACAAGACTGAAGATACCTTTGGGTTCGATTGGCGTAAAGGACAAAATGCTTCTTTTCAGGAGACGCGAATAACTGCGATGTTTTGTTTAATGTTGATTGATATACGTTTTTTATTTATCGAGCTATATTTTTGATGTGTATTGGAAAAGTATTCAAAATGTTAGTCTCTTTAACCTAAATTAGCGATCATATATATAAATTCAATACGAAAGAAGTTAATGTCCTTTAAAATTGGTCAAAAACACTATGAATGTCCTTTACGACCATGACATTTTTGATAATTTAGTGAGTCTTGTTTAGTAGGGGGTCGTAAGTGACATACTCAGACTTTTTTATTCTAAGTTCGGGGTGTATTCGTTACCAACTACTGTACACATCGACTACCGCGTAGGCTCAAAGTAGGGCATGCAGTACCGGTTCCGGTACCAAGAATTTAATTTCCCGGTTCTGGGCATGGCTGGAACCGGGATTCCCGGTTCTTCCCGGTTCTTAAGGCATATTAAGATTATACTTAAGAAATTGTTTGTGTTAGTGTACAATCTTTATGAATGACTTATTTTCATATAAATTATTACATACGTATTGATAAATGACTTATTTTATCAAAAAATCTAGCGTTCCAACCAGTGGCGGATTTGCAGTCTTTGCCGCCCTAGGCCCCAGGCCCTGTAACTGCCCCTTTCTCAGCGCCCATCATATTGACTACATTTTGAGTTATTTCTTGTTATCATCAGCGAATTTTTTGTCACAATTCGCCGCCCCTAATATCTTGCCGCCCTAGGCCCGGGCCTACTTGGCCTTAGGGCAAATCCGCCACTGGTTCCAACCTATTTTACGAAACCAACCGGCACACGGCCCTCTACATTTTGAGACTTTGCCTATGCTCGCTCACATTTTTGTAAATCTTCCGCTACGCCCCTTTGGAAATTCCCAATAATCACTACAAGTAAATATTATTGCACGCGCTTTCATCGCAAAACCTTTGCTATAGGCTAGACTCTATAGCTGGTGGCTCTAGCCGCTAGAGTCACCAGCCCCGCGAATCGCTGGTTTGCCTCCGCCTGATGGGCATGGCTTTACGAGCTACACGGGAGGCCCCGTAGTCGATGCACTCAGCACTATGACCGGCACGGCATACAGAAATTAAAAAATCAACCCGACAACGGAATTTTTTCATATAAAACCAACTTCCTAGAAAGAAAGAAGAATATTCGAATATACCTAATATCCTACTTACTTAAGATTAAAAAGTTGTTAAAAAATATAGCTTCCGTCACCGTCCTAAGTCACCCGAGCCAAAACGTAATATCTATTGGAATACCTACTTTACTAGGTTAATTTGTCGGGTTATTTGGGTCCCCCGTTTCATAGCAACATTATTAAATGTGATTTAATGTCCCGAGCTAAAGTACTAGTATTAAAATGGGAATAAATACGCATACTGATGAGAACCGGGAAGTACCGGTACCGGGTCTTCAGTACCGGTTCTTTCGATTCAATGATATTCCCGGGAATTTGAGAACCGGGAATTCCCGGGAGCATGCCCTAGCTCAAAGGGTTTAAAACGCGATTTTTAGGAGAGCCAAAAAACGGTTTTGTTTTGAGAAAAAAAAATCATACCTTTTTGTTTGTTTGAATAAACGGATGTCGTATATGGCTTATTCTTAACTTTTTGAGCTCTTTTGAACTGATTGCTCGAACTTATGATACAATGCTTATTTACGAAAATAAAATGTCCGTTACGCCAAAAAACACGACTGTTTTTAAGAAGGGCGTCCCTTACGCCTCTTTTTTATGGTTGTCTTATTAGAAAATGGGCGTAATATACTTACAAAAAATTTTAGCCACAAAACAATTTTTATTTATTTGTTTCAACAGAATCACTGCTGTCCTACCATCTATATCTATTTATTTATGTATATCAAAACAATTTATAATAATTACTTTTACTATACTATGTATTTAAAACTGGTCATTTACGCCCCCTGAGCTAAGATGTTTTTCCAAAATCATAGTAAAAAAATTGGCAACATTTAAAGAGATATTGAAATTTTAACTATACAGAACGAAAGCGCTTGGAATTCTGAATAAAACTGTATATATAACTCATTTTCGCCAAAATGTCCTTTACGCCAATTGAACCCAAAAGTATCGATTTCTAAAGCTTATTATATCACACAAGACTACATGAATGATAAAACAACGTGGAATTAACTGTGATTAGAAATGATTGATTATTTATTTTACTGTGGAATACTCTAATATTGTATACCTGCATATAATTATTTATACTTACCACCATTGTAAATTTCATTAAATACTCATCAAAATACGAATTAGCCTATAATCAATTTCAATTTTATTTATTTCGTCAATATATAAACCTTATTCAATATAAATTTCCGGAAAAAAATTCGGAACTAACAAACCAGAATACGGATGGCGACAGAATAAGGAAGTAGACGTGTTTCGCGGGAATAAGTATAAGGGCGAGTTTCGAGTATAAGAGCGCCTTAATATTATTTTTTTATATATTCTAAATATTGGCATAAGCTCAAAACCACGTGCGATCGTAGCGACTGCGCGACAGTGCTTGCGCAGATGTAGCACGGCCGCTATCGCCGAGCGATACTGACGCGGCGCCACTGTCGCTGCGATAGTGACGCTGCGCTCGGAAGTAAGTTCATACATTTCCATACTGCATAATAGTATCGCTCTGTCGCCGCGTCAGTGTCGCCGGAGCCGCTTTGCTCGGAAGTCTACCTTTAGCATGTGCCGCGGTCGCGCGGCGCGACCGCGGCGCTGCGTCGCGTCGGCTGTTTGGCCAGGCCTTAACTATCAGCTATTTGAGCCATCGTCATGAAAGGTTCGAAGTATTGTCAACACAATTGCATTGAAATAAAGTTGAACGTGCTTCACAATCGGAGGGGAGCCGTTGTCGACCAGAAAGCAAGTTGAGTTATCCACGCAAGTCCGTACCGTACGTACCTACTAGTACCACTGAACTCGTATAATTATTGTTTTGTTATATTGAGATTTATTTAATTAGTACCACTGGTTTACTAAATTGGCGGCTATTATTGCTGGACAAAATTTCCACCTACTTATCTTAAAATAAAAAAAAACAATAAGGAAAGAAATTAACACTTCGCGACAAGCGTGATGTTCGTGAAGTTGACCGCCCCATATCGTTAGTTCAGTATATTAAATCGTTAGGATCCGATTCTAAGTATTATTATTTTTCAATTTTTTATTTTTTTTTATTTAGAAACAAACAGTCAAATCACAAGACAAATCACACAATACACAATACAAGTACTTAAGTGACACAATAGCAAATAATAATTAATATTGCTACATTGGATACAATTGCATTAAGTAATATTCTGCCCTCTTAAGCTAAAAAACCGTATTTGCATTCAGTTTTCATACAAATTGACTGCAAATACGGCTTTTTAGCTTAGGAGGGCAGTATTGTAGACTTACAGTTTCCTTAATTGGATAATATAAACCTAAACATTAAAATATGAAAGTACATAAGAATTATGAATTATCTATATAAATCAAACATACTATACGGTGTATTAATGAACAGTGCCAGAAAACTTGAAAGTTATGTACATGTAATAACAATTATAATGCCTGTTAAATACATTTTGTGGGGCGGTCAACTTCACGTGAAGTTGACCGCCCCATATCGTGTGCCCGCAAATGGCATATCTGTATCGTTAGTTCATCGTTAGTTCACGTTAGTTCAGTATATCAAATCGTTAGGATCCGACGCATAACTTGTGTACGAATTTTTTTTAAAGTAGGGGAGAGCCAACACCGTCTTCCGCTCCAAAACTGTATTTATGATTCCATATCAATATTTATGGTTCCTATCAATTGGAATCGACATGTAGTCGTTAGTTCATGTTAGTTCAGTATGTGAAATCGTTAGGATCCGACTACATTACGTATTTTAAAAAACCGGGCAAGTGCGAGTCGGACTCGCGCACGAAGGGTTCCGTACCATAATGCAAAAAAAAAAACAAAAAAAAGCAAAAAAAAAAAACGGTCACCCATCCAAATACTGACCACTCCCGACGTTGCTTAACTTTGGTCAAAAATCACGTTTGTTGTATGGGAGCCCCATTTAAATCTTTATTTTATTCTGTTTTTAGTATTTGTTGTTATAGCGGCAACAGAAATACATCATCTGTGAAAATTTCAACTGTCTAGCTATCACGGTTCGTGAGATACAGCCTGGTGACAGACGGACGGACGGACGGACGGACGGACGGACGGACGGACGGACGGACGGACGGACGGACAGCGAAGTCTTAGTAATAGGGTCCCGTTTTTACCCTTTGGGTACGGAACCCTAAAAAATAACATAAGTGGGGCGGTCAACTTCACGCTACCGCCCCATAACCGATTTTATGGTTTCTTTCAATTAGAATCGATAGATAGTCGTTAGTTCAGTATATCAAATCGTTAGGATCCGACGCATAAATAGTGTGCGATTTTTTTTTTAAACGGGAGCGCCAACACCGACTTCCACTCCAAAACTGTATTTATGGTTCCTATCAATCTTTATGGTTCCTATCAATTGGAATCGATATGTAGTCGTTAGTTCAGCATGTGAAATCGTTAGGATCCGACTACATTACGTATTTTTTTTAAATAACATAAGTGGGGCGGTCACCTTCACGCTACCGCCCCAAAACCGATTTTATGGTTTCTTTCAATTAGAATCGTTAGTTCACGTTAGTTCAGTATATTAAATCGTTAGGATCCGACTACAAGATGGTTTTTTTTTTAAACAAAAGTGGGGAGGTCAACTTCACGCTACCGCCCCAAAACCGATTTTATGGTTTTTATCAATTAGAATCGATAGATAATCGTTAGGAAATTTCCATTCGGGACCAGTTTTCCTTGCTTGAATTGAGCGGAATATATTTGTAATTAGTACCCAAAACTACATTAAAGGCCAGAGCACACTGGCTGCGTGTGCGTAGACGTGCACGTGCGCTAAAGGCCAGAGCACACCGGCTGCGTGTGCGTAGACGTGCACGTGCGCTAAAGGCCAGAGCACACCGGCTGCGTGTCAGTGACGTGCACGTGCGCTAAAATGTTTGAGCCGCTCACGCACACTTAACGCAAGCTGTGTGCCGTCTCTCATAAGGATCTGCCGGCCTAGCCAAGGTTACAATCGCTATCGCTTCGACAACGAAAAGCTTTACGTCTCTCTATCACTCTTCCATATTAATGCGACAGTGACAGTTGCGTTTCGATCGCTACGGAGCGTAAGCGATTGGAATCTTGGCTAAGCGGCCTGTATATTACAACGCGCACGTGCACGTCTACGCACACGCACCTGGTGTGATTAAAGGCCTGGCCTGGCCTTAAAGGCCTGTGCACACCGTGCGTGACGTGCACATGCGCTAAAATGTTGGAGCCGCACACGCACACGTCACGCGAGCGGTGTGCCGTCTCTCATAAGGATCATATATTACAACGCCGCACACGCAAGGGCACGTCACGCACACGCAGCCGGTGTGCACAGGCCTTAATACAGAGCCTTTTTTGGGAGTAGGTTAAAGGCCTGTGCTCGCCGGCTTGCGTGTGCGTGACGTGCACGTGTGCTAAAATGTTGGAGCCGCACACGCACACGTCACGCAAGCGGTGTGCCGTCTCTCATAAGGGTCTGTATACTACAACGCCGCACGCACACGTGCACGTCACGCACACGCAGCCAGTGTGCACAGGCCTTAAGGCCGGCACAAAATGATAATACGAAATATGACTAAGGGTTGAAAAAACACCCCGTATAGGTTTAAATCCTGTCATAACGGTTTACTGATATAAAAATACCATACAATTTTTTTTATAAAAAATGTAGAAAGCTTGTATCTATTGTCAAGTGTGTCGTTTTTAAACTCGGGTAAATCCATTGGACCCTCTCAGCAAATATGTACCCTGTTACCTTTTCTTAATACCAAAATCGCATAATCTGACATGGATTTATCCGAGTTTGAAGTTACGCGACTCTAGTTGCAGTACTGATAATTCCGCTACTCGATGCTACATGTCGACTACGAAAATAATAAGCGTTCTGGTACCAAAACTGATTTATGGAGTAAGTGAGCACTCTATTTACTTTTTTCTCTATGATTAATGATTATACTGACAAAAAAAGTTATACAAATAATTTAAAATTTAATCCTAGTTTTATATTGACGTCAGGAGTTCTCAACAGGTTAAGAACGTTTTTTTGTAACTTCGTTTTCTGGATAAAGCTATAAGCCTGAATTTCCAGTGACCAATAGGGCATAATGAAACAAAGGTTTAATCTCAACTACAGTTTGTTTGAACTTGTGGTGTCGAATTATTGCAAGTAATATTTTTTTGTCACTCAGCATCACTCACTTCTAGCAGACACATAAGCTACAAATCATGAACATAATATAATATGTAGTTTGTATTTATCCATAAAACACTAGAATAATTTTCCATACTGAAATTTCAGTACTGTTTTTTATTTTTTTCAAAACATAACATGTAGTTAGGCCACAGACGAACCAAGACGAAATGACCTTCTAGGTTCTTGGGGTGCGGATTTCGAAATATGTGACTATTTTGAAATCCAAGATGGCGGACATGTACTTTTTCATAACACAACAAATCTTAATGAAAGTTATTTTCTCGGTTCTCGGGGGAGCGAATTTCGACAATCATAACCATTTTGGACTACAAGATGGCGGACATGCATTTTCTGGTAAAAGTGATTATGGATATAGTTTCTGGTTTCACGGGGTTAAAAAAAATCGTATGTGTGAGTCTGACCTAACGTGAACAAACAATGAATGTAATTTGTTGGTAGCAACTTGTCTGGCTATAATAACAAGTACCTACCTACCTTTATTTACAACAAGTAGCGAAAAAGAGGTGCGAATATGAAAGCTACCTCTTTCTCGTTGAAGATTTTAATGACCGTGAAATCAGAGTTATTCAACGTGGCCGCCATAACCGTAGCTTCGCGTAGACGAGAAAGAGTTTAGAATGTTTAGATCAGAATTAAGCGATAGCTCGCGTCAGTATATTTTCGCTCGTGGCGAGTTCGTCGACCTGACGTCCCCGCCCGCGCGCCCATGCTGCTTTTGGAGCGCGACATTGCAAAACAGTGGTGGGGCGTTTGCTTGAGTTGCCAGCTTGCCATTAGAAGGCACTAGCAGACTCCGCCATTCAAACGGAACATTGCATTATATCTACAGCCTCACGAGTATTATTGATGTTATATACCGTTATGATTCATGTAATGTACGACTAATATTAAATAACATGTTTATAATAAAGTTTTTAGGATAAATGCCAATAGACTAAACTCATGTTGTCGTGTATCAGTTATTATGTTTTGCAAGTTGTATTGTATGAAATTATATGGCAGATATCTCATCGCTAATCGTTTGTTTTGCAAGCAGGGCACGCAACGCACCTAACGGAAAGGATGTGACATCTGCTAACGCCATACATTGCAACCAGTGTGTCTACGCTGGGAGCCGGAGTCATGCTGTATTCATCATTATGCATTCGGTGTAGTTTGACCTTGGTTCAGTTTTTGATATTATAAAAAAAACGACAAAAAGTTAATTCTGCGAAGGACGTGTTTTTTACACCAAAAATAATAGCAATCGCTTATGTATGTACCATCGTCCACACTGTTAACTGTACATCGGTGGATCTTATGTCTTTTGTAATAAGGTCCGCCAATGTACAGTTAGGAGTGTTGCTGTTTGTACCTACTGAAAGTTAACAAACACTATCTTATTTTGCAACACTTTGGAAGGTATACCCTTATCTAGTTTTGTACAAATCTTGAGCATAGAAAGATAAGGATAAGATAAGATATAAGAATTGTCATACTTACCAAGTTGCTATAAACACAACACAACTAAAATGTTTATTATTTCATTATATTTTACTAAAAAAAAAGTTTAAAGACACACAAGACGCGAATGAAGGAATGTTCCTTCCAGACTTCCTGGGTAGGTATTACCTCCATCGCACACGAATGCGATTAAACCCACGCTTACCTCACTCTTCCATGTACCAGTAACCCTGCCATAGCGCACACCCTCCAGTTTCAGTGTTCCAGCCAACCCACTTCGATTTTTTTAAAGGATGTAAGGATCGGATCCTAACGATTTTACCTAGTGAACAAACATGTACTAACGATATTGGTTAAGGCTTGGCCACACACAGAGCGCGACGCAGCGCCGCGTCCGCGCCGCGTGATGCCGACGCGAAGCCTGGTCAAACAGGGCGCGCGCCGATCGCGCCGGCCTCACGCTCTCAACACGCCCTCAGGGCGCGCGTGAACGCGGCGCGGCCGCGCGGGAACGCGGCGCACCGCTCGCTGCCTAACGTCCGATCCTACTGATGTGACCTTGCGCGACGCGGCGGGCCGCCGCGTTCGCTCGGCGCAGCGCTGCGAACGCGCCGCGCGGACGCAAGGGGCCGCGCGGCGCGGGGCGCGACAGAAGCGGGGCGTGATACCGGCGGGACGCAGTCTGTTTGACGTCGGTAACCTGTTAGCATGTGCCGCGGTCGCGCGGCGTGGACGCGGCGCGGACGCGGCGCTGCGTCGCGCTCTGTATGTGGCCAAGCCTTTAATGCCATTTGCGGACAAATTATTTGGGGTGATCATCACCCGCATGAAGCGCTAACACACGACACTCCACGTCACATCACATCATCCCGTTTGGGTTTTGCCGTACAGTCGACGTCGAAAATATGTTTACATTTTTCGCCTTATTACAAACCAGTAAGGTCCAAAAATGTAAACATATCTTTGACTTCTACTGTACTCCAGCCAGGGAGACGTCACGTCACGTTTTATCCAGTATGGTTGGAAGATGTTCCGACTAATGGCCTGTGCACACCGGCTGCGTGTGCGTGACGTGCACGTGCGGCTTTGTAGTATACAGATCCTTATGAGAGAAGGCACACCGCTTGCGTGACGTGTGCATGTGCGGCTCCAACATTTTAGCGCACGCACACGCAGCCGGTGTGCTCTAGCCTTTCGGTTACATTACGCGCCTCATGTGGTTCAACCTTTTAAAAACGTGTCGTCATTATGCTTATGCATAATCCTCAACAAGGTACAATCCTCTACAAGTTGGACTTCGGCGCCATGTCGCGACTGCAGACACGGCGACACGACTGGTTTTTATGTATTTCTATGAAATATCATTCAAAGCGACGTCTCGCCCGACCGCAGTAGGGCTACCGCCAATACCGAAAATCGTCAATTGCGGGCATTTTTCTCTGTCACTCTAATTACGCCTTCATTGGAGTAAAAGAGTAAGATCCCCGCAATTTGCGAATTTCGGTTTTCGCGGTAGCCCCTCAGATTAGAATTGCCTCTCTCACTCTCTCTCGGAAGAAACTGCATACAGCCCTACCGTTCTGCAGTTGGAGTCGAAATCATAACACAGCGACATGAAACAGCGACGTGTCGCTACGACTCTAACTCGTACCTTAAGTCGACTTCAAAGTTCAAGATTTCTTGAACACCCTTCATTTCTCTCACGTTCGACCTTCGCTCCAATATCAAAGGTTCGACTCACTGACTTAGCCCGTCACCGCGTAGGGCGCGTAGGTATCGACCTACACACTGACAGTCGAGTTCAGAAATATGGATTCGTTTCGTCACCTTATTGCAATGGATTATTATTATGTACATGTTCATAATACTTAATATCTAGCAGACACACCACTCTAAAAAGCACCCATTATTGAATTAAGGCCAGAGCACACCGACTGCGTGTGCGTAGACGTGCACGTGCACTAAAATCTTGGAGCCGTGCACGTACACGTCACGCAGGCGGTGTGCCGCCTCTCATAAGGGTCTTTATATTACAACGTGTGATAGTTTTTATATACTTTTTATTAGCCAGACATGGGTCATTTCTATAAATATTTGTAAATTCTTCTAAAATCTCGCGAGTTCCATACCTCTCAGCTGTTTCACTAATTTTGGCGGGAAAAACGATCGTAGAACGTGCGGATTGCGTACGTGTAGGCTGCTAGTACGCTACTAGTAAATTTTTACGCATGCTGCCACACAAGTTTCAGTAAACTTGCGCAAACGAAAGTTTGCACAAGTTGAGAATCGAAAATTGAAACTTTTTTCAAAACTTGTACAAACAGCAACACTCCTAACTGTAACATCGGTGGACCTTATTCCAAAAGGCAAAAGGGGTCCACCTATGTACAGTTAACAGTGTGGGCAATGGTACAAATCCAAATTTGCGCAAGTATCTTCCAACACACGTTACAGTACACTTGTGCAAGTCTAAAGGCCTGTGCACACCGGCTGCGTGTGCGTAGACGTGCACGTGCGCTAAAATGTTGGAGCCACGCACGCACGCGACACGCAAGCAGTGTGTCGTCTCTCATAAGGAACTGTATATTACAACGCGCACGTGCACGTCTACGCACACGCATCCGGTGTGCACAGGCCTTTAGGGATATCCTCCATGAGGATGTCTTTCATCAAAAAGCCAAGTCTGCAAACTCTGCAAGTAGGTACAGTCAGCATAGATAGTAGCGGATGAAATGAAACAACGCGCCAAAAGTATCTGCAACCCTAGAATACTTTTGCAAATTGAGATAAATCTCTACAGTTCGCGAATAAAAGTATCTCATACAGTCTAGTTACCCTAGATTGGTAGTAACTACTTGTTATGCTGGATGTTTTTAATTCGGAAATGTACAGTGTAAAAATATGTATGCACAAATCATCTCAAAAATATGCCCCATAGCCCTTATGTCAGCGAATTTAAGAACTATGGGACATATTTTCGAGTACGTTGTCTACACTTGACTGTACAGTCAGCATCAAAAGTAACGGATCAGGTAGGTATCGTCTATACGTACCTATTTTTATTTTCAAGTAGGTAACAACTTAACTTATGATAATTTTGGATTGGATACTTTTGACGCGTAGTCTGATCCATTACTATTGATGCTAACTGTACAAACATTCCCGAATCAAAAACATCCAGCATAACAAGTAGTTATGTGGGTGTTTAGTAACTTTTGATAGAATTTAAGGCCAATCTTAAGTATAGGTATAGTTATGCCGTTCTCGAGAACGTTCTCCGTTTATGAGGAGTATTCTCGCACGAGAACATTCCCCATACCAAACGGAGAACGTCTCAAGAACGACACAACTATAGCTATAGGTACACTAGCCCGTAGAACGTAGATATTTTTATTGTAGGAACGTCACATTATACAAATATTGAAGTTTAGATCCCTGAACAGTTGCAGAAGGTTAACAACAAGAAATGTAAAAATAAATCCAAAAAAATAGAATGTTTCTTACAATTCTTACACTGCATTCTGAATATTCTGATATAAATATCAGTTAAACAAACGTAGGAAACTTGTTGACTGGCAACGCCCCATACCTATAAGTTTATAAGAAGTTGAACACGGCAATATTCTATGCCAGAATTACATCTATTAGGTACCTATGTGAATGTAAAGCTGTAAATAATAAATGTAAACAACATGATATAGCACGTGATAAATGGGTAAGCACCTGTTTGTAAATAGCAAATTAGCAGCAATATAAAAATAATTACAGTTGAGACTGAAATATCGAGCTAATGCACTGTGCTGTGCACCGATGGTTCGTAACGATTAGTCAAACTACCAGTGCTTGTACCAGTTGTTCCTATTTACCTCCAAAAAAAAGGCTATACAAAAAATAATAATAACCCATGATCATTACAATTGCAGGATGCAGGCATGGGTATTTCCCCCCCTTTAATGCATTTAAACTTTAGTTAACGCTGGGCTTTTGTTCGTTTAAACAGGGGCCCGGTGAGTCTATTATGAGGGCAGGCGTTTAGCTCAATCAAGTGAATTCATTAGATTACAAAATGTAACCAATGATCACACACATATTTCTTTCGATTCGTGTGCACGATGTGCGTGTTAATGTATAGTATAGACCTTCAGGCAGAGCCAGATGTTCAGATGTAAATGTAAACAAATAATGCTAACGATCCATTTAAGCATAAACCCTTTATATAATGAAATACGGGCTTAAACAGAGTATGATTCAGAAAATACCCAGTTGTAAACAAATTAAGCAGTAAAATTTATAAAAAAAACATGAATTACCGTTTGAAGTGCTCCCTTATTCGATCCTCGCGAATGTTATCGGGTAAATTTCCAACCCACAGGTGCCGAGTCTCTCTAACCATCTTGCTTCGAACTCCACATTAGGAATCATTCACCCGTTCGCGTCACTACGTGGCAAAAATCAATTTTGCACACCACGGTGCCTCACACATTTTGATTCACTTCAACTACACCATATAAAATCTTTCGAACACATAAGTTGCACTTGACCAAACAACACTATCTTTCACTTTACGACATTCGATAATCTCACCACAGAATCCACTTCACGTAAACACACCACGTAATAGACGCGAGCGTACTCGTCGCAGCTCTCGAATTGACAGTGAGCTGAGCCTCGACGCGAGTTTGCCGATAAGCTCCGCCTTCTGACCGCTGCCGCGCAAAGTAGAGTGGGGTGACCAACTACAAAACAACAAATATCGCCACATTCTTTCGAAAATAGTCTATACAAATAACAAAAATTTTGAAGCATCTTAGCACTATTCTCGATAAATTTGTATTCTTTCTTTAGAATATCCACATTTAAGTGAATTTGAATGGTTTTGCCATTTTATTGAACGTGTAAAGCGCTATAATTTATTTTTTTATTGAAAGTATTTTAAGCAAATTTACGTGCCTGGGTATAAAACATAACTTGAAACATACTAAAAAGCTATTCTAGGGAATTAGGGATCTAGCTTTCAGAAATGTTTGATATTTTTCATAGCAAAAGTATCAATACAAAGGATCGCTGGCCAGCTAACCCAGCGTGTCTCCTTTCTCTTTCTACATTATATCGCTTTGACTCGCTCTAACTCGTTGAACAGCTATGTGAGTGTTGCTACTCAAGAAATGTTTACCAAAATTAGAGGAAATATACAGATAGTGCCAACATAGTGTTTTAAGAATATGTGGCAAATATGTGGTTAGGTTATGCCAGCTACATACGTAACGATAAATCGTAGCGATTAAACTGTGCAGACCGATTTGCGCAGTTTGCCGAGTGTATGACAAATCGTTGTCGATTATCGTTGATCGGTGGCAGTTGCAAATTATATTAGAAAAATCGTTGTCGATGCGTTTGCACAGTTTTATCGTTGCGTGTGGAATGTGGATGGCGATCGGTCACTGAAATATGAAACCTATTATACAGGTGAAATATTATACAGGTCTATGCGATCGCATGGTATAATAATATACTCCGCCTGGTACTCCATTCCCGTCTTTTCTAGGTCACCTAACTGACACGGGCCTACGTCATCATGCGACAGCGCTATATGATAATATGCGATAGCGCTATATATAGCGGCCATGTTGTTGTGACGTAGGCGGGTGGATTTCAAAATCCTGCGAAAACTTATGGTTCGGTCTTTATAAAAAAAACTAGTAGGTTGTGCGAGTTGCAACTTTTTTATATGTTTTTAAGAACTATTATCTTCATGTTCCTTCAATTACCATCTCCAATAACTTAATAGTTTTTTTTATATAAAATGTTTTATGTGTCTAAAATCATCACCGTCTACCGGAAAAATCTGAACCTTATTGTTTGCAGTGAAAATTATAGCATACCTATCGTACGATTGCGATTTTTCTTTTACTTATATCTTTTCCATGTTGTTGTTTAACACATGGGAAAATATGCAATAATTCCTTCACCGAGAAAGTACATTTAAAAATATTTAAAATTTTGTCACGAATATTCGTCAACACCGTCATGGTAATGTCAATGTGAGCTTATCTCCGTGTATGAACAACGAAATACCGCTAAAGGTCCTTGCCCTATTTTTCACTTTAATATAGAATGCCAAAAATGATTTCACTATAAAGTCACATTATTGAATCGTGAGAAATATTACGAACAAATTTGTAAAACGTAGTTTGTCACAACAGAGCATCATCACCGTTATGCTTTGGTTTAAAAAAGTTACAAATGATATATTAGAAATAATCATTGAAATGAATGGCAAACTACATGAAGTTTATTGTGTAGCATAGACATTAACTACTATTATTCGTATTCTAGAAATAAAAACAAGAAACTCTCAAATCGTCAACACCATACCCATCATCACCGGGAAAAAATGACGACCGGTGATGATTTCATGTGTATGGTGATGACGGTTCTCAGAAACTTTTCTAGTTATTTTGCTATAATTCATTATGAAATTAAGCTGTATGTTTGAAAAACGTTCTCTATGTCTTCTAACACTATATAATGTCTACCTTATAAATGTAGAATAAATGTAGAAGAAGATATGACTATTTTTTTCACACTAGAGGATGGTTAGTTTTAAATAACATTTTGACTGAAGTAGGGAAAATTTAGGTCACTTAGAACTTAGAACATACAAATGTTTATTTTTTATTATCTAATAATGTAAATCGTGCAACTTAGAGTCTGTAATTGCATGTTAGTCGTGTTAAAACAAAGTATTTAAACAAGCAACATATATTAAGTTTTAAGCGACCATAGGCTACGGTACTGGCTCACTATCGTAATGGCCTTATGTTTTTTGATAATATTATATTAATTGATGTAT
This sequence comes from Cydia splendana, assembly GCF_910591565.1. Lineage (NCBI taxonomy): Eukaryota > Metazoa > Arthropoda > Insecta > Lepidoptera > Tortricidae > Cydia > Cydia splendana. Next base: position 11,198,007 of record NC_085974.1, read on the forward strand.
ATAATTACAGCAATTAATAATTATACCATTGGGTAGTCACCGGACCCAATACCTAACATTTTGTAACTTATGACATGCATCACAAGTAGGGGTCTTGCAACTTATAAAACACTGATTATATATTAATTTATTTATTTAGATTAGAGATTAGCTATTAAACAATATATATATGGATTTAAATCATTATAGCTATTTTTAAAGTTAATTTATAAAACAACAAAAATACAAACTTATGCAATGAGTCAAATTATCAAAAAAAAGTAATATATCATAAAAATTAAGCTCACTGGTAAGCCAGCAATTTTATAATATGATATAAATACCAAGTTATGCAGTAGATAAAAGAAGGTGCGGGTTTAAACTGATAATAAGAGTACAATATTGTTAATATGATTTAACATTGAAAAAACCCAAAAAAATAAATGAATACATAAATTGCCTATTTCGGAATATAAATTATTTAAAATTATACAATAAAAATACTTGTTATATATTTATTTATATGAATAAAATGTATTTTTTATAATTTTCTAAAAATAATTTATGTAGCTAGTCTTATGTTCAAAAACATGTTATTTGTAATGTTTATTAAAGTTCTAAAGCCTTACAATTAAAAAAAGTTTTTGTTTTTTTAATACGTTTTTAATACATATATAAATTAGTTCCCAAATCGTCATTACCGTACATGCAGTGTCATTACCGTCTATAAAAGAGTCATTACCATACCATGATTGTCATCACCATCTTGCGTTTTTATTTTCCGAAAGCGATAACTTCAAATATAAGCCACAAATGATTGTATAAATACCATAAATATCCTCAATATACAGCCCCCTATTACTTTACCCAGCTAGAATCGTGTTAAATTAACCATTAAAATAAATTGATTTTTTGTATGGTGAAATTTTTGGTGATGAAATCCACCCAGGCCCGTGTCACTCTGGGAATGGAAGACCATGTTTTATTAGACTATGTGCGATCGGTCATTTCGGCAGTACTTCACGTAGCTTTCTTGGGTGCGCACGTTCGTTCCTTCGTTATAGTAAATAATGAAAAATGTAATGAAAAATATAAAAATGAATCCATATTTCTCTTGGTCACGGCATCACGCGTGAACGGCTGGACCAATTTCGCTAATTCTCTTTGTCTTAGTTGGTCAAGCAGATCTTGTCAGTAGAAAAAGGCGGCAAATTTAAAAATGTAGGCGCGAAGGGACTTCGTCTCATAGAAAATGTGAAAATTCGCGCCTTTATCTACTGATTTGCTTGACTGTCTATATGTTAGTTATTGTCAGGAGAAGTTTCTTATGACAGAAAAAAAATAAGAAAGTTGCGCGGAACATTAGAAAATTTAACTACCATATTAACTTTGATGACATGGATAACATGTTTCTTGCGTGAGCTTCTGCGGAGAACTGACGATCGACGCCGTCGCCGATATCGGAGGCGTGTGGAGGCACTAGGAACGTTCGATTTATCTGTGTCGTAGGCCGATCGTAAGATCAGGCAGATCGTAATGTTCCTGTGTAATGTTTTGATGATAGTCACATTAAACCAATACATAGGTAGGATAGGTTCGTTAGGTTGCTTCAGATGCCCGAAGGGCAAATTGCCCAGAAATACGGGACTCCGTCGACTCAGGGAACGAGTCAAAGATTGTCACGTTTCACGATATGCCTGATCTTACGATCGGCCGCCGACATCTGCACAGTCGGACTGCACAGTTTAATCGCTACGATTTATAGTTAGGTGTGTAGCCGGCATTAGATAGAAACGATTTTGATAGCACACGCAGTGCAAGTGTTATTTTAAACGTCAAACTTCTTTGAAATTATGACGTATGTTATGACGTATAAATACCTAACACTTGCAATGCGTAGGTAATTATGGCGTACTATGCTATCAAAATCGTTGCAGACTTTTCCTGATTTAACCTATCATGTTTAGTCGTTTATGTTCAAATTCCTACAATATTGAATAACTTGCCATTTATGATTTTGGACTTTAAACATGAATAATCAAGAAATGTGCTTTAATTTCGTTTACTTAACTTTTAGAGGTGGTGGCCGTGTTGATAATTGGATATGACGTCCGACTTTCAATCCGGAGGTCGCGGGTTCAAATCCTGGCTCGTACCAATGAGTTTTTCGGAACTTATGTACGAAATATCATTTGATATTTACCATTTGCGTTTCGGTGAAGGAAAACATCGTGAGGAAACCTGCATACATCCGCGAAGAAATTCAAAAGGTGTATGTGAAGTCCCCAATCCGCATTGGGCCAGCGTGGGGACTATAGCCCAAGCCCTCTTGCGAGTGAGAGGAGGCCTGTGCCCAGCAGTGGGACGTATATAGGCTGAATGATGAACTTTTAAAAAGGCACATCAGGTCAATGTGGCTAATTCCGTCATAGGGACTATTCCGTCCACTAGCGATTTTTTTCGAACAACGAACAACATTAATCATTTCGTAGACAAAGCAGCGATTGCTTTTAGTTTCAGCAATCAAAAGCAAATGGTTTTTTTCCTACGACCCTACGACTGAAAACCAAAGAAATATGCGCTCGTGGACGGAATAGTCCCTATGACGGAATTAGCCACATTGACCTTAACTATTATTCTATTCAGCAGCAAAGTTTACATTTAGCAAAGACATATGTAACTTCGTATAAGACGAATAAAGTCTAAGGAAAAAACGTGCCTCGGAATTCAAGTAAAAGTCATTCTCGAATAGATGCCGCACACACCTTTAGGCTATCCTCGGCTAGATGGCGTGACGACACCGTTTCATATTTAACAATTTTAACACATAGATATCAGTGAATGAACATGGATCAAAATGATATAAAAATAATAAAATCATTTATCCATATATATACATTTTTTGATAACTTTATACGTTTTCATTTTGAGTTTTAGTCGTGTGTCGATGGATGGCAGTAAATTTACAGTGACTACAAAATTTACAATGACAGGACCCCTCTATACTATCTATTCTTTTTGCATTTAGGTACATAAAATAGGTAGGTACCTAAGTTTACGAGAATATTCGTTTTATATTTATAAAAGGTATATGTACCTAACAAGGGTATAGTATACCTAAGTATACTAAATGATTTTTGGCTAAGAATCGGGATTTGTGATTAGGCAAAAAGTCAATATTGCACACAAACTAGACGAGTAGAAAAATATGTTTTTTTTTAATTGGTATTAAATTAACTCTAAAACTAGGCGATTTCCAGAAATTTTACCTATTTTATTTTAGTCTTTAAATATGTACTTATGATCAGGAATATTCTGTTAAAATCTTTCATCGTGAGCACCGAGTACCCATGTTGGAATATTATGTATAATACTTAGGGCATAATGAAAATTCCTGGACTGGCCACTTAGAAAAAATAAGTCTTCTCATATTGATATCCAGAAACTTTCAGTATGGCCCACGTACCTGTCCACCAAATGTAGCTAGATGGTCAAGCAAATCTTGTCAGTAGAAAAAGGCGCGAAATTCAAATTTTCTATGAGACGATATCGCCCCTACATTTTTCAAATTTGCCGCCTTTTTCTACTGACAAGATCTGCTTGACCAAGTATATATTTAATTTGCTTTCATTTGATACCCCACACCCCACACGTGTAGGTCCCAATTCTTAGCCAAAAATCATTTAGTATTCTACCCTTGTATACCTATTATAAATTATAAATATAAAACGAATATTCGCGTAAAGTTACCTATTTTATGTCAATGTAAACTTTGCTGCTGAATAGAATAATAGTTAAGATCAATGTGGCTAATTCCGTCATAGGAACTATTCCATCCACGACGTAAATTTCTTTGATCTTCAATCGTAGGAAAAAAACCATTTGCTTTTGATTGCTGAAACTAAAAGCAATCGCTGCTTTGTCTACGAAATTATCAATGTTGTTCGTTGAGTTTTCTACCTCGTTTCACGCAAAACAGGCACAATTCACACACGTTCCTGATATCGTGATCTTATTTGTTCGCCGACATAATAGAGCCAGAGCAAAAAAAAACCCTATGCAATATGTGTCACAATGGTTTCACTACATCAATGATTTCAGCACAAATCTTCAAAAGGTCGCGGAAGACACCATAACATAAGTAGGTACTTAAACCTGTACCTTTTTGTTAACTTTCCCTTTACGCAACAAAGCGGGTTCTCTTAAAAAATAAGCTCATTATGAGCTTGATATCATTCATTTCTTGGTAGCTTGGGTATGGGTACTTACTCATTTAATTCAACCCCTTTTTTTGACTGAGCGTTAGCGAAGGTGTCGTCTCAGAGGGCCGACCGCGAACCGCGTTCGACGTGTTGCCTCCCTCACTCCCTGTCACACTTACGTACGAATTTACAAGTGCGACAGAGAGGCAACACGTCGAATTTGGTTCGCGGTAGGCCCTCAGCTTAGGCAAAAATATACTTGGTCAAGCAAATCTTGTCAGTAGAAAAAGGCGGCAAATTTAAAAAATGTAGGCGTGAAGGGTTATAGTCCCATAGAAAATTAGATTAGTTAAGTGAGCGCTTCATTCGCCAACAAACTGGTTACAGTTTGGCGATATTGTAAATTTTGTTTATGAGCATGTACCTTTTGTGTAAATAAAAAAAAAAAAAAAAAAAAAAAAAAAAAAATTAATTTCGCGCCTTTTTCTACTGACAAGATTTGCTTGACCAAGTATAGATGGTCAAGCAAATCTTGTCAGTAGAAAAAGGCGGGAAATTCAAATTTTCTATGAGACGATATCCCTTCGCGCCTACATTTTTCAAATTTGCCGCCTTTTTCTACTGACAAGATCTGCTTGACCAACTATATACTTTCGTACGAGTATGTCCGGATGTTCTAGTGTAGTTCTCATCTACAGCGATTGTTGTGAAATTTTGTGACCCTTTCGAAATGTTGCCATTCAGGAAAAATAACTTCTTTTGTAATAGGGTATTTTCCTAATAGTCAAATCAGTTACTTTTTTAGAACTGTCAAAACGATTTGTTAATATCATGAATCTAGTATTAAAACTGGATCTGGCATGAGGGTGGGGAAGTGACCGAAAAGGATAGTCTTATGTATCTTTCAGTAGGAGTAGCAGCGAAAGAGCTATTATTGTTTGTCCTTGTCACAGTCTCACATTTTATTTGTTCCCCACCGTTTTTTTAGTATGGATTATGGTGGGCAACAAATGGATTCGACCTCGGAGTAAATATCTATGGAGCGGCCATTAACAGGCGTTCCCGTCTGCAAAAAGTCCGCGGCCGCCGGTCAAGGAGGTTATATAAAACTAGTTGCCACACGTCATACGCCATTCAGCAAACGTCAGTCTAAGCGGAATGATAGGAGCCGAAAATGCCGAATTGCAGCGTTTTCTCGTTCAAAATGAGATCGAAAACGTCTAGTCTACAAAAAGAACACGTTTCTTATCATATGTAGGTACTATTACATCTAAATATTATCAAATAGTGCATTAACTTTGCAAATAACTAAAAAACATTGTCAATCTGACAGTGATACCAGTGATATGGTATTAGATCTAATTTAGGGTAATTCTAAAGAAGACTTTCTAAATATTATTTAGGTACGAGTAGAATTTCTAATAGGAAATATTATGCGAAACTCTGCGTAGGGGGCGCGACTACCACAATCCATCACAATCTGGGGGTCCGCCGCGGAACAAGAAATATTAAATTTCGTTATCTAACCTCTCTATCACTATTGCATATTTGGGCGATAAAGAGAAAAGAGAAAATTTACTAGCTAGCTTAGTGCTACACTCTGGCGGCAGAACATTGCAGTAATACGCCCTATTTGCGTTGCTTTTTGTTATATAATTTATGTAACACATTATTTTTATATAACACCTTAGTTTCATATCAACCTAATCTATTTAATCAAATAAATAGATCTATAAGAATAAAGAAAAGGGGGACGGGGGATCAAAAAGTAGTCGAAAACATCTCGCGTGATTTGTGCACAACCCCTAAAAAACGTAAAATTACCGATAGACTATTTTTTGAAAATTAATTTTTCCTTTAGTTTCTAAATATAGCTGGTCAAGCAGATCTTGTCAGTAGAAAAAGGCGGCAAATTTGAAAAATGTAGGCGGGAAGGGATATCGTCCCATAGAAAATTTGAATTTCGCGCCTTTTTTACTGACAAGATTTGCTTGACCAGCTATATATTTTTATTTATTAATTTAAGGTATTTACGGCTGTCACTTTCCATAAATAGGCACTTTTAATTTATTACTCTGGTATCACCGTACCAATATTAGTGATGGGACACTTTAAAAACCAATATCGGTAAAATCGATATAAACATAATGAATAATATACAGATGGTCATGATGCCTAGCGAACACCAGCCATATCGTACAAACCTCAAGGAGTGATATTCCTAGGCAGATTATGATCTGCCTAGTGACCACCAGCCATACCGTGCAAACCTCAACATTTAGGCATATCGAATAAGTAGGATGTCCTACATTTTAGCAAATGATAACCATTGAAATGGCTTGACAGCCTACTTATAGTACGTGTTTGGGTAGCGTATGATTTTAGTACCTAGGTAGGTACCTACCTACGCATTCTGCTCCAAATGCCACATAGAATGCAGCACTAGCAGTGGCAAAAAATGCAAAAGGCAGATTGTTAAATGGCGGAGTTTCATGATATGCCTAGGAATATCTCGATATGCCCGATTTTACGATCTACCGCCGATATATATACTAATTATCCCCTACTCAATATCCCTTAAATGACATCCTATGGCCGTGTTCCATCTCTGTCATCAGATCTGCATGCTCAATAGTATATTGCATTGCTTTCAGAAGTAAACCAACATGTAAAATATTAACTAATGAACTGATAATAAAAAATCATTCTATATCAGCTTGCAAGATTCGCCCTAAACAAATTGACAAACTATTAGAACAACATCTAAAAACAATACAAAAATTTAAAGTTAGTAAAATGCTGGTAGAAAGACTTGATATTGTAATATTATTATAATTGATAAAAGCAGAAATTAAAATTCATTGTCAATAAAATATCGACAATATTATCGGCGCGTCCCTCGCACTATCTAGGTTTACTTAGAACTGACGTCATCTCGTTCACGGACAGGGTTGTCTGTGTTTGTTCTTGTACTTGTGTGAATATAGTTTTTGCTAGTGTTTGATAATTTTGTCGTGTGCGTGTGTAGCGACGCATGCTAAAAATGCATTAGTGTTTACATTATTTGTGTGCGTTACCTCGTCCCCCGCGCCAAAAACGACAGAATTTTTCAGATAGAAATTAGTGCGCGTCTCTACTCCATAGATATTTACTCCGAGGATTCGACCAATCACAGTGTCGCATTTGCGTATGTTTTGTCCCTCACGGAGGCACGCGTATACCCCTTCTATACGATCCTACCTTCTATGGCTAATATGGAATTTATTATATGAAACATTACATCGTGACGTTACGGTCAACCCACCTACTTTTTATATTTCTATCCGATTAATTAAATAGAACTTGTGTTTAAAAATAACACCTATCTGGGTTTTTCTAATAATTATCTGGTGCTTTATTTCATGCATGGTGTAAAATAATTTATTTTAAATACAGTATTACCCTATTAAGCTGGTAACTTGTGACAGCGTTTTTTTCTGTAGGTCAAACAGGTCCCCGTTAAAAGTTGTCAATTGTCAATGTCACTGTCAACTGTGACGTTTGACATCATTTTGACATACAACCGAGGTGAATATTTTGGTTTTCCGTTTTGCTTTGCTCCTTTGCTGTGTAACTCAAGATTCACTAAATTCTTTATGCAATTGAAAATTTAAATTTTTATGCAAATAAATATCAAATAATAATAAGGAAAATGCTTCGGAGAGCGAGGCCATTGCTGTGTGCGATCCGCGCTCAACGTAATAATGTGTATTGTTTACGCAACATCCAGACATCACCTGCGCCACAAGAGGGGATTGTGATCAGTGAGAGCTGCGTCCAAAAATTAAAACAGCTTTATGAGGATGAGAAGAGCTTCTTAAGAGTGTGCGTAGAAAGCGGAGGCTGCTCGGGATTCCAGTACAAATTTGATTTGGACACTAAACTTCAAGATGATGACAGGTTTGTATAATTTTATATTACGAGCACTAGAAAGAATCTGTGTCTGTTTGGAAAGAGTCGTGGAATGTATGGGGCACAGACTCAATACCCTGTGCAATTACTAGAAGTTAGGCCAAGAAAAATCTGCAGCTATTTTGATAGCTACGCAGTGCAAGTGTTATTAAATTTATACGTCGTAATTTCATGAAGTTGGACGTTTAAAATAACATTCGCACTGCATGGGCTATCAAAATCGCTGCAGACTTTTCTTGTTCTAACTATATATGTTGTGTTCTTGAGTTTGTCAGCTAAACAAACACATTATACCTATTACACAGACTGACTTTAAATTGTAGACTTCTGTTAGACATACATAATTATTATTATTATAGCCTTTTCTTCCATATTCATTTTAGTTTAGCTATGTTTTTTCGAACTAGTTGTTTTGTTTATTTATATGGATCCCTCTCTGGGTGAAGGCCTCCTCCAGTTTTTTCCATCTTTCTCTGTCTTCTCCTGTCTCCATCCAATGTTTTCCGGCTATTTGGGTAATGTCTTAGACATTACCCAGACATACATAAGCGTGTATTAAATTAAAATATGGCCTAGCACAAGTGTCCGGGCACTTGCAGTTAGGCTTTTCTGGGAAACTGTTACTAGGTTGTTGTGAGGGTATTGTGATTTTTTTTACAGCATATTAAATTACTTGTTTATTTTTTTGTTTTTTTTTTTAAGAATGAAAAATATTATTTATTGTTGCAGAGTATTCGAGAAAGATGGAGTCAAGGTAGTAATAGATGATACTTCACTTGAATACATCAAGGGATCCACAATTGACTATCACACTGAACTAATTCGAGCAGCGTTTAGAGTGGTTCAGAATCCTAACGCTGATCTGGGCTGCTCATGTGGGGCAAGTTTTTCAATCAAAATCGACTAAAGGTAACTAGAATTTAAAAAAAAGGAAAGGTGGTAAAGATTAGAATAAGTAGGTGACATTTGTAAATTGATTATTTATATACTCAATACAAACACTATATAGCAAAGAGATATTGTTATTCTGTTATAGACAGTAAACATGGTAGTGGCTTAGAATAGCCTTTGTATATCACACTAACCATTGCTGATATATTTGATTACCACCTGCCACATATTTTCGGTATCATCATTAGCGGGCAAATCATTTTGCATTATTTTAACAATGTCCCCTAATATATGTAGTGTATAAAGGGCAACATGCATAACCAACAAGGCTTTATATAATTACAATAAGCCTTACAAATTGTCAGTTTACATTGTTGACAAACATTGTCAACTTGAGTTAGTCACAATTATCTATCCAGGCAAACATTTAAAAAAATAATGAATGGAAGAGCATGTTAGTTTGTTATTAATCAACACGCATTGAAATAAATAACTTGTCAACAGCTCTTGAGCCTTGTATTAATAGGCTCTACTATACTGGGGCTAATAGCAATAAAAATAAAGCTATGAATCGAGTTTTCAAACCAACAAATGTCCATAAGGTCAATGCGGCTAAATCCGACATAGGGCAATTCCGTGCACAAGCATATATTTCTTTTTTCTTCAACCATAGGAAAAAAGACCATCTGCTTTTGATTGCTGAAACTAAAAGCAATCGCTGCTTTCTGCATGAAATGCCTCTATGATGGATTTGGCCGCATTGATTGTATTTGGTATATTTTACTTAATCTTCAAAGATTATGCCAAAATCTCTTCAATATTTCTTCTTCTTTGTTTGCCTCAAGTCTGTTTAAGCAATGCAATTCATACCCTCATGTCATGTATTTAAGACATAAACATCTCAAATGAATGGACTTTCACATTTTACTAACAGTTTTAACAGAAATATTCTATGCAATCAGATTGAATTCAAAATAATAGGATAGATTATCTGCAATTTTATATGTATGCTAATTAAAAAAATAGAGAAACATAAATGTAAATATGTAGTTTATAGTGTAACAATTGCAAAAAAAAAAAAACAATGTAGACATTTAGTTTAATTTATTTACATTTTCTGTGATATAACAATAAAGAATTTACGGCAGTATAACCAAGTCTGCTTTTCATTTTAATAGTTATTATTAGTTACTTATATTCCTACATTGTAAGCCAAATTTGCAAGCCTAGCCCCTTAAGGCTTGCAAATTTGGCTATTTATTTTATAATTCATTAACCAACAGTTTCAATAATTATTATTGCGGCCTATTTAATTGATTGAAAAATAACGGAAAACTTGTAAACGGAATTTAGACATAGATTATATTACCTATCATAGATCATTAAAAAAAGTTTTAAATGAAAAAAATGATGAAAATTCAAATTTCAGACTTAGTACCTTTTAAGTCATTCCAATACATGAATCTAGTATTTTAACTGGATAAGGCATGATGGGTTGGGGAAATGAGCGAACGGGGTAGTCTTATGTATCTTTCGGTAGGAGTAGCAGCAAAAGCACTATTATTGTTTGTCCTTGTCACAGTCTCACATTTGTTTTATTCCCCACCTTAAATTAGTATGGGTTATGGTGGGCAACAAATAAATTCGATCAATCATAGTCTCGCATTGCCTATGTTTTGTCCCTCACGGAGGCACGCGTATACCACTTCTATAGGATATCCTATCTTCTATGTTCCAATATTACTTAAATAGTGTCTGCCACAATAATCATAATAAATAATAGATATATAGATTGCAGTTTCCAGGGTTAAACATCAAATAAGAACTCTGTTTTAAATATGAAACTTTATTTATTAAAAAAAATTACATTATGATTGAAAACTATTGAATTGATATGTAGTGTATTCGTGTACACTGTACAAGGCATATAATGAAATGAATAATCTTATTTTAATGAGTACTTATATTCAAATATGTATCCAGCACAGGCTGTAAATAAAAATAAAAATTGCACTTTTAGTAACCATGTAAAAAAATTGTGTCAATATTACCAGACTTGTTTCCTTCGTCATTGGTTTAAAGATTTTGCCGCTTGATTTTTTACGTTGCATTAGCGGTTACGCACCACACGTAGCAGGGTGTGCGTTATTTATTTATGTGTGCGTCACTGCGGCTTATGCGTTGTCTGTCCTTAATGCGTATGTAGTTTATTAGCCTCTGTGCAATTATCTCATTTGTATAATGGATACACATTATGTTAGGTATGTATTTCTATTACCTAAGATACACATTACACATTATTACGCCTAGTGAGATTGAGAGACGTTGATGGCGGCCCACACGTTGTCCAGTTTGGCAGACGGCATCGTGATGATGGGCTCCGTCTTGTTGGAGGAGTTTGCAGCAGATCTGAAGTACATATAAACAATATTCATTATTCTGAAACTAAAAACACTGTGTATGGATAGTAAAGACAGAAATGGGCTTGTCCATAAGTGTAAATTCCTAAATTCATCACACACAAGGCCGGTTTGTCTTGAAAACTACTAGGTACTTAGTAGGTAGAGTAGGGTAGGTAACAGTGTGGTACACCCGCAAGTCGCAAAATAATCTATGATAGATATAACTGGTCTCAAAGGCACAATCGGAAACATTGTACATATATTGTATTTAATTTGGATGATGATGATTGCCCTTAATTCAATTGATGATATACTTTACGATAGCGAGATGTCCTATATTAAAGGCTAAAGGGCACTCTCTTACTTTCACCTTTTACATTGAGAACGAAGTGAAATACTTACCTATTATAGTACTTTAGTGCTTAGGGCCGATACAGACGGACTGCAACCTGACTGCAATTTGTATGGGACCTGCACGCCGACTGCACGCCAACCGCAACGTCGGCGTGCTGTTCCCATACAAGTTGCAGTCGGGTTGCATTCTGTCTGTACCGGCCTTTAGTTCACCAGCTTGCACTGTTATTTATCCAACGGGCATAGAACATCGAGCAGGTGAAAAGTGGTTACTTGCTTTTAATCTCTAGGTTCCTAATAAAAATTGACTTAAATTAGTCTCGGCCTTGATCTAGGGATGTAGGGATTACGGAAGAACTTACTGCTGCAACTCCTCCTTGAAGACACTGCCATCGTTGACGTTCTTCACGTTGTGCGGCGAATACCGGTTGTAGAAGCCCCAGATGCTCATCATCAGCTTGCTGTTGTACTTCAGTGGCGACAGCTCCATGACTGGATAGGTGAATAATATGTTAGACAGTTTTTTTCCATGTGTATTTAAAGGTATAAAAATTCGGAAACTTCTATGTATATTGTTCGTGTTATGTTAATGATAGCTCTAGGACTAGCATCTGGATCTGGATTCAGCAACAGCAATATAACAATGAATTCGATTATAATATTTGTAAATTCATATTCATGGGAAGCGCCGGAAGCGGACACTTGATCATGAATGACATCACTATGATATGAGCTATTATAAGGGTAAGCATGAGATGAGGTTGAAAATTGACTTGGTCTTGGTAAGAGAAATGAATGTCGAATGAAAAACGCAAGAAATGTCGGATAATGAAAAAAAAAGAACAATATTTATAAATACATGTTGTATTAAAAATTAAAAATTCAAATTCAAATTTCTAGGTAAAAGTATGTTTTTTTAACTTCTAATTAATAAAAGCCAGATGCATGATGCTGGAGATGTGAGCCTGCTTGAGAATATAGCATATGTAGACTCACAGTTAGTGTTGAATATCTTGGCATTGGGATCCTTGGCAGACTTGACGTTGGACAGCTTCATGTCGCGCTGGGTCTCCCGGATGCGGCCAGCCGAGAACGCGGACGGCGGGATCGATGCCATGGCCTTTACTTGACAGGCTGGAAGTAAAGCAGTATATTTGTAATTTTGTACTGTATATAGAGTTGTTCGATTTGTAATTGCATTTTATGTAGTAATATAATTTGACATGTAGAAAGCGTAAGTCTTAGGAAATGGACTAGAGAGATAAATGAAAAATGACATACGACTAAGCTGGAATCGCAGCTTTTTCCACCAATGATGAACTGAACTGAACTGTCATATTACGAAAGATTGAGCTAAGCTGCGTCACAACAAAGTAGGTGTTAACACATTCACTGCCCCCAACGCACATGTGCGTTCACCGTCATATAAGTTTGTTCCTAGGCCACGCCCCCTGACAGTGAATGCGTTAAGGTACCTACACCTACCAATCTGGAAGATATGCAACAATTGGGTAAGTATGTTCATAGTTTTAGCTTGGCATTGACTAACGTGTATTTCGTAACTATTACCTACAATAGTTTAGGTTAAATTTCAGTCGTTAATTGAAAAAAAAAAAAAATTATTAATTGTTTTGCAATATTATAGATATAACTAGCGTTATGAACAGGGGTCCCCAAACTATGCCTAGTTTGGGGACCCAAGATACATCTTGGGCAACCAGTTAATGAATTAAAACTAAGGAATTATGCCTAAACATAAGTACTAATAGGGACTCCCTCTGGTCGCATAACAATTTTCAACCGACGAAAAAAAAAAACGGAGGAGGTTCTCAAGTCGACGCGTATATTTTTTTTTTTTTTTTTTTTTTATGTATGACCACGCATAACTTTTTACAGAGGTGTTCGATTTTGATAATTATTTTTTTATTGGAAAGGGTATACCCCGAAGTTGGTCCCATATAAATTTGGAAAAAAAATCCAACCTTAAGGGTAGGAAAATAGGGGATGATTGATTTTTTCACTCACCGATTGTAACGTATGACCACGCATAACCTTTTACAGAGTAGTCGTAATAATAATAAAAATTTGGAAAAAAATCCTACCCTAAGGGTGGGAAAATAGGGGTAATTTATTTATATTACAGAACATAATAGTTAAAGTAGGATTATTAATATAACAGTTAATAGCTATTTTAAAAGTAATCAAAAATTAAGCATGTAATAATTTGTATAATTTATAGCCACAGAAAATTATAAAATAAAAACTTTTTAACAAAAAAAAATAACCGCCGAAAAAAAACTAAAAGGAAATAAAAAAACCGGCACTAACACGAAACGAGTCGACCAACAAAAACAATAGCACACTGAAAAGAAAAAAATAATTATTTTGTCTTCAATAACGCAAGTGAATACCTATGAACTATGTATATACATACTTCTGAAATCAATCACACAAATCTGCGTATTTATATATTTACAATCTGTTATTTTTGGAGTCGGTGCAGTTGCTTCACTAAGGTGCTCAAGTTTGTTTGAGGCTGGCACCGACTCCAAAAATAACAGATTGTAAATATATAAATACGCAGATTTGTGTGATTGATTTCAGAAGTATGTATATACATAGTTCATAGGTATTCACTTGCGTTATTGAAGACAAAATAATTATTTTTTTCTTTTCAGTGTGCTATTGTTTTTGTTGGTCGACTCGTTTCGTGTTAGTGCCGGTTTTTTTATTGTTATATCTTTAATTGTCATAACACTTTATGCATAAAATTGTAAGTCATAAAAATCTTTAGTCAGAATTATTCCTGAGCATAACTGGGTTTTTGTCATAAATGAGTTATGACATATTTTTTATAGTCATTAATTTAATTCGCATAAAATTGTAAGTCATCTGCTTGATATCCATAATTGTTTTTCGTTCGAAGTATTGCAGTGCATAGTATTAATATAGACGTAAATAAATAAGTCATATTTTTAGTGGTCATAATAAGTTTTTTTTATAAGTATTACAAAGCATGAATAATAAATATGTATGGTTGTGAGCAACCTATGAAGCAAATATTACTTTAGTCATAATCATAACCACAGAAAGACCGTATAAAAGAGGAGATCTAAGGAGAGGAACCCCCTCCACTAGGAGAAACGGTTGTATAAAACAAACTAATCATAGATATAGATTTATTCAAATAGTAGGTAGGTTAGGTTCGTTAGGTTTCTTTAGATGCCCGAAGGGCAAACCACGCAGAAATAGGAGCCCCGCGTAAGCGGGGCTCCGTCGAATTAAGTGTTTGCTGGACGGAGATTAGGGCTATCAATTACTAAGTATGCCTTAAACCAATATGGTTGAAAATTATTATGCTACAAAACGTTATACGTAAAAACATTATAAGTATCGATAAATATGCGTTTAGCTGGTATGACATTTGATTCATTATAATTAAAACCTAATATGCACTAAAAATATATGACAACTGCTGAGTATGTCATCAAATATTATGGCTAAAAATGTATGACACAATATAATATGACTTTTCATTTGTATGCGCAATGATGATTATGACACAAGTTGTTATGCGAATCAAAGATATGACTTAAGAGCGCTATTACATTTCGGCGTTGAGCGAGTTTAGGTATTTTACGCGCTGCGGCAGGCCGTGCGAGCTCAGTATGCCGATCCCTTCTACCACACTCGCACTACAATGATGGATTAAACATTCTTGATCCTTCGCGAAGCATATTGAAATCAACCATAACAACACTAACTGTACTTAACTTTTAAAGTTCTAAAACTGTTATTTGGTAAGTACGAAAATACTAAATGCAGTGCAAATGTACATAGGGGCTGTTCATAAATTACGTCATCTATTTTTGACGATTTTTGACCCCCCCCACCCCTCAAATCATCCAAAAATCAAGCTTCGGATGAATCTGTTTCCTCCTACGTCATGTTACCATCATCCGATGTCCAGACCCCCCCCACTCCTCCCATTTGAAACGACGTAATTTATGAATAGGCCCATACTCGTACTTATGAAGGTATATTACTCGAAAGAAATTATAGGTACCTACTCGCTTATTTACATGTTTCGTCATTGCATTTGGTACCTATAGGTTGTAAAGTTTGTATCAACGAGGGTTTAAAAACGAACTGGTACTGAGGATCTGATGATGATTAAGGTGGTCACGGATACCAATCAACCATGTAGTAACATGATTAGGCTCGTTTGATTCGTCTCAACAAGATCTTTGACACTGAAGATACACAGGGTCTGATGATGGAGCTGGAAGGTGGCCACGGGCACCAGTCTATCATGTAACTAAACAACTTCGTGTTTGGGCTCGTTTGATTCGTCTCAACAAGATCTTTGACACAAGACAGTACTCAGGGTCTGATGATGGAGCTGGAAGGTATCATTACCAATCAACCATGCAACTAAACCACATCGTGTTTAGGATCGTTTGATTCGTCTCAACAAGATCTTTGACACTAGGTGATACTCAGAGTCTGATGATGGAGCTGGAAGGTGGTCACCGGTACCAATCAACCATGCAACTAAACCACTTCGTGTTTAGGCTCGTTTTATTCGTTTCAACAAGATCTTTGACACAAGATAGTACTCAGGGTCTGATGTTGGAGCCGGAAGGTGGTCACCGGTACCAATCAACCATTCAACTAAACCACTTCGTGTTTAGGCACGTTTTATTCATCTCAACAAGATCTTTGACACAAGGTAGTACTCAGGGTCTGACGATGGAGCGCGAAGGTGGCGACGGGTACCTGTCTATCATCATCAGCTCCATCATCAGACCCTGAGTAGTATCTTATGTCAAACATCTTATTGCGACGAATCAAACGAGCCCAAACACGAAGTGGTTCAGTTACATGGTAGACTGGTACCCGTGGCCACAGTCCAGCTCCATCATCAGACCCTGAGTACTAACTTGTGTCAAAGATCTTGTTGCGACGAATCGAACGAAGCCAAACACGAAGTGGTTTAGTTGCATGGTTGATTGGTACCGGTGACCACCTTCCGGATCCATCATCAGACCCTCAGTACTACCTTGTGTCAAAGATCTTGTTGCGACAAATCAAACGAGCCCAAACACGAAGTGGTTCAGTTACATGGTAGACTGGTACCCGTGGCCACAGTCCAGCTCCATCATCAGACCCTGAGTACTAACTTGTGTCAAAGATCTTGTTGCGACGAATCGAACGAAGCCAAACACGAAGTGGTTTAGTTGCATGGTTGATTGGTACCGGTCACCACCTTCCGGATCCATCATCAGACCCTCAGTACTACCTTGTGTCAAAGATCTTGTTGCGACAAATCAAACGAGCCCAAACACGAAGTGGTTCAGTTACATGGTAGACTGGTACCCGTGGCCACCTTCCAGCTCCATCATCAGATCCTGAGTACTATCTTGTGTCCAAGGTCTTGTTGAGACGAATCAAACGAGCCTAAACACGAAGTGGTTTAGTTGCATGGTTGATTGGTACCGGTGACCACCTTCCGGCTCCAACATCAGACCCTGAGTACTATCTTGTGTCAAAGATCTTATAGAAACGAATAAAACGAGCCTAAACACGAAGTGGTTTAGTGGCATGGTTGATTGGTACCGGTGACCACCTGCCGGCTCCATCATCAGACCCTGAGTACTATCTTGTGTCAAAGATCTTGTTGAGACGAATCAAACGAGCCTAAACACGAAGTGGTTTAGTTGCATGGTTGATTGGTACCGGTGACCACCTTCCGGCTCCATCATCAGACCCTGAGTATTATCTTGTGCCAAAGATCTTGTTGAGACGAATCAAACGAGCCCAAACACGAAGTGGTTTAGTTGCATGGTTGATTGGTACCGGTGACCACCTTCCGGCTCCATCATCAGACCCTGAGTACTATCTTAAGTCAAAGATCTTGTTGAGACGAATAAAACGAGCCTAAACACGAAGTGGTTTAGTTGCATTGTTGATTGGTACTGGTGACCACCTTCCGGCTCCATCATCAGACCCTGAGTACTATCTTAAGTCAAAGATCTTGTTGAGCCGAATCAAACGAGCCCAAACACGAAGTGGTTTAGTTGCATGGTTGATTGGTACCGGTGACCACCTTCCGGCTCCATCATCAGACCCTGAGTACTATCTTGTGTCAAAGATCTTGTTGAGATGAATCAAACGAGCCTAAACACGAAGTGGTTTAGTTGCATTGTTGATTGGTACTGGTGACCACCTTCCGGCTCCATCATCAGACCCTGAGTACTATCTTAAGTCAAAGATCTTGTTGAGCCGAATCAAACGAGCCCAAACACGAAGTGGTTTAGTTGCATGGTTGATTGGTACCGGTGACCACCTTCCGGCTCCATCATCAGACCCTGAGTACTATCTTGTGTCAAAGATCTTGTTGAGATGAATCAAACGAGCCTAAACACGAAGTGGTTTAGTTGCATGGTTGATTGGTACCGGTGACCACCTTCCGGCTCCATCATCAGACCCTGAGTATTATCTTGTGCCAAAGATCTTGTTGAGACGAATCAAACGAGCCCAAACACGAAGTGGTTTAGTTGCATGGTTGATTGGTACCGGTGACCACCTTCCGGCTCCATCATCAGACCCTGAGTACTATCTTAAGTCAAAGATCTTGTTGAGACGAATAAAACGAGCCTAAACACGAAGTGGTTTAGTTGCATTGTTGATTGGTACTGGTGACCACCTTCCGGCTCCATCATCAGACCCTGAGTACTATCTTAAGTCAAAGATCTTGTTGAGCCGAATCAAACGAGCCCAAACACGAAGTGGTTTAGTTACATGGTTGATTGGTACCGGTGACCACCTTCCGGCTCCATCATCAGACCCTGAGTACTATCTTGTGTCAAAGATCTTGTTGAGATGAATAAAACGAGCCTAAACACGAAGTGGTTTAGTTGCATGGTTGATTGGTACCGGTGACCACCTTCCGGCTCCATCATCAGACCCTGAGTACTATCTTGAGTCAAATAAATACATATAGAATGTCAGGTCGTTTCAAATATTTTTAATCCTGTCCGGTAGTTTATTAAACTGTACCATTATAAATTATAATACTATAAAAACAGTGCTAGGATCAAAGTCTCTCGTTGCGGTTTACACGCACACAGTATAGCGTTTTACACGGCGCCCGCCGCACACAATGATAAAAAACCTCGTCGTCTCCGTTGAAAATGTGCGGAGCCGACCGACACACGTCCTGCCTCTACAAGCTCTGCCGCGGCACTGAGCTGGCGCAGCGCGCGTCATCGGTAATATAGAGTAGTTTTCAAAAAATTGCCAAAAAATTATAGTAGAATTTCATAAACACTAATGTATACCAACAGTATAAGCAAACGTTGCAGATTGCTTGAGTATGAAAATGACTTCGATATTAAGTAGATTTTCGTAGGAATTGACACTTGTTTCGGAGAGAAAATCGAGTTCGTTTTACTTTGATTTTCTCTTTCTCAAAGGTATGTAGGAAAAATATAGTTTGATATGCCTAAAGTACAGGGTATTAGTAATACAAAATAGCCAGGTTTAGCAGAGTAAAATTCTCAACATTTCCAAATAAGAGCTCGCCATTCAGTGCTTCACGGGGTTTTTCGGAAACGACCATCAGAAAAAAAATCATTACTAATTTAATAAGTCCTTTTTCTAATATTTACAACGATATTTATAAAGATAAGAAGACGCTTTTAGTGGAACAAGCACTCATTGTTTCTAATAATGAGCGCAAAGTCCTGAATTTCGTCGACTAGTATCATCAATTTTGCATTATTTCGACTTTTCTTGTAAGAGCGCTCTTAAACTTGTATGCAACCCAATATGGACCCGTACTAATATTTAACCTTATCTAGGGGTTTAAGTTAGATTAGTGATTAAGTTCACATATCTACTACGTACAAAGATATGTGGCGGAAAAGCGGAAAAGCCACAGCTATAGGGCCGATTCGCCCGGTACAGATGGACTGCAACCCGACTGCAATTTGTATTAGAACAGCACGCCGACTGCACGAGTTCCCATACAAGTGCAGTCCGTCTGTATCGGCCCTTTGGCTTAGATTTTAGAACGTCTTGTTGCTTATTTTAACAGCTGCAACTGTACTTTCATAGCTGTTCTCCAAATAGTGGTCGTAAAGTTGTAAAACCCACTAGCCCCCTATTTACTTATTCACCAAACATCAACCTTACATCATTTAGTTAAGGCTGCATTTTCAACAACGAGACCGGTCGTTGCAGCAAATTCTTGTTTTTCTTTAACACTTGTAGGTTTAAAGGTGATGTGACCTTATATTTTTTGCTATTCTTATGTCTCCGTAATATTTCGCAATATGGGCAGGTGCGCATCACCTGTCGGAAAGGTCACCCGACAATTACTTAATTGCTCGAGTTTGTGCCACCGCTGTTAATGTTAACCGCACCTATCGAACAGAGCCCATATGTCCACCAGTATAAGTTAGACCTCGAGATCCATATCAGCTATTTGTAATCAGAGACCCGATTATAGGTACTAGCTGCCAATATCGGTCTAGTCAGCGCAGGCACACGATTTTGTGTTCTCTTTGTTTTGTTTGATTGGATGGAACATTGTCTTAGTTACATAGCAATATATGTGTAGGTAATATAGGTAGTTGTTTGCTAATTATTTTAATTGTTTTTATGAACAACATATTTTTTTAGGTGAAACCTAATCTTTAGGTGTTTTACACGGAAACTATTTATTTATTATAAACTATAATATTATAATAGGTTAATCGCAAGAGGTATAAAGAATATTAGCTACCTACGCCACAGAATAAATAATAGTACTAGGTACAGAAGAGTCACTCTCTAACAAAACGCGTCTGTTACGATCAGGACAGATATGGCCGCTAGGTGGCGACAGCGCCACGCGCGGCTTATGGTTAGCCACCAAAATTGGTGTGGAACGGATGTACTTGTAGCCACATGTAGCAAAGCGACGAAATCGCGGAGTGAGCCACGCCTGCCTACTCTACTTCTTTATTTATAACATGACCCAACAGTTTGAATGTCAAAATGTTTACGTACAAAGTACCTACTTAGCTTAAAGCTTATACCTACTCGTAATTATAGCACTGGTAATAAACGTGACCACTAATTTGATAACAATGCAATGCGTACGTACTTCGCTATCTGTGAAACTTAGCATATATCTACTTATAAAATATAGTCGGGGGCATTGGCGTCATTCTTTAACCACAGGTGCCTAATTGATACTGATTTGGATTCCCTACTGCTTCGTAGCCAAGGATAAAACATCAACAATAGGAAGAGAGAGAGAAACCTAACTATAACTTGTACCAATAAAATTACCTTTACACAGATTGAAGAATACGCTGGACAGCAAAGCGAAGTTGTTGAGCGCTTCAATCTTAAAGCCTGTCCCGTCCAGGCTCCTGCAGTCGCCGTTGATCCTCAACGTGCTGAATAAATGCACCATTAAATCACAGTAAGATGGGGTAAATGCTTCGAAGATAGACGATACACAAGAATGTGCCGAGAGTCGCGGCTGAGATGCCACTGATCACAAAGGCACGAACATGCCTGACCCCAAGAGTTATCAGTGACCAGCTACATCATTCACAACACATTTTAACGAAACTGTAGGCTTGTGTCTTGTGTTACTTGACCTAGTGATCAGTAGCACTTTTGTGTAATTAAAGATCATACTGGTAGTAGCAATGTATACCTAGGTTTTGGACAACAGTCCAGCAACATTTAATGTTTATATGAACGTATATATGTGTGCCGCGATAAGGCGTACATGAGCGATGTTTCAACGACATACTTGTGTTTCGGATGGGCAAAATAATTTTCTTGTCAGATCCTCAAAACCAAACGACTTCAGTTGAATTCAACTAGATCGTGAACACGTCGGTCTATTATCATGAGTCTGTTCTGTCTTTAGGTATTAATATCGTCTAATAATATCTAATAGCGTTTTTAATCCTCGAAATAGTAGCTCTAACTCAAAAAAATGATCAAGTGCTTCTTCTTGAACCCTATTGGCGCCTATGTTTTTAGCCAAGATTTATTAGAAGTTTCTTCCTCCTGAACTTATTTTACTGCAGGTTAGTCAGAGTCGAATGCTCGCGAGCTTGGTGTGCAATGGAAACACACGACTAGAATAAATAAGAAGATAACGCGTCCAGTGGTGAAGGAACTTTGGCTGATTCGATCGCTGTTCTCGAAAACAGAACCCAAATATAATTAAGAAGTGTTTACTTAAATTTTAATAGCATAAAGTGACTGATAGTGAGTTAGCAGTTAGCAACACGAAACACGACAATGGTTTAGACCAAAATATGGTAAGATACTTAGGTACCTTGGTAAGTAGTGAAATTGAGCGGATAATATGAATAAAGTAAGAAGGTAAAGTACCAGGATTTTGCCACTGTGTGGACATGATCTAGGTATCTCTTCTTACATGAATATTTTATTAAGAACATAGTTAAAGATAAATACCCATCTAAACACAATAAATTTTATAGGTATCTACATATTTATAGGTAGGTACTGTAAGTGTTATTTAAACGTCATAAGTTTAACGTTTAAAATAACACTTGCACCGTCTGGGCTGAGAATCGCTGCCAACTTAGCTTGGTCTAACTTTTTTGTCTAGGTAATAACTATGTCCTAATTTTATTCCGCAATATGTAGACACGTAATAGGTAGGTATATTACGTACGTACGTTTACCACTGTATATACGAGAGCGATAACGAGGCAGACAAAAGTTCGCCTATTAGTCTGATTAGTGATGATCAATTGATCATAGGTATTTGATACAACGTCAATAAACCTTTAGTATTAATCTCGGTTTTCTTCCACGGTAAGGCTGCATCGCCTGACGTCAATGGTGTGAAATTGAGCAAAATAAGCGTCACAATTTGACCTACTTTAGAAATTACGCTGATCTTATATTTCTATCTTCATGCGTCAGTAAGTTATTGGATTGTTCATGGGAACTTTATTTGGTTCCAAATTGGAAGCTTAGCAAAATTAGTTTTTCGTGTATAATGTAATATTATTATTCTTAAATAGCTATATATAAGGTATCTACCAGCTGCGCCCGCGGTTCCGCTCGGAATGGAATCGGCCTGTCTCATTTCTCCTCCGAAGGGGTGAATTTCTAAAAATAATGTAGCCTATGTTTGCTATGACAAAGAGAATTAAGTAGGCTATATCTATAATATCATCGTCGGGTAGACCGAGGCGAATCGGATCACAGGGCCAATCGGATCAAAGTTAAACATCCGTTGCAGGGTCAGATGAGATACCTACGTATGGTGCAAATTAAGTGCGCACATATACTTGGTCAAGCAGATCTTGTCAGTAGAAAAAGGCGGCAAATTTGAAAAATGTAGGCGGGAAGGGATATCGTCTCATAGAAAATTTGAATTTCGCGCCTTTTTCTACTGACAAAATTTGCTTGACCACCTATATCAATGTAATAGGTATTTCAAATTTTACGGATTTTTTTATCTTGATATGATTCGCCTCGGTCTACCTTTATTGGTTCAACAGTTTAGCGCTCAAAAGTAAGTTACGTTACGGATTACAAACTAACTACAAAGCTTTTCGTGCATGTAAAATATAAAAAATATAGTATAAATATATTAGAATAATAATGTCGTGCTCGTTCCTCTTTCTCAAAGAGTATAATAGCATCACAGGGCAAAGGCCGGGCCTGTTACGCTTCACTGAATCGATAAGTTTAAGGTGACTACTCGTCTAACCCCAGTTTCGTAGATAGGTACTTGGAAAGTGTAGGTATTGTGTTGGGGCCCCTGTATCGAGTGCTTCGTTTTCCTCTTGTATAACATTGGCGCACTAGGATTTTATATATAGTCGTAACATATAATCACGATGTCGCAATAATCATTGTTATTATTAGTGACATTTTTATGTCTTTTTAACTTTTACTTGTCTTTGTCATCCTACACCTTATAAAGTCCCTCGCCGCGTCTGTCTGTTTGTTTGCGATAAACTCAAAAACTACTGAACGGATTTTCATGCGGTTTTCACCTATCAATAGAGTGATTTTTGAGGAAGGTTTAGGTGTATAATTTGCAGGGGCGTATTTACCCTAGGGCCATCCGGGCCATGGCCCGGGGCGCCAACCCCCAGGGGCGGCATATAGGGGCGGCACCTAAAAGTAGTGCGATAAGGACAAGGCGAAAAATCCTGCGTAAAAATCTCAAAAATCGAGGTTTCGTACTCCTCTGTTTCCTCCTCCAAAACTTAACCAATCGTAACCAAATTTGGAAATCTAAATGATTATGAAATTATCTGTGTCGGACCGTTTTGCTTTTTTGGCTTATTGATATCAGTTTTGAATGCCACGCCTCTCATTGCGGCATAGTCAATTAGGCCATTTTGGCCATTTTTGAAGGGCTCTAGCGCCTTAAAAAACAAAAATATCAAAAAAAGCAAAACGGTCCGACACAGATATTGACAATATTAATCTGTGTTGAAAAAAATCATTGCTCTAGCTTCAATAACCACGGAGGAAAACGAGGAGTACGTTTGTATGGAGAAATGACCACTCCCGTTGGCTCTTAAGAGCGCTATTACATTTCGGCGTTGAGCGAGTTTAGGTATTTTACGCGCTGCGGCAGGCCGTGCGAGCTCAGTATGCCGATCCCTTCTACCACACTCGCACTACAATGATGGATTAAACATTCTTGATCCTTCGCGAAGCATATTGAAATCAACCATAACAACACTAACTGTACTTAACTTTTAAAGTTCTAAAACTGTTATTTGGTAAGTACGAAAATACTAAATGCAGTGCAAATGTACATAGGGGCTGTTCATAAATTACGTCATCTATTTTTGACGATTTTTGACCCCCCCCACCCCTCAAATCATCCAAAAATCAAGCTTCGGATGAATCTGTTTCCTCCTACGTCATGTTACCATCATCCGATGTCCAGACCCCCCCCACTCCTCCCATTTGAAACGACGTAATTTATGAGTAGGCCCATACTCGTACTTATGAAGGTATATTACTCGAAAGAAATTATAGGTACCTACTCGCTTATTTACATGTTTCGTCATTGCATTTGGTACCTATAGGTTGTAAAGTTTGTATCAACGAGGGTTTAAAAACGAACTGGTACTGAGGATCTGATGATGATTAAGGTGGTCACGGATACCAATCAACCATGTAGTAACATGATTAGGCTCGTTTGATTCGTCTCAACAAGATCTTTGACACTGAAGATACACAGGGTCTGATGATGGAGCTGGAAGGTGGCCACGGGCACCAGTCTATCATGTAACTAAACAACTTCGTGTTTGGGCTCGTTTGATTCGTCTCAACAAGATCTTTGACACAAGACAGTACTCAGGGTCTGATGATGGAGCTGGAAGGTATCATTACCAATCAACCATGCAACTAAACCACATCGTGTTTAGGATCGTTTGATTCGTCTCAACAAGATCTTTGACACTAGGTGATACTCAGAGTCTGATGATGGAGCTGGAAGGTGGTCACCGGTACCAATCAACCATGCAACTAAACCACTTCGTGTTTAGGCTCGTTTTATTCGTTTCAACAAGATCTTTGACACAAGATAGTACTCAGGGTCTGATGTTGGAGCCGGAAGGTGGTCACCGGTACCAATCAACCATTCAACTAAACCACTTCGTGTTTAGGCACGTTTTATTCATCTCAACAAGATCTTTGACACAAGGTAGTACTCAGGGTCTGACGATGGAGCGCGAAGGTGGCGACGGGTACCTGTCTATCATCATCAGCTCCATCATCAGACCCTGAGTAGTATCTTATGTCAAACATCTTATTGCGACGAATCAAACGAGCCCAAACACGAAGTGGTTCAGTTACATGGTAGACTGGTACCCGTGGCCACAGTCCAGCTCCATCATCAGACCCTGAGTACTAACTTGTGTCAAAGATCTTGTTGCGACGAATCGAACGAAGCCAAACACGAAGTGGTTTAGTTGCATGGTTGATTGGTACCGGTGACCACCTTCCGGATCCATCATCAGACCCTCAGTACTACCTTGTGTCAAAGATCTTGTTGCGACAAATCAAACGAGCCCAAACACGAAGTGGTTCAGTTACATGGTAGACTGGTACCCGTGGCCACAGTCCAGCTCCATCATCAGACCCTGAGTACTAACTTGTGTCAAAGATCTTGTTGCGACGAATCGAACGAAGCCAAACACGAAGTGGTTTAGTTGCATGGTTGATTGGTACCGGTCACCACCTTCCGGATCCATCATCAGACCCTCAGTACTACCTTGTGTCAAAGATCTTGTTGCGACAAATCAAACGAGCCCAAACACGAAGTGGTTCAGTTACATGGTAGACTGGTACCCGTGGCCACCTTCCAGCTCCATCATCAGATCCTGAGTACTATCTTGTGTCCAAGGTCTTGTTGAGACGAATCAAACGAGCCTAAACACGAAGTGGTTTAGTTGCATGGTTGATTGGTACCGGTGACCACCTTCCGGCTCCAACATCAGACCCTGAGTACTATCTTGTGTCAAAGATCTTATAGAAACGAATAAAACGAGCCTAAACACGAAGTGGTTTAGTGGCATGGTTGATTGGTACCGGTGACCACCTGCCGGCTCCATCATCAGACCCTGAGTACTATCTTGTGTCAAAGATCTTGTTGAGACGAATCAAACGAGCCTAAACACGAAGTGGTTTAGTTGCATGGTTGATTGGTACCGGTGACCACCTTCCGGCTCCATCATCAGACCCTGAGTATTATCTTGTGCCAAAGATCTTGTTGAGACGAATCAAACGAGCCCAAACACGAAGTGGTTTAGTTGCATGGTTGATTGGTACCGGTGACCACCTTCCGGCTCCATCATCAGACCCTGAGTACTATCTTAAGTCAAAGATCTTGTTGAGACGAATAAAACGAGCCTAAACACGAAGTGGTTTAGTTGCATTGTTGATTGGTACTGGTGACCACCTTCCGGCTCCATCATCAGACCCTGAGTACTATCTTAAGTCAAAGATCTTGTTGAGCCGAATCAAACGAGCCCAAACACGAAGTGGTTTAGTTGCATGGTTGATTGGTACCGGTGACCACCTTCCGGCTCCATCATCAGACCCTGAGTACTATCTTGTGTCAAAGATCTTGTTGAGATGAATCAAACGAGCCTAAACACGAAGTGGTTTAGTTGCATTGTTGATTGGTACTGGTGACCACCTTCCGGCTCCATCATCAGACCCTGAGTACTATCTTAAGTCAAAGATCTTGTTGAGCCGAATCAAACGAGCCCAAACACGAAGTGGTTTAGTTGCATGGTTGATTGGTACCGGTGACCACCTTCCGGCTCCATCATCAGACCCTGAGTACTATCTTGTGTCAAAGATCTTGTTGAGATGAATCAAACGAGCCTAAACACGAAGTGGTTTAGTTGCATGGTTGATTGGTACCGGTGACCACCTTCCGGCTCCATCATCAGACCCTGAGTATTATCTTGTGCCAAAGATCTTGTTGAGACGAATCAAACGAGCCCAAACACGAAGTGGTTTAGTTGCATGGTTGATTGGTACCGGTGACCACCTTCCGGCTCCATCATCAGACCCTGAGTACTATCTTAAGTCAAAGATCTTGTTGAGACGAATAAAACGAGCCTAAACACGAAGTGGTTTAGTTGCATTGTTGATTGGTACTGGTGACCACCTTCCGGCTCCATCATCAGACCCTGAGTACTATCTTAAGTCAAAGATCTTGTTGAGCCGAATCAAACGAGCCCAAACACGAAGTGGTTTAGTTACATGGTTGATTGGTACCGGTGACCACCTTCCGGCTCCATCATCAGACCCTGAGTACTATCTTGTGTCAAAGATCTTGTTGAGATGAATAAAACGAGCCTAAACACGAAGTGGTTTAGTTGCATGGTTGATTGGTACCGGTGACCACCTTCCGGCTCCATCATCAGACCCTGAGTACTATCTTGAGTCAAATAAATACATATAGAATGTCAGGTCGTTTCAAATATTTTTAATCCTGTCCGGTAGTTTATTAAACTGTACCATTATAAATTATAATACTATAAAAACAGTGCTAGGATCAAAGTCTCTCGTTGCGGTTTACACGCACACAGTATAGCGTTTTACACGGCGCCCGCCGCACACAATGATAAAAAACCTCGTCGTCTCCGTTGAAAATGTGCGGAGCCGACCGACACACGTCCTGCCTCTACAAGCTCTGCCGCGGCACTGAGCTGGCGCAGCGCGCGTCATCGGTAATATAGAGTAGTTTTCAAAAAATTGCCAAAAAATTATAGTAGAATTTCATAAACACTAATGTATACCAACAGTATAAGCAAACGTTGCAGATTGCTTGAGTATGAAAATGACTTCGATATTAAGTAGATTTTCGTAGGAATTGACACTTGTTTCGGAGAGAAAATCGAGTTCGTTTTACTTTGATTTTCTCTTTCTCAAAGGTATGTAGGAAAAATATAGTTTGATATGCCTAAAGTACAGGGTATTAGTAATACAAAATAGCCAGGTTTAGCAGAGTAAAATTCTCAACATTTCCAAATAAGAGCTCGCCATTCAGTGCTTCACGGGGTTTTTCGGAAACGACCATCAGAAAAAAAATCATTACTAATTTAATAAGTCCTTTTTCTAATATTTACAACGATATTTATAAAGATAAGAAGACGCTTTTAGTGGAACAAGCACTCATTGTTTCTAATAATGAGCGCAAAGTCCTGAATTTCGTCGACTAGTATCATCAATTTTGCATTATTTCGACTTTTCTTGTAAGAGCGCTCTTAAGCTTAGCAGTCTTGACGCCTACATCTACAGTTTAAGCATTTTAATTGTTACCGGCACTTTCTGCATATGTTGCAAATTTCATATTGTTTCAACATAAGTATTAGTATCTATCGCCCTTATCGTATCATATAATGGGCATGGTATAATAATAGACCATGATAATGGGCAACAGATCACAGAAGGCACATTACCTTTGACCGTCTTTTTGCATTTTTTTTCCGAAACACAATCATTAGTAGGTACAGTACCATTGAGCTTCGGCCTTCCACATTTTGTGCCAATTTAAGGTAAATAACATTTTTAGGTTAATGAACCATCGTCTTATCTTCTAAGAGTGGGTTATAGTACATTGTGCAACATGGGGCGTAAGTTGAATATTGCAAACGAGAGTAAGTTAAATCGCGACGGCTTGCCGGAGCGATTTATAGACTCGAGTTTGCAATATTATTACGCCCCGAGTTACACACAATGTTTTCCATCACACTTGCGATACAAAAATTGAGTATAAAGACAAAAAACTGTTAATTATGGCACTAGAAACTTCATAACTCCCTAGGGAGAACGCTTTTTCTATAACGCCCGCTAAACCTGCGTGCAATTCCACATTTACTGAGCAAGTGTGATGAAAATTATTAAATAATAGAGTAAAATTAAACCAGTACTGCAAGGTGTATCAATTAATAAACGTATATTTTTATTTGTACACTTAAATTCTAAACATCATCATTTGATTGGGTGTCATTGGCGTCACCTTCAATAATTACAATAGAATGAATTTCATGAGGTATTGATAAATGGTATGGGTAAAAGTATCGTTCGTCGGTACTTAAAAGCAACATAATATCGCTTATCACATTTATCATATTAAGTACCCGGTGCTGCTGAGTCCATCAAAACATCGAAAAAATAAATGCTGAACTATCAAAAATATACAATAAGTTGCTGGCGTGAGAGAGGCAAATACGTATTTGGTAACAATCTGGCACTGATTTTGTACGTTGCATTACGATTAGTTGAAGTTAGTACTATTTTACGGAGTATTCTTGTTGGAACGTTATTACTTAACCAGTCTACACTAAAATAAATAACGATATAAATAATGGTTGAAATGAACACTAATACGCGCGGCGGCCGATGAATACTGTTTTTCTCAGTCAGCACCCGTGAGGAGAGTTAACCTGCAACACAAACAAAATACTTTAAAAAATGAGTGCAAAATTAGCATGTTTACAACAGCGAGGCGTTTATAAATCCCCCGGCTTGACTGATACGTAAACATTCAAATTAGGTCGCGCACACACAATGCGCTGATAGAAAAAAACCTTTTATTTTTGTTATCGCATATTAGTAGTAGGAATTGTTGACACAGACGTCTATGCATTCGTAAACATGTGTACTATTGACACACACATTTCTTGGAATTTATGTTGTTTAATTTAAAAAAATATGTGTCCTGAAGTTGTTTATTTGGAAATAAACGTATTGCGCGTCACAAATAATATAGGTACTAATACTACTAATCAATAGGGAATATTAGGTAAGGCTCTGCGTAGGTGGCACCTTTGTGGCACATACAGTAAACAAACCACATTGACACAACGTCACCGTCAATCACATGGCCTACCGCGAAACAAGAAAATCGAAATTTCGTTATCTAATCTCTCTATCACTCTTGCATATTCGAGCGATAAAGAGGCAGATAACTAAATTTCGATTTTCGCGTTTACCGGTAGGCCCTTGTTAACAAACCGCATTGATGCATCAATGTCATATTATAAAATATGACATTGATGCGATTGAGAGCGGTTTACGTCCATTTTGAGGACAAACTTTCAGAGTACTTTTACAAGGGGATAGAAAAGCTAATTTACAGATTTAAAAGGTGTGTTGAAATAGAAGGGAAATATATCGAATAATAAAAAATAGTTTTGTAAATGTATGTTCTTATCTTCTATGTCAGGCCGGATACTTTTAGGACGCACCTCGTACGTAGCCACTTTGACATCACTCAAACTCACCTAAATTTAACCTAGTAGGTTCTAATGACCGGCGGCACGGTCTTGCACTCGCCCTGGTCGAGCGTCTTGTCTATTACAGGCCGGTACGACAGTTTGGTCGCGCCGGTCGCGGCGTCTGTCTCCGCTAGTGTGTGCTTGCGCCAGTGCTGCTCGAATGACAGCTTCGTCTGTTAGGGAGATTACAGGTTAATTAGTGCTGGTGAGAATGTCTTGCCCATAGAAAACCGTTGGTAGGCTGGTTACTGTTTATTATAACCGGTTTTAAACCAACTTCAATTTAGATTTAAACAATTTATCATTAATAGACAATGAAACAGTGAAGAAAAAATATATCACAAAGCAACATCAATAAAATTAAAATTTTCTTTTAGATTTAATCTCTACAGATATTTACGCCTTGATAGGCTTGATAGTTTCACAATAGGTTGAATTAGGGTGGTATTCCAACTGTCCAATTTCTTTATCCAATGTCAGTGCGTCTCTCTCTAATTAAAGCAAAATGTGAGACGCAATACATATTGGACAAATAAATTGGATAGGTGGAATACCACCCTTAGGTACTAAAGAGTTATTGCTAATTGCATAAATTATTTTCAGGTAATACGTTTTTAAGTAGTATTTCCGCAAATATTTTTGAAAAAAAAGCTTAATACATTCCTCGACGTGAAAAGGGACTGAATGGAGGCCGCGTACCTTGCCTTCAACTACATACTTAAAAGTATCCCTTATTTTTCGGCCTCTGTAGTAATGACTTAAGACAGGCTGAATTAAGCCTTTAAGACAATACGTATTTAAAAAAAACTACGAGTTCAGCGCTAATATCAACACTAAACTGGCAATGGACGCACCTTATTTCCTTCTAATAAGGTTAACGAATGGACGATGGTACCGACCTGTCCCTCCAAAGGCTTGGAGTAGTCGTATTCGTCGCGCCTGGTCTTGAAGTCCTCGCGCGCGTGCGCCCCGCGCGACTCCTCGCGCACCAGCGCGCCCTCCACGATCTGCACGGAGTTGATGAGCAGGTTCTGCAGCTCCAGGGTCTCGATCAGGTCGCTGTTCCAGATCAGGGAGCGGTCGGATACTTTCACGTCCTTGATCTGCTTGTAGATCTCGTGGATTTGCTTGTGGCCTGAAACAATGAAATGAAAATTTATTTTCACCACACCAACTGGTAAAGGCTCTATTGATTGTTCAAAAACCGATAGCAAAGTTGCATTTTATTCACATGTGAGGCAAAGTAATCAAATGCAAATTTTGAGTTGTTTTCTTATGTTTGTTGGCTGAATTGACATTTAAAAGTTTTAAATTATGATTTTGAATGATAAATATTTAATAACATTCATTTGGATTTGATTTGGTTTGTTTTTGTTTGATATCTTACAGTTAATATTTTCTTCGGGTTGGTGTAGTGAAAAATTTTGTGTTTAATTCGGGGGCAAATTTTGTTTAACTTTGCCCCCTTTTAAAACAAATAACTATCTCAGGCAACTATTGGCCCAAAGATACATACCTTAAAACTAGCATACAATGCAATTTACAATGTGCGGTTTGAGTGGAATGTCTTTGTGTTGGTGCGGCTGGTTACACCAACAGATGGTGATCGTATTACGCTTGCTACAATAAATTATCATGGGAGGTTTTACAATTCTCTATGCTACGTTAAATAAATCCGCCCTCAAAATAAAAAGGATCTGAAGTCTTACTATTATGCTGGGTATCTAATTCAATTTTATATAAGGTAAGGGGTAAGATAAACCGTACGAGGAAAATCCTTCCGCGTAAGTTTTTTTTAAATTAATACTAATAAGAAGCGCTGGCTGGACGTCGTAACAGCGTATATGAAAGAGAACAATCTCACACCTGAGGATGCCGAAGAGCGGGCAAAGTGGAGAAGATTGAGCAGGAAAGCTGATCCTGGCGCTAGGCCGGGAAAACGCTAGGTTGAAGAAGAATACTACATATTTGGGTATACATTAGGTTTATTTTTATTTTAAAATTATCATTTAATTTAGTTATTAATATTTTTAAGGGTCTCCAACTGTTTATTTTCCCTGCAAGTGTCTTCCTTGCCCCATAGTTTCTCTTATCCCACCTAACCTTAGTGGTCTTGTGATTATTCCGTATTTTCGTGACCATATTATGATTATAAATATTAGAATAACTAAAGACCCAATGAAAGGCAAAACCAAAGACATTGTCCGAAACCCCATGCTACGTTAATATAATAAATATTTATGTAAATTTTATAGAAGTACCAATTTTATTGTATAGCGTGCATACATAAATCAATGCTATCAGCTTATGCAATATTTTACGGCCAACATTGGAATGCCTGTTAAAAACATATAAACCTCACATAAATATTATACTTGCGACACGTTTCTATAGGTGACGATTGTCGTTTTATATTAAAATTTAATATCTGGGAGACCGAGCTTTGCTCGGAAAACCCCCATATAGCAAATTTCATCGAAATCGTTAGCGCAGTTTCCGACATCCGCGGAATATATATATATACTTACATATAAATAAATAAACATGAATTGTTCGTTTAAAGGTATTAGATTATCAGTCCTGCTAGTATGAGTTGCATTCTCTCGCGCGACTCCATACATCTAGCGCGACTTCCAGTATGGACTCGCGCGCGAGAACGCAACTTATGCTAGACACAAAATATTTTCTGTATGTATGTGCTTTGAAATTATAGACATATCATATTTTGTTTGTGTATGTTCTTATCCTTTTAATTTAGTTAATTACTTACGATAAAATAATCAAGTAGGTATATATCTAGTAGGTAGGTATGTATTTAAAAACTGGTCAAGTGCGTGTCGGACTCGCGGTCCAAGGGTTCCGTACATAAGTCCGAGTCACGCTTGACTGGACATTTCTAACAGGTTTTCCTGTAATCTATAGGTAAAGTACTATTTTGATCCTATAAGGGTTCCGTTTTTTCCTTTTGAGGTACGGAACCCTAAAAATACAAACATATAACTAATCATATAAATTGGATACTGTGTACAATCATTATCAAATAAATATGTACAGTCAACGTCAAAGCTATGTTTACACTTTTGCACCTTATGCCTTTGTAATAAGGCGAAAAATGTAATCTGCAACGAGCTGCGATCATATATAATATAACCATGGATACCGCCTTTAGGAACATTACCGTTCAAATTCTCGGGCCAAATTAGCACACATACACAATTACGCCTACATTCAAATAAGACGACGCGTTTACAGAGCCTATAATCAAAGCTCGTAAACAAAATAAGAGTCATCTTTATTACACTAATGGTACATAGCTAAGTGTAGATGAAATGCATATAATGTTAATAACTACCAATCAGCGACATTAATCCGCTAATAACCTTCTTGCTGTACGTACTGGCCGCTGAGAGTTCGCGGTTCATATTTGATTAGAATATGACTTGGACAGGGATAGGTTTATGCCATACAGTGAAGAACCAGTCAAATAATTCACGTATAATAATTTAATGCAGATTAAAAGATAACTAGTTAAAATGTTGTTATGACATGACAGACTAACTCAACATAAGTAAATATATCATTGTTGTATAAATGTATTCCGCTATAATAAGTATTTTGTATTTTTTATTATCAATCTGCATGGCAGTGCGAAGTCACGTTCAGGTATAGTCTGTCCGTTTTTCTAAGATCAAGTACGCCATACTCGCCAT
This sequence comes from Cydia splendana, assembly GCF_910591565.1. Lineage (NCBI taxonomy): Eukaryota > Metazoa > Arthropoda > Insecta > Lepidoptera > Tortricidae > Cydia > Cydia splendana. The sequence continues at coordinate 11,232,320 of NC_085974.1, forward strand.
AGTAAATGTATGGCTAACTTGATCTTAGAAATCGGACTGGCTATACAGTCTGCAAAATTTACATGGGTACACGAATCGGGTCAAAAATATTTGAACAGGCGGAGTCACAATAAATCCCCACTTTCAGTTCAGAATATTTTATATGTATATAGCCGGTCAAGCAAGTTTGTCAGTAGAAAAAGGTGCAAAATTAAAATTTTGTATAGGACCACAGCCGTTCGCGCGCTTACATTTTCTAAATTTGCCGCTCTTATAATATTTTAAACTTTCGCGTTTTGAACACATATTAACTCACATTATACGAAACGAAACTGATTTACGTCGGTAAATCAAGGTAATTGAATATAATTCGCGTTAGACCCGTCTATAATGTGAGTTAATATGTTTGCCGCTCTTTTCTATTGACGGAAATGGCTTGAGAGAGAACCTACATATATGTGACAGTAGAGGGTGGATTCAAATGATCAATATTTTCAGATAATGTGTGTATTTGTTAAATTAATTCAGTGAAAGCATGATAGGAAAAATGTATCTACATATAGGAGACCGGGTATGATTATCTCACGGGTTATATCTCATGAATAGAACATATTCTAGATATCTTGCCAGGCATCCACTCAATTTCATGTCTCTCTAATTGGACAGCTTTTTTCCATAGTTCTCTGCGAATAGCATCTTGTGGGAATCTGAATGGAAAGTAATGTAAAATGACAATACCAAATTTGATTATTAATTTGAAATAACTAGGTAGTTTTTTTATAGCTCCATCTCATGAAATAAAAAAGGAAAATACAAATCTGTAAGAAGGAATTCATTACTACATTTATAATTATATAGAAAATACCTAAACCAAACACAAGTTAATAAAATAGTCTACTTCATTTAGCATAACACCATCCCTATTATCCTCGCAATTTAAAAAGTCGTATGTTGTTATGAAAGTCGTATGCAGTTGTTACGTTTTAGCTTAGCACGGTAGTATTGAAAACAAATCGTCATGTTTTTTCCAAATTCTACTGAAGTTATCTGTTTACTACGAGTGAAAAGTGATTCTACTGTCCTTGGTATGAACTAAAATAACTTCTGCACCACTTCACGACACATGAATATATTTTTAATTACAAAAAAACGTTGTTTTTATAAATCAATTTAGCCATTTGTCACTGACTGTCATCTCGGTGGTACTGAGATTGCCAATCGAGCAGTTTGTAAGTACCGCCTATCGCGGGGTAGTTTGCGTTGGGTCATAATTGAGCGGACAGAATACTTCCATGTATAGCATTTCGCTGGCAACGAGTGATAAAAAATCAGTGACGCGTCGACATTTAATGCATTTTAGAACGTCTGTACAAGTGTACACGTGTATAGTATTATTATTAATTCTTTATTTCAGATAAATTTTATCCATAGAATTGTTAGTTTGGTTTATGACTACGTTATTTAGGAGAGGTAGGGGACCATTGGGCAGTCAGGAGGCTCGGGCACCCCCTTGTAATAAGTCCTGATTTACAAGGGGGTGCCCGAGCCTCCTGACTGCCCAATGGTCCCCTATCTCCCCTACTTAACTACTACTACAATACTTATTCAACAAGTATACTAACATTACTGTTAAAACAGACTAGCTAGTTTAACCGTGAAGCGCTATATTTAACTTATAAACAACATAGATGGAGCAATGATGCCCTTAATTTAGGACACGACCTTCATCGAAATTTAACACGCTTACGCATATACGCACTTTGATATGAACGATATTTTATAACAGAATCTATATTTTTCCACATGTAATTTGTCTAACTACTTAAAGACCGAAGAAAAAAAACGTTTTTAAACGGGTTTATTTAGCTTGACCCTATCTTCTTTGTACATATATATATATATATATATGTATATATGCTTCAAATCTTGCAATCGATTTATTTATTTTTTAGACTTAAAATGTCCTATGCAATAAGTGCATACATACAATGTAATATTAGTGAAAAAATTTGAACTGCATAATGCGAGTGTTAAAAGAAAGTTATGCATATTAAAAATACACACGTGTAGAACGTTTATCAGGGACCGCCAATAAGTTTCAAGGCTCAATAAATCTTTAAACGAAATTGTACAACAGGTTCAAGCATGTAACAGAGCATTCCATAGCTTTACTTTAGTTAGCACAATAGGATTCATTGTTTCCGAGGGTTGGAATTGTTTTTTTGATGATAAAAAAAAAAGGTTAAACCATTTATGTCAGAAACAATTGAAACATTTAAGTTCGTCTTCGCTGGCCACACGCTGCCGACCAAAAAACTCGTTTTTTCTCTACCATAAAGCTTTTTTGTCGACAACTACCAGATTAATTTTGTAGCAAAAAAAGTTCAAGGGTACCAACGGACTGTCTAATTTTTATGCACATGTTTTAGCTATAACCTTTCTATTGAGTGCGAGTTCGAATAATATATTGGGATTGGGACACAACTTGTGACTGTAAGGCTTTGGACAGAGAGTCTATTTTTGATTTATCTTTGGCGCGCGTGGTATTTCTATACAAGGAAGATCCCTGGGTGATGCAGTTGGGTGTATTCACAATTTCACATGTGCGTGCTCTTGATTTATGACAATCGCCCATTATTAGTGCGTCTTTGGTTATTCTTGTTATAAATTCCAATGGCCATGTGCCGTTATTATTAACCACGCCGTCAAAATTATTAATTGATTTTTGTAGAACAAGTTTTCGTTTTACCTTTGGTGACTTAGCACGGTACGCTAACCAATAACTCTTTTATTGGCGTTGGCCTAAATTGATCAGGGTTAGTTTTCGCTATTTTTGTATAAAATATTTTCACTGTTTAATCACGATCAATAAATAATCACGGAAAGCATACCTCTCCTGTCACACTCGTTAGAGCCCATTTAGACTAGGGCTCGCGGTCGGGTCCGGGTTTCGGGTACCCGTTGCCGTGGCCCCGTTCTCGTGCTACACGAAACCGGATTTGTGGCCCGTTCGGAACGGGTAATTAGGATCCGTGTAATTAAGATCCGTGTACCCGTGTTACCCGTGTGTCCGGATCCACGGATACAAGGGTCCGGCCCGTTCTCGATGTATTGTGACGATCGGACGCGTTCTTTATAAGAGCAAATAATGAAAAGTTTATAACGAACAATAATACATTACCAATAACAAGCAATACAAAAAAAAAACAGAACAACAACAACTAGATCCGGAGCCGAACGCAAATCCGGATCCGAACGCACTACACGGGCACGGATTTTGACGGGTTCGTGTAATTCGGAGGCTTAGCACCGCCGGGGCTAAGAACACGGATGCACGGGTTGGCGTGTATCACGGATATCGGGAGCCCTAATTTAGCATGCGATTTTAGTTACATTGCGGACTATTAAGGTTACATCTAATTTAGCGGACCGATCAAATACTGCAATGTCTACCGGAACTAGCACTGTTTAAATGAGCCCTTTAGTGTAGGTACTCACCCTCCTCGAGCGTGTTCTTCTGCCGGAACACGGAGGCGTTCTTCTGCATCCTTAGGCGCAGGTCCGCAGTGGAGATGCTATCTCAGTCATAGTTGTGGACACAGCGTCCGTCCCTGTCGCACTCGTTAGTGTACTCACCCTCCTCGAGCGTGCTCTTCTGCCGGAACACGGCCGCGTTCTTCTGCATGCACTTCTGCATCCTCAGGCGCAGGTCCGCGGTGGAGATGCTGTCTCAGTCATAGTTGTGGACACTGCATCTGTCCCTGTCGCACTCGTTAGTGTACTCACCCTCCTCGAGCGTGCTCTTCTGCCGGAACACGGCCGCGTTCTTCTGCATGCACTTCTGCATCCTCAGGCGCAGGTCCGCGGTGGAGATGCTGCCGTCTGCGTACCGGATCTTGTCCAAGTTCGCAACGCTTGCTTCACCAGTTGTCTGTAAAATGTTTGCCTTATAATATCTATTTTCACGTCTGTGCTATTTTATTTACTTTTCCGCTTTAGTCACTTATGCGTGTTTCTTTATATGTATTAAGTATCAAGGACAGCCAAGGACATGTCTTACGAGACACTGTTATTATTTATTTATTGAGGGACTTAAATATAACATGTTTGACTTTCTATAAAAAAGCCCTTGATGTATAGTGGCGCGTAATAATTGTACAACGATTTATCGAACATGTGTAAAATAAATCGAAGCAAATTGTTTCGTCACTGCGATTAATCGGTACGTTACTAATTAAAACTAAGATAAAATCGTAGTGATGTGTGGCCCGCTTTCTATCACTCACGTCTTTGAGCCAAGGCTTGGAACCGGTTTTTTCTTCATACAATAAATACCGGTATTATTACGTTCTTTTTCGTTCTTTGGTTTATTATTTCATTTTTGATGGGTCAATCTAATAATACGAAGACGTTACCTAAATACGTGATTCAGTCCTATGGAAAGAGCATAAAATTATTAAAAATATTGGGCTATTTTGGGATTAAAAAAAAACCGGTTCCGAGCCTCGCTTTGAGCAGCGAGTTGCATGCCTACGTCCGGCCTATGGTCCGGGAACTACCTTGCCTTGTTCGATGTGTACGGCTGTATTCGTGGTAACTCACATCCTTGAGCGTCGCCTGGGCGTCGCCGGGGCGGGAGGTCTCGGCGATGGTGATGGCGCAGGCGCGGCCGAACACCACGATGTCGAGCAGCGAGTTGGCGCCGAGCCGGTTGGCGCCGTGCACCGACGCGCACGACGCCTCGCCGGCCGCGTACAGCCCGGGGACCACCTTGTCCTGACCGTTGTAGTGGGTGATCACCTGATCGATAAAAATTACGTTGTAGAATGATTATCAAGAAGGATAAATAACCTAAAATTTGATATGAGTTACTGAGCAAATAGGGAACTTTTTCAGTTCTGACTCGTCTCTAAGGGTGGTATATTCCATCTATCCAATGTGTATTGCGTCTCACATTTTGCTTTCATGAGAGAGTGAGACGCAATGACATTGGACAAAGAAATTGGATAAGTGGAATACCATTCTAAGCAAAAGAAAATACGATAAATGCCGCACGAAAGCAATTAAAAAAGAAATGCCAACTAAAGTGTGAAAGTAATTGGAAATCTCAAAGTTTAATTTAACTGGCACAAGTTACTGCGTACGTGGTGGTACTCATGTCAGACAGACTCTGTAGTCTTTCCATTCCTTTAATGGGTTCGTTGGTGACATCTAAAATCATGGCGGTGTACTGCAAACTGCAACTGTAGTATGTATAATAACAAACTGTCGAATAGACTATAGTCTATCTATACTATACAGACCTCTCCGCGGTAGTTGGTGGGTGTGCCTGCCATGTTGTAGTGCACCGTGGGGAGCACGGGGATGGGCTCCTTGGTGACGTCGACGCCGGCGAAGATCATGGCGGTCTCGGAGATGCCGGGCAGGCGCTGCTTCAGCTGGTCGGGCGGCAGGTGTCAGACTAACTACAGACCTCTCCGCGGTAGTTGGTGGGTGTGCCTCCCATGTTGTAGTGCACCGTGGGGAGCACGGGGATGGGCTCCTTGGTGACGTCGACGCCGGCGAAGATCATGGCGGTCTCGGAGATGCCGGGCAGGCGCTGCTTCAGCTGGTCGGGCGGCAGGTGTCAGACTAACTACAGACCTCTCTGCGGTAGTTGGTGGGTGTGCCTCCCATGTTGTAGTGCACCGTGGGGAGCACGGGGATGGGCTCCTTGGTGACGTCGACGCCGGCGAAGATCATGGCGGTCTCGGAGATGCCGGGCAGGCGCTGCTTCAGCTGGTCGGGCGGCAGGTGTCAGACTAACTACAGACCTCTCCGCGGTAGTTGGTGGGTGTGCCTCCCATGTTGTAGTGCACCGTGGGGAGCACGGGGATGGGCTCCTTGGTGACGTCGACGCCGGCGAAGATCATGGCGGTCTCGGAGATGCCGGGCAGGCGCTGCTTCAGCTGGTCGGGCGGCAGGTGTCAGACTAACTACAGACCTCTCCGCGGTAGTTGGTGGGTGTGCCTCCCATGTTGAAGTGCACCGTGGGGAGCACGGGGATGGGCTCCTTGGTGACGTCGACGCCGGCGAAGATCATGGCGGTCTCGGAGATGCCGGGCAGGCGCTGCTTCAGCTGGTCGGGCGGCAGGTGTCAGACTAACTACAGACCTCTCCGCGGTAGTTGGTGGGTGTGCCTCCCATGTTGTAGTGCACCGTGGGGAGCACGGGGATGGGCTCCTTGGTAACGTCGACGCCGGCGAAGATCATGGCGGTCTCCGAGATGCCGGGCAGGCGCTGCTTCAGCTGGTCGGGCGGCAGGTGGTGCAGCTGGAGGTGCACGTGGTCCTTTTCGGGCCCGCAGGCGCGCCCTGGAGGCAAGTATGTATGTCAACATGTTATATAATATTCAGGACGCCATTCAGTGCAACCATTGAGACATTTTGATGCCCTACACATTTCTAGATCATGGTGTCCCTTACTCACCAGGCTCATCAACCAGATTTAAAGGCCCGCTGTGATGAAAACCGAATGGGGTCCCCTTGTTTGACATAAAGTTTTAAGTCATAATGTATTGTTTGTCATATTATTATTCCTAAAACTGAAACCGTTAACTTTTCAGGATTTATGTTATCCTATAGATAGGTTAGGTTAGGTTTGTTTTATGCCAATCCTGAAAAGTTACGCGTTTCTGAACCAAACAAATTATGACTAACGAAAATGCGGACAAACAATACATTGACTTAAAACTTTTTGGGAAACAATAGAGACCCAAACCGAATACTTAAGGACCCTTCACGCCAATAAGCAGGTGCTGCCTTGCAACATCACCTGCTGCTGATGCCGCCTGTCTAGCGGGGAATGATATTGTCAAGTTTACCGATTCAGGTTGAAGATATCAGACCATCCACATGAATGTACTGGTTCTTACCTTCCATGATCTCAACAGTCATAGCCCTAGACACGACGTCGCGACTGGCTAGGTCCTTGGCGACGGGCGCGTAGCGCTCCATGAATCGTTCGCCCTTCGCGTTCACAAGGAAGCCGCCTTCACCGCGGCAGCCCTCAGTCATCAAGCAGCCGGCGCCATAGATGCCTGCAAATTTTATTCCATTAATAATAATAATTCAGCCTATATACGTCCCACTGCCGGGCACAGGCTTCGAGGCACGAGAGGGCTTGGGCTATAGTCCCCACGCTAACCCAATGCGGATTGGGGACCTTTGAATTTTTTCGCGATGTATGCAGGATTCCTCATGATGTTTTCCTTCACCGAAAAGCGTGATAAATATCAAATGACATCCATTATTCCATTATTTACTCATAAAACATTCTACTATTTTTGAAAAGAAAAATAAGTACATTTACCAATATTTGGAAGTTTTGGAAAATGTTTTGTATTTTTATTTTTCCCTTTTTTTTTCAAAGGCTAATAACCTTCCAGAAACTAATCAGTAATCAAGTTAAAGGTATAAGAAAAGCCACAATTGCCACAAATGAAAACCCTAATAATAAGATTCCCATAAGTACGGAACAATTACGAACAAATACGTACGGAAAAATTACTGTTCATCAGAGTAGGTTAGGACCTATAATCCTGTTACTAGGGTAACAGGATTTCAATAGAAGGTACCTGTGGGGTGGAACTGCACGAACTCCATGTCCTCGTTCTGCAGGCCGGCGCGGGCGGCCATGGCCGTGCCGTCGCCGGTGCACGTGTGCGCGGACGTGCAGCTGAAGTACGAGCGGCCGGTCCCACCCGTCGCCAGGATCGTGTTCTTGGCTTGGAACCTGATAATAACAAAAAAAACACCATTCATCAAACATAGTTATAGACTGGCCAACCATTTGTGCCACTATTTAAAAGACGCAAAATTCTAAAACAAATAACGTTTTTAACGATAGATTGCTAACCACTTTGATAGATGGCTAGCCAATTTGGCCAGGAAATTCATGTTGTAACATCCTGAAACTAGTGTATGTAGCAAGGAGTGGCCAGTTCTGAAGGGTTGTACCTGTGCAGTGTGCCGTCCTCGAGGTTGATGGCGATGCAGCCCTTGCAGACGCCGTCCTCCATCAGCAGGTCCAACGCGAAGTACTCGATGAAGTACTCGCAGTCGTAGCGGAGGGATTGGCCGTAGAGTGTATGTAGCAGGGAATGTCCAGTTCTGTAGACAGACATAAATAAAATTTGGGGTATAATTTAGTAATCAGAATCCTTTGAGAACAGGCTAGTTTCCAACAGAAGAAAATCGCGCATTTGGCTGTTTGGGGATAGGAACACATGTGCGGCTCTTTAAGTCACCCAAAAAATATAACGCAGAGTTCTAAGGCCATTAAAACCAACATTTGTGGCTTTCTGCGGTTCCAAAAACTAGCGATTTCTGCTGCGGATGGCTCTTTATCTTAGTTATCCGACCCCTGGTGTAGGACATAGCTTTAGTTGGCAATTGGTATAGATTACCTGTCCGCGACAGCGCAGCAGCGATGCGCCTGGCCGCCCTTGCCGAACTTGAGCGACTGGCCGCCGAACGCGCGCTGGTAGATGCGGCCCTCTGGTGTGCGGGAGAACGGCATACCATAGTTGTCCAGCTCGATAACGGCGTGCGGCGCTTCGCGAGTCATGTAGTGGATGGCGTCCTGATAAACGAAATAGTTCTATATATCGGCTTGGGAATAAAAATTTAGGATCGTATATTTCTTTCAATGCAATCCAAACAGTTTGACGAAAATCCGTTTAGAGTAGGTATCTACTAGCCTTCCACTACGGGTCCTAAGTCGACGAGACGGCCTGAAATAGTCCTCGAGTATAAGCTAAATAAATATACACTAGGTTACTCCGGCCATATTCACAAAAAGTTTTGTTTTCGATGTCTTTACGTCACTATCTGCATTGTTTACAAAGTATATCTAATCTTTGGTTGTTAATAAAGTCAAATAGGCAATGCGACGTATTTTTAAAAGAATCCATAAGAGAAAAAGGAAGACTTTTGCCATAGTTGGTCTTAAGTGTAAACGTAGGCGCATGCAACTATAAAAGCCAACGTTATTTCGTAAAGAAACTCATCTAGAAAACAACTTCTTGGCCTAAGACTTCAGTTTGTCAACTGTTATAGACTGGAAAGACAAACCAAATTCAAAAAGTATGTATGATTTCAGTAGAAGGAGCGCATTTTGATATATAGGTAAATAACTAAAGCTGTATAAACGCCAAACGACCTTGGGTCAAAACATAAACAAGCAAGTCAGTATGTCGTTGCCGTGGTTGGTAATCACCAACTACTTATATCTACTTAGCCGCAAATTACAGCACTTTACATGTGCATCACGATCACGATGGTCCAATGAAAAACAACGAATTGTGCATGCATGAAAGCAATTTAAAGCGTGAATGACTGTAGTTTAAGGAATTTGTGTTACAGGCTCACGATTTTTTTTCAGTACAGTGAAAATATGAGTCGTAAATTCGTCAAGCATGGTGCGGCACAACTGGTAAAATTCAATATAAGTAGGTATAAGTAATCATTAATCATACAGTTAGATAACGTGGATTTGAATTCTTACAGTTTAATGCGTTCAATGTGTTTGTCCTTGAATGTCACGCAGGTAATAAGGGATGAACCGCTATAATTATTTTTACATTTTCTTTCTTATGCCAATTACATAAAGCTTAAAGTTGTATAATATTTAGAGTTTACCGCATTAAGAATGCAAAAGCCGTCACAATTGAGAGCTATTGCATGACAATAGTTTGCGAGAATAGAAGGAAAAAGATTTTTTTCTGAGAGAATTGATCTGTAAAGACATTGACAGCAAAAATAAGGCGCTAGCTATTGCGGTTAGCAATATGATCAGCTTGAAATCATCCTGTGTGTACATATGGTAGCTTTTGCTTAATAAATTTCCTCTAATTGTATTCAAAGTAGGTAAATATGACTGTCACAAATTTAATTGACCGAGCGAGCATGATGCGAGAGCAAAGTGTCTCCGTTTCAGTTTAGACAAAAATATTTGGTATAAAAAATACCAATTCTCAAAAAAAATGTGAGGAGCTTTCATAGTTATACGGTATTTTATTGTTGATTCAGTTTTTGGAAATTTTTCAAAATTGTCGAGCCATGGGGGTTGGTGAGGTCTAAATCTCATAAAGCCATATGGATGAAGTATAAATAAATCAGTAATTAGCTAAACTTAAGTGTCTCTTTAAAAATATTTAATTTCAGTTTCTAATGTGTTATTGCAGTGTGATGGATGGTCATATATTTATTACATTAGGCACTTTAAATATAATTTACCTGATCTCCCAACCAATCTGAGCCCTTCACTGTGTCATACATATGCCAGAGCCAGCTATCTTCCTCCATATTACCTGAAAATAAGAAAATTAAATCCATTTTAAAACATTGTTTAGAATATTTTGAAAATAGCCAATTTTGCTGAAATATTATGAAAAACTTTATATACAAAATATTTGAAAAGGGACTGCTAGAAATAGCAATTTAGATGTTCCCTTGATTTTAATACTGAGTCAATAATCTACAAACTATACTTATATTTCATTTAATGAGTTTAATCATTAGTATCATGACTTTGATACTAAACAAGTTGTTATCAATTATGACTTCCTCTAAAACAATTAACAAGGTACTTTCTAGAACCTACTTGAATAAAAAGGATGAAAAGTTTTGAAATTCCATAGAAAACATGTTAACTCGGCCAATAGCAGCTGAGATCAAATTTGTGCTTGAATGATTTTTAGAGATAAAAAAAGATATTCTCAAGAGTCAAGCAGCTCAAAGTCTGCTGAACACTATTATTATTCTGAGTTTCTAATTACAGGCAAATAACACACATACCTAGAGCAGCATTGATCCCACCCTGAGCTGCAACAGTGTGAGACCTCGTAGGGAACAACTTGGTAACTACGGCAGTTTTGAACCCCTCCTGCACCAGACCGAAAGCCGCACGCAACCCAGCACCTCCGGCTCCGATGACCAAGGCATCGTGCTTGTGGTCAACCACAGTATAGGCCTTGGTCATGTTTGAGTTTGATGAGCCACCATCTTTAGCAGCACCTCCCACTGTTAAGTGGAGTCTTCGGTATAAATATGATGCCTGCAACACAAATTATAGCCATGTGACTGTTCGATTACAACACTACATTACAAGTATAGTTACAAGTATACTACATAACATTACTATGTTTACTGTAACCAAATATGTACATAGTGAGTAAGTTATTTTCATGAATATAATGACTTCTTAATTAAAAAGCAATGGCACCGCTGGAAATTTAAAGAATTATAATTATGTTTGTTTACAAATATATCTTCCTAAAACATCCAGAATTCGAGAAAAATCCGGGAAACAATGGGACAACCTGGATAAAATCTTGATGTCAAACCAAAGCTATAACATGTTTAAATAGATGTGAAAGAATTATAATATAAAGCAATTTTTAATACGTTGCGCAACTTGAAGGATTAGAAAATATTGAAGGTGGCCGATCAAAACATCCCCTGAGAATGTATTACATAACTTGTTTTCTTTTATGAGAGACTTTTGTGGAGACTTACCAATGATGCAGGGCTTCGGGAAACGGCGGCTTTCATAATTGAACTCATGATGGAACTCTCTGTTCGCACCCTGAGATCAAATTCAATAAAAATACACTAGCGAATAGCGATCGAAGTTTTCGTGGAGATTGTACTGTCAAACGCAGCTATCACAATGCTTGACAATTTTTTTTTCAACTATATTTACGCAGATTCCTGTATTTAGAGCTACTTAAAAAAATGCCATTCACTAAGATGTTTTCAGTAGTTCTACACGTCTAGAATAGCACATATTGCCGCACCTCGTGTGACTTCATATGTTACGTTGCATTTGATGTATGAAGTCGCGCAAGTTGCGGCAAGATGTGCTAGACGTGCTGAGTTGGTTTTGAATTTCTAAAAGTAAAATACACCGCAGTTATGTCATCTTCAGCTGTCAAACTATGAGTTTTGCTGTCACTTGTCAGTGAGTGAAGCAAAGCAAATGCTAAAATTAATTTCACAAAGCTCTCGCAATTCTGGCATTTACTTTTAAATTTATCAAAAATCTAGATTCTGCTAGATCTATATTGGTTCAAATCGAATATTTGTCATGGCAGACAATCCTAGTGGTGAAGCACTGTCGGATGCGGATAGGTTGAGAGGTAAATCCTTGAAAATTCTCGTCACATGTAATACTAGTTTAAAAAGGTTTATTTTTGTTGATAAACACAGTAAATCTTTGTATCTGGAATATAAATGAGTGCGTAGAGCTGTTACTTAGATCTATATAACGATTAAATAAAAGATTTCGGTGTAGATACTTTGTATTCTTAGCCGCATTTATTGTTATAGAGGACGAGCTAGCTCGAGAGCTGGAGCACAGTGACACCGATGAAGAAAATTCTCAAGAAATATCTCTAGAAATAGAGGAGAAGCTACTTAAAGATGAACCTGAATGTAAGACCTGTGCACAATTATAGTTATAGAACTTATAGAGTAGGGTTTCTCAAATCAAAATATACCACAGAAGCAATATTCGGTATCACATTCTGATTAGGGAAAAGTAATGGTTTTTTTTTCTATGGGGCATCTCGTCCAAGTCGGCCAACCCTCCTTATAAAAGGCAAACATTTTTCGCGTCATAAACACACACAACCACAGAAGTACTCTAACATGTACCCAGATGAGACATAATGCCTCCGACTGCTATAAACCTCTTACTCAATCATTTGGCACCTGTTATTATGCTTTCTTGATGTGCTATACAATTACTAGCAACTCCTTAGCGGTTTGTTTACCCCATTTTAAGAAACCTAGATGTAAAATAAACTAACAGTAGTTTAAAAAATTTGTAGATCAGAATTTTTTTATTGTAAAAATAATGACTAAATGTTATTTATACAAAACATTTCTATTACAGATACAACATTAGTAAATTATGAAGAGAGCATACAAAGTACAAATAAACCAGACAATGAAATCGTTGAGACATATTCTGACAACTCACAAAGTGTGGAAACAATCCACAGAGCCGACGAGCTCGGTAACATCTACCTGGACAGCGCGGAAACCTTCATAAACCCACAGGTTGATGATAGCATAACAGATCCCGCTGAGAACTTTGATTCCTACATGTCAGAATACAGATTTGAAAATGAAAATCAAACAATTGATAACACCACATTGCAAACAAATGAAGCGAGGAATGAAACAAGTGAACCAGACGAGTTAAAAGATAGTATAGTGTTGCCAGATATGAATGAGTTCCAGCAAAGTGAAGGAAATTATGACTCGCAAACGGCTGAAGACATGCTCATGAGTGAGCGAGAAAGGGAGAGGAAAAGTAAGAAAGAGTTAGAGGAAGAAGAAAGAGAAAAGATGCAGTAAGTTGTACATGCAATACATTTATTCTTTATTACTCACCAATATCAAAAGATACATGAAATACAAATTGAACTATGGTAGACAACAGGTGGTCTTACTGCTAAGGAGCAATCTCTTCCAGACACGTCCAATACATAGATTATTTCAACCCAACATTATGAATCATGCATGAACCAAAATAATGCTTTTGAAGCAATCAAAATACTTTCATACAAATTGTTGGGATGTGGTATTTTTACTTCAAGTTTCATTAGTTACAAATACATTGTTGATTTTCAGGGTACTAGTGTCAAACTTTACTGAAGAGCAACTGGACCGATATGAGATGTACAGAAGAGCTGCCTTCCCTAAAGCTGCAGTCAAGCGCCTGATGCAGACCATCACAGGCTGCTCTGTTGGCCAGAATGTTGTCATTGCTATGTCTGGTATAGCAAAAGTATTTGTAGGAGAGGTGGTTGAAGAAGGTTGGTATGATCCAGATCTTTGCAAGTACTGGGTGCCTAGCCAAGGTGAGAATTGTTTACACTACAATAACAAAACACTTTGTCTCTCTATCACTCTTCCATATTAGTGCAACAGTGACAGTTGCATTCACCATGGAGTGTAGACAATTGGCATGTTGACTACACACCCAGTAATAAACTAATACTAAGTATGTTTTTTCCAGTTACCTAGCTTTGTCAGCAGTGTCAGCACCCCCTTCAATCATACTGGCAATTTTAATAAACTACCCACATTCAATCTTGATTATACACTTTTGCGCTAGGGTTGTCACTCCGCTCACAAATAACAATATAAAAAAAGGGGAAACAAGTCCGCACACGAAGCGTAGTCGTAGCGTATGAGACCTCTGTCGTCATTACGACAGGCGTAAGCGTGAAGAACTTGTACGCAAACAGAACGATCACGCTTACGCCTACGCCTCGTGTGCTGAGGGCCATTCACTCAAATAAGGTTTAGAATTCTAGTCTTAGGCGTTTTACTAACATGATAAAAGTAAACGAATTTGAGCAAACTCTTATAAACCTTATTAATTCTACAGCCCTGGAAGTATTAGAGAAGTCTGGAGAAGCGGGCCCGCTGCAGCCCAAGCACCTGCGTGAGGCGCTGCGCCGACTGCGAATGAGGGGAACCATTCCCTCACGGAAGGTACACCGGAGTATGTTCAGGTCGTAACGTAATATTCTTGTAAGTAAACAATATTTAGAGAAAATGGGGTTGGCACCTGTCAAAGGTTTGCATAGATGGCGCCATCATAGCTTGCCCCTTTTTCTATGAGATTTGGCTTAACACATTCATTGCCCCCGACGCACATGTGCGTCCACCGTCATACAAGTTTGTTCCTAGGCCACGCCCCCTGGCAGTGAATGCTTTAACCCTTTTCCAGGTCGCACCAATCTACAAGGTTTTCCCAAAAAAATCCAAATATATTCCAATTAATCCAGCTTTGATGATTCATTTGAAGACAAGTCAAATTTCCCGAAAGTGCAATATAATTTAAATCTTAAATCGGAATGCTAAAGTTGAAATTCTAGTGGCGCGTATGTGGTCGATAAATCATACTATGCCTGGAAAAGGGTTAAAGGGCTGGCATCCAGGGCATAAAATTCCATTCATAAAAACAAAAATTTGACACAATTCTAGGGATTGACAGGGCAAGCTATGCTGGCGCCATCTGCTAAAAACTTCGACCCCGTTGCGTATGTATACTCAAAATCAAAGTTAGAAAAATAACAGATAGATGGTATTCCACCTGTTCAAATTGTTGGTCCAATGTGTATTTGCGTCTCATAGTTTGCTTCATGAGAGAGACGCAATGCACAACACAATGGACCAAGAAATTGGACAGGTGAAATACCATCCTAATGCAAGATCTGTCAGGTATCAAAATAGCTCTTGTAATTTAATCAATTAAGTCATGCACATTAGGGATAAGAGTATAATTTATTCAAGTACAATTTTTTGTTTTTGGTTTGTTAGTTACATGTATTTATTGTCTCTGTCATGTCAAAAAATGTTTTTACCATAGAGGTACAATAATATAGAGATGAAAAGGGGGACGGGCCAAATGACCGAACGAGATACACCTATAGAACTTTCAGTAGGAGTAGCAGAGAACGCGGTACTATTGCTTGTCCTTGTCCTTGTCACAGTCTCACTTTTTGTTTGTTCCCCACCATAAATTTAGTATGGGTTATGATGGGCAACAAATAACCCGACCGAATTACGTAGATTGTTTTTGGTATATTGTCAAGAATATTAAAACGTGTTTTTAATATTGTCGCATTACGTATGTTTTGTCCCTCACGGAGGCACGCGCACACCATTTCTATAGGATGCTACCTTCTATGGTTTAAACAATTAAATTTGAAATTTAATGTAAGTACGTAAGTTGACACCTACCCGTAATTTCTGCAGTAAAGTTATACTAACCATTTATGTGAAAAGAAGCAATAAACATTTTGTACATACTAATAAGTACTTATTAAGTAAAAACATAATATAAAATAAGTAGTAATGCTTAATTTGTTAAATTTGATAATAAATAGATGATAAAAAGTATAATTTATTGTTTAATTTGATGTTTAAAAGCTGAGAGATATTTATTGTACATATTAGTAATAACTCCGATTTAAATTAGAGGACGCAATAAAACACAAACGGTTTATTGAAATGTTAATTTATTACATGATAAATTGTTATTTTATTAAAACATAATATACAACAGTAACTAAGGATTACTCATAGTTCGAAAACTTTGAAAATAAAATCAGTCTTGTTAAAATGGCCAACTATTATGTAGTCTAGTAGACATTAGTGGAAATCCTTAGAAGGGCGTTCACAAATAATGATAAAAAAATAAAATAGCGTTGGCTAACAATCGCAAAACATAAAATTCACACAAAAAAATTCCATTCAAAATTCAAGGATGAAATTGGTACTTAAAATTAAGATTTATTCCTTGCGAGGAAGAGAACAGATTTACCAATTTGTTTCCGCGTATCACAGACATTTTGCATTCCAAAGCTTCCACTGGTCGTTTTGGCATTTGTTGGAATAAAAAAAAACTTCAACTAAAATAACGGAAATATCAACAGAACTTCGTAACGGTATCGAACAATATATTAATTTATATTTAATCTAGCTACATGGGAAGGCACAAATTAGTTTAGGAATTCGGTAACGAACATTTAAAAAGAGAAATAGTAGTAGTCGTTTTTATGTCCTACTGAATACAAAATTGTTATCCTTCATACAAAATATTTAAGGTTAAAACATTTTACAGTTTTGGTCTTGTTAACAGCGGTTTATATTGTAAAAATTAACTTTATTTTCTTCATATCATTGTATTAGACCATATTACATTATTTCAGATCTCATGATTTTCCAATACTACCAGATTCGTAAGATAGAGTCAATAATGATAAATTATGTAAATTACATAGCTCCGTGCATTTCACAATTGCAATACGAGCAATCTTTAAAGACGATCTTTTTCGTCAGACATCAAAACATGTCTGCGAAACAATAAAATAAAACATACAGTATATATAAAGCAAATTCTGCTCATCGAGGCACAGTTCCACATCAATACCAGCAGTATTTCGTCAGCTACACAGAATCCGAGCAGAACGAGCACAACCGGAGTCTTAAAAACGAAAAAGCTCGCAGTGCAGACTACTCAAAACGCAAAGCTTATCACACCCGGCTACTACTAAAGACTAGATCACGTCCGGCGCGGAACACATGATACCGTTCGCGCGTTTCACTTCTCATAACCGAACGACGATGCGCCGTGCGGCTCCGCATGTTCCGCGCTAGACGACGAGGCGCTTGACGCCGCACTCGATACAGAACTTGGCGGTGTCGACCGGGAAGCGACTGCCGCACTCGTGGCAGAAGCGCGACAGCCGCTGCGGCGCCTTGTGCAGCGACACCTCCGAGCTGCTCGAACTCAGGTCGGCGCGCGGCCGCCACGAGCCGCGCCGCGACGACGCAAGGGAGCTTACACGCTTCTCTGAAATACACGCAGGAACTTCTTTAGTATTCCTTCCTTCATGTAGTGTTTAGTGTGTTAGTAACCTAGTTATGGGTAGATTTTTACAGGTTCTTGATTTTATTTTGTACTTTTATGAACTGTGTAAATTCTCTAATAATAAATATAACGAAGTTCAGATTTTTTAGAATGAATGGCTTAGGCTTACCATGGGCTTGGTTTTCGACTTCTTTGTACGGCGCGTGTTCCGGCGGCGGTATGGGCTCTTCCATCTCCGCCGACCGCTCCATCGCTAAGAATTCCTCGCTGGAGACGGATCGTATTTCGTCTTTCGCACTCCCGCTGGAGTCCGAGCCCGCCGGTATTCTCTCCAACGACGACGGACCGTTTAACTCCTTCGGACATACCGTTAGTTTCGAAGGAGATATCCTATTTAAGCTAAAAAACAGACAAAAAGGTGTAAATGAATTGGTACATGATAAAATCTGTTTTTCAAGCTGTTTCTTTAAGATTACCTTCATCAACATGTAATTGCATGCTATTAGATAATTAAGGATAAATTTCGTTTCGACAGGCGGATGTTTTTCGTCACAAAAGAACTACAGTACCTGACTAACCTGCTATAAGCCGAGTCGTTGCTGGTGCTGGATTTCCCATTTGGCGTGTGGTTCCCGTTGGAATTCCTCTCAGACTTTCCATTTTTCCGCTGCGTTTTACTCCTCGATTCCTTTTCCGTCCCTTTGTGTACATGTGCATTGTAATTGATGATATTTTTGTTCGATTGGTTAATTTGATTCTTCTCGAATTCGTAGAACTTGTCGAACTCTTTCAAGGATTGCATAATGTCTTGTTCGAGTTGGTCGGATTTGTGCCGCGTGTTCCCGCTTTCCGTTTTCGAGACCTTCTTGTGGATGGAGTCGAGGAGGGAAGTGGAACGTTTGACGGAGGATGGGAAGAGGTTTTCGCTCACGATATTGTTACTGCTAAAATTGAAAGGCTTGTTGGTAACTGGGGTGAGACTGAGACCGTTACTATTGGGATTAACTTGTTTAGGAGTGGAGCTAACACTACTAAAAGCTGAAGTCCTATTGCTACCGTTGAGCTCAGACTGCCTCACAACCCTAGTGGTAGAACTACAAGTTCTTTTGTTTTCAGATTTCTTTTTATGAATTTCTTCGTCAAAAGTAGTCATGAATTCTTCGAGGTCAAATTCCTCGAAGACAGACTCCTCATCCCTAGCTAACGTTTTAGACTTAATGCTTTCTTCCAAAGAAGACATTATTTTGTCGTATTGGGCACTTAAATTGTCTACCGGGGCAGCAACCAGCTTATTAGTATTAGTGTTGTTGTTAACTTTGTCTTTTTCCGCTTTGATTTGTGAATCAATATTACCGTTTAATTCATAATTATGAATATGTGTTTTGCTGAAAGAATCAAATTTAGACGGCAAGTTTTCTGTGGTAAGAAGGGACTCCATACTACTGATAATGTCGGGATTGTTTAGAATTGTGTTTACATTAATGGGCAAGTTATCATTTTCATTAATAAGTCTGGGATCGATGTAATTACTGTCGGTCATGGACGAATTATCGTCTGCAAGGATTGCATCTAGGTTTACGAAATTTTTCTTTTCTTCTTCATCTCTCTTTATTTTGTCAAGTTTTACAGGCTGTTTTATGGTAGTTGGCGTGAAGCTATGGTACATAGAGGTTGCTATCTTCGGGATTTTATCTTTTGGTTTTGGAGTACTATAATTAGATGTGGTGTAGCTTGAGAACGATCTATTAAGGCTGCTGTTGCGGTTGAAGTTTGTTTTGTCTGTCATGCTAATATTTTCTTTACTAGATTTAGTAAAGGTTGTGTTCAGTTTTTGACTAGGCTTTTTTTCATTTCTGTTAAGTCTAAAAGAGCTACATCTACCCCCGAAACTGCTAGTGTTCGTGTTATTATCGTTGTTCGTGCTTCCAAAAGATTTCATTCTTTGCAGAGTAGGAGTTTTTTGGTATGTTTTGTTAAGAGTGTCTTTTATCATTTTGGAATTTTCAGTGCGAAGTTGTGATAATGGGGCTTTGTCCCTGGCAGGACGGAGGATGGGAAGAGTGCGGGTGAGGTCTTTGGAAGAGTTAAGCATCTTTTTAGGGATATCGGTATCTGAAGACAGGAGCTCTTTCATTTGCCTAGCGGCTGATACGAATGGGTCGTAACCGTCGTCCAGTCTGAAATAAAATTATTACACTCCTAGTAAAAAGTACTCACAAATTACTATTAGATATAATTTAGAATTATTGTTTATAACACAGGTACCTTTTGAACTACTTGCCAACCTGAAATAGAAATAATTAATCGTTATGAGTAAGGATAGGAATTGGAGTTTAAAACTTAACCTTGCGCTTTCTATCCTTGGCAACTTTAATGGCGGCGCCTCAGTCGATATAGATTGATCGTCGCTATCACCAACGTTCTCTGCAACTATGAAGGTTCTGTTGTCTGCGTTGTCTCGACTTTGTTCACGTAGTAGGACACATTTTCTATTAGATTTAAAAATCTTTTGCATTCTTTTCTTTGTGCAAGCCACTTTGGGTTCAGGTTTATTCGTCACCGTTATGGAAGGCAATTTTGCCGTGGAATCTTCGTCGTTGTTACTGATTATTTTATTTTCCTGCTGTTTATAGTGTTTTAAACCATAAACTGTGATATGTTCCATGTCAGAAACATCTTGGTTCTCTTTTTTATCAGATTTTCGGTCAGTGTGTGTTGCGGAATTTAATATAACGGTATCGCCGGCTCTTTGTAACAATTGTTTCAAATCAAGTTTTAAGTCTTCAAAAGTGTCAGAAAATTGTTTCGTTTTGTCTGTATCATCTGCATTGTCCAAATTTTTGTTGTTCAGTGTTTCCAGTGAAACAGTTCTTGGTGTATGTAAATTGTCGATATGTTTTTCCAAATCGAGCTCCATCTGATTTTGAGAATTTATCATTTCATCGGTTAAATGCATAAACTCATCTAAATCTCCTGGATTTTCTGTGAATTTTGTGTATGTATCACCACTCCCATGCCTGCGTCCAGATTGATTATTTTCAGCACTATTCTCTTCTTCATATTTAGTTTCATCAGAATTGTCTAAATTATCGCCACTGGCATCATGTTCAAAGCTATCTTCAAAATGGTCACCAGACAGATCAAGTTTTTCTTTTCCGTTGTCATCATCCTCTATAACTTTAAATGAATCAATCGGTTCTGATTTAGAAAGAAAGTTAGCTGAGAAATGATTGTCACTTTCATCAACATCATCGTTTTCCACTTTGCATGTATCGTTTGAAATTTCTGGCGTATAATTATCAGATTTATTAATTGTTGTTGTTGTAGAACTTGTTGTAGCTTGGGTGTTATACGAGCTATCAATTGTTGAATTTTTATACAGGAGTTCTACTGTGTTATCGGTTATATTATCTTTTGCTTTCCGGGCACTTTCAACAAGCGATGTTCTATTTTTATTATTACAACTTTGAGCTTTTATATCTACATTTTCGTGGATAACACATGGAATACAAAAAAGTTCTGTGTTGATGCCGACTGTTTGACAAAATTTAGTTTCTCCAACAGAATTGATAGTAACACAGTCATCTAAACTATCAATGCTCATGCTATTCTCTTTAGGTAGTGATACTGTATCCCGCCTTGTATTATTTTTAGTATTTTTTTCTTTATTTCTGCCTTGCTGCGTTATTTCCTTGGACTTTAAAACAGTGGGTTTAACTTTAGCGTTGAGTTTTCTTTCAGTTTTCTGTATTACTCTGGAAGGCTCTGTTTTTTCAATGGGTTCAGCTATTTCATCTTTAAGTTTTACATTCTTGTTAACGACCCTCTTCAGGACCGGTATTTGTCTCTTCTCTTTCCGTTTCTTCTGCTCTTCTTCTTTTTCCTCGGCAGCTTTCGCTTGTCGTTTACTATATTTATTTGCAATTTCTTCCAGCTTCTTTAATTGTTGCTCTTTTTTAATATTTCGAGGTTGTTTCATCTTATCTTGCAGTTTTTTTGGATTAAGATCGGCGATTCCTTGTTGGATTTTAGGAAGATTGGGTTCTTTGGAGTTTCTACGGAAGGGGAAAGGAAGGTAGTATAGATTGTTATTTAACTTAGCGAACAAACAAGGAGACAGGAACGCAAATGTGCAAAAAAACATCGAAAGAAAAATAACCACCACTTCCTTTCCCCTTATTTGCTAACTAAAACAAACAAATGCCCCTTAAAATTATAGGCCTCACCTGGAGCTGCTAAGATCCCTTGCCAATCTAGCTTGCCGCGCTTTAACGTTGGCATCGCCTGAAGAATTATGTTGAGTGTTTCTAGGGTTCCGAATAACTGGCACGTGCGGGGACGGTTCGTCATTACAATCATTGCTCGACATGGATTCTGTAATGGACAAATATATAATAACATAAATTATCCGTCGTTAGATATGACTTGAAATATGAGTGGTGTTATTCGAATGGACATCTCGGAAAAAATTGAATGAATACGTGCGCGTCGTGATACTTTACTCGATGATTCATCGGGTATAGAAGGTGTCCCAAGAAGTAGTGATATACTGAAGCTGGGAGGTAGAGGACCTAGAGGGCTATCTGAATCACCCCCATGTATGTTCCGCGATTTTTCGTATTTTCGGAGTTATGAGCTTTTTCACCTATCGCCGAGTACGATGAGATTTTTATTTATGGTGACGTGAATTATTACGGTAGATGCTTGATTTTTTTTGTGTGCTAAGCTGATAGATAGGCCAATTCAGTATGGTAACATTTACTATCGTTAGATCTTTAAATGGAATTAAAAAAAATACGAAAAATCGCGGAACACATGGGGGTGATTCAGATAGCCCTCTAGGTCCTCTACCTCCCAGCTTCAGTATATCACTACTTCTTGGGACACCTTGTATATCGCATATCGGTCCGGGAGGGAGTATAGATTACTTTATATTGTAGAAATTCGATGAATCGACCAATCAATAATTGTATTAGTAAAAAATGTAGACCTGAAGCCCTGGCGCGGCGTCGTCCGTCTCCGCAGTCCCGCGGCGGCGGCGGAGACACACCGCGCGACGACTCCACCGACGCCGAGCGGCTCAGAGACGACTTGTCGCGGCTCTGAGACGATCTGGGAATACAATTACATTGTTTACTTATTGTATTTATATCGTAACTTAGTGCATGAGGCTCTAGCAAAATCAAAGAAATGATGTCCGAGTCTTTTATTTTTTAACTACTTATCGAAAATGTTGGTATTGTGGAGCAGCCAATGTCCTGTATGTACAATGTTGGATACTAAATAACATTAACCGTTGTTTGAAAACAAGACAAAAGGAAGGTAGCTTTTTGAAAAAAAAAAAAGCTTTGCAGACCCATTGTTGAGCGGTTGAGCAACCTTATGCTATGTGCAAGCGTTATAACGCTGTATTGGCGTAGCCGGTAGGGTTATCAAAGTTCACGTAATAAATCTTAACACATTCGACACCGCGTACCCGACTCTCGGGCACTCGTAAACTTTACTCAGATGCCGGCATACCCGCTAGTCGGGCAAGAGCTATAAACCTACACGCGACGCCGAAGTGCCCGACAGGCGGGCAAGCATTGCATCTTCACTACCTCAGGGCTGCCACTGCCACTAACAGAAAAAATTGTAAGTCTTCTGATTATTATGTGGTCGAAAAGTTGGTACAGTTGATTATTATATTTTATTACTTCACTTTGTATTTTTATTTACTTTACCTAATGCGATTACAAAATAAAAATTCTTATTAGTTGGTTACGTGAAATTGCATACACGGGTATGTATCAATAGGAGTTAGAATTAGGAGAAGAACAAAACGGGGAGCCTAAACAGATGAGACAGCAGATTTAATTTTATCCACGTACTTATACGAAAGTTACTTGGCACAGCCCTGAGCGTCCGCCGCTTGCCCGACTAGCGGGTTCGCGGCGTGCGGCATTGAGTTGCACGTCGTTGCCCGACTAGCGAGTACTGTCGGTTTCTGGGGTATTGTTTGAAATTTTGCCTGGTTGCGAAAGTGTTAAGGAAAGCACAAAAAATTTAACAACGAACCGTCTGCCTCTCGCAAGCGGCGCTTTGTACTGTGTGCGAGCATTAAGCCTCTGCTTCGCGTCGGTGATGTGCGGCGGCTGCACGGGCGCGGCGGGGAGGATCTTGGCCTTGTCGGCGCACCACTCCACGTGCCTCTCGAAGGCGCGCATGCCGAACGCTCGGTTGCAGTGCGGGCACTTCTGCAGGTCGGCTGACGGCTGAAACGATCACGGGGTGCGTTAAAATTAAAACATACATTGATCACCAACAAAACACTCATTGATCCTTTGAACGCCACGCCTGTCGTGTGCGCCGCAACGTGAACCTTGTCGGAATGCACGAAAGTTGATATTTGGCTGAAGCAGAGCGCGTCAGTTACGTCTTTGGCGGTTAAAAGATTAAGCATAACAAAAACCAACTTTTCACCAGTGGCGGCGCTTAAACCGTACCTACATGAGTAGCCCAGAGCATATTAGGCTTGCTTTTTCTTCAAAACCACTGAATTAGGCAAGCCGGTGGGAACAAAATTTCCATGGACGCCCCGCCACTGCTTAGCCTTCATGTTAAAATATGATCTTGAGTAAAGCTCAGGACGTAAACAAAATAGAACCAGGATATATGGGATTCCAAAAATAAATAAACTTCGTTGACGCTTCTATGCAGACATAACTAAGTTAATTTCAATAATAACGCGCGTGTTATTTTAAATTTAAATGTTATTCATAACATTTTACGAACGATTCTCTTTAATAGCCGCAGCCGTTCATTCAAATATGTTAATTATGGCAGTTACACTATGTGGAATATTAATTTTGTTCGAGGTTGTTTTTACTAGCTTACTTCACTTGGTACACAATACCTACCTACATGAGAAATGGTAATGAGTTATAATTAACATCACAGTATGGCAGCAGCATATGACCGTCGGTACGCAGTTCGTTGTGTCAAGTTACAAAACTTGCAACATATACTTAATACAATACTGCAATATGTGACATGACAAAGCTCTCTAATATATCTGACAGCTCTGCCTCTCCGTTGAGATATTGTGCGGTGAGTTATTGGTTGTGTTGAGCGAAAAATCGTCTTGCGCTTTACCTGTAGGTACCTATTTTCCATCAACGACAAATAGTTTTAGAAACTAAATGATATGAAGATATTGATTTCTAAAACTGTATAATTGTACGAAAGTTTTTTTTAATGGTCTCCGAAGACCCACAGTTTAAGAACTTTACAAGATCGATGATTCATTGATGCCACAGGAATAAAAAGCGCAATTTCAGTGAAGCGAACATGCGTCTATTGTGTAGTAGGTGACTGTACATTTGAGCCAGTACAACAGTAGGTTTTTTGTGTAGCGTCGCCGAAATATCTATTGAAATGGTGTTTTTTTTTCTCGACATCAATCTTGGACGTCGGATCGTCATTCAATCTGACCTGTCCGTTAGTCTGTCAGTTTTATTGCGAAGTATTTGTTTTGAAATTGGCATTAAAATATGATATTGAATTATTCACGTATTATTTGTTTTAAAATAACAAACTTCATATTATTATTTTAAATACCTTCATGATGTTAGTCCTGATTGACTGCGGTTTGGGCTTCGGCGTCGCTTTGGCAGTGTTCGGCGGACTTTTTTCCAAAAACGGGCTGTTCTCAGGCAACCCAAAGTTCTTTGGCAAGTACTGCTCCAAATCCGTACCTGTAATTACCATTACAAGATAAATATAAGCTTTGTTACATTTAAAATACAGTTCCTATTCTATTGTATCATTCAGTTTATTAAGGGGCCGGTATATGACGTTTTCGATTTAGACCTCACTTTGTGACCATAATTTGTTCAATAAATGTTTAATAATTGCATTAAATTACACGTAAATTTGTTCACGAAGAAACCGTGTACCGACTCTTCATGCCATTATATTTTTAATTTGCTGTTATTCTCTACAAATCGACACTAAAAGTATCAAAAAATCATAATATGGAGTTCCGTTTGAGACAGAAGCAAAACAATTTTGCCTTTGACAGTAATTGAATTATTGTATGTTTTTGAAAGCTAGAGAACTCAACTACCAATTTATTATCGATTTATATTTTTACTCACAAAGACAACACAGAAATTCAATCTCAATGTAAACTTTCGAACAATTTCCATACATTGACGCCATCACTCAAAATTCTTCTTTGACTCAGATGCCCGTTGGGCTCGAGTCAAAGCAGACGTATAGCTCCTTTGACGCTAATGACAGCTGCTTTAGACAATTATATTGACATTAAATCATATACGCATACGAGAACGTATACCAGTAGATAAATTGTATTTCAAAAAATAGGGTAAATAAATAACAGCTCGCGTCTCATTTCAAATTTGATTTGCTATTATTTACGGGTCATAATGGTCGAAAACCGCAGTAAACTAATTTGAAACATTACGATTACAGTCGAATTTAAGTATTATGTTACTTCAAAACCCGCTTAAAATGAAAAAAAGTTTAAATACTCATCTTTACTGATTGGGATTAATTTTCATTATGCTGGTATTAATTTTGGGTAATTTTAAAAACATATATGACTTCTGTACGTCAATGAATTTTGATGACAATTGTAATTTTGTATTTATATTAGAGAACTTTTATCTTAAAATATTGCCTATTAACCGGAAGCGTTATGTAATTCGTATAAGTAATACCAGAAAGCCTTGTACCTAGATCTGTAGGTAATACCATGGAACATGGATTACGACGAATAAATGATTATGTAGGTATATGCCGTTCGTTCCGTCTATATGTATAATGCGTCTACGTGCTGTTCTCTGAAAATCTTCAAGAAACTTCAAGAAAAAATAAAGGCTAGACCAGCACTAAGTATTAGCGAGTTTTTGCGGCTTTGGAGACCGAGATAAAGCTTACAGGCCAATTACCGCTCCGGCCTGGTTATTGTTATGTATACCTATGTATCGAATGTTATATAAATTTACTATAAAAAACAATGTTTTATTTCAATTAGGTCTACATTTTGCGCAGATTTGAAGTATTTTCGTACTAAACTTGAAACTTTCGTTGAAACTAAATAAAATAATTATTCCAAATGTACAGTCACACAACGAAGGCCGCAAAAATATCTGACAAGATCTTATTTGTAGTGTAGTGTGTAGACCCATAAGAGCATGTCACATATTTTTGCGGCCTTCGAAGAGTAACATATTATTGCAGGACTGTACATAAATGTTTCGATGATTTTGAGATTATTTTCCAAGTTCACATTTCTCAACTGATTCTCCGGAAAAATTGTAAGCAGGTTCGATAGAATTATCCTGTTTCGCTGGAAAAAGTTCAAATAGGCAAAAATTTTAAGGACTAAGGCGCTAGTAGGGTCTGTGACACTTAAGACCATTGAGATTACGCCACGTAACTATCGACAACTACATCATAAAGGCTACGATCGAAGTTATTCAGCACTAAAACAATACCGGTATAATTTATTGATTTATTTTCATTTTATTAATTTAATAGCGAAACAAACATCGAATATACCACATAAAAGTAAATCAGTAAAGATACCTATGACACCTATGTACCCCTAACATTATTAGCCAACACTGTTTCCACTTAAGCGGTATCCAGACTGGTCAATTTTTCGCCAATCTGATTAAATTGCCCGATCGAATCAGGACGTGCGGATACAAACACCAATTCGGCTCGCTGAATTCAACCGCCGATAATGACCGATAAAATGAGGTGCGGATGCAAGAATACCAATTTGTGATGCTAGTATTTTCGTTCTGGAGCATTTTTTCAATTTAGAAGGCTCTAATATCACCATAAATCTAAAATTGGTGATTAAATTGGAGATTGGCGCCAATTATTTTCCTGATCAAATCGGTCGATTTGATCAGGCCCGTCTGGATACCAATTTATATATTTTTATATTTTATTTTTATACGCCAAAATGGAAATGCCACCCTGCCGAAACTTTATTTATTTAAATTCCCATTGAATGGATTTTGCGCCTTATGAAAGTAAATAACATTTTACATCTGACTTAATGACATATTGTTTTATTCGCTTTAATTTTACAAAACGCGAATCTCGACAAAGCAATATTAAGTAGTAAAACAGTCAACAATCAAATGAATTAAATAGGTACGTCACATGTGACATGAACAGACAAGGAAAGCAAGATTAAATGTATTGTTTCTCTTTCATCTTTCAATGGAACGCTTTTACAGTCTCTGTTCCTCAAAGGAGGCTAGTGGTCAATTCTAAACTAAAAGTCCAATCTTAAAAAAACATGATGAGTCACTGACCTGTCCCAGTAAAGTGAGGTAGTGTGCGTGAAGTGCGCTTGTGTGTGAAATGGGGTAAATTGACAGAATCTGAAATTTTACCCACCGCTACCGTCGCCTTAATAGAAGACATGACGCATTCCTATATAAGGTCTAGACACAGATTAATTCGCATTCGTACAAATCACAATCTCAAGTAAACATTAGACAAAGGCATGCTATTCTACTGAAACTCACACATTTGTGCAACAAACATTTTATGTTATGCGAAAATGAAATGACGAAATGCGATGTTTGCAACATTTTGCTTACATTTTAGCTCGGTGCGAATGTCAGCGATTATCAGATTATCACTGTAAAATTGATACTGAGATTACAACTGACTTCCGAACTAAGATGTGATGAAACCTACTCTAAGAATGAACCCATCTAGATATATATAGCACTAACTGGTTTGTCCTAATGGGCACTTGCCCTAACGATCAATTGTCATAACGATTATTTTCCATAAGTCTTAGGCTAACCATTACAGTTAGCCTAAGACTCATTTGTCCTAAGCATTTGTACCATAACTATCAAGATCCCTAATGTTTTTTACCATATTCTTCGAAATCCCTAACAATGTTTGGCATAAAATAACAACTGTTTTGACCTAATGGCTATTGCCCTAATGATCAATTGTCATAACAGTTACTTTTCCTATTGATCAATTGTCATAACAATTACATTCCATAATGCATGGTTAGGAACTGTTGCCATAAAAGTGGGTTAGGTTAGGTTAGAACTGTGACCCTCGCAAAAACGAACTGCTGCCACAAAAGTGGGTTAGGTTAGGTTAGAACTGCGATTCTTGCAAAAACGAACTGTTGCCACGAAATTGGGTTAGGTTAAGGTTAGAACTGTGATCCTCGCAAAAATTAACTGCTGCCACAAAAGTGGGTTAGGTTAGGTTAGAACTGCGAACATTGTAAAAACGAAACGAAATAGGGAAATCAAAATTAGGGCATACGAGTGTTAGGTCAAGCAACGATAGGCCAAGTAAAATTAGGTAACATGATGTTTAGGATATATAATTTTTAGGCCTAACAATAATTAGGCAAAAAAAGAATTATGCTACATAACATGAGGATAAATACTCAATATGGAAAGTGCCATTAGGGAAAAACATATTAGGACAAAAAAAAACCGGGCAAGTGCGAGTCGGACTCGCGCACGAAGGGTTCCGTACCATAATGCAAAAAAAAACGAAAAAAAAGCAAAAAAAAAACGGTCACCCATCCAAGTACTGACCACTCCCGACGTTGCTTAACTTTGGTCAAAAATCACGTTTGTTGTATGGGAGCCCCATTTAAATCTTTATTTTATTCTGTTTTTAGTATTTGTTGTTATAGCGGCAACAGAAATACATCATCTGTGAAAATTTCAACTGTCTAGCTATCACGGTTCGTGAGATACAGCCTGGTGACAGACGGACGGACGGACGGACGGACGGACGGACGGACAGCGAAGTCTTAGTAATAGGGTCCCGTTTTACCCTTTGGGTACGGAACCCTAAAAATCGGCCATTCGATAATAGGGAAACCAAAATTAGGGTATACGAGTGTTAGGACAACTGATCATTATGACAAACAATATTAGGGAATGCAAAGATAGGAGAAAAGAATTTAGGGATTCAGATATAGATCCCCTATAAAACTACCCTTTTTTTTTAATTGTAAATGCTTAACGACCCGTGGACATGGGCACTTTATTTTTTATTTTAACCGGCCTTAGAGTCATCATGACTTGATAGCAGGCGGTTATTGAACATGTCAAATGGATGCGGTCTCATCAATGGGAACTTTTAACTGATGTTATCAAAGTTGTATTTAATTGATGTGCCTACCTAAATATAAAATTGTACAAAAACATCAATAAACAAACGAGATTTGATTTTAAATATCATAATCCAGTAGGTTTTAGGAAAACGCACGATCGTAGGCGTTCCAAATTATCAATAAATAGTAATACCTATGCAAATAAGGATAGAGAAACAAGCCAAGATAATATTTAGAATGGGGCCCGTGAGTTAGTAAGACGTACACAATGTTCACAGGATTGAGGTTGCAGTTAAATTAGAGATGACAGATAATGACAGTTGACAGTATATGGTTAACGCACCACCCACTCACCGGTATTAACACCATTCGCCGCTGGCAGCCCTTTTACCCACAACAATAAGGCATAAGTCAATATACATAAAATAAATACATGCCCGTATATGTATTTAGTTAAAATATAACATAAATAAAATAGTGGTACCCTGGGGATTATTCCGAAAAATCTGCTATTAAAAAGGTTATCGCCGCAGCTATGTTACGAAAACAGCGATACTTTTTTTTTCGTATTCGCAATTTTTTTTCGTATTAAGTATAAATGTATATTCTCTCTCTCTCTTTGAAACAATATAGATTTTGTACGCTTAATGTGCGATTAAAGATTAGATGTAAATATGTACAATGTTAATGTACTTATTTATGATAGTTATGATACCACCGATCTGGTTGGATGATTAAGCAAAAGGGTACGAAAGGTAAGGTTTTCTGCCTTGTCAGATATTATGTTATGATAGCATTAGCATTGCATCTGAACTAATAGTAGAATAGTAGATCTATAAACAACAGAATAAGTTAAACTAGATTTTCGGAATTTCCCTAAAGGACCTGAATGGAAAAAAAAAACTATATAAAAACGTCAAATTTAAAAACCAAATGGAAAATTTAATCCGAAAGATGCAAATGATATACAGCAGTAATATTGTTATTTATTAGTAACCCTTCTACCTCGAATTTTATGAACAACAAAAGCGTGCATACCTTCGCGTCTCTGTCGGGAAGAGTCGAATGTCTTCCTTTTCTTCGCCGCTGTCTTCTCGCATATTTTGACATGTTTGGCGAGTGACTCCGGCACGAAGGTCCTCGCGCATACCGCGCAGGGGATAAGCCTGACGGGGCCCGAGGGCTCTGGGGCCACGGGGACTATGGGGTGAGTGGGGACCGGGGGGGACGGCGGGGGCCCCGGGCGGGCCGGCGGCGGCGTGTGCGGGATCTGCCGGAAGGTTTCGTCGCTGCTTGGCGTGTTCGGCGTGGTCGGGTCCGGCGTCACCGAACGTGAAGACTTCGAAGAATGGTGCCGCTTCCCTGTGAACAAGCAATATCTTTAAGGTCTAACCTTATTACTGAAGAATATATATTAACCTATCATTACTATTGCTTCCTTCCTTTCCTTCCTTCCTTTCCTTCCTTCCTTCCTTCCTTCCTTCCTTCCTTCCTTCCTTCCTTCTTCCTTCCCTCATCCTTTTAACGTTATCTCATTTGTAATTTCTTCTCAGTGTCAAATCAACAATAAGAGCTATATACGAATTGACCATTAGTAGACCTTTTTCATATTTTCACAAAGTATTGAAATATTTAGTCACATATTGGTCACATGTTTGTTTGTGTGTTCATTGACATATATCTACCTATTAGTTTAAAAATCCTCGCTTATTATTTGTTACGTTTCACAATAAATACGGAAACTAAATCATACCAAACACTCGGCTCACTCTAGGAAATACCCACAAACATAATTATTGACTTTTAGCGTATGTCCGCGAAGGTCAAGTCCAAAAAACTGGACGATTGTAACACTAACCGACATCTTGAATCACTAGCAAAGTTAACATCTTCTCTCCCGGAGTTCCCAAATCCAAATACCAACAGGTGTAATGCGATGGATGAATGCTGAACTCTAACTATCCGAAAGGGCTAAAGTCGAAAAAACGTTGTCACCGCAAACAAATGCGACCATCATGCCATGACGCAAGCCGGCCACAACCTCCATATTGATTAGGTAAATTACAGCCTAGGTCACGCGATCTTAGCTATACTGTAATAATAACACCAGGCTAATATAGCCGCCGTAATAGCAGGTTTTTATAGAGATGCAATTCAGATTGTGGTCAAAAGCTGGGTGTAAGAAAATCCGTCGTGTTCCGTCTGAAAATAGCGGCGGACATACTAAGAATTACTTATCAAGGAAGTTCAGTGCCTAAGACATCAAGAGTACTCCTTCTTTATAATATTAGAGGCGATGACTGAGCAAATCGTTAAATTCGACGAAAGACATTGGCGAAAACACCGAGTACTTAGTACTTATTAGAATCGACGTGGGGGCTCTTGGTTAATTAATTCTAAGTGGCCAGTGTCGCTGAGACCGCTTCCTTTTCATGCTCGCATTCGTAAATGACACCTCATTCCGGTAATACTCACACAGCTACAGCTGGTTTATGCTTATGTAATATTTAAACGCGAATTCTTCACAAGGTAGTAGAACCAGAAATGCGACCTTGAATTCGCATAAATTATGAACAATTGACAGTTTAATGGTAGTATTTATTTGAATATTTATCGTTTATCGGAGCCATCGGAGGCTAAACAGAATCCAGACGTAAGATTACGTGATCGTAAATCATATAGTTTATCAATAAACTGAGATGGCCGTGTGTTTAAACTTATTTATATTTAGCGCAGGCAAGTCGAACGCAAAGTTAAACCAGTGTTACTAATTGTAAGAAGGCAAGACCTTACGGATGCACTTAGCCTCGTAAGACCCAGGGCAATTTTGGCGCTTTTGAATTTGGAACTTTCTTTTATTTCTATGTGGTTTCAAAACTCGAATTTAATTTGTACTGGTACAAGTACACGGGGACTTACGAGGCTATACCTACTGCGTTTCTTTTGAATCAAATCGTTATCAAAGAGCGCACTAGGGGGCTACTGCAAACATCAAAATATCAATCGCTTTTCCTCTAGGTACTTGAGTGACAGAGGTCAAAATATAAATTGTATATTTACCAATTTCGCGGTAGACTCCCTGGTTCACTTCAGCGTATGACTAGCCTGCTCTTGGTTAGAGGTTAGAATGCCACTCCTGACGCGGGTGGGTGAACTCTTGTATGCAGACGCAGGCGCATAGGCCCGGTAGGAACACACATGACGGTCGAGTGGTCGCACACGACCGGGTTGCTAATTGATTTTTGTAACACGGTCCCCATCATATAGGTAGTAAGAAGAATGGTTTCCATTAAGATTCTGGATGCGCGATAAGGCGTTTTCTGTTAATTGTTCTGTGGAAACTGGCAGGTAGAAAAAAATACCCATAATTAGCCGTAGCCTGAGTTGTTTCTGGAAGAAATAAGTTCGTTGCACTAGCATGGACATCATAAAAATAAATCCAAAATTATTATTATACCAGACCAGACCTATGTATATATGTGCATAAATCTATGAAACTATGTATCTGCACAAGAATGTCGGGAAATTTACTTCTATACATTATGACAAGTCATATACGAGTTATGACTTCTATTCCTAAAAGGTAAGTACAGTAAAGGGCCATAAAGTTTGCACATCGGAATTTCGGCTTCGTAGAGCGTTGTCTCTTTCATTCTCGTTGCCTCCAATATTCTCTTTCTAAATACCGATGTGCAAACTTTATGGCCCTTTACTGTACCCATGTACCTAAGATGGACTAATTATTACCTACCTAACCCTTATATTATACCTAAGAAGTGATGTACCTGACATGTAAAATTATATTTTTATCAATAAAGAATTGAATTGAATTGAATTGATGTAAAAAGTAATGAAATAAATGTATTTGTACAAACTAGAAAGTTTCAGACCTCGTTGTGTTTTTTAAGCCCTATTTGACTGCAAACCAAGTGCACGAGTAATTCAATAGCATTGAATCGTTTATTCCGTCTATGTCCTATATCTTTCCGAGAACGAATTCGTGGTGTTAGACACGACTTTGATATGCGTCCGACGTTACAAGAGACGCGTGCCGCGAACGCAAATTGCTGCAGGTTTTATCCGAGACCCCGGCTGCTAACAAACGAGGCGCTGTCTGCCTCGGACATCAATGCTTATCGAAATGCACGACGCAAGTTACAAGCGGATACATCTTTGATTCCTTCGCTAGCGGTTCTCCGGTCTGGTTTCTTTGATCGATCCCTCGTGAATTGTGACAAATGATCGTTGATCCTTCACCAAGAGTTGACTTTACTGACATCATCTTGATTTTCATCGGGCTCAGTTTACAGTGTCCTTTTTAGTCATTGTATAAAGGGTCCGCAGTACCGACGAACTTTTTTTTCCTTAGCTCGTTATAGTGTCCCATTGCTGGGCAAAGGCCTTTCCCCTTGATCTCCACAACTCCCGTTGTTGTGCTTTTTACGGCCAGTTACTGATTAAGGTGTCTAAGTCGTCCCGCCATCTCCGTCTGCGCCTGCGCGCCTGCCCCGGCCGTCCGCGCTTTTTTGGACATAACTTAATATGATTAAATGACAACTCTCAAAAGTGGGTAACGTTCATTTTATCATTAATTGGAAGTTGTACTACAATTGATACTTTGATAAGTTTGATTGAGTATTGAATGACGCAAAAAGTGACTAATGAAATAGGCGCGTTCAGATCAAAATTTTATGTTATCAATGCAACTGTACTATTATCAAGAATGAAGAGTTAGAGAGAATGAGAGAGAGAGAGAGAGAGAGAGAGAGAGAGAGAGAGAGAGATAGAGATCGTGTAATCTCCGATGTCAGATTAACTTGCATGTGATACTGAGCATCAACAATTGTATCACTCGTATGTCGCATATGCATATAAATTGTTAACGCGACTACTTAAGTTGTAGGTGGTCGCGTCTAGACCTCTTCAAGGCAAAAAAAAACTGATTCCGCTTGCTTAAGGTATCTTGGTACGCAAGACGTTTTTATAATTGCACCCAGGCCTGCCCTGAATATCTTCCACAACGATGCTATCAGAGGAGGAATAAGCTGTGTTAATTGAACCGGATATTTAAGCTGATAAATCGCTTGAGTTCCAAAACATGACGAGATCAATAGTTTACAAATTTCGAAAGTTCGTGATAGAAACCTACCGTTATTAAAGATTAGGGGAATAGTACAGGTATCAAGGTAAAATGTGTCGAGGGGTGACACCGTAGGATGATAGTGCCTAGTACCACCCGGCACCGACAAGGAACATGAAAATTAGTATCCGTAAAGGGAATAGTGACAACAATATAACTCCTTAAGGCAATTTGCGCCAGCCATGGAAAATATAAATTCCATGTCTAGATGACTTCAAGGTTATGTGACTTGTATAACTACGACTATGAGGAAAACATCTTTTATATTGTTCATAAGATTATAAAGTAGGTGTATGAGCACATATCACTGACGCAAATGGAGAGACAACTATCGGAAATGGCTATGTCGTACAAGGAGTAAAACGCTGTTACGTTCATTGACCAGTTACAAATACGATTGATTGAATTAAGCTTATTCAATAGACTGTGCAACATGAGATCATACTATTTTGGTAGGCTTTAAAGCATATTAAGCGCCACTTGCACCATCCCACTAACCCGGGGCTAACCGGTTAAACCGTTAAACCAGTCTCAAATTGTACTGGTAACCATGGTAATTCCAGGCTTAACCGGTTACCCCGGGTTAGTGAATGGTGCAAATGACCCTAAAAGAGTTATAGTAAAATTAATATTCTGGTGGTTAGAAAAAACGGAAGTCGTATGTCGACGATATAAAAGGAAAAATTAAAGTTAAATTCAGCTGGTTTAAACGGTTAACGCGATTCTAATATGGTTTCTGAGAAACCACTTCAGAAAGACATATTTCGAGGCATTTCTATGAAAATATATACTTACGAAATAAACGAAATAATGGGGTCATAATCATAAACAATAAGTGTGTAATGTAACGAATTAGATGACGGATTGTGCAGACTGATGATGAAAGCGTATCAAGATGAAGTATAATTACAAATTTTCGAAGTAGTTACGAATTATGTATTATTGCGTGAAGAGTTCAATAAAGCACAAAATTACTTCCTTTGAGTATTTCCGATGAAGATTGCATGGTAGAGTAGTTTTTAGCTCGCGTCAGACGTGACGAGGTGTTTTGTGGTCGCCGCCGTTCGTGTGAAACGCGAGACGAAAAAAGATCACACGCGAGTCTAACAATCTTTGGAAATCTCAACTAACTATAAGAAACCATACTATAAATCAAATACCAGTAGTTGTAAAACTAAGGCACCCCTTACATTGCATATATTTTTCATAATTTTATTTATTAGTAAGGTATCTTGGGTCAATCTACCGAGTCTAGAACTCTAGATCATGCTTTAATTTAATTACTAACACACGTATTTATGCAAAATATCACTGAATGATATTTAATTTAATTTTTTATGGAACAAGGGAATGTATCATTGTATATAATATAGGCGTCTAGGAGTAAGTATTACTATTAAGATTTTATTCGAGTAAAAACTTGAATAATAAATATAAATAAAATAACCTAGTAAACAACTCATCTTCTGAAACGTGAAAACGTTTGTAGCTCGTTTGATCTACAGTATCTAAGAGTTTCTAGTCGCTCTCATTGTTCCAGATATCTGTTTGTCTCACGCCGGACGCCACACGAGGACGTGTAAAGTGTTCGAAGAAAGTTACAACTCTTGAACAATTCAACAGCGTCAAACGCTTTCCGAGGAGGTTGGTGTTAGCGTCTTTAAGTGAATCGCGTCCGTAGTAGAATTATCGTAATCAGTATCTCAACTTTAGACGTACTTGTGGCAAATGGCAAGAGCCGCGTTCGCGGAACCACGTCCTTATTATAATTTGGAATTATAAGGTATATATATTTAGTTCAGTATAGAGCGATATTCCGCTAAGAGACCAATTAGAATGGACACTATATCAGAAAGACGTCATTGAGGTATAATTCTGATGTCAGTGGACTTCGATTTGGCCTGTAAAACCAACATTTAAGACGAAACAGGAGCTGAGTTTTAAATATTTTAGGTAAATATACCCGTCTCGCTAACGGAAGCGGCACCTAAAAGTAGTGCGATAAGGACAAGGCGAAAAATCCTGCGTAAAAGTCTCAAAAATCGAGGTTTCGTACTCCTCTGTTTCCTCCTCTTTTTTAGTTAAGTTTTAACCAATCGTAACCAAATATGGAAATCTAAATGATTATGAAATTATCTGTGTCGGACCGTTTTGCTTTTTTGGCTAATTGATATCAGTTTTGAATGCCACGCCTCTCATTGCGGCATAGTCAATTAGGCCATTTTGGCCATTTTTGAAGGGCTCTAGCGCCTTAAAAAACAAAA
The DNA here is from genome assembly GCF_910591565.1 of Cydia splendana. Classification (NCBI taxonomy): domain Eukaryota; kingdom Metazoa; phylum Arthropoda; class Insecta; order Lepidoptera; family Tortricidae; genus Cydia; species Cydia splendana. The sequence continues at coordinate 11,269,278 of NC_085974.1, forward strand.
ATATCAAAAAAAGCAAAACGGTCCGACACAGATATTGACAATATTACTTAATCTGTGTTGAAAAAATCATTGCTCTAGCTTCAAAAACCACGGAGGAAAACGAGGAGTACGTTTGTATGGAGAAATGACCACTCCCGTTGGCTCTTACACCAACCCAGCAGCACCGTTACCCTGAGCTACAAACTGCGGCTTCGAGCAATGACAAGATAGGATTCGGAGATCACCAGCCCAGTTTAGGACATGTCCTACACTACAGTAAGAGTACATCGGGGTAAATAGCAGATTAGAGGGCGTATCTATGCCATAGGAATAGGACTAATAAACTCTGAAACAAGTCTATAGAGTTGTGTGTGGGTGACAGCGATCATTGTATCGAGATGACAGTTCGCTGCCCCAATATTACAGGGTTCTATGTTTCACTTTTATCGAACTGAAATTTGAACATTGTCATAGTGACGTCGAATTTCAACTATCTTGAAAATGTAACATAACCTATGCGGAGTGAAATTTGGACAAAATTCAATATTGTTTTAAATAAAAAAAACACCATTCTTTTTTAAAATAACTAGTAGTTCGCCCCGAACTGAGAACTCGCAGTTAACCAAAAATTATTATAGAGCGATTGACTTTGTTGCACCTACTTAGGTATCGTATAGTGGGTCATAAAATATAGTGTAGTAAATGAAGCAAGTTGTTGTATGGAGACCCATGCATTAATTTCTCAGTCGATGAAATTTAGCTTGGTTATTGTATAGTATGAGCCGAGACTAACATTATAAATATCCAAAAAAAAAACACTCCTAAGTTAGGTAAAAACACAAATCTGATTATATATTGAACCGAGTAATTCCTCAGTCCAAAATTATTTTACAAAATAAGTTTTTAGTAGTTATCAGTATGTGATACTAGAAAAAAATCTAAAAGTTTTGTCAAACATGAGAATATTTTTTTATGATACTTCCTTTTTTTGACGCTCATTTTCATCGGAAAATTGCTCTGTGATTTTTTTCTTCTTATATGATCTTAGAATATAATTTGGCGTAGTGGGTAAAAAATCCAAAAAAAATGCGTATCGAAATGTATGTATTATAGAACTATTAAAAACTGAGTGGAAAATTTTTAGATTTTTATTTTGTAGGTATAAAACGGCAATAAAATGGCATTCCAGTGAAAAAATTAGACTGAGCAATTTTCCGGTCCAAGACACGCCAAAAAATTTTCTTTTATTAATACTGGTATTTCTGCTGGGGTATTTTTTTGATATTTCATATATTGTTGCAATACGTTACATGAATATGTCTGGTGAAGAAAGTTTGAACGGAGCATTTTTCCGTAAAAAGATATTAACGATTTAAGACTTTAGGTATTTACTTTAATTCTATTATTATTATTCTTTGGAAATTTATACAATACTTTTTATTTATTGATACTTTATCATACTGTAAAGTCTTTTCTGGCTGAGGAATTACTGCGGGGTCCACTGCCTTTATTTACTACACTAATAGTAGAAAATAAATGAGAGCACCACTTTCTACGTAACTGTCACATTTTTGACGTAAAATGCTTACACATGGCAACAATTTATTATGGACATTTTTGAGTTCCATTTTATTCAATTTCTACTATTTCATGTCGCACTATAGGCTGCAATGGATCAAAAATCGCCTGGATTTATTGCAAGGTCTGTGGAGCCCTTGACTGACAGATTTAAGCAAAGAGTAGTATGTATAATATATAGGACAAAGAGAGCCCTCTCGTGGAACTTTGCATCCATTTTGAAGTGCCATCTGTAATTCTTAACCAGAAATATCAACGTCAATATCAGGGGGGAGAGGCATAAATAGCGTCTAAGTATGTTGCGAACGTAAAAAACTTTGACTTTGAAGAAAGGCTTCAGGATATTTATTAATACACGAAAACAGATTAGATACTTTTAACTTGACTGTTGATGTAAATAAATTACCTATCATACACGGCTGGAATAACACACATTTGATCACAAAACACAATTACACGCAGCAGGTTGTGAATCTGCCCGCCATAATTTTTCTAAATTTTTTGGTAATAAAGTTCTCAGCAACTGTGATGGCGTATGAAAAATTTGTTTCTTTTAACATTGTAAAACTGAAAGTATTTTTATTTATCTGAATTATGTCGTAGTACAGACAATAAATGGGGTGTTTTAATAATAAAACTTCCGTGAGTGACCCGTATTAATATATTTAATAAATGGGGTGTTATAATATAATGAGTTTTATTTGACAAAGTTGTTTTTAGTGACAATCGCCTCCATGGCAACGATATCTATAAGTAATCTGTTCTAACAGATGTTTTTTTGTTTGATCCATGCCTTAGATACAAGACTTTTAAGACGTTCTGACGAATTAAGTGAAGCCATATTAAAAAAAAGTTTAGCGTTAAGTAATATAGATGTCGCTATTTTTTTCGAATAAAGTGCTTTATATACGACTGTCCCTCCCCTGGATTTAAGTCATCATAGAAATCATAGAGATTAAAATAAACTGTATCTGTGCTAAGCCGAAATATTTCCTGTCAAATGTCAAATACCTATATTATGTTTATATTATTTTATTTTTATCTTGCTAATTATTTCAAAAAGGTAAATTTAAAAACGATATTATAAAAGGGCAAACCGAGCACTTTCATTTGATACTAAATTCGACCATGTTTTTTGTAAATAAAATGACCAGAATAGCTAGGCCTCTCACAAACAGCTTTTTGGCCTTCTAAGCTCTTCTACCTCAATAACCACTTAATCGAGCCTGCTCATAATTTAATCACTAAAATATAATGCCCTCAACTACACGTTTAGCCAATTTCATTTAAATTAGAACAAATTTACTTAAGTTTTTGAGTATCAAACTATCTTCTGACAGTTCAGCTTAAAAACATCGAAATGCCGGGACGTGCCGCTAGCCAGCCGCGTGATCCAAGTCGAATGTAAGAACTTCGCTTCGCTTCGCTCGCTCGTTCGATTATGTTCTTATAATAATGTATATATCAAGGCTTAATGTAAAAAATAGTTTACTCCCATGCGAGATGCTTTACGGCAGTTCTGTGGTACTTTGTCCATCGCTGTCGAAAACACAGATGTCGACATTTTATTCAGCTCCGATTTTATTTTTCGAACCAAACTCTGTACATTTTTGGGACGAAAATTATTGCAATATACTCGCCTCTTTAGATTTGCCCAAAATCTTCTATAGGGCGAAGTTGCGGAACATTAGGTGGATTTGATGTCTTCGGTACGTATGGGATGTTTAACTCCGCCATTTTGCTAAGGGTTTTTTTTTAATAATGGCTTGAGGCTAAGTCTGGCCTAAACACTACATTTTCTCCTCTATGACTCGTATTTATGAAATCCCGCACTAATGGCAAACAACGGTAGCAGTAACAAAGGTAGCAAATGTAGCGGTCGGCGTTCACAGCTAAACCTGACTCAAAGAATACAGGCTTAGACATTCCGCGTCGACTGATGGCAAGCCATAGCAAAACTTTTCTAGGAAATTTTGTATGCTCAACATATTTCACGTTCTCATCGGTTGGACCATTGGTGTTCTCAAAATAGTAATTGCCTTGCCACTCGTTTCCATCTAACGTGAAATATGACTCGTCATCCATAACGCAAGTGACATTGTTTTTAGCGTAAAATATTTCTTTGACTAATTTACGCAGCCGTACTTTCTGAGTGATTTCTTGGTTTTCAGAGACAGTGGGCTTAACTTTTCTACATCGCTTATCGATGCCCATGTCTTTAAGATATTTTTTAACAGTTTTGCCGTCAGTTTTAAATTTTCTTCCGAGCTCTCTATAAGATTTTGCGACACGGCCGGCCGTAATTTTCTTTAATCGAGCTCTCTCAGAAACCTTGCTCAAGCTGGAATAGTTTCCAGAACCAGGCTTTCTAGCAGGGTTTCTTCAAGGCAAAGGACGCTAGAATATTGTAAATAGTGCTTCGACTCTCACCCATTTGCACAAAATGTTCCACCACCTTTGATTTCGGCCATAAGGGATGGCTACTATAGAAATTACATACTGTTTGACGACAGCGTTCTTGTTGATTTACCATAATTACAAAATTAAACACCCAATCTTTATGAGACTTACCAAACTGATTGACAGATTGATTGATACCAAATTGATTGACTTTACATTGACAACACATATTTTTTATTTAGATTTTTGTGTTTTTATATTTTATATATACAAACTTTGTCCAAATTTTACTCCGCATACGTTAGAACCCTGTAATATTGGGGCAGCGAGTTGTCTTCATGCTTTAGGAATGTACTGAAGTAGATAATAGCGATATTTATGGTACTGTGAAGTTAGGATACTGTTCTTGATGGTTATTGTGGTTTTTGGCCGTGAGAACTAGAGTCTAACATATGCAAACATGTTGTGGCGAGATATGCGAGAGTTTGCCCCGCTAGTTCACGCCTCTTACGTAAATAAAGGTCAACTTAGCGAGCAACATTCCAACTTTTCTGTTGCACTTTACGCTAGACTGACAATTATTTTAGTTACAAATTATGTAATGTGTAGTTTCGAAAGGCATTAAAATAAGTGCAACATTAATTATAGCGTAGAACCAAACAAAAGTGTAGGTACGTTCATTTATATAAAGTTGAAAGAACACAAGTTTGTGATATATGTTGAAATTAAAAGACAGTTAAATTGTGTAGGTAATTCGAAAATATTTTATCGCAAATATTTTATGAGTAAAGGAGCAGCCATATTTTGAACAATTTTACGGTTTACTCACTTGTTTTTAGTCACTCGCGCGACATGTTTCGGAAATTCGATGATTGAGGCAGTCATAGTATGTTTACAGAACTTAAAATGTGCAAGCGGTTGACTTTGGAAGTGTGGACAGGACACTACTCGATACCCACGTCTTTTTAAATAACTCGTTCAATCCTCAATGTCAACACTCTGTCACCCTGCTTCGTTGGTGTTACTGGCATCTTTGACCTCCGCTTTAGAATTTACAGTAATAGATTATTAAAGATTTTTTTTTAGATAACCTGCACTTCCTAGGCATAGAGTAGGTACGGGCACGTTTTTAAATGTATTTTGAGTCATATTTCAAAGCGTTGCACCACTAAATCAATAGTAATCTCATACATCTTCACGCTCACCGACGTTCGCCGGTTTCCGTATTCTGATGCCTGTGAAAACCAATATTATCGGCAGCTCGGGTATCGTAGAGAGTTCGAAATCTTTATACCTAGGTAATAAGATACCGTCTACTGCACCACAGTACCGTTAACAATCATATCAATTATTAGACATTATATATAGACAGTATGTCGATTTGTCAATGTTTGGTGGAATTAAACTGTACCTACGAAATAGTTTTGTTTTCATCACATTTGCTCAAAAAGGAACCTCCCTTTTACTTTTGGCCCGTTTTCATTCGCTAATATTGATGCTGATGAGCATACATCGGATTCTAGGGGGCAAATTGTATGACGGATAGGGATCCCGTCATACAATTTGCCCCCTAGAATCCGATGTATGCTGATGAGTGTAGGTACAAATGGGTATGATATTCACGGTTTAAATATCTACCTACTCATAGTTAAAAGTATTGTACCTAACTTAAAACATGTTTACCCCGTTCATGACAGTTAGAAGGGAAAGAGGACACTTAGATAAGACTACACAGTTATCCTTAAAAACGTATAACGATACATAATACTTAAATATCATCGTAAAAGACGAGGGCACAAGATATGTGTGTACATTCCGTTTGGAGAAATCATTTTCAGTAATCATTATTCATTGAATGTTAATTCTTTGCGCAAGTGTCGCCATGTGGGCAGCGCAATTTTTAACAATACGGCACTCATTTAAACTGTGACTAATGGTATCACTGATGAACTCCATTCAGAGTTCAATATCATAAAGTTAACGACAAAATTAGAGTATAAAAATAATACTTTTTAGACTTAGAATGTTAACTGTCTTTTGATATAAGTACCTACATAGGTATGCGTGATTCGCGGAAGTATGAAAACAATAGATTGACGTCATAAAGTGACATTTGACCCGCATGCGACTCACAAAGACAAAAAAGGATAATGACAGACGAGTCACGGCAAGGTGATCATAAACAGGTTAACTGCACTGTCTGCACGATGATCCTAGATACTGGGGTTTAAGATCACTTGTTAAATAAAATAAATGTTAATATTTTATGGAGATATATACTTGGTCAAGCAGATCTTGTCAGTAGAAAAAGGCGGCAAATTTGAAAAATATAGGCGCGAAGGGATATCGTCTCATAGAAAATTTGAATTTCGCGCCTTTTTCTACTGACAAGATTTGCTTGACCTCTCTATACATGTATTATTGAGGTTTCCTTGGGTTTGAATTAGGGAATATAGGGATCCCAGCTCCCTCATTTCTGATAAAGTAAAAAAAATATTAGTGCAAAGGAAAATGAAAAACAAATCTGACGACCGATCTGGCCTAGTGGGTAGTGACCCTGTCTGTGAAGCCGATGGTCCTGGGTTTGAATCCCGGTAAGGGCATTTATTTGTGTAATTAACACAGATATTTGTTCCTGAGTCATGGGTGTTTTCTATGTATTTAAGTATTGATTAATATGTATATATTTTATACATCGTTGTCCAAGTACACAAAAACAAGCCTTATTGAGCTTACTGTGGGAGTTAGTCAATTTGTGTAATAATGTCCTATAATATTTTATTATTTATTTATTAATCTCTGGGTCATAAGTAGTTTAGACAAACTGTGGGGAAACCTCTTGTGCTGCAATCAAAATCACGTATATTATGAAGAAGATTTAGGGATAATAATTATCTTTAAAGCCATCTGAGAACAACAACATTCTCTCAAAGGTAACACGGCGTTACGAAGAGCTGTTATAGGGTTGAAAGTTCAACAAGCCTTGGCAATTGGCTAATTACAGTAACCAAACAGACACGAGCTCGACATAATCTTACTACAGTGCAGTGTAAGTAAGCACACGACTCAGAATGTTCCCACGACCACACAAGGAAATGAAAGACAAAGACGAGATGTCGAAATTGTGCAAAATGCGACGTCCCGACTGGCAGGTGTCAGAGTCAAAATGATCGATGTGGTACGTTTCTGAGGAATATCAGAAACAAAAGTTAATGAAGCCATACTCGCTCGAATGAATCACGAACCTCACGAAATTTAACATCATTAAAGTTAATGAAAGGTGAATTGATGATCGCTCTAACCATGTGAAGTTTTTGACTTATGTTGACATTGTGATTACGGTGAGAGCGAACAGGGTCAAACTTAATAGATAAGACAATTATTGTGACCTTAACGCGGTTTATCGTAGGAAAAAATATGATATATTATGTTGTAAATTAAGATAGCTTATATTTGCATATTGTACAAACCGGCATATTACCTACCTACCGGCAGTATCTACGTAAGATATCGGTAGGTACTTAAATCTACTTGAACAACCCACATTTTATATTTGTTTTCGACGATTTTTTATAATGAAGTAATAATGTAGAATACATTACTGTTAAATTCAAAATCATTGAGTTTAATGATTATTTATAAAATGTTTACTGATGCTTTCGCTTGTAACTGTTGACCTACAAAAGCCATTAAGATCTTTAGCGATAATTTACTGAATGGCTAAGCGTAGCAGAATAGATTGTACTTAATTTATTACCTTTTCTCCAGCGAAATTTCAATCCACACGGCATTTTCACAAACACAAACTCACGAGAACATGTAACCTTTGTGACACGGCACTTTACATGAATGATTCAGTTTAACGTTTTTAGGATTGTCTCGAATATAGTATAGTTTTGTTTTATGGCAAGGAAGTCATTGATGTAGCAACAAAACAAATGACAACCATTTGGCCAATTAGAAACGAATTAAATCTGATGGTGTTGCTACTTCAAATTAAATCCTAAATTGATGGAATAATATTAATTAAATATTTAAATCAAAACTTAATTTTTAAATACAAAGAAGGTGGAAATATGTTTAGATAATTAAATATGATTTATTTCTATATGTTGGACTTACATATAAAAATTATTCCATGAATTTCATTAGTTACTGTTATTTTGATTGTGTTATCCCAGGGACAGTTAGGTTGAGATCATTTCCTGGTTGGCTTTTGCCCTGGATGGGCATCTTTTAATTTAGAAAGTGAAGCTAAATACATCACGCTCTGGTAGCATCGATCCGAGTCTTGGTTAGGCAGCAGCCGCTGCATCCATGAGCTAGGAAGCTCATGCAGAAGTTATTTTGCCACAGACGGTAAGTAGAATATGATAATATATAATTGTCTTCAGGTTTGACTCCTTGTTGAATCTTTGTCCCTGCTTATTTGTCCATTCGTTTTGTTTCCAGTCTGCTGGCGAAACAATGTGGTGGGATGGGTATCAGAGCTGTGAGATGAGTCCACTGTAGGAATTTCCAGCTGGTGAGAAACTTAGATCATATAATGTCTCTTAGGTTAGCAGAGCACATGCTTCTAGTTATTAATCTTGAATTGTTTCTTTCAGCTGATTGGGGTTTTTCGTTTTTATGTATGGTGAGCAGTTCGCCATAAGAATTTCGCTCTTCTGCTGGATGGAGGTGACGTCACCTTCAAACTGAGACCTTAGTCCTTCGGTGTTGCTCTGCGGTGTCGGGCCAGATTCCCGCTGCAGCAAATCAGCTCCGGCACAGCGGAGGATCACACGTCTGGCTTGAACTGGTGGAACATTGTTATGAGGTTGGTGTACGCTTTCCTTCCGTCCTAGAAGCATTTCCAAATTTAAAGTTAAAGAATTTAGTAAAATCATATGTGATGGCAAATGATAAATTAGGTACTAACAAATTTAGATAGGTCTGCTTGTAAATCATTGTAGAACCATTTTTGGCACGACCCGGCTCTATCGTCTGACATTATAGAATAAGGTGCTTAATGCTAGCTTAATAAATGATTTACTTGTAGAACAACTTCCTCAGTGTGAGAATAGAAATAAATTATGTGTCACAAAACTAACATTTCATTTTGACATCCTTTAGAAACCCCTGAATAGTTGATGGAAATAAGTGTAAGCACCTGCTTGAGTTTTTGGTTAAGATTTAGATTGGTTAAATTAGTAACCTTAATTGTCCGTGAGTTTCCCCAGGGCAAAGCCCCAGCCGGGCAAGGAATACTCACCGTGACACCTTCTTTACAGTATCTTTAGCACTGAACAAAACAATTGTCGTAAGCAGAGTTAGTAGGTACCTAGCGAGTCATATATATATATGGCGATGTATATACATGCGGTACACCACGTGCTTATCAGTTCGTAAAACTCAACTGTTACCTAAGCAAATATTACTAAGTGCAAAGAATAACGTAACGTGTACCGAACTAAACTAAACATCAGTCATATAAGAAATGAGCTCAATTATCTGATAAAACACAACATATTTTTAGAGCGGGTATTTTACAAAGTTCAAGTAACCAACAGAGTAGCAACAATTAAATAATTTAGAGTCAATGGCACTCGGGTAAATTGAGTTTTACTCTAATTCCACTAAAATTAGGACAGTGTGACACGACCAAATCGAATCAATTGTCGAGCTAAAAGATGCCAAGTTGTTGTTGCATTTAGAAAAAAAAACTGGTACGACTTTGATGTAAAACATGATTGATGATAAGTCATTAATTACGTTTTAAACAGGATCTTCTTCATAAATTGATTATAGCTTCCGTGTTTATACGATCATAAATATAAATCTAATTTAAAATAAATTTATGCGTAATTATGCTAAACATTAGAATATCATCAATGATGTCCTTATCCATACTAAGATATATAAATATAGGTATTGAGAACAAAATACCTAGTTGATAGATCAGAAACAGTATTTTTTGAAGTATCCGAACACAAGAAGCGCTCACGCATCTCACCCGTCCGAGTGATTTAATGCACCTTTTTAAAGCGCCCTTAGACCGGCATGTTGGCATGTGATTGTTAAATTTTACTCGCAGCTGTTCATCAACAGATCCGCATTCGTCACCATAAAAAGCAACCTCGTATGTCGAGTTTCAATGTACAAAGTTCGGTTTAGGATCTCTTTGCATTTAGGGTCGAGATTTCTGTTGAATCCTTGGGAGAGGAACCCTAAAAGTGTAACAGCTGCCCCAGCCGGGTGATCGCGTGTAGTAGCGCATTAACAACGCGAATTAAAATTCTATAATTTACACTAGAAATGTTCACCGATCTAGCAATTATCGACGCAGAGCAGATACTTTGCAATTTCATCAAATACCAACGATTTATTCGTTCTTTTCATATATCGACGTAAAAACTAGCTAACCAAAAACGTTTTAAAATTGAATTAATTGATTCAGCATAAATTTCATTTGCACTAAAAATAGTTAAATTAGCACCTCTTTAAAATTTTCACGTTATTGTGATTACTGATTACATTGTTGATAAAATAAGATTATGGTGTAACTCGCTAATCCACATAAATAATACACCAGGAAACAAATATTGCACTTAAATCAACAACCTTTATGGTGAAAACGTGACAATTCAGCAATACGCAAAGGTTACAGAACAATCCACACGCAAAAGGAACTCTTCATAAATTTTCTTAACGTAGGGAGTAGAAACTAGAAACTATGTTTTAATTTACCTTTCTTCGAGCCAAATATCGCTTTGAGTGTCGATATCGTCCTCTTCTTCATTTTCCCCATTTGTTATAACACTGCACTAATTACACAAGCAACTGTTATAGACATCGGATCACAACAGACTGAAATACTCTCAACACCACGACCTCAAGTTTTTCAGTCAGACGGTGCTTTTTGCTCCTTTTGCCGCTCTTATTTCCGTGGTACTAAAATAGGCCCGCCGCTACACTTGCACCGGCGCAGACGCTACAGGCATCAGTCATATGCACGCTGATCAAACGGGAACCCCACTCAATGTACATTAAAATAACTCAAGCAAACAAAATGCCACTACTTGTCCGCGCACCATAAATCCAGGGATTCACAAACACGTTGTATCTCTACGCTTGCTAATTTTTAATAAACATCGGCGCCTCAATTTGCGGCTTTAATGTTATCAAGACACCATGTTATCTTTCTTTGTAAGCACGGGCTGATAACGATGTAAAAACCGGTAAAACGGCAATACGCACAAGTTTACATCGAACTGTTAAGTTGAATACTGAGGCATATATTAGAATCGTAAACAAGCCGATACACGCGCACGTCACTAATCAAAAGGTCGGTGTGGAGAAGGTTTCATAACCCGCTAGCCGTTTACGACCAACGAATTAATCCGATAGTAGTCCAGTAGGAAAGGGATCCATAGCAGCGGCTATTCTTGGGCGAGCAGCGAACGCAACTAAACACGCAGCGGCGCAGGCGCAGCACGCGAGCATAATAGAGAGCTGACCGGTATACGGTATGACACAAAAATGGTCACAGAATGAACCCCTTCCTAACAAAGTTCAGCTTCCGTCCAAATCCAATCAAGCGGTGAAATGGGAGCATTCCATAAGGACCGTTTCAATGGCGCTGCGTTGACAACACCGGAGGCGACATCCGCCGAAAATTTAAAATTGGAATTTATCGAACGGCACTTTCGGGGAACATGCAGCCGGCTCGATCAAGACTGGGTTTGAACCGTACGTAAATCACAATCACAAGGGTGCGATGCGATGTGTTGCTTGTGAGAAGAATATAAAAGCTTAAGCAAGGAGAAAAGGGACGGCGTATAGCAAAAAATCTTAAGTGGCATTCCGATCCCCAAAAAAAATGGTGCAATCTGTAGCACAGTACCTATACAGCGAAATAGATACACGTGATAAAGTTTTTAACATAACCATTTTTTTATGTATTATAATTTCTACTATCTTTTACTATTATAAATTATAATACATAGTGGAATTGCTGCAAGTAATTCCTAGACATCTTCCTATTAAGCTGTCGTTATACTAACCATTATAAACGGTTTCTATTATAGTAACAAATCACACAACGGGACGTAAGAAACTCATTAGAGACAGCGCCTAATTTATGTCCACTTTAGCCGTCGGGCTTCAAACGGAAATATTACGCATCCTCTATAGTTCAGCTCTAATTTAGTCCTGACGAAAATTGCTTCCTCGGATGTGACTTATGACGGCTGTTATTCTGTTGGTGTCTCTGTCTAACTGCCTTCCAAATCAATAACATAAAAAATATTTGATAAGCAGTTGTTATATAAATTGTATCGTTATAGTTATCACAAGTACTTTATTAATGAGAACCTACTAAGACTTATTACATATATTTATGTATGTGCTCCAGGCTTTAGTCACGTTTTTATGGTCTCAAAGTCTTTTTTTGGAAACAATAATTGTCAATATGGGACCAACGCGCGCTAAGGAAGTTTCAAATTACGAGTATATGTACATAGTTAAATCCGGAGGATTTCTTAGGGTACTAAAGAACCGCACTATTTGACGTTACATTGGGAAATGGCGACGAGTTGTCTAAAATAGATACCTACGTAACTTGGGAAGAAAAGTTATATACTGAAAGCGGAAGGTAAATAAATATAGAGAGAAATTGAAGGAGCATACTGTCGGGTTACTTAACGATTTACTCAAGCCTCTTGAATACAATACATGGTGCAGCGTTGCATAAGCTTCCAGACTTACAATTACTAAATACAGCAGAAAACCCAGACAGAATCACAAATAAACAGAACAATGCAACCAAAAGCACAAAGAAAATGCCCTAAAAGCGTGAACGACGTACATTGTGAGAGGTGTAAGACATAGTGTTAGTTTGTTATTGTTTAGTCTTACCATTAGATTGTTTGGATTTTCAAATACTGGTTCTGGTTGGTGTCGAAATGTGTATGTACACAAGTCGTGACATAGTGGCACTTATGTGCGAAGGACAATTTGGCTAACACTTGTAAATCCGTAACCTAATATGCAAGTCAAAGAATTTTACAAGGCCTCTTGCATAAAAATAGCAAAACAAGGTTTACAGTTACTTTGTTTAATGGTTGGCTAGGTTTAGTTCATAGTAACTAGTAATTTAAAAAAACAATCGTATTTTTATTAAATATTGCATCAACTTTGTTACGACTCTACCCACTCGTAGTATACCTACATATGTGTAGCTTAGCCTGTTGCATATGTAAAGTACGGTCGCGAAACGTCAAGAGCTGTATGTTCACTTCAGTTAATTCAACAACTTGCGCCCACACCGCTTAACTGATCTACCGCCATGATTCCAGCACATTTAAGCCGACTTTAAAACATTACCACGTCATTAAAGTTCACATCTTGCAAAGAGAAAGGGGCGTTATTAACAAATTCGATCAGTGATTTGTGCAGAATGCAATAGTGCGTGACGTACCGCTGCCTCACACTCGGGTGCACATCAATTTACTTATGCAAAATCTTATTAGAATTCCCATTTGACGGAAATATGATGTTTATAACAATTGGAATAAGGGTGTCTTTGGAATCCATCACGTGTTTAATTACGTGTTGGTTAAAGTAAATCGACGATATCCCCCGGCGCAGCGGAGATACGGATGTACGCAGCGAGATCGTAATATGATCAACCACATTTGGCACATCTATTCCCGTCCCGCCTAATAATAACGTATCTTTAATGAGAACTGTTATTGTCGACTATCCTAACCCGAGATAGATGTGGTTTATGATTGACGTTAACATGGAAGACAATGACAGAAAGCCGCTAAAATCACCGCATAGGAAAGCAGACGTATTAAATTTTATAGAACGTTAACAATGTGTGCTGGATTTAACATCCTCGAGGATCGGTACATCGAGTGTCGCGGCGGTTAGATATAACGGCACTGTAGGCCACGGTGCTATGCTATAGAGTATAGATAAAAAAGTTGGTTACCAGTTCAACTGTGCTATACCTAGCACGATTCACCTAGAATGCAAGTCCTAGATCGTGCTTCTATTTTTAAATTAATTTAGTTAGCCACTATTTTTCTACAATGCAACATTGTCTTTAATATAATAGCTGGTCTCAAATAAATATCTTATGTTAATGGATTTCATTGTTGTACATAGGCGCGCAGGCAGTATAATATCGGATACTATGCTGCTGATAAGTGATACTGATAGGGCAAGTAACCTCGATTTCGCATATAAAAAGTACGAGTAGCAAGAACAAGATCCAAAAACCGGTCCAGATGTCATGCTGTCATTCACAAGACGAGATTGACGTAACGTAACGAGTAAGTCGAAAGCTGAAAACTTCCCGCAGAATAGGACAATGGATTCTGGTTTCACAATGGACCAGTCGCATCCAAAACAAGCTCACGTGGCGTATAAAATCGAATATTAAGCAACGGATACCAAAATAAAGATTCGATAGAGGAGAAATGGAAATCGATACTCATATAAATGTTTAGCATTTTATAACTCGCATCAATGATGCGCTGAAACGATTAAAGTTGGCGTTGCGCGTTGGTAGTACCAATGAGAAAAATGCGCAGAATTTAGAAAAGTGGTATACTTTTGTACCTGGTTGATAATAATAAGCTAACGTAACCTATGGACGCTAGCAACACCAGTCCTGCTAGCAGTAGGATGAGTTGCGTTCTCGCATGGACTCGCTTATGCTAGACTGCCAGAGGTGTCACTTGCGCATTACTGACTTTAAAATACGTACAAAATTATCTTAAAGAAACGCGTACGGAAAACATAATTCCATTAATTACTTTAATGAAATTACATCAGTGTGCGACCATATTGTTGGGCTATCGATATGCAGGATATCGTGGAAAATGTTTACCGATAACTTAATTGCCTTCTTTACTATCATTCAATTTCCTGAAACATCTACAGACTGCAATTAACGGAATTGTCACAGTTCAATGAATTAGCTATATAATACATGTAGAGTAATCCCACGGCCGTGAAACTAGCTCGGTGTAAGACTTGATTTAACTCCCAGCAATCAATTTATGCGTTATCTTGTAAACTTACGGGGATAAACAGAGTAGAGAGTTTGAGAAACGATCGTTATAAGTTACGACGGTACGAAGTAGACTGGAGTAAATCTTGCTAATTATTGTCTTACAACCCATTTAATTAATTTTGTTGTCAATGTTATTAATGCAGACCCTACCAACTTTTCCTCGGCAAAAATCTTTTCTATGGACGACCTTTTACCCAGAAAGACTAAACTGAAAATTAAAAAAAAAAAAAAAAAAAATTAAAATTATTTATTCAATAAAAACACGTACAAATGATCAAAGGGATGGAGTCTCCCTGTAAGCAAAATAAATGCTTGTGTTGGGAGACACCGCTCTTCCTTACATAGGTAACTAACTACAACTACATAGTAAACTATTCAACTAAACTTAACTAATTAAAGTAAGCGATAATACCTTTTCTGCATACAAATAAAGTGCCTTACTCTACTAACAAAAAACCATCTTGAGAGATATTCTGTCTGTGTCTGTGTCTGTGTGTTATCCCTACCTGTGTGTGTATGTGTGTGTGTGTGTGTGTGTGTGTGTGTGTGTGTGTGTGTGTGTGTGCGTGTGTGTGTGAGTGTGCGTGTGTGAGCGTGTGTTTCTGTTCTCGCGTGTGTCTGAAGGATTACCGAATTACATTCTCTGTTGATACGATGAGTCGTATGTTTTTCAAAATGATAACACATTTATGTTTAATATGAATAAAGCTTGGGGTTCCATGCCGTTAGATTGGTTTATGTGAGGGTAAACCCGTGATGATCCCCAGTCATAGAGATTCAAAACATTGGCCATTTTACAAGCTTTTATTTAGTTTCATTTCTAATGTTATTAAGTTACATCCTTCAAAATAACTTCATAGGTGTCGTCATATCAACAGGTGTCCGACGCAATTCGGACGTGTGGGGGCGGCCGCCCACGGCCGATGGCAGTTATCGGCCCTTGGCCGATGTGACGAATTCCGAGATTAACCTATTGCTTGGTGGTATATTAAAAGATAAGTACAAATTGGTTTGCAAGAGGTGGCGCTGACTGCTTTAAAAATATTACAAGCGTAGCGCCTGATAACTGACTCTAGCGTTAGTGTCAGTGAATGTTTTTAGGGTTCCGTACCCAAAGGGTAAAACGGGACCCTATTACTAAGACTTCGCTGTCCGTCCGTCCGTCCGTCCGTCCGTCCGTCCGTCCGTCCGTCTGTCACCAGGCTGTATCTCACGAACCGTGATAGCTAGACCGTTGAAATTTTCACAGATGATGTATTTCTGTTGCCGCTATAACAACAAATACTAAAAACAGAATAAAATAAAGATTTAAATGGGGCTCCCATACAACAAACGTGATTTTTGACCAAAGTTAAGCAACGTCGGGAGTGGTCAGTACTTGGATGGGTGACCGTTTTTTTTTTTTGCTTTTTTTTCGTTTTTTTTTTTTGCATTATGGTACGGAACCCTTCGTGCGCGAGTCCGACTCGCACTTGCCCGGTTTTTTTTTGTTTATTTTAAGTGGGATCTTATTGCTCCAGTGGCACCCGTCGGTCACCATTAGTTAAATAACAGTTATCAAATAGGTCGAGGTAAAACAGCTCGTGCCACTTTTAGTGTCGTAACTCAACTCAGAAACGCGCACGTCAGGAATGGGTGACTTTCATCCCTTAGTTAACAATCTACTATTGAGGCCACGTAACAGTGGTAAACGGTATTTTAGACAGTTGGCATAGACATAGATAGATGGGGGTGCATTAGGATCCCAGACAGCGTTTCGCCAATCTCTGATGCAGATAATGGACGAGACGTGACTTCAATCTGAGCTCTTGTAAACGCCAACTATTTAGTAGTAGTAGTAGTAAACTCTTTATTGTACAAAAAGACATATCAAAAATAACATACAATTAGTAAGAAGTACAAAGGCGAACTTATCCCTTTGAGGGATCTCTTCCAGTTAACCTTTGAGTAGATGAGAGGAGAAAGTGAAAAGAGGGTGACAAATGCAGCAAAATGTACAACAAGGTACCAGAAAGATAAAGGATATAAATACATACAAAATTTATAGGATAAACATACATATATTACACAAAAAGGAATGGGGAAAATACACTAAAAATTGGAAAGAATTAGAACGATATAAAGCAACTATACAATAGAAATATAGACAAATTAATCAGTCAGATCAGATAACCATAGTTTCTTTAACCTCTCCTTGAACGACGCAACCGATTGTGCCTGCCTGACCGAAACAGGCAGCTCATTCCACAGCTTCACTGGACGCACTGCGAAGGACTTGTTGTATCCTCGAGATTTGTGAGGAGGGATGGCAAGTGATAAATTCGCGCTCGAACGCAGACGGTGGCCACTGCCTTCAGCCAGAAATTGAAATTTTTGAGAGAGGTATAAAGGAGAAGAAGGTGTAAAAAGAACATTAAAGAGAAGAGAAAGAGTGTGAAGATCTCTACGGCGGCGGATTGGAAGCCAATTGAGTTTTTGACGGTAGTAAGACACATGATCGTACTTCCGTAGGCCGAAAATGAATCTTATACAGACATTCTGTAAGCGCTCTAACTTGTTCAGGAGTTCTTCTGTCATGTCCAGATTCACAGCGTCGCCGTAGTCGAGTAAAGGCAGTAACAGTGACCGAGCCAGCATGGCTTTGGTATCAAGTGGAAGAAAGTTCTGAAGGCGCCTTAAAGAATGGAGAGATCCAAACAGCTTTTTGCTCAATTCAGTGACATGAGGCGCCCAGGAAAGTGTCTGATCCATGGTGACCCCTAGATTTTTAACAGTGGGTGAGAAAGGAATTGGTATACCATCAAAGAAAATTCTAGGTGCCACCTGCTCAGACAGTATGGAGATGTAATGTGGACTTCCCAAAACGATCGCTTGCGACTTCATGGACTTTATGTCTTGTGAATAGACCATTAACGGTAAAGTAGCAGACTCACGCCATGCTCACACCTCTAGATGTGCAGAGTATATACACACATATACAAGGTGGCTAAAAAATAAGTGCGTTTAAAAAAATAAGTAAGTGAGGTTTTGGGATTATACTGAGCAACTTTTACTATGGGACCAACCCCGAAATTTGGCTGTTTCATACATTTTGTAATGCACTTATTTTTTACACGACTGCCCAAAAAAAAAAGTGTATTGTTTTTAGCCACCCTGTATAATATCTGAATGAACACATAAAGGGGGAACACATTGATAAACTCAAACAAGTTTTTAACGGACGAAATCAGAGGTCGTGGATGTCAAGGGCGAAAAATATTTAGGAGTAAGAGATGTTCGAGATTTTTTTCATGGAAATGAGACATTGAGAAATCACTTGGCAGTTTATAGCTTGCCTTTCGGCAAGCTATCAGAAATAATATCTCCAGCTTTAGTCTAGTTAGTAAATTTTCAATTTGATTTACAAATAGCTATAAGCTAGATTTTAAATTCATTGTTTTGACTTACAATACAATACAATATAAAAACTCTTTATTGCACACCTCAATAAAAGAAGACAAAACAAAAGAAAACAGAAATACAAGCGGAGGTAAACAACAGGCGGTCTTATCGCTAAAAAGCGATCTCTTCCAGACAACCTTTGGGTAGCGGAAATTAATAAATGTATACATAATGTCAGTAGGTGTTGCAAATGCAATGAAAGAAACCTATCACTAAATACATCGAGAACAGACAAATTACCATGCAAATAAAAATAAACAAAATAAAAATACATATACATACTTTATATACATACATAAATAAATACATATATTATATAATATAATATAATATATTAGCAGTGCCAGCCATAGAGAAAGAGTAACCAGATAAAAGTATTAAGGAAGAGATAAGAAATGGAGTTTAACTAGTCTCTTAAAAGAGTTAGGAGACTGAGCGCACCTCAGGTCAAGAGGCAGAGAATTCCAAAGTCGAACAGCTTTACACACACTGACACACAGTGTTTTGACTTACAGTGTGTACTTACACTTACACCATCGATATCCACATATGTATGTGAATTACAAGTGTTTTTGTTCATACTTTAGTAATACTCGATTCAAAGACAGTGTACAAATAAACAGTAAATCCAAGTGCTATCATATTTACATACGATGTGCTAGAAAATTGTTATGCCGCGGCAATTTACATACCTTGCGTCAACAAGACAAAAAAACCGGGCAAGTGCGAGTCGGACTCGCGCACGAAGGGTTCCGTACCATAATGAAAAAAAGAAAAACGGTCACCCATCCAAGTACTGACCACGCCCGACGTTGCTTAACTTTGGTCAAAAATCACGTTTGTTGTATGGGAGCCCCATTTAAATCTTTATTTTATTCTGTTTTTAGTATTTGTTGTTATAGCGGCAACAGAAATACATCATCTGTGAAAATTTCAACTGTCTAGCTATCACGGTTCGTGAGATACAGCCTGGTGACAGACAGACGGACGGACGGACGGACAGCGAAGTGTTAGTAATAGGGTCCCGTTTTACCTTTTGGGTACGGAACCCTAAAAACGGCTTTCCAGCCCAGGCTATAAAATCAGTATACATACAGGCAACATTATTACCAGATACAGGCGTCATCTTAATCTAAAGAAGGTATGAATCTCCACACTAAGCCCAATGCGACAAGGCTTTATATTTTGACAGATGAACCTATACAAAGTACCGAAAAGCAACCCATAAAATAAAATAAAACATTAAACGTAAATAAAACATCCGAGAAACTCATTGCTACGAGCCGACGTGGATCTATGATATATTATAGACCGGTACCAATCAGAAATCTAAATGCGAAAATGTTTAGACCAGTTTTCATAAAACGGGAAATACGGTCAACCACAAACCAAGCACTAAACTAAAACCATTTTGCAAAGTAATCCAATACGAGTACAGATGTATAAATATACAGTGAATGAGAGCCCGATATAGGCCAAAAGAAGCGACTACGCTACATGATTGATGATGCCAATTTCCTATTGATCCGAGTACTGATATACTTTCATGCGGAGCTTTTTATTTGCGCAATTTGATTAAACTATAGCCGTATTTTCTTTCGCATTATGAAATAGAGATATAATTTATGCGTAACATTTAAGGCATATTATTTAAATTCAGACCATTCATACTAATATAATAAATGCGAAAGTAACTCTTTCTGTCTGTATGTTACCTCTTCACCGATTTCTTCTTAACCGATTTACGTAAAATTTCATATGGAGATATTTTGAGTCCCGAGGAAGGACGTAGGATAGTTTTCATCCCGGAAGCCACCCCTTAAGGGGGTGTGGAGGGAGGGAGGGGGAGGGGACTTATTCTACGCAGACGAAGATTCAAGATTCAAAGATTTATTTGTTCAACATAGGTAAGTTACAAGAAAACGCGCGTAGTAAGGCGCGGGAAGAAGCTTGTACTTCGACAAATATTGTATAGTCTATAAATAAATGCCTGGATTACTCAATATTTACTTACAGAGATGCTATCGTACGTCTCACGAGAAGCATTTCGAGTAGAGTCATTGCACTTTCTATTATGAATCGAGGGCACATTACGCGTACAATATGCGAAATGATCATTGACGTCTCATTGGACAAGGGGCCGTTGATCTAATCAAATGTAGCAGACCCAAGTGACTTGTTTATGTAGCCGGTTTTATAAAATGAAAGCAAAGACAAATAATATTAGTAGCATAAACATAGTCATTTTAAAGGGGCCCACAGATTATCAGTTCGCCGGACGATATCAGCCTGTCAGTTGTTCGGAGCTGTCAAATTTTGCGTTTAACTGACAGGCCGATATCGTCCGGCGAACTGGTAATCAGTGGGTCCCTTTATCATTGAGATGGTATGCTATTTTTTCTATGAAATAAGCCCAAGGCTAGAATACTAAAGTTGTACAGAGCTTGAACACGGTGCATACAGTACCCACACAACCACATTCGATTTCAAAGTTTCACCTTTGCACGCTATCAATTTGCAAATAGCAATAAAATAAAGCTAACAACCGGTTATTATTTGCTGAATCAAATGGACGACTCACAGATGGCAATAATTGGCCGTGGATCTGTTACAACGACACACCATGTGTAATCGCTAATCAGTGTAAGTCACAACTGTGATTAAACTGATTACAGGTGTTAAGAGTTAAGACGTGACAGAATGTTGCAGTTAATGAGACGCTGTGTACTGGACACGACTCTATTAATGCGTTTTTTAATACTACGTACTAAGATTTTTATTGACTCTTAGATTCTCTATATAGTTATTGTGTTTCTTTGACTTCTTTGTAATATAGATGTACCTACGTTTCATATATATTGGCACTGTTAGCAAGTTTTCATGTTGGCATTGGCACTTTTGTAAAGGGGGTTTATACATCGCGTAAAGAGGCACACTATAGTAGTTTTAATAATCTGCAAGAGTTCTTGACTATGTACTTGCGTTGTGTTGACTAGGTATTAGAGTAAAATCATCTGACTATATGAATTAACATATATGTCTGATTCCTATTCCTGGATATTTTCTGTATCTAAATCATATCTCCAATTATAAACAAGATATTTCCATTAGCTCATATTTACCAAGAACTTAATTATAAATTGTTTATTCTAATCATTGACCGTATAAACGACATCGTATATATTTACGCTTACGTGGTGTCGAGTAGGAGGATGGTCCCACGGCCGGCAAACATAATATTCCGCAATTGCTTATTGATCTTCGATCGAGTCATTATTTTTTCCATGATCGTCTTCATGACGGATTAGGATGGCTCACGGTATCGGTAGCACGATTTGGCTTTCACTTGACTAATGTGCAATTGATCTCTATACTTACACAGATTATCTTATTTAGTAATAATAAATTTCCCCGCAGACTCGTGTAATCTATTTTAAAACTTTAAACTGGCCATATACTTTGCCAGGATTTCATAAAAAATTAAAACGAAGACGAAAATCAAGACAATGTATCTGATGGCCACGCCTCGAGTATATCGTAAAACTTACAATCCATACTAGGTAATATGTAATATTATAAATGCGAAAGACTGTCTGTCTGACTGTCTTTCTGTTACCTTTTCACGCTTGAAGAACTGAAACGATTTAAATGACATTTCGCATGGAGATACTTTGAGTCTCGGGGAAGGGCATAGGATAGTTTTTATCCCGGAAACCATCGCTTAAGGGGGTGATAAGGAGGGTGAAATTTATTAAGGAAGTGGTATACATTTACACCACTACACTCGCGTGCAAAAGTATTGCATCACTATGCATTTTTTCAACTGCACCCAATATATTTGTAAACTGGTTAATTTCGCTGAATTATTTTAATGTGATCATGTTTCTTGAAGTTTTAGCTTTATGAAAAGTAAAAAAACATGGAAACCGGCCCAGTATTTTTCAAATTATCAGCTTTTTCCCGATTTGTGAGCGGTTTCACGTTATCACGCGCACGAGTTGCGCTACCTTTGACCCCTATAAAACGGGGGGTAGAGAAGGAGTTGTTATCAACATGACTCTCGAGTCGCAACTGTGACGTTGACGGGACCGCACGCGCTTGAGCTAGCTCTCGAGACTTACGCACCCTAACCAACTCACTAGTTGACGTGTGTTAACGCCAGTGTTTGTGCAGGCTAAGTATTGTTGTTAGTGTGCCCCAGTGTCGAAAAGACCACTTTCGCAGTGATCGTTTGCTGGCGGATACCTAACGGTGACAACCCAAGCCCAAGCGTTAGCAGTGGCCGTTTGTTTGGCGGATACCTTACGGTGACAACCCAAGCCGCAAACGGGGCGAAAGCCCGGACACATCCGGCGCTAGCCATACCAGCTTGTACTCACATCTGTCGTTTTCCAGGTCAACCGACGCCGACGCCGCACACACACGCCATCGCCATGGTCATCAACAGGACGCCTACCAAGACGACGGAGGCCGTTCAGGAGGAGGTCACAGCGGCAGCACCGGCTCCGGTGCATGTGGTGGAGCTCCCGGACGTTGACCTGCTCCTGCTCGCCGGATTCGCGGGCGAACCAGACAACGATGGTCCAAAGCGTCTACCCGCGTTTGGAAGCTTCACGGGGTCAACAATGTCAAGCCGCGGCTCGGAAGAGTTCCTTGACGTTGTAAGCTCCGTGGAGGATTCTAACGAGGGCTCAGACGCTGAGGACCAGCGAAACTCTGAGTCACCCGTGACCGGAGAGCCGGAGCGGTCAGCCGACTACGGGGACCAAGCACGTGGTGATTTATCACGTGGCGATTTATCGCCGCTTGATTTATCACCACGTGTTAGGCATTCACCACGTGCCGAGAGCCCGCTGCCGCCCCAGCCGGCCGACAAGTCTCGACCTGTCACGCCGCAGCCGGCTGACAAGTCTCGACTTGTCACCCCGGCCAACTCACCGCAACGCCGCCGCCAGTCGCCTTGCCGGCCGCAGGCCGGCCTCGAGATGACCGAGGGCGCCTGGATAGCGATTTTCGGGAAACTCGACAGAGTAGCTCGGGGGTCGCTAGACAGTTGCGTCCTCGGGCCGCTCGAGGCGGCCCTACTCTCAACCCTGTTGGCGCACTCTGGGGCGCGCCAACAGAAGAGACGGCGGGAAGAGGACAGCCCGCCGGCACAGGAGGAGAAGCGGGAATGTAACCGCATCACTCCTATGTCGCGCGGTCTCAATCAACCCGTCGTCTGCCCACAGGACTCGCAGCAGCAGCAGCCGATGGACACAGCCGTGCCATCCACACCCGCCGCCGGCGGCTCGCACCAGGCCCCGCCACGCAAGGTGTTGCTACCTGCACCGGTAGCAAGCACCGACACGTACGCGGCCACAGCAAAAGCCCCACCTAAAGCTTCTTCACTGCCCACAGATACCGCAGCCAGCAAGAAGAAGAAGCAGCAGCCGCAGCCGCCGGCCAAAAGGGCCAAACCGCCCCAGATTCTGGTCGAGGTCCTCCCAGACTCGGCCCGCCACCTGACGGCCATCAACGAGCGTCTCGGTTTTAAGGCCAAAACCGAGAACGTCGAACCGACCGGGATACGGTTCTACCCCAGGACCGCAGAGGAATACCGTGTGGTATTCGCCTACCTCGACAAGGAGCAGGCACTCGACCCCCGGATCCAGTTCGTCAAGCACCCGGAGAAGTCGACCCTGCCGATGAAGGCCGCTATCCGCGGCCTGCCGTCATCTATGTCGGTGCAGGACGTGAAGGACGCCTGTGCCAGAGAGGGGTATTCAGTATCACACGCCCGACTTATCTCCACAGGTAGAGGACGAGGAGGCACCATCTTCTTCGTCCAACTCAACGGGACGGAGCGAGAAAACCCAGGTTTTCTCGACCTCACCAGCATTGCGGACATCAACACCAAGGTTCGTGTCGAACCTTGGCGAGGTAAACCCGGGCCACCGCAATGTTATCGGTGCCAGGGATTTAGGCATTCCTCACAGGGATGTCACCGACCGGTGCGCTGCGTCAAGTGCGCGCTGCCGCACCTGTCGCACCAGTGCACGCGACCCAGGGACGAGCCAGCAACGTGCGCAAACTGCCTGATGGACCACCCAGGCAACCACAAGCAGTGTGCAATTTACTTGCAGGAGCTGCGCAACTGGAGGGGGGGCACCCGCTCCTACACACGCCGACCGCCGACCCGCCGCCCGCAGCGAGGCCCCGACACTAGGGCTTCGGACACACCAAACCTGGTGGAGGATTACTCAACAGGTTCCCTCATGGCACCCGCCAACCAGCCGAGGCAGCGGACAACAGGACACCGAGGACGGACGCAGCCACAACACAAACCGCAGAGGATGTCGCAAGCGCAGCCCCGAGCGACGCCGCCGGCGGCGCCCCCAGCGCTCGACACCGTAGCGCTGCACAGGGACATAGTTGCCGCAGTGCAAACTGCGGTGACTGTGTCTCTGAGACCAACGCTAGACGAGTTTGTACTAGCGATTAAGTCTCTGTCTAAGCCTGACCAAAATCAGGCTTAGCTCGCCCTCTCAACAATAACGCAAGTTATTCGCCAGCTGCACTATCTCTTACGGCCTAAAAGAGAAAGAGCTAAGAATTGTGTATTGGAACGCGCAGTCATTAACTGGTAAAATTAATGATCTCCGTACTTTTCTCCACAGCCAGGACATCGACATCATGCTGATCTGCGAGACGTGGCTAAAAGCGTCTATGACGCTCTCGGCCAGCGGTTACATCGTGTACCGCCTCGACCAGGCGAACCCTGAAAACGGGCACCCATACCGTGGCCTCGCAATCATCGTCAAGAGGACAATCATCCACCAACCGGTGGATATCGAGCAGCCAATCTCGCTATCCGCACTGGGGATAGATATCAAACTACAAAGGCATAACCTGCGTTTGTTTGCTATCTACAGGCCCTGCGGATACTGCCGGCCGGCAGAGATGCGCGACGATCTCAAGCGGCTGCTGGTGGACTCCCCCGTGCCGACCATCCTGGCCGGGGACTTCAACGCCGAGCACCCCGCTTGGAACTCGTCCGCACATTCCCTGCCGGGAAACACCATCTACCAGATCGTGGAGGACCTCGATCTGGTAGCGGGCGGGCCATACGAGCCCACACACTACCACGACGCCGACGCGCTCTGTCGCGGCACCACAATCGACTTTGCGATTTCTCGCGGAGTCGACTCACTCATGAGGCATGAGGTATTCTACGATCTCACCTCCGACCACAGGCCAGTGCTCCTGACCATCGCAGACGAGGCGACAACGAGACTCAACAGGGGACCAGGACGCCGCTACGACTGGACGGCTTTCACAGAAGCCATGGTAAAATCTCCCCGTACAGGTCCCATATCGACCGCAGAAGAGGTCGACGCAGCAGCAGCCACAATCACCGGGGACATCAAGGCGGCCCTCGACGAGGCCACCCACATCATCCCGCCCTCGGACCGGCGTAAGCCGCTCCCGAGGCCACTTCAAGCGCTTTTGGAGAAAAAGCGCTGGTATAGGAAACAGTGGCAAAGGACTAGGGCTCAGTCGGTCAAGACTGAGCTCAATAGTCTCGAGCGACTGTTAAGGGTAAAACTCAGCGAGCACAGAGCTGCAAGCTGGGAATCGCACATCGAGAGCCTAACTGATCACGTTCCTTCCATCCACAGGTTATGCCGACAACTCAGCGCGACACCCGAGCCGATACGGCCCCTAGAAGACGACACCGACGGGGAACTGAAGTACGCGGCCAAGGACAGGGCGGAAATACTCGCTCGCAGCCTTGAGCAGCAATTCAGGCCATTCCCCGACACCGACCCGCAACACACAGCGGACATCGTGCGGCACGTTCGAGACTACCTCAGCGTGCCCGTAGAGACCCAAGATGATCCACTATATTTTTCTCCTTCACAGGTCCAGGCGACAATCAGACGTCACTGCAATCCGAAGAAGGCGCCGGGCCCCGACGAGATCCCAAACATGGCGCTCCGCCAACTGCCGCTAAACTCATTAGCGGCAGTGGCGCGCCTGTTCAACGGGATCTTGCGGTCGGGGCACTTCCCCACCATCTGGAAGACCGGCCGGGTCATAGTCCTTCCCAAGCCCGGGAAGGACAGAAGAAAGCCGGAGAACTACCGGCCCATCACGTTGCTATGCAACCTATCAAAGGTGTTCGAGAGGTTGCTGCTCCGGCACCTCTCGCCACACCTGACACCCAGGCCGGAGCAATTTGGTTTCAGGTCTCAACACTCCACCACGTTGCAGCTCACCCGTGTCCTACACCACATGGGCATGGCGCTCAACAAAAAGGAGTACACGGTCGCTGTCCTCCTAGACATGGAGAAAGCGTTCGATCGAGTTTGGCACGAAGGTCTAATATATAAACTTTCTCTGTCCACAGCCCCCCGCCGCATCGTGAGAGTCATCGCTTCATTCCTGGCAGACCGACGCTTCCACGTTCAAGTGGAAGGCGCACTGTCTCAGGAACGCCCGATACAGGCAGGCGTCCCCCAGGGAAGCTGCCTGTCGCCCGCATGCTACGTGCGCTACACCGACGACATTCCAGTCGTAGGACAAGCGCAACTAGCCCTATTCGCAGATGACGCCGCTTATTTTGCTTCCTCTTTCCAGATGCTGCACGCAGTCTCCAAGATCCAGCCGACGCTTGACGCCCTTCCTGACTGGCTCTCCAAATGGAGGCTATCAGTCAATGTGGGCAAGACGCAAGCGCTCATCACAGGGGCAGCCATCGTCCTGCCCCCACCCCCCTCAATTCTAGGCCAGCAGCTCACATGGTCACCAACAGTGAAATACCTGGGGGTGACCATAGATAGGAAGCTCAACATGCGGAAACACGTCGCAGAGACGATCATACGAGCGAAAACCGCTCGTATGAACCTCTGCCCGGTTTTCCGCAGCAAGCTCCCTGTACGGACCAAACTCGGTCTGTACAAAGCTTACGTCCGATCGCGGCTAACTTACGCTTCACCAGCCTGGTATGCTTTCTGTTGCAGGTCCATCAAGACGAACATGAGACGTCAGGAGACCCTCTCACTACGGAACATCGTCGCAGCAACGCGGTACGTCAGCAACGCAGCCATCGCCGAGCATCTGAAGTGGAGCAGCCTAGAAGACTTCATCGAGCGTCTCGCGCGGGTCATGTATGACCGCGCGGACAACTCCAGCTACGATCACCTGCGCGGGATTGCGCCTCACTACACGCGCCCGCCGGACCAATACGGGGCTCGGCATCTCCCCCGAGCCCTCCTACACACCACAGAAGAAGAAGACGAAGAAGAAGACACGCACACACCACACCGGATGCCGCCTACATAGGCACGACGCACATGCCAGCCTAAGCTGTCGGTCGCCTTCTCTGCGGCCCCGAAACCTGGCCCCGCTCAAACGGTATCACCAGGCTAGGGGTCGCGGGGTTGGATAACGGCCGGCGGCGAAAAAGCTGGCCCACACTGGACACACAGCCGTCCCCAAAAAGACGTGCGATCGACCGCCCCACAAGGTGGGGCGCGACCGGATACAGCCTCCGCAGCCGGAAGGCGGAAGAGGCCACTCGCACCCCTTCAAAAGGGTGCCGAATGACAACACATCAGTTGTTATCAGTCACTTATCAGAAGTTGATCGTTACATATCTCCGCATATTTTTCCGTGAAGAAGACCTGGAAAAATGGAAACCACTGAAGCTGAAGTCCGCCAAATCGTCCAGCCCCTGCAAACAGGGCGTAGCCAACGTTCAGTAGCTGCCGAGCTGTATTTAAGCCAATCTACAGTTTGAAGAGTTTACCAGAGGTTTCAGGGGACTGGATCCTTTACTTCAAGACCAAGAAGCGGCCGCAGAAAGTGTACATCAGAGAGGGAGGACCGCTTCTTTGTCACAATATCTCTCCGAGATCGACACCAGACAAGCATTGCCATCCAGCAGCGTCTGCGTGAGGTACGCGGAGTGGCTGCCAGTAACTGGACAATAAGAAGAAGACTTAAGAAAGGGAACTTGACACCCAGGAGGCCCGCAGCGGCGCTCAGATTGCTGGCGCGACACCGTGCAGCCTAAAGAGAGTTTGCTGAAAATCGTAACGACTGAACCATTGAGCAATGAACCCCAGTTCTCTTCTTGAACGAGTGCAGAATGTGCTTGAATGGATGTGACCGAAGAGGAAGAGTCTTCAGAAGGCCAGAAGAATGGTTCGCTCCATGTTTCTTCTCCGAAAGGGTCGCCTATGGCGGTGGACCCGTCATGTTCTGGGGCGGCATTTTCTACGACGGGCGGACAGCGAGCACAGAGCTGGTTTTCGTGACTGGCGAGGGCCGTGACGGTGGATTGACCGCTGCCAAGTACGTCACTGATATCCTGGAGGAACATGTTGTTCCTTATGCCGGTATTTTTGATGAGGGGTTGATCCTAATGCAGGATAATGCCCCGTGTCACACTGCTAGGGCCACCGCAGCCTATCATCTCGAAGTGGGCATCGACACCATGGACTGGCCAGCGATGAGCCCGGACCTTAACCCCATTGAACACGTATGGAACTACCTGAAAAGGAGGGTTCGGAAGCGGAATCCTGCCCTGGTCAATGTTGAGGAGCTGAAGGCCGCCTTGCTGGAGGAGTGGGACGCTATTCCTCATCAACACATTAAAAAGTAAATTAGGTCTATGAAAAACCGCTTGATTTGTGGAAGGAGGGCTATGGGTGGCAATACCTAGTATTAATTTAATAATAATAATTTATATTGTATTAAAAAAATACTTTTATTCTCAACTTTCCTGATTTATATTTGGAGCATTATGCGACTACTTTCAGTTTTCTGATTTTTTTTAAGTCTTCAGATTCGAAATTTCAATGAATTTACCATTTTTCTAATGCGTTAGATTGTAAGCTTTCAGTTGATACCAAAATTTTCAGAATCGGGTATAGAATTACAAAGATATTGGGTGCGGACGAAAAAATGCAAAGTGATGCAATATTTTTGCACGCGAGTGTAGTTCAACCACAGAATACATAATAGTAGTACTACATATACCGTACAGAAAGGAAAATTCCTACAAAACCGAAGTTTGACAGCGCTTCAGGGTCGAATCATGCTGTCCCTTTCTAATATATGGCACTATCCCTTTCGGCTATTTAGGGTTGTCAAAATTCAAGCCATGATCTTATCTGTGGTCGTGCACGCAAAGGGACGTCAAGTTGTGACAACCCTAATAATTGCTCGGAGCAATGCTGAGCCGAACGGAGCCGAGTTTGCCCGAAGGGAAGAGTTTCGCACGCCTGGTTCAACGCAGATGAAGTCTCGCGACTTCGCACGCAGTACTTCAACGCGCAGAAGCAAGTAATTATATTATACATATGCGGTAAAAGAGCAGAGCAGAAGGCAGATCCTTATCTGACTATCTGGGGATCTAAATGCTATCGTGACGCAATAGACTTTATTGTAAGAGTAGGCTTTGATATACATGATATTAAATTCCGGCACCGTATCAAACAATTCAAATTGAAAGTTAACGTCTATTCGCGTCGTGACTGGCGAAAATATAAAATTACCGAATATAAGTTTCCAAACAAATTCAGATTAACGATTAGACGCGAAGAATATTAACGTAGCGATAGTGTTTTGTGTCGGACGTTCTAAAGCAATTACGTAGTTAAGTGAAGCAAATAGGCTGCAATGTAGATTGGAGAGAGGTTACCGGAACATTATGGGGGGCCGTGACGAAGCAAATTACATAAAATATTAGTCAAACACAAATTTGTCGATAACTCCATCAAAGATGCTGGTCAGACTTAAAATTCTGCTATTAACTTGATGATAGATGTTTTAAAAAATAAAACTAAATAGATTTATGATAATGCACTAACAATTTGTTTAATTAGTATTAATTCTTAATGGATTTGGGATTATGGTATTTTGTAAGTTTATACAATGTGTAATTAAGTGTATAATGAAAACCAACTGTAATTTTTTTAACAACTTTCTTTGAAGAGGAGTTTAATGATTGCAAATTTTAATTTAAAAGAAAGCCTCAATAAGGTCTGAAATATTAGGCTAGTCGGCAGGGCAGTTAATTTTATCAAAATTGCCAAAGCTATACCAATCTTTGAAATTAGTTTCTCAAGCGGACCAAGGGCTCCTTAAAGGCCAGCGCAAACCGGCGGAGCGCAGCGCAGATCACCGAGGAGGATTTACGCCGCGCAGCGCACACCGGCGAGGTAAAATCCCCCGACATACATACCGCGAGCGCCCGCCAGCCCGAGCGCTGGCGGCCGGCGCACCAGGGAGCACTTCGGCGCAGGCCGGGGGATGCCGCGACATGCGGCCGGGGGATGCCGCCGCGTGTACTCTATCACAAGGGATTAGTGACTAGTGTGCACGAGTTCTCCCCCGTCGTCCCGGCGCGGCGCTACTCCGGCGCACTCCGGAGGCCTCGGCGCATGCCGGGGGATGCCGCGGCATGCCGGCGCCTACCGCCGCGGTATCCTCTAACGTGCTCCTCGATGCCGCGGAGTAACAATCCTCCGTGATGCTCCGAGGTCGGTCTCAAAGCATTTAAATTTATACCTGAAGGTAATTGAAATAGGGAAGAAAATACATTGATAATTTTAAAGTGATCTGCGCTGCGCTCCGCCGGTTTGCGCAAGCCTTTAGAATGCATAGAAGAAAGTGAAAAGATGTTAAGGGGTTTTGATGTAGGTACCTAATGAACCTAAGATTAACAGTTGTATAAAACTTGTTTCCGAAGTCCGAAGCCGACAATGACTGGCCAAAAGTGCTGATTACTAACGTTGTTCGCGGGTCATTAGTATCTCTGTCGTGAGCGACAGACAGAGCTTTGTATACCGACGCGCTGGTAGCGATTGTATCTAATGAACACCCACAAAACGATATCTGATTACACTTTATTAAAGCAAAATTGTGCCAGATACAATGATAAATATGTTTTACTTAAAAAGAAAGTTTGAAAAGCGAAGTGTTCTCAATCGATTTCAATCTAAGAGGTAAAAAGTCCAAATAATGTTCAAATATGCTAATTGCGATAGAAAGCTGCAAGTAATGTTTAATTGACAAATGGGAATGTGCAATATGCATTATACTGGCGACCAAAAGCCATTTAAGACGAAATCTCGCAGTGAAATGACTACAAGTTACAACCTTACAACCATTTGGTGGATAACATCTAAATTTCTCTGTTTGTTTACTTTGTCGGCTACTTTGAATTTTACTCTGGAAACACATCTTCTATAAAGAGAAATCATGAAGGAAGTACTACTAAACTAGATGTAGGTTAATGTCAACCAAATTCAGTTGTGGAGAATGTGGACCGCTTGGTCATAAAACGATAAAGGAATAGGATTTCATATAATTTTACTGTCAGTCACTTTGACAAAGTGTTAATGTACTTAACCCAAAATTTAATATCATATCATATAAGTACCTATCGTATTTAGAACTTAGACAAACACAGAACATATATTTATTAAGTTGGTTGTTAGAAATAGGTATAAGTGGAAAATATAATCCAGTATGTTCATTCATGCACAGCTTTAGGTAAACTCAAGCAGCGTGCGTTCATCCGGATAACGCCGGAAGCATTGTCCTCAACACTGGCACCGTCTAAGGTGACTTTCAGGATGTTTGTGGCAGTTTTCGCCTATCGAGTTTGGGTCGAATTTGGGTGAATTAATATTAAAAAATTAAAAAATGTTTTTTTACCGCACCGTATTTGAATGCGCATGGGAATGTAAAGCATAGGTACCCATTAGTCGTAAGCGTATTAACCATTATTTTACTTCAAGTTAGTTTTCACGACTGTATCGAGGGAAATATCTAAGAATTATTTATCTTGCTTAAGTCAACTGATTAATTGAATACGTATTAAATAAGTTATAACAATAATGTAATATTACTGTAAAATCTGGTAATTTGGAAATCTCCCTAGTAATTTTCTTAAATAAGTTTCCATTGCAATATTAAAAGAGATTGCCGATATCTAGTATATCATATCATAACGGTGATAAATGATAAAGTCTGCCAGGTTAGTCAGTTGACGACAACCTAGGCAAACATTAAGCTCAAAGCGTGTCAGGGAAAACAAACAATCGTGACCAGAAGACGCATGATCGCAGCTTCGAATAAGATTGATACGACAGTCGGCCGAGATGACAAACTTTATAGTCCGTAAGTACATATAAAAACCTGGCTATGTACTTCACTGACATAAGCGTTATGGGACATATTTTTGAAATGATTTGTACACCCATATTTTTACCGTTGACTGTACAAAAACCTCACTCCGCTGAGCTGTTACCACTAGAGCTGCTCTGGTAAAAACGCAGCCTTAGAGTCGCCATTACCTCACACGTTATAGTATTAGAGTAGTTACGTCAAGAAACCTAAGAGATTAAGACAAAACAATCGAGGGTCAACATGAACAGACATCTGAATAGATAGGAAGCTTTACGAAGCTAGAAGAACTTTACTCCGAGACTAGTAAACCTAGAGGTACAAGTTGGAACCCAACCGCAGACTACGTGATGCTGCGGCACTACATGGTGCGGTTCTTTGAAATACCATTCGTAACTTTCGTAAGTAGTTAGCGACGCGTCGGCGACCGGCAGACGACATTGTCGCCCGACCGCAGATCAGTGGTGTAGCGCTGTGCTTCTCTCATTCGGAACAGTCGGAACCATCTGGATATGGCGTGGCGCTGCCGTCTGCAATTGGGTTTGAAATCGAAACATAGCGACATGACGCCACGAAGCGGCGACACGTCGTCTGCGGTCGGGTTCCAATTCCAACTCGAACCTTTAGTGTAATTGGGGGTCCGATTTGTTTTGGTTTCGCCTGTAGCAAGTTATCAGTAAGTGTTATGTTATGAACATCCGCTAACATAATGCCAAAGCTCCAAAGCAGTCTGAGTGGCCGGCAGAACAGATAAAAGCAATTAAGGACTAAAACGCCATTGTTTACTAAGATCCTCGCACACGAAACGACCTAAGTTTTTCTTCTGTACAATTTAATTTAGTCCTTAAATCAACGAGCGTGCCGCCTTCGCGTGAATGACGTAATGTTGCCTATTGCGCGCCAATGCATATTTACTGCCCATAGAAACTACTAAAGCATTGCCTTGCGCCGTATTTGCTCACTTCTGCTTTAGGAATAGGTATCTTGATTGGTATGTCTAGTTGCCATTATTGTACCTAGGTACATGTGATTGCAATGACATAGTATAAATTATAGCCTGGTAGAAGAGGTATGGCCATGGAAAATCGCGAGGTAAGTACATTCGAGGGACAGACGCCTAACTTTGAGTAGGCGCAATGTCAAGCATCTCGAACCTTGTCTCAAACAATAACAGAGTTATGCAATGTTTTGATTGGTGTCCTTGGACACCTACCTACTATGCTTAATAAATTAATATTTGTCACCAGAAAAGTTTGAGCTTTCTCAGTATAAGTTGGTAGAGCTTAGGTGTGTCGTAGCCATGGCATAAATAAAAATATACGTAACCAAGCAGATCTATCACTAGGTAATCAATAGGACTTAAGATAAGGAAAATCCAAGAGAAGGAAACAACTTATAAGGGTTAAGTATATTGGGCAATTTTGCACATAACCGTAAAATATAATCAATGTAATCAATGTAATAATGTAAAATAGCTGCCTCTTTTTCCTTGTTATGCATTGCGATTTAAAAATTGGGAGGGTTGTATATAAAATCCAGATCCGTGCTGCTAATTCACGAGCTAAATTATTATGATAGCTATGAATTAAATGCTGGCAAAAAAATAAAATAATCATAATTGCTAATACTTAATTCCTAATGTTCCTACCTGACGTTAACGAAATTTAGTCGTCAGGTGAACCTGTTCTTTGAAATATCATTTATACATTAACGGTCAACTTCAAAAACTCACTAATAAGCAACAAAATCCACCAATAAAGAAAATATTTTTCAAAACACTCACCTTCATTAGTCTCCATGTCGTTCCCGACCAAAAAAAAGAAAAGTTAATAAAATAATAAAGCGTTTCTATGACGACGCATGACAGCAATCAAACTCTTCCTTCAAAACTTATAGGATTCTCATTGGTTAATTTTTGACAGCAAAATATTGTCTATTATTTTTATTGTTCATGCCTAGACCATGGATACGTTTCGGTAGACTAAGTTTAGTTCCATTCGAAATAAAAAAAGCTTTTTTGAGAATTATCCCGTCAGATTCTATCGATTATGATAAATAATTTTTTGATCATATAAAATTTATTATTCAAAAATAACAAAAGTGAAAAAGACTTCATTTTGTACAATTTTTACATAAGCACTGAAATTGCTATAGAAACATAGAAGGTAGGATCGTATAGAAGTGGTATACGCGTGCCTCCGTGAGGGACAAAACATACGCAAATGCGACACTGTGATGGGTCGAATTCATTTGTTGCCCACCATTATCCACTAAAAAAAAGGTGGGGAACAAATAAAATGTAAGACTGTGACAAGGACAAACAATAATAGCTCTTTCGCTGCTACTCCTACTAAAAGCTACATAAGACTATCCCTTTCTGTCAGTTACCCCTACCACGTTATATCCTACATTCATGTATAGAAATCACAAACTAAATCAGGTTAGCCAACATAAGAAAAGATGACGTGTTTAAAACACGGACCTAGAGAGTAAACCGGATAGTGTACATTAGCCAAAAAGTGTGTCCACATGAGAAGTCAAGGTGGGCCGTTGCATCTCTTTCTAATTAGGGTGACCATAAGTCATATGTATGTGGGATATTAGGATAACATTGAATATATAGTTTGGCCAGGATCTTTTCTTATTCGTGCATAGTTGGATGCTGTTAAGCAATAATGTGTCAACCCACATTAATTTTTCAATAAGATGTCAACTCAAAAAATTGACGCTTATAGTTGACATTTTATTGCAAAATGGATGTGGGATGACTCATTTTTGCTAAACACCATCCAGTTATATTAGTTATAAAAAATCATACTGTCTTTTCGCTGTACTAGTATTATGGCCTAAAAAGGGATGGATACAGTTTTTTTTTCTCTTCTGTACAACGCTTCACACAACCTTAGGTACTTAATTTAGTTGTTCTAAAAACTGTTATTAATAGGCGTAGATGCTAGACCACGAACATGGTCGATCCTACAGAACCAGAGGGTCTACCGCAAACCGCGTTCGACGTGTCGCCCCTCGGTCACACTTACGTACGAAAGCGCTACAAAGAGGCAACACGTCGAAAGCGGCTCGGGGTAGGCTCTCAGGACACCCCCACTGTCCTGAGAGCTTTTTACAGTCTTTGCCGCGTTAGGTCCCAGGCCCTTCATAGCAAGCACTAGCCGCCCCTTTCTCAGCACCCATCATATAGACTGCCGCTTAAAATATCTGGCCACCCTAGGCCCGGGCCTACTCGGCCTTAGGGCAAATCCGCCACTGCCACAGGGTCGCGTGGGACCGCTACGCCCGTTTGCTATAGTTTTTATCTAGGACGACGCTTGTCACTGGAGCATAGACACCGAAGTTTGCATCGTTTGACGAGCATCTTTCTCTGTCTCTGTAGTTACTCCTTTATAGGAGTAAAAGAGAAAGATGCCCGCAATTTGCGAACCTCGGTGTTCACGGTGGTAGGCCATCTGCGCGAAAAGAGAAGAGTCGTGAAATGTAAAGAAACTAGTGATGTGCCGTTCCCAGTAAATTTTCCAAAGAGGGTAAATTCCCAGTAACGTTTCTGGTAACGTCCCAAAAGTCAGTAAATTACCATAAAGTTCTATTTTTCTTTTATTATCAATGTGTTTTTTATTATTATAACAATGTATAAATGTGTCTGTAATGTTTAAGGACTTTGGATTTCAATTTTGGCAATTATTTATCCTGTATTAGCTCTCATTTCACCAATTTAAACATGCCGAAATAAAAACATACCTATTCATATAAACTTACTTTTAAGTACGTAATAAGAATTGTGTAACACTGATTCTCATCGTGCCGACATCATGGTCACCCTAATGAGTTTGACAATGTTGACTTGTATTTTTATCGCAAAATGTAATAATTGTGGCTTCCTTGTGAAACACTATTCCACAATTAGAAATTCTTTCACTCCTACAACCTTTAACGCAACATTTATTCACCATTTTTAAGAAATTTTTCATTCACGTGTTTTGATAACATGTCATCACACGTTAGGGATACCAATTAATATTCAAAGTTACTACAATGTCTACCATATCAAAATTAATGTTTTTTTTTTGTTGTGCACATGCTTGGTTAAATCAGTTAATAATATTGACATCATAATTATTTACAAATTTCTTAAAAGATATCAGAACCTTACTCTAAATAGCACTTAAATAATATAAGAAGGTATTTCATTTTAGTAGTATATTGATAGAAATACTACCACAATGGTATATTTTTAACATTGGCAACATGTGCGAGTGAGACACCGCGACCCACCTTTGCTATCTCAAGTGGACCGTTTTCTTTAGTCTGGTAAGAACGTCTTTCTGACTCGGTGATAAGGTTAAATTTAGTATGGCAAAAAAAGTGACAGTTCACTCCATCTTATAACTTCATGGTTTAAAATGACATGGATACAGTAACGTCAATAACCGTAAATTAAAGAATCGACTCGTACAACACTAGTATATAAATTAAGAAAATTGGAAATAAAGAACCGACGTGTATCTTTTTATTCGAAGTGATCTGTTGTGTTGTAAGAAGTCGTTGTATATTCAGACAAAAGTTAAATAAGCAAGGGCCATAAGAAATAAATAACTTTAACCATGGGTTTGACGATATCAAGTGTCTTTACAAAGCTTTTCGGCAAGAAACAAATGCGTATCCTTATGGGTAAGTTACAATTGACAGCTCATCGGCAGACGATAGCGTTGAATCGTGTTTCTTTTATGGTTCAGTACCTTGTAATTAAAGACTGTAATAATATGTTACGGATATTATAATTCTTACATTAACCTTGTTTTACAGTGGGCCTCGACGCCGCCGGGAAGACCACTATACTTTACAAACTAAAATTGGGCGAAATAGTAACAACTATACCGACTATTGGATTCAATGTAGAAACAGTGGAGTACAAAAACATTAGCTTTACGGTGTGGGACGTCGGCGGTCAGGACAAGATCAGGCCGCTGTGGCGTCATTACTACCAGAACACTCAGGGTCTTATTTTTGTAGTAGACTCTAGTGATACCAAGAGAATAGCTGAAGCCGAGAATGAGCTCGCTAATATGGTAATTACGCTATGATAATTTATACATATTAGTTTATTGTGATTAAAGCATGTCTATTTCAAACTGTGTTATAATATGATAAGAATAAAGTAGCTAATTTAAATTTTATTCAAAAATTTACAGTTTCATTGTTTTGTTTCAGTTAAAAGAAGATGAATTGCGAGAGGCAGTTATCCTAGTATTTGCTAACAAACAGGACATGCCTAATGCAATGACTGCAGCCGAGTTGACCAATGCACTAAACTTAAACAACCTGAGAAACCGCCGTGTAAGTTTCTATTTGCTTTTATGTCTGGCTATCTGAGAAGCATAGTATAGAATAATGATTGATTTGGTAAAAATTGAGACAGTTAATAATGTAACTCATATTTTTAAAATCCCATAATTCCCTCACACCATAGAAGGTAGGATCGTATAGAAGTGGTATACGCGTGCCTCCGTGAAGGAAAAACCTACGCAAATGCGACACTGTGATTGGTCGAATTCATTTGTTGCCCACTATAATCCATACTAAAAAATAGGTGGGGAACAAACAAAAAGTGAGACTGTGACAAGGACAAGCAATAATACCGCTTTCTCTGCTACTCCTATTGCAAGTTCTATAAGTGTATCTCCTTCGGTCATTTGGCCCCTCCTCCGTTTCATCTCTATATTATTGTACCTCTATGCCTTACACACACAAATCTTACAAAACTTGAGTTGTATATTCAGTTTGCCTGGTGGAGTTGATTCTTTGTTTTAAATTTTGATAAACATTTACAACTTGTGTGTTTTTGTTGAGGGTGAATAATACAATAAAAATTAAATTGTTTGATTTCCAGTGGTACATCCAAGCTACCTGCGCGACGCAAGGCCAGGGCCTTTATGAGGGTCTTGACTGGCTGTCCAATGAACTGGCGAAAAAGTGAGATTCAACAATCCTTGCAGTCTCCGGGAGTCAGAGAGTACATTCCCAAAATGGCTGAAAACTTCCCGTATTGTGAATGTTGTTCAATCTATATTGAATCCAAAAGACTTTTAAATTTGTATGTAACTAATTTAATTATACAAGGTCGTTTTAATATTTTTAAGGCTAAAACTTTGATTTGTTGGTGAATATTTATCATTTTTGGTTAATCATAATTAAGATTTTCATATTATATTTAAACTATCATCTTCTTTGTGTCAACAAGAAGCCTATTCAGTTAGAATAGAAATTTCAGAAGATTATGTATTGTATATCAAACTTGGATTATGCATTTAATACTTATCTATAAGCAGCACAATTGGACTATTAACATACATAATTATGAAACAAAACAAGTATACATAATAAATAGAGACAATAACTGTTTTAGAATGATCCGGAAACTATGATAAACTACTATCCCTATGGTTAATTTGATTAGACATTATTATTTATTGTGTGTAAGTTACTATAATATAAAATTTATAACTGCTTTTGTACTGTGAAGTCCTGGGCATTTCAATAACACTATCTAATGTAATCCAATGGCACAATAGATATCCAGCTTTCAATTCCATTGTCCAATGTAATGAAATGTATATAATGTAAATCTTTTGATTGGCCAAATAATCTTTCTACACTGTTTGAGAAAGCTGTATCTTAAGCCCTAAGATTGGAAGTTTGCTAATGTATGCTAAAGATATTTTAAAGTGTATAATAATAGTGGCAAATAAATAGGTGTAAATAAAACTGTGCCTTTTGCTACTGCCACCACTACTATGCCTTTATTTTTCATCAGACACTATACCTAATTTTTCTGAGGTATGATAAAACAAGAAAGAGTTTGGTAAACACCTGAAGTCTAAAGCAAACAGATAAACTGTAGTAGTCATACCAGTATAGTCCGGTGGCCGGCTGCATGAAACAAACCTCATCAAAAAATAGAATATACCTACCCTGTAGAGGTACCTGACATT
Organism: Cydia splendana; assembly: GCF_910591565.1. NCBI lineage: Eukaryota > Metazoa > Arthropoda > Insecta > Lepidoptera > Tortricidae > Cydia > Cydia splendana. Next base: position 11,308,932 of record NC_085974.1, read on the forward strand.
TAGTAGCTTCCAACGCACTTGGTCGGCCTAGGCTTAACCTGGCAGATTTTGTACAAATGGCAAAAACGTTGGACAAAAATTCATCAAAAAAAACCTCATCGAAAAATAGAATGAAACTTGTATGGTAGTATACCTGACCTTGAGGACAGTAAAAAAAAAGTGGTCGGCCTCACCTTAGCCTGGCAGTTTTTGCAGTCCGACCAGATTTATTGGGTCACGTGAGAGCTACAATTTACCTCATCGAAAAATAGAATGAAACAAACGGATTATAATAGCTAAAATAAGCCTGTTGACGTATGTCTTGGTCGGCCTCACCTTAACCTGGCAGTTTTTGGAGTCCGACCAAATTTATAAAAAAATCATCAAAATTTTTTTATCGAAAAATCGTATGAAACTGGTATGGTACGATGGCTGCCTTTGAGGACAGTAAAAAAAAAGTGGTCGGCCAAATCCTGTGTTGGCAGGTTCTTGTGTCCGACCAATTTTGTGGTACCACGTGAGAGCTACAATTTTACCTCATCGAAAAATAGAATGAAACAAACGGATTATAATAGCTAAAATAAGCCTGTTGACGTATGTCTTGGTCGGCCTCACCTTAACCTGGCAGTTTTTGCAGTCCGACCAAATTTATAAAAAAAACATCAAAATTTTTTTATCGAAAAATCGTATGAAACTTGTATGGTACGATAGCTGCCTTTGAGGACAGTAAAAAAAAGTGGTCGGCCAAATCCTGTGTTGGCAGGTTCCTGTGTCCGACCAATTTTGTGGTACCACGTGAGAGCTACAATTTACCTCATCGAAAAATAGAATGAAACAAACGGATTATAATAGCTAAAATAAGCCTGTTGACGTATGTCTTGGTCGGCCTCACCTTAGCCAGGCAGTTTTTGCAGTCCGACCACATTTATAAAGAATAATAATTTCTATATTGAAAATATGGTTTCTTCGCAGCTTGAACTTAACTTAATAATGCTAACTGAAAAAAGTCATAAGTAAATGAGTCCATGGAGGTCTTAGAGGGCTTTAACAAAAAAGAAAACATTCAGTTCAAATTTTATTCATAAATCTATCTAATATCTAAATAACGTTTTCTAACTACTGACGTGGTTTCAGAGTAACACTTACGTTGAGATGATGTCTCACAGATGTCAAAAATAAAAAGGTTTTCATCGATTTTTGACAAGTTTTGAATCGTATATCCTACTTTTCCACTACAGATAGAATGAGGAGGCATAACTGACATTTTATCACGCCAGGTGGCGCCTCCATAGTGGAGTTGCTGTCACTGTCAAATCACATACATTGTTTCCAATAAATTGTAAACATTCTCCTTTTTTAACCGACTTCCAAATCCCAAAGGAGGAGGTTATCAATTCGGTTGTATGTTTTTTTTTCTCCACAATACTGCAATAGTGTGCGACAAATTGTGGAAATATACCTATAGGATCTCCCTTTTTTCCCAAGGACCCGATATGCATAAATCGGTGAGAAAAAGCTTTGAGTACCGAAAACTAAGGCAAATGACAAAGACCGTTTGTGAAGGCTGCATTTTAAGGAAGATAAATATTTTGGAAAGAGTAAATACACAGGTAAGCTAAGTTTTAACGAAGTAGTACATAATTTAGGGCATAATGGCTTGGCCACACATGCTGTATTCCATACGCATCATGACTTTGTGTACCTATCTGATGGGCGGGCGTATATGAAACGCCTTCTTGTACATGCAGGTGATCCAGGTATACACCAAAGCTTAGTTTTCAATCGAACACTTGTAATATAAGAGGAAAAACTGCACGTGAGCCTTCCAAAATTTTAATAAACGGTAAAATACACAAGATAACCTCACATATATTAAGTGTAGTATTTTTCCATCAACTGTAGCATTTCTCCTTCGAAGCTCGGTTTGTAGAAAAGAAATTCCATTCCATTCCCAGTAGGTACCACCAACTCGGTTTGGTGGTACCTACTGGGAATTTTTATTCCCAGTAGTTACCACTGGTAAAAGGTGGGAAAATAATTCCCAGTAGTTACCACTGATAAGAACTTGGTGGTAACTAGTGGGAATAACCCTTTTATTATTAATAATTACTGTTAATCATAATCATCTTCGGAGTCGAAGTCTGACGAACTTTCCCCAGACTCCGACTTATCTATTGTTATTTCTTCGACTCGCAAAGGCGTTATGTGTCCTTCAAACCATTTAATCTTATACATTTCATCTCTTAATGTCCAGCCACAATGTGTTGCATCAAATTTGATGCAAGTGGATTCTGCCGCACACTGCCACATTGAATTTATGAAAGCCGTCCGTAACAAGCCATACGTCAACAGGTTTATTTTAGCTATTATAATCCGTTTTTTTTTTCATCCTATATTCGATGAGGTAAATTGTAGCTGTCACGTGGTACCACAAATTTCGTCGGACTGCAAAAACTGCCAGGCTACGGTGAGGCCGACCAAGCCATACGTCAACAGGTTTATTTTAGGTATTATAATCCGTTTGTTACATTCTATTTTTCGATGAGGTAAATTGTAGCTCTCACGTGGTACCACAAAATTGGTCGGACACAGGAACCTGCCAACACAGGATTTGGCCGACCACTTTTTTTTACTGTCCTCAAAGGCAGCTATCGTACCATACAAGTTTCATATGATTTTTCGATAAAAAAAATTTTGATGATTTTTTTATAAATTTGGTCGGACTGCAAAAACTGCCAGGTTAAGGTGAGGCCGACCAAGACATACGTCAACAGGCTTATTTTAGCTATTATAATCCGTTTGTTTCATTCTATTTTTCGATGAGGTAAATTGTAGCTCTCACGTGGTACCACAAAATTGGTCGGACACAGGAACCTGCCAACACAGGATTTGGCCAACCACTTTTTTTTTACTGTCCTCAAAGGCAGCTATCGTACCATACAAGTTTCATACATTTTTCGATAAAAAAATTTTGTTGTTTTTTTTATAAATTTGGTCGGACTGCAAAAACTGCCAGGTTAAGGTGAGGCCGACCAAGACATACGTCAACAGGCTTATTTTAGCTATTATAATCCGTTTGTTTCATTCTATTTTTCGATGAGGTAAATTGTAGCTCTCACGTGGTACCACAAAATTGGTCGGACACAGGAACCTGCCAACACAGGATTTGGCCAACCACTTTTTTTTTACTGTCCTCAAAGGCAGCTATCGTACCATACAAGTTTCATACGATTTTTCGATAAAAAAATTTTGTTGTTTTTTTTATACATTTGGTCGGACTGCAAAAACTGCCAGGTTAAGGTGAGGCTGACCAAGACATACGTCAACAGGCTTATTTTAACTATAATAATCCGTTTGTTTCATTCTATTTTTCGATGAGGTAAAATTGTAGCTCTCACGTGGTACCACAAAATTGGTCGGACACAAGAACCTGCCAACACAGGATTTGGCCGACCACTTTTTTTTTACTGTCCTCAAAGGCAGCCATCGTACCATACCAGTTTCATACGATTTTTCGATAAATAAATTTTGATGATTTTTTTATAAATTTGGTCGGACTGCAAAAACTGCCAGGTTAAGGTGAGGCCGACCAAGACATACGTCAACAGGCTTATTTTAGCTATTATAATCCGTTTGTTTCATTCTATTTTTCGATGAGGTAAATTGTAGCTCTCACGTGACCCAATAAATCTGGTCGGACTGCAAAAACTGCCAGGCTAAGGTGAGGCCGACCAATTTTTTTTTACTGTCCTCAAGGTCAGGTATCCTACCATACAAGTTTCATTCTATTTTTCGATGAGGTTTTTTTTGATGAATTTTTGTCCAACGTTTTTGCCATTTGTACAAAATCTGCCAGGTTAAGCCTAGGCCGACCAAGTGCGTTGGAAGCTACTAAATGTCAGGTACCTCTACAGGGTAGGTATATTCTATTTTTTGATGAGGTTTGTTTCATGCAGCCGGCCACCGGACTAGTAGTATTAATACTGAAATGTGGTCCTGAAATAAATTTTCTAAATGATTTTTTCTCCTTGGAACTTAGTCTTACCTAGCAGATCTTCTTTGCGACGATGACAAATTGGTGTAAGTTAGTCACCATTCCTATCATACATGTATTATATCTATGATGTTGGTGATTCTAATCGCACAAATGAGGCAGATATAATGATTTTCGCGGTAGGTTTGTTAGAGTTGGACAAAGAAAAGTCTGCAGCGGATTTGATAGCCCACGCAGTGTAAGTGTTATTTATACGTCAATTTCATAGAAGCTTGACGTTTAAAATAACACGTGCACTGCGTGGGCTATCAAATCCGCTGCAGACTTTTCTTGGTCCGACTTTATCGAGTTGTGCTAGAGTAAAGAGTGTTTGCATCTCTTTCTCACCATGTCAGAGTCTGGTCAGAGTAAAGTGACGCAGTAACGTAACGCAATAACAAATCACAACGAAAACACTACCGAAAATAAAAATCGAAGTTACGTTACGTTAATATCTGCCTATCTTTCAGATAAAATTAAATTTTTGTTTTTGCGGTATATACTAGACAAAAAAAATCAAAATCGCTCTCCTTCTTGATGCGACTGGCAAATCATATTACTTTTAAGCAACCGGGTTTTTTAACCTAATTAGACCCCGCTGAACCCGAATTTGCCGGTTGCTCGATCGAAATCTTTAGTCTAACCTGTTCACTTTAAAAAACCCCGCAAATGGATGTACAGGCTAGCCATTTGGCACACGTATACTAGTGGTCAAAACAAATTTTTTGACCCGCAGTTCCTAAAAAAATTTCCCTTAGGATGGGAGCGCCGAGACATTTTTGTTTTTGTATGGAAAAAAAAAAATTTTTTTTTCAGAAACCTATCGTGTGTGGTACTATATGAAAGGGCTTTTTGAGGCGATTCTAAAAATATACCACATCATTACATTCATCATGATCATCATTTCAGCCTATATACGTCCCACTGCTGGGCACAGGCCTCCTCTCATGCGCGAGAGGGCTTGGGCTATAGTCCCCACGCTAGCCCAATGCGGATTGGGGACTTCACATACACCTTTGAATTTCTTCGCAGATATATGCAGGTTTCCTCACGATGTTTTCCTTCACCGAAAAGCTAGTGGTAAATATCAAATGATATTTCGTAGATAAGTTTCGAAAAACTCATTGGTACGAGCCAGGATTTGAACCCGCGACCTCCGGATGAAAGTCGGACGTCATATCCACTCGGCCACCACTCGTGCAACGGTGCAACGATAACCCTTCGCGCCTACATTTTTCAAATTTGCCGCCTTTTTCTACTGACAAGATCTGCTTGATCAACTATAGGTATATCGTATCTAAAATACTTGTAGACCTAGTTTGTGCTCCCCAAACTTGATATTTTGTGTGATAAACTAAACAAACTACTGATACCAACTGATGAAAAGGGTTAAAGAGGTATTACCCGTTGGAGATATGGATATTACGTATCATTTTATGATTAATATGCACCGTATCTGCAGTACAGTTCTATAAGTCTCGTAAAATAGGTACTGAAGTAGAACTGTATCACTTTGTAATATTGAAAAATATAAAAAAAATGTAAATGAAATTATTTTCAAAATTGCTTTTTTGAGGTTAGATATGAGGATATCACGTATCATTTGTGGTATATTGTACAAAAAAAAATCAGCCATATCGTCTCTGGACGAGCCCAAACATGGTATGTTTTGAAAATTATTTTTGTTTTAATAAAAAAAAAATGGATGTAACGTAATGACGATGTGGTATATTTTTAGAATCGCATCAAAACGCCCTTTCATATAATACCACACAAGATAGGTTTCCGAAAAAAAAAATTTTTTTTCATATAAAAACAAAAATGTTTCGGCAATCCCCTCCTAAGGGAATTTTTTTAGGAACTATACGGGTCAAAAATTTTGTTTTGACCTCTAGTATACGTGTTTATCTGTGAAATTCTCGGAGTAATTAACAATGGAGCCGCCATTAACAGGCGTTCCCCTCTGTCGAAAATAGGCGACCAATGGTCAACCACATGTCAACCATATGTATGGACTGACGTTTATCTGACATGACGTACCTATACATTTGATGTGCCCCTCCCCCGCACAAAACGGCAGACTATTTTGTACCGAAAATTTTAGACATGGCGTCTCCGTTGGTTATATCCTCTAAGGTGAAATTGGGGTCGTACGGCTGCCGCTACTTGACCGGAAGTGAGATATTTGACATTTAAGGTCCCTTTTTTTAGTTTTTCGTAAATAACTCTTAAGCGGTGGCGCATAGCAAAAGATGTTCTATTACATAAGTAATCTGCATAAAATTGCCTACAAGAAAGATTCAGAACAATTTTTCGCTGGGATTAATATTCAAAGAGATATTAACGCGGGAAATATAATTATAATCCGTTCTAAGGGCCCTTTTTCAGTTTTTCGTAAATAACTCATAAACGGTGGCCAATATAAAAAAATGTTATTAAACGATAATAATCTACTTACACAAAATTTTGTACAAAAAAGATTCAGTACACTTTTCGCAGGGATCAATATTTAAAAAGATAATAAAGAAGGAAAGTTAATTATCATAAATTCTAAGTTTCCTTGTTTTTTTTATTCGTTAATAATTTGAACAATATGACTCACAGCAACAAACATCTTATACATAAATAATAAACATAAAATTTCCTACAAGAAACATATAGAACACTTTTCGCTAGGACCAATATTTAAAAAGACAAAGCAGCGGGTAAGTTAATTTTAAAGTCCCTTTTTAGTTTTTTGTAAATAACCCGTAAACGGTGCGCATAGCAAAATAGGTTTATAAGAATAAATTATCTACATAAAATTTCCGCCAAAAAACATCTTGAACACTTTTCTCTAGGATCAATATTTAAAGCGATATTAAAGGAAGAAAGTTAATTACAATCAGTTCACAGGTCACTTTTTTTAGTTTTTCGTAAATAACTCGTAAACGGTGGCCCGTTGCAAAACGTTATTATACATGAATATTAAACATAAAATTGTCCACAAAAAAGGTTCTGTACACTTTTTCGCTACGATCAATATTTAAAGAGGTATTAAAGTGGGTAAGTTAATTATAATCAATTCTACCCCCTTTAAAACCTCATTAAATATTGATCGAAAAATATGACCAGTCTAAACTCTAAATCATAATTAGATTCCAAAAAATGTTGCCACTGCAATAATTTGTTTGTAAAATAGTAAATTCCTTTTTATAAATAAATACGCTAAGATAATTTATTTATTGGTAATTTTACGCCTACGATTTAAAAAAGTACTTTTATTTACTTATTTTTACATAAATACAAGACGCGCTAGTAAAAAGTGGCAACATTGTCTTACTTTTTTTGGGATCTAAGTATGGTTTAGAGTATTGAAATAATAGGCAAAACCTAATCTGTAGGTTTTAATTAGCAAAACATGACGTATGAGAATGAAAATATGAATTAGGCATATAGGATAGAAAAATAATAAATGTTATAAGAAAGAGGTTCACTACATTCACCCGGGCCAGATATAATCGGATAAATACTTCGGCGAATTCCGGATTCTGCCGGACCTCCGGGGTTGCTCTGCACCTGCGGGTTCATTGCCATCAGGGCTCGGTGGCTCTGGCACTTCTTGCAGAGTTTCGGATGGCGATTGCGACAGCGGAGTGGCGAACGGCGAATCTTGGCCTGAGTGACGAGTCGGTGATGAATTCGGCGTATTCGGTGGCGAACGTGAAGGTGGCGGTGACTGTGCTCTTTCGGGGTCGTTATCTACATACTCGTTATCTCCAGGGATATTCCGTTCACAGCACCCGAGAGGAGCTAGGTGACGGTTGGACACAGTCGTCTCTCGTCCATCCTCAGTCCGTACGTATGAATAAGTGGGATTGGTTTCTATTACCTCCACTTCTTCTACTAACGGTTGGTACTTCGATTTTCGATTAAATCGTCGCATAAGGACCTTGTTCGAGCTAGTTAGCCATGTCGGAATTGATTCTCCATTTGGTGATTTTCGCGGATGGCGGAACATCCTCTCATGTGGCGTGCAGTTCGTAGTTGTGCATAGCAGGGAACGTATCGAGTGCAACGCTTGTGGAAGGACATCCTCCCAACATTCTATTGGTAGGTTTCTAGACTTGAGCGCTAGCTGAATAGATTTCCACAGGGTTCCATTCAGTTTCTCGACTTGGCCATTTCCTCGAGGATTGTATGGCGTCGTACGACTTGTTGCTACTCCTCTGGAGTTAAAATAGTCCTTCACCTCATCCGACAAGAACGATGTCCCACGATCGGAGTGTACGTAGGCAGGCATGCCAAACATAGTAAAAATGCTGTCTAAATGTTTGATAACAGTTTTGGCGCTTATGTCGGAGCATGGAAAGGCAAATGGAAATCGGGAATACTCATCAATCACTGTTAAAATGTATTGTAAGCAGATGCGACATTGGTTCGTCATGTTCCTTATTTCTTCAATGGAATATGCCAAGTTTTTGGAACGAACCCAATGTGCCATTCTTGTCACTCCGGGGTGACAGAGAGCTTCATGTAGAGATTGCAGCTTCGCAGGTGTATCGACGATGGCGCAGACACGGGAGAGGGCATCCGCTACATGGTTCTGCGTGCCGGGTCTGTACACTATATCATATTTGTATGGAGACAGCTCCAGGCGCCAGCGCTGAATTTTCTCATTTTTGATTTTACTGGTATGTTTCTTGTCAAACATAAAGGAAACAGAACGCTGATCAGTGATGAGCAGAAATAGCTTCCCGATGAGAAAATGCCGCCATTTCTTTAAGGATTCAACGATCGCATAAGCTTCTTTCTCAATCGCCGAATGGTTCTGTTCACTTTGATTGAGTGTTCTCGAATAGAATGCTACAGGCCTGCCAGCCTGTGAAAGCGTCGCTGCAATCGAGTGCTCCGATGCATCTGTCTCAACCGTAAATGGAACGTTGTCGTCAATGGCGTGAACACACGATTTTACTATGTAGTTCTTAAGATCTCCGAAATCTTTAATCATAGTATTGGTTAGTGGAAATGTCTTTGTTTTTGCTAGCTCGTGTACTTTTTCAGAGAAGTTTGGTATCCACTTTGAATAGTGTGCGAACATGCCCATGGCTCTGCGCATACTGGGCAAGTCATGCGGAGGAGGTAAGTTTAAAAGAGGCTCTAATCTGGCACTGTCAGGTTTGATAACATTATTAGCGATCGTATAGCCAAGTATATTAATGGAAGATTGTTTAAAAATAGATTTGGTTTCATTGAGAGTCAGGCCGTACTTTTTAGCAGCTGTCATAAAGTTTTGCAAGTTCGTATCATGCTCTTCAGGTGACTTGCCACATATTGTTATGTCGTCGAGATAGGCAAATGTGCCTGCCAGATTTTCTGTCCGAATAAGCCAATCTATGGTTCTTTGGAAGCTAGAAACTCCATTGGTAACACCAAAAGGGATGCGGCGGAATTGGTAAAGATTTCCGGCAGCTTCGAACGCAGTAAAATGTCTCTCCTCTGGCAAAATTGGCACCTGGTGGTAGGCACTCTTCAAATCTATAGCGCTGAAGACGGAGTATTTAGCCACTTTTGAAATCAATTCTTCAATGCAGGGAAGCGGGTAAGCATCTAGTTCAGTGTATTGATTAATAGTTCTTGAGTAGTCGATTACAAGACGTTTCTTATGGGTTGTAGATTTCGTAATTAGTACCTGCGCTCGCCACGGCGACCTACTTTCTTCGATGATACCTTCCTTTAAAAGGTTCTTTATCTCCTCCTCAATAAAGCGTCGATCGTCGTCACTGTACCGCCGTGACTTGATGGCAATCGGTTTGTATCCAGGCGTTAGGTTTGCAAATAAAGGTACTGCAGGCACGGACGCTGCAGACACATGACAGACAACTAAGGGTTCTCTCGGACCGCCAAAATCGAATGCGATAGAAGAATGTTGAGCCAATACGTCGAGGCCAATAATGACGTCGGAACATAGATCTTCTACTAGCAGTAGCCGTAAGTTCTCATATGAATGCTTACCCAATGTAAGATCGATACTTATTTCTCCTGCAACTGGTGCACTATGACTTAGCGAGGCCATGGATATTGTCTGCTGGCTGGGCTTACTTGTCAAGGAACATGTCTTAGCAAATTTGGAATCCATAAAGCTCTTGGCACTGCCTGTATCTAGCAATACTTCAGCTTTGATACCGTTGATGTACGTAGGCATCGTTGTTCTGCGCAATGATGACGGTGATGCAGCGACGATGCTGGAACTGACATTATTCGTATCAGATATTGCAGCACTGGTTTGATTCTTGCTACGACATACGTTAGCGAAATGTCCCTTCTTATTGCAAAGCTGACAAGAAGCGTCGAAGGAAGGACAGGTCTTGCGTGGATGCACACGTCCTCCGCAGAAGAAACATTTTCGATTGGAGCGCAAGGCTGGCGCGGCAGCGGAAGTGTTTTCGCTTGGACCAGCTGTATTGCGTATGTTCTCAATGGTTGCATTCACAGGGGTCGTGCTGCTGTAATGTAATGTGTTGACTTCTGCCATCTCTAGGGAACGAGCTTGGTTGTGTGCTTCATCTAACGTTAGGCTCAAGTTCTCAAGAAGCCTTTCTCTTATTTTTGTTGAAGAGATTCCTGCTATGAAGGCATCACGGATATTGTCGTCCCGGTTTGTATTGCCATCGACGGCAGTGAAGTCACAGTCTTTAGATAATTGTTTCAGAGCTTGAATATATGTGTCGATTGTCTCTTCACTGTTTTGCTTTCGTGTAGCGAGAGCATGACGCGCGTAAAGGATGTTCTTAGGTTTTACGTAAATCCCGTCTAGTACGCGTATTGCTTGTTCGTAAGTTTGACACTCGCTTATGTAGTTATAGACATTTGGAGACAGATGATTGATTAAAATGTTTAGCTTGACCTGATCGGAAGAGAGAACTTGCACCGCGAGAAAGTTGTTGAAGGTCTTCTTCCAATGTTCCCATTCTGCGGCCGCAGTGCTTTGCGATGGGTCTCCTTCAAACCGCTCAGGGCGTAAATACTTATCCATTCGTAATTAGTCGTTTTGTTTGCTAATTAAATTGAAATAATAGGCAAAACCTAATCTGTAGGTTTTAATTAGCAAAACATGACGTATGAGAATGACAATATGAATTAGGCATATAGGATAGAAAAATAATAAATGTTATAAGAAAGAGGTTCACTACAAGTATATTATAGTAAGACTGGTAAGGCATAAAGTTACGTTCAAAACAAGTTTTTGCATGGGTTCATGTATTATGAACGTACCCTATTTACAATGACAATAGTGACATTCATGTGGATTGTGACAACACTGATGTGGTGAGGTGATGTCATCGCATTGTCATCGAGTCGAGTGAGTCAGCCCGCAGCCGCCAGCAACGCAGTTAAACAAAAACAGGAAAACAAGTTTCAGTGGGTGGCGTACTAGTACGGCTCAGTTTTAAATACAAAGTAATCTGTGTTGGTCACTTGAGTTTACTACAAAAGATGGCAAATTTCTTTTCAAATCTTTATGCCAAGATTTTCGGCAAATCACCGATTAGAATTTTAATTTGTAAGTAGTAAATATTAATTGATTTCCTTCCAACAAAATTGCGCTCGTAATGTCTTTGCACACAATTTTAATGAGCCTTATATTTAATACGTCATAAAATATATGTACTTCTGAAATCTGTTATTGTTTTCGTGTATTCCGTGTATTGTGTCTGTGACCTCTGTGAAAGCATATCTACAAACAACCTTTGTGTGGGAGTCTATTTTTAGTTAGAAATAAATAACCCATTTGTGCTCGTTAAGTTTTGGAAAAATAGGGTAAATATTGTAGAAGGTTACAGAGTAATTTTATACCTTTGAACGAGCAAATTATTGTATATATTTCGGGGATCTCGGAAACGGCTCTAACGATTTCGATGAAATTTGCTATATGGGGAATGGGGGTTATCGGGGGCGAAAAATCGATCTAACTAGGTCTTATCTTTGGGAAAACGCGCATTTTTGAGTTTTTATATGTTTTCAGAGCAAAGTTCGGTCTCCCGGATATTTATTATTAAAAAAATAGCTGATTTTAATTTAAAATAATTAAGATATCTATGTTCATTATTTTACAACACAAACACACTATGGACATTTTGCAACACCACAGCAAAATGTGTAACACACTGAAATGAAATATAATATATATGTAGGTATTTAAATGTAATCTATTTGCAATAGTGTGTGCAATTTCAACCTCTTTGTCCATGTCTTCTGATTGTATACAATTAAAGTTTTACTAAACTATTATTTTTCAGTGGGTTTGAATGCAGGTGTGGGCAAAACAACTGTTTTATATAGGCTGAAAGATGGCACCACCATTGACAGTACTCACACAGTTGGATTCAACTTGGAAACTGTGAAACATAACAATATCAGTTATGAATTGTGGGACATTGGTGGTGGTGACAAAATAACACCTTTGTGGAATCAGTACTTCCAGAATACCAAGGCAATAATATTTGTAGTTGATTCAACGGATAAGGAGCGACTGGATGTTGTAGAGCAGGAACTATATAGACTGGTAATTGTATTTCACTAATTTGTATAAACTATGCTTTCATTAATTTTACCTGTTGAACTCCATGACTTTCGTGAGTAGCGCATCATCATTAACCTTGTTGGAATGCTTGAAGGTTGATATTGGGCTGTAGCTGTGCAGCCCGTGCAATGAAGTTGACATTATTGGCAGTCAATAAGTTAAAAGTACAACACTGAGATAGTTTTAAATTTACTTTTTTTTTCAGCTGACTGAAAAAGAGCTTGAACATTGTCCCATCTTGGTGCTGGCCAACAAGCAAGACTTGCCAGATGCCATTAGTGTAGACGAGCTGAAGATAGCATTGAAGTTGGACCAATGGAAACACCGTACTGTAAGTCTAATAGTCAGGGGCGTATGAAATTTGGGTATACTACATTGAAAAACACCGATTGAGAACAGAACTTGACCACACATATTGCTAATTTTTGACAGGAAGTACCGTTTGGAAAATTTGATATTTAGGCAAGTAGTAGGCCAATGTTAGGCCTACAACTAGAAAAAAAAATTAGAGGTGTCACTACTTCACCACAACATAAAAAAAATGTTTTTTTTTGTTTTACTTTTTTTTTCCTTTTTTTTATATGACAACTGGTATTCGTTTTTTGAGTACTAAATAAAGAACACTATTTAAAAAATTGAAACAAATCGCTTGAATATATCCCGAAAAACAATACATTAAAGAAAAAAATTAATAAAATCATAAGTCAAAAACTGTCACTAGTAGGATGTTGATACTCAGCAAAAATATCCTTTACCATAAGAGGTACTCACAAAACTGAAAAACCCGAATCAAATTGACTTAAGGGCCAACTTACTATGGAAAACCAACTATGGCCTTTAATTACTAAATGTAATAACAATGAAAGTGTAAAAATAACAAAAACGCATGAAATAAAGGCTATTACTATTGCCAGCTTCACTCACTTTCGCATTTAATTTTCAGATCCATGTACAATCTGCCGTTGCAAATAAGGGGACTGGAGTGACTGAAGGTTTTGATTGGCTTTGCAGTGAACTTGCGAAGTCGGAAAAATAGATTTTAAGTTCCTTTGCATTGATCTGAATTATGCCCTTGGCTTGGTAAAACAAACATCATTGATATAAAAAATAATTGCAATATGAATGTAATTGTTCTAATGACTAAAAGATCAGGTACAGTTGACGTCAAAAGTGTGTTTACATTTTTCGCCTTATTATAAAGGAGTAAGGTGCAAAAACATTAACGCATCTTTGAAGTTGACTGTACCACCGTCCACACAGTTAACTGACAAATTGTAAACATGAGGTCTTACATTAGGGTTTATAGTAAATAATACTGTATTAACAATATTATCTAATTGTGGCTCTAGTGGAAAGGGGTACAAGTCTCGGGCAGTTTAGGTAAAAAGGGTGTAAGTGCCATAAAACATTTGTGCCTTTTTACCCGACTACGGCAACGCAAAAGGAGGGTTATTTACACCTGAGCTGCGCGAGATTTGTACCACTTTTTACTAGGGTCACAGCTATCTTACCAAGGGTATAAATTATGTATTCATGTTTAAGTGATAATAATCAGCACTTATTTTTTTATTATTATCGAAATTGTGTTATAAAACGATTCGTGTATTACGGGCAGTCGGGCAGAGTGACTGAATACCAGCACAAACTGCTAGCTGACTGTTGAATTTATGTGAGACTTGTAGTCATGCATGTAAGAAATATATAATAGCATAGCTAACTTTTTATGTTGATGTTTATTAAGGTTTTCGAATAATTTTAAGTTTTATTTAATAAAACTTTGCTAACATTTCGTTGTCATGCATGTAAGAAAAATAAAATAGCATAGCTAACTTTTTATGTTAAGTATGTTTATTAAGCTTTTCGAATATTTTTAAGTTTTATTTAATAAAACTATCGGCTAACATTTCGTTTTTCTCTCTTGAACCCTGTAGTTATAACGCTTTGTTGTTCAAGGCCAAATATTGGGGAGTCCGTCTGCCTCTGCACGAATTATGTTAAGGCTACGGTCTGCTTAAAACGTCACCTACGAGAGACAGCCAGACCGCGGCCTAAGAATGAGATAACGTTACTTCGGTTTTAAAATGCGTTCTTAATCATCAAAAATCAAATAATTTATGTTGACAACAGTAGTAATAAATGTAAGGCAGTATGGAACGTCATCACGAATTATAACATCGACGGATTGTTGCAGCACATCAGTAGACAAATTGGCACTTCACGATAAAATCATTCAGGATCCCCAAAATATTACTGATTGTTTGAATAATTATTTTATTAGCGTAGTTCGCGATAATGTTTCTACAGACGATATCGGTATAACGAATAGAACTTCTACTATTTATCTTAATCCAGTAAGCGCATATGAGCTCAACAAGCTAAGTAGTCAAGTCACTAAAAAACTCGAAGTCGGCATAGTCTAATAAAACATGGTCTTCCATTCCCAGAGTGACACGGGCCTACGTCACAACAACATGGCCGCTATATATAGCGCTATCGCATATTATCATATAGCGCTGTCGCATGATGACGTAGGCCCGTGTCAGTTAGGTGACCTAGAAAAGACGGGAATGGAGTACCAGGCGGAGTATATTATTATACCATGGAAGTCGGTAGGGCATGATGGAGTTAGAACGGATATAATCAAAATGTGTATGCATATTCTTGAAAAACCTCTTATTACATGCAATTAGGCCCCGTTCGCACGGCAGCTTTTTCAACGCGCGTTAAAAAAGCGTTTGAATGACACAAATGGATTTATATGTATTCACACGAAGGCGGTTTTTAAGCGCGGCGCTTTTTTATCGAGCACTGTTCGATTTTCGGCGTTGAGCGTTGGCGTCAAATTGAATAGACCATACGGAAATCCGTGTATCTGTTCTCACAAGCGTTGAAAAAGCGCCGGCGCTGCTGTCAGTTGGCTGTCAAGTGTAAATTTTTGGTGTCAATCGTCAAGATTATTATTAGTTTCACCTTAAAAATGTCAACTTATGCTTACAAATTCCTGAAATATTCAAGCTATATTAGTAGTAATAGCAAAAAAGTATGGCTTTTCTGAGATGCGTACGTGGCAGTACGACTCACAAGTGATTTTTAAGCGTTCATATGAACACAAATATTGGAAACGGTAAAAAAGCGCCAACGTCGGGTTTTAACGCAACGCTTTTTAAGCTGTCGTGCGAATGGGGCCTAAAGAGAGATTAGGCCCCATTCGCACGACAGCTTAAAAAGCGTTGCGTTAAAACCCGACGTTGGCGCTTTTTTACCGTTTCCAATATTTGTGTTCATATGAACGCTTAAAAATCACTTGTGAGTCGTACTGCCACGTACGCATCTCAGCAAAGCCATACTTTATTTGCTATTACGACGTATTATTTGAATATAGCTTGAATATTTCAGGAATTTGTAAGCATACGTTGACATTTTTAAGGTGAAACTAATAATAATCTTGACGATTGACACCAAAAATTGACACTTGACAGCCAACTGACAGCAGCGCCGGCGCTTTTTTAACGCTTGTGAGAACAGATACACGGAGTTCCGTATGCTCTATTCAATTTGACGCCAACGCTCAACGCCGAAAATCGAACAGTGCTCGATAAAAAAGCGCCGCGCTTAAAAACCGCCTTCGTGTGAATACATACATGGTTATCCATTGGTGTCATTCAAACGCTTTTTTAACGCGCGTTGAAAAAGCTGCCGTGCGAACGGGGCCTTACTGTAAGGTGTTTTTCCAGATGCTTTAAAGCAATCGGTGGTAAAGCCCCTTCATAAAAGCGTTAACAGACTATCGCACCGCACCGCGACCTTGGAGCGGTTCTAGGAATAGCTCGTACTGGCGTGGGCTTCCACACTATAGCACCGAACCGTCAAAACGGTGCGATCCTAGCTTACAGACTGCCGCACACGTGCGCCAGTGTTGCCAAGTGTCCCATGTTTCCGTGTTTTTCAATGAATTTTTGCAATGGAATCCTTTAAGATTGAATTTCAATTAATGTGGTTCCGCTTTTTTAGAGGTAGATGAAGGGCGTCAGGTAATATAATGCACCTTTTTCCATGAAAATCTTAAAAAATGTGTGTCTTTTTAAAGCACTGCTTCCGCATTTTTGTTATTTCATCGGCTGGCTACATTGCCGTCCACTGTCATAATTTGAAAATGACAGCTGTCAATCGGTGCGATGGAGCTTACACACTAGGGAAATCGGTACGGAGCGCACCAGTATTATTATTCCACTGTCATAATTTGAAGATGACAGCTGTCAAACGGTGCGATGCAGCTTACACACTAGGGAAATTGGTGCGGAGCGCACCAGTATTATTATTACCTGTCAGTTGGTGCGACGTGCATGCCCACCGCACCGCTATTAATAATAATTATGTGCGATGGAAGCTTACACACTATCGATAAATGCTCCGCACCGCACCAAGGTCGCGGTGCGGTGCGATAGTCTGTTAACGCTTTAAGAAAGGACCTAAGACGGATCTAGAAAACTATAGGGCAGTCACATTGATATCTGTGTTCGCAAAAATCTATGAGAAAGTGATGTTTAGCAGATTATTAAACTTTTTAGAACGCTATGATATAATTATAGAAGAGCAGCATGGTTTTCAAAATCGAGATGTACTACATTGGCGACATTTAAACTTGTAAAACATGTATTAAATGCAATCGATAATAAAAGCGTTAACAGACTATCGCACCGCACCGCGACCTTGGTGCGGTGCGGAGCATTTATCGATAGTGTGTAAGCTTCCATCGCACATAATTATTATTAATAGCGGTGCGGTGGGCATGCACGTCGCACCAACTGACAGGTAATAATAATACTGGTGCGCTCCGCACCAATTTCCCTAGTGTGTAAGCTGCATCGCACCGTTTGACAGATGTCATCTTCAAATTATGACAGTGGAATATTAATACTGGTGCGCTCCGTACCGATTTCCCTAGTGTGTAAGCTCCATCGCACCGATTGACAGCTGTCATTTTCAAATTATGACAGTGGACGGCAATGTAGCCAGCCGATGAAATAACAAAAATGCGGAAGCAGTGCTTTAAAAAGACACACATTTTTTAAGATTTTCATGGAAAAAGGTGCATTATATTACCTCACGCCCTTCATCTACCTCTAAAAAAGCGGAACCACATTAATTGAAATTCAATCTTAAAGGATTCCATTGCAAAAATTCATTGAAAAACACGGAAACATGGGACACTTGGCAACACTGGCGCACGTGTGCGGCAGTCTGTAAGCTAGGATCGCACCGTTTTGACGGTTCGGTGCTATAGTGTGGAAGCCCACGCCAGTACGAGCTATTCCTAGAACCGCTCCAAGGTCGCGGTGCGGTGCGATAGTCTGTTAACGCTTTAGATTCCTGTAATAGCCGGTTTAGACTCTCGGCTCGCGGCTCGTCTCGTGGCTCGCCGCGAGTGGCCTTGAGCGCATGAGCCCGTCGAGCTAATGATTACACTCTCGCCTCGTGGCTCGGCTCGAGGCTCGTCTCCTGGCTCGTAAGCTCGTCGAGCTAATATATTTTAAACACTAACGGCACAGCATAAGGTTTATAATCGAATGACAAGTCGAACGCGAGTGTGAACGCAAGCGCGCGTCCCGCGCGAGCCCCTTTGACTCGTGCCCAAAAAACCGCTCCTCCACGCGAGCCGAGCCGCGAGACGAGTCACGAGCCTACAGTTCACACTCGCGTCTCGTGGCGCGGCTCGCGGCTCGTCTCGTGGCTCGCGCGAGAGTCTAAACAGACTATAACAGTTTTGTTTTTAGACATGAGCAAAGCTTTCGATTTTGTTTGTCATAAACGCATGGCGATTAAACTATACAGATACGGTATACGTGGGCCTGCTCTTGATTGGATTAAGATATATCTCAGTGACAGAAATCAATGTGTCTAGACCCTAAAATATTGCCAAAAATCTAAAACTCTAAACTCGGAGTAATTAACAATGGAGCCGCCATTAACAGGCGTTCCCCTCTGTCGAAAATAGGCGACCAATGGTCAACCACATGTCAACCATATGTATGGACTGACGTTTATTTGACATGACGTACCTATACATTTGATGTGCCCCTCTCCCGCACAAAACGGCAGACTATTTTGTACCGAAAATTTTAGACATGGCGTCTCCGTTGGTTATATCCTCTAAGACTCTAAATTCTTACAAGTCATCTTTAATGTATAATAATTATGGAGTACCGCAAGGCAGTATTTTGGGACCTCTGCTATTCTTATTATACATAAATGATTTGCCAAAATGCTTGCCCAGTCATGATTGTCTAATGTACGCAGATGATACATCTATTATTGTAAAATGTAAAAATGTATCAACTTATAACGATGACTTAAATACAGCACTGATAAGCACTGTAGAATGGTTAAAACGAAATAACTTAAAAGTAAATGTAAATAAGTCTACTTATATCCAGTTCAGTACAGCAAGAGGCACACACAGAAACTGCATATAACTTTAGACAACGAGCCTGTAAAAGAAGTGCAAAATACAAGGTTTTTAGGCATAATGATTGACAGCCACTGTAATTACATTACGGTACATGCTGCTAATGTACGATCCAAACTAAATATGTAGTTTTATTTTTGCACTTAGACGAATTAGCCAAACTGTTTCGACCCAAGCAGCGCTACTTGCTTATAATGGCTACGTAAATTCTCTCTTGCGATATGGACTTGTAGTTTGGGGAAACTGTATTGACAAAGACGCAATATTTATAACACAGAAGCGTTGTATAAGAGCCATATTTGCCATACACTATATGGGCTCATGTCGTACTCATTTTATAGAAAACAACATACTCACTTTTCCTAGCATGTACGTTTTCGAAGTGTGTGTTTTTGTACACAAGTATAAATATTTGTTTGTGGAGTTTCAAACAATGGGTCCACGCGCGACAAGGACACAATATAAGTTTACTTTACATAAACCTTCTGTTAATTTAGCACTTTCCTCAAGAAACTCGTATATTATGTGTATTCGTATTTATAATAAATTACCTGACATTTTTAAGAATAATAATTTGAATATATTTAAATCACAAGTCCATGCTTGGCTAATACAGAGATGTTTTTATAGTATTCATGAATTTTTAAATAATGATTTAATGGCATTTGATTGTGTATGACATCGTCTTTATTTGTATTTTATTTTATTTCGTTTTGTTATTGCATGAGTTGTTAATAAGACTTTAAGATTGTGATTTATGATTGTATTAATACTTGACATCATTTGTTATGTAGGTAACATGGGAAATATTTGTTTGTACACCTGTAAAGGTAGAGTCTTGGTGAGTCCATGAAATATTGTTACAATAGTAATTACTGCCAATGTAACCCATTTCTCTCAAACAATAAAGATTATGATTATGATAAAAAAAAATCAAGGTAGTTTTTATCACACACATTTATGCTAAAAAATGCTAAAATATCACTTGAAATTAGACACTTAAAACACATACATTTTTCAAATTTATCGCCTTTTTCTACTGACAAGATCTGCTTGACCAACTTTATATAGTCCGTTGACGTCCATTCGTCCACAAAAGTCAAAATTCATATAAAAATATGAACCACATAAGGCGATGGCGCATATTGTTGCTGCCAAGTTGGTGCAAACTTGGCTTAGACTAAATTATGCTAAAAAATATGCCAGGTGCTAAATGGAAAATTTTGGTGCCAAAGCGAGTGAAAATATGCCAGATCTGGCATCATTTATGCCAAGTTGGCAACACTGTCCGCACTAGTGCGGGAAAGAGCGCTTTCCGCCCGTATGTCATAAGTTTAAAGGGCCCTATGTACCTACTGTAAAACGTTGTACAATAGGTACACGTGCGAATATGTAATTCGCAACTCGTGTCGATTTAAAACACTCCTTTCGGTCGTGTTTTAATTTATCGCCACTCGTTTCGAATTTCCTCTTTTCCGCACTAGTATCGTAAATAACTACAGTAGAACCCGCTTAAGACGATTCTGAGGGGACCTAGCAAAAAAAGCGTCTTAAACGGGAAATCGTATTAAACGTGAAATAAAAACTCGTATTATTTCATGTACAAACACCGCAGCGGTGATAATGAGCGAATGATATCTAAGTATAGGTAGGTATAAGTTCACACGCGGTTAAATAATCTAGGAACACTAACGATAGGCTCTACTAGAAAGTCGTGAAGTATAACTAACTGCAAATAAAAATATGAGAGCGAAAGCTTGCACTCTGTGGTCCATAACCTCCATAGTCCATAAGGACAAAACCAAAAAACCTAAGGTAAGTAAACACATAAAAAATGTTGGCTAACTGCGTATTGCATAACAATACGACCGTACGATGGTTATGTCAATAACACAAACGTGCAGTGGCCTATTTTATAAAGCTACAAGTTACAATTTACAAGCGGAAGTTTATTTCTAACCCTATGTGTTAGAACGAGACTTCCGCTTGTAAATTGTAACTTGTAGCTTTATAAAATAGGCCACAGATGGTGCGTAACGGGAATTTTAGATGGCGTTTTAAGCGGGACGCGAGTCGTATTAATCGTGAAAAAAATTATGAAAACAGACTTAAAGTTGCAGGGACCGACGTAAAATGGCGTATTATGCGGGAAATCGTATTAAACGTGATCGTATTAAGCGGGTTCTACTGTATAATGCATCTACGACTGAACATGTGCGTAAAAGGGCTATTTAAGTATAGATAGTAGATACCATACCATACATAGGTTTCCCCATCGATCTTACCAATTCTTGTTTATTTTTTGGAATTGTATAGCCTCTTTAAGTCTAATCCCGTAGAAACGGGAAAATTATCCTGGCGCTATCTTTATAAACCTTTGACAGTTGCCTTCCCCATTGGGGTCTCGTAAACGTCACGTCACCTGTGAACCACAGGATTACTCATATCAACTTAGGTACCCACTATTATAAGCAGTGGAACCATGCTGGACCCATAACCTAGAAATAAGCGGGTTGGAGGTAGTGACAAACGCTCGAACTCCAGAACAGGACTACCATATCAGCAATACTGCCAACACCTAAACGCGAAACTGGCCAACACCAGCTCCAGCAATTATATGTTATAGATCGAAGGCCGCATAAATATCTGACACGATCTTATTTGTAGCGCAATAAGAGCGCGTCACATATTTTTGCGGTCTTCGTTGTGTAACATAATATTGCAGGTGACTGTACACATGCACATACTGATTATTATTGCAATTACAAGAAAAATAATTCAAGAACGTCCCGTTCGTAATCTATGCAAATAAACATGATCTACCAAACGCGATGAGTAACGAGCGAACTCGCTAAACAATTTAAATTGGACGATTGGAAGCAAAGAATATAATACTCACTATTGGAAGTCTCATAGGGTGAGTTGGAATAATATGGTTAACCGCCACGTAGTTCGAATGATGAAACTACGTCGCAATAATGACGATATTTTCTGTGATTCAAATCACCTTATGTTAGGAGTTGGCAGCTAGGTTACTGCATGATGAAACAACAGCGAAACTCCCAGTGTGACTCACAAAGACAATTGTATTATTGTGCCGCCGACGATGAAGTTAAACGGATTATTTTTTTGGTTCGTTCTTTAAAAGCGAGTTTTTTCTGCTCCGAGTTTTGTTTTGTTCCTTTACAGTAGGTAGGCCTTGGAAGTATCATTCAAGTAACGTGTGTTTATACGTATACGTGTACATATTTATTTGATATCTTTGTGAAATGGTAGCCTTTGTATAAAAAGCAGCAATATTATTTATTTATTTATCGAACGAGCGAGCGAAGCGAACGAAGTTCTTACATTCGACTTGGGACACGCGGCTGGCTAGGGGCACGTCCCGGCATTTCGATGTTTTTAAGCCAATTTAAGCTGAACTATCAGAGGATAGTTTGATACTCAAGAACTTAAGTAAATTTGTTCTAATTTAAATGAAATTGGGTAAACGTGTAGTTGAGGGCATTATATTTTGGTCATTAAATTATGAGCAGGCTGGATCAAGGGGTTATTGAGCTAGAAGAGCTTAGAAGGTTAAAAAGCTATTTGTGAGGGGTCTTGCTATTCTGGTCATCTTTTTGCAAGAAAGTATGGTCGAGTTTGGTATCAAATGAAAGTGCTCGGCTTGCACTTTTATAATATCGTTTTTAAATTTACCATTTTAAAATAAGTAGCAAGATAAAAATAAACATAATAAAGGTATTCGACATTTGACAGGAAATATTTCGGCTTACCACAGATACAGTATCAGTTAAGGGCTCCACAGACCTTGTTATATATCCACGCGATTTTTGATCCATTGCCGCCATAGTGGGACATAAAATAGTAGAAATTAAATAAAATGGAACTCTAAAATTTCCATACTATAGTCGGTCAAACAAGTTTGTCAGTAGAAAAAGGCGCGATATTCAACTTTTCTATGGGACGATAACCCTTCGCGCCTACATTTTTTAGCCGCTTTTTTCGTGAGAGTCAGGATCGCGGGTGTACCTAAATAAAAATAAACAAAAAGCATACCATATTTTAGTACCTAATTTGTACTATTTGGTACCTCCTTTAAAAAAATTAGTACCTCACGGTATTAAAAGTTATTACCAAAAAGCATTACACCCGCCATTCTGACAGTCAGAATGGCGGGTGTATTTTATTACGCAATGATCCCGCGATTATTGATAAATTCTATAAAAGCCAAATTTTAGTACCTTTTTAGTACTTTCATATTCAATTATAAATTGAGCCATTTTATTTGTGGTTTCCGAGTTTTACTCATTTTTCACTTTACATTGCTATTACAATTTTGCAGGCGCTTTAATTTTTCACCGTATCGATTTCGTTTTTAAGAAAAAACGCTACGCTACAACTATTGTTATTACGCCAGGATTTAGTACCTTTTACGTTTAATTTGTTACCCTTTCACGTTTAATCTGTTAAGTTCAATTAACTATGAAAATTACCTCTTACAAATGGCCAGGCGCCATGTCATAGAATTCTTCGTATGAAAAAATTCTGCTCTTCATTGTGCTTGTAATTGTGTACCTAATACCTACTTTTAAGTATATGGTGATTAATGAAATAAAACCCGCAAATTATGTCTGTTTGTCGGTATATGACTTCTCGTCCCGTTGATGTCCTTTTTAGGGTTCCGTACCAAAAAAGTACAAAAGGAACCCTCATGGTGCGACTCTGTCCGTCTGTCCGTCCGTATGTCACATCGCTAAATATATCGGGAACTACGGAAGCTATCGATTAGAAATTTGGAATGATTATTTGTTTATGAATTTTTAATAATTATGGAAAATGCCAAATATAAAGAGGGGGCAAAATTTACAAGTCTATAGTTACTAGGTCGAGTAGGATATCATTTGAAAGCGCTCGAATTGAACATTACAAAACATTTCTTTTTCACACTGAAAAATAAATTTATATTTGAAGGGAAAATGTGAAAAACAAAACTATTAAGGTCAATGTGGCCAAATCCGTCAGAGGAGTAAATCCGTCCAACAACATTTGCGACTATTCTAACAACAGTATGCACTTGCTGACTCGATCGCTAAAGTAGAGAGCATATTTAATACCAGTAGTCAAAAACAGATCACAACAGTAGTCAGAAACAGCGCTCAGTCGCCAGTAAATGAAAAAAAATAACGCTATTAAAGTTCAGGTACGTTCCGAACTTGATATCGAGCTAAGTGTGCTGCTCTGTTTTGTGAAGTTGGGATGAGACGATGTAAGTTAGGCCTTAATAATGGCTTATTTAGAATTTTAGACGATGCGAGAACTCGCATGCGAGTTTCATTACACTGCGGTTTTTGATCGGTCGGTTGAATTGGACGTAACCAACAGTCCGCAAATTCCGCAATGTAACTAAAATGCATGCGAGTTCGCGCGCAGTCTAAATCAGCCCTTAGTATGTTTATTATTGTTCGATATGCATGTTTATCGGTCTTTTTATCCATTTTACATTATAATCTCTTGGTGAGAAACCATGGGTGGTTAAAATTTGTGTTTACAAAACTATCGAGCGGACAAATCCGTCAATTACGAAACGGGAAAAATCGTCATGTGCCGGAATTTCCCTATTTCATATATTGCCAACCTTTTTTGATTTGACTCACTTAGGTAAGTATAACTCATATCATACTCATGCAGTGATGCGAGATTTTTACTGAATTGTCAAATTTCTCATATAAATTCGTGGTAGCTTTCGTACATCAATCTAAGATATCTGTGCTGTATTATTTAAAATTAAAAAGTAGATATTATTTTTAAACTTTTTTTAAAGGTTTAATTTAAAAATAGGACGGGTTTGCCCCAAGAATATATTTGGGAATAAAATCTAAATTTAACCTTAAATTGAGTTCACTAAGGTTTAGTTTCGATTAAGGGTATAGTGGTATTTATGTTCACTTGACGTACCTACATGTTTGTAATACGTCACGATACAAGAAAAATCGTTGGTTGACAGAAATGCCCCAAACCCTAGGGAAAATCCGTCAACTGACATGTCTTTAAAAAAAATCATATTTAAATAACCAGCAGTACTAGGAGTTTAATATGAGTACCTTTATATAAATAAATAAAATATATAAATAATTAATATTGGGGACATCTTACACAGATCAACCTAGCCCCAAACTAAGCAAAGCTTGTACTATGGGTGCTAGGCGACGATATACATACTTATATAGATAAATACATACTTATATACATAGAAAACACCCATGACTCAGGAACAAATATTAGTGTTCATCACACAAATAAATGCCCTTACTGGGATTCGAACCCAGGACCATCGGCTTCGCAGGCAGGGTCACTACCCACTAGGCCAGACTGGTCGTCTATATCTCATAGGTTAAATAAATGCTTAAGGTGGTTCGATTTTCATACAAAATTCAATCGCATTGCATTAAGTCACTACACACTATTAGTACATAAATATTTCCGCATTTATCTACTTTCGAATATTCGTTTGCGCGAAATTAATAGGAAAACAATGTTTCATACAGAAATCATGCAATAATCATAGTTAAATTTTCATCAATTTTACGTATGTGTGTGTCACAAATGTCGTGTACAGATACATTTGCGACGTTGCCATACTATTTCCGACGTTGCCGGGCTGACCACGGCGCGAATTTGGAGTGCCGTCATGTTTAGTGCAATTTTGTTGACAGGTACTTAATTGACTGAAGCGAGAATAAGTACCCGAAATTCGTCAGCTTAGCTAAGAACTATCATGGCGTGTTTTGCAAACAGTCGCTTTTTTGCTTTCAATCGGAAAGTTCCCGGTTCGATCCCCAGCATTGTATGCTGGGATATAACTTTTTGTAATTTTTTTACACCTAAATTTCGTATTGTTTTTTTTTATATGTTTATTTAATTTTTCTTATTTTCAAAAAGCGAATGACTACGCGTATTTGTTTATTTTTTACAAAGATAATTAGAAATTGTACTCTACCTAATCTCTTTGATTTTTACAATCAGGACATCCTCACTGCAATAAAAAAGAAATGTATAATATTTCCTGTGGTTGAAAATAATGGATTTTTTGTCCATGAATGAAGAACACAATTACAGTTACTACCAGGTAAGTAAATTATAACTCGATTATAACATTATTAGAATCCATATTGTTGCATCATCTTTCTTCCTATTACATCAGAGATTTTTTCCTATCATGATTCATGATATTATATTTCTTTCAGGTACAGGGACTACTACGGATAACAAATATGAAAAAAATGTACTTGTACTTGAATTCAAAATAAATAAATACTTAAATAAATGTTTTCATTTTATTTCAGGTAAAACCGGCCAAGTGCGAGTCGGACTCGCAAACGACGGGTTCCGTACCATTATCTATAAAAAAGGGTCACCCATCCAAGTACTGACCCCGCCCGACGTTGCTTAACTTCGGTCAAAAATCACGTTTGTTGTATGGGAGCCCCACTTAAATCTTTATTTTATTCTGTTTTTAGTATTTGTTGTTATAGCGGCAACAGAAATACATCATCTGTGAAAATTTCAACTGTCTAGCTATCACGGTTCGTGAGATACAGCCTGGTGACATACAGACGGACGGACGGACGGACAGCGGAGTCTTAGTAATAGGGTCCCGTTTTACCCTTTGGGTACGGAACCCTAAAAGCTGTGAAAATCAGGTATTGAATATTTTTTTTGAAAACGTTGATAAAGTAATTTATTGATAGAGTCTGTGCGGAAAGACAAGAGTCTTGAAATGTAGGGGAGCCCATACATTCTACGACTCTTCTCTTTCCGCACATACCCTAATACCAACTAATACTGAATATCTGGGGGAGCGGTGGTGGCCTAGCGGAAAGCGCGTGCGACTTGCAATCCGGAGGTCGCGGGTTCTAACCCCAGCTCGTACCAATGATATTTGGTACGAAATATCATTTGATACCTATTTACCGAAACCTATTTATATACCGATACCTATTTTTCGGTGAAAGAAAACAATGTGAGGAAACTGGACTAATCCCAATAAGTTAACTCTCTGGGTTGGAAGGTCAGGGCAGTCGCTTTCGTAAAAACTAGTGCCCATGCCAATTCTGGGATTAGATGCCAAGCGGACCCCACGCGAGGAAGAAGAGATTGAATATCTGGGAGACCGACCAAAGCTTAGAAAACATAAAAACTCAAAAATGCGCGTTTTTTCACAGATCAGACCTAGCTAAGAGATCCAACCCCGTAAGACAATATCATGAATGAGCCGACTAAATTCTGGCAATTTGTGAAAAAAAAGCGTAAGGGGAAATTATCGTGTAAAGAATTCTTCTTTAAAGATAACCTCGTAACGGGCCAAGATGCAGCTGAAGCCTTTGCGGAATACTTCAGTTCTGTTTTCCAACCAGATATACCGCGACTGGACGCGGACGATGCTGCACAGAGCGTGAAGGGGGTGGGCGGAGTTAGAAGAATCGCTGTCGATGGGGTGGAGGAGTGGGAGCTGCTTCGTGCAACTAAGAGACTAAAACCTCGGTCTGCAGCCGGCCCCGATGCCGTTCCCCCATTTCTGGCCATTGACTGCATGTCAGTCCTGAAGGCACCTCTCTTACACATTTTTAACCTGTCTTTGAAACAAGCCTCCTTTCCTAGACGTTGGAAAGTGTCAAGAGTTACACCTGTGCCCAAGGGAGGTTCTGCTTCTTGTTTGGGTCCGGATGTAACAAGTTTCAGGCCAATTGCTGTTTTACCTGTTTTCGGCAAGTTATTCGAGTCGATACTTGATTACCAAATAAGTCGGCAAATAGCTGGACTGCTCGATGACTCGCAGCATGGGTTCCGTACAGGCAGATCTACTACGACTAATCACGTAGCCTTTGTGGAATACGTGCTGGGGGCCATCGATGCGCGTAGGCAAGTCGACGCAGCCTATTTTGACTTTAAAAAGGCTTTTGATTTAGTCGACAACGACATTCTATTGCAAAAGCTTGCCCAACTAGGATTTGTGCCCCAGCTTCTGCGTTTTTTTGCGAATTACCTTGGCAGTCGATCACAGTATGTAGGACTTGCAGGTCACGAATCCCAACCATTCTATACGCGTTCTGGAGTGAGCCAAGGGAGTACTCTTGGCCCAACGTTGTTCCTCATAATGATCAACGACTTACCAAGAGTCACTGAGTATGCGAGGTGTCTCATGTTTGCCGATGACCTTAAAATATTTTTGCAGGTCGAAAATGTTAGCGACTGTGACAAATTACAGCTAGACATAAACGCTGTTGCTGAGTGGAGTAAGGCTAATCGTCTGCTTTTCAACGAAAGCAAATGTAAAGTCATTACATTCACAAGAGCCAAATCGCCGATTCACTCTTCCTACCATCTAAGTGGCGTCGAGATAGCAAGAGAGCAGGAAATACGTGACCTAGGCATAAATATGGACAGGGAACTTAATTTCCGTTCGCATATAACTGCCATCTGTAAGCGTGCAACTAAAACTTTGGGTTTCATAATGAGAATCAGCTCCCAGTTTAAAAGTAGACTCATACCCAAAGTTTTGTACAATGCTTACGTACGTAGCCTATTGGAATTCGGGTCCACGGTATGGGATCCAAGTGAGAAAAAGTACACTCTGATGTTAGAGAGGATCCAAAGGAAATTTGCGAGATTTCTCTACAAGAGGCAGTACGGGTACTATCCCTTTCTGTTTCCCTCTCTTTTCGTGACAGGGATGGTGGGTTTAGATACACTCGAGTTACGGCGCAAACTCCTACTTGCGGTGCACTACTACCAACTGCTCAATAATAAGGTCGACAATCCAACTGTCTTAGAGCGCATCGGTTTGTTTGTACCGCAGGCGCGACTGATCGCGGAAGACACTGGTGAGGGTGGGGTGCGTAGACGAAGGCCTCTGTTCGCGCGCGGTGCGATTCGTACTCGTCGGGCCCAGAACGCTCCCACTGCTAGAGCTCTGGCACTTTTTAATGACTTTTTTAATATCAAACATGATGCTGACGTATACTACGATAGTGTCGGTGTCTTCACTAGAAAATTCTTAAATTATATTAATGTGTATTTGAAGAATGAATAATGGAATTTTCGTATATATTATGTATATATGTGTGTAAGTTTAAGTTTGACGTCCTACCCTCTGTTGCATTTAATTTAATTTATGTGTACCTAATGTAATGTTTGTGATTTAACCTGACCGTATTTGATTGTTTATGTTTTGTTTTAATGTTTTAATCTCTAGACTGTGTTTGAATCTGATTGTATGTATTGTCCCTACTGTATAAGCGTTTTGGCATCATTAGCTGTAAGTTTATGCATGTGATTTAAAATAAAGAAATAAAGAAAATTAAAAATTAAAATTAACCCCTTATAGCAAATTTCATTGAAATCGTTAGAGCCGTTTCTGATATCATCCAAATATATAAATAAAAATATATATATAATAATTGCTCGTTTAAAGGTAAGATAACACAAAAAGACTAAAATAAACAAAAAGAAATTACCTACTCGCACCAGTCTTGAACCCCAATCCTCTTGCACGTATTTCCACGAACATACCGTTACGCTATTGCAACATACTTACGTTGTGTGAAATTGTCTACTACAAGGATCACGGAAACACTGTTTGCATGTGTGAGTAATAGTAGGAAAAAGCGTGACAGCAACACTCCGTCGAATTAAAAAGGTGGTTTTTGCACAATGAAGTATTCAATGTTTATTTTAATAGTTCAATATTTATTTAAAGAGTGCGCGAAACATACTTTTAAGTATACAAATACCATGACCATTTCACAAAAAAATAAAACCTGAAATTTTGCAAAAGTGGTGCCATCTAGCGAGAGTTAAGTTTTGAGTAACCTAGGCGAACCACCTTAATCTATTACAGTGAGGAGGTTTATTAAAAAGTTAATATCATCATAGTTATGACCGGCCAAAGTGAAGGCCGGCTTAAACTATGACGGAAATGCCCTCATTAACCTTAAATCCCCCCCCCCCCCCTAAGTATCCCCGAAAAACCAACATACATACAGTGAGTATTTTAGTTGCTAAACGTGTCTGAACACCAAAAATTTAGTCGAGAAGACTAGTAAGAGTGGTGGAGTGAGGCCACGGGGAGGCTCACTCGCCAGAAAAAATAGAACAAAATGGATCCATTCGACTAATTTACTGACTAATCTACTCGACTAAATTGTTGGTGTTCAGACACGTAATCAAGGCCTGTTCACTTCCTAAGCAAGTTATGTCCCCAAATAATTGCGCATGTGTGCGCCTTAATCTTCTATGTGTGCGTTGGCCTCCGGGAAAAAGTTGCGAGTAATAAAAATAAAAACATTTTTCTACAGCAACATTGCTCCCAACTCTGATTTAAATTATCACGAATTTTATACAATATTAATCATAAAACGGGACTTAAAACGCTTAAAACTTAATTACATGCGATTAAGTTTTATAATGAATATTTGTTTCCAACTGTCTTTATCAATGTTCATAAAATATATGGAGGGTAGGTACGTTTACCCACCATAATAAAAAATATATTTGTCAATGACTCTGTCCAACTGCTGTGGTTAAAGTTCATAACGAAAATTTTATTTATTAACTCTTTAAATAATACATACAACGTGTACCGCTACGTACCACTTAAGACTGTAAGTCTGTACCTACATGGATTACAGCAATGCACATAGAAAATGTGCTAAATGCGGAGCAACGGCTGTTGAAGCAGCCAGAGTGAAATTTACAACTTTAGTGGGTCCAGAAGGAACCGAGTCATAACGCATCTGGAAAGCGTATTAATTAACCGTGAAGAAATGTATGAATACAAGTTGGAAATCTGTGTAAAATGCCGTATGTAAAGTGTAGTGTATCTGTGTGTAAAGTGTAATAGGTAGGCATGCCTAATGTTATTTGTATAAAAGGTACTGAAAACTTTGTGAATGCGCTTTATTAATGTCTATTTTTTTATTAAGTTGCCAGTTGCCAGTTTTCAGTGTATATTTTTATATGTAAAACATTTTTTAATAAATAATATATATAATGTTATAAACATAAACATGCCTTTTATTTAAATCAATTGATAATACCACAAACAAGGGGTAATATTTGCATCTTGCATATATTTCGTGATATGAAGATAACAAATATGTTTATCAACAGAATTACTACCTACCAATACCCGCCAGGCTAAACCGGTTGTCAACTTTAGTTCCATTGGTACACAAAGACGGCGCCACTAGTATAAACGTATAAACGGTTGGGGACATTTTTTTGTATGGAGTTACCGTTCTTCTCCTAGTGAGTATTATATTCTTTGCACGTAATACTCGCAACTCGCCACTCGACTATGCAGTCCGAACTAGGCTAGACATTGATACTCAAGGCGGTTTGTGTACAAGTGGCTTAACCGCGAAACGCAAAAATCGAAACTTCGTTATCTGCCTCTCTATCGATCGAATATGCAAGAGTGATAGAGAGGCAGAAACCGAACTTTTGATTTTCGTGTTTCGCGGTAGGCCCTGTGTTGATGCTAGTGACGCCCTCTACGCAGAGTTTTGCGTAATATTCCCTGTGGGGTCGCTTTCCGTGCCATATTCATACTCAGACACAGCGACCTTGTCAGAAGAAAAACTGTACCAAGACGATAGAAAAACATCATGTAATAGTTAAATGAAATAATTGCTTGTATTTCTAAAAGATAGGAGCGCTGGTGGCCTAGCGGTAAGAGCGTGCGACTTTCAATCTGGAGGTCGCGGGTTCGAACCCCGGCTCGTACCAATGAGTTTTTCGGAACTTATGTACGAAATATCATTTGGTATTTACCAGTCGCTTTTCGGTGAAGGAAAACATCGTGAGGAAACCGGACTAATCCCGATAAGGCATAGTTTACCCTCTGGGTTGGAAGGTCAGATGGCAGTCGCTTTCGTAAAAACTAGTGCCTACGCCAATTCTTGGGATCAGTTGCCAAGCGGACCCTAGGCTCCCATGAGCCGTGGCAAAATGCCGGGACAACGCGAGGAAGATGATGATGATTTCTAAAAGATATGTATTTCAATCGTATGTCTTCTTAGCAAAATCAACGGGATCCCACAAAGAAGTCTATTCATCACACTAATATACCGAAAAACAGACATAATTTGCGGGTTTTATTTGATTAATCAGTAATCACGATATACTTAAGAGTAGGTATAGGTATACGGTACGCGGAACTTTTTCATAGGAAGAATTCTTTGACATCGCGCCTGGCCATTTGTAAGAGGTAATTTTCATAGTTAATTGAACAGATTAAACGTAAAAGGGTAACAAATTAAACGTAAAAGGTACTAAATCCTGGCGTAATAACAATAGTTGTAGCGTAGCGTTTTTTCTTAAAAACAAAA
This sequence comes from Cydia splendana, assembly GCF_910591565.1. Classification (NCBI taxonomy): domain Eukaryota; kingdom Metazoa; phylum Arthropoda; class Insecta; order Lepidoptera; family Tortricidae; genus Cydia; species Cydia splendana. Next base: position 11,341,364 of record NC_085974.1, read on the forward strand.
TCGATACGGTGAAAAATCGAAGCGCCTGTAAAATTGTAATAGCAATGTAAAGTGTAAAATGAGTAAAACTCGGAAACCACAAATAATGTGGCTCAATTTATAAATGAATATGAAAGTACTAAAAAGGTACTAAAATTTGTCTTTTATAGAATTTATCAATAATCGCGAGATCATTGCGTAATAAAATACACCCGCCATTCTGACTGTCAGAATGGCGGGTGTAATGTTTTTTGGTGATAACTTTTAATACCGTGAGGTACTAATTTTTTTAAAGGAGGTACCAAATAGTACAAATTAGGTACTAAAATATGGTATGCTTTTTGTTTATTTTTATCTAGGTACACCCGCCATCCTGACTCTCACCTTTTTTCTACTGACGGAAATGGCTTGACATACTATAAATTGTTGCCATGTGTAAGCATTTTACGTCAGAAATGTGACAGCTACGTAGAAAGTAGCGCCCTCATTTATTAACTGACTTCCAAATCTCAAAAGGAGGAGATTCGATTGTGATTTTTTTAATGTTTTTTCCTCCATATCTCCGTCATTACTGGACCGGTTTTGTAAGGTCCAAAATACACTTGTGAGTTTTACTTACGTAAGTAGGGACACGGCTATACTACAGAATGAGAGATGAATATCGTTATCTCATTCTAACAAATAGCTTTGTCCCTACTTACGTAAGTAAAACTTACAAGTGTATCTCAGGCCTACGCATAGTTCACGTTTGGCGATTTGTCCTCTTCGTTATGTTTGTTAAGCAAGTTTTTTAGCCACATGTTTGTCAAGCTCGAGTTCTGATGATGGCATCCACGAGGAATCGAGGGAACTCCTCAAATCTTAAAGGCATGCGTATAGATATTTTTGTATTTTCATCAGAAAATCAAGCATTTTCATTAAAAACTATCGCATTTGATGAAGTGGAACTGTTGATGATGATCTGAACGGAACTCTTCAACGACGCATAGTTCACGTTTGGCGATTTGTCCTCTTCGTTATGTTTGTTAAGCAAGTTAAGTTTTTAAGCCACATTTTTGTCAAGCTCGAGGTCTGATGATAGTATCCATGAGGAATCGAGGGAACTCCTCAAATCTTAAAGGCATGCGTATAGAGATTGTGTATTTTCATCAGAAAATCAAGAATTTACATTAAAAACTGTCGCATTTGATGAAGTGGAACTGCTGATGATGATCAGAACAGAACTCTTCAATGACTACACGTTTGGTGATTTCGAATTTCGATTTTGACTGAGCTGGCCCTGGAGCCAAACATGACCCGGATCCGGGCTCTTATCTGGACCTGAACCCGGACCTGGACCCGGACTTGGACCTCGACCTGGTCCTGGTCCTGGACCCCGGACTCGGAGCCGGACTCAGACCTTGACCCGGAAAACCACTGATACCTAAGCTAAATAAACCACTATGATTACCTAATACCATAAAATATAGGTATAAAGTATAATGATGCCAAACTTACTAGCCCCTCCCGCTCAAACCCCCGTACACCGCACCGCACGCGACGTTAAGTGGGTTAGGTTTGAACTGCGATCCTCATAGAATAGGGTTGCCATAAGTGTGGGGACTCAGACCGGGACATTTAAAGAAAACCGGCCAAAGTGCGAGTCGGACTCGCGTCGCGTTTAAAGGGTTACACAATTTGTAACAATGTATTTTTTCATGTGAAACGTGAGTGAAATGTCTATAATTAAGTCCGACTCACGCTTGACTGCACATTTCTAATAGGTTTTCCTATAGATAGGTAAAGAACTATTTTGTGTTTTTTTTTTTTCAAAATTTTAGCACAGTAGTTGCGGAGATAAATTTTCCATGTGTTTAAATTATTATTCATTGACCAGTCAAGCTACCATGTAGATTCAGGGGATTCAGGGTCAACCAGCAAAAAACGCGAGCGAAGCGAGCGCGAAATTTTTTTGACAAAATTGTGAAAGCGTGTTAAAAAGGCCGGGCCGGGCCTAAAAATCCGAAGTTCCCCAGTGAGGCTAGCTTTCATGCGAGGTCGAAGCCGTGCTTCAGGATAAGCTCAGCTAGAGCATAGACGCCAACCAATGTCCATTGTATTAAAAAGCGAAACCGCAGGCCGAGCTTGGCGCAGCGAGGTCAAAGGCTAAGCTGAAGAAGACGAGATTTGGAAGACAAACCAAAAATTTATGTAAAATGTGAGGCTGAAGGTCGAGCTCAGAAATCTCCACATTACTTAATAAGCCCGAAGCGTACTTATAACCAGCGCGGTGAGCTTTCATGCGAGGCAAAAGGCCAAGCTTCTTAAATCAAATTTTTATATTTGTTAAAAATTAAGTGACACTGAAGGTCGAGCTGTAAGAAAGCAGCGCTAGTGTTACTCAACAATAATATGTGTCATATGTACAAGAGTTACTCGGAGGGCCGAAGTTCCATTGATGAGGTTTTAGGCCCTTGGGAGCCTGAAATTCGAGCTCCACATTACAGACTTTAAAAGCTATAAAATAACATAATTTACATAATCATCTTATTATTGTGTGTCTGAGAAACTGATATTGGACATTAGGTAAAAGTAGGTACCATAAAACATGTTTTTTTTAAATTTTGGCTATATGAAACGTAGAAATGTAGGTAAGTATATTATTATTTACCAAGTCCAGCCCCCTACTAAATAACTATGATTTTTAAACCGGGACAATTTTCTTATCGGCCGGGACGCCGGGACACCGTGCTTCAAACCGGGACATGTCCCGGCGTACCGGGACGTATGGCAACCCTATCATAGAACCGAAAAAAAGTGGGTTAGGTTAGAACTGCGAGCCTTACAGAAACGAAATGTTACTAGAAAAGCGGTTTTGGTTAGCAATCCTCACAGAACCGAACTGCTATTAGAGAAGTGGGTTCGTGAGGCTAAAACTGCGAGCCTTACAGAAACGAAATGCTACCTACTAGAAAAGTGGGTGGGTTTACCTCCTTTTCTATATCAAAGAAAGGGCCGGTGAAAGATTATTGTACCATCTATGTACAATAATATTTCACCGGCCCCCATAGAAGTCGGTTTTTTTTCTTGAAAATTATTTTCTACTATTTTATGTCGAACTATACGAGTAAGTAGGTGCAACAAAGTCAATCGCTCTATATAATATTTGGCAAACCGCGAGTTCTCAGTTCGGGGCGAACTACTAGTAATAGTTGCAGTTCCAAAATAATCTGCACAAGTGCACAAGTTCAGTCCATCTATCTATACATATAATAAAGCTGAAGAGGATCGAAAGTCTGTACATGGAAGATATTCGAAAAAAAGTTGGCTGGGGATACTTAGAATCGATAACAGAACACGTTCCACCAGTTTTTAGAATTTTTGTCTGTCTGTTTGTCTGTTTATCTGTTTATTTGAACGCGCATCACGTGAAAACGGCTGAACGGATTTTGATGCAAACTTTACTAATCTGTCGAGAACATCTCCGGCCAGGTTATAGGCTATAAAAATTCAACCCCTAAAAGGGGGGGGGGGGGTAGCCATAACACTCGATTGACTTAAGTTTGCCCCTGAATCTTATGGCGCTACTTAGGAAGGAGGGGCAAACTTTTTTCAAATATGTACTACCACTATAGAGTACCCTGGCCTGGTAAACAAACAGATGGCGCTGAATTTAATACGTGTTGACATGAATAAGCCACCGAGGAAGGATTTTGCCAAATTAACTCAAGTTTAGAAGAGAGGGTACGGATATCAACAATAGTTATTTGTACAACAAGAGATCAAAGTTTGATATTTCTTCGAGTGCTTATTTTGAGTCCCGTGCAAGCGAAAGATTCTATAATACTCGCTAAGCTCGTGAATCTAATTTAGAATCTTGAGCGTAGTAAGGGACTCAAAAGCGCACGAGATGTAAATAACTTTGATCTCGTGTAGTACACAAAAAATTCCACCTTAGCAGTGAGAACATACCTATTAGACAACTTGAAAAATGTATTTAATTACACAAACGGGTCTACCGCGATATAATTTCATTGTTTTTACCTTTAATAAATATTTTTTTATTTTTTTTATTGTTTTTTATTATATCGCGGTAGACCCGTTTGTGTAATTAAATATGTGTACAAAACGCGAGAGTTTAAAGTGTTATATTGAAAAATGTAATCCTTCTTCGTCACTTAATACCTATGCACTCATGTTTTCTTAAGATATACAAACAATTAAGTTTAATTACCACAATCGAGCACAAAAACAAAACGTAGTAATAAATTTATGTAAAATAATATGGAAATAACGAACATCAACTGACACTTCAATCGTCAACTTTTTTTGTAACAAAAAAACATGTAAGATAAGATACGGTCCCAATTGCGGATACGTACTATTTGTCAACTATAGTAGAAAGTAAAATAATTAATTTTGCGTGGTAATGTATGAGTTCATTATTTTAATTATACAATAAAATACCTAAAATATAGTATTTTTATCAGTTTTTATCAAATCTTAAACTTTATTTTAATTAAATAATTATTAAGAATTCATACTCGTACGGAGCTCGTACGTGGTTTGGAACGGTGCGTTCTGAAGTTTTTCAGGGGGGGGGGGGGGGGGGGGGGGAAGTATTTCGAATTTGTGTTAGACCCCGCATGTTGAAATGACATTTGACTATAAAGGTCACTTGAATGTCATTTTGTCTCACTGTTTTTAAGAAGCAAAGTACCTTTGTTCTAGCTGCTGAGGTGAAAATTTCATTGAATAATTATGTTGATTAAATAATACAACAAAATTGTAATAGCCTTTATTGCTGATACTAAACATAAATAAAACATATTTTACATACTTAAAATCTTATTATCTATTAGCACATCGGTTTTCCGGTTTAGTGGTCAGCGTGTCAAGTGACTCATAGGCCTCTTCCAGTAAGAGTTCCAGAGTAGAATGGCCCACGAAAGCAGCGGACAAAACAGAATGGAGGAAGCTGGAAGAGGCCTATGTATATATATATGTTTTATGTTTTAATACTCGTACAACAAAATTAAACGACAGTAAATTAATTGCCCCTCATTGGCTGCACAGTGCCATCTTTTGGGGAACTGAATAAACATTAAGTAATCAAGGAAACTAAAAATGAGTTTACATAGTTACGTAGTGGTAAAATAAACACACATATCAACACGCGTATAATTGCATAATTATTTAAAATTATTAATTTTCTCCACCATGAATTATACCTAATCGTAATTATATCGCATCCATATCAAATCCATATTGATACGTAATATACGTATACAGCACCAAAGAGAATAAAGTCTATAGAGACGGATTGTCAAAGTAAATTATGTAGCCACTGTAAATTTACTGCCATCTTTCGACAGAACATAAAACTGTTAGAACGCCATTTGACTTTGATCCTTATCCTTTAAGTGATATGTGTTAACTTATTAAATATTAATATTCACGCCATCTACTCGACTATAGGCCAAAGGTATGGTTCCATGTTTTCGAGCGATGGCGCCACAACCTTCAGCCTATGCTCGAGTAGATGGCGTGAATATTAATATTTAAAAAGTTAACACATATCAGTTAAAGAATAAGGATCAAAGTCAAATGGCGTTCAAACAGGTTTAATCTTCTGTCGAAAGATGGCAGTAAATGAACTGTAGCTACATAATTTACCATGACAGTAACTCTCTTCTTCAAATCCTCTTTGACAGCACTTAATAATGGCCACGAAGGTGGGTACTTAAAATGCAAAATAAGCACTTGCTTAGGGCACCACGTCTAGGGGGCACCAAAACCGTAGGCAAAAAACCGCGCAAGCTGCATCAGCATTGCAGTCGTCGTGGAGTAGGTACCTACATGAAACTTTTATACGTGTACAAGTACCTACCCATCTAATAACGAAGGGTCGTAGGGATCAAGTAAGAGAGTGAGGGTACGTAAGAACATCTCCAACGTAGGCTTTCGATTTGACCTTACGCGGAGGCCCTTAAAGTCATGGAATAAATCTTGCTTTCGGGCTTGCGGCCAGCCGATTTTTTCGACATAGGTTACCGATTTTATCTAGCGAATTTTGCTCTCTTGCACGCCAGATTTGTCGGCCAAGCCGAGTTGCTCTTTAGCCGCGATCCTGAGACCTAACTGTCAAAGTGTTATAAGGGGCCCCGTGAAAGCCGAAAACTAAAAGCATCCTATCATGTAGCGCTTTCGAGTGAAGCCAAAGAGCGAGCAGTAGAAGAGACGTGATTACATACATAGATTCGATTTCAAGCCACTCTTTTGCAGTTCGGCGTTAGGTCTTATGCGAGGCTTTCTGCCTTAAGGCAACGTTGATCTTCTGGCTTAATTACACTTGGGCGTGGATCCAAATCCAAGCTTTCCTCTTTCGCAGCTGGGCCTTCTGCCTTGCTCACACTTCGCCAATTCAATTCACTTGGTCAATTCCAAGCTCTGCTTTCTTGCATCTTTTCACCTCTCTTGCATCAAACAACCTCGCTGAGACCCTTAAATATCGAGCCCTATGCGAAGCTAGGCTGATAAAAACTGTCCCATCCCTTCTCTGTATGAAATCCTGGATTCGCGCCTGGTTGTGACTAAAAGTAAAAACGTACAACTGTCTATCAAATTGCGGTTTTTATATCGAAAATTTTTTTTACGATAATCGACAACGATTTGTCATACACACGGTAGATAAAACTGCGCAGTTCAGACTGCACAGTTTTATCGCTACGATTTATCGTTACGTGTGTGGCCTGCATAACTGTAATATATTTTATCTGGACTACAGTCCTCTAGCATATCCATCTGTCAACTTTACTTCAAGTTCCGCCTCCAGGGGAGAGGGAGAGAAATTAGGATTAGAAATTAGCCGCTTACTGACACAGACCGAATTCCACGCGGGCGGAGCCGCGGGCACAGCTAGTTAACAATAAAATCACGTACCTTCAATCCCATCAACAAATACATAATTATATTGGAGCAAGATGATTTAAAATATCTCATGAAGTAATACAAACATATAAGAGCGAGTAGAAGTGTTACATACAAAACTTCTTGTAGGTACCTATATAAAAATAAATCATCCATTTTGTCCGTATCACAATTTTATTTTTCATTTCTCATGTTCTGAAAGAGGGTCATTATTGTTCTATAAGGTGTGCAGAAAATGATACGTTTCTGCACTAGAGCATTTTACGTTCCAAGTAGGACTATTTTTTTTTTTACGATAAGCAATTGAAATTTGGGTTTAAATGGATTTGTTATACAATTTCTATTCTGATATTTATCTCCCCATTCCATAAATAACGATACTTTTGCCTAAATTGTTAATTGAAAGTACCCTCAAGATTTACTATATAAATGTCTACTTTCTCATGTTTTTAAAAAAACACATGCATTTTACTTTCCTCGTATTCGAAATGAAAATTAAAGTGTTTAAATCGGGTGAAAGGCATCATTTCATCCCTTGGTTAGGTTAACAATATGTGACGTTCCACGGGAAAAGGTACCTTATGAGGGTTTCTAGTTTCGGAGATATGAAATGTTTTGTAAAGAGGTGAAAAAATGCTCAATTTTTTTTTATTATGTGATCTGAAACCTTAATGCCTAACGTTTGTTTACCTGTTTTTATTTTTGTTATAAGTTAGTTATAAGCCTAGTAATGTCGTCTCAGAGTTTAGTAGAAAAGGTACCTTATGGAAAAAAGATTGAAAATTCCCAAAAAAACTAGTCAATACGGGAAAAGAAGTTTGGTAGAGAACTGTATTAGCATTCTGCAAAACTAATTTGATAATTTCAGTTCTGGTTGGGGCGCCTCGCAAATATTATAACCGTACATAGACCGACATCACAAATCCAAGTAGACTGCTATTATACCAAAGTTACTCTCGTCAAGTCTTTCTTAACTAGAATAATCTTCATTTGGTTTGGTCGCATGCAGTAAATCAGCCATTGGTTTGCTGAAAAATGCCAATACCCGACGCATTACCTTATGGAATATCTGAGGTCATTGAACCTCAATGCCGCTTATCTTCAATAGCAACCGAAATATATTATTGATAAGAAATAGACGATTTATACCATCTTAACCCCAAAATATTATTAGTTTATCCTAACTGTTCCATCATCATCATGCCTCATCATGTAACTTGACCACAAGGTACCTTTTCATTACATACAAATTATTGGTCTTTTTTAAGATTATTATGACGAAGAACTAATTAAATTGGGGGCAGTTTAATGTAAATTAATATTTTCTATTCATAAAAGATAAACTATAATATGATTGATATTTTGTAGTGATGTATTATTAGATTTATTTCCATAAGGTACCTTTTCGTAAATGTATGGAGCAAATACTGTTATTGTTATGTAAGTTTAAAGTGGCATAAGGGGTTAAATATAGTATTTAGTTGGGGTTTTAGGATTTATTTCATTTGAATGACAGAATTTCTTTCATATGTGCTCAGAAAAATTGATTGTGTGTCACATTAAAAGTAAAAATATTCAATTTTGTGATTTTATAATATGAAAAAGTCAGAAAATACATTTTTACCTCTAAATCGGTATTGTTTTTTGCTTAAACTGTCTGTCAGTGTCGTTTTCTAATAGATAAAATTTAAATCTTGAGAGCTCATTGCAATCAATCGTGAAAATGAAATAAAACTTTATTTTCAAGAGATTGGTTAGTATACACATAAATCAGTCGATATCAAAAGTTTCTATTTGCATTACAGAACAAGTCGCAATATTTTTTTAATCTCAGATATATAAGGCATTATTATTTGTAGTCAACTATGTAACTTACTTCAGGAACATAGTTTTTTAGGCGGCTAAACTTAAAACTTCTCTATCGTAAAGTTGCTCATTTCACAACATTATTTTCAAAAAATCATATCTCTGTAACTACGCAACCTAGAAGGTTGATCTTTTGTGTTATCGATAGCTTATTTATTGTAGATTACTGGGGTATGCATAACTCCATACCTGCCATAAGGTACCTTTGACCGTGGGACGTCACATATACTTACTATTTAAATGTACCCAAAACCCAAAACAAAAGCGTCAATAAAAACAAATTGTAAGACCTACTTTACAAAAATAAATGGACGTTTCTCTTCTGTGGGTATAGATATGCATATTTCACGGACCACCGATTGCCATGGTGATATAAAAAAAAACCCAGTTACTTGTGATGCCAACTGGCTTTACGTTTTTCAACAAAGCTCTTAATCCCCTCCTGTCCATCGTCCATGTTTATATTCTCCACCATTATCTGTTCACCTAAACCGTAAGCATCAAGTAATTTCATATCAATTTGTTTATAATAGAACTCTTTTCCAAGTGCGATGACACGTCTGCTTTTGTGTTTGATGCTTTCGACTATTTTGTTGACTTCTTCATCTAGATGACTAGTTGGAACCACTTTGGTGACGAGTCCACTGTCGTAGCCCTCTTGTGCCGTTAAGGGCAAACCTGGAACAAGGTATTCCGGTAAGTGATTTTTGACTTTGATAAAATATTATAGGGATTTTTTAAATGTTTTTATCAAACGCAAGGTGAATAGGGTTCGTTTTGAGAAAGTGAGGTTTTTGGTATATGTTTTCTGTAGCCCTGTTACACAGTTGCCACGAAATTATTGAGTTTTTCTTAATAAATAGGTACTATATATAAAATATTTATAAGGAACATACCCGTTAAAAGCATATACATGGCCCTAGACTTTGGCACACATCTACCGACAGCTATCCCTGGGGTCGAGCAGAATATCCCGAAGTTGGCGCTGAAAAATTTACAAATCAAAAGTAATTGAATTATATTTAAATTTTGTATACCCATTGCACACCATATATGTTTTTTTTTTTTGTGTTTCGCCACTCAATAATTTACCTTTCGTCTGCCGATCTTATTGTTACATTATTGGTGAACAATAAAGAAAATTGTATTGCATGTGATTACGTATTAAAGAAAGTACCTATTTCCACGTGGTTCGAAAGAACACACACTTTTTTTTAAGATTTTAAATAAGTACCACATTTAGACTATTGAGAACATTGAGATAGAGATAAATAGGCCACAGGTAACCCCTCATTTAATTTATTTGTTTCATACTTACAATCAGGGATGTAACGGATGTGGTTTTATCGGAACCGAAAACGGAAACAGATGTTTTCAATTTAGTTTAACGGAACCGATAACGGAAACGGAACTAAAACGGAACCGGAACCAGAATCGGAGCCTGACTTTTTAACGATGTTAGTCGTTTTCCCCTTTCTAGAATAAACCTTCGGACAAAGTTTACACTTAACCGTGTCCCCACTAACTTCATCAAAATAGTTCCAAATCGAACTTGATTTCGGCTTCATTGTGCGTTTTTTTACACACGTTAGTATTAGGGCTTGCAATATCGGACGGTTTCCAATTCCGGAACTGATTTTCGATACTGGGTCCCAATTCCGGAATTCCGGAACTGGTTCCGGAATTAGGGTTAATCCTATTTTTATTATATTTTTTAATAAAAATGAACAAAAAATGTGAAATTCTGATACTTTACGTTTATTAAAGAAAGTATTGTTTTAGTGGAATTTAATTTGAAGTATTATTAATCGAAAAATATTAATAAATTGAGTAGTGCGGCTAGTGCTGTCTTTGCACCTCTTATTTTAGCACCTTATTATACTATGGTTACTTTTATGCACTTCAATGATACGGCGTATATATATGTATTTGGGGAAACTACGAATGCTGGCAAACCATTTGATGTCTAATTTTATATAATCTCTAAATGTAACGGCCTCGTAGACTACGTAGTGGCTCTGTTTACGAAGATGAAGGTCCTGATGGGGTTCCGATCTCGGAGGGCATTTATTGTGTTAAGGTATAACGATTATTTGTTCCTGTTAAGGTTGTTTTTAATGTATTAAAGTAACTACCTACTCAGCTACTTATACCTATTACCTTTATGCATTGCCGACTAGTGCCCAAAACGCAAGCCTTATTGAAATTAAACCAAATGGGCTAAATGATTTCATTAGCGCTTCAGAATATAAATAATGTGCTGCTGTTGCTACACTACAGAATCCGAAATCTTTAATTGAGGAAATTTCTTTCTGAATTGAGAATAAAATATCCTAATATTTATAAATTTAAAATTCAAAGGTTTCCCGTAGGTAGGATTCTGGACAAGTAAATGTATGGCTTTGCTTTAGCAAGAAGGTATGAAAAGTAAAAATTCGATGGTTAATAAAGTTAATGAGGCATGTTAATGCATGCTGCTAGACTTCAGACTTATGTCAGCCACGGCTAATAACACCAGCATAGTGTAGTTTCTTGGCACTTTTCAATAGTAAATCTAATAAAAGTACTTAAATCCAATTCCGGAATTTTCGATATCCACTGGTCTCAATTCCGGAATTGTAATATCGGAAAATTTGTCCGAGATTCCGGAATTTCGAAATTCCGGAATTCCGGAATACAAGCCCTAGTTAGTATATATATATTCACCACACACACTACACACAGTCAGTAGTCAGTACACAACAGAACACAAACGATTTTAATTTTAATAACACGAATAAAACAAAGTATACAAACAAACAACAAATTAGCGTAGCACGTTGCAAGCGGGGCGATGAGCGAATGACTGGTATGAACCTGTTTGTTTTTGATATACGCCGCCGCCGCGCGAAGCATTGACATCCGTTATAACTTCCGTTTCAAACATAACGGAACCGGAACAGAAACGGATGTGTAATACCAAACGGAAGTTCCGCCTTAACGGAAACGGAACCGGAGCTCCGTAACATCCCTGCTTACAATCCAATGAAGCGGAACAAGTGAAACAAACGGTTTTTTGAACCTTATTGCGTAAGGTTGGTTAAGGTCTACAAATACCTAAATATTTTTAGAGACAAAAAGTCTTACCCAGGGGTAGAGAACTTGCTAGTTTCTGAACATACAATCATATCACAGGTCGCTACCAACTGGCATCCCGCCGCAGCCGCAAAACCATTCACCTAAAATTTTAACTCTTTGAAAGGGGCACAAAGTCCATTTTCGTTTATTAGATTTTTCTGATGTTAGGTATTATTTTAATGAATGGCAATCTTAATTAATGCATACCTTTGCTATAACAGGAACGGGGCTGTGAATAATCGACTTCATTAACTCTGATGCTCTTTGGAACACTAATTTATGTTGATCAATACCAGTGCTTGATTGCTAAAATATATTTAAAAAAACTTATTTTATTTTCTGCATTGCCTAACAGAGGTATCCAAGGAAAGAATATAAAAATTTTACCTTCCAATAAAATTGTTATTATGTTTCCTTCTACGTCAGAGGTCTCCATTGAGAGAGTAACGTCTCCGGTGTCCGATAGATGCCGCTAGCGTCTATGTAGTCGCTCCGCCCCACGCCGTGACGTAGTTCCGCTTCCCCCTTCCACCCCTTCCTGCGAACTGTTACTCGCTTTCCGCGACTCGCCGCCATGACACATTGTTGAGGAGAAGTACCGTCGGCATAAAAGTAGCCTAGTAGCCTGCCAGGAAGGCATTACTCAGACCTCTGACGTAGAAGGAAACATAATAACAATTTTATTGGAAGGTAAAATTTTTATATTATGTGTTCCGTGCTCTACGTCAGAGGTCTCCATTGAGACCTGTTTATTATCTCCTGGTGGCGAGTCAGCGGGCGCGCAAGCGTTAGGGCTACACCTACTGTCATAGAACTCAGAGAAAGAATAAATATATATACGCCTTATTGCAACCCATGAAATCACAGTGACTCGTTATAATGATGCATTACAGGAAATTGAGAATTTAAATTGTAATCCCAGGTTCGAATCTGACGTTAAACTGGTTTAAGAGATTTCTCATTCGAAATCGCATCCGATCCGCAGAATTTCGGCGATAGAATCGTCTGAAAAAGTCATGTTTCCAATTAACTTAAGCTAATTGGATAAATTGGATAGTTTTCCAGCCAATTTAGTGAATAAGTACATCGTGGATCGAAAGCAATCGTAGGCGAGGCCGGTTTGGATGAGACTGTGGCTGGAAGAAATAGGCGCAGTGTCCCCTAACATTTTGTGTAATTCTCACAAGTTAACGTACCCAGACTACCTACTTACTGGGTCTATACTTTATTCCGGAGTCTCTAAGAGTCCAGTCGGTAAGACACGTTATCTGGTTTAGAGCCGAATTTCGGACACAAAATAATAGCGCGAAAGTTATCTATGCAATTGCCCGGGCTACAGAGTAGTAGAGTAAGGTCATTGACCCTGCGGCCTGATGCTAACAGTAAAAGAGCGGCAGCTCTTCTATATAGGTACGTTGTAGGGCTATTCAAGTTAGGGCAAGTAATTTTAATTAGATTTCTCGCGTCCCAAGCTGGTGGTTTGGGAGGCGCTGGTCTCGCTATTAATGGCGTTGGAAGAAGGCATAGTGTCCGATAGGATTATGAACAAGTGTCGTTCTGAAAGCTAACATGGACAGTAGAAATAGGTGCCTGAGATAGCTCGTTACTTCACTGGATATTAGAGGTACCTGGCAATCAATCTTATTTTTGATGCACCATGAAGACCATTTCTACATTGTGGGTGTACAGGCGGCCTAGACAAGGCGACGATCTAAGGAGTGCTCCCGGTACTGGTTTTCTATACAAACACAGTACCAGAACCGGGAATACCCGGTTCTCGCCATACAAACTCAGTACCGGGAGCATCCCCCGGACGATCACTTGAGTTTCTTTCTGTCTCTTTATCACTCTTCCATATTAGCGAGACACTGACAGTTGCGTCTCGTTCGCTACGTAGCGTTAGCCCTTGGCATGTTGCATGCATGCGCCAGTCACGCCAGTAAGTACATCAAGCGGACGTCACTCCTGATCCCGCTAGCCCGGTGTTGGAGCGTCCTATCTGACAGGAGCTACGCCTCGATTCTTAAGGTCGTTGACTCGTTAGAAAGGGCGGTCTGACGTTGTGTTCACTAGGACCGCCAGTAAATTTCAAGCTTACCACAGCTGCGTGAAGGCTCTCCTCATCACGCCGTCACAGTAAACAGACTAGGCTGGGAGGTGGAGACATCCATGCCAAGTCGTATCACCGGCAGCTGCCAAACGCGTCGTGGTAGCAGTTCAAAGAGTCGGTTAAGAAATACCGTGGCACAGTGCGAGGGCTCTCGAAAGCGGAGGCTGGCCAACAGGGCGCCTATCAGGCGAAGATAGTCTCGGCGGCTTCTGGGCGCAGCGGCCCCTCGGGCGCGCAGTGACTTCTTGATAAACCGTCGCCCTCGGGAGTTGTACCGACCTGGTAAGTAGCAAGGAACCAGCGCGACCTGTAGACGGTCTGCTGGCATCAGCAGTTTTTGCGACAGCCGTAGTAACGGAAGGGATGTACTGTCGCCGTCGTTTTATGTATACTGTAACGGTCCGGTTGTATGTTTGTAGGACACTTCTGTCGTCAGCGCTGCAGATGCGGCCCGTTAACGATTACTCTCCACTGAAAGGGCCTTACCTCGTACATTGTCTACCATTATTGGAGATTGTAACGGACTGCAGGCATAAGATGAGGAGGGAAGTGGCACGAGGTTTTCGGCAGCTGTCAGAAGTGTTGCTGGGGACTGCGAAGGTGTCACCTTCCTCCATGAACTAAAGTTTGCGAATTTAAGACTAAACAGGAGGCATTGAGTCTCATTTCTGCGAGGAACTCGGCAGCAAGGCAGGCCTGTATGTCACGAAAAAGAAAACTTTCAATCGCGGTGCTGTGCCGCGTGTCCCACGTGATGTCTAGGAGCGTGATGGTCTAATTCACTTTATCCGAAGAAACGCCTATATTGAGCTAGTATAGGGGTATGGTTGCATGCTTTTAAAGAAATCGAACTGATGAAATCAAGTCTAAAATCGATTTTGGCGCTTTGCGTAACAAAACTGTTTCGATAAAGTCGAAGACAGACAGATGGAAACTGCTGGAGTCCCCCTGGCCCCTTTCTCTTAGCACCGGAAACTCAAGCTTGTTCAGGAGCAGCGGGTTTATTTGTCCCATTTTGTTTATTAGGGGCTTGGCGAACGAGTTCGTCTTTGTAAGACGGAACTTAAGCTGGAGAGCGGGCAGCAGAGAGATAATTATGTGAGGTCTGCAGACCCTTTTCGATGCCTTCAACCTCGGTTGTGAGCGGTCGCACAGGATCGTGTCGCAAAGCTGCTCTCCGGTTGGATCGCTCGCTGGCCTCGAGACGTTGTAGGACCCTCGAAGCGGCACGGCTCCTCGTCGATCAGCACCTTTATGAAGCTCAGGGACGCGACGTATTTTCCTCTGGGTATCGACAATCTTACCGCTTTCAACTCCGGGCAGTCGAGCCACGCTAGGACGAGGCTCCTAACGACCTTGCCTGCCGTCGCCATCCTTAACCGAAACCAAGAGTTTAGCGGTCTGTTCGTGCAGTGGCACCATAACTATATGCGCCTGCGTACCTCAATGGGACCATGTGGACAGGACAAAACTGATACCGTGGCGCCCAGCGTCTGCTTGGTGGGCAGCATCGGCGACGGGTAAGTTCGCGGTGGTATTCCTGCGAACAGAACATGGGCGCCATTGCAAGGGACGACATCGTCGTAGTTGTAGGTGGACAGCATCGGCGTGATTGTCGGCGCCATCATGGCAACCGCCGCCGCTCGGGAGGCGCCGGTGCGCAAGGTGAGAGGCGCCATCGTGGTGGCCGGCTCGAGAGGCACCGGTGCGTGGGGCGGGCGGCGCTATCATGGCGGCCGCCACTGGCTCAGGAGGCGCTGGTGCGTGAGGCGAGGACTCATCGTGGCGGCCCGCTCGAGAGGCGCTGTCGCGTGAGGCGGGTGGCACCATCGTGGCGGCCGCCGCCGCCGGCTCGGGTGCGCCGGTGCGTGAGGCGAGAGGCGCCATCATGGCGGCCAGCTCAGGAGGCACCAGTGCGTGAGGCGGCCGCCGCCAGGCTCGGGAGGCGCTGTTGTGTGAGGCGAGAGGCGCCATAGTGGCGGCCAGCTCGAGAGGCGCCGGTGCGTGAGGCAGGCGGCTTCATCGTGTCGGGCGGCGCCAAAGTGGTGGTCGTCACCACCGGCTCGAAAGGCGCCGGTGCGTGAAGCGAGAGGCGCCATCGTAGCGGCCAGCTCGGGAGGCACCGGTACGTAAGGCGGCCGCCGCCAGGCTCAGGTGGCGTTGGTGCGTGAGGCGCCATAGTAGCAGCTAGCTCGAAAGCCGTGAGGCGGGCGACGCCATCGTGGCGGCCGCTGCCGCCGGCTCGGGAGGCGCTGATACTTGAGGCGAGAGGCGCCATCGTGGCGGCCAGCTCGACAGGCGCCGGTGCACATGACGGACGTTACCTGCACGGGAGGAGCCGATGCGTGTGGCGGGCAGCGCCATCGTAGCGCTGTAGGCTGGCTCGTAGTTGCACGCATCATCACGGCGACACTTTGCCCTCGGCGGCTCCATCGTGGTGGCCTCCACCGGCGCGTAGGTCACCAGCGACGTCATGACGGACGGCAGCCGACGGGCGAACGGCACCGCCGCTGTACTCGTAATGTTTCCACTGCTTCCACGTAACTTACCTTCCTTCCACATCGAGCAGTCGGGAGTCGCAGGAGCGGTCCGCTTTCACCTTGACGCCAGGACGGGATCGAGAGGTCCGTGATCCACTCGCGCCGCGACCGCAGCAACAGGAGTGGGCGTGTGACGTGTCTCGGAGTCCCGCGGACTGGGAGCGCCCGCACCGCGACACCACTCCGCAGCGTCGCGGCGTCTCGGAGTCATCTCGGACGACAGCAGAAGAAAGTCGACGGCGCCGGCGCGGCGCGCGACACGGCGGGGGCGGGGGGCGGGGCGCCGGTGCCACGGGCGGGGGCTCCCTGTCGCGTCGCTTCTGAACGCCAAATAAAACTAGAATATCATTAAACTGGCTCACCGGATGGTTCGAGACAATCCAAACCTCCTTATCAGTCCTATAGAAGCGCGGCACCCGACAGCAGCGCGCGCAGGCTGTCCGCCTCCGCGCCGCCCGGGCGCCGCGCCCGCCGCCGCAGGCACGATGACCGCACGTTCCCTCTCCGAACGCGGAGCGACTTACGTTACCACTTGTTGATAAAAAACTACTGACGCACTTCCTACTTCGATCTCGAAAATGCGCGACCCGCCTGAGAACCGTGCCTGTCAAAGTAGGCATTTACGATGCGCAACTAACAACACGAGGTACTCCCAGGCTTGTTAACGGTAACGATTTTAGCAGCATGGTATGTAAAAAATAATTTAGCAAGAAAAATAAAAATAAAAATAAAAAGTGGGTAGAATCGAAAAGCACTTTCGATCGCGGGATCGCCAAAAGACTAATAATAGCGATCTCTGCTATATCTCACTATTTAATGGAACAAGCTTTAGTTCGGAAATTTTAAAGCACCATGCTGCAAAAATGTACGCAAAAAAAAAATTTGCGGACCATCGGACAAGACGGTCGACGAAACAATGTGTCATGGCGGCGAGTCGCGGAAAGCGAGTAACAGTTCGCAGGAAGGAGTGGAAGGGGGAAGCGGAACTACGTCACGGCGTGGGGCGGAGCGACTACATAGACGCTAGCGGCATCTATCGGACACCGGAGACGTTACTCTCTCAATGGAGACCTCTGACGTAGAGCACGGAACACATAATATTAAATCACACTTCTACTGTGAGTATAGTTAAAATTTTTTGAACTGATCTTGTTCACTTACCTGTACTAACAATGGCATTGTTCTATTACAATCCTATTATCTGCTTTTGTTCTTGTAGGCGCCAACCAATTTACTTACAAAATAAGTTAGAAGTACAATGCATGTATATTGAATTCTAAACCTTATTTCTTGTTGAATGGGGTTAAAATGGTCTAAAAAGATAATATCATATTCAATCTTTTGGAAAGTCACATGCACCTTAGCCACGACAGGGACGTATTCGGTGTTAAATAAAATACGTAGAAAGATAAAAATGTTTATTTATTATACATATTAGTTAACAAAAATAATCACATTTAATCAAAATCAACAAGTTCTTATACAAATATATATCAATCTTCAATCTGCAAAATATTTTACATACTACTAGAGCCAAAAAAAGATACATAAGTGTATATATAAAAAAATAATCCCATGTATCCAAAACCAACAGATTCTTATATAAAAACATGCCTATAATCTTAAAACTATAAAATATTTTACATACGTGATATACATATTAAATAAAATATGCAGAAAGATAAAAAAAGTATAATTATTATACATATTAGTTAACAAAAATAATCAAATATAAGCAAAATCAACAAATTCTTATACAAATATATGTAAATCTACAATCTGCAAAATGTTTTACATACTACTATAGCCAAAAAAAGTTACATAAGTGTATATATAAAAAATAATCTCATGTATCCAAAATCAACAGATTCTTATACAAAAATATGCCTATAATCTTAATAAGTACTACAAAATATTTAACATGCGACTAGAACCACAAAACTATCATATCATAATGTGTCCCACAATTTGATAACAGGCCAGGTAACAGGCCATAAAATTTCATTATATTATCGGCTCTATAGTCTTATCATAAGGATAAAAATGCTTTGAAGGTAAGAATAACACTTCACACGTTTTGCATTTAGAGATAACAGATGTGCCGCCAGGGTCGTACTCGCATTGTTGCAATTGATAAGCGCGTGGTTTATCTGTTTATGTCGGAATGTTATTTAGTGGTATTTTTTTCTGACCTACACCTAAATACAATTGTAATAAAAGAGCGGGCGAGACACCAATATTTTTTTATATATACACTTATGTATCTTTTTTTGGCTCTAGTAGTATGTAAAATATTTTGCAGATTGAAGATTGATATATATTTGTATAAGAACTTGTTGATTTTGATTAAATGTGATTATTTTTGTTAACTAATATGTATAATAAATAAACATTTTTATCTTTCTACGTATTTTATTTAACACCGAATACGTCCCTGTCGTGGCTAAGGTGCATGTGACTTTCCAAAAGATTGAATATGATATTATCTTTTTAGACCATTTTAACCCCATTCAACAAGAAATAAGGTTTAGAATTCAATATACATGCATTGTACTTCTAACTTATTTTGTAAGTAAATTGGTTGGCGCCTACAAGAACAAAAGCAGATAATAGGATTGTAATAGAACAATGCCATTGTTAGTACAGGTAAGTGAACAAGATCAGTTCAAAAAATTTTAACTATAATTTGTGCCACTTGTTGTCGATTTCCAACAGGTTATGGGACTATATTATTAGTCAATAGCAAGATGGTTTGTAATACCTACTTAACAAAAATAAAAGTGAATGAATGATATGAATTAAGTGATTTTACTTACTAATTCCTTCAGGTTGTGCCCAGCAGAGAACACATTGCCTTTGGCAGACAAAACAATAGCCCTCAGTGAGGCATCATCCTTATTTAAATTGATTGCTTCTATGAGGTGGTTCATCATGTCCAAAGATAAAGAATTTCTAAACAGAAATTATGAGAATATCGAATTATTGCAAGGCAATTCATTAGTGTAACATGCTTGTTACAATTTCTTTTGACAAATTTTGATACTTGAAGTATAAAAAAAAACCGGGCAAGTGCGAGTCGGACTCGCGCACGAAGGGTTCCGTACCATAACGAAAAAAAAAAACGGAAAAAAAATGCAAAAAAAAAAACTGAAAAAAATGCAAAAAAAAAACGGTCACCCATCCAAGTACTGACCACGCCCGACGTTGCTTAACTTTGGTCAAAAATCACGTTTGTTGTATGGGAGCCCCATTTAAATCTTTATTTTATTCTGTTTTTAGTATTTGTTGTTATAGCGGCAACAGAAATACATCATCTGTGAAAATTTCAACTGTCTAGCTATCACGGTTCTTGAGATACAGCCAGGTGACAGACAGACGGATGGACGGACGGACAGCGAAGTCTTAGTAATAGGGTCCCGTTTTACCTTTTGGGTATGGAACCCTAAAAAAGGTTAATATTTATGAAATAATAGTAAAATGGATTGTCTAACAGTTGAAAACAACTGCAAGTACTGTTACATTATCTACTTTGCAACCGTTGGAACCGCATTTTGTACCTCTTTCTATGGTGGCCCTTACTGGAACCCTAATAACTTTGTGAGTTTAGTGACAAATGATTTCTACTCACTTTGTTTTCTGATGGTTGAGTGTTATTTCTCTTGTACCATTAGCCTCATTTGTTATTAGATATTGACTATGGATACCTCGGTGAAGAAGCCGGCAAGATGATACAATACTCCTCTAAAATAATCACAAAAAATTAAGACTCGTAAACTAAACAGAAAGTGTTTAAATTAACATTATCACAAAAATAGTTATCTTACCTCCATTGTGGTGAACATTATTTTATATTAGGTAGTAATACAACAAAATGACTGGTTAGTTACAGTATTTTTATAACTAAAATAGTTTTTATCTAAATCTAACCTCTACGTCTGCGCTTGATTACTTCTTATCATTTGTTTACGAAATGAACTGTCATTATGACATTTATAAACTTGGGGTTGCCAGTTGAAAAATAGAATTTATAATGAAATCAAATAAAAAAGAAATGTCATAAAAGGCATTTATTTATGCATGATAATTCATGCGAATATAAACCTAATAGTAATGGTTATAACGTCTGTTATGGTAACTGCTATCAGATCCAGAGTCCGACTCATAGTCCATGTATTCCGATCTCTCGTCTTCCGCAGTCATCACATCTATCACAGCCCTGAAAATTAAACCTTTCTTAAATACGAAAAATTGAGAGTTCACAAATATCTGAACAAAGCCTTTATTATCAAGACGTTAAAGTGCTTGTTAAGATATTTTTGATCACTTTCGCCGCTCCAATATATCTGTAGGCCAAGCACATGATTGGCGCGACGGTATCTCTCGGCGAGATAGACTACCTGTATAAACATACAGGTAACAGTAAACCTACCTTTAACACCTAAAAGGTATCTTTATTGCCTATTAAGTTTTAATATCAGGGAGACCGAGCTTTGCTCGGAAAACATATAAAAACTCAAAAATGCGCGTTTTCCCAAAGATAATACCTAGCTAGATCGATTTTTGCCCCCGAAAACCCCCATATAGCAAATTTCATCGAAATCCTTAGAGCCGTTTCCGAGATCCCCGAAATATATACATATAAATAAATAAATAAATAAATATACACATATTTGTTTACAAGAATTGCTCGTTTAAACGTTAAAGGTACGAGTATAAGATAAAAAAAAATTTAATAGCTTACTTGAAAACCAATTCGTCAAACTGACTGTGCCTCGTGGACCTCTCACTGGTCTCCGTCACCATGGAGGCCAATACCTGGTCCAACAAGGACCGAAGCTTGAAGAGCACATCAGCTGTCTCTTTCTGGCAGCGGACCTTCACAGTGGACACGGACATGTAGCACTCGTTGGGAGAGTCTTCAACTGAAAGTTATAGAGCCTTTTTAATTTGTATTTTACTTAGCAATACAAATCAGTCACTCCTTTAACTTTAAATTTCGAAATTTTCTTTCGACCAGACTATCAGATAAAAAATAGAATTTCTAGCATTTCCAAAGTATTTAAAGAGGTTTTCTTTTATTAGAATATACCAAAAGCAACGACGCTGTAGAAAAGTGCTCTCAAAAGGTAAAAAATTGAAAGTACAAGATATAAATATTTTGAACTTCTTTGAATAAAATGAACAAAACTTACACCAGAAAATGTAATTATATAAATAAGACGCATAAATAATTGAAAAATATTGTAACCACAAATTAGACAGCTGAAGCAGATGGCGCTGTAAGGCGTCCTGTCGCCTACATGTTGTGGTAAATGCTAGTCAGCCGCGCCATCATTGTCAAATTAGAAAAAATATTTCGCTCTACTTCACGCGCTTTAGTATTTCTTTGTCTAAGCTAAGGTTTACACTAACCTTTGGTCACAACCAGTTCTCCAAAGAACAACAAAGGTAGAGTGTACACCAGCGTGACGTCAAACAGGAACAAAGCGGATGACTTCTGCTTCAGCCAATACACCAGCCAGTTGGCGCCGGGCTTGTCGCATAGAGGACCGACACCAGCTTTGAAATTGGAACTCATGACGCTGCTTGGATGTATTTGGATTTTCCCGTCTTCCGGCGTTGAGACTCTGATTTTTTGTTGTTTGCGGGGGTTTCGAGAGTTTGTCCATCTGTAATAAAGCACAATTTATTGGGATCTAACGAATCTTACATGTAACGTATAAGATTACTCGTAGTTGAGTATCTCATGACGACTCATTATCTAATTAGGTAGGTATCATAATTATTCATTAATTCATTATATATGTGTATAGGTACGTCCCGCTGCTGGGTACAAGGCCTAGCCCAATGCTTATAAGGGACTCAAGCTTATACAGTTTTTCTCCCAAAGAAGTTTTCCTTCTCCAAAAGCGACTGTTAAATTTTAAATGAACTTTGGTACGTTTTTTTTAAATAATGTAAACCGAAGTCCTTACACATAATATCTGGAAATTGAGCCCAATGAAAACCTGTCAAAATACGGACTTCGTTTTTTGCGAAAACTAATAGACCTAATAGTGCTCGTAAAAAACATGACAGGCAGTCCGACAGGTTTAAATCAACACAGATTATTATTTAACTATCTAAAAATGAAATACATATTAATAACCTTACCTAACCATACCAATATTCGGATACAGTGCCGCAGCCACAATCGCCTTGAACACACACAGATTATCCTTATTCCGATTCTCCCAAGCCCCACGAACATTGCTCGCAGTCAAGAACCCCATTTGCCTGAGGTTCTCACAGAGCTGCTGTTTCATTTCTGACAACAGTTGCAATGTGTTGTAGGATAGGAAATAGTCGTAAGCGAACTCGCTTTTCCCTCTACGGTCTAGCCGCTCCCATTGTATGATAGCCTCGGATATAGCGACGTGATCGCTTGGTTCGCCAAGGGCTAGGCTGCGCTTTGCATCGTCTACTTCTTGCTGCTTGCCTGAAAAATAAATCATTATTTACCAATTAAGTGGGACTAACAATCTAAACTGGAACATTTGGAACAATTAAAAATATAGGCGCTAGGATAAATCAGCACAAATACAAACTGACCATTAAATCACAATAAAATCAGCGTATAAATTTAGACGTACCTCCAAAACGTATCCGTTTTTGCCCCCGAAAACCGAGCCATGAACATAAATGATATATTTGAGACTTGTAATTTTTATAAATTAGGGTGTATATTTTGTTCTTCCGCTGCTTTATATTTGGCGTTCTCAAATTCCGCGCTGTACAGTTGAGTCGCTCGCGACGCAACATAATATATGTGGGGTTAGTTTCGAGGTTTAGTCAGATTTCTATAGTTATTATAGTGCGTTGGTCCTTACCGATGACGAGGATGAAGGGGTCCTTGAAGCCCCACACGGCGGCGACGGAGGCGGCGCGGTCGACGCAGCCGAACAGCGCGCCAAACAGCAGCAGCTTGCCGGCCGCCGGGTGCACGGGCAGCCGAGCCAAGTGCCAGCCTAGAGGTGTCAGGCGTTCGTCTCCGTCTAGGGCGCCTAACCTGAAAATAGGACTTATTATTAGCCTATTGTCATGTTCAATTGCTCGGGTAGTTTGTAGAGTTGCTGACTCAATATCAACCTGGTTTTTCACCCCACAAAGGCAAGTAGGTTGCCAATGTGATCAGCGATAACTTGTTGCGAACCGATTCAGTTAGATCAGTGTAACCCATAGACTAGGAATCCTCTAGACGGAGCTTAGAGCAATTATTTCATGAAACCGATGCTGTCAAAAATACAGGGGTGCGGGGGACGAGGTGAGCGAGTCCCGTGCCGTGATTGGTCCGTTCAAAGACACTTGACTAGAAAATGGAGTAAAACTACAGTGGCAGAGGGGGTAGCGCTACTATGCTATGCCTGGAGGATTCCTAGTCTATGGTGTAACCCTATAGTTAGATGTTACATATAGTAATGTCGGGCTATATTGAGTGAGGCGTGGTAATTTGGGAGATGTACAAATTAAACAACCCTTGAGAGGCAAAACAGAACACAGACTGAAATAGGGTTTGCTAGACGATGAATCTATGTTATACCTACCTCTAGTGTTGTATGACTTACTGTTGCAAATGCCTGACAGCTTTATCCACAGTGACCTCCGCAGGCGGACCCGGCACTAACTTAAACGCGTCCTGCGCGTTTCCCAAACGCAACTTCTTGACCTGCAGCACTGGCTCCAGCAAGTTACTCCGCTGTAACTCTGGCAGCAGTCTGTCTGCGATGGTTTGTGCGCGGTACGAGGTGAGGAGGTGGAAGGCGATGCCTGGTTGGCAACGGCCCGCGCGGCCGCGTCTGAAAATAACATTTAATCAGATTTTTTAAACTAGTTAATGTGCGATCTTCAAATTGGCGAATTATGGTTTAGCAGGACCAAAATGTGTTTCGTAGGTAACGTACAAAATAGGTAACATTTAAGATTCACCAGGAACTTGATGTGAAAGTTCCCCAATTCCATCAAGACCTATTATTCTGTTTAGGTTGGAAAGCTACATGGCAGTCGTATTAAAAACTAGTACAGTCGACGTCAAAGATATGTTTACATTTTTCACCGTACTACAAAGGAAAGCTCGAAAGGAGTAAGGTGCAAAACTGTATAGATATTTTTGACGGCGACTTACCTTCGCAAAAGGGTTACGGTTTTCGGTCGCTTTAGGATGCAACAGGGAAATTACAGACGACAAGATCATATCATCAAGTTTTAGTAATTACTAAAACTTGATGATATGATCTCAAAATTGTTAAGTAACTGTCTTAAGTAATTGTCAAAATTGTTAAGTAACTATGCTTAAACCTTATTTCAACCCCATAAGGTCTAACAAAGTTCATTTGAGGTGTTTTGCTGTCATCTTACCTTTGCATCAAGTTAGCTTTGGATTCAAAGTCCGTGTTAAGCGTCGAAACATTTGTTTCCACATTCAACCCCGTCATCTTGATTCTGCCGCAGTCCACAACATACACAATATCGTCTATAGTTATAGAGGTCTCTGCTATGTTCGTAGCTATAATTATCTTCCTGATATTCTGAGGTGGCCTTAAGAATATCTTGTGCTGGTCTAGTGTGGGCAGCTTCGAGTGTAACGGATATATCTCGAACATTGAACTAGGGAACATTCCACTATCGTTCATCAATTTTACAAGCTTGGATATATCACCGATGCCGGGTAGAAATACTAGTACAGCGCCAGGCGGGCCTTTGGATATGTGGCTTAGAAGAGCTATAATTAAATCGATGTTTAGATCTTCGATTCTTGAGTCTTGGAGTGAGACGTATACGTTTCTCTCTATTTTACTCTTTATACTCTCCAGCCACGGACCTAAAATGAAAAGGAAGTAATTAAATTGTCAGCCAAACAAAATCAGATAACCCTTGCTGTATGGTTAGGTTAGACTTTTGCTGCCTAAACACCAATTTTTTGCAGATCAGTAAATCATACATCATACCCAAAATAAAATCGGACATTTATACAATGTATAGAGAGCATGAACGTGTGTGTAGGGCGCTAGGGCGCAACACAGGTCCATGTTATTGGCGCGAAATGTACATGTCAAGTTTAATATTCTATTTTCCAGAAACTTGAACACGCAAGGGAACATGATTTAACTGTAAGGGGCAGCATTGCTGTCATTTGAAGTACAATAAATGTATACGTGAATATTATCCGAATAGAAACCAATTCTATGCACATGTAACATTACAATATCAAAATATACATACTGATTTCAGCTCTATACTGCACATCTCTCTCCATCTGATTCCTCTCAACTTTCATCTGCTTCCATTGTCCGCCTCGACCCCGCTTAGCGGGTCCAGAGTTCCTCTTGTTATCTGCAGGTAACTGGTACCGCGTGAGGGCCAGAACGTCCTCCAAGTACAGTGGTTGTACGGGGTACGCCAGACCCTCGATGTGCATGGTTGGGCAGTTGTCGAAGTAGGCGGAAAGTCGGTCGCTGTCGATGGTTGCGCTCATTAGAATGAGCTTTAGGTCGTGGCGTTTTTTGAGCACCTGTGAGATAGAAAGTTTATGTAAAGAATCATCAAATGTCTGATGAGTTTTTTTACTCTTTTTATTAAGTATCTGGATGCCTAATACTAATTCAAATATTATTTACGAAGACCTTTTAGAGATGCTAACAAATATTGCAATTAAGTATTTATATTTCTGTTAACTTTTACAATAAGTCTCACGTAATTTGATTAGGTAACGCAAGATTCGACACAGCATAAGCGCAAGCATAAGCGGTCTAGCATAAGTTGCGTTCTCGCGCGCGAGTCCATACTTGAAGTCGCGCTAGATGTATTGAGTCGTGCGCGAGAACGCAACTCATGCTAGGTCTGGTGGATAATACGTTAATACATTTGATACTTTAACTAAAACTGCTTCTGATAGGTACCCACCAGTTCATATATTAATCAAATGGTATATATTTCAGCAAGAAAATTTAGTTTCAGTCAATTGCAACTAGTTTTATTTTATGAGATTGCAATAATTACCAGTTTTAACATGCACATAGAGAAGTCCATATGGCAATCCCTCTCATGGGCCTCGTCCAGTATGATATGGCTGTAGTTGGCTAAGCCCTGATTCACTTCTAAGTCAGCCAGGAGGATACCAGTAGTCACGTACATGATGCTTCCACGCGGTCTGGCGTCTGTTCTGAAAAAGAAAAGAAAATCAAGCTCCCAAATCATAGTCTATAATGCCTGTAAGGCGATAAGGCGAATAAGGTGCTATATTTAATGATCATCAAAATTAAAATTACGTGCTTTTTTTTCTGTCTATTTCAGATTTTCCCAGGTGCTATGAAAATCAAAGTATCGCACGACTTCTGCTGAGTGGGATCCTATTTTATTAACCCCCGAGCCCCCGACGCAAAAAGAGGGGTGTTCTATGTTTTACGCCAATGTCTGTTCTCTGTTCTCCAACGGATGGACCGAATTCGATGCGGATTTTTTCATTTTTGGTGACGTAAATATTACATATGTAGTTATTTGGACTGAAGATAATAAACACAAAGATGAACATATCGGTAAAAAATAATAGGTGGATCCGATGCTTGAGTATTTATATTTGTAAAAAGGTAGCTGTTATGTATAGACAATGAGACTTTGACATTTGTGTACAAAGTGAGGTAGTTGTGAAAAGCAGTCTGTCAACGCGAACCTGGACCAGAGCATGTGCCTGGACCCCTAAACCGTGAGTTATATTAGTGGCGACGAGAAAAACTAGGACAATAGTGTGCAATTACAGTGTAAAGTGTGTGATTTGAGTGAAAAACGCATAGAAGTAGGAATCACTGGGCAAAATGGGCATCAAGTTTGGGGAGTTTGATGTGGCACATGGCTGCTGGAAAAATTACATAGAACGGTTTACTTTCTGTCTGCAGGCAGGTGAGATTGAAGATGATAGTAAAAAGAAAGCTAATTTATTAGCTGTGTGTGGTCCCGACTTGTATGATCTGATTATATCACTGATAGCACCAACTAAAATAAGTGAGGTTACCTTTACAACAATTGTTAGTAAGTTGAACAGTCATTTCCACCCGAAGCCAAATGAAATTATCCAGTCTTATAAATTTCATACAAAGTATCAAGAAGAGGGGGGAAAAGATTAGGGACTTTATAGCACAATTGAGGAAATTGAGCATCGACTGTAACTTTAAAGATTTGGATCGAACACTGCGGGATCGCTTAGTATGTGGTATAAGGGACAAGGAGGTACAGAAGAAGTTGTTACAACAGAGTACATTGACATTTGATCAAGCTTGTGAGATTGCTTTGTCTCATGAGGCGGCAGGGATTGATTCAAGTATTATTGTTCCGGCTTCTAGTCAAGTCTCTGGTGATTTAGAAGTACCAATGGAAGTAAATAAACTGACTAACAAAAGGAATGAAAGGCAGACAGAAAGGATGTCATGTGTGCGTTGTGGTAGACCCCATAGAGGCCCCTGTAGGTTTAGATGGACCAAATGTCATGGCTGTGGCAAGACGGGCCATATCGAGGCGGTTTGTGGCTTGAAGTTAAAAGAAAATAATACTCCAAAATCTGATTTTAATGGATTATATGAAGAAATTGCAGTTAATAATATGAGGCAAGATAGTGCAGTACCAGCATATATGATGGAAATGATGCTGAATGGAGCTAGGATAGATATGGAAGTAGACTGCGGGTGCGCTTTCAGTCTCATAAGTGAGCAGACCGCTAAGATAGTTTGGCAGGGCTCGCTCCCAGTATTTGATGATGTTGGGATTTCTTTAAAGACATGGACAGAAAACAGACTATGTATAATGGGTAAAGCGACAGTTTTGGTTCAGAATAAGAGGATAAAGAAAAACTTATCCATAGTTGTGGCCAAGGGAAACGGGCCAAGCTTGATTGGTCGGAATTGGTTCCAGGATCTAGGGATACATGTCGAAGGAGTACATAGTGTAAAGGTTGACAGTGATGAATTGGCCACTACACTGAAAGGGATACAGAAACGCTATGCAGGAGTATTTCAGGAAGGATTAGGGAAATATACGGGGCCGGTAGTGTGTATTAGGCCAAAAGAAGGGGCAAAGCCTGTTTTTTTTAAGAGCAGACCGGTGCCATTCGCAATAAAAGGCCGAATTTACGAAGAGTTGGATAGGCTAGAAGCTGAAGGCGTTTTGGAGGCGACGGCACATTCCGAATGGGCCACACCTATAGTTCCAGTACTTAAGCAAGATGGCAAGGTACGTCTGTGCGGGGATTATAGGGCGACAGTGAATGCCGTGACGGATACTGACACTTACCCCTTACCTACCCTCAGTGAAGCTTTTGCGGAATTACAAGGGGGAATTTTATTTACAAAGATAGATCTGGAACGGGCGTACACCCAGGTTATGGTAGATGAGGAGACAGCGAATTTGCTAACTATTAATACTCCTAAGGGGTTGTATAGAATGAAGAGACTACCCTTTGGGGTAAAGGCTTGTCCTGGCATATTCCAACGACTCATGTCGACGCTATTGGCTGGTATCCCTGGGGTAGCCGTACTGTTGGACGATATTGTGGTGACTGGCAATGGAGTGCAAGAACACAATAGGAGGCTCGAGGCAGTGCTTCAGAAGTTACAGGAAGCTGGATTGCGAGTGAATAAAAACAAATGTAAATTTGCTGCCAGGAGTGTGCAGTTTTTAGGTTTTATGATTGACGAATTTGGTATTCATCCTTGCGAGGAGAAGATTCGTGAGATTGAGAAGACGCCAGCACCGCGTAACGTAAAGGAGCTTCAAGCATTCCTGGGGCTGATAAATTTTTATGATAGATTTTTGCCACACAAGGCGTCGATTTCTGAGCCATTGTACAGATTACTTGATAAAGACGCAAAATGGAAATGGGGAAAATCACATCAAAATTCATTCGAAAAGCTAAGGCAAATGCTTTCCAGTAAAGATACTCTGGTGCATTATGACGTGAAAAAGAAGCTTATTTTATCTTGTGACGCTTCACAGTACGGACTGGGAGCAGTGTTAGAACACGAGATGGCTGATGGAAGTATCAGACCCGTAATGTTTGCCTCGAGAACCATGAACGCACATGAACGTAATTATGCACAGACAAGGAAGCAGCTGCTATAATATTTGGCTTGAAGAAATTTCATCAGTTTATAAGTGGTCGAAGAGTGATTATCAAGACAGATCATAAGCCTTTGTTGGGGATATTCGATTCAAAGATACCTATACCCAACATTATATCACCTAGGATGTTAAGGTGGGCACTTCTTCTTAACTCTTATGACTATGAAATACAATATGTTGAGGGAAAAAAAATTGGAAATGCAGATGCACTCAGTCGATGGCCAGGTCCAGCAGGTACACAAACACCGGAAGAGGATTATTTAGGAATTCTACTAATAGAGGAGACACCCATTGAATTGGAGTTCTCTGCCATAGAAGTGGCTAACATGACAAAAAAGGATAAGTGTCTCAGTAAAATATTATATTGGATAGGTACGTAACGGATGGCCCGGGAAGACCGATGACGAGTATAAGGTTTACTGGCAAAAGCGAGACGAGTTTTCCATGTATAAGGATTGCATTTTATGGGGAAATAGAGTGGTTATACCAGAGAAGATGCGAGGAAAAGTGCTGGAGGAGCTACATATGAATCACGACGGTATTGTGATCACAAAGGCTATGGCGAGAAGCTATTTTTGGTGGCCTGCGATGGATAAACAGATTGAAGACATGGTGAAGAGCTGTAACGTGTGTGCAGAAAATCGAAATATGCCATCTAAAGTTGCC
The DNA here is from genome assembly GCF_910591565.1 of Cydia splendana. NCBI lineage: Eukaryota > Metazoa > Arthropoda > Insecta > Lepidoptera > Tortricidae > Cydia > Cydia splendana. The sequence continues at coordinate 11,371,694 of NC_085974.1, forward strand.
CATCATTGGATAAAGCCAGATAAAGCATGGTCTAGACTTCATATGGATTACGCTGGGCCATTTCAAGGAAAGACATTTTTAATAGTAATTGACGCTTATTCTAAGTGGCCAGAGGTCAAAATCGTACCAGATATGAGTAGCTCTACCTTAATAAGGATATTGCGGAATGTTTTTGCAGAACAAGGTCTTCCCGATGTACTTGTGAGTGATAATGGAAGAAGTTTTGTTTCAGAGGAGTTCCGGAAATACTTAGAGTCCCAAGGGATCAGACAAGTTCTGTCCGCTCCTTACCATCCTGCGACCAACGGTCAAGCGGAAAGAACGGTGCAGACAGTGAAGGCTAAATTAAGGAAAATGACATCTGGGCCATGGGAAGCGAGATTACCATCGATACTGTATGGTTTACGTACCACACCCAATAGCGTCAATGATAAAACTCCGGCTGAGCTCCTGAACAACAGGCGCTTTAGAACAAAGTTCGATAGATTGAACCCCCTGTCTTTCAGATGTGATGATAAGGAAAAAATAATAGAGAAGAATAGCGAGACAAAAAACAGGGAGTTTAAAACTGGACAGTCAGTGTACGTAAAGAACTACTGCGGTGGACCACGCTGGTTGAAAGCGACGGTGGAAAAGCGACTAGGAGTCTGCAGATACTTAGTGAAATGGAACGATAAGCTGTTAGTACGACACATCAATCAAATGCTCGGTTGCGGGGGAGAAGGACAACGGAAGGTTCCTGAGGCAACCGATGATGCTACGGATGACGAGGACGAGGATACACGTATTGCGATACCGTCACCTCATCGTTGGGCGGATATCATAGGTGCGTCCGGACCCCAGGACATCACGATACACGGAGACCCACAAAATACCGCATCCAGCAGCCACAAGCGTGCTAGACAGACCACACCCCCAGACTCACCCGATTATAAGAGAATAGCCCTAGCGGATAGCGACAACGGCAGTGAGTCAGAGCTGTCTGAATGTAGAGATGTAGAGACGGAGGAGGAATAGTAGAAGTGTTAAAGTAGTGTAACAGTAGCATAGTGTAGGGTTAGGAAATAGTGTTAGTGAACTTTATAAAATAGTGAACTCTCTTGATGGGGGAGGTATGTTATGTATAGACAATGAGGGTAGACTTTGACATTTGTGTACAAAGTGAGGTAGTTGTGAAAAGCAGTCTGTCAACGCGAACCTGGACCAGAGCATGTGCCTGGACCCCTAAACCGTGAGTTATATTAGTAGCAAAATATGCTGCTAGGCAACCACTACTGTTTTCATGTGGCGACCAACTGAGGGTAATTTCTGCATAGGGCTACTGAAACGAAGGAAACTATTTAGGATAGTGGAAAATTAAAAAAAAATCTTACTTTTCTAATCGCACGGCATACCCAACAGAATTGCCCAGACTTTCAGCTCTCTCCTGAGCAACTCTGCTGGCTAATGAAGAAGCAGCTATTCTTCTAGGCTGTGTCACTAATATGTGAATGTAGGCACCCTGGTGTTTGCGTATGGCATTGTCTAAAATTATCTGTGGCACCTGAATAAGGGAGAACGGTTATATAGTCTGGCTAACTATTTATGATGTCACTAGAAAGAAAACTAAGGCACAAAACTAAATAATGTGATTTTAAACATGGTTTAACGGCTACTAATTTTGTACTTATGCTGCTTTTTCTAGGGACAAAACTTGTTTAAAAGACTATGGAAATAAAAGATAACATCTCATTTTAGTTTAGGTACTGACTTTTGACTAGCTATTAATTTTCTATTCTATTAAATATTAACAGAAAGAGAAACAAACATGCCATGAAATAAGCAGCTTAGCTAAATAATGTGTTGTGTGTAAATTATTTATATGAACAATTATTACCTGTGTAGACTTTCCACAACCAGTTTCACCACTTATCACAACCACCTGGTTATTATTGACAAGTTCTAGAAGTTCTGCTGACTTCTTAAATGTTGGTAGTTTCTCACGAAAACCCATCATAGATTTGAACTGGTTTCTTGTAACCATGTCCTTATATTCTTCATGCATAGCAACACTCAAGTCATCGTTTTCTTGTGTCTTAGCACAAATATTGATGCCTTTAGCAAGGTTTTCATCTAACTTTTCATCAAATGTGCCTGTTATGATGTCCTGGTATCCGTATTTATAATGTGACTGATCTCTCAAATGTAGAGTTCTTTCCGAGGAACTTTCATAGTCTTCAGTTGGTTCAGTTTCCACTGGGATGAAATCTGAACATTCTGCAGGAGGATGTTTTACACCGGGTATTTTGGGAGCTTTAAAAATGCCTTCTGAAGGACTTTCTTTTGATGAAGAAGGCCCAGCATTAGAGATGGGAAAGTCCTGACTATCATTTTCATATTTTACTTTATCCTCACACTTTATTGCTATTTTTTCAGACTCAAAACTGCTGTCAGACATTGGTTCTTCTTTTATATACATTTCAGATTTCCTTAAAGTTATATTTTGTTTTTGAGCCAATTGTTCTATACCTTGTATGTCTGAGGCTAATCTATACATGACAGCTGATGGTATATTCAGGGCCACATGAATCTATAATAAAAGAAGAATAATGATTAGGGTGGAGCTCATAACTTTTTTTTTACTTTTGTTTATTCCTGTATCGTCAATCAATTTTCAGGGGGGAGGGGTAGTTTTCATGTGAAATATCAACATTCTAAATCAACATCTCCAAGTGGCGCTTTGAGTTTAAAATTTTGTAAAACATTTACTGTAAAATGAGCCCACTTTTATTCAGAATTTTCTCCATAGTTATAGTAATATATATACTGTAGTATGTTGATAATTATACATCACACCGATTTAAAGTAGATTATCTCTACTATTGTAACACTTAAATGAGGTTGTGATATACGAGCCCCGATGCATATGTTTTCGTCTAGTCAGACCATTTTTTGAGGTTCTCGCGTTTGTACAAAAATGATGTTTTAGTTTAAAAATCACTATAACAGATGTGAAAAGGGCTATTACTAGGGAAAGCAACACAGCTCTGCCAATGTACTGTCAATTTTGTTTCGAGCCCATGCATGCAGCAGTGCTGGTAGGAGAGGACAATATGATTTGGACAATGTTTTTGAAAAGTACATTTTTTCAGCAATAATAGTCTCATGCAATTTTATTATATGATCAAAATAAACTAGATTAAACATTACTATTATGGTTCCCATTACTGGGTCATTTCATATTCATGTGTAAATTTTATTAGAATAAACAAAATTGTTGTGTGGAACTAGATGAACTAATTTGCATCGGGGCTAGTAGGATAATGTATAAAACTGTTGGAGTATGAATTACCCAGTGGGGAGCAAAGTACAGCTACATTTTACGTTATAAATTGTGTAAAAATTATTTTAATAATATCGATCTCCACGGAGGAATAAATAACTTACTTCCCTGCGTTCCTTCTTCCCATCATTCCTTTTCGCCGCTTGATCTCTGTAGAATAATCCAATTGCTTTGCCTTTTAAATTTGGTGGATGTGTATTCGTTTTTTTAAAGTTTCCCCATGATTTGTTTTTTCGCCCTTGTTGCCAATGGTTCGACATTTTTAATTAAACTAGATTATACTAAATATAGAAACGTTGAATGCCGTTTTTACTAGTATTTATTTATTAATTTAAGGTACAATCGCAATTTTATTTCACAGCGATTTCCCGCCATGGACCTATATAATAGGGACAAGACATATTGTTCTATACGTACAATTGCTTATAGAAATAGCACCCATTTTGACGGCACACACATAAATATATATCTGTCTCGTTTTTACTCAGCACTGTAACCCATAGCAAAAAAAGATGACAGTAATTCAGTACGTACATAAATTGTTCCATGAAAATACGTAAATACCTAATGCGGCCGAAAATCCGCCATGTTTAGTCACGCAAATGTCATTGTCTGTCAGTTCAGCCGGTACTTGTCCTGTCAAAAAGTCGTGGTGAAAATTAAAATTATTAATTATCTTTCAATATTTTGCTTGTGATTGAAAATAATTGAAGCCAAATGTGAATAATTACGTCGCGAATATGCCAGTGTGTAGTGTATTAGGGTGCGGCATAAGAAAACCACCAAATTTGCCATCTTTAACCTTACACAGGTACGCTATCATTTACATGAAAAATATTGGTTATTGTTAATGTTCCTGGGAAATGTAAGGATGTTTCACATTATAAATAGCAAGGTTCTTCTGTGCAGTTATAGATCATGAAGTGATTGGATTTATTTAACTATATTTTTACGCTTAAATAATGTAAACATTTCAGCTAGGGTTGTACTTTATTTATCGACTTTGATATCGATATATTATGATTGCCTATTTATATTTTCTTATTTTATCATGCTACCCCGCTTCAAACCAACTAAATTATCTTAATTTAATAATTAAATCATTTTTTATAGGTTACCAAGAAATGAACATAAAAAGAAAGTGTCTGGAGATGGAGATCCTGACCGACTCTCGGGAGCACTAGGGTAACTCGGGGCCGTGGGGTCGTTACTCCACAAGCTGCCCTGCGGGCTTTTTTATATCATTATTATATTTTTTTTATATAATTCGACATTAAGAGACCATATACTTACATATAGTTGTAATTTATAAAATGGTTAATGTATTGTTATTATTTTTGCTTGTATGTAAATTCAATGTTGACGTATAAAAATGCCCTTGTGGCCTATTTGCTGAATAAATGTTGAAGAAGTTGAAGAGCGGAAGTCATTCCTTATTTTTGTAATAAAAAAAATGTTCTGAAGGTGTTTTGTTTTTTTTTTCACCCATCGCTTAATAAGCTTGAATTTTGTATCGCTCTCACTTATAGATACGGCGCACCAAGGTCGAGGTGCAGTGCGGTAGTGTGTTACAGACTTTAGGGTTAGCAACACAACAAAATTGATTGTAATGGAGAGGTAAAGTCCAAGAAAAACACGTACACTTATTCTGACATCCAAAACGGATGGCGCTGTACTGCGCCATGTGTTTTGCGGTCACTAAGTTGTCAAACGTCAACTTTTGAAAATCAGAGTTACCGCAAAAATCGCAATATGTATTGAGTAGTACAGCGTCATCTCGTTTACCTGTCAAATTTGAAGCACGAAATTGTCCTAGACTCCACACATCTTACTCAATCAAAGTATCTTTTCACATAACAATATACTAATAAAGAATTTTTATTTATTTACTTACTTCCTATTAAAACATAAACTCCACAAATAATACATACTTAGTATTTTAAATAAAATGAGCCGAGAACGTTAAAAAGTTATCGATGTATCGATAAAACCTAGTAACAGTAAAAATCTTCTGGGCAGCACTAAAACCGCCATGTTTAGTTCTAAGATGACGTCACAGTGGCACGCATTATTCGTTGACGTTTCACTTCCATAGGTTTCATATTTCAGTGTTTCCCGCAAGTGAAAAATGAAATGTCAATGTCACTGTCAATCTTGTGCAGTTCCATTTTACGGAGAGAGATTACATCGAAAACTTCGTTATCTGCCTCTCTATCGCTCCAATACGCGAGAGTGATAAAGAGGCACATAACAAAACTTCGACTTTCGTGACATGTTTAAGGAGTATCCAGACGGGACAATTTTTCGCAGTTTTAATAATTGTATGGAGTGGACGAAGAAATAAAAACAAGGACATTTGCTTGCAGATTCTACTGGAATGGAAGCTAGATGAGATTGGCAACCACAGGAAGGGCCTTTAATTTAGGAGCCGTTCATTTTGTTTTTAGTACCTATGTGAAACGCTTCACACATCTTTGTAACAGCGTTTAATAATTAGATTAGAGTAAGTACCTACTAACTGGAAAAAGTTTTTAAGATCCTAGTTAGGACAAAATTAAGTAGCGTGTATGAGGCATTTAAGATGTTTTAAGTTCAAGGCGTAATAGTTAGGCAAGACTGGCAAGAGTAGCTTGAGTTGAGTGGAGCATAAGTAGGTAGGGAAAATCATCATACTTGAAATATATATAGGGATGAGTTTGGGGAGAGTAGATTTGTATTCTGGACTTAGTGGCAAAATTGCCTTGCCAGAGTAAATACATACAATAAATTATCCTCATGTCAGACAAATAAAATCCACTATACAATATTTAAACACATTTAATCAATAACAATAATAGGGTAACGATCTTCAGGCTTCATGTCGCATACGACTTCACAATCAGAGCTATCGGAATCTGAGAATTCATCCTCCAAGCCCTCTGGTCTCTCATCTTCTAATGTCATGAGATCTATCACAGCCCTGAAAAATTGTTTTGTTAGAGTAAACCTTATTGAAGCGAAATAAGGTCTGATATTGCAGAGATCTTATTCATTAGCCTTATAATGATACGAGATTCAAACTAAGACTGCACAACAGAGGCACAACATCTTAACATGGGTTGCCAAGGTGAATTAGGGTTCCGCCACATATGTCGACGCGGAATCGGGAAAATCCGATAGGAAAAAGCTCTATGTCCGCGCAATAAGAGCTAAAAAGTCGTCGTTCGGCTCGACTCGCATCGGCCGGCGCGGCGCCTGCGAACGCGTCGACGGCTTTTTCGCTCTTATTGCTCGGACATAAAGCTTTTTCCTATCGGCTTTTGCCGAATGCGCGTCGATATATTTGGGGAGACCCTTACGTACCAAGTGAGGGAAAGGGAAAAGTGAGTGATATTGAAACAGATGTTACTTGTAACAGTAAACCAGTGGTTTACTTCGAAGAAAAGTTTATGGTCCCTTCTCTCTTCTATATGAGATCGGAAGAGACTTGGGACAGACGTTTGACCAATGATAAGCAGCCTTTGTAATAGCATTTTAGTGAAATCTTGTTTACTTACTTAAAAACTAAATTATCAAATTCACTATAACGTGTAGACCTATCGCTGGTTTCGGTCACCATGGAGGCCAGGACCTGGTCCAGCAAGGTCCTCAGCCGGAAGATGACATCCGCTGTTCCCTTCAGAGAGCGGACTTTCACCGTCGACGCTGACAAGTAACATTCTTCAGGAGAATCTTCCACTGAAATGTAAATGCTTATTTTAACTGCCTGACGAAAAAAGCAAGGTAATGGTTTTCAGTCCAGATAGCTATTGTAATTTGTAATATTGTAAGTAAAATAAAAGTAATTTAGTGAGAGGTAGGCATAGGTTTAGTAATTTACTGAAACTAGGATTTTTTTGGCACACATGGTACACAATAAAATAATTTTGCCTACTTAGTCATAAATTGAAACTTTCAAAGCAAAATATAACGCTTTCTTAAAATAAGTACTGTGTTTATATACCTACATTTAATCGAAGACTATATAAACATTTCTATGTTAAGTAGGTATATATTTTATTTTCAAATAAATGTATGCTGGTCTATGTTGCCAGCATCAGCGACGAGTGAATTCGCTCGTAGTGTTTCTGACGTAGTCTTTAGATTAGAATTACATCGATAGCTCAAAAAAAACTCACCATGTGAAAACAGTAATATCCTAGAGTTAGACATATTTGTAAAAAAAAAACACCTTCGTACAAACAGCAACACTCTTTACTGTCCATCGGTGTACCTTATGCCTTTTGTAATATAATAAGGTTTACGAACAGTTAAAAGTGTGGGCGTCACCTTTTTCACTTACCTTCGCTAACCGTCAACTCTCCAAACAACAACAAAGGCAAAGTGAACACCAACGTGACTTCGAAGAGGAACAATTCTGAAGATTTCTGTTTCATCCAATACACCAACCAATTTGCCCCGGGCTTGTTACACAGCGGTACCATGGGGCCTCGTAGTGGAACCAACATCATACTGCTCGGATGCAATTGGACTGTCCCATCTTCCGGTGTTAATACGTTGAGTCTGGTTTGTTTACGCGGGTTCTGCAGGTTTGTCCATCTGTGATAATGATAAAATGCAAAGTATTCCAAGCCCAGCATGAATAGCTCCGACGTACAATTATCTATGTCAAGACTCTTACCTAACAATAGCAATATTAGGATACACCGCCGCAGCTACAATCGCTTTGAAAATATACAGATTGTCTGCATTTCGATTCTCCCACGATACGCGAACATTCTTCGATGCCAAGAACCCCATTTGACGCAGATTACCACACAGCTGGCCTTTCATCTGCGATATCAGTTTCAGTGTGTTCTCCGAGAGGAAATGTTCATGAGCGAACCGACTCTGATTTTCACGATCTAACTGTTCCCATTGTATAATAGCTTCTGATATAGCAACATGGTCGCTAGGTTCTCCTAGAGCCAACTTGCGCTTTACTTGGTTTACTTCGTGTTCCTTGCCTAAAATAATAATAAAAAAACCGGTCAAGTGCGAGTCGGACTCGCGTTCCAAGGGTTCCGTACATAAGTCCGACTCACGCTTGACTGCACATTTCTAATAGGTTTTCCTGTCATCTATAGGTAAAGTACTATATTGTGTATTTTTTTCAAAATTTTAGACCCAGTAGTTTCAGAGTAGTCATTAATTTTGCTTAATTGGTCATACCTATACAGCTTCTAATAAAAATAAGAAGAAAAATAGGTATTTATATAAATGGGTCAAAGAAGATATCCTCCAAATAGCAATATCTCCAGGAAGTTGGGTATAATAATAAAGAAAGCATTCAGAGCGAGAGATAGGTATTTTAAGCCAAAGTTTAAATTTTAATGGGAGCCAGATCCTAACACCTGTTAGAAATTATAAAATGCTAATTTTTTTACGCGCGACTGACCAAAGTTTGTTAATACATAAAGTGTTAATGTCCCGGTCCATAATATACTACTTCCGCTAGATGTCGTTAGTCGTGATTACAAAACTTACCAACAACGAGATTGAAGGGATCTTTGAAGCCCCAGACGGCGGCGACGGAGGCGGCGCGGTCGAGACAACCAAAGAGTGCGCCGAATAAAAGCAGTTTGCCGGCCGCTGGATGCACCGGCAGGCGAGCGAGGTGCCAGCCCAGAGGGGTAAGTCGCTCTTCATCATCTAGAGCACCTAACCTAAAATAAAAATGCAAATTAAGATATATTAATGCCAACTTTTTTCAAGCATGCATTTAGCGAAACAAATTATTTTGCTGAGTTAGTCATTGCCGTGACTAATGACTAAGGACCAGTTGCACCAACCACATTTGACAGACTGATCAACATCACTCACCAGGGAACTATGAAAATTCCCATACAATAAAATTTAGCGAATACTTTAACGGTGACAGGCGGTTTGGTGCAACCGACCCTAAGTCAGTAAAATGATTTGGCTGAAACTTTGTATTTAACTTACTTTTGCAAGTGTCTGACAGCATTTTCCACGGTAATATTTGCAGGCGGATCTGGTACTAATTTCAACGCATCTAGCGCGTTGCCTAGACGCAGTTTCTTGATCACCAATACCGGCTCGAGCAAGTTGCATCGCTGTAGTTCTGGTAAGAGACGTTCAGGGATGTTTTGTGAGCGGTGTGACGTCATCAAGTGGTATGCGATGCCTGGTTGACAACGACCTGCGCGGCCACGTCTGAAATAAGAGTTTCAATCTGATGTGGATTATGTGGTATTGAATTAAGACATTGTTTAAAAATGTTATGAAGTAGGTGAAATATGTAAAATTCGGCATGTGCTGTATGCTGATACAATTGTATGCGACAATTCATAACACACTAATAAAAATTATATTAAAACACATTCCGAATTTTGTTTCTTCGAATGTATAGTTGGAAGTAGTTATGCACAAACGTTCCAACCCACAACACAAGGAGGTCCTTGGAACTTTTGTGCATAACTACGTTCATTTAGTTTGACTGTTTGAATATGCGTTATAACTGTCTTAAGAAGGTACTACCGTCGAAACAATTAGCTGGCCATTCGTAAACCCTAATGCAAAGTGTATTGCTACACTTGCTAACTTCTTATTTCGCTATCGAAAACTGTATAGTATTAAGTTCAAAAGGATACCTTTGCATTAAATTAGCTTTTGATTCAAATTCAGTCTTTAGTGTCGAAATGTTGCGTTCCACATCCATCCCTTTCAATTTTACTCTGCCACAATCTACAACATACACTATATCGTCTATAGTGATAGACGTTTCTGCTATATCCGTAGCTATTATTATTTTCCTAATGTGACGTGGTGGCCTCTTGAATATCTTATGCTGATCTATTGTAGGCAATTTCGAATGCAATGGGTAAATGTGATAACTTGAATAGGGGAACATCTCACTTTCGTTCATCATTCGCATTAGTTTGAATATATCGTTGATTCCGGGTAAAAATACTAGCACGGCACCTGCCGGACTCCTAGATATATGGACTAAAAGGTCGATAATTATATCGAAGTTTAATTTTTCCATTCTTCGATCTTGGAGTGTGTTATATACATCTTGATCCAATCTACCGTTGAAGCTTCGCAGCCAGGGATCTACAATTAAATCATTAAGTAAGGAAAAACACGAATAATTATTATATTATTATAATTATTGTATTTGTATTTAGTTATACTTAGATGAAAGTTTTCTACTCCCACCTTAAAGTGTGAAAACGACTTTATTTATTTTCTAGTCTACTCAGTCTACTGTATGCTATGTAAGTGATCCTCGTTTTTTTTCCAAGTCACACGAATGCAGTGGCGGATTTGCAGTCTTTGCCGCCCTAGGCCCCAGGCCCCATAGCCGCCCCTTTTGCAACAACCATCCTATTGACTACATTTTAAGTTATTTCTTATCATGAGCGAATTTTATATCACAATTTGCCGCCCTAGGCCCGGGCCTACTAAGCCTTAAGGCAAATCCGCCACTGCACGAATGAAGTAGGTATTTTTACCGATTTCAGCTTTATAATTAATATCTTTTTCCTTCTTAGTTAGGTCCGATTTCTTTTGATTCCCATTCTTGTCATTTTCGTCACTAACACGCTTGGCTGGCGGCAGTCTGTATCCCGTCATGGTCAAAATATCCTCTATGTAAAAATCTTTCACTGGGTATGCCAGGCCTTCAATGTGAATGACGGGACAGTTGCCAAAGTAAGTGCGTAAGCGGCAACTGTCGATCGTTGCGCTCATCAGGATAAGTTTTAAGTCACGACGTTTTTCAAGTACCTAAGTAAGTAGTGTTAAGGTAAATAATAATGTGACATTGGTCAAAAAATAGTTTTGGTAATAAATAATCAAGAATATCACTTGAAAAGAAAAAGGCGTAGCAAGCGTACGCAAAGGTTAAGAAGTAGCTGCCTACCACATATCTCTGCTCTGTGTACAGTCATTAAATGAGGGTGATATTAACCAGAGATTAGAGAGCAGAAGAAGCTTTATTATTAAGAGAGATATTAGAGAGCAGAAGTTCTATACCTGTTTCAACATGCACATAGATAAGTCTAAATGGCTATTCCTCTCGTGAGCCTCATCCAATATGATATGGCTAAAGTTAGTTAAACCCTGATTTACTTCCAAGTCAGCCAGGAGTATGCCGGTAGTCACGTACTTGATGCTCCCACGAGGTCTGCAATCTGATCTAAACACAAAGTATATTGTGACTTTATCTTATTTTGGAAAGGTTTTGTAGGTCTTAACACTAAACACTATTAATCAAGTTAGTAAATGTAAGTACGCATAAATTGACAATCCTATGTCTTAATGTCATATTTTTAACATCCCTATTTTATGAGCTGATTAGAAAGAAGATGAAGTTTTGGGACCTATCGACCCATATATTTTTTTTATTCAATCAACTCGAACCTAGGTATCAATCAATTAAAATTACAACAAGCATGTTTCATGTGCATGTGTTTGCTAACTTAGTCATTGAGTGACTAAGTTTTGCTTACTTAGTCATTAATGTAATTTAAATGCTTGTTAACTAATTTCAATATGTTTAAGGTGCCGTAATATATGGTCAGCAGTGTCAGCACTTAGGTTAACGTGAGTGTTAGTTATATATACCTAGTAGTAGTGCATTTTGCATGTTTAGTCACGATTGTGAATTTGTGACTGTGCTTGTGATAAATTGCTTCTACCAATTAAAAACCTGATTGTTATAATAAAATCTCTTACTTCTCTAATCGCATGGCATATCCAACAGAATTGCCCAGTTTCTCAGCCCTTTCCTGGGCAACCCTGCTGGCCAATGAGGAAGCAGCTATTCTTCTAGGCTGTGTCACTAATATGTGTATATAGGCACCTTGGTTTTGGCATAGGGCATTGTCTAGGATAATCTGTGGCACCTAAGTAAAGGAAAATTTGCATAGACATAACAAACTACACATATATTTTTAAAAACAAAAAATGGTAGGGTAACCTAGCTAAAATCTTAAGAACAATGACAATGATTAACTTTAGAAATCTTCATGTAAAATGACACAGTTCCATTGCTCTTGCTTGAGTGTATCTGATAGCTCACTCAGTCAATCTCTCCATCGCATGAATATGGAAGAGTGATAGAGGGGCAGATAACAAAATTTCAATTTTAGTTTTTCGCGGTAGGCCCTCTGTTGACCTATTTAGGACCTTATAGCCTATGATTCTAATTACGTATCTGCATGTACCTATATTAATAAAATAAGTAATGGGGAAAGCATGTGACAAAATAAAAATGTTACCTGTGTTGATTTCCCACAACCTGTCTCACCACTTATCACAACCACCTGGTTATTATTGATAATATTTAGAAGTTCTGCAGATCTTTTAAATGTGGGTAGTCGCTCACGGAACACCATCATCTCTTTAAATTGTGGTCTTGTGATCATATCCTGAAATTCCTCACGTAAAGCAATACTCAAGCAATCATTTCCCTTTGTTTTTGTAGAAATAGATGCACTTTTAGAAAGGCTTTCATCTAATTTCTCTTCAAACGTCCCTGTTATAATGTCTTTATATCCATATTTGTAATGTTCACCGCCTCTTAAGAGTAGTTGTCTTTTTGGAAGATATTTCACTTCATCTGATTCAGTTTCAACGGAAATGACATCTGTTTTGATATCTTCATTTTCAAATTTGGGTAACATTGTTTTTGTTGTGTCACCAGATTTTATTTTAATAAATTTTGTTCTGATATCGATACTTGTACACTTTGACGTAGAAGGGCTAGGTTCATTGGCATATTCCCCATTGTTCTCAATTTTTATGGTTGGAACCTCGACAGTGCCTTCTGTTTTAAAAGAAATAAAATCAGAACATTTTGCTGGTGGAGGCTTTATATCAGCCTTCTTAGGCAGTGGGGATTCAGAACGGCTTTTGCATTTTGTTTCAGATTTAAATGAAATAAAGTCAAGACTTTCCACTGGTGTAGGTTTTACTTTTGTCTCAACTGGTATTTGTGACCTGACAGGCCAATTAGATTTTATTTGACGTTTAGTTTCTATCGGTATGAAATCAGAAGTTTTTACTGGTGTGCGCTTTAATCCACCCAACATCCAGCCACTTGGTGGAGACTCTTGTGATTTAGGCTTCTTATTTAGGATTTTCCTTTGAAAAGACTGTGCTGAATTTAAAGGTATTGTCTCTTTTTCAGCTAGATCTTCAATTTCTTTTATGTCTGATACTACTTGGGCTAAAACAACCAACGGTATATCCAGTACAACCTGTGGCTACAATAGGAGAAGAGAATAAGTAAATTTGTAATTTATTAGAGTACAGTTATTATTGATATCTATCTCTTTCGACACATTGAACAATGGTATCCTAGTCATTTAGGATGGGACGCTTGCACACACAACATAGGGGTCTTTTTCAACATCTTAATTAAATGTAAGGAGTACAAAAACTGAATAAAAATAAACTTAAAAGTCCAAAGGATAAAATTATATCTTTATGGATATTATTATCCTATGCCATACCAATTGACAAAAAAATATAGAGATGATTGGAAAATAAAAATCGGAAAACTCGGAAAAATAATCTTGTATAGGTACCTAATTCTAAAGGGCCTCTACGTGTTGGTTTCGGCTTCGCGCACCGTCCCGTCCCGTGCACGGGAGATTTACTAGAATATAAATACATACTTTACATACCAAAGTTTTCTTTACATTTGAATTTCTCGTTCCACTGGTTGGTAAATCTTGTTTTTGAGGGTCATGGTCATCTTCTCCATTTTTTGAATCAAACAATTTAAAATATCTTCCCCTGCTTCCTTGCCCCTTAACTTTCTTTTTTAGTTTATTCTTTACTTTCTTGATCTTGGCTTCTATCCTCATTTGCTTAGTTTTCTTTCCCATACTCAATTAAAAGATTCAATCCAAATTTACGAAATCTTAACACTCTAGAACTAGAACAAAATAAAAGTGTTGAACAGTTGAACTGTCAATCTCAAACTTGACTACTACCGCTCGACACAATCAAGTACATTGCGCAATATTATTTATCATTTATTTATGCATCTTATTCTTATTTTGTAAGAAACATAGAACGAGAAAAATACTGCAATATCGGAATAAATTATATTGTTCATTTGGATTTTGGGTGTATTGTATCTGAAGTGAGATAGAAGCATTTGTTGGAAATGGAGTATATAAATATATTCTTTGATATAAATAGTATACTTAGTGCTAAAAAATTGACAATATATAAAATACTTAAAAGTTACGTGTGGCAATGGTTATTTATGTATCTGAACGCTCGTCCAAATGACACTAATGACAGATGCATTTTGACGTTTCAGTTTCTGTCTCGCTGCAATCTCGCTGCCAAAGAGAATTAAATCACTACGTTTTACTCGCTGCTTTCGGAATATAATGATTGAATGGGTAGGCTGTTTGATTGTGAATTTGTGAAACGACATTTTATTCTAGTGACCTGACACAGTTTTATTGGATTCATAGAAATGAAGAATAGACTGCAGTAATGACTACTGAAAACCCATAGGGCGATACAAGTTGGAGCAGTTTTTGGTGTACATTTATTCTTGTCCCATATTTAAAGTTGAACTTCTGAGATTTTTGCGATAGAGATGCTGCAAGGCGTGAGTTTAAATGAACTTATATTCATTCTACAGAAAAATAGATTTTTGCATTATTAACTAATGAGTCAATGTTTTTATTCCCAGGAATTCTGGTCACTGCTGTGCAGAGGTCGTAAGAAAAAAATTATAACGTTAATAATAATATTGATATTTTTAATAAATGCGATGTTGTATGTCAGTATGGAATTATACAATACCATAAGAAGAAACCGTGAAGATTGGAGTAAAAAGTAATTTATTTTTTTATAATGGCATAAAATGTCTTACTTGGTATTTGGCTGTTTTGTTTACATTATCTATAATTATTTGTTGTAGTTGGCAAAATGAACAGTCAAACACAGAAAAAGGTGGCATGAGAGTAATAGTTGGGCACTATATTGGAGGCTTTGGTAAAGGCAACTTATCTGATGGTAAGTATGTATGATATCATAGATCACAGGGCTGGATGTTGTGACACCAGCAAACTTATAATCATTAAGTATCATATAAAATATATTTAACCTCTAGCCGCCTAGAGACCTATAAAAAGGTCTCCTGTTCCATTCTAATTTGAACTTTGTGTTGACTAAATCAAAGTTTCATTTTGCTTGGCAAGGTTTGAAGTATGGGCGGCTAGAGGTTAATACCTAATAAACTATTGCTAATGCCGATGACAGGGTCGAGTGGATAAAACGAAGGAAGGCCTTTGCCCGGCAGTGGGACACCAAAGTAGGCTAATAAAAAAAATACTTTTTAAGCTGGCAGAAACAAATTGTAGACAATAAAATTAAAATATGAAATTTTAACAGACACATGGTTTTTTACAAGCTTTTATTTAACTTGCCCTGCGAGTTAGTGTCAGTCAAATCTTGGAAGATATATTTTACATTGTACAAATAAATTGTGTAAATTAAATTATACATTGTAGGTAGAGATGGGTAACTACCCGGGTAAATACCCGAGAGCGGGTATTTACCCGGTAAATACCCGATATTTACCTACCTGCGGGTATATACGCGGGTATTTTCGTTTTTCTTCTAAATTTGATGTGTTTTATGGTATGTGAGTATAAATAAGATTAATTTAAGTATTTTTTTATAATGTTACATAAAATGTATGTTCAAACTAATTACGAAAAGGTTGCTATGAGGTGAAGTTCGATTTTAACATATCAGTCCAATTATGAAAATCGTGTAAAATCATTCCCTGGCTTCCGGAAATGTTTTAAAATGCTTTTAATATACATTAGAAAGATGAAAATAAATAATACTTATGAATGATAATAAAAAAAAATTGTGCCTTATCCCAACTTGTGAAGCTTATAAGTCAAACACAGTTAGTTTTAGGACAAAAATGTATATAACCTTTTTTGTAGAAAATTATGTCTACTTTAGTTTATACATACAACACTTTTCGATATGAATGACAGATTCCAAGAAATATGAAAAAGTTCACTTTTGCCCCCCTCCCCCCAACCACACCCCCCGCCGACCGAAGTTGGAATGTGTATTATCAACGTATAAGTACGATAATTTACTCAAGTCTAAAAAAAATACTCTTATGACGGCCTTTTTTTAATATTTATCAAAATTGTACTAAAAATTCCTTAGTTACAACTGCAACTGCAACTAAACCATTTCATTTTAAATGACACACAATAATTACAGCCATTAACTCGATTTATATCTCCACTTTAACACAAATCGACATGTGCAACAAGAAATGAATCTACCCGTCCATTTGGGTAGATACGGGTAAATACCGGGTAGATGGGTATTTACCGGGTATTTACCTGGGTGGGTAAATTGGGTAAATACCCGCGACCCATCTCTAATTGTAGGCATTTTCCATGTCTATCTGATGGTCATTCATTATGACATTGTTCAGTGACCGCTGCAGCCTTGACTGATTAGATCTATGGATGGTTTTTTGTTTATGGTAATTTATGATAATTAGACAATGAGATTTTACAATTACAAGCAAATAAAGATGAAAATTGATATGCTGTTTTAATGAAATGGAAGAGTAAATTGTAATTCCATGGCCAAGACCACTGCTCTTAAATGAGAAGAGATGTTTGTTTATTTTCTCATTCTAATGAATGGCATAGTTTTTGATTTTGGTTGAAATATAATATTTTGAAATTTTCGCGTTTAAAACACATTAACTTACATTTATAGACGGGTCTAACGCAAATTTATTTTATTACCTTTATTTACTGACGTTTTGACACAGGTTTCCCTGGTTGTGGTCCCGGCTAACTTACCTTTATAAATGTGATTTAATATTTGGTTGCAATGTTGCATCTTCTAAGTTACAAGCAAAAGTGGACTTACTTCAATAAAATACCTACTAAGAATTAAGGCTCCTACTTTTCTTTGATATTACATAAGTAATAAGACAGAAATATACTAATCATATTACTTAAATCTTTTTTCAG
This sequence comes from Cydia splendana, assembly GCF_910591565.1. Taxonomy (NCBI): domain Eukaryota; kingdom Metazoa; phylum Arthropoda; class Insecta; order Lepidoptera; family Tortricidae; genus Cydia; species Cydia splendana. The sequence continues at coordinate 11,389,058 of NC_085974.1, forward strand.
ATATAATAAATAGTAATAACTATGCGCCAGTCAAAGGTGCCGGAGAAGGTGGTAGGCCAGTGCAGCTGGCTCAGCGGGAGCTCATCACAGCAAGGGAATTATATCAACTGCACTCCTACAATATTCTAGTCAGTGACAAAATATCCATCAACAGAAGTTTGCCAGACATGAGAAGTGACAGGTAAACACTTAATATTACCTTTGATTTCCATTTCAATGGAGCAATAATATTTTTATAATATCGATATATTTAATTTTTATCTAATTGAAAAACTTGTGTGTGTCACAAAATAATTGCCACATTAAATTTACTAAAGGGTATAAAAATGATGCCAAAATTGAATATTTATATGTTTAAGACATTGTGATGAATAAATGTAAGCTTAAATGATACTTACTTACCTCTTGGTTTTGGTCTTCACTTCACAGATTTAAAACTTTGTGCAAAGTCTGTTAGTTTAACTAAATTTATATTTTGTGCAACATATTGCTAGGTGGTAGGTATACGTTAAATATTGCCCAAGTTTTAAATGCAGCTTTCTCAGCAGAGCTGTCCCCAGACTACCTAGCTGCCTCAACCATTCTAAAGTGGGTTGACCCTTTTTTTGTTAAGACCTCAGCCAATTCACATGTGTTTCCCACCCCATAACTTCCCAGAAACCACTTGTTGTTAATAGCTGTTTTTTTATTTATAGAGCGTACTTCTACTTTTCAAATTGTTTCAAACCCTTTTGTTTAGGTTAGGCAGTCCTTTGTACAACCACATTGACATTTCATACCGTTAGTATTGACAACCAAATGTGTTATTGACTTTAGTAATCATTAGCTTAAACCTTAGATGGATCAACTTTCTCAACTCAAAAATGTAATAAAGTACAGTCCCAGAATTAAAGCTAATTGATTATGTTTGATGATATTGAGCTGTTTTCCCATTTCTCACTATTGACTTACTCATACTCTTTTAGGTAATAAGTGAAATTTTATATCTAATAGCTATTATATTTTCTGTGGGACTATACCTATAGTCGCGATATAGCGACACTAGCATTCACATTCACACACCTATTAAGTAACATTTTTTATGGTTCACACGGAGCGCAATATCTTACTTTAAAAATCTCGTAACACATTCAAATGCATTATTGCAAAATAAATCTAGCTGTCTAGAAAACAGAGATCACTTTTCACCGTACTTAAGTGTAAGATACCATACATACTAAGTTGAATAGTTGCGTTTGTCTAGAATGCTTGTAATTGTGTTGTTACATAAGTACTTTGTTGCAGTTGTAAGAGTGTGGAATTCAGCCTAGATAACCTGCCGACGGCTACCGTCATCATAGTGTTCCACAATGAGGCGTGGTCTACTCTGATGCGTACGGTTATGTCAGTTATCATGAGGTCCCCTAAGCAGCTGATGAAACAGGTGACATGAGTTTATTAATGAGTGTGAGTTACGATTGTCACAGTGTCGAGAACTTATCTGAATATGGAATTCCCAGTTGGATATACCAGGGCCTGGCCAAAATGCAAATCGTTTGCGCCGTAGCGAACGAAACGGTGATGTCTCTTTATCACTCTTCCGTATAAGTGCGACAGAGAGACATTAGCGTTTCGTTCGCTACGGCGCAAACGATTGGCATCTTGGCTAGGCACCCTGCAATTCGATAACTAAGTTAGAATACCCGGCAAATTAGGCAATGTTAATGGTATATGTTTAGAACTGTGGAGTCCATCTAAGCTAACTTAGCGCCGACTTGAACACAGCGAAGTGAGGAGTGTCTTTATAAACGTCATATTTTCATAGAAATTTTTCATAAATTATGACATAGCCACATTTTGTCCTTGCAAAGTTAGCTTTTTCCGACTCTATAATTATGTGTCGTATAAATGTTGGCTCATAAGTAGTTTTAAATTTACCTAAACATGTAGACATTCAAACGCACGATGGCGATGATGAAGAGAATAAAATGTTTTGGAGAAACTTGTTAGGGGTCATCCATTAATTACGTCACACGAATTTCTAGGTTTTTTGACCCCTCCCCCCCCCCCCTTGTGACATTTGGTCACATTTGGCAAACCCCTCCCCCCTAGTGTGACGTCACATTTTTTCTACGAAATCGCCAAATCGAATTAAGTAAGTACCTAAGTATTATTAATATTTTATCAAAATATTTTTGACGATATAAATATTAGTAATTTTATAACCCAAAACTGCTTAGGAAAGAAAATTAAAAGAATAAAAACGATTATCGTTTTAAAAACTTGTTATTTAAATGTACAGCGAATAAAATAATTTAAAAATAAAATTCGGTTACTGATGAAGTTAAAGTGACGTCACAAAGTTGGTGTCTCCCCCCTCCCCCATGTCACAACATGTCACATTTTCTTGACCCCCTCCCTCCCCCTAAACGTGTGACGTAATTAATGGATGACCCCTTAAGTGTTGAACATAGCTATTATCTTAATTGTATTGCCGTTATTGATTCGAAAATTGAAATGAAAATAAATCAAATAAACTCAAAGTGCCGTTAAAATTCTAATCGTTACATCGATTTGTGGTTTACTAATCACGTAAACGTTTTTAAAAATGTGGCTTAAAACTATAAATATTTCAATATACTATTGGAGCATCCGTACAAACGCATTTTATTTCCTGTGTTGCGACTTTTTTTCGGCATTTAAAGTAGACGATTATTTTTCTGTGTATATTTTTGACCATTTGTCATAGAAAAGGAAACTCTTCACCTGCAAATCTTCAGAAAATTCGCGTTTGTACGGGACACACGGTAGACATTTCATGGAATGCTCCTATTGACATTAATTCACTATATTTTCTAATTGTCATATTACAGTTAGCTACAACTACTTTCGTAAAATTTCAGATTATCTTAGTAGACGACGCCAGTGAGAGAAGGTACTTAGAGAAAGAGTTGGACGATGCCATAGCCAATTTGGATAAAGTGGAGATTATTCGCATGAAAGAACGCAAAGGGCTGGTGGGGGCTCGGCTGTTGGGAGCCAGGAAGGCCGAAGGAGACGTGTTGGTGTTTTTAGATGCTCATTGTGAGGTAAGAACCACTATTACAACTTGATGTTGCTTCACATCCCTGTCACGGCAAAACAGCGTATCTAGATAAGAAATATTAAATAAGGTACACTGTTTTGCCGTAACAGGGCTCACATATGAATTAAGGTATTGTCTTTAAGGCTAGTTACTATTTTCTCAGCTAAAGAAAGAAAATCGATGAATTTTACGTGTGGGCGTTGCGTCTCTAAGCCTATGTCCATTACTATGCACAGTCAGCTTAAATCTGCAGGCGGAATCACGCATCTCAGCAGCTGACTGTACTTACACACTTTTTAATGGAATTTCAACCTCAACCACTGAAAGAAGCATTTCATAATCTCGTAAAATGTTCAAACAAACTAAAATCAATCAACCCGATTAACAATACAACGACTTAGATTCAAACTTCCTTAGGAAAAGTTTACAATTTACAGCACGGGGATTAGGGAAGCACCGGAAGCATTATTGCATTTTGAAAATGGTTTATCTCTAACCTATGTTATAGTAAAATTTTATTGAACCATCATAAACTTACTTATTTTATTTATTTATTTTCTTTATTGGGGAAAAAAACAGATAATAATATTTACAGGCAAAATTACATTACATCCTAAGAGAATTCCCACTAGGATGTACGACAATAGTTTTAGGATAGCTTGATACTTGATAGCATTAAGGATATTGTTTTTCTCACGTTGTTTTACGAAACCTTTAGGGGTTCAATTCATTTGAAGAAAAGGATTTATAACATGTTGTTAATCGATTTCAGGTAACACAAGGTTGGCTGGAGCCTCTCCTCGATCGGGCGGGAAGCGATGACGTCTTCATATGCCCGCACATAGACCTACTATCCGAGGACACCTTAGCCTACACCAAGAGCATCGACGCGCACTGGGGCGCTTTCAGCTGGAATCTATTCTTCCGCTGGCTCAACCCCAGTGCCGAAGTCATGGCTCAGAAGGCAGAAAACCCTTCCAAACCTTACCCCACACCGGCGATGGCTGGTGGACTTTTCGCAGTCAGGAAAAGCCTCTTCTGGCGCTTAGGAGGATACGATGAAGGTATGCTTATTTGGGGAGCCGAAAACTTGGAGCTGTCATGGCGAGCCTGGCAGTGCGGCGCTCGAGTAGAAATCACACCATGCTCTCGAGTAGGCCACATTTTTAGACGACACAGTCCTTATAAATATCCAGGAGGCGTTAGTAAAGTTTTAAATGTAAATTTAGCTCGCGCAGCCACTGTGTGGATGGACGAGTGGGCAGATTTCTTTTTTAAATTCAATCCTAACATAGCAGCTATACGCGACCAACAAACCGTGTATTCAAGGGTAGAGTTGCGGAAGAATTTGAAGTGTAAAAGTTTTAAATGGTATTTGGATAATGTGTGGCCTCAGAATTTCTTTCCGAGTGATGAGAGATGGTTTGGTAAGATTAGGAGCGATCTTGGTCCTTGTTTAGCGGTGCCGGAGCAGACGACGGGGCTCGCTGTACCAGCGAAGGGAGTGCCCTGTCGGATTGACGATAGAAGTTGGGACACGATGGTCGTTTACACTCCTGAGGGTAAGATTATGGGTGATGAGAATTTGTGTTTAGAGCGTACCGAAGGTCGCGCCATGTGGAAGGCTTGTAAAGAAACGCCGAAGCAGATTTGGGAGCAGAAGGGGCCTAGGTTAAAAACAAAAGACGGTCTGTGCTTATCGTTAGCGTTGATCGATAAACAAGCAGATGGTTTTAGTGATATCATCTCAACAAAGAAGTGTCGCGACAAAATGCGTGACGCGGCGACAACGCAACAGATCTGGCATTTTGACCGAGTGCCTTGGCGGCAAATGTGATATTAAAAGTACTTAAATAAAATTAAAAGTACAATGTAATTAAGAATCTCATTATTTGTTTTTTCGTTTTATCTCTTCGTACTTTTATATATGGTTTTTATGTTAAATGTTTATAATGGAAAAATTACTACATAGTTTTATGTTTTAGATTACTTTTAGGTAATCTATTTTTGACATTCCATTGTATAAAATCTAGTATTTAATGTATACTATTATTTAGATACTCTTTCGGCGATGTCTTAAATAAGTTCAGTAGATTTGTGTAGTACATATAGCGATTTATCACATAGTACCTGTATGTATATGTGTAATTTATTAATTGTTTATTGGTCAATATCTCATACTATTGGTGTAACCTACACCTCTACGGCTTTTGAAATATTTTTGTTTTTGAATATTTTCTTTATAAACTTCATAACATTTATCTTTATTATCTCTTTAACTTTGACCGCCTAACACGTCTAGCCCAATAGCCAGAGTACAGTCGCCATCAGATATATCGGAGGGGCCGAGGTGCTCAAAAATATCTGAACACGCACTTAACGCCTTGACAATAGATGCGTGTTCAGATATTTGTGAGCACCTTGGCCGCTCCGATATATCTCATAGACTACAGTCTAATGTACACATTGATCTGATAGTTGCACTCCACTGCCAATTTATGTTTAATTAATTTTATGAAAAAAAAACCTAAGTAATTTTAATATCAACAGTACACAATGAACGAATATTTGCATTTATTTTTGGAATACTCAATGCCATAGGCCAGTTGTATTACTCATAATTATATATTATTTATAATGTACAAATTTTTAGAAGTAAATTTAATTATGTAATTTGCAACTAAGTATCTAGTCTTTTTAGATAGTTTGCAATAATATAGTATGCTTAATGTATATGTAATACCTATTAGAAGTCTTAAGTCTATTTCTCATATGACGGCAGCAAATAACTCTCGAATTTAATAACATATCACTAATTATATGAAATAATGTTATTTTATACACCTAATATAAACATTACATTCGATGGACCTACTTACATTATAATTAGTATGATTAATATATCTTCCATTTAAGTTTTAAACTGTGTTAATTTAACAGTAAGTAAGCAATAACGGTTGTGTGATTTATTTTAACAGTGATATTTTAAAACAAATTAAAAAATATATGTTAACAATTAAAAATACAAGAAGGTTGTATAATTTATAATAACGTATTTTATTTATAAATCCCACTTATAAAAGTCACATGTCACAATAATCATTCTGCTAAAAAATACTTGTTAAAATTACCCCAATAAAAAGTTAATTAAATAAATGGCAAATACTATATGAAGGCTAATAATTTGTATGCTAGTTGCCGAATTACAATTATTTCTGTTGCATGTGAAACAGCGCGCGTCGCTGTGGCCTCTCGCTCGCTCCACAGCCTTTAGAGCGAGACATACTGAGTCCACTTGGACTCTGGGGATGCATCCGCGTATAACGTCCACGGTGTTGCCAACTAGAAACAAAAGAAATTGTTAGTTTAACTTCAAGTACTTTTCAAGTAATGTAATAGAGAGCACCAATAGTTATATCCTTCTTGGGGTAGTGATAAGGGATTTTTTTGAAATAAATGCCTGTAAAGTAAACGGCAGTTGCCAAGTTTCACCAAAGTTACTAATTAAATATAGCTAATTTTAATATGCAGCTAGAGGATCTATGGACCTCAATATTCGTCATCATCATCATATCAGCCAGAGGACGTCCACTGCTGGACATAGGCCTCCCCCAAAGAGTGCCACAATGACCGGTCCTGCGCCACCCGCATCCAGCGGACTCCTCAATATTACTTCTCTCTTAAAACCAGTCTTGTTTTATAAGTGCGGTGGTCAAAAATGGGTTCAAACCTCGGTTGTGTTGTGTAGAGCAGAAAAAATCGTTCGCGAATAAAAATGCAAAAAGATGACTAAAAATTCAGTCAGGAATGTCAGGATCCTAATACACATGCAATGTAATTGTTGCTGGGTTCCATTTTTAAAATCAATGTGTAAAATTGTGTAAATTGTGGGTGCCTTTCCATCTCACAAAATTCATTCGTCACCAAGACTAACTTTTCTGAACATTTGCTCAATTATTTTACATAGGCGTTTCTTCTTTTACGCATTCCAGTTGTAACGTAGATTACATGTCATATAACATAACTCATATACTAAAGAGAAAATAGCAGAGGCCCGCCTGACCTGATTTAAACCAGCGTCAAGACACTAGATACTGTCTTCATCTTTTGCAGCTGACGCCATGACCCCTATTTGACTACATTTGTCCTTACACTTAATAGGTACTACATGGCTTAGGAGATGACGAGGGAATAGAATAAACTACTTATCTTTATGCCAAATGGACACATGGACGGAAATAATGTCCTAGATTGCGTAAATATTGCGTCTTTCAGCTAGTTGGGGTACGAGTAGGATTTTGTCAGTGTCAGCGATCCTCGGGCTTTCAATCATAGTCATAAATCTTCAATCGACTTACATGACTTGTCATCTGGAGTCGCTACCATCTTCAGGCAGTGGTACTCTATAGGCACCTTGGAATCCGTGGACGGTGGTGGATGCCCTAGATTGTGTGTCCACTCGGCAGTGACCGAGGTGCTGGGGTGGCATTGTATGGATGAGCCGGGAAACGCGGCGTCGTCTGGATGGCAGCCGAGATCTTTTGCAGCTGACGCCATGACCCCTATTTGACTACATTTGTCCTTACACTTAATAGGTACTACATGGCTTAGGAGATGACGAGGGAATAGAATAAACTACTTATTTTTATGCCAAATGGCTACACACATGGACGGAAATAATGTCCTAGATTGCGTAAATATTGCGTCTTTCAGCTAGTTGGGGTACGAGTAGGATTTTGTCAGTGTCAGCGATCCTCGGGCTTTCAATCATAGTCATAAATCTTCAATCGACTTACATGACTTGTCATCTGGAGTCGCTACCATCTTCAGGCAGTGGTACTCTATAGGCACCTTGGAATCCGTGGACGGTGGTGGATGCCCTAGATTGTGTATCCACTCGGCAGTGACCGAGGTGCTGGGGTGGCATTGTATGGATGAGCCGGGAAACGCGGCGTCGTCTGGATGGCAGCCGAGACAGCGTTGTTGGAAGCAGGTTTCAGTCGTCGCTGTTGAGGATGAGAATAGTAATGTGAGAATATGTATTGCTGACCGTACGGTATGTTGGTGATAGTTTTCGAGAGGGAAACGAATTTGTACCTATGATATGTTGTTTTTTTGAGCGTATGTTAAAAATTACAGATTAATGCAGCTTTATGATCCACGGTAAAATGTTTTCGTCTACGTATCATTGCAAAGCGCGATTAATTAAGCCAGGATGTGATGTGTAGGTATGTTTATATTTGTCCAGTCGTAAATTAAAGATGACAAAGATACATGCATGGTCTAATAAAACATGGTCTTCCATTCCCAGAGTGACACGGGCCTACGTCACAATAACATTGCCACTTTATTTCAACATAACATGTTACATGGGTACATTATACCTATGGTTAATAAGTTAAAATATTTCTTTATAATTTTATAATTTTCATTTATATGTATTTTAGCTTAAATTTTACAATAACACGTCATTTTTAATTACTCGTTAGCAATATCTTCCGATTCACGAAAGAAATTTCAGACTTTCGGGTAATTCTGTTTATACTACTGGCAACACAGGATAGCGCTGTGCACATTTGACAATTCGGATCTAGATAACTTCATGTCCTGACCGTCATCCTTGTCGAACGCGTGTTAATTGTTATTTCCTTCTCGCTCAGTGTCAGCAGTCGCAGTGTTTTCCAAACTTTTCACGTCGTAAGCTTGGTAATTAATGTGTAACTGTGAATTAGTTTTTTAAACGTTTGTCTTGTATAGATAAATAAAGTTTAATTTAATACATTAGATTTGTTTTATTTTACTATGTTTCTACATGAATAACTTAAAATTAATGCCGTTAAAATAATTTTCACCGTTGGTTAAAATTCTCCCACATTTCAAAGTTTGAGAACCTGTAAACAGCATGATGACGTAGGCGCGTGTCAGTTAGGTCATACGCGAATCTCGGAATGGAGTACCAGGCGGAGTATATTATTATACCATGGATTAGATATGAGCGCCGATAGGCATTTAGCCGGCGGCGGCGCGCCGGTCAAAATCGGTCGGCGGCGGCGGCGAATCGGCGGCGTGGCCTTGAAACACCTTTGATTAATGAAAAACGAATTCAAACCAAAATTTTACCCGTTAACATGTTTTTGCTGTAAGGAAGTTATAAAATAAGTGTATTTTTCAATTTCAAGCAAAATTTATTCAATAAAGGTACGAAAAAAGTTTTATAAAGTATGAACAGTATCGCGCGGCATCAGAGGCGGTCTTAATCTTGGCGAGGCCCTGGCCGGAAGATCTTTGCGAGGCCCTTATCTTTTGTGCTTAGTAAAAAGTAGCGGATTGACTGTATCAGGGAAACGTCTGGTCGACAGTCCAAAGAGCCGAAGTGAGGAAAATCAAGCTCCGTCATTAACCAATTACGACCCAAAAAACAGATTTATGTCAAAAAGTGAGGTCCAGGGCCGAGCTCCACCTAACACCGAAGACCTGTTTCCGACGCCTTCCCATGCGAGGCCAGAAGCTGCAGGTAATGCCAAGTGTGAGCTTGGCTGACGGCCGAATGCCCGGAGCGCCGATTACGGCGCGCCTCTGTGCGAGGCCGAAGGCCAAGCTGCAAGAGAGCAGAGCTTGGAATTGAACTATAGGTCCAGTGTAAGCAAGTCCGAAGGCCGATAAAGACCGAGGCCATAGTGTTAAAGACCTGGAGCTTTCCTGCAGGTGCATTGGTGCGAGGTTAAAGGCCGTGCTGCAGTGAAGCTAAGATCGGAGAAGATCTAATGACCAAGCATTTATTTTAAAAGTAAGGCCGAAAGTTAGGCTCCAAACAGGGCCGAAAACTTGGAGGTTCAGATAGCGTTTTACTTCTATGCGAGCGATGCGAGGCCAAAGATTGGGCTGCGAGAAAGCAAAGCTTGAAATTTGAACAATGGCCAAGCTTATATGAGACCAGATTCCGTTTCCGAGGCCCTTCCGTGATTCCGTGCGAAGCCAACGGCCGGACCTTTGGGCGTGAAAACACTTAATATCTGAAATTAACCCCTTTTAAAGACATTCAATCCATGCTTGCAATGATTAAATTCGCGGTGAATGACGGATGAGCACGCAGAGAAGATGGCCGATGGGGTCGAAAAGTGCTCGAGTGGAGACCACGGACTAGCAAGCGCAGCGTAGGACGTCCACCCACAAGATGGACAGACGACCGTATTAATGTCGCCGGAAGACGCTGGATGCGGGTCGCTTCCAACCGGTACGTATGGAGGTCCAAGGGGGAGGCCTATGTTCAGCAGTGGACGTCTTATGGCCGAGATGATGACGGATGAGCTAGCCAGCTGGCAAAATTAGTCATTTCGTTGCCCTAACAGTACTAGCGCGGTTACCAAACAGAAAAGTTTGAATTTACCATCAATATTTTTTAATTATATGGACCTATAATTATTTATTTATTTATTTAGTTATTTATTATACAATAAGTTACAACTTACAATACCTTTTGAATGTATATAAGCTATTCAGACTGGCGCTGTTAAAGATCTAAACTAAATAAAATATATATTTCTGATTCTGAAAGTAGTACTATCTAACAAGGTCACGCCGATGCCACGCCGATAGCGCAGCGTCGGCGGCGGCGGCGCGAAAATTTTGTCGGCGGCGGCGGCGCGCCGGCGCGGCGCTCATATCTACCATGGATACATGCAGGTTAACACAGTGGAGCAGCATTCAAACAACGTTTCAACAACGATTCGTAACGCTGCGCCTATTTTGCGTCGATATGGCACTTTTCGAACTTGTTTTTAAAATTCAAATTAGGTATAGATGAATATACTCGCTATGTAGATAGCCCTGAGGGCGCCAGGATCCCGTTTTATAAAACTACGATACTTCAAAGTGTACAGTTATAAACCAGTAACATTGATGCGATTAACCATGCGCTTAACCAAATTGCAAAAGAAATGTGGTTTTGTTGTTTGTAATATTGTTTATAAAACTAAACGGGTTGTTGTTAAGAATCGATCGCTTTCAGACAAGCGACAGCTTTGTTTTAAAGCCTGTATTTACTAAGTGGTGTTTTGGTGAACTTTTTCTCGGTTCAGGGCCTAGGTCGAATCGGAAAGTGCCCATCGATCACTTTGATCAGATAATGTTTATCTGGAACTTTTTGTATAAGGGAACCACTTGCGTATTACATGTGTCAGCTTTGTAAATTATTTTCTTTAAAAGTCTGCCAGCAATGATCAAGGTAGATTTACTCTTCCATTAAATAAAAAATATTATTGATTATTTGACATATAATACTAAGCGCTCTTAACTACAAGCAGGCATCCGTTCACAGTATTTATCCTACTTTCTTAAGTTAGGTAAGTACTTACTAAAATTATTAATGGAAGACGCGTGATTGCTCTTTTATCTTCCTACCGCCTTTTTGCAGGTCTACACAATAATACATACAGGCATCCGTATCAAAATTTCACGAAAACATTGGAATAGAAACCCACTGCACCCAGGTAAGACCTTACTCTATACTGTAACAGTAGTGCACGAGCGATCGTGATTACCAATTTGCGCCCTAGAATTGCTCCCTCATCATCGACTCGCCATGGCGACTTGGTATCGATCGACATTTGACTCCTGGCCTGTTCTTGACAATGCTTCGCTGGCACAACGCCTCAAGCGAACCAGTTTTGGTGTGATCTACACTTAGACATAGTAATCAAAGGACCTTAAGTTATACTAGGGACTACGGATGAGCTTAAGCTCACAGTCAAAACAAAAGGTTTTGCGAATTAGATAGCTGACATTTGCCCGGTCCCTGCATGTCCAATCTAGCTTTACTTGTCCGTAACTGATCGGCGTGCCAGCTTGTAATGACCGCTCCGGAGCGCATTTTACGTTTGTTTTAACCGCCGCAATCATATGTCATTTTCTCGCGTTTCGCGCCATTTTACCGGTCATCAGCCCGTCGTTCCAATACAGGCGCGTACGCTACGTAATTATTGAAAGCGAGAGAATCCGCTCTCGATGCCTCGGTATGCCGAGCCCAGAGCCGACCACTTATTTAACTCGATCATTCGCTTTTCTTTCACTTTTCTCCTTTTGGATTTGACGTATAGCGTAATTAAATTAATGGCGACACGACCCTTAACTTACTATGTTTGTGGCATGATTTCCCGGAAAGACCGCAAAGTATCATCTTGTTTTGTCATAGAACACTGACGGCGAAACTAGCCTATAATGAGGCGAAGTGTCCAATAAGGACAGTTGTACACGAGCCACAATGCCAGCGGCTTTTCTATGATCTGGAGAAAGTTGCCATAAATCTATGAATTTATATAGCTCTAGCCACCTTAAAAGTTGTTAAAAACATATTTATTAGCGTTAAGGTAGTTTTTAAGCACCGCTGTACTCCTGTCCCGCGCCCGCGCCACCAGCGAAGTCATCCTATGTTCACTTGTAATATACCTATAGGTACATAGTAAGAAAGGGCTACGCTGGGACGGTAGGACAGTGCAAAATTATGTACCTGCTTTTGATGTACTTGTAAAAAGAGCGAGCTCATCGCCAACAAACTGCCCCGCAGTTTGGCGAATTTTTGTATTGTGGTACGCATATTTTATATTTCCATGTTATTTTCAATAAAAAAAAAAAAAAATATCATCGCGAGCAGATTCCTAACTTAGAGCTTTGTATTAAGATCACGCAAGTATCCTCTTTGCGACTCAAGATTTTGCGGTACACTATAGTATAGTCTATGACAGAATGCAGATTTTTGTCAGTGAGAAAATTTGGTTACCAAACTTTATCATTATTGTGATTTCTCTCTCTTCTTGTCGTGGTTTCGGAACAGGTGTCATATTTTTAAACTTCATTTTCAGAGGTTTTGCGTTTTATCAAGTTGTGCTGCATCACCGACAAGGGCGACAAGTTAGTGGTAAAACTCAAAATACATAAACACAAGTTGTTACATTTCACACTGCTCCAGGGTTTCATCCTTTCACTCGATCTACCTACATTTGTCTCACTGTTCATTTTTAGTAACAGCAATCTGTCCGTGGTCTTAAGTTGGTGGTCAGCCGGCGATGCGTAAAGAGCAGCCGGTCGCCCGGGAAAGTGGATGATAGGCGTCTGACATAATTGCGCACGGATAAGTGCGTGCACCTTCCATTGTGGCCGCGGCTTTAGATAGCGAGCTTTCTATAGTAGAGACACCAAATGTCAACTAGAGGGAGTGATCTGAATGTGACAATTACAGTTGGAATTAAAATGGGTGTCAGGGATAAATGCGCCTGCCACTGTAGCTACGGATACTCGTAGCGAGCTCCAGGTGGAGGCACTAGCTACCTAAATAGAAATAAGATTTCTACAATAGAGGTACCCGAAGCTAACTAGAATGAGGAGAGTTAGGTAATTTCGTTGTAATTGTATAGCTAAAATATCCACCTGATCTAGGTAGGGTAAACTACTAGTAATGCCCATACTTCTTCAACCTTGTCTTAAGGAAGCACGGTGAAGGACCAATGACGGTGCTTTAAATTAAATTAAATAAATTAAATTAAATAATTATTTATTTCAGAAATTCAATTTTCATAATATATTAGTAGCTAATATTATTACTCTTAACCTATGTTAGTGACTATCTATGTATGTTATGTACTTTATTTAACTTTTATAAACATGTAGGCTACTCCAGTACTCCCAGAAAGCGCCATCTATCCTGTCTGCTACAGTGGCTAGGAGACTGTTGGCGCTGCCGCGTACGCGCCGTACCAACGACGCCACCCGCTTGCGCATGATGGTGTGGAAGCCGTCGGTGCGCGCCTCCGCGAACATACCGCTAGCGCTGCAATAGCGCGGCAGCCCCAACAGCATCCTAAAAGCGTTATTTAAGCGTTTAAAGGCCAAGGGCGAAGGGCAGCTACATTGAGCTTTCTGTGGGCTTTCTGTGGGCACCCGAAGTTAACTAGAATCAGCAACCTGGACAAGATGTAGGTAGGTATTTGAATTGTCCGTTAACAGTTAACTAGGTCTTTCGAAATTGTTCTTTAAAATAACTTGCTTGCTTGCTTTCAGTGGACTTAACAGGCTGAATAAAGCAAAACGAATACAGAAGAGTGAAGAAGCCGTAGGTGGGAATATAATTGTTCAGGTATGTACGGTAACTTTTGGCGATACACAGTACTTCTACTTCGATACATTAATATGGGTTTTAAACATTGTCAAGCATCTATCGGTTTCGTAATCACTTCACTCGTCGAATGATCCCTAAGACAGTGAAGAAATATTTTTTACCGTTTTATATTTTTATTACTTAAACTAGACGGGCCCGCAGCTCCGCTCGCGTAAATGAAATAAAGAGTGTGTCAACCCTGCCAGGGTTCATAACGGTGATAGGGATTTCTTATTTGTACCCGTTATTTGGATAACTTAATACGCAAAATATCTGAAAAAAATTATTTGATTTGATAAAAGGCAAAACTATACTTTTCCATCTACGTAGTTATTTATTTAAAACTCGTTTCAACATAAAATTATTATTTATTTTTATAAGCCTAATTGCAAAAACGTTCATTAGATTAATATCCGCCTTAAGATGGACGACCACCGCCCATAAATCGCCTTTTGGTACAAACGTACGTACTCCCCATTTCCCTTTCTGAATACTAACATTACTTACTACGGTTATGTGAATCCTGGCCTCCGAGAAAAGACAAAACAAAACACACCATGTTTCTCGGTCTTGCGATAGCTCTCGCCAGTCCCCATGGCCGAGGATAAGCAGATCTCGAGCAACTACGTCGTTCCAGCGGTAGGTACCTATGACGTCCAATTGGGCGTCTCCCATTTCGTTGTCCCAAGTACGCTCTCGTCACGGCACGATCCTCTCCCATTCTCTCTAAATGTCCGAGCCAATGTAAGCTTAGCCACTTTTGTCTCTCAGTATTCCGCCAGTATATCGGAACACATCCTTATTTCTATAGCAACAGAGTTATATTACGATATTTGGCCGACTGCTGACTGTACGTTTGCTTATTTTCACCAGGTCGTTTCGCTCAAAAATATCTGAACATGCACTTAAATTTTATCTACCTACATTATAACTTGCTATCAACTTTGTATTTTTGGCCCATCTCGGCAGCCCGGTCCCCGGACGAATTTGTTTGCCGAAGCTGTGAAAGTAAATCTGAATAACATAACTCAAAAAGAAATTTAAAACAACAAAATACAAATTACTATTGATATTGATAAGTCATTATCAGTCATTATATGGCATGTCACTCGTATGCCATAAACTAAGGTAAAAGGTTGAGGTTGACAGCACTTTTTATTTTACTTCGAGTAAAAAAGGCCGAAATCACTGCATACCAACATAACAAACATAATTTTGGTTATTTGAAGTTCGAAACGAAACCAACCGAGAGTTTCCGAAAATAGCCGATAGTCGTAAAATGAAGAATGTTATGAAAATTTCTTTTGCTTATTGTAAATTAAATACGCATCGAAAGTGATAGTTTTTATGCTCTAGTTATATTCTCATACTTAGATAATAGATTAGAACAGTTTTTTCTTATCATACGTGCGTCGTATTTGAGAAACGTGTCAAAAACTTTTTTAGAAATTTGTAAGGCGCCATCTCGCTTCTTCCCTCGTTTTTTATCCCGTTCTGGTTTTTCAATTGTATATATATGATGTGACATTTCTAAATAAATGAATGTGCTATAATTCCAAAAAGTGTCGACAAAATTTTTACGTGACAGCTGCTCCATATAAAAATGAACTGTCATAGGAACCATCATATGACGCACAAGGCATACAAGCTGTTTATTATGCATCATCTGTACAATTCACGACAACGTTTCGTAAAACAGGAACTAGGTATGATTAGCTCCAAACGCGTCTATCTATTTATACCACCGTCACCGACTCAGCAGTGACCCAATTCATAAACAAACGGCGATCAGCATAAAATCCCGTGCCCACGCGCATGTCGACATGCTCGGATGCTCATTGACAATGTAAATACGTTTGTCAACAGTTGAATAAATAAATATTTATTTAGCAGTAGTTGCTGGACGGGATGAGCCGGTACAATGCATTGTCGCGATCGTAGGCGATGGTTTCAGTGTGCCGACAAATGGAATTGTGTTTCGTGATATACATAATGTTACCCAACGGATGTTACCGTGGTTTGTTTATTTACAATGGGTTTTGTTGGATCATTGAGGCGAAAGGATGTTGTGAGGATGGAAGGACTAGTTTGGCGTCTCTGTAATGAGGGAAAGAGCGTGAGATCTTTTGCATTAAGTAGGTAGTACATTAGTATTGGAACTAATTGTACATTATTTTATTAGCTGCCGTGTGACTCCTAAATCAATAAACATATAAACACGTAAATCAAACATTTTAGCGTTCAGTCAGTACTAATAACTAGTGGCTCTGTGAGCTGTAGACCTCGCGAGCAGAGCTTTAAATTACATGGCGCTAAGAGCTTTAAATATAGTAAATTAAAAAAAAAAACAATACGAAATTAAAGTGTAAAAAAATAAAAAAGTTATATCCCAGCAGCATACAAATACTGGGGATCGAACCCAGACTCTCTGTGCAAACAAAAAAAGCGAACGTTTACAAACTGAGCCAAATAGTTCTTAGATAAGCTGACGAAATTTAGCTACTCATTCTCAAGTTAAAATTAGTTAAAATTAAATATCTCAATACCTCCGAAACCAGCGAAATAAATTTTCTGAATTTTTGGCCATTTAATCTATAAACATACCTCAAAAAGAAAAATCTCTTATGATATCGATACGATTATTTGTTTAGGCGCGAGGTATCACGACTCCGCCATTTTGAAAAAATTCCAAAAACTGGATTGACATAAAAAAATTATTTAATCATAGAATCTGGTCACAAAATTTCACGAGAATCGGTTGAGAATGTGACCTGTAGAGGAGAACATCCGGACGGCAGCCGGATGGACATACGAAAGCAAAATGCCCGAGTCAAAACGTAGACCTTCGCTACGCTTCGGTCAACTACAGCAACAACTACTGTAATCAGCTTTTTTAAGTTTTTTAACAGTGATTTTATATGGCCTTCCTTTAATTTTATAGTTTGTCCAAGGCAGCTGTAGAGATTACAAGCGAGTATAAATATAGGTAATAAAACAATGTTATAAAAACATCCTGTCAAAAAGATAGTAAAGACTATCTACTTGTTGTTTAAGTGATTTATACAACGAACTAGAATAATTATAGAAGTCTGACTAGGTAGAACTCAAAATTGACCAATCAACGCTTTTTTTAATGCGGGAAATTCTGGGAAAAGGCCTCTCCCCTTGATTTCCACTACTCCCGATTTGGTGTTTTCCTCATAGACATCATATTTCAAAATAACATTTATGTTAATGTATCGTTTTTTTAATTTTATGTTAAAGTATTTTTTCGAAGTACCGATACGAAACCGATATAAAACGATAAGTTTTATCAAACGAAATATGAAAAAACACAATACAAATGTAGAAATTTTCTCTATCATTTGCCAAACTAACTAATGTAACTTACCATACGGTACCAATAAAACCACACTAACAAATATAAACACTAACATTTTTGTCCACAATATAAAGTATTTCTTTACTAACTGACTAACATTCCTCCTATCACCAAGGCATTTTGTTTTACACTATCACTATCTATGCTGCACCGTATTATCTTTGTTCGAGTTTTGTTATCACTATCACCATAATTTACTCGGACATTCTTTCGAGCGTTTTAAGGACTGTGTACTTTATAAAAATAGTAAGATACACGTAATTCAGTTGCGGTTAGCAGTGACAGTGGAAGACTACTGTAGTTTAGGGATAACACGCAGCAGTTACCAAAATAAATCGTATCTGGAGATTTGATTAGCTCGCATGAACACATGTAGGTATACACTCGAATAAATGGATTGGTATCTGTGGCCTGCGTATTCAAAATATACTTACAGGCCAATTCGAACGTATACTAATATCAGAATGATATTTAAATGATGTCATTTAGGTATTTTGCCTCACGTTCGCGCGGGTTTTGATGGACGCACGGTAGAAATTATACCTACATCAGTTAGGCGACATTCTAGTGCCTTACAAACCTTAAAATAATATACAAATTTACCGTTATGATATAAGTCCATCTGTATTTTGGTAATGTTAACGTTGATATGCATGTACATAAACACGTTGAACAAATTAAAAAAAGAAAAAAAAAACATTTACTCAGATGAAATAAACCCTATTATACAGATTTTTTTCTGCAAAACTGCAGGGCAGTTTGTTGGCAGAGGGAACTCCCTTAAAACATAGATGGGTAGACTTAGCTAATTGCCTAATTAATTGTTAACTTAATATATTGTTAATACATCTTATTGCTTATGCTTAATTCTATCTGTATAACGTATGGCAAGCTTATGCCAATGTAATATGACTGAGTTATAAATTCAATTAAAAGGTTTTTACCAAAAGGTAGATATAATGAGACCAAGATGCACTAAATACCCAAAATCGTGCGTTATTTCCGCGTAGAATGCGATTGGTTCCGTAACATCCAGCGGCGTGGGCGGTAATGAATGTGCCAGCATTATTCGCTAATTAAAACCATCCGTGGACCGCATTCAGAAACGGAAAAACGATATCGATATAATACGAGGACTGCTGCTTAGTAGCCTAGCGCGGTCTTACCTCCGAAGCTTGTAACATATCCTCGGTTTAACCTAAGTCCCAGAATCGTTCATTTAGTAAATTTTGCAGTTTTGAATTCGGCACCTTTTATTCCATTATAGTTTTTGTCCTTTTAAAAAGTCCTCGGGACGAGGATTTCTGGGATCGAATACAGTTTTTACATTCCTACAAATTAATCGGTGTTTAATTTCGGTAGGTATTTGATATTTTTGAAATTTATTGCACTATCTACTTATTAATATAATAATTAACTAAATACGATTAATGAATATCACAGAAATGTTGCAAATGCGGGACTTTATATTGATTTTTAGTTATACCGGTTACGATACTTTGTTTAAAACCCGGTAAGGTCATTTATAATAGTGACGAGCCTGACTAATTTCCTCAACCGTGTCTTTTTACGTTTATTATGTTCCTACATATAGGTTCTAAATATACTACATAGTTATTTCACAGTCTTACTAAGTTTTGGACTGTGATGAAATGTGTTTTTTTTTTATTTTTTTCGATATCAATATAATGATAATATTGGTGCGACGTCCTCGCACACGTTTAATAGTTCTTTAAAACGCGCGAAGGCATATAGTCAATACCTTCTCGATATAATTTTTAACGCCAAATACACGTTCGAGAATAAGACCCCATGCTCGAAATAGTCGAAATACTTCCAAAGTACAAAACCAGCTCGACGTTTTCGGGCGACACTTTTTGGCGATTTCCACATGTCTAATGATTTCAAAGACACCGATTGTCGTTTCAAGATGCCGCCGGGCTATAAAAACCGATTAGGTACCTTACTACACATTTGGTAATTAAATTAATCACGTTTAAATAGACGACTCTTTGATTTGGGACTGGTAGTAGCTGATTTGTCAGGGCGACCTGCGGTTACGACGTTTTTTTAACAGCTAGGCTTTAATCGTAAATCAATAAATTAATAACTTAAGTTATTAAGGCTTTATTACATCGACGAGTTACTGCACTAGACTGGGTTCGGTAAACTTTTAGAAGAAGTACCTACCAACCGCAGTAGAAATCACCAATTCTAGGAAGTTCAAATCGGAAAGCTGCAAATGTTGTTTTCAGTGATTTGAGGACTTCTTCTTCTTTCTATTTAAGAGCTGTGCTCATGTCGGTGGAGCAATCTCCAACTCGTTCGGTCCTCTCCCAACTCCTTAACCTTCTGGTATGACACGACCTGAACCTTTTCTTTTATTTGGCTGAAATAATTAATTCTAGGTCTTCCTCTTCTTCTTTTCCCCTCTATTTTTCCTTCTATGATGTTGAAGACAAGGTTTGAGGACACAAATACTTATAGGTTTAAGGACACTCAAGTTTAATTCCTTAAGTGACTAGAAGAGCCGCAATTGTATCTGGGTTTCACTGGGCGTTCAATTATCACATCGCCTTTAAAGTAGTTACTCTTAAATCGCTAGTGTGATAAGTTGATAACACAACTTTATGGATCCCGATGCCTCGTGGTCTCATTTTTCGCTTAGCGTACTAGCATCAGTGCCTAATTAGTTTCTTCATTTGTTTTGAGTTAACAAAACTTTTTTTTGTCTCGGGCCTACTGGTTTTATTCCATCTTTTGGAAAATTAAGATTCCACATTTTTTAGTGACATTTCTTTGAATATTAAAAAAAAACCGGTCAAGTGCGGTCGGACTCGCGTTCCAAGGGTTCCGTACATAAGTCCGACTCACGCTTGACTGCATATTTCTAATAGGTTTTCGTGTCATATATAGGTAAAGTACTATTTTGTGTATTTTTTTCAAAATTTTAGACCCAGTAGCTTCAGAGATAAAGGGGGGGGGGGGGGGGGGGGAATGGTCGGACAGACAGACAGACGCACGAGTGATCCTATAAGGGTTCCGTTTTTTCCTTTTGAGGTACGGAACCCTAAAAAAAATTCTCTAACTATGGTTCATCGTTAATTATGGTCATATCTTAGTTAAAAACACGGAAACACCTTTTAGGCACTTCATGGCTGTCTTATATCCGTCCTAATGCTGATCCAGCAAGAATTTCCGGTGGTTGTAGGTAGGTAGGTATATATGTATTTAAAAGGCTTGTCCATGGTAGTTAAATAACCATTAAATAACTAACACATATTTTTCACATAAACTACCCAAACTTCCGCCCAAAGCAGGCTAACCGAACAAGAAGTGCCCCCAACGACGGATTTGGTCATTCTTTCCTTCCTTGTTCGATAATGTTTTTTTTGACATGACGCACGAAGATTTATGCAAATATTTTTATATGTGTATGTAGTGGGTATTAGTGGCTACTCATGCATATTTTTTTTGTAGGTGTACCTCCGCGAAAAGTATTTAAAAAAATGAGAAGAAAAATAATGTTTTTTTTTATAATGAAGTATAAGGACATGATGCAGGTTAAACATATCCATTTTGTAGTCTATTTTATTGTTGTCTAATATAATTGTTTGGTTAATCTAACTTGAACAGTTTACAAAATATGACACTTTCAATGATACACTAATTATTTTACATTATCCTGAATAACTCGAAAACAAAAGAAGATCGAGGACTGATATTAAGCATAATAGAGTGTTCTTAGGACCTGCCAGTACACCACCTGAAAGAATGCCCAAATCGTCGTTGGGGGCACTTCTTGTTCGCTTAGCCTGCTAGACCCTTAGAGACATCTAGACAACTATGTGCTATTTAAATTGAAAACGTACAAGTAAGGTATGTCGCAAATGCTGGCCAATATAGTTGGCGACATGACAGTTCGGAATATCGGATTTAATACTTATTTATCTTCCAGTGCCACAGTTTGTCGTGTATTTTGCAGTACAGACAAATGCCGACAATGTTTGTTAGTTGTAGCGGCAATAATCTTGTTGATATTCTTGATCGCTCTCGCAAAATAAGGTATGTATTCAACCGTAAATATCAGAGAAATATTATACAGGAGCTTCATAATATGTATGGAGAATTTAAAATAAGGCATGTTGCTAGTTTCTATTTACTGTGCTGGGGGGGAGGAAGGCTATAGTCAAAATTAAATCAAAGTAGATATAAAATTTCATCATAAAACTTAAGTTACTCAAGGAAACCTTCTCATTGTAACATAAGATACCTTGGATAACCCAAATACCTACATATTTTTATGCTATGATCATAATCATCACTGTCTAATATTTAAGAGTTAGACTCTTGGCGATGTGGAGCGATTTCCATGAATGTCGATCCTCTGCCTTCTTCTTGACAGCCTGATAGGTTCGTTTCCTTTATTTGATCTATATACGCTCTATATACTTGGTCTCCCTTCTTCCTCTTTGATTCAACTCTCCCTTCTATGATATTTTTGACATGTCGTAACAGGTGTCCAAGCATCTTACCTCTTCTGTTTTGAAATACATATTTTCATTCAATTTATTGTATGCACGGCACTGTGACATATGTGGACTATGGCCGCAGACATCTCGAAGTCGTGTCGGTATGTAGTAGTCGCGGATGGTTGTGATAGATAACCGACATCCAGATGGCCTAAGCGTTACCATTTCTCGCATCATGTCAGGGATAACCTTGCGCGTAATCAAAAGCTTTTTTGTTTTCTTTTCTGTCTCAGTACGTACCTACAGTTAGAATTAATTTAGATGTTAAATCAAAAATTATTATAGGTAACGAGAACCAATCACGCGGTATCTTTTACACAGACTCCACAGAGCGATGGTTTTTCACTATTATCGTAGTATTTCATGTAATTGAACGACTTTATGTTGGTTAAAAATCAAAGTCATTCTAACGATTAAATGTCATTAGATGTCATAGATCTCAATACTTACTTGCATTAGTTTTGTTTAGACCATTGTTTTGAATAGCGATCTTTAATTCGAGTACAGTCAAGGTAAAAAATAACGAAACGGACAAAGTGCCAAATATAATATGTATGTAGGTAATATGTACCTATACACGAACTCATTGCCTGATCCATTAAGGTAGTATGTACATATTTTTGACTGTACCTATTAGTTTCAAGTCAGTAATAAACCATGCACACTTAGTATTATTTGCCTAGTCATCATACCTACGTGCCGAGTGACTATGCACATCTTAATATTTTGTATTCCCTTCACCGTAACTGCGACCTGCTTCAGTACGCACATTGCCATTATAACATTAAATTTCTTGCCGGCTTTAACGCATGTCAAACAACTCAAGGCCCATCTTGTCCATTTTAGGGATAATAGCTCAAGCATTTACCCCGAGGTGTAAAGTTATGATTGTATCCATTCATATATCAAATCGTAATCACAGATCACCAGTTGATTGACGTGCATGTCGTATCTGTACATCTAGGTGTACGAGAGCGTACATTACATATTGCTAATCAATGTATCAGTTGATAGAGTTCCATATAACGAATCTTTATCATTCGATCTTGGGCTTAAGTGTTTTTGAGCGTTATAATTTAAAGGCGGCATGGCTTTCACTCAAGAGGACCAATTAATTTTTGACCGAAACATAAAGCGTCCGATAAATTTCTTGAAAACGCCGGCGTCGATAAGAGGAACGGGTTCAGGACGTCTTCCGTCGAATAAAAAGGTTTATTTATCTTGGACAATTTGTTATTGCCACTCGTCTTGCCTTCCGGTAGCCGTGTAATTGAATCTTCTGGTTCTGGTAAAAGATTTATTACGTTCATTTGATTGAGCTACCGTCTTTTGATTAGAGGCGCTGTTTATATATGCCCCGATTACGCCGGTGTAATATTTTTTTGGTTTTATCGTCTTAATTGATTTTATTAATCACGATCCGAAAATCTGTCGGTGTTCATTGACCTTTGTTTATGATTGTTTGTCAGGACATGTTACAGTTTAGTGCAGATCGTCTAATCTCGGTATGCGAGTGTCCGACAGCCGACACAGTGACCCGCCGATACGATCCGCAGGACGCGCGATCGCGTGAGATACTCACGCGCACGTCCGCGCTGCCCTCACGATCCTGCGCCGTTATTTTAATTTATCTTCTTTCCCCCCGTTTCTATATCTTCACTCGAACATTTGCCGACTTTAATTCGTTAAGCGCTAAGGTTCGCCATTGCTTTGTTTAGTCTAACCGTTACTTTGTGTTTCTGCTATAGGAATATTAGCTATTAATGAATAAATTAAGGTCCTTAATTAAAAAGTAAACCTTGAGACTTGTAACAAGGTGTGAACAGGAAGTAGAAATTCATAAGCAGCGCGCAGAGAAATTCGACATCCAATCACAAGATTTAGGGATATATGTCTACATGTTCCAGGCAGTATTTCTGGGAACAAGTGGCATAAAAGTAAAAGTTAACAGGATTCATAAAAGCATTAAGACGAAACAGGAGCTGAGTTTTAAATATTTTAGGTAAATATACCCGTCTCGCTAACGGAAGCGGCACCTAAAAGTAGTGCGATAAGGACAAGGCGAAAAATCCTGCGTAAAAATCTCAAAAATCGAGGTTTCGTACTCCTCTGTTTCCTCCTCCAAAACTTAACCAATCGTAACCAAATTTGGAAATCTAAATGATTATGAAATTATCTGTGTCGGACCGTTTTGCTTTTTTGGCTAATTGATATGTTTTGAATGCCACGCCTCTCATTGCGGCATAGTCAATTAGGCCATTTTGGCCATTTTTGAAGGCCTCTAGCGCCTTAAAAAACAAAAATATCAAAAAAAGCAAAACGGTCCGACACAGATATTGACAATATTAATCTGTGTTGAAAAAATCATTGCTCTAGCTTCAAAAACCACGGAGGAAAACGAGGAGTACGTTTGTATGGAGAAATGACCACTCCCGTTGGCTCTTAAGTATCTAAATAACTGTTCTCAAAAATGGACGGCAAAGTCGACTTTGCCGTTTAAAAAGTTGGTCGCGAAGCACGTAGTTTATGGTCAGTAAAAATTAAAAAGTTAAAAACATTGCAGTCTCGATTTTGGGACTGCAATGTTGCATACAAATTCCATTATTTGTCGTGTTCCAAACTTTTTAAAAGTTGAAATGGCCATATCAAATGAAGGCACAGGCCCATTAAACAGCCAAACAGATGATTAGTACTTATAATTAGAATGTTGGTACCGCGACTATTTAGCTGTCTCAAATAGCTTGGCGTATTTTCAGCAGAAAAATACACTTCTACTTTTTAATTAAAAAAAATAAAAAGGCGGCAAAGCTAATTTTTTTCAATTGTTTCTACTTTTTTCTGTGAAAATATATACGTAAGAACGTTGCTTTTGTAAAATATTTTTATTATATTTATATTTCTTGCACCATTTTTGAGAAAAGCATTATATATGACTCGGCTGGAAGGCTACTTGCTGGCTTCGGATTCAATTAAACGGACTCCCAAGGTCGTCCGTTTAATACGAATCCTCAGCCTACTTCCTAGCTACTCGTACTTCCGAGCCTCGACAATAATGTACTATTTCAAAATAGGAACTGTAGGAGTTGTTATAACACTTTAAACTCTCGCGTTTTGTACACATATTTAATTACACAAACGGGTCTACCGCGATATAATTTCATTGTTTTTACCTTTAATTCCGACGTTTCAGCTGAGTTGCACCAGCTGTGGTCACGGAAAGACTGACGTCCCAACAAATGTCAACGGAGATATTAATAAAACACCACTAAACTACCCGAAATATCGCGAAATATTATATCGCGGTAGACCCGTTTGTGTAATTAAATATGTGTAGGAGTTGTTGTTTGTTGATTCATATAATAGACACTGAGTTCCAAACCTTCATTGTAACGGTTCTTACAGTTTATTTCCGTTTACGCAAAAGGACTCGGTGGCTCAATTTTTCGTGTCTGAAACTAATTGAAGTGGATTGACTCGAAATAAAAATATTTCTAAATTGTGTCGTTCGCGGAATCGGCGTCGGAACGGCATTTTCGCGTGACTGTAACCGCTGAAGGTGGCGAATAAAAGCGATCGCGGCCCGATGATACGCAAAGACACACAAAAGTTTCGGAGGACTTCATTAAATTGGACTTGAATAATTAGTTAAAAAAACTTTTACACTTTTTGTGTATTTTTAACTAAAATCTGTCTTTTTGTATTCGTTTAAAAGTAGGAATTCTCGGTATAAAATATTTTCGGTCTGTATTCAGACCACATTTTAGTCCATAAAGTACTTGTAACAATGCTGTAGCAGCTATTAGTGAGTGGCAAGCAACAGTCGCTCTGGTCATAACACCTCGAAAAATTTATAACGCCAATTATCTGATCGCAGTACCGACAATTTCACACCGTTTGTGTAATTTTTTCAAAATTATCACCCAACCGCCTATGGAGCGATCGCTATTAACATAATTTACTTTTTAAAAGTATACCACATAAAAATCGATGAGTGTTAAATTGAATTCGAGGAGCCGCGCAAATAAGAAATGGAGGCGCGAAAATTGGACGGTGCACCGTTTAAAGTATCGTTAAGGCTTGTCGGGAGAAAATATTGTAATCACGGCGGTACAGTTTACGAGCTGCGGAAAACGGTCCATTATTGTGTGTGCGGAATTCGGGGTGGTTTTGACGATGCCGCTTTCTTGACAAGCGTGCTTGTGTAGAGTATAAAGTGGGTAAAAACTGAGGCTAGGTTGCAGTGGCGGCGCGTCAAACATATCCATAGGCAAGTCGGGGCAAATTTGGCTTACATATTTCCTTTACAACTCTGCTCAAACGTCCAAAAACAGGCAAGCCGGTGGGAATCGGCTTTTATGGACGCGCCGCCACTGCTAGGTTGTTATGTTAAGGTGCCCACTGATTAACAGTCCGCCGGACGGTATCAGCCTGTCAGTTAGAACAAAATTTTGACAGTTCCGAACAACTGACAGGCCGATACCGTCCGGCGGACTGTTAATCAGTGGGCCCCTTTAGGAATTTGTGTACCTACACAGATTTTGCTTGCCATAGATAATCTACTAAGACGCTTACAACGGCATCTGCTTGTGAAGTCAAAATATGGTATTTTACTGTATTTAAAATAAATTATTTCAAACTATGCGTGAAATAAAGCACCAGATAATTATTAGAAAAACATAGCAGTAATTTATAAACACAATTAAGTTTTATTTAATAAATCGGATAGAACTATAAAAAGTAGGTGAGTTGACCGTGACGTCATTGTGTAATGTTTTATATAAATTCCACATTAGGGTAATTTGCAATTTTTTTAAGAAAACTTAATCTCATCTTTTCTTAATTTTCTCAGTGTCGTTACGAATGTTAGCTATACAAATTTGCATTTTTGTATGGTTAATTTTCGTTACGAAACTGAGAATGTTAAGAAAAATTAGACAAAGGTACAATAAATTTGCAAATGACCCATTAGCAAATAGTTTTGACACTGATTTGACAAAAATGAAACTGATTTGACTAGTAGGAGCTTAAGTAGGAGAATATACTCTATTGCGATTACAAGGTTTTGGCCTAATTTACGTGTCCTAGTACCTGTCCAACTGGTTGAAATATCCGGTTGACAGGTTGATAATAGACGTTCTTTTGTATATGGTTTATATCACGCTATAAACTAGCTATAGGGGAACTAAACTATATTATAGAGGAAGTAGTCAGTAGTAGTAGAACTGGATCGATATAAAATTATTACTATATGACGTCGTGTCATTTGGGAACTTTATTCGTTATTATTTTTTTGTTTTTAACCGACTTCCAAATCTCAAAGAAGGAGGTTATCAATTCGGTTTTTTTTTATGTTTGTTACTCCATATCTCCGTCATTACTGGACCGATTTTGAAAATTCTTTTTTTGATTGTATGTATATGCATACAGATTGGTCCCGTTTTTGTCAAAACCCAATTCTGAGGATGGGATCCATGAGGAATCGAGGGAACTCCTCAAATCTTAAAGGCATACATATAGTGATTTTTGGGTTTTTATCAACAAATCAAGCGTATATGCTTACCAGTGCCAGAAAAGTGACATTTGATGAAGTGGAACTACTGATGATGATCAGAACGGAACTCTTCAACGACGCATAGTTCACGTTTGGCGATTTGTCCTCTTAGTTATGTTTGTTAAGCAAGTTAAGTTTTTAAGCCACATTTTTGTCAAGCTCGAGTTCTGATGAAGGGATCCATGAGGAATCGAGGGAACTCCTCAAATCTTAAAGGCTTGCGTATAGAGATTTTAGTATTTACATCAGAAAATCAAGCATTTTCATTAAAAACTGTCGCATTTGATGAAGTGGAACTGCTGATGATGATCAGAACAGAACTCTTCAACGACGCATAGTTCACGTTTGGCGATTTTTCCTCTTCGTTGTTTGTTAAGCAAATTAAGTTTTTAAGCCACATTTTTGTCAAGCTCGTCAATCAAGCATTTACATTAAAAACTGTGGCATTTGATGAAGTGGAACTGCTGATGATGACCAGAACAGAACCCGGACTCGGACCCGGACCTTGACCCGGACTCGGACCCGGACTCGGAACCGGACTCGGACCCGGACCTTGACCCGGACTCGGACCCGGACTCGGACTCGGACTCGGACCCGGACTCGGACCCGGACTCGGACCCGGACCCGGACCTTGACCCGGACTCGGGCCCGGACTCGGTCCTTGACCCGGACTTGGACCCGGACTCGGACCCGGACCTTGTCCCGGACTCGGACCCGGACCTTGACCCGGACTCGGACCCGGACCTTGACCCGGACTCGGACCCGGACTCGAACCCAGACTCGGACCCGGACCTTGACCCGGACTCGGACCCGGACGTTGACCCGGACTCGGACCCGGACTCGGACCTTGACCCGGACTCGGACCCAGACTCGGACCCGGACCGTGACCCGGACTCAGACCCGGACTTGGACCCGGACTCGGACCCGGACTTGGACCCGGACTCGGACCCGGTCCTTGACCCGGACTCGGATCCAGACTCGGACCCGGACTCGGACCCAGACTCGGACCCGGACTCGGACTCGGACTGGACCCGGACTCGGACCCAGACTCGGACCCGGACCTTGACCCGGAAAACCACTATGATACCTTAACTAAATAAACCACTATGATTACCTACCATAAAATGTAGGTATAAAGTATGATGATGCCAATCTTACTAGCCCCTCCCGCTCAAACCCCCGTACACCGCACCGCATGCGCCGTTAAGTGGGTTAGGTTAGGTTTGAACTGCGAACAAGGGTTAGGTTAGGTTAGAACTGCGTGCCTTACAGAAACGAAATGCTACTTGAAATGTGGGTTTGATTAGGTTCGAACTGCGATCCTCACAGAACCGAACTGCTATCAGAGAAGTGGTTTAGGTTAGGCTAGAACTACGACCCTTACGGAAGCGAAATGCTAGTAGACAAGTGGGTGGTTTTACCTCCTTTTCTACATAGTGCACAATCTACAATAATCTTTCACCGGCCCCCATAGAAGTCGGTTTTTTTTTCTTAAAAATTATATTTGCTTTGATCCGAAAATGTAAAGTGACCATTTAGTCCTGTACCTATACATCGGTTTCATAATATGTAAGTAATACAGTTTGACATTTTATTGATTTACCGCTCTATAGTATCCATGTTTCATCAGCCAGAACTCCAACGGCCCGCCGCCATATAATGGGCCTAACCAATTAATTCATTTACCATCAGCAGTCCTTGCACCAATGAAATTTAAGATCAAAATCAACCAGTAAGAAAGGTCATGGTCTCATGGTAAGTCGGTCAGCGGGAGACGGCAGTCGCTCACGTACTAGTACATGTTTATTGTAAAGTAATACAAAGAAATCATGATTGACTCTGCCCGAAATAGCGCCAATCATCGGGCACAACTCGCCAACTTATCAGCGTGATAGTTTATGCAATAACAGACTTTTGGTCATTGAAATAAGGGCTATGACATATGAAAGATAAATTGAAGTTACAGTAAGTACGTGCGCGTTCTACTGCGTGTCAAGGATACACGTAAAATTGGAGTTTTCCAATTTTCATTTGTTTTATTTAATCCATTTTGCAATGAAACGTGTTTATTATTTTTATTAGAATAATATATTTTCAATTTCAACTGCGGGGAAATTTCAACTAATCGAAATATCGTCCATGTTTTACGTTATTAACTAGACTGACATATAATAATATATCCAGATAGCGAAAAAGATGTGTTGTGTGTGTTCTGTGTGACTCTAGTTAATAATGTAAAACATGGACGATATTTCGATTATTCGAAATTGACCCCCGACACCTTACCTTTTTTTGTACTCAAAATAGTGGTGTCTCAGATATATGGGAGGCGTAAAGCTGTGTTGACAATAAAATAAAATGTAAGGGGAATACCAAGTGAAGGCTGAATGCTCCTACTGTTTCATAAGACGCGCGAAGTTTCTGCACTCGCCATAGTGTAAATGTAATATAATTGATGGAATCTAAAATTTACTTGGTTGTTGGCTAAGGATCTAACTGTTGAGGATATTTCTTACAAAGGAGTGGCAACTTTAAATACCTGGGCTGCATCTTTAACGACTTGTACTGCAGGTAGGAGGAAATTGAATTTCACATCCAAGGTGCTCTAAGATGCGCAGCGGCCCTTCACAAAATACTAGTCTCCAGGATTATGCGCCGATAAAAAAAGATACGAGTCTACCAGCCCGCCATTAGATTGATTTTAATGTATGGCTGACACGTAGACACGTAATACAAAGACTCTGAAAGAAAAAACAAGCTGCTTGTTGCTGAAAGGAGAATATTCCGGAAGATCTTGGGGCCAATACAGCGAGATGGTAGCTGGAGAATCCGTAAAAACCAGGAGCTTGACGATTTGATATCCGAACCAAACATTATCTAGAGATTCAGCAACACTCCGCTAGCTCGGTAATCTCAAGAGGATACCAGTAGATAGGGGGCTAAAAGGGCCTTCGTGGGACGCCCTATAGGTCGACGACCATCCGGTCGGCCCAAGTACCGCTGGGGGACCAAATTGAGAGACCTACTCACCCTGAACGCAGAAAACTGGGAGGAAATCGCACAAGACAGGGCTGGCTCGTATCGGATGCAAATTTTTACTTCGAATCACTAAGCCAGCGGTGAATAAATATTGGCTGACATGGTGCATTTGCAATTGCATCTCTATTTTTAGACTCCTTTCATTTAGCTCATTTTAATCTAATTTGGCCCTGAGATTGACTGCTTGTTATTATATTACACCCTGTCATGAATGAATAGATTAGTTTTTCTGATACTAGAGCTTTTGTGTAAGGTCTGAAGTTTAAGTAAGTATTAGATTTTAATCAATTGATTTGAAAATTAGTATCCTAGTAAGCTTAAATGGTTATTGCCTGATAACTACATCGAAACATAAAGCGATACACGATTTGAACACGGAATTTAAATTAAGTCTATTAATTAGATGTAGCCTATACGAAATAGGCACTAAAACGGTTAATGATCCAAGGGTTCTATTTAAAAAAAGTATGCGAGGTAAGCGGATTGTAAAACTAAAAGCTTGGCCATTATTCTATTTGTATGGGATCCGCTACCGCCGCACGCTACATTTTTTTTGCATATAAAATGTATGAATGCCTAGTTGAAGTGATAGTTTTCAGAATAAAGATTGTTTATTTTAATGCAAATCGCCATTGTACTGTCATTGTAAAGGCCAAAACAGTGACAAAAAATTACATAAGTATATTTTTTTGTGTATAAATCTATTTTATTGATAACGTAACACTATTATTTCATAAATGAATTGCTCGTGACATTTTATGTAATACACTGGAAAGCCAGGCTCCAATTTCACCACGGTGACAGGTGCGACAATTGTAAAACATCACTGTTGCTGACGTCACAGGCATCCATGGGCTACGGTTACCGCTTACCATCGGGCGGGCCGTATTCTTGTTTGCCACCATCATTGTATTATTTAAAAAAACTTTATTATATCGGAAAAAAACAGATATTTCTTTTGCGAAAATTCTGACAATTGTCAAAATTTAGAAGAATTGTAGGTAATTCTTGACAGGTAATGAGTTATATGTCGGAATTTCGTGACAATTGTAGTGTTTCTTGTGACAAGAAATGTAGGTAATTCTTGACAGGTAATGAGTTATATGTCGGAATTTCGTGACAATTGTAGTGTTTCTTGTGACAAGAAATGTAGGTAATTCTTGACAGGTAATGAGTTATATGTAGGAATTTCGTGACAATTGTAGTGTTTCTTGTGACAATTGTCATAAACTTAGCAAAAGAAATATCTGTTTTTTTCCGATATAATAAAGTTTTTTTAATAATACAATGATGGTGGCAAACAGGAATACGGCCCGCCCGATGGTAAGCGGTAACCGTAGCCCATGGATGCCTGTGACATCAGCAACAGTGATTTTACAATTGTCGCACCTGTCACCGTGGTGAAATTGGGGCCAGGTGTAAAACGCGTTTAAACGAAATTTCAAATTGAGACCCGTTAGTGCTGGTTTACATGTCAGATTTAGGGAATGCTTTCGGTGCCAATTTTGTATAGCGATAAACATACCCCGGTTCCAGTCCTGATTTTAACTTAACATTTTTGAATTCTTGTATTAAATTAATACTTTTGGAAGGCAGATTGTGAATTACAAAAAATAAGAGGATATTAGTAAAGAAATCGATTTTGATCATGCTTTATAACTTTGAAATGTGTATAGTTCATACTCGTACATCGATATGAGTAAAAGCTTTAAAAAAGAGAAAATAAATCATTATTGTTTAACGGGAACCCTAAAAGTGCCTTGTAATTCAATATTTCGATGTCAATAATGCATCGGTGCAGCCAAAGGAGTGCGGATGCATATTACACAGAAACATAACAACGCCTGCTGTGCGAGATTTTGTAGATATCATAAGAGAATATATGTAGTCAAGTAACTAAGCACTTATTTTGGGTTTTATTATTAGAAACTGAATTACGGGCTAAGGCAGCTGGTTCCAGCGCCAACGATTTGGGAGAACTTATGTATCCTTTGCAGTCGAGTTTTTTTCTTATAAGACCTTGCCGCATGTTTCAACAGCGTCATCAACGATTAACAAATTCAACTCTTCTATTCACACGTACGTTTCTTGAAATATTCGACCGCTAGGTACCTTACTTTGTCTCCTCGCCGCGCTAGTCGGTTAGGTGCCTTGTATTGATTAGAGCGAGGATTATTTAACATAAGTGCAGTCGACGGCTCCGGTCTAAAATCACGTACGTAAGGCAATCAAAATACTACATCATCTCTAACAGTATCCAGTGTAAGTTTGAACTTTAGGTCATCAAATCATTTAGTTACTTAATAAAAATCTCTTGTTGCTTATATCCTGTAATCTATTGGCCCTATGGTTATGGTAGTTTCTAGGGACGCTTATAATATTAAGTCTGATTTTCATACATATCTGAGATAAAATTTAAATTTTAAGTATGTCAAAATAATAATTTTACTGTCACTAATGGTGTGATGGTAGCCGAACCTTGATTTCTGAATAATTTGTGTTTGAAACTGCAAGTTAATCGAATGAGTGAGCGTATTTTTAAGTGTACTAATTATTTTCTTGAGCGCACACAAAGGAGTAACATTGGTTGTGCTTCATTGATTTTTTTTTAAATAATACAGGATGACTTTTTGCAAAATCAGCATTTCCGGTAGCTGATAAAAACCACATGTATACATCAATTTAAAATTATGTTAAATCAGAAAATGCTGTAAAATATATTGTGCATATATCATCATCATAATCTATATAAATATTTATATACGTGTTCTACTTAATTTAACTGAAAAAACGATGCGGAATGAATTGAAACATTGTTATGGGTAAGAAGTGTTTAGGTACGACGAATCGTATTTAATTCAGCATAAGTACGGGTTTGAAGCAGTCCATAAAAACTAGGTATCATTTATTATTTTGGGGGTCATATATGTAGCTTCTATATGCATAATAAAATAATATTTAGATATACATAGTACAGAAATATATGAGGAGCAAGAAGCTTACGTAATATATATATTAAAGATAGAGATCAGCATGATGTCCCAAAGACAGACGGTTTAAATTGCAGTGCGATGACTGGGCAGGTTCAAGAAATTTCTTTTCGCAATGAAGATTTCGATTTATTCGAGCTTAATTGAGAATGTATATTAACAATCTGAGTTAATTTAGAGACTAAACAACAGTGGTAAAAGCAGCTTGATCTGTTAATTGAAATTTTGTGTATCATGTTCCTTGTCCATATTTCCATATGAATCTATTAATATGAGTATTTTTATGTATTAAATATCCAAAAAAATATAATTAAGAAAAACATTGGACATTGATAAACAAGTTGACTAACCTACATACGGTTAGCGCTATAATAATTGTTTTGTGTTGTGTTTAATAAATTTAAACGTTCTATCGTCCAATAAAATGATCATGGAAGTAAAGAATAGTTCACTACGTATTACTTAATTACTGTTAATTATTACGAGTATTTTAGGAACACACAATATTGATAGAAAAATAAAAACAATACCTACACCAAATTGGCGTTTACAAGTATTACTCGACACGGGATTGTTATTCCGCTACAGTTCGACAATCGCGAGTGATAAGTCTTATCGAACAGATCGATAAATTAAAAGATAACCAATTAAACGAGAGATATTGAGAACTATAAATAAGATACGTGCAATGGTATTAAATAATTTCATTACCTACTGCAGAAAACGCCGCTTCTTGTCCGACGCCGGGAAATTTGGCTTTTTGATTAATAACGACGCTTTATTCCATTACGTTCTTGTTCGGCTACCGTTAAAGAGCGGGTTTATTTATTACTTCTTCGCAGAATAACAATGAATAACAATTAATTGAACCCCTATTTATTGCACTTGTATTGCTATCCCATACCCGCTAACGTGTCAGTAACGCTTAGCTACTTTCGTTTTGCAAAAAGTAATGGCTCCGCCTGAAGTAATTGGAATACAATGTCCCTGGAAGATATTTCTTACACAAATAAATACTCTACCGGGACTCGAACCCGGGACCATCGGCTTCATAGGCACCCAATAGGCCAGACCGGTCGTCAAACTTACTGCTATTTACGACTACGACGTAAAAAATTTAAAAATAATATTTATTGTCATCTCTTTTATTATATTGTATTTGTTGTCAGTCTTCTTTATTTTCTAGACTCTGCTTGTAACAAAATTATGAATATTTCGGTTTCCCGTGTACTATTTAATCATCAGTTTTTAGGAAAAGAAAGAAGTAAGGTCAAATTATTCCCCTAATTCGATTATATCGTGACTTCAAATGATACGGAAAGAAGTGGCAACTGATAAAAATAGGACTAATTCGATAAAATAAAGTAACCAAATTTGTGATTTATCGCCGCTTCGTGACTATTTAATACCTTAACTTAGTTAAATCGACATAACCGTATATAAAAACAAACATCTACGGCTTTTTGTTACGGGTAACTATTCAATTTTAAAGTGTTTTAAATTGTACATTCACAACCTGTCGGGTTACATTTGTCCGCTACCCGTATTACGGTGCTCAGCATGGCTTCTTTCGTTAATCGATTACTCATGATATATTTTCTTAGCAGCCAAAATGCCTTGAGCAAGTGATTATTAAAATGTACAGTGCGTACGCACACGCCAATTAGGAGCACCGTTCGTTATAGTTGTAAACGTCCCAGAATATGTACGACATCTTAAATTCAATGAAATATTCTGTAATAATAGTATGAACGTGTATTTATTTTCGCATATTTTCTTTGCGACCTCAGTTAGTGCGAATATATTATGTTTCACGCATTGGATTTAATTTTGTTAAAATTGGTCGATTTATTACAAAATACTTGTAAGGAGATAAACGGTGAAGGTGTGCAAAATAATTTGGAAACAATTTTATTGTTAACTGAATAAGTGCATATACTTAACAGAAAATGTTGAACACAACTCACTTAGATATTTCCTCTGCTGGCTGAACTAAATTTAAAATCTGAAAGTTCCATTATTATTTATTATAGTAATTAATGTAATTATATAATTGTTTCAGCTAAGATATGACGTTTTAAAATGTATAAGGACATTATACATGTAGTTATGTGCACAAATAATATGGGCATTACAAATTTACCATTTTAATACCCGTTTTTATGCGAGACAAAGTGTTTCTTAATTACTGTACCTTTTTATGGTAAATTTTACGTTACGCCGCCGTGTGATGGGGTGCTTGTTGGCCAAGCTATTAGGGTTGTCAAATTATCGTTGCCAAATTACCATCTTATCGAGTCAGTCGTATTTATACGCTATTAATCACCAGGCGTACTCAGTGAAGAAATATCGTATATGACTACGTCGCCTTTGGCCATATTCGACTTTGTTATAATAAAGGTGTAAATAAAAGGGCCATCCGAAAGCCCATCGATCATGTGTATTGGGGAAACAACAGAACATTTTGTAAGTTTATTGATGTCCATACGAAGAGGTACATTTTGTCTGATGTAATCGGTACTTACATTTCATCTTCCCACATTACCATCACTTAATTTTGTGTTATGTAAAAAGTTTTAATTATATTTCACATAAGTCAGGTTGGTACATAAATATCTAATATTCTAGTTAAACCAAAGTTTTAAGGTACCTAGTTGGTTCCTGTTCAATAGATATTTAAAGCTGTGCGAATGTACCACTGTTGCACTGTAAGTCGGTGGTAAAACTTTTAATAAGTTATTGACTAAAGGCGGAAACTTATAACACGTGACGTGATCGAACGAATAATACTCAAAATTAATACAATTTACATTCTCATTCGATAGCTCCACTTTCTCGGGCATTTAAGCCTAAAAGAGTGACAGATAAGAATAAGTAATTTAGCATCACTGTCATTACGCTCTGCACTGATTTTGAAAATGCCGGACGTAGTGGCAGTAAAGTGAAATGTACGATACGGCCGTTTTTGTTAAAAGACACGTAACTGCCTAATTAGTTTGTTTAATATACGTGATAAATTTGTAATGGAGTTTATTTCACAGTTGTGCAAGAGTCACTTTCTTTGGTTTGCAAATCGCCAGCGTGAAGTCTATAAGTAAGAATGAATAAAGTATCTTTTAGGAACTTGTACGAATTTGTACCTTTCAGAAAACAATAAATGCTTTCTACGTTGATCATAATGTATTATATGTTGATAACGTGTGTGTAGTCCTGGCAGTAATAGACCAAACTACGAGCCCGATGCAAATTAGTTCGTCTAGTTCCACACAACAATTTTGTTTATTCTAATAAATTTTACACATGAACATAAAATGACCCAGTAATGGGAACCATAATAATAATGTTTAATCTAGTTTATTTCGACCATATAATAAAATTGCATGTGACTTGTATTGCTGAAAAAATGTACTTTCCAAAAACGTCCAAATTATATTGTCCTCTCCTACAGCACGGCTGCATGCATGGGCTTAAAACAAAATTGTCAGTACATTGGCAGAGCCGTTATATTCGCACCCGTTAAATAAAAATAAATCGTTATTTTTTTCCTTCATTACAAACGGTATTTCTTGTATTTGGATTTAGTTATTGTAGAATATTACCATATAAAATTAAACTATGTACATTAGTATAATCTTTAAATATTAGTGATTTTTAAACTAAAACATTATTTTTGTACAAACGCGAGAACCTCAAAAAATGGTCTGACTAGACGAAAACATATGCATCGGGGATCGTAATAAGCGATTATTTAGTACCATCCGAATGGTCCACTTTGGTATCTTCTCTTGTAGGTTCTTAATATAAAATTATAGATCTAGACATTGTCTTGCCCCATTTACTACTGTATTATTCTAGTTTAAGATTAATTTGGAAGTCGCTCTGTTCCTACAGTTTACGATAGCAGGGAGAATAAAGGGCTAAGCGTATTTACAACGCTTGCCGAACGTAACGCATCAAGCGGACTAATATAACCATTAGCTTCGATAATGACTATTTGTTACAGAAACTGAGGTCAATTTATACTAGGGACATGATAAAATGTAAAGTGAATTAGGTATCTGTTATCTGCGGTATTCGGTCGGCGCTGCAGCGGCAGCGCTGACTCACGCGAGCCACACCTGACGCCGAATTCCAGACACGTCTCGATCGAATACCGTTTAATTGGGAACTAATCTGCTGACCTATACGGGGAGTCACGAGAGTTATAAGATTACAAACGATTGCTTTGACCGCTGATAGTACCAGTAGGCATTCCAGTAATCTTAAATCTTATAAAAAGTAGCACTAATAATGTTTCTTTGCAATGACATGTTTGTTCCAATTCTCGTGATCAAAATTTCACACTGAACGCGTAGCCCGGGTATGAAATGAGGTTTGTAGTCAAACAATGAATTTCATCCGGATCTCTATATCGCTATCAAATCTTAATTTCACACTGGATTATAGCTGTATGTACTTCGATTGTTATAAAGCAATTTATATAAGTCAATTGACGAAATAATCACGCGTTCTGCAACAGTTGAGCGTGACCATGCATTTACTTAACGCCGAATTACTTTGGTTTCGGAATTGAATTTGAGTCACAAATGTCACAAGACTCATTAGGAATACAATTTAGATTGAATAAAGCTACCGAAATGAACAAAACGTAAGTAACATTTCACGTATGGAAGGTTCTGACCAGAAAATGTGGCATTCAACAAAGACTACGTTTTTGAATTGTCGCATCTAACCATTGAATCATTCAGATAATATTATAAGTAGATAGGTAATCTTTATAAATATACAACGAATATCGAGTTGGATTCGATGCAACGACGCATTGCTAACTCATCGAGAATTAGGAATGCTTGGTTGCACGGAATCAAGCAATACTCCCATCAATTTTACAAGCCGTACAAACTTGACAGGGACATGAACGATAGTAGCGTATAAAGCACAACTTTACAATTTAATCAAGAGAAATGTACAAGTGTCCTGGTCCCTTTACTGTTGTAAAAGATAAAACAAGATATCGATCAATCCATCGAGCGGTTTTATTAACACCATAAATTTTCGAAAATTATTTCCCGCTGACGAAAATTGAGGGCCCGACGAAATTGCCTCGTAATATTGTAACTAAATAAATTATAGTTCCTTGATGCATGTGCGCTTGTAGCCAAAATATGTCGCATTATTCTTTATATGGTAAATGTATGGACGGTAAAACGGCATCGTATTTTAACGTAATCATGTGTTTGGGGATGAAATTATTACTGCAAATCGTGTTTTTCAACTTTGGTTAAATTTATGTTCCCATAGAACGTACGGTTTGTTTTGCAAATTAAAAGAGTATTGAAAGAAATTTGAGTGGTTGAAAATTAAGTGTTATTTGGTATGTCTCACCACTGTGTTGATCCAATTATGGCTAACAGAAAAAATCGATTTCAATTTTCGATCGCAATTCCTTTTGCGGTTTAGTAAGAGGCGTTTTCTGCACGTTATCGGGTTCGGTTTTACGTAAGAGTTGGTTGTCATCGATTACAAGGCTTCGTGCGCTCTGCGCTTGGGCTGCGCCCGCGCCGCGCCGCTCCGAGCGCTGCGTGCGACACGCCTCAAAACCAATCTGATACTTTTTCAACTAATTTACATAGGTGATTTAAAATAAGTGGGCACTAACTTTTCGTAAACCAACCATAATAAGATATTCGTTGAGGTATGCAGAATACACTATTTACTAGTAGAAAACTTAGAAATCAACGTATCTACCTACCTACCTAGGTAATCAAGGTAATTAATTTGTTAATCAATCAATAGAAGGTATGTGGTATGTTAAAAGTTAGATATAGCGAAATCCAGGGTACTTATGAACAACATTAGTTCTTCCTACCTATTAATAATCAATTTCAAATTTTGTCAAAAATTGTTACGTTGTAGCATTTGAACAAAATTTAACAAATACATATTACCTAAGTATACTCGAGTATGTCGCAGTACCTACCCATTATCATAGAGAAATATAAGTAAGACAAGAGTGCTCACTCTATACATCAGTTTTGGCACCAAAAATATTAGTATTTTCATAGTCGACATCTAAATAATAAATAATAATTCCGCTACTCGATGCTAGATGTCGACTATGAAAATACTAATATTTTTGGTGCCAAAACTGATGTATGGATTGAGCACTCTTGTCTTACTTATATTTCTCTATGCCATTATGTAGATCGCGGGTAATTTTTTCCGCTGGCGCTTACAAAATGTGTGACGCACTAATCGCAATATTAAATTTAGACCCGCAGCGAATATTGCAATTTGAAATTTCGATATCTGCCTCTCTATCGCTCTTATATATTCGAGCGTTGGAATGGCAAATAGATGAACGATCAAACGAAGTTATTCGCGGTAGGCCTTTAGATTAAATTGACTACAACGAAATCAATCTAATCCGAATCCAATATGTTTATTAGTGAGTTACGCATTATGCATTTGGTAGAGTCGGACCACACTAAGTTTCATGCATTGGCATGTTACGTCAATTACCTATGAAACTTATAGCCAAGTTTGTGCGTAGTCAGAGACTGTAGTTGTGATCTGAGATGTACTAATTCAATTGTATTAGAGTGAGTAAACAGGCGAAATTAGAGAGAAACTTTTGGGATAAACGGATTTTTCTTGCTGGTTTTGAACTGTAGCTGATCTGATATACAGTAAAAGTACTATAATAATCTATACCATATATAATTCACTACCACCAATCACCATTGCATTAATAAATAACTCACCGTCGCATAGAAATTCGAGTCGAGTTTAGTCAGGTTACTACGGCAAAATTTCTTGAAAATGTCAGCCCTATTGCTCTAAGTCTAAACCCGAGGTCTAAACAATAGAATTCGCAAAATCTTAGACGCGTGTTTTAGCTGTCAAAAGGACAGTTATAAATGTTTTTGTAATCTTACTCTTATCATTACTGTATCATAAAATGCATCGCATAATTACAATATGTGACATAATTAATGTATAAAAGTTTTAATTAATGTATGAAATAGTAATTTCGACAAGGGAATAAATATTCCATAAGCCTTATTACCTAGTTGAATAGCTATCATCATACTTGCAGTCAAACCTTACTAATCCTTATGGTCCTTAGAGGCCGACGCGTCATGTCGAGGCATTGAAATTAGTATTTTATAGATTATATTTGTTTGTGATACAACAAGCAAGGTTTGGTCAGCCATCAGTCACTTAAAGCAAAAATAATATGTACCTACAGGAATTTATCAACACTTTACTTAAAAATCTATATTTTTAGGGTTCCGTACCCAAAAGGGAAAACGGGACCCTATTACTAAGACTTCGCTGTCCGTCCGTCCGTCTGTCTGTCACCAGGCTGTATCTCACGAACCGTGATAGCTAGACAGTTGAAATTTTCACAGATGATGTATTTCTGTTGTCGCTATAACAACAAATACTAAAAACAGAATAAAATAAAGATTTAAATGGGGCTCCCATACAACAAACGTGATTTTTGACCAAAGTTAAGCAACGTCGGGCGTGGTCAGTACTTGGATGGGTGACCGTTTTTTTTTTGCATTTTTTTTCATTATGGTACGGAACCCTTCGTGCGCGAGTCCGACTCGCACTTGCCCGGTTTTTTGTACCAGTTTCCCTAAGAAGGGAAACCTTTTCCAAAACTAACTGTCATCGTCTGTTATTAATTGTATTGTGACATGCCTATTGTGTTAATATTTTGTTATTTTTTCAATTATTTCAATTTAACATTTTATATTTATTTAAATTTATGATTATAATGATGAATTTGCACGCTTGCATGCAAGCTAGGTACATGATCTGTAACACCATATTGTAACATCCCCATACTGTATCAATGCAAATAAATAATTTCTGATTTCTGATTTCTGATTCGTATTCTGATGGGAAGTATTAACGAAACCTAGGTATCCGAGGCGGCAGTGAAGGCACATATTTAGTTAAGCTTAGGTACCTACGCCATCTTAGGACATGTCATCACTAATCCAAGCGTCTTGTATTAAAACTTGTATCAAACTTGCAAAGTATGTTAGGGTCCTTAAAGAGCGGCTTGCAGTTGCGCAGCTAGCCGGGGGCGCGCGTGGCCTGTCGATGATTTATCAATAGCCGGCCGCGATCGCCGCACGACGCCCGTCCACTCTTCCTGACCGCATCTAAGGGATGAGGTGCGGCGGTTGTGCAATGTGCATCTTACTAATGTTAGGTATAATACATGTTATCTCAGTTTGTATGAAACTGACCAAGTGTGTTAGGGACCTTCACAAAATTTCACGAGAACTTGTTGAGAAATGCAACTTGTATAGGTAGATTAAAAGCCGGACATACAAAGTTACTTTTGCCCGAGCTGATGCTTTTTTTTTCTCTTCTCTCGCGATAAGCAGCTGCTGCGACGGCTGAAATTGGCTAAACATGGCATTAGAAATACGGCAAAAACAAAAACTTTCCTGGGGCGTATTCTGATTGTAATAAAATAACAGGTTATGAATTTGATCTGGATTTTTATGGATATGATTTGACGAAATGTCAGTTTGGCACTGACAGGTTATTATCATTACCAAATCTAGATCCAAATCTATTATTATAAAACTTCTTTCTTCTATTAAAAAGAGTGTAAATAAAGCAAATATAGTCAAACAATATAAAATTTGTATATTTGTAATTTGTGTATTTGTTTAGTAAGGTAATTTTCGCTATGCAAGTGTCATTGTATTGAGGCATCTACGGCGTAGCACATTATTGAAGATTCTCGTAGCGCAGATGTGTAGGAGATTCAACCACCTTGCATCTTGCATCACATATTGAATACT
The DNA here is from genome assembly GCF_910591565.1 of Cydia splendana. Lineage (NCBI taxonomy): Eukaryota > Metazoa > Arthropoda > Insecta > Lepidoptera > Tortricidae > Cydia > Cydia splendana. The sequence goes on from NC_085974.1 coordinate 11,431,602, forward strand.
TTTTCATTATACTTTTATATTTCGAACGAGTATTAAACTTTTACCTACAATACATATCGTTTACCTAACTTTACCTACTTTGAAATAGTAAAATATTTTTTTTATATTATTATTTACACCGATTATAAAGTTTACATAGACTACATTCAAGTGTTTGGAACAAACCTTCGTGCCGTACACAAATATTTGGGCTTCTCATGTTGCATCGCTATTCAAAAGCCTTTTCCTCGTGGTGTACGCACCAGCACTCATAACTCAGCTTCTCTTGTTTCATTTTCCTCCTAGTATTGTCAACAGAATAACGTAACACCTCACTTTCGATCCAGATTAGCCTTCACTCAAAACAATAACATCATACTCGTGCCAACATTTTGCAAACCGCCTATCCAGCATCAGTGTTCCACATATCGCCCGCCCGGATCTCGTTACTTGCACAATCGCCTTCCCGTTCTGTCCCTTCTGTGTCCCCCTCCCCTCCCGCCACGGGCCCAGTTGCGCACGCGTCGACCACGCCCTGCCTCCGCGTGTTAAATATATCATAGGTCATCTAGTCAGGTTTGTCCGGCTAGGGTTTTGCTACGAAATGTAGAAGCTTAAGAGAACAGCGGCGGCTTTTGTTAATTTGAATAATTAGATTGATAGGTAGGTTGGCTCTATTCAATGTAAGGTAGCTTTTAAGGTGAGCCTAAAAAAAAAGTAACTTTTTGTTTTTTTTTCTATGTACAATAAAAATACTAAGCTCGTAGACTTACCTATTAGTATTTGCCTACCTATGAAGTAAGACAGAAGGATATAAAAACAAATATATTAATTAGTTCTAGGTTCAGGTTCAGGTCACAGTTTGCAAGTGAAGTCACCCTAGTGCTTATAGACTGGTTTTATTTTTCATAAAATCGATTTCGACTGGCAAATCATATTACTTTTTGGCAACTGGGTTTTTTAACCTAATTAGACCCCGCTGAATCCGAATTTGCCGGTTGCTTGATCGAAATCTTGACCGGAAGTGAGATATTTGACATTAAAGGTCCCTTTTTTTAGTTTTTCGTAAATAACTCTTAAACGGTGGCGCATAGCAAAAAATTTTCTATTACATAAGTAATCTGCATAAAATTACCTACAAGAAAGATTCAGTTCAATTTTTCGCTAGGATCAATATTCAAAGAGATATTAACGCAGGAAATTTCATTATAATCACTTCTAAGGTCCCTTTTTTTAGTTTTTCGTGAATAACTCATAAACGGTAGCCAATATCAAAAAATGTTGTTAAACGATAATAATCTACACAAAATTTTGAACAAAAAAGATTCAGTACACTTTTAGCAGGGATCAATATTTAAAAAGATAATAAAGAGGGAAAGTTCTAGTATAATAAATTCTAAGTTTCCTTGTTTTAATTTATTCGTTAATAATTTGAAAAGTATGACTCATAGCAAAAAAAATCTTATACATAAATAATAAACATAAAATTTCCTACAAGAAACATGCAGAACACTTTTCGCTAGGATCAATATTTAAAAAGACAGAGCAGCGGGTAAGTTATAAATAATCAATTTTAAAGTCCCTGTTTAGTTTTTTGTAAATAACTCGTAAACGGTGTCCCATAGCAAAATAGGTTTGTAAGAATAAATTATCTACATAAAATTTCCTCCAATAAATATCTGGAACACTTTTCTCTAGGATCAATATTTAAAGCGATATTAAAGGAAGAAAGTTAATTACAATTAGTTCACAGGTCACTTTTTTTAGTTTTTCGTAAATAACTCGTAAACGGCGGCCCGTTGCAAAACAATATTATACATAAACATTAAACATAAAATTGTTCACAAAAAAGGTTCTGTACACTTTTTCGCTACGATCAATATTTAAAGAGGTATTAAAGGGGGTAAGTTAATTGTAATCAATTTCCAGGTCCCTATTTTTAGGTTTTCGTAAATTACTCGTAAAATAAGGCTCATAACAAAATAAGTTCTTAATGTTCTTGTAAATAAATAATCGGCATAAAATTTTCTACGAAACGCATATTGAACACCTTTCTCTGGGATCAATATTTGAAACGATATTGAAGAAAGAAAGTTCATTACAATCAATTCACATTCACTTCTTTTTAGTTTTTAGGGTTCCGTACCTCAAAAGGAAAAAACCGGCCGAGCGCGAGTCGAACTCGCGTTGTAAGGGTAGATGACAGGAAAACCTATTAGAAATATGCAATCAAGCGTGAGTCGGACCAATTACTTAGTTTATGATTCGACCCCTACGGGTTTTTTAAAGGCAATTCACTCGCGTTTCACATATAAAAAATACATTGTTAAAAATTGGGTAATGTACGGAACCCTTACAACGCGAGTCCGACTCGCGCTTGGCCGGTTTTTTCCTTTTGAGGTACGGAACCCTAAAAACTAAAAAGAAGTGACATGTGAATTGATTGTAATGAACTTTCTTTCTTTAATATCGTTTCAAATATTGATCCCAGAGAAAGGTGTTCAATATGTTTTTCGTAGAAAATTTTATGCCGATTATTTATTTACAAGAACATTAAGAACTTATTTTGTTATGAGCCTTATTTTACGAGTCATTTACGGAAACCTAAAAATAGGGACCTGGAAATTGATTACAATTAACTTACCCCCTTTAAGACCTCTTTAAATATTGATCGTAGCGAAAAAGTGTACAGAACCTTTTTTGTGAACAATTTTATGTTTAATGTTTATGTATAATATTGTTTTGCAACGGGCCGCCGTTTACGAGTTATTTACGAAAAACTAAAAACAAGTGACCTGTGAACTAATTGTAATTAACTTTCTTCCTTTAATATCGCTTTAAATATTGATCCTAGAGAAAAGTGTTCCAGATATTTATTGGAGGAAATTTTATGTAGATAATTTATTCTTACAAACCTATTTTGCTATGGGACACCGTTTACGAGTTATATACAAAAAACTAAACAGGGACTTTAAAATTGATTATTTATAACTTACCCGCTGCTCTGTCTTTTTAAATATTGATCCTAGCGAAAAGTGTACTGCATGTTTCTTGTAGGAAATTTTATGTTTATTATTTATGTACAAGATTTTTTTTTGCTATGAGTCATACTTTTCAAATTATTAACGAATAAATAAAAACAAGGAAACTTAGAATTTATTATACTAGAACTTTCCCTCTTTATTATCTTTTTAAATATTGATCCATGCGAAAAGTATACTGAATCTTTTTTGTCCAAAATTTTGTGTAGATTATTATCGTTTAAGGTGGATGTGTAGGGCTGTCCTGCCGACTAGCCACCAAAAGATGGCGTGATTGTGCACAAATTGCGGATTATCACTATTTCTTTCAAAACCCAAACAATTTTCTAAGATGTGTTAATATTGGCGCAAACAATAAAAAATATTACGTCTAAATCGAAATATATTCCACTCAACAGTGTCTCATTTCATCAAAATCTGACAAAACTGCAAAATATTGCAATTTCATGCATTCACGCACACTACCATATCCCCCAGTGTCAGTCTTGTGACCATTAAGCCAAAACAGACTAGAGGTCGCTAGTACAGAAGATGGCTTTTCTGATTACTCTCATTAGCTAACTAGGGACAAAAGTGTAAACTAGATGGCGCGGTGTAAGAGATGATTTTTTTTGCAAGATTAATTTAAGGTAAAGGCGCATCCAGACGAACTGAATTTAGCACCAGAATGGGCGGATTGTCTATGGTCACGGACGGTATATTCTGTAAGGCCTCGACAGACCTTGCTACAAATACCGGAATGGAACGGAAATCACATGCAATTATCGGTGAGGTATATAGAGGTCCATACAATAAATTCGTGACCGTATGCAGACCTTTATTATTCTTTTTTGCTCGACGCTGCCTTCGACTGCCATACATTTGTTATACTACCTACATAAGCAATACCCACATTATATGCACGTAGCGTACGTTTCGTGGCTCCTGGCCGAGGCGTTAGCTTGGTCCGATTTTAAGCTACCTACATTCCAAATTGTAAATTTCAAAGGTCACGATTACATACTTTCTACAATGTTTGTTTTCACACCGCAATGAATGATGAGTGTTTCCAAATGGTCCAAAAGAGCTTTTTCCAAAAAAAAAATAGACCTGAGTCTCACAGACCCTATATATTATAATAATTTGTTTATCTAGTTCTTCCAGCTCAAAATCACTGGCATATTCAATCCTGATAGTAAAAAAATCCTCCAAATATTTGTGGCTTTCCATTACAAATGGGTCCTTATACTTCAAGTGCAATAAGGTCCTTTCCAACTGAAATTCTTATAAAAAGGTTCTTATTGCACATGAAACATAAGGACCATTGCATTGTCTGAATGGAAAGCCACATTTGTATGGAAATTGTAGATTCCACTAAGTAGGTACGTCAAACCATGAAGTTATATTGTTTAAACTGGAGCGAGTTGTCAGTTTTTTTGCCATACTAATTTGAACCTTATCACCGAGACAGAATGTTGTTCGTACCAGACTAGAGAAAACGGTCCACATGAGATAGAAAAACCTGAGCCCTGTGTCTCACTCGCACATGTTGCCAATGTTAAAAAGATACCATTGTGATAGAAATTATATCAATATACTACTGAAATTCATTACCTTCTTATACTATTTTAGTGCTATATTCTAATTACAGTTCTGATATCTTTTAAGTAATTTGTTAATTATTATGATGTTAATATTATTAACTGATTAAGCCAAGCATGTGCGCAACAAAAAAAACAGTAAATTGAATATGGTAGAAATTGTAGTAACTTTGAATATTAATTGGTATCCCCAACTTGATGACGATTAGGGTCACCATGATGTCGGTACGATTTGGATCGGTCTTACAAAATTGTTATTTCCTACTTAATGTAAAAATAACTTTACCTAAATAGTATACTAATAAATAAATAAAGATATACTTATTTTGGCATGTTTAATTATTCGGTTCACGTAATGAGAGCTACATAATTGCCAAAAATTAAATCCGAAGTCCTTACATTACAGATTGGACATTACAGACTCATATTTTTATACATAGTATTTAATTACTGGAACGTTAATTCTAACTATTTATATATATGTAATCGATTCTATATAGGTTGGGCCGACATTTCCGTCAGTATACAAAAGCGGCAAATTTGAAAATGTTGTTTCAATTACAGATCTACGATGACGCTAACGCTTAAAGAATAGCTAAAGTATGCAAAAGGGAAGTCATCACGTATATGAACACACCATGAGTATGATATTGATAGTGATAGGTATTTTGTTAAATTATGAATTATGAAGAGCATAAATAGTGTAGAATGCCGGTTTACACAGTTAAATGTAAGTTTTTATTTCGTCGTGTGCTAATATTTTATCATTTTAGTCAATAATCAAGATAATTTCGTGTAAAAACATAAATTGTTACGCTACGCTAGGGCTTCACAAAATGACTAGTATCGATAACCAGTGGGCATAGTAATAATATAAATTTATTTGCGTTGCAAGTGTTGAAAGTAGGAATTAAATTCGCAACGAGTGGTGATAAATTAAAACACGACCGAAGGCAGCGTTTTTAATCGATACGATTTGCGAATTACCAAGTACAACTACAACGTTTTACCCGACCCTAGATATTTGTCTCGCTCTCTCTTATAGCTGTCTTTGATAGAAATAGAAAATATTTATTTGGCGTACAAAAACATACCTACATTACGGTAAGTACACCATAAAGTTAACAATACAGTAAACATACACCAAATAGGATGCCGCTCATCATAAGCAGTGTCTGTAAGACACTACGCTGGTTTTCACCCAATACGTACGATGGACGTACGGCGGACCACCTTCCTCACAATAAACCACGATCGCATTGATCGCGATCCAATACGCCCATCCCATCTGTAACAGCTTTTATAACGACTAAAAGCTTTATAACGACTAAATTAAGTAAGGTTGTGTGAAGCGTTTTACAGAAGAGAAAAAAACTATATCCATCTCTTTTCTGGGGCAATTATACTAGCATAGGGTAAATACAGTATGATTCTCTCTGATTATGCACGAATGAGAAAAGATCCTGGCCAAACTATACATTCCATCTTATGCTAATATCCCACATTCATATGACTTATGGTCACCCTAATTAGAAAGAGATGGAGGGCTCAGGTTTGACCTCTCATGTGGACACACTTTTTGGCCAGTGTACACTATCCAGTTTACTCTCTACGTCCGTGCGTCAAACACGTACAAGTGAAGTACTAAAACGTGACGTAATGGAACGGACATCTCGGGACATTTTTTTAAGTGGTAGTACGGAATGCTGACGGTGTAGAATGAGCCCAAAAATGTGCATGGACACAAAGTTAAATTTCAATGCAGAACTGAAATATTCATGTTTTAGTTTAGGGGAAAGTACCTACCTAACCTAATGCAAGCTTTAAACACACACACTTTTTATACTAAGATTTAAGCGTATACTTGCACGAACAATGGATACCAGCAATCAGCTGTACGGCATACGGCCGCTTTTATGTATGACATATACAGGTTGTTTTTTCAGTCGCCATTGAAGGAAAATATGAATCTATAGAGGATAACGGGCGTCTGAATCCAAACGGCAACGACAGTTTCCTGTTATCGTCTATAGATTCGTATTTCCCTTCAATGGTCACTGAAAAAACATTCTGTATGTCATACATAAAAGTGGCCTTATACCGTACCGCTAATATAATTTCTGGTATCCATTGTTCGTGCAGGCGCACGGTGCACGTGCATGCTAAAAAAGTGACGTACTCAGAAAGTGACGAACTCCGAATGTGACGTCTTCAGAAAGTGGCGTTCTCAGAAAGTGACGTACTCAGAATGTGACGACCACAGAAAGTGACAAACCCAGAATGTGACGTCCTCAGACAGTGACGTCCTCAGAAAGTGACCTAGCTCGAAAGTGACCTCGTAAGAAAGTGACATACTCCGCCTAAACCCTTCCGACGGTAGTGCGATGGCCTTGTATACACGAGCAGTAATAGTTTTGAATACTATTTCTTCCAATAACAACACACAACACTAAGGGCCAGTTGCACCAACCACATTTGACAGACTGATCAACGTCAGCCGGCGCGCCCCGGCGCCTTACTATGAAACTTTCCATACATCAAAAATTAGCGAACTCTTTAACGGTACGAACAGTTTGGTGCAACTGACCCTAACACTATCTCGTACACATACTGTTGAATAACTTTTTTCTGCCGGTTGATACATAAAAAAAATTACATATTTAAAAAAGTGAGATTAAATTCTCTATTTTAAAACTAGTTTGGTCTCTGTACGGGAAAGTTCATAAAGCGGGTCAAAAACGCCCAATGACCTTTGACGTTTCCGCGATTCTGGAGGTCCTCTTGAACGATTTCGACAAGTTATGACTTAGATATCCAAGTCACATCTAGTCGATATCTAATGTAGATCTAGTTGATCTCTAAATCGTTGCAAGATCTTGTGATTATCTCGAAATCCGAATAGGCCTGTTACTTCCCGATTTCCGATTGAGCTGAAATTTTGCATTCATATGTAACTTGGAGGTTATTCCCACTAGTTACCACCATGTTGTTACCACCATCGAACTTTCCGTTTTGGTTTCTTGTGAACAATATGATAAATAATTATTAAAGCGGCAGCTGCACGACGACGTACGTCCATGGTTCCTGAGTACAAACTGGTCGATCGTCGGATTGCTTGCCGCGCGCGGCTGCCGCGCTATAATTCAAGATGGTGCCAAAAATGGCTCGCGAGCCAAAATACAGATTTGCCGCGGTCGAACAATGCTTGCGCGGCCGCCGCGCGATATCGAGACGCGGCTTAAGAAAAAGTGACCAAGGCCTCCAGTGCCCCGGGGTGGAATCGAACCAGCGTCCTCTGCTAGGTCACGGCGGCAAGGGCGAATTTTTCTATGTACAGTCGACGTCTTTGATATGTTTACATTTTTCGGTTTATTACAAGGGAGTAAGGTGCAAACATGTAAACATATCTTTGACGTCGACTGTATGTACATATTATTATATATTTTAATGTTTGTTATTACCTATTTTAATTTGTTTGACATGCCTAGAATTAATTTGTTATTTTAGAATAAGAATTGCTGTGCCCTTACAGGGTTCATGTCACTGTACTCGAAATTGTATTGTAACACCTTTATGTAGCAACATGGAAATGCAATACACAATAAACAATGATGATCGGCCTAGCCTAGTCAAAAAGAATCTGAAGTAGATATGCATGATGCAGTTTGCAGGACAGGACCAGGTGCAAAAAAATATAAAGAATTAAATACGAATGTCACACATCGTGACAAACCATAAACGTTTATCGATTATATTATATATTCCTATACATATTTATACTCGCGCACGAAGGGTTCCGTACCATTAGGCCGCCGCCCCACTGCTGCGCACGCTATGTACACGACCCACGTTCCTATTAGTAGGAGATCCCACATATATGGTCGACCTTCACCAACCTGTCTGACGGATGAAACTATGAAAATATGAAAGAAAATATGTTCCAGAACATAAATAAGGGGTCATCCATTAATTACATCACACGTTTAGGAGGAGGGAGGGGGTCAAGAAAATGTGACATGTTGTGACAAGGGGGAGGAGTCACAAACTTTGTGACGTCACTTTAACTTCATCAGTAACCGAAAATTTATTTAAATTATTTTATACGCCAATATACATTTAAATAACAAGTCTTAGAAACGATAATCGTTTTTATTCGTTTAATTTTATTTCTTAATCAGTTTTGGGTTATAAAATTACTAATATTTCTTTTGTCAAAAATATTTTGATAAAATATTAAATAAATATTTGCCGATTTCGTTGATGTGACGTCACACCAGGGGGGAGGGGTTTGCCAAATGTGACCAAGTGTGACAAGGAGGGGGGGAGGGGTAAAAAAACCTAGAAATTCGTGTGACGTAATTAATGGATGACCCGTAAATAGGGTTGCCTAAAGAAATATGGTCAAGGCTATTTTTAATAAACTTTTGAAAAAAAATTTTTTTTCGTCAAATTTCACCGATTTGTCTGACGAACGAAATAAGTTTCAATGGAAAGTATACAACTTGTACAACATAAATAAACTAGGTTGCCTATCTTTTTCCGGTCACTATTATGTGGTTGCCGTGTTTAAAGAGGTGATTTTATATCGATAATTGCACTCATCTATCTGACGCTTGAATTATACATCAAAATGATGGCAATTTTATTGCAAATACAATGGTATAGGGTTGCCTGCGAAAATCCGGTCACAAATAAGGGTTGCCAGGATTTTAAATAAAATAAGAAGGGAAGACTTTATCGATAACTCATAAACGGCTTAACTGATCAAGTTTGTTTTAATTTTATTTGAATGAGTTTTTTAGGCACTATTTTCATGATTTTTTTCATATTTTTTGTTTATATATATTATATTGTTTGCATATTTATCCAACGACATGTCACACTATGGGATTGAAGCGAAAAAAATGGATACATACATTTTTTTATTTTTCTTCGGTTGATACCTATGTTGTGATATGTCATTTGATATGAATTTTAAAATGAATAAGGTTCTTCAAAAATTTTTTTTTGCTAAAGTGAATATTTTAGGAAATAATCGCTTCGAAAGAAACAAAATGTATGTGAGGATTTTTTTTTTCGTTTCAACCCTATGGTGTGGGGTGTCGTTGGATAGGTCTTCCAAAATTAATAGGGGTTTTGGAAGAACATTTTTTGATTAAGTGAATATTTTCGGAAATAATCGCTTTGAAAGAAACAAAATGTGTGTGACAATTTTTTTATCGTTTCAAACATAGTGTGGGGTGTCGTTGGATAGACCATTCAAAATAAATAGGGGTATATAAACAACATTTTTTGATAAAGTGAATCATTTCGGAAACAATCGTTTAGAAAGAAAAAAAATGGCTTTTCCTTCTAACTTTTGAACCATTGGTCCAAAAAATATGAAAAAAATCATGCCTAAAGAACTCATTCAAATAAAATTAAAACAAACTTGCTTAGTTAAGCCGTTTATGAGTTATCGCTAAAAGTCCTTCCTTCTTATTTTATTTAAAAGCCTGGCAACCCATATTTTTGACCGGATTTTTGCAGGCAACCCTATACCATTCTATTTGCAATAAAATTACCATCATTTTGATGTATAATTCAAGCTTCAGACAGATGAGTGCAATTATCGATATAAAATCACCTCTTTAAACACGGCAACCACATAATAGTGATCGGAAAAAGATAGGCAACCTAGTTGATTTATGTTGTACAAGTTGTATACTTTCCATTGAAACTTATCTCGATCGTCAGACAAATCGGTGAAATTTGACGAAAAAATGTTTTTTCAAAAATTTATTAAAAATAGCCATGACCATATTTCTTTAGGCAACCCTATTTATTTATGTTCTGGAACATATTTTCTTTCATAAAATATAAGTTTCATCCATCAGACGTATTGGTGAAGGTCGACCATATATGTGGGATCTTAGACCATATACAAAATTTCGTGGGCTTGCCCACGGTTTGTATTAAAACGTGGGCCGTGGATGTAGCGTGCGCAGAAGTGGGGCGCCGGCCTTAAGCAAAAAACGGAAAAAGAATCACGTTTGTTGTATGGGACCCACTTAAGTATTTATTATATTCTGTTTTTAGTATTTGTTGTTATAACGGCAACAGAAATACCCGGAATGGTGGTGTGGTCTGGCCTAGTGGGTAGTGACCCTGCCTATGAAGCCGATGGTCCCGGGTTCGAATCCTGGTAAGGGCATTTATTTGTATGATGATACAGATATTTGTTCCTGAGTCATGGTTGTTTTCTACGTATTTAAGTATTTATATATTATATATATCGTTGTCTGAGTAGGTACCCACAACACAAGCCTTCTTGAGCTTACCGTGGGGCTTAGTCAATTTGTGTAAAAATGTCCTATAAATGTCCTATAATATTAAATACATAATTTGTATGAAAATTTCAACTGTCGGACGACAACGGAAGACGGACGGACGATCAAACGGACAGCGGAGTCTTAGTCTTCGCCGTATTCCTTGAAAGGGGTTATTCTATGGGTCATTTGAAATGATTTAAGTCCAGTCAACCAGGGGTCAAAACTCATTGGTTTTCAAGTTATATGAGTTTTTAGTTTTTTGTTTACAAAACCCGCCTTTCGACTAAAAAGTGGTAATTGTGAAAAAACTACTCAAATTTGGACGTAAAAAAACATTCACCTAATAGCCAATAAACTACTGATTACGTGAAATAAAAAAAGATTGCCAAAACTTTCCAAAATTTACAAAAAAAAAGGATTTGAAGTCACAATGTTTTTGTAATTTTCCCCAAACTTTGTAACATTTTAAGGCATTAATTTAAAAAAAAGTATGACACTTTGCGTACAAAATACAGAAATGAGTTCCTCAGCTTTCCAAAAAAGTACGAATGTCGACATGTTCTCTTAAACTTTTTAAAATAATAATAATAATAGCAGAGCAGGTAGGTACCGAAGACAAAAAATGCTTACGTAGAAACTAATTACCGTAATGACTTGACATGTATTAGGTACTTACCGAAAATGTAAAATAAGTTTATGGCAAAAATTTCATTTTTGGTACAAGCTTTTATCGCTGACTATACTTTTCTTACGACAGACAACTAATACTCATTATAAATTCTAAAAACCCCTAACACAATTAGGTTGCGTTGTTTCATCACAGAGTTCCTATGGCCACCTCCTGTCTCCATCATCAGATCAGTTCGACAGTACCATATTATTGTATTGTCATCAGGCGGCTTAGCACGGTCGTGTTTTTATCCCTTGTCACCATGCCTGTCACGTTCTAACAAGTATGTAAGTGCGAAAGGGACGCGCATAGTGATAGTCGATAAAAATGGAACCGTGCTGAGCCCGCAGAACTACATACAGCTGTAAATTTTCATGACGCTACGATCCTTGGAAGATGGTTAAATTAGTTACCTTAGATTCCATTACATAGTTAGTTACATACAGGTCGAGAGTTCCTATGGCCACCTCCTGTCTCCATCATCAGATCAGTTCGACAGTACCATATTATTGTATTGTCATCAGAACTACATACAGCTGCCAATTTTCATGACGCTACAATCCTTGGAAGATGGTTAAATTAGTTACCTTAGATTCCATTAAGTACATAGTTAGTTACATACAGGTCGACCTAATAAAAGCCTGTTAATGAGTTTTAGTTTAGGCGTCCGTATAAATAAATCCAGCGAGTAAACCACAACCACAATACTCTTGCGTACAATAGTCTAATTTACGGTGAACGGGAAAAAAATAGAGCGGTAGGTAGGTAGTTTAAAAAAACGTATGCAGAAAAACGCACAGCTTATCTATGGAATAAGTACCCTTCACACTCTCGCGGACTTAATAATAATTTATTATAAATGTTATGATCTTATAAATTTGTAAAATCAATGAAAATTCATTTATAATTTATGAATATATAATTTTTATTTAAAATCATTGAAAAATTATCACCTTACTACCAATCCCAGTTTTGAACTGATAATTGATTAACGAAAATTCCTAGAAACCCTTAGAAAGCAAATCTGGCCTGACCTCCGATTAGGTAGTTACATGTACTAATGTAGGGATCAAATTTTAACGGAAATGGTTTGTAAGCTAAACTATTACAACATATTTTGTGAATTATATACCCTTACGTTATTACCATCTATTGAGTAAATTAGACACTACTTAGTTAGGTCACCTGTGTTAAAGTGACATCTATGTTGGTTATTATTAAACTGAATCTCGCCATCTTGTTTTACATGGATAGTGTAAAGATCACTCACACAAACAAGCGCTTAACTAAAATCTTCGCATTTTTCAAATGGTTTTTAATTAAAAATATTGAATAATTGGTCATTATTTTTAACTTGGCGACGTCAGACGATTATGCACTACCTAAACATCAAGGTTGTAAGTGCTGTAAATCTACGTATTAAGAGAAAATTGACCAATAAAATTGTATGAAATTCGCATAAGGAGAACCACCTTAACAACATTTTTTTATATTGGCCACCATTTATGAGTTATTTACGAAAAACTAAAAAAAGGGACCTTAGAAGTGGTTATAATTAAATTTCCCGCGTTAATATCTCTTTGAATATTGATCCTAGCGAAAAATTTTACTAAATCTTTCTTGTAGGCAATTTTATGCAGATTACTTATATAATAAAACATTTTTGCTATGCGCCACCGTTTAAGAGTTATTTACGAAAAACTAAAAAAAGGGACCTTTAATGTCAAATATCTCACTTCCGGTCAAGATTTCGATCGAGCAACCGGCAAATTCGGATTCAGCGGGGTCTAATCAGGTTAAAAAACCCGGTTGCCAAAAAGTAATATGCTTTGCCAGTCGAATCAAGAAGGAGAGCGATTTTGAATTTTTATGTCTAGTCTATTACACATTCGGTAATATTGTGAGGCACATAATCTTGGACCGTCGTTTCATGTTCCTCAAATGTTCTCACTAAAATAGGTTCTAAGATCTCGACAGACAAACAGATTTAGAATCCAATGCCAGTCCGGTATCCAGAGAACATCTCTTTCACTGTATCTGCGCTCGAATTCATCTTCCGGGGACAATCAGAGTCGTCCAATAAACCTTTCTAGTAGTAGATTTGCCAGCTCTTTCTCTATCTGCCGGTCATAAAAAGGGGCATATCGACAAGTGATAGCATCGCTCTGTGAATTACCAACGGCACTTGGGCTCCCATTATTTCTGCACAAGCAAGTAGCTGTACTGGATGTGATTTGACGTGGTGGTAACTGTTACATTTATATTTTTAAATTGGCTGTCTGGGGGATTATGTAAATATATCTACGATTTTACCGATACTTCATAGGTACTTCATATCACTCTGTTAAGTCTTTAGGCTGTAGAGCGTACCATACAAACTGAAAATCTTTGACCTCCCTTTAGGCTTAAAGGGAGAGTAGGCTTAACATGGATGTGTTCGTTGTGCAAAGTGCAACTCTCCCTTAATGGCTATTAAGGGAGAGTTGATATGATATGATATGATATGATACTTTGCACAACGAACATATCCATGTTAAAACATGGAGACGGCAAAGACAGCTCTCAAACTTTTCATACGAACAAATTCTTGTTTTGGTGCAACAGGTTAGAGTTAAAGCCTTTGAAAAAAAAATTAAAGAACTCCCAACAAACGAGAGAAATAATTAATATTATTTTTGAAATTACTTCGATATTTAGCTCTGCATTGACAAATTAGTAAACTTAGCTCAAACCACCGTTCGAACCTAGCGCTTCTAATCCAGCCGGTTCCAGGCGCGATGTTATCTCCGCCAGCCATTATTTTGTAGCCTCAGAGAGACTAATGGGCTATCAGTGCTATAATTCAGCTCCGCTCATTGTCCGCGAATCGCACTCTTACCCTATCTATAAGCCGGCGACAAATTTATTAATGTCCGACATTGTGCCCCGGTTCATTAGCAGCGGTGTAATTTGATGCGGCCGGCGGCTCTTTGACTGTTTTTGTTACGGTTATCAAAGGCTTTTTATATGGTTAATTTATTGAATAATGTAGTGATTTTTTAATGATGTTTAAAAAGTCGTATAGATTTGTTGGTTGAGTAATGAAAAAAAAAAAAACGATTTTTCTCTATCAAAGCCATATAATTTGCAATAGAAACACATGATCATGATTTATTTACATATATTTATTTATTAATCCGTATAAAATTTTCTGCTGAAAGAAGTAAAATGGTAAATTCTTATTGATTTGATTAGTGTGTTCGAATGAATCTACAAATACGTCTCTGCTTGGTTAAATATAATTTATGAATTCCATACATTAAAAAGTGTAACTCGACAAAAACCTCGTCAACGAATCTTATTTTCGAACCCGCGCTTTCATAATATCTTTTCAATTCCAGCTTGTCAGCTTAGTTATCGCCAGCTTTTTAGTGCACAGAATTTTGCATAATAATCAATTTAAGCACTGAAACCAATCACAAAAAGCCTACCTACTTTCTACTTTACGGTTACGTAAGTTAGGTGTCTGTAATGTATTCTCCAAATTTATTCATAATCAATATTAGAAAACGTCAAATAACTTGTTACAGCAATGTAAGGCCGTTGAAAGTAATTAGTCTCAAGGCAGACCACCTTGGAGACATTTTTAAGGCTTCTTCGTCAAGGACGGTATTCCAGGCTCTTTTAAAAAGCATCTGAGAACATGTTTGCGGTTTTTGGTAAAAAGGGTTTCGCAGGTCGTTTTGTAAATAGTTGCGGCTTAAGCAGGTGTTTAACTTTTTTTATTATTGTTTATCAACTATAGTGGACTTGCAGATTTGCTTTCTTGTTTTATCTGGAAATAGCATCTTTTAGTAGAGTGTTACTAGAGCTCTCATAACTTTTTGGCAGTTGAAATACGTACTGACTGGCACACGAATCATCACTCATTATCATTTATAATAATAGTATTTGAAAAGTTGAGCGTGGTAAAAACAAAAAAAAAGCTTTTTCAGCGGAATTAAAAAAGTTCTCAATTACTTTAATAGGTAATAATAGGTAGGTACTATTTATTTATTAGTTGAATAGTTGAACTTTCTAGATAAACCGTGTATTCACAGTGAGCTTCGGTTTAAACTTTGGGTTTTTTACCTTTACATACCTACTAGGAAGGGGATCACCACTAAAACCCTCTTCGTCATCATAAACCACCGGCCTAACCTACTGCTCCAATAACAAGAAAAGTTCCAAATTCAACACCACAGTAAAAACCGCAATGTTCTATTTGACATCACGCTCACCGATCAATTGACACTACGATTAATAGAAATCTAAGTAAGACAGGTCAGTCCTTTGCTTGTAAATATTTAAAGAACAAAAAAAAATAGATTTATGAACATGTTTCTGAATTAATTCGTTTTAATATCATTAGGTACATTTTACATTTTACATTAAACCAAAAGAAAAATCGTTATAACAGAATTTAAAAAGGAAGGAGTGCTCAACAAGTCGTGGGGTCATTGATTTTTTTTAGCTTTTTTTATTTATTTATAAAAAATTTAAATCAGGCAAAAAGAACCAAAATAAAAAAATACCTTACAGAATAACATACATAAGGTGTATTCGGGTATTACCGAATGTCGGATAATTCCGAAATTCAGATGAAAATCACCCTTAATTCCATCATAATAAAAGTCTCTTTTCGGAATTATCCGACAGTTTTCGACATTCGGAATTACCCGAGTAAACCTTATATGTATACGCCTTTTAAATATAAACTTTAAACTAAACACTTATTTATGAGTGTTCCCGATTTCTTAACGACGGCTGGATTGAATTCGATTTTTTGTTTGTTTTGAAGGTGTTCATAGTTGATCCCATTGTCATCAAGTCAGGGTCTGATAATAGAATCTTGGAGAAATCCAACGATTCTTTAAAATTATAGGCATATCTATACTGATTTGGGTATTTTTTTGTAACTCGTGCTCTTTTCTTTCTTTTTGGTAAAGTGGAATTTCCAATGAAGACCATAAAATTGTCGCATTCATTACGTGTATTATTTTAACTATGCAAGGAATAAAAGGTAAAAATGACTTCAGATATCGCCTTTTCCTTCTAGATCAATTATCTACTCTTCCGACAGTTTTATCGATAAAAATCGAAAGTGCAAGGTCTGATGTGCTGAATAGAAAAAATCGATGAGTTAGTGGTCACCACAATAGGCTTGAGTAGGAAGTATAGTGGTTTGTCATCATACCGGACAAAAAGCGATCACGAAGTTTATGTTGCGTGAAATTGGAACACGTTTTTTTAGAAGTATGGAAACGCACCTCTCAACCATGGTACGGGCTGGCACTAGTCTGTTAAGATTAATAGTTTGCCAATTAAATTCGTATTATATTTACTACGAGGGATCCTCCTAAAGTAACAGACTGGAATACTGTGCCTAAAAAATTGTGCCACAATGGTATACAACAAGCACTACAAAGCAAAATTCAAATCTAACGGTAAATTCTGATGTTTAAAAGGTTTGGGACGTTTATCGCAATTGTAGGTACTGCAGGCGTATTATGGATGGCGGATGGCTTTATCCACGTGATGAAATAACTGTCATTTTTTAACACCGCGGGATAGAAAGTGACAGATACCATTTTATCACGCTGTCACGTAGACAAGAACGACCATCATATCCGCGCTGATGTACTTATATAGGTACAATATATTGGAAAATTCCAATTTACCAAGTTTAGTTAACGGAACACATATGGGATTACTTCGATGTTTGTCCGTCGGTTTTAAAGCATTCATATAAATATTTAAGAAACCTCTTGCTTGACACATAATAGTAAACGTCATATAATAGATAATTTATACATAAATGTACGAGTTATACGATAATCGTTTAGCCTTCATCCACTTGTTATTTTTGGTTAATTTTCTCCATCAATGCACTGATAAGATCTATGTAAGTTAGGCTTAGGGGTGTGGGTGTTAGGCTGAATAAAAACACGTTAGAATTGATTAGAAGTTTTCCTCACAATAAAGATATGAGGTATTTTAATTACTTTATGTAAAAAGGTAGCTAGGCTAATTCGATCGGTAAAAACACGCTTTGATATCCATTGAAAAGTGGACGTATTTGTACTAAATAGGTTTTATCAAAGCTTTTAACACGTGAACTAGTTTACCACTTGCACCTAAGACTAAGTAAATATTCTTCATGTTTTGCCTTCCGCGTCCTCAAGGTCAGCCCGCCTCTGACTTATCCGAGGATAAAAAATACTTGCAAAAAATGTCGCCAACGTAATTATCCGGTCAAGCGTGTAATCCATTAGAGCAATCGAAAGTGTCTGATGAGTGACAGGTATTTGCAAAGACGCGACAAGGTCACCTTGTTGTCTGAAAATTATTATTTGGCAGTTGCGACACTCGAGGTCCGAGGAATAGGAAAAGGATAATGCAATATGCCACGATGATGTTTTGCAAAAACTGGGATTGCTGTTATTGTTAAAATATTTATGAGCGAGAGGGAAAACCAGGTACCTAATTATAAAGGAGAATTGTGTCTTGCATGTTTTACTAATGTAACAAAGAGAATTTAGACTAGAGGAATAGGTATTGTCAAAGTGTTAATAATTTGTGTCGAAAGATGGCAGTAAATGTACTGACTACATAATTTACTTTGTCAATTTTCCTCTATTTCTAATTCTATTTGAATATTATGCGAGAAGATGTAAACACAGAGATATCCGGAGTCAGGACACATGGCCGTGAATTCTTTGCTTAAAAATGTTTTTTTTTTTTTGATCAAATGTAACAATAATAATTAATGCTTACTTACTTAGTATTGTAGCATTTGATCCAACAAAAACATTTTTAATCAAAGCTTGGCCACATTTGACTCTATACGCTAGAGGTTATTTTTTTGTGGTTGATTCTCCTGCACGATTTCAATGAGCGTTATAGTCCGACAAGAAATTGTAAATTATTGACGGTGCCACTTCCTACGTAACTGTCACATTTTTGACGTTAAATGCCTAAACATGGCAACAATTTAGTATGGATTTTTTTTAGTTCCGTTTATTTAATTTCTAGTATTTTATGTCGCACTATACTCTGTAGTGTCAACGTTTGTCAGTCGACAAAGCTCTGAGCTGAAATAATAAACGTAAAAAAAAACTTGTACGAATACCTTATACTTACTTCAATTAGACATTTTCGTCTTTTCACCATTGTCATCGGTTTCATACAAAAAAATATGGCAGTAAGAGCAAATTAACTATTCAGATGATGGGTCAGTGAATCGAAATTTCTCTACCAACTGAAGCAGATCAATCCCGCTGTGCACTTGAATGCTGTTATTAGCGATTTCTAAGGTCCACCAACGAGGCGTAGCAGGCACGAAGAAATGAAATGTTACTTATGTAAAAAGTGTCTATCACGACGTCTTAATCAGTTACTTTACATTGGTGATTTACGAAAAAATCTCTTGTGTATTTTAGAGACCGTCTAAGATAACTTTGTATCGTCTTGAACGCAATAAAAACGTCACATTTTGTATAGAAAATTGACATTAATGATGACATTCCACACTTTGTCAAATGCAATGCTAGTTTGGACCGATTCACCTTTGCTCTTTAATTTAAAAAAATATGTTAATTTTACAACAAAATGGGTTTGAAGTGCTAATACTATACTTTTTTATTTCCTAAATTGTATTTGTTTGGACCTAATCTGAGTCTGAAGATGCTGACAGATTTAGGGACAGAAACATACGAAGGAATAATTAATACATACCTAGATACTACCGGCGTAGATTTCACATATTTCTACAAGGTTAATTTTAATGGTCTACTTTTGTGTCCAATTATTTCGTTAAAACAACCGACAAGACATTCTGCCGTATTCGAACTTCAAGATATTCACAAGAGACGACACGTACTAGATCCATTCTAGATACGTTATAGTTTAGATATCAACTAGTTCTCTTTTGCAGCGCAATTCGGGCAACCAATGTCACTTTTACGTTATAGTGTAAATAACATTATTTGCGGTATTTGACACATTATGACTGACGTATATAGAGATGTAACTAACGCAAATCGATTGTCACAGCAAGCGATTACGATTGGATGGCACGTAGACTGAGGTATCGAATTGTGACGTATAATGAATTTTTATTTGAGATTTAAATAAAGCTAGAATTATATGGTTTTCCCGCAAGCTACCGGTCGGTCGGTGTATTTAATACACCGACCGAGTAGGTCGCACCCATTGTCAAAATTGAAACTAACTGGGGATCTATTTTAAAGTTTATTTATGTTATTTCTGTGTCAAATTTGTTGTCTGTTAAGTGACGATAAATATATCCATATTTACAGTTAATTATCCACCTTTTCCTTATTTTTATTAAAAGCGAAATGAAAAATTCATATCGATTTACTTAGACGACTACCGATTCATAACGGTGGTGTCCGGCCAACCCTAAAATTAAAAAAAAAAGACGTAGAACGTAAACGTTCGCAGTGCAGTTGTTTTCCTTTGTGATTTCGATGTGCAAAACATTTTACGTAGTATTGCTGTTGTGAGTGACAGACGTCAAATACCGCAAATAATGTTATTTACACTATAGATAGAGTAAGATATCTATTAGATGTGAATTGGATCTCTAAGTCATATCCTGTGGAAATCGTTCAACAGTATCTCCAGAATCGCGCAAATGTCAAATTTGACAGGTTAGATCATAAACATATCGTTATCGAATCTTGGTGATGACTAAAAGATGTCTAATAGATGTCTATTTCAAAATCCGAATCGGGCCCATAGTGTTAATTATTATTTATTTTGTCCCTCTGACGTCGCTGCCGGGGTAAATACCAAGCAGGATAGTGTTACCTACATGAAATGAGATAATATTATTATGTCGTGAATTTAATAAAATGAAAGGCATGCCATGTTTTAAATAAGACAATTGACACTTTTAAGTACGGTATACACGTGAAGGCGCGTACTTGTAGTTTAATATTGTATTTTGCATTTGGCTAAAATACACTTATACATAGGTAATTATAACCTAGAAATTTTTGGGTTTGTGGAAACATGTTTTAATACTAAAGCCATAATTATCATGTTTTCAGGGAGTGGACATTGGAGTAAAGTGCTCTTAAGGAGTTGTCGGCCTAAGTCGCGGTCCGAAACCAGTAGGTATTATAATATTGTTTTGATAATTTTGAATATATATTTTATATCTTTAGTTGCGAAATTAATAAATCATGAATTATTCAATTTATGTTTAATCATAGGCAGGCGTGGCTCACTCCGCGATTTCGTCGCTTTGCTACAGGTAGCTAAAAGTACATCCGTTCGGCCCCAATTTTGGGGTATGCCATAAGCCGCCCGTGGCGCTGTCGCCACCTAGCGGCCATATCTGTGCTGATCGTAACAGACGCGTTTTGTTAGAGAGTGAGTCTTCTGTACCTAGTACTATTATTTATTCTGTGTCATAGGTATAGAATATAAATAACGACATGTTCCGTTTCGTTTCGTCTTGTATAGCGTATACCAAAATTTACGAGTATGCTTTAGAGGTAAAAAAACCGCGCCCACGCATCGGCCTTCGATGCTCTACGTATTACTCCAATTTCGACATTCCTGGGTGATTACGCGGGGTTGTCAGTGGTATGGAATATTACCCAAGTTAACTGCACTTAAAAGGAGCAATCAATATTCATGAACAAGCTCGCAATGTTCTACTTCAATTAGATATCTGTGCTCTATGGGGTTCTCTTATTTATCGCCGAAAATGGTATGGCCGATTATCACTTCCCAACTCACGTTTGGCGGATTTTTATTTCGCCGAATTTTCATTTCCCAACTTTTCAAATCTTTTTTTTTTCATTTGCCAACCGCACACTTACCAACTAAACGTTTGGTCTGTGTTTTATAATGCCAATTTTCAAAATGCCAACTTTCATGTCGTAGAATGTTTTAGTTGGCATAATATACACTTACTTGTTTATTGTTTACCAATTGTTTCATTTGGTCAGACTGTACTGTACCAAAGGGGGGCCGTTTCTGGGACTTTAATTTTTTTTTTGAGAAAATGAGAAAAACATAGGGGTGCTAAAACATTTTGTTGAAATAATCACTTTTTTCTTAATAAACTTTCCTCTAAAATCAAAAATGGCCGAGATATTTGACCCGAAAGTTGCTGTGTAATTACATTTTTTGGGTTGATGAAAAAAAAAAAATCTCGAAGACTAAGGCGGGAGCTTTGCTCTAACCTTTTTTTGCTTCTAACCTAACCATATCCAAGTCGGCTCTGCCCAGGAAGGTCTTGCTCGCTCGCTTCGCTCGCTCGCTGCAAAAGGCAAAAGGCAGAACACCGCTCTATGGGTTTCTATTTTACTCATTCGTCATTAAACTTTTTAAGCAAAACGAGACATCAATTAAAAATCTGTACATGTTTTTTCAGTGGCGCTTGTTAAAATGTTGTGGCTTCTATTATGTAGGTACATACCTACTTAGGATATTATAATATAGATATTACAATCAATATTTTAAAAAGTTTATGTCGGATCCCTTAACATAAGTATCCACTTTTCTTTACAATTAGTATGGCAACTTGGGTACTTAACTTGGTGCGCCAACTTACCATGACCCCTTTTAACCCCAGGCAATCTAACCTTGCACTGGTAATCCTAGGTAGTAAGCAGCTGGAAAGCTGCTCAGATGTCTCTTGCTTACAATTCTTACTTGAAAGATCTAAATAAGAAATGGGTGCAGAAATCTGCAATAAGCGCTCGCGTATTGAAAATAACACGTATCATGCATCATGCAGCCAAGTCAGATTCAGCCTTTGAATCAGCCTTTGAGCTGGCAATTGCACATCTCACTAATAAGCTATGGTAATTACCGCTAATCATACGCGCTGACTGTTGTAAGCACTGATGTTGTGTATTACTAACGCCGGGCTGTCATCTAAACAATTTCCACTTCGGTATGCGAAATGGAAAGTTGCCAGTCATTTTCTACTTACCTTAGTTGCTAAAAACGTTGCGTTTGATTGCTGGTAGTTAACAATTAAGTAAATTAAAAAAAAACTGGTTAAGTGCGTGTTAATTTAACTTGCGCACCGAGGGCTGGGTGGGTCAACCATTTCTTGTTGCTATTCTGTCCAGCCAGCCAGGGGAAAATATAAGCACAGTTTGTTGAAGAAGTGTTGTACTATGCTCTACTATAGCATACTTGGAAGAGGTGACTATAATATGTAGTAGCCGACATATTTAGTAATGTGAGGGAAGGACAGACAGAGTCATCATCATCATCATCATCTCAGCCATAAGACGTCCACTGCTGAACATAGGCCTCCCCCTTGGACCTCCATACGTGCCGGTTGGAAGCGACCCGCATCCAGCGTCTTCCGGCGACCTTAACAAGATCGTCTGTCCATCTTGTGGGTGGACGTCCTACGCTGCGCTTGCTAGTCCGTGGTCTCCACTCGAGCACTTTTCGACCCCATCGGCCATCTTCTCTGCGTGCAATGTGGCCTGCCCATTGCTACTTCAGCTTGCTAATCCGGTGGGCTATGTCGGTGACTTTAGTTCGTCTACGGATCTCCTCATTTCTGATTCGATCACGTAGAGAAACTCCGAGCATAGCCCTCTCCATAGCTCGTTGAGCGACTTTGGGTCATACCATAAGGATTTCTTTGTATCTTTTTCGTACGGAATCCGAAAAAGGAATCATTTTGTTGTTTGATTTCACTTCATAACCTACGTCCGTGTGTATATAGGATGCTTTATTAAATTATTTTATTACTGGCGTATTGGTGGCGTTGTGCCATCGAAATATTTTGATATTGAAAGTGAATGTCAATCGTTTAACGATACCGTAATCGAAATAGATATTGATGTTTCTCAGAATAGGGTCCCAGGTTTCTTTCAATACCTTGATTAGCAGGCTCACGTATTGTCACGCACGAATAACCGCGACCTTGCTTCTGATCCTGTTGAGATGTGACTTGCACAAGTTCGACTCCGTCTGCGGTGTCATTCCTATCAGCCACCGATAGCGGGCAAGTTGAAAGCATAGCCAAAACAGTATTAGTCCGCTCTCCGGTTATGCAGAGGTTTTACAGATCTAGAGATCATTTAACACTGGATTCTTTGTCGGATTGCATATACTCGTGCAACCAATTGCGAATACGATGATGCCCGTTACCTTGGCTCGAGGTGACTTCTGGCCGCTTTTGCCTGAATTCTGATAAAAAATTGCAAGGGACGCCGACACGTACGTCTGTAAATTACGCTAAAGTACCTACAAAAAAATTGAGATCGAGGTACTTAAAATGTGTTAGGTAGATATCTAAAAGTTGTTCATAACATTAGGACAAAAAAATAGGCATACTGAACAATTTATGTCTGTAATCTTTAAAGAAAACATTATTTACGGATTTAGTTAATATTTATTTACTTAATTACAAATATGTATAGTTAGTCAGCGAAAATCTTAAAATCTACTTACAAAAATCTAGACGTAATTTGGTAAGTTAAAGATACTACTATATAAGGATTATGTTAGATATATATTTCAATAATGCGTTTAATTGCGTTGCCTTGAAATAATAACATTATATGTAACTAAAATTAGTTAAAAGAAACAAACATTCGAATAGAACCGACCCTAACCGATACCATATATAGTTGGATAAAAGGTAAAGATGATATATTGCACTGGAATAATTCAGCAATGCTTTTAGCAGCCCCTGACAATTTATGACACTACCGGTATCACAAATAATATTTTCGACATTTTTCAATACTAATGAACAGATAATATGACAATATGAAGGCAGTAATATAATGTAGTTTAAATAATGTAGAGTAAACTAAAATAGAGTTATTATTCAGTAAATGGCGCCATCTCCGATATAGGAACCCGTCGATATTTACGACTTCGCCACCGTGCGCCTAATAACGACTGCGAAGGTGTTGCAACACTTAATTCCTGTTACGATGTAATTAAATTCCGTTTTCAATTAAGAAGTACATTTTCCATCTGCTTATATCGCATTAAATTCGCAAAATCAGGGCAAGGCTCGCATCGCTGGCACGGCTGCTGACATAATATCCAGCGAGTAGAGCATTCTGCCACTGTTACCGATAAATCACACAGTTTTATTACGACAGTAACCAATAAACCTATTTGTCCGCGGATAGATGCACATAACTGCTCAGAACCTTAACAACCTCATTTTTCACAGGACGCTTAAATTGAAAAGAGGACCTTATATTCTACAAAATAAGGCGTAAACTTCAAAACAATGCCAATGAGGAATACGAAGTGGAAAGAACGATAGGTGAATAATCGTCCGGTACTTGGCAGATATGGAGCTCTAAATCAAAATTTCTTCGTAAAGTACTTAACAGCAAAATTATGCTGTAATTCGTTCGGATAGAGTTCATAATAATTGTTATTTGTGAAAAGTAACTCAGTTCTGAGGTTAATCACGAGAAAATGGTAGTAATTTTATGAGGGAGTCGCTTAGTTCCTGTGACGGATCTATCGTAAATCTATTGTCGAACATAATCATATGAAGTTCAAGCCACACGTATTGCATTTACTTGTAATAAGTATGTGGGCATTTGCATACTTTCTTATTGTGTCACAATGCCAGTTTTGTAGCAAAAATATTGCAAAAAAGATAAGTATTGAGAAAATTCGACAAGACCTTCTAAAAGCTAACCATCACTGAAAAAGTATAGCCAGTGAGAAATCTACTTAAGAGACTTAAAAGCAAGTTAGTCAAACTACTTATTTTTTAATTAAATGCAAAATGGAAAATCTCACCGCTTCAAGCAAGACTTGAACTTGCGACCTTTTGGAACAGCGGTCCAATCGCTCTTAACCAACTGTGCTACCGAAGTTAAATCTACTTTAATTCTCAATACAAGCGATCAATTTGCACTATCCACTCACAAGATTTAAAGTTTGTTTTAGGCTCTTTTGCATAGCCCTGGGGCATCCTGTGTGCCGTGTTACGTTGTGCCTGTTATATAGTGTTAATTCTGTACGAAATCTGATTATTGCGCTCTGTTCAACCTTTCTCGTCTGCCGACATCCTTAATTGAAGTAAAATGTCCATCGACGTCCGCTGGATTAAAAGATCCGATTTGATTTTGATTGATATTGTGGTGAAACGGTGCACTTGTCCGGGGCACTTTAGGCTTTCGCTCAATTTAATACCCGGTAGAAACATTATCAGAGTTTCGGAAATCATTAAAATTAACAGGCTGTCAGTAAAGATTCTTTCTACAGGTTTGTACAAGCTTCAGAGTATAAAAGTGGTCAGATTGGTTAAAAGCATTATGGTAGACTCAAAAATATTCATTAATTTCAAATAGGCCTAGCTAGTCTATTGAGTTGATCTCAAATAGGCAAGAAAACAATATTCCATCACAAAGACAAAAAAGAGGGGTATCACATCGGCTTTTTTTACCTTAGAAGCTTTCCAAATTAATTGTTTTATAGGTACTTTACTCGTACAATATTGTGAAGCTGTTATCTTATCAGACACGCATTGCAACACCGATTTCATGGAGCAGCTCATACTTCTTCAGACAGTAGCTAATACTCGATTTCATGCGCTGTCTCCGCCGGGCTGTTTTGAAATGCTCCTAGCACATTAGACACATACGGGTATCGTCGGGGCGCGGGCAATTCATCTCGATTTGTCGGCGGGTCACGGATAGCGCGCGTCGTGACTACCCGACGTATGAGCTTGCGCCGTTTGACGTAAAGCGTCTATTTTTTACGAGCTTGAGCTGATATTGCACTGTTAAAAATTATGTAATTTTACATGCAAAAAAATTACATAATCCTGTAAATTTCCCAGATTTTTCGGGAATTTTACAGGATTATGTAATTTTTTTGCATGTAAAATTACATAATTTAATTTAAAATTACATAATTTTTAACAGTGTGGTAATTAGAATTAGTAAGTCAGTTTTAAATAGATAGTGACAGCCAACGTACTTGAAGACCTACTTGCCTAGCCAAGATAACAATCGTACACATCAAACGAAAATAAAAAACCGGGCAAGTGCGAACCGGACTCGCGCACGAAGGGTTCCGTACCATAATGCAAAAAAGGGCAAAAAAAAACGGTCACCCATCCAAGTACTGACCCCGCCCGACGTTGCTTAACTTCGGTCAAAAATCACGTTTGTTGTATGGGAGCCCCACTTAAATCTTTATTTTATTCTGTTTTTAGTATTTGTTGTTATAGCGGCAACAAAAACACATCATCTGTGAAAATTTCAACTGTCACGGTTCGTGAGATACAGCCTGGTGACAGACGGACGGACAGCGGAGTCTTAGTAATAGGGTCCCGTTTTACCCTTTGGGTACGGAACCCTAAAAATGTGTCGGGATAACAGGTCATGTTACGTGGCTATTTTTCTAGATTATTTAAGTTTCGATTCGCGTTTTCTATCAACGATTGTCAACTTGGCTATGCCCCCAGGACTATCCTTAGATATACATAATCATATGCCGATACTTGTCACCCAAAACCTCGACAAAATTGCGCAAGACAAAGCGATAGTGAGAATTTATAGCCTTTTAATTCATCTCAAGGCAAGGGCGAAGGGTACTTAATCAATTAAATGGTCACTGTACTGCTCTCCGGAATAATGTAGTTTCGGTGTAAGGAAAAGATAATATAATTATATTATCAGATTAAAGTGTAACAAAGGACGTACAAATTGAATAATGTAAAGAGCTTAATAAATCAACCTTAAAGATACAATAACTTAATTAAATTAATTTCCGGTCCATTATAAAATCCACAAAAGTGACCAGTGACTCTTAATCGAAGTTTAATTTACTACAGACTTCTTAGATAACAATATTGCGGCGCGACATTGCTGCCGACTGCATACTGTCGCAAAAGTAACAAATCCGGGCAGCATCATCCGCTAAGATTGTTGTTTAATTACAATTTTCCATACAAACAAAGAAAATTGTATTTACCCTGTTTTTTTTTCATTGTCATTAGATTAACATTCTGCCAAAAGTACTCGGTGTTGCTCCCACCCAAAATCTAAATGTAATAAGAGCAAGAATCTCACGCATTGTCACTGCATTCTTAGTGCATTCTTACCTTGGGCGGCGCAATAAAGAGCAACCTGTCGGCTTGACACGCGGACCCGCAGCGCAAAGTTTTGGGTAATTTATTTCCAATCGCGCCATAACTCGTGGCGACAAGCGCGCCGAAGTATGAAACGCGTTAAAATATGAACGATTGGTTGCGATTGAATATTCCTGATTCGGGATATTCTTTACATTAACCATGTAAAAAAAAAAACCGGGCAAGTGCGAGTCGGACTTGCGCACGAATGGTTCCGTACTAAATCCGTACCATAATGCAAAAAACGGCAAAAAAAAAACGGTCACCCATCCAAGTACTGACCCCGCCCGACGTTGCTTAACTTCGGTCAAAAATCACGTTTGTTGTATGGGAGACCCACTTAAATCTTTATTTTATTCTGGTTTTAGTATTTCTTGTTAACAGAAATACTTCATCTGTGAAAATTTCAACTGTCTAGCTATCACGGCTCGTGAGATACAGCCTGGTGACAGACGGACGGACGGACGGACGGACGGACGGACGGACAGCGGAGTCTTAGTAATAGGGTCCCGTTTTACCCTTTGGGTACGGAGCCCTAAAAAAACTAGTGTGTAAGTCGGACTCCCGAGTCGAGGGTTCCGCACTCGTTTAAAATTTGTTTATAGTTTTTCTTAAGATCCACGTTTGACCAGTTCTTATCAATTGTAGTTAAGTTTTCTTGATCATATTTTTTTTTGGTTGTAGACATGTTTAACCTTTATAGAGATACGATAAATAGACATAAAACTTATATTATAGTACTTATAAATGAAAATCACCTCATTGATTTTAGTTAAAAACAAACTGTGAAAATTGATTTTCTACGCATTAAGGTTCTTGAGGCACGATACGCTGACAATCAGACGAACGGACATACAGTGGAAGCTTGTTAATACCTATTAACCTTACCGGTAACCTTGCCGGTTGGCACACTTCGGGTGCGGAACCCTAGAAAAGATTGAAGTGTCAACACATGTTATGAATAATTTGTAAATAAAAGAGTATTTAAACAGTCTGTTTAAGGTTAACAAAAGGCACTTGAGATGGATTAATTGCGGCAATATCGGCACCACTTCTCTTTATGGAGACATCGGCTTTGAGTAAATACAATGTAGCATTTAAGTTTTTCTTTTCGTTCGGCATAAAACAATTTACAATGCAGGGATTTGATGGGTACTATTTTTCGTTAAATGGCCTCTGAGAATACAAGTATACATTACATACCATAAATTTATTTCCGGATGTTCTATCCCAAAACGTTTTAGTTCGAAGGATATGTTAATGAAATTCCTGTATTTTTTAAACACCAAGAAACATCAACTAACACGAACCATTAACAAAAGTTTACAGTTTTGCTCTCGCCGATTAAACTTTTCACGTTTTGTGCTTCAGAAATATTCGAATTTTGCTTTACGCACACAAATCTGTTTAAAAAATGAGCAATAGAAATCATTTCGCAGCTTGAAGCTTAGGAGGGTACCACCCGGGAGGTTCCCATGCCTGACATTCCCGAAATGTCGCGCTTCACGAGCCACCATGTAGGAAGCTCAGCATTCACATTTATTGCCCGAATTATTACTTGGGAGGCCTCAATTAATTACTGAGCACGCCTGACATTAAGTGCGGTGCGCGGATTTTTTCACTTTTACGTAAAATAATGAAGCCCTCGACGTATAAAGTAGTGAGGTAATTTGCGTGTTCGCTTGATAAATTGGAGCAGGGCAGCGTTTTCGACGGACCTTGGCTGTGCGGAACATTTTTATCTGTGGAGTGACCGAGAATTATTGCATTCGCTTACATAATCGGACTCCAGTTTGGTTCCGACGTAATTTTAGAGCCAAAACCCGCACTTGTCTTTCGTGACGTGAGCCGCATAATCGACGTTGAATTTTCATAAAATTTTGGCCGTTTTGCGTAAAACAATGTAGCCGGTTTGCCATTGGTTCCGTAATGTAACCGTCCTAAAGCTTTATTAAATAGTTAATGCAACGACGGGATTAATTTATGCATTACCTACGAGCTACGAGCCTATGAATAAGTGATGTTAACATGCCGACCAATGGGTGTAAGAGACGTCTGGTCGGAGTTATCGCTCAGTTTCCAGCTCAATCGAGTGATTAATAGTTAGTATAAAATATCTTGCGAAAGCTTGGACAATTTTTTGCTTAGTTCTATATATTATCCTTCTATACAAATATGTATCGTTGAATACGTTGTATGAGGAATAATCCAAAGAAAATATGTAATAAATATCAAATACTGAGTCATATAGCAAAACCGATTTTGTTAATAAGTCGCGGAGCCCACAAATCTTCTTCTCGTAATTTATGTGAGACATGACTCAAATTCCGCGGTGCAGAATTAATTATGTCAACGTTATGAGATATGAATTGTTGAGGAGGCTGCCGTGACAAATGCGGCCGGCCAACAACAGCAACGACAACGACCAGCTAATTTGATAAAGCACGAGTCGGAGGCGCTCGTGATATGGGCATAGTCGACCCTTAGCGACGTACACATAACGTAGTGTGGATAAGCCTTCGTTTTTTATTGGCACATAAACAAAATTACCTACTAAACGACTGTAATGTTTTGAAAGGACTAAATAAAAACAGCGCTGAAAAAATTTACTATGTGCATTAAAAAACTAAGTTGGAACTTGAAATGTATCAAATACCTACATGCTACATGCATACCTATTTAAAATACATACCTATAAACTTAATTAATGTCGCAAGTCAAATTTGCCGCGCTAATTGACATTATATTTTTGATCGATAGGTAATTATAACTAAACGTTCTTTTGTTTTACGCTCGGGAAGCAATTAATTAGATGATTCAGGTTTTAGATTTGATAGTGTATTTTTTTGTTCGTATTGAGTATTTATTAACTGTATATGTTCTTGATAAAAATATTGATTATTTACCTATATTTATCTATTCGATCGATTTAACTTTACGAATTAACCAATTTCATATAGTACATTTACGTGTATATTTATCCAATTTAGGTCATGAATAATACATTAGTTACATTTATTGATCAATAAATACATTACAATTCTACATGAAAGAAAATAAATGTTAAGCTGCTATACAATACAAATTTAAACTGAGTAAGTAGGCACTTTCCTCTTTAATAATACTTGAATCAAAAGGAAATACTTATTAACATATATGTTGGCGAGATAAATTGGTAATCATAAACAACATTGAGCGATGTTATATCGATATAAATATAATGGCTCAATATCATTCATACTTACTTTCCGATTTATCGTCCGATATTCTACTGATTTATTGATCATTATTGTTAAGTATTCACACAAGCTTAATTTACCTATGTATGTTTTTGTTTTCAAATCCATACAAAGATTTCGTTGGAGATTCAATGATTTATACGGGTGCCTTCGTGTCGACTTGTTTTTGTTTAAAGCAAACAAATAAAAGATTGCTCGCTTTGTCTGTCCCTCCGCAGACACGGGTAGGCGCTGCTCGGGTTACTCCAGACTTGACACTTAAAATGCGGTTGAATAAAGTAAATCACCTGTTTTATACGTTCTTTAATGTTTACAGTATTATGGTAGCGCTTGATTACGGATCTAAAAATATATCGTAAGTGGTGAATATTTTTTAAATTACCGCAATATCATTAGCAAGAGTCGAATCGCGTATAAAGATGCGGTTAATGCAAGCTCATTATTGACGGGTCGTGTTTACCGATGAGCCGATCGGCCATAAACCGTCCAATAAATTACCCGAATCACCGCAGATTAAGTGATTATTAAGCAAAAAGCGTGCAAAAATTACCACAAAAATTGATAAGGATTTCTTTTGTTGGCGCACAGCGAGTAAATTGCGTCGTCGTACATTAAAAACCGCTTTAAAAGAAGGGCGACGTTGCAAAACCTTGGAGAAAGGTAGCCTGTTTTAATAAAGGCGATCGGCGGACGGACTTATTTAAAGTTGCAATAAAAGGAATTCCTTAATGATGCTGACGCCGATATTAATATCGGCCGAAGTCGTCCGGCCGCTCTTCGGGTAAATGTAGTTTTTAAATTGCGTTTTTGGAGGAGCTTCGGGCTCACTCGTGTCTGCCCTTACCAGACCGATTTTGTTTCTCGCCATTACATTCGATATAATGATGCCTTTGTGAAGTAATATATCAGAGGCCGACTGTTGTAGCACTTGTAGCATGATCGTTATTTTGTGACTTGTTTGTACAAATAGATTACCTTTGATGCTGTGATTTGACGGAAAATGAGATCTGCTCATGTACCTAATCAAAATATTTGTTAGCTTTTTACCGCGCGTTGATTAAATATTGAAAACTACTACTTATGTACTTATAAAAGTTTTACCAACTTTGATACTGGTTAAGTTAAAATACTTATATGAGGATAGGTACTGGCCGATCGCTTCTCTATACAAACGTAGTAGCCATTTTCTTCTATGAATCAATATTCATATATGGCGACTGTCCTTCTTAATATGGCATTTAAGAATAGATTGATACAGTTACTAAAGAATCATGGGAGTGATACAATTGAATTAATTTGTGTTCCTTGCGTATTTTGTGGCCTCGTATCTAAACAAAAATATGTATCAGTTGTGTACCTATTTTCTATTTGTGTTTTGTGTTGACAAAAATTTAATTTTTTGACGTCTTACGAGTAGAGAGCGTCTTAAGCTATAAAGAAATAAACAAATCATGCTCTTAAAGTAATATGTCAGATCATGTCGAATGTAAAATCGAGATTAAAACATAATCGGACAGCGGGGTTACGGTGCGACCTCGCTCGTCGATCGACACATCAGTTCCGCGAACCTCAATTATCTTAACTTTCCTCGTAATTTAGTCATGCCCAACAAAATTAGGGACTCATTAAAAACAGCATTAAGTTGTAAATCATTATGTGTGCAAATATTGAAACAACTTTATTCGAAAATGTGTGTCAGCTGAAAGCGCAAAAATGCAACAAATGATCATGTCAATAGGTTGATTGAATTGCATTTGAGTTATTGACGGGTATAGAAGTAATAGCTTGGCCTAGTGTGAGTTTAGATAAACCGTAGGCAGTTATTTCAGAAAAGCGTTTAACGTACAAAGCCCGGAGGAGTGGGCAGAATTAATGTAGAGTCACGTCGATTTTAATAAATTATACATCCTATATAACATTTAATAAAAACTTCATCTAACTATTCAAAATAATTTGATTATAACGACTTAATTCGAGTTGTTCATTTATAGCTGTCATTGATAAAATTTATGGCTCCTCCTTGTAATATGGAGCAATTAAACCTTTCATAACGGCTATTAATTGGGATTGTGTTAGAGATTAATTAGTAATTGTCGATCGATCGGATAAGCTTCAAATTGTTTATTGTTTGCATATTAGGCGCGGTCGTAGTAGCGGCACTCCCAGGTCATTACGAGACACCATTCAGCGTTTTAAATGTGTTTTGTGTAACAATAGATCGGGTGTAATAGCCGAAAGGTACGGGCGAGAATAGGCTTCGGTCATTTTGCAATATTGAGTGGCGGCGGTAATTAGAGCCGCGTCCGGACTCTTACAGCATCCTGATTCTACTTAATGCGTGCCCCGCCAGTCTGCAAAAACGAAATACGTCTCAACCTCTCCATTCAATATATGCTTTATTTATTGGTGATTAGAGTTCAAACTGTTTTGTCGATTTAAATACACTCGCCCATTCAACCTCCACTATAGTCCAGCCATAACGACCACTATGAAATAGCGTAAGCTGAATTAGAGTATACGTGAACCTCGCGCTTATCGTACTTTCTATAAGGGTTTAAGTTGCAACAATAAATATTGTCATATTACGTTCTGGTGTTTGTACGAGTTCGATATGGTCCCTTAGAAGCTAAGCAAGTTTCGCAAGAGGCCGCCTTGCTATCGCATCGAACTGATATCGTCTAATTATAAGGTATGGTAATGGGCCAACGCGCGTGCAGCTGAATCAAATGCTCTACGTTCATTCAGCTTTTATAAAAAAAAGTATACTTACCTCCTTACATTCAATAAAATAAAACACGGATGCGGGTGTGCAGTTTTAAAAATAAGAAACAACTTAAAAACAATTTGACGAGTTTATGCTGATTGACGTGTTATGCAGGATGTTCATTATGGTTTCAATTATTAGACAGTCAATATAAAATGGAGACATTATCATTTTAGTTTGTAGCTACGTGTATAGATAAAGATCGCCGAGGTCGTGCAATCGCCGTATTCTGGTAAGTGTGGCCTCCGAGATCAACTAACATTAATTCCTGCCATATCGGTCGTCAAATCTCGTCCGCGGTCACGTCAGCATGTCTCTGCTATGTATCTACTAATATGTTCCCAATAAGCCTTAATTCTACAGACAAAGTGTAGGTTGCCCCGAGGCCGTCCCGTTGCCCGATCCTCGCAGATCGAACCAATAAAAAAACCGCTTTTATTACCTC
The DNA here is from genome assembly GCF_910591565.1 of Cydia splendana. Lineage (NCBI taxonomy): Eukaryota > Metazoa > Arthropoda > Insecta > Lepidoptera > Tortricidae > Cydia > Cydia splendana. The sequence goes on from NC_085974.1 coordinate 11,465,781, forward strand.
GATTGTTGCGAGAGGACACGGTGAATTATTTCCTTTATAAAACTTTTTATTGTGCATAACGTCATCATTTTTATAATGCCACACGTTTCCGAGAGAAGCTGTTACGAGCGCAGTTTCGCAGTAAAAAAGTTTGTCCGCGGGTTTGTGAATATTCTGTATTCGCATAATGGAGGTGCCCTTAAGTGATGTTAATGCGGTGCACCGGCGCGAGCGCGGGCAGAACTGCTATTTATGTCACTCTCCGAGTATTAGTCTCAATTAACCAGTATAAGTGTGAACTCAATGTTCTTATAACTATACATATCTGATGAGGCGGCAGCTGCGGTGGTGTGAGCACGTGTCTCGGATGTCGGAAGACAGAGTGGCGAAGCGTATCTTCTTTTCAGAACTCCAGAATGGTAAGCGTAAAAGCGGTGGCCAGTACTTACGATATAAGGATGTTCTGAAAAGACATATGAAGAGATGCCAACTAGAGCCCTCTGACTGGGAGCGGAAGGCAGCGCAGCGGCCCGAATGGCGGCGCCTCATTAATGATAGAGTTAACATTTTTGAGACGGAGCGCCGCAGTGAGCTCGACAAAAAACGTGATGAGCTTAAGGCTCGGCCGCCAACCTCAATTTCCTACAACTATGTAGGTGGTGTGCTGACGTGCCCAAAATGCGCTCGAGTATTTAGCAAGAAGATAGGGTACGTGAGCCACCTAAGAGCGCATCAGAGAGTGGATCAGCTACACTCTAATAACACGAGCTAAAAATTGCCTAGTCCAGAGCACACAGTCGCTGGGGCCGAAATCGGTCAGGAGAGCATCATCACCATCATCAACTATACATAATCTGAGTTCACATGTATACTGCTTTGCCGAAGTTGAGCGCTCGGTAGGCCATGGAACCAACATCCCAGGCAGTGAGACGTCTCGGCGTCCGGCGTCGGGCGACAGTAACGAACCGAGAGACCCGTTTAAGGACGCCACATTATGTTGGCTTTTGACATCATTAAGGCAATTCTTGGGCCGGTCCCGGGTAATCCTTGACGTTACGGAAGAACCTAAGAAGAAACTGCGCGGAATAACGCGAGCATTCTTGTTTAAAAATTATTCCTTTTTCCTTAAGTAATAAAACATTATGTACGGCTATCCGGATTTAAACAGGATATGTTGTTCTAATTCTTTTTTTATACCACTTCGGGGCAAACCGCCTGATGGTAAACAGTCACCGTAGCCTATGGACGCCTGCAACTCCAGAGGTGTTACATGCGCGTTGCTGACCTTTTAAAAACCTGTACACTCCTTTTTTGAAGAACCCCATACTGTAGACCCTCGGGAAAACCTCGGAAGGGAGCTCAATTAGTGTTAAATGTGACACTAAAATTAATTCATTATTAATCTACTAATCTCTGTTTGTTTATACTTATCTTGATCTCTGATTTTACAAATTTAAATACCTAGATAATATGTTGAACTGTCAGCTTATACAACTTCCTTTAAATGTAGTTCGCATTATCTATGCATAAACTCTTAAACATTTGTGGGTGGTAATTTATTTAGATAGAAAACGTCTTAAGTGCATAGGCCTCTTCCGTAAGGGTTTTCGCACCGGCCGATCTTATGTTATTATTATTAACATGTACAAGATTACAAGTTCCCTGCGATCCTCGGGTATTCTTATGTGTCCCCGTCTTTGTAACATTGGGTGGAAACAGATGGGAACACAGACAGAATCTTGCCGTTGGGCAAACATAAAAGTGCAAACGTCACTTGATCTTAAATACTTATGTATTCGCAAATGCAAAAGCCGTATTTAATATAATAAGCTACAAAATTTGCAATTCCATACAAATAATCTATACGTAGACAACTTATATCATAAGTTAGGTACTGTAGATATACTGCCGTATTCGAACTTCAAGATATTCACAAGAGACGACACGTACTAGATCCATTCTAGATACGTTATAGTTTAGATATCAACTAGTTCTCTTTTGCAGCGCAATTCGGGCAACCAATGTCACTTTTACGTTAGATAGAGTATGATATCTATTAGATGTGAATTGGATCTCTAAGTCATATCCTGTGGAAATCGTTCAACAGTATCTCCAGAATCGCGCAAATGTCAAATTTGACAGGTTAGATCATAAACATATCGTTATCGTATCTTGGTGATGACTAAAAGATGTCTAATAGATGTCTATTTCAAAATCCGAATCGGGCCCATAGCTAAATCGTATCTTAACATGAGAATCAAATGAGCAAGAAGTTTATTCAGTGAATACTAGAGAATACTTATTAGTAGTAGTATTAGTACTAAAAATTTTATTGTACGAAAACGAAACAAGCAATATATACAATTTGATTATAGCGACTTTGATTCGTTACAACGACTTTATAATAAAGATATTTAAGTTTTCACTAGGATATTAGTTTTCATTTAATTTTATTATATTTTTATAAATGCTACCTAGGTTATGTAATGTATTTACGCTACAATATGTATTAATTTTGGGGTCCCTTTGTTTCCCATAAAGTTTTAAGTCATAATATGTTGTTTGTCATATTATCGTTAGTCATAAAACTGAAACCGTTAACTTTTCAGGATTTTCGTAAGGTTATTCTATAGATAGGTTAGGTTAGGTTAGGTTTGTTTTATGGCAATCCTGAAAAGTTACGCGTTTCTGAGAAAAACCAATTATGACTAACGAAAATTCGGACAAACAATACATTATGACTTAAAACTATTTGGGAAACAATAGAGACCCATTAATTTTACATCTTCTACATACAAACTTTAAACCTGTTTTTAACCTTTACAGGATAATAATTAAAAATTGCACTGCATTGATATTTTTTTCTTTAGTTTACAGATACACAAACTCATCAACTTTCCTTTAAACTATTGGTATAGATTACTTGCCACCGCACCGCTCGCTGAGAGCCTTCGCTTGTAGCATTTAAATCGAAGATTAATGAGACGAAATTGCCGAGTGACAGGCCTGGTTAGTAATGCCTGCGATAGTGCTTTGATGACCCATCCATTACGAATTTACATAGCAATCATGTTTAGACTACGGTAATTATGGACAAAGAAGAGTCATATTGAAGCGGCGATATTACAAGAAAGTTGGTTTCTAGTGATTTTAATGAAGGTAATGCTACTGTAATTGGTGCACACCCGGTAAGTATGTTGATTAATGAATGTTTTTATGAAATGGTAAATGCATATAAGCTGGAAAGGTGCAATCAATGGTTTTTGTTGAAAAACGTAATTCACGTTAATGAGTATACTACAGGATACCTACTTAAAATCTATATTTTTTAAATAAAGCAATTTAAACACTTGAATATCACATAAATTGAGTTAAAAGTCCTTTCCAGCATGCATGGTAGATACATTTGGAAAGATTTCACAATATAAGATATAAAGCGGTATACATAATAAGTTTCAATCAAAGACAACGTTGTCTCATTTTATTATTTCCTACATCATCTTAGCTTAAATAACATTTTCACCACACCAGCTCGGAAAGGCTTACTTTGCACTTCAAAAACTGATAGCAAAGTTGCATTTTATTCACATGTGAGGCAAAGTAATCAAATGCAATTTTTTAATTGTTTTTTTATGTTTGCTTATTGAATTGACTTTTAAATGATGATTTTGAATGATATTATAATTATTTAATAACATTTATTTGTTTTTGTTTCATATCTTACAGGTAATATTTTCTTCCGGTTGGTGTGGTGAAAAATTTTGTGTTTCACTCAGGGGCAAATTTTGTTTAACTCTAGTGCTTTGAAACACTCGCAACGCTCAAGATTCCATTTTTTTTTGAAATCTTTCGCTTGCTCGGGTATCAATATTAGTATGAGCGTTAAACAACAACTTTGCCCCCTTGTAAAACAAATAACTATTGTAATAGTTACTACTGTTTCCTTGATAATAAACATCATATTGTGTTATGACCAAGGTATTATTACTCTATTTAAATTCCATAAAATAAGTAATAACTTGGCCTAAATATCTAAAGAAGTAATACCAATATTGTAAAAGCTGAAACTCTCGATCTTAAAACGGAAACTATGCGCACAGACATTTATATTTAATTTATGAAATTTAATTAACAGCTTATTTATTCCGTCGTCGTCTAAGTGGACGAATACTCCAGTCGATAAGGAGCTGCGATATGCAATAGTTGTAGTCCTACTAAAATTTTAATTGTTAAATTTGAGAATCGTATGAGAACTTAGCAGTTTTTACGGTCGGCTATATTATAGAACTTTATACATCACCGCTCTTGGAAGTTTGCACGGGGGTCAGATATATCTGCAGCTTACTGTACATGTTTATGGAGTATGTATAGGCGTCAACGTAATAGCCCTCAATGCAAAATTATTAAAAGTGTTACGATTGATTTATCTATCTACGAGAATTTAATTAAATAAATAATTATAATAAATAAATATGCATTAACAACACCCTACCATTTGCACTTAAACAATAAGATAATCACAACTTGACGATCCCGTCACCGCCGGGCTCTCGCGTCTCCATAGCATACTACAAATATGATAATGGAAAATATAACTTGGAGTATTGTCTAAAAATCTTACTTACCTATAATTTACTGTTCGAAAATTAAGCAGTCTCTCTAGAAAAGCACATAGCCTTTTGAACACAGGCGCCCAGGCCCATGGTGCCCAGCTGCAGGAATTGAAATGGTCTTTAAAATGGACGCAGGAGGTGAAAGTCGCAGTAGGTAGGTACTAAGTCGCTTTAAAAATATTGTGTCAGAGAAGAATAGTCATGTATTTTAATTGCAGGTTCATAAATGAGGTAAGTACCACAGTATGCCGAAAAGCGTTCGGAATAAAGGGTTCAGAATTAGGACTAGAATTAGTACCTAACTAGTTTAGGGTGCATTACAAATCAGGCATAAAAAAAATGTGAGTTACCAAAAAGTAGCAACTATTGAATGATTTATCTTAATTTAGAAGCCCTCGATGACTGGAGTATAGGGCTTCTAATTATACCGGCAATTATGAAAGCGTTTGCGACAATAATTGGCCTGGAAAAATGCCACGCGCTTGTGACGGCTGAAGCTGCTCTCGTGACTAGATGATTGCGATTGATTGTGGCCGGCTTGATGGACGAATTCAATCTTTAAGTGCACTGTTTATGTGATCGCTGATATATCTAGTTAGGGTAATTTCTTCATTCCAGGCCATGTTCTAAAAACGGTTAATGATACAATGTTATTTCTAGTGTTGTTTTTTCTTATTGTAATACACAAACAAATCTACGGCGTACTAATAAGCGCGTTTGTACAATTTTTTTTATTTGGTATACTTAATTTTTTTTACCTAAATTTAATGTAATGTGTACAAACTACGAAATAAGTTGTTCCATGATTATTCTGTGAGACTAACGATGATAGTGTGAATTACTAAATGTTATGTTACAAAAATGTTCGATAAACAATCCTCTAACCTTAACAAAAAGTTAAATAAAGAATAAACAATCGAAACAATCGGAAGAATTCCATCCTTTTCGCTTCTACTAATGGCTCCACGGTATCATTGCACCGCGCCATTCAATCTCTGTAACTTATCTTATTCATGCATCTCACTTATACACCAGCTGATGTCTATCCAACTCTGCACTTACTGCTAAAGCAGTGAGAGTTTGTTTTTCAGTAAATATACAAGGTGCTTAGGACGTTTTGGATGGTGTGAACAACGCGTGCCTAGCTCGTGCCAATTTGTGAATAGCGCCGGACGCTCCGGGCAGCTTTCTTTCCTCCATTGCTAAACTTGTTAGTTGAATATCACTGCTGTGTAAAATAGGGCTCGATAGTTTCTATAGAACATCGATATCGATTTAAACTCTTACACAGATAGGTACTATTCACAATAGGTACAAAATTGGGAAAATACCGACGCATACTGGCGTTAGTTCAAGGACTCGACAGTACATAAATCCATATCGAATTTAATTTCAATTTTAATATTTTTACTCATGAATTGCTTTCTTATCCTTTACGGCTACCACCAGTTTTGATATTGACATAACGCTCACGTTTACGTAACTTACTTTCTATGCATCTCGCTCGTACTGGCATATTAGTGCAAGCGAGATGTACAGAAAGTAAATTACGTAGACGTGAGCGTTATGTCAACGTCAAAACTGGTGGTAGCCGTACTTGACTACCAACGTGGTTAATGCACATTAACTTACGAGTTATTGGCGCAGTCACATTTTTTCATGATAGCGACTGAACGCCTTCTGACTTTCCAACCAACAGGGAAATCTGACGGGCCATTGTCCGGTTCAATCATATATTTTGCCCAATGATATTTTGCATAGGTACTTTATATTCAAGTTCCAGTTAAAAGGTTTTCTGGTTTGTAAGCACTAGACCTTATCGCTCGACTACCGGTGTTCCTGCGTGGCTGTGGTGGTTTTGTATTTCAATAGTTCAAGTCTCCAATAATCCAAGAATAGACAACAAAACAATAAATCATCGACAGTCAGAGGAAGACCCTGTGACCATCACTATCAACACGTGATGCCCTCCCGCTCCGTATCTGCCTACTGCCCGCCAGCTCATTAGAATGATTGATGCTGTGTTTGAATGCATAAATATGTGCCTACCGACCGTACGGCATTACCTCAGTCACGAACTAACATGCGTAAAACAACCACTCTAACTGGAAACCACATATCTATCGAGGCATTTCCAACTAGAAGTTTGCATTAAACTGGTCAGATAAGTAGCTATATGTTTGATCTCCTACTTGTATTTAGGTGCATATAATTTAGAGATCTCCTTATGCCGGTTTTGGTTCATAACAAAACAATGCACGAAAGCTATTCTGTGGACGGAAGAGACGAGTAGGACACATGGAATGTGTTATACGCTGTGATCTGTTTAATTAGGTTTATTATGTTGTTTATTTAATTTAATTGTGGGTGTTGTTGTGGGCATTAAGTAGATGAGTGGTTTTATAAACATTCTTGAAATGTTAGCTGGGCATGCAACCATAACAAATTACATCAATTAATGTTGTAAATCAGTGTTGGTTGTGTCTATAGAACTAGATTCCTACTGGCATACTTCTTATCAGCCAATTTGGCACTTTACCCTACATATTGAAGTGATTAGGCTATATATGTAGCCGATTTGCTTTAATCGCGATATAGGACACCCCGCCATTAGTGTAACAAACTGAGATATAACATGAGTACGAACGAAGGAGATTGAGCAAAAACATAACAAAAACACGCTTATATTTCAGAGGCACGTATTTAACCGGTCAACTAATTAATCGAATTTGAGTTGTTTAAAAAAATAGAAATGGGTACTGAAATTAATAGATTGGCAACAAAAACAGAGCCTATAAATATATCAATATATTTTAGCTGCCCGGTTAATAATAAGCCTATTTCAGATACCAAAGTTGGCACTAGTGAGGCCTCATCCTCAGTCTAAAGCCTCAAGCGTCGCAAGTATGTCAACATCAATAGTAGCTTCATATTTACGGCGTTTGGGGTTGAAAACCTGGGGCCACGCGCTTCGCCTCTATAAGGAGTTAGCAAAGTGCGTCGGGTGATCAGAGGCTTGGTAACTGTTCTGCTAAGCTCTTGACTAACGGACCGATAATGGACGTCTTCTGCTTTTATTCGCGACAGTTACAATGAATCTGAGTTTTATGTAAAAAAAAAACTAGCTTCATATACAATTTTAGCATCAGCCTGTAACTGGGCGGGTTCAAATAATTACGTATAACAGATAGTCGTGGGCGATAACAATTAAATGAAGAGATGTCGCCGTGCGCGTGTCGTGCAGGCGTGTCGCAACTCACTTGTGTACTAGTAGTGTACGCTCTGTTGTAAGCATACGAACAACGTTTTAATTATGATGTGAGAGAATATTCCAATAATTCCTTTATTATGTGCATCGAAATTTATTATAATAATTTACCTGACGTACGTAGTTAAGGATGATAAACTGATAATTTTCATAATAAAAGTTCTACTAAGATACCTACATTGAACAGTTTAACATTTTTTCCTTCCTCTAATTTCACTGACCAGTAGTAGTACAGTATCAAATGATATGATCAAGGTATTACCTAGATAAATCGCGTATCAGCGCGGCAAAAACGCGCAGGCTAGACTTGCGACATCAAAATCGCAAGTCGTCGGATGAATAATGTAACCGTATGATGTATTATCACCTCGAGCTGTGTAGGCCGCGGAGACACATTGGTGAATTTAATACAGGCGTACATTGGTTATCATTTTCGTGCTAAGTTCCTTGTTCCTCTTATCATCATCATCATCATCTCAGCCATAAGACGTCCACTGCTGAACATAGGCCTCCCCCTTCCTCTCCTTCCTCCTATACTCGTATATAACATGTTTTTAATTTTTGACATACTTTGGCTCGTTATCTAAAGGCACTCTTAGGTATAGGTAGATTAGGTAGGTAGTATTTGTCACAATGTTGTTTGTTTTTATACTTCACTTATAATTATTCGTCTACAATTTATGCGTTATTCAGGATGTCCAAAATGTTAAGAATTGCAAATATCTTAATAATAACTCAAAATCTGCTGCTGCCATTATTTTATAGTTTTGGTATAACTTTTCTTTAATACATACCTTGGATATTAACATATGTACATACTTCAACATTTTATAAGATCGTAGCTTCATTCAACAAACAGTATGACACTGTAACTCATGTACTGACGCGATGCATCATCGAAATACTATTCCCGTATTGCAATTTAGTCTATCTCTTCTCTAAATCTCCATCAAACCTCACGGCAAAACTTACTCTGCTGTCTTTGATATAATGTCGTTAATCCAATGATCTATTTAGATGTATTTGTGGCTTGGGGTATCGATTTTATCAGTAGAGGTTCTCGTAACATCTCGGTCTGCGAGAACGCATTAGGTACTTTGGTTTTATTGAAATCACATATCGAGGGCGGGAAAGTCGAACGTTCAGGCTGACCAGTTTAATGCAACGAGGGTATGTGAAATTTCTTGATGAATACTAACTAAGGTGAGTGAAGATTTAGTCTCTAAGAGTCTGTCTAAACAACTCTCTTGTACTCGCATTTTTTTGATAGTCTGTGTGTTTTTAAGTTTATATAAATCCGTTAAAACAAGGTACGTATTCCGCTTTGAAATCCGCGCTAAGCCGGGCCGTTCGCTGATATTTGACGATTCATTTTCTAGGGCAGACTCCAACAAAGTTGTCTCGATCGAAAAAAATCACGATAACATATCTAATATAATTCTAATATTAACTTAAATTCAACTGTATATCGGTACCCTGCATAACCACTGCAGTATAATTTTAGTATAAAATAGCTAGTGATATTGCCGAGTGAGCAAAATTTTAAACAGATGTATATTTTCAGAGTAGTTGAGGTAAAACGTTAAAACCCGCGGGTGGCCATGTCTTCCGTCGCAAGTTTCCCGCGGCGCGCCATTATATTTTATTCCCTTCTAATTTCTTGGCTTTACGCCCCCTCTTGACACATTTCCCTTCCGATTCGATGTATTTTTTTAAATACTTCTTTAGAATGCTCTAGAGCACAGATAAAAAAAAGTGCGCAAACGTGTCACTTTTTCATACCTTACTTATTTATCATGGCCGTTGAGTTTATCAGTCGCCGTTAATGCGCTTGTCTGGTACACAATTATTTTGGTAGGTATTTATGTGCGGTTCGCCTCACTTGTCTCTATAGGAATTATAAGCAATGGGAACCTAGCCTTACTCAAACCGATCCAGTTGAAGAGCGTTGGAATGCCGTCTACGGTTGTTCTATCAAAGACTATTCGCAATAGAACGGTAATGTGTGTAAAAACTGTATGATTGTAGAATGTTCATGTTTGTGATACATATTTATGGGTGTTAAAGTTTTTAACACTGCAAGGTTGTTTTATGATAGGGTATGGAATAAATACATCTGATAATTTATAAGTACCTATTGAACACTAAACAGTTTTATTGAACTGACTAAACCTAAGTGTTATAAAACAGCAAATTACCCTTTTAGCGCTTGTAACAGGTGGGGCGTTGTATGTACCTACTGACCCTTGAAAACATTCTTTTTTTGAATGGGGTCATATATTATGTCATACTGCAGTTTCTTGGGAAAACCTCTACAGGGAGTTCATTCCACAGTTAGAGCGTTAGCTCTAGAATATTCTTCTGAAAACCTTCACTATTTTTTTTGCAGGAGACAGGTATTTATGTAGCTCCCTGAACATTGTGTCGAAGAGAAAATATTACATAAAGTTTATGAGCACGTCATAATCTATGACATCTAAAATTGATACTCTAGCGCATCAAGGTATCCTAGTACTATAATAGCGTGAATCGACGCGCGATGCATACGAAATTCCATGCGACAGTCACTTATCTCAGCCGCAACCCACCCACACACTATCGACAAACAAAACAGATGGACATCCAATTCGGAACTGAAATGTACTCGGCAAAAAAGTAATTGATACTTAAAATATTTCTTAAATGCAAAAAAAAAATATTGCTGTTTAGTGTCAGTCATCTCTGGGACACATTTACGATGTAGGTGAGATGTGACATAAAAATATCATTAAAGGTTCTTCTTTATTCATGTTTGGGCGAGTGTTACGCACAGTTTTAAAAATAAAAGTAAAATTTCATTCAGGTTTCACGTTTCCGAATATGCCTCTGGACTGAAAATTCATTGCACTAAAACATGAAGTTGGATCTTTTGTACGCAAAATTAGATTTTCGCTCTTAGAAACTTTATTCTCAGTAAGTTTAATGTTGCTTCAATCGTCAATAATTTTCCGAACATTCCCGTAGCCGCAGGGGAGTTTCGAAGCGCGACAGACACGCGAATGATAATCGTTTATTTATAAGTTACGAATCGGGAATGCTCGGGTACGATCGGTATGTCTCGGAACCCAGATTACCCACATAGTCACCGAGAGACATACTGCGATAACTATTTATTAGAGCTAGTTTAAAACAGCTGGATGTAATGAGAATTGCGACGTTTATGTGATTGAGGTAGCTCTATTATGGCAATTACAAAAAAAAAGATTTTTAACGAGATGTTATATAGTAGGTATGTTGTCGGTAAGAACGTTTAGTCCTGCTGAGGTAACGAGGTGATGAATACATATATTCTTTCTACGTGCTTTCAGTATTTAATAGACCAATGGTTGAGTAATATTTACCGGGTAGTCGTGTTTAGTCGAGGAGGCAGATTCTGATTAATAATTTGTTAGATGTTTAATCAAATCAAATAATTTATTTTTTTATTTGATTAAGCATTTGCCTGGCAACAAGTGCCCATAGATACTATCTTACCGACTGTCGTACATACAATAATAAAAACTTAAAAACTAAAAATCATTTTGGCGACACAACAGTTCTTGGCTATGTCACCTGTTCGGGTGTAGGATTCGGCAGATTCCTACGAAGCCTTCAATCAGACTCGATCCTCCGCGCTCGCGATGGTTAATGACACGACCCGAGGTCGTATCAGAACAAGATAAAAACCTTAACAAATCGTGAAACAAGAATTGGGCTCCAGAAAGGTATTTAAAAAATAAAATGTATCTGAAAGAACGTTAAAAAAATCTGATTTGACATACATATTTCTTTGCAATTTTTTTGCCTCTAAGTCATCCAAATATGACATTCGACTGATTGCGACCAACAAGCGCAAACGCTGCGGTCGTTTTGTTGGGCCACTAACGAGGTTTTTGCGGCAACAAAAACGCATGCGGCGGCGACGCGCCCATCGCGCGAGAAAGTTGAACTGTTCAGCCGTGATATTGTTTAACTTGAACTACTTAGCTTCTTTTAACATATATTCGATTAAAGTGAACCAATTTTAAGCGAATCCAAAAAGGTGAAGGTCTTAATTTTGCCACTTTTATCGACACAAGTTATTATTACATTTATTAGATCTGATGTCGATAAATACGTTCAATCAATTTTTATGCTCCTTGGAATGGAATTTAAAAATATCCAAAAATGTCTTCATAGTCTCAAATGTTACTTACATATTGTATAATAATAAACTGTCACGATTTATTATAAGCTCTAGCATTGTCCATATTTTTATTGACGTAATTAGACTTCCAACGGACTCAATAACAGGTACAAAATCATATCATAATCATTAGTCACTTGTAAGTAGTCAACTAATCATAGCTCAATGTTTAGGTATACGTCAATTCATGACAACCATTGAAACTAGTGGTCAGGTGAAAAACTGTATTGGCGTAGAAATCTCCGTGCCGGGATGGCATAGAGAGTGAAAACATCGCCCGCGGCAACTAGATCAGCCCGTGTATTTATATAGGTACCACCATTATGTATACCGCCGAGCTACATAGAAACTAAAGAAAGTATCTTCAACGAAAACTTATGTTTGACGTTGCATATTATTGCCAAAGGTGCTAATATAGATGGTGTGCGGAAATAGCGCTTAGTAGAATTAAGTAGGTAGGTAAGTAAAAAACAAAAAACACTACATCAAGAACTGCAACTTCTAAAATTGGTCATCGTTTATTATAATTTCTTTTGATTTTAGTTTTAAGTTTTTGATAATAATTGTTTATTCTAAATACTTATGGTAAGCACTCCTATAGTGGGCGTGGCACCAAGTCCTGTTTTAAAACATTTAACTTTTAACTCGCAAAGCGGTAGAAATTATAAAGGAGCCACTTATACAAAATATATATGTATACATCGAAAATATGTGCTTACTCCAAATTTTCTCTTAAATGTCTTAAATGTCTCATGATTGAAACTTAAAACAAGAAACACTTTGTTGTATTATGTGTTAAGTTCGAGGTTTATAGAAACCTTCCAATTGCCAACAATTTCGAACCAAAGTCTGGTGCAAATGATAGTCTTTAAACGTAATCACTTTGCCACTAAGGTATACCTTGAGGAGTGGTTGGTAAGAGTATATATTATTATTTCTCATACAGCCAGTGGTATCTCAATACGTCAGTTATTGAGAGACAGATGTTTGAAGGAATGCGCCCCGGGCATAGCTTTTAAAAAGAAGATATCTATGAATTATTGCCTTCTATTTATTCATTCTAATTTGTTACTTTCTGTAGATTCTCAGTGTAGATATGTGTAAGAGTTATTAGATTTATCCATTTGCTACTTTGTGCACCTGGGATTCCTCATGCTAACATAATGCAATGTCAATTAAGTCTAATACGATCATACCTATTTACTTCTTTTTCCTTGCGCCTTTGTGCTAAAAGATTTTGCAATATTTTACATATTATTCATAATTTAATCTGTCCACGTTTAAAGTATTTGGTTTATACAATCATGTTTGCCTTTATCAGTTTTGATTCAGGGGAGGCGTCAGGCGAATGAAACAAATGATGATTTGATGAACGAATGAAATCACACTCTATTAAAAATAATAATGAAGCTAAGAATTCCAAATTTAAAATAACGCAGTTTCATGTCTATACACGATTGTTGCATTGTCTATGGCATCTCCTATCGATATACGATAGTTTGTTTCAAGATCTCCGTATGTTATAAAGTCAAGATTTATTATAGATCCTTCTGGCCGCTATGTTTATATGACATTATAAAAATGTCTCAATGCTCTGAACTTTCCATAGCCTGGGATCGATCGTGTTGCTATCGCGATAAAATCAAGGAAGCGGGCGCAGCCGTGTTATCATATAACTCGTAATTAAGAGTCCACGCCCCACGCCTTATTCTGCCACCACGCTGCGACTTAGGTACTGTTGTCCCTTACTAACAAATCATTAAAATAAAGACAACAACACTTGCCTGTCGTCGCTTATTGTCCTATATAACTTATAACGATGGGTGATTGGGTGCATCAATATAAATGACCTGGCCGGAGCACCTCATTATTTAAGGAACCGTTCTTGTTTTCACTGGCGAATTAATTCATTTTTCAATTTTAATCCAAAATTAAATTGCAGTTACGGTATTTTAAAACTTCGTTTTAACAAATCGACACGTAAAGTTACACCCCTTTTTAGCAGGCTGCGCGATAGCTAAGACCGGACGTACTACATACCCTCTCACATGCTTTATGCAACTGTAGTTGCACGCTGTCACCCTTATTTTATCATAATAATAGAGGTCACTGAAAAATATCAATCATGTGAGTGAATACGAACTTCATTTTATTATTTCATTTATTCGTGATAAGCTTTTTTTAAGTACTTAAAAAATCTCTTGCTTTTTAAAGTATTACTTTGTTTTCGACAAGAGATCATTAAAAGGTAAGTTTATGAGAAAAATTGGGTCCATATAAAAAGGCGATGAAAGTATTAAGAAACAACTGCACAAGAATTGTGAAGCTAACAAACTGTAATAAAACCTTGTAAAAGTGCCAGACAACCGACACATTTTTCGTTCATTAATTAAGCGTGAATTTAAATCATATGACAACGATGCGAATTAATTCGAAGCGGCAATAATCGGCCGCGAGCCGGTGCGTTGCGAAAACTCGTCCGGAATATATCGGCCGATGATTTACATGGGCGAAGAGATTGATTCGATTGCGTCCGCTGTTGGCGCCGATATTTAAAACAAAATCATCTCTTAATTAAAATCATTATTTTTGAACATGCTGACGAGAGACTGGGCAGGGGATCGACAAAAAGTTATTAATGTTTACTTTTTTATAGTAACAGGATAACGAAAATGAAGGCAACTTTATCGATTCACTGATTGCCTTGTATTATTTACTGTCTTGAAATACTCCAAGCATTAGAGTATGAAGGTACACCGACAGAAATCGTAACCCACAATTATTTGGACATAATGATCCAGATTTCACAAACGTGCTAATCAGTTCCTGAGGTTTATGAAATAGGAATAGATACATACAGTACGTGGTAGCGTAAAATTACTAAATAACGAATATCCTGTGGTTTTCACTGGCCACACCTAAACTTACGGTGTTTAATCTATTGCAATAAGTAATTACGTGCTACAAGAATAAGCTCACGTCCTATATAACCAATTTACAGATATGCTCTAGTTTGCCTACGGGTCTATTAAAAAGGGCCTTTCAACACAAAACTAGTACGGGAAGTTTCCTTGAGTTGAATCCTATGCACATACGGGCTTTACTGTTTCACTATTTACAACTTTTTTAAAGAGGTTTTGGAAAAAAAACTGTTGGTTCGTATAGGAAGGATCAAAGTGGAAAAAACAGCTCCGGCGCTGAATTTATATGCAACGCGGCGGGTGACGATCCTGCGGCGTCGCCAACTGGAGTATTGGTGGAGGGTTCCTGCCCTTTTAACTTATAGTCTAAAGTTATGTCAGATAAAATCCACATTCGATTAGGATATTATTTTAAAATTGATGTAAATTTATTTCTACCTAAAAATATATATTTGGATATTATGTAAGTATATAAATAACTAGCGACTCGCCCCGGCTTCGCACGGGTTAGCAAATTATACACTTAAACCTTCCTCAAGAATCATTCTATCGATAGGTGAAACGGCATGAAAATCCGTTCAGTAGTTTTTGAGTTTATCGCGAACATACATACACACAAACAGACAGACGCGGTGGAGAAGGTGTAGTGATAAATTATTTTTGTTTTGTTAATTTGTACAAGCCCTTGATTGGATTTATACATTACTAAAATGCAAATCCATGTGAAAAATCACCTATCGAAGGTAGCTCTGCGAGGATCCCTGATACCGGTCCCAGACAGGTACGAAGAGCATAAGCGCTTACTGGCTACGCTATAATTTAGTCATACTGGCCGATATTATGCACAATAGTGTCGGCGCTTATCTCCCCTGCTACCGTATAATTATTGCTCGGCCCCAATATTATCGATTGCACTGGACCACTTCTTATCTTAAGTTTCTCGATTTGTGGTAACTGCATTAAAATGATGCATAACAACGACCATCATGCGGTTTTAACTCTTTCAATCTCGCGTCTTCGTCTCGCTATTGTTTTGAAATTCGAACTTTATTTGCTGGTGGTAAGGTTGATATCGTAAGTAATAAATTGGTTGTGATAGGAGTTTTGAGATGTTACAAAGAGACGCTCTTCGTGAAGTGATAATGGAATTTGTCCGAGTTAAATTTCAATAATTATAGAGGTTCACAGCGGTTGAAGTAAATGTTTTAGCTGGCTATAAGTAGGCTATAATTGCATGTTATTGATGTAATAAGTATTTGTATGATTATAATGAGTACCTACATTGTCAAATAGGTAATAGGTAGTCGGTTGAAATAAGTTTTATTGGGATTTCGATTATCTTTGTAAACAATTAATAATCAATAAATATCTAATCTAATATATACGATTATACGTCAAACTCGTTATTAACAAACAACAAGTCTTCGTGGGTGTAAACAAACCTTATCTACAAGTACCCATAAATACGATATTCAAATTTTTATGTGCCCGTAATTAGTTGCTTAACTACCGTACGAATCGATTTCAATCAGTTTTCCAAAAGATAACTTTATGGTAAATATAAGTTACAAACTATACCGGACCATTACCAGACTAGCTAGTAAATCTAGGCTGTATCGATAAGCAAGTTTGCCACTTTATTAGTGTTCCGACGCGACTCTATAATTAATTTATCGCGGCCTCATCAAAATATCTCCCGAGGCATGAGGTCCTGCCCAAAGGAGGGCATCTTAATAGGTCCGAAGATGGGGTGGCGGGTCCTTAACCGGAGCGACATGACCGAGTCGTAATATATCAAGGCGCAGAAGGCATATTATAGAGCTACGTATATGTTCAAAGCGGTACTGAAAAAGTCAAGTTATGATTTTGCTGAAATGTAGCCACTCACGGACGGTCGGCCAGCCTGATAGTAAGCAGTCACCGTAGCCTATGGACGTATGCAAAGACATATGCGTTGCCCCTTTAAAATCTTGTACACTTTTTTAAGAACCCCATACTGTAGACCCGCGGGCTCAGCACGGTTCCATTTTTATCGACTATCACTATGCGCGTCCCTTTTGCACTTATATACTTGTTAGAACGTGACAGGCATGGTGACAAGGGATAAAAACGCGACCGTGCTAAGCCGCCAGGGGTCTCCAAACTATTTTACCTGTGGGCCATATTGCACCTCGAATTTTCGCGCGGGCCACGGCACACAGCATTTCGGGCCGGGGGGGGTTGCTGCTGTTAGGGCTGTGAACACCTGGAGCCTGGCTCCCGCGGGCCGGATTGGACCGCTGTCGGCGGGCCGGATTGGAACGCTTCGCGGGCCGCATTTGGCCCGCGGGCCGGGGTTTGGAGAGCCCTGCTGTAGACCCTTGGGAAAACCCGTGTATGTACGTGAAGGGCTGAGAAAGTATACACCAGATAGCATAATACACATACCTACTGTTGTTATTTGTTGATATGTACAATTTTATTCAAGAGCTCGTTCTTTGTAATTCGATTATCATCTCTGTCGTAAAATAATTGCAAACTCGGCAACCAGTGCAATTTGAGAGTAGAATAAATATCTGTATTCCGAACTCTTAACCTGCAACTTTTGATTACAACTTGAGACGTTTGACACCTACTGTGAAGGACATGGTAAAGTAACTCATGAAACTTTTTAAATTAATTTTTAGAACTTTTCATAGTAGTTGTAACAGTGTGCTGAATGGGCCTACTGTTCCTTTGCTTTGCAGTCGCGCGAAGAAGGAAATCTGGTTCGAGCGAGTGCCCCAACACATATTTCGTTAATTGAACACATCGGGTGCCGGTCGCCACGAAATGTTCATACTCGGATCTGCCGTTTATGCTGTTACGAGTATACAATACAGGTCGGCAGTCGCATGTTTTGGACGCATACAATAAAGCAATATTTGAATGTGTTTTTTGATAGTTTGTGCATGACATCATATTCGAAATGGTCCTGTTATCATAAAACTTGTTTATAAAAAACGTATTTTTAATACCTTTAGTTATTGTCAGGCAATAAATATTATTGGTGAATATCTAACCACAAGGTAAAATTTATATTACCTTGCCTAGTAACAATTACTTGTATTAACATTTAATATATACAGAGTGAAACAAATAATTAAAGTCCCGAAGTGTGGCTACCCCACATTAAATACCTAACTGACATACTGGTCACTCTTATTTTCTTTGACAAGTGATAATTACTAATCAAAACACGTTTACTTCATAAATACTTTGGCAGGTGATTGATAACCAACGAGGAAAGTGTTCATTTGAAGTTCCTTAAACTTCTTTGTCTATCATTATGTTACGATAACCATGTGAAGACTAAAAAAATGGGATAAATTAAACTTAAAATAAAAATACTCTTGATTATTTTAAAAGCATGAGACTTAATTGAGGGGCTTAGTTTAGGGAAGATGTGTGTAAAACATTGATTTTGTATTACCAATTTGAAGTCATCCTGTATAATCGACAAGATCTGTTGTTATCTTTCTATGACTATGTATGTAAAATAAAAAAAGTTATCAGTTTGCGGGAGATTGCCACTGCATTGCATTGCATTGGGATGGAATTAATTCTCATTAAAATGTATTTGCAGAAGAACCACAGTAATTATTGACTTACTTCGCTTACGTAATTTGTGTAAAGTATTGTAATAGCCATATCAAGTTGCGTAATAGTTATTTTATTGTGGCAAACAAGTGGGTGCTAGGCGTGTTTCATCACCGACCTTGCTTTGGGTTAATTAGCCACTTCGCTGAGCACAAGTGATGGATCGGTCACCTGTCCTCGTACACACATGTATTTACTTACTGGAAATAACAATTCTCAGAACTGATTCAAACGCGTATAGTGACCAAATGAATGCAAAATTATAAATTTTTCCTAACTTTTTTTATTTTTTTAACAAAGCTGTTTTACACACATTTGGCTTTACATTTGAATGACTTAGCGCATCATCATCATCTTCCTCGCGTTGTCCCGGCATTTTGCCACGGCTCATGGCAGCCTGGGGTCCGCTTGGCAACTTGAATTTGAATGTCAAAGCATGCAAAGCACTTGAATTTGCATGTTGTCAATATTTTTTTATCTTATGGTACGTGTAAATAACGTTTATAGATCCTGTCATAGTTATACTGTTGTGTTCCAAGAAGTGACCAGACTAGAGCGATAATCGAACGTTAAAAAACTGATGTACATTTCATATTACTCGCAGCGCATAATGTCAACGTCACATCAATATCAATCAAGATTAATTTTTCAAAATTCGAATATAATAATGGCCTCGTTGCAACTAGTACCTATCAAATTATTTCGAAAACCGGTATGTGATAGTTATAAGTACGTATATGCAAGTAGCTCTACAATATTTGTTTATATGTTTATACTCTGTATCAGGATCGGCTTCTAACTAACTAACTAATATGGCTCAGCGATCCAAAGAGGATATTGGCCTCTGAAACGAGAGCACGCCACTTTTCCCGATCCTGCGCCGTTTTCTGCCAATTATCGGCTTGAAGCTGAAGGATCGGCTTCACAATATATAAAATTAGATTTTAAGTATGCCTTTTCCATTATAAAAGTATCTGTATATCTATACGTTACCGCAAACTGCGCCCAAAAAACTGTTTGGTAACTGACCGCAGGCTCGCTAGCCGATTCCATAGTGACATCTGCAGTTATGCTTGTAATCTAATTTGGATTACCGTGAGCAATGTTATGGATAGATTGGGCAATGCTGTTTACGGTTACCGATTGAGCAGTGATATGTCACCATGTCTATGAGACTACTATCATAGGTTTCGAAAAAACATTTTTTGAAATGATTGGCAAGCTGTTTTTGTAATCATATTATTAGTAGGTACATTTCGAGAGACTGTATTATCATTTACCATATTAATCATATATGTAATGTGCTGTTACTATACGACATTGTTTGTCTGCAGTTATTTTACATTATTGGGGAAAGTTTCTTAAAAACACTTCGATAAATATTTAATCGTAAATATTTCTAAGTAATTCGAGAAGCAGTTATGGTTTGCCTATTGTTGTGGAATAGGTAATCACGAGGACAAAAATATTACATTTTGAAGTCGAGAACAACTAAAATAAGTACTACTGTACTGCTGTACTTATTTTAATTGTTCTCGAATGTAAATAAGTAGTTTAGAGTTTCTATAGTAGTAACTATAGAAACTCTAAACTACTTATTTACATTTATTTGATCTTTATAAGAGAAGATAGAAGATTGAGATTAAACGGTAAACATAAATAAATCAATTAGGTATTATCAATTAAACACGTACCGATCGTCGTAAAATTTAAGAAATCAAAAAGAACATCTACGCAGCTCTACCGACCGTGACAATTGCAACAAATTTTGCGTCACTAAAATTGTTCCGCAAAAAGTAGAAATTAGAACCGAATTGAACTTTGGTTCTTTGGGTGGTTAGTGATTATAGGCTCTTTTAGTTGTCAACTGTAGTGGTAAACTGCTATCGGTAGTTTTTCAATAAGCAATAAATAATGTAACGCAACGCAACGGTGGCGCACGCGCCTAACAAGCCGCGCCGTGCCATCGTTGTGAAACTTGCCCCACCCTGGACCACTTGGCCTAGTGTCTAAGTTATAGGCGAATCACGCATTGGAGTTTGCAGGGCGAGTGGATTTTTGTAGGTGCGTTATGATTTACGTATTTAAATGCATTCAAACAATTACGTTAAAATCTTGAAGATAGTTTTGATACACATGTTACAGAATCGTCACATTTGTTGTTTGTGTGAGTGACGGTGTTAAATTGTCGATTTTTCGTACTTGTTTTTTGGTCAGCTGCAAGGGAACTAGGTAGCGGAATCTTTGCATGCCGCATACGCGTATTTTTGCTGTTTCTTCAAGAGTAAGAAAAGATTTAAAAAATATTGATACCCATGTCTTGTTACACATAAAAACACATAGGTATATAATAGGGGTGGTAGGGGACCATTGGGCAGTCGACCTCCCCCACATATTATGTAATTTGAATAAATAATATAAATGTCTTGATCTATAATTACCATTGTTAGTTTTTTTTTATAATCCCGAATGTAACTCTGCCGGTTTGTTGCCATTTTAAAGATAGTAGGTACTGTATCGATTTTTATCAACTTTGAGATTTCGAAAGCTGCAGTCCTCGGAATAGGCATAGCATAGGCTGCTTAATATTTGGAAGAGATGGGGAAGAGAATGAGAAAATGTAAGAGACCAAATATATAGGTATTTGGTCTCTTACATTTTAATAGTTATGACGGATTTGCATGTGTAGAGCCAGTGTGTGGATTTGTGTGTGTATTACAGGGTATACAAACAACACAGACATACTCACATATGAGTACGATACAGACAAAAAATATAACCCTATTCTTGTTCCTTAGTCTTAGGTATTGAAAAGATTATCGGACTTGTATGTTCACTGCTAATAGTGTTTGTGGTGTAGATAGAATAAACATAGCCGTATTTAAGATTGTAAATAAATTCGATTCCTTGTCGCGTCCCTCGTTATTGGCACCGCTTCGCCAGTGATTCAATTCTAGAAACCTGTGTTTACAATGATACATTCCCTAGCTCTAAACTAGATCCCTTCTCCCCTTGATATATTCAGCTCTACCGTAAATTAAAACAACCACGGATCTTATTTCATCGCAATAAATCGTAGTGACGAAAAGGCAATTATGGTGTCCTTGAATTTCGTTTCTACCTTTCTAATTGCAAAGTTACCACTATCAGTAACCTAACAAGATCTCAGTGTAGATTAGATTCGACGCATATTAAAGTTATTGTTATGTTAACTTTATTGTTCATTTCAAGCTGTAAAACTGGCTTAAAGATTTAAATTGGCGCCATTTAGAGCCTAAATAAAGGTGGTCTATTCATCCAATTAGATCAATAAATTCAATGGTTTGCCAACATGGCGGTCTCGAGGGTTCTCGGGCGGTGCCGTTTGTCGCAAATTAATGGCAATAAAGCATAATCATATCGTAAACGCGCTCGTGAGCTGCGCAAGCGCTGCGCCCGGAGGCGCCCTTCGATTCCAAGATGGCGCTCGTTGATTTGAAAATTAGTAGGTTTTTGGATTATGCGCATTTCTCTGATTTTTGAGTAACGGATATAAAAGAACCGATCAATTACTTTTTGCGATAAAAAATCAAGGGCTTTCTTGATTGCATGGTATGTATTTGTATTTGTATCCTCAAACTTTAGGTACCTACACACTTTGAGCTCTTTTTAAGTGACTTCTGTTGTTCTCTTGTGTTTAATTTTTTTACGATATAGGTACATATGTGTGGATGCGGGAGTATTTGGGTAATAAAAGTAACAAATTATTTTTATAACTATTTATTTCATTTTGACAAGGTAATCGGTGACCTTTGAACGACTAATAGGTAGGTATCAAAAGTACAAAATGACATCAACATATCGCTATCTCTTAGCACATCCTAGTCATAAGTTAAATAGAATATTTCAGAATGTAAGACATTTGGTACGAGTATACTATCGGATTAAGGCACGACAAATTGTGATACGTTGTAAGTACAAAGTTAAAAAGGTAACCTCCTCAGTCGGATAAATAATTTTGGGATTCTGTCAAACACAAGGTTTCTTTCAATTAAAAACTGACAGGATTGACCTTAAATGTGGCTTTCCACGCAGAAGGGTCCCTATGCTTATTGCACAGCTCTTTTTTATCTGAAATTCCAACAGAAATTTTGATAGGTCCTTGTTGCATGAAGCATACGGACCGTTCTCTGATGGAAGGTCACAAATAGTCCCACATGATGAGAAATGACGACAGAGCCTTAAAAGCTCAATGCTTTAATAATCCATATCTCGAAATTTTAAAAGGACGTAAGTTGTATTTTTTACTTTAGTGAATAGACTTAGTACTTTTACTTAGAATGACGAATGATAATTATATTTACATCGTCGACGACGTACGGATATATCCGATCTCCTTAATTGGACGTCCGAAGATGAAATCGGAAAGGTGGATTAAGTCGTACAATTACCTACTCTTCAAAATAAAGGCCTTAAAGGCTTTCTGTCGTATTATTTAAACATGTACTAAATATCAATATCTGTTTTTATTGAGTGATCATGTTTGAGAGTATACCAACTTCTTTGAAAGGGAAAGAATAACTAGCATTATAAAAATCTCAGTAATAACAAATGTCAAATACATATAAATAACATAATATTTAGTCGTTCAGTGAGATTGACAAGGCAGTAAAGGCATATCTAGCCAACTTTATACTCGTAACAATAATAGAGATCTATCTATACCTACTTAAAGGAACGTTTAGATTAGTTCTTTGAGAAACTGCGTCCATAATGTTTTATGGGGTGTGAGAAAACATGATTATCTTGTCCCAATTTTAGCTCAAAAGATAACAATTAAATCACAGATTTATAATCTTAATCTTAATTTGGAGAGAATACCTAAATAATTTTCTTCGAATGCTGTATAATCTCTTTTTGATAAATTCTTAATTTACAATCTCAAAATATGCTTATAATTCGCGTAATAGTGAAACTTAACGAAGGGTTCGGTGAACCCTGGATTAAATAATTTACGCAACCGCAGTAGTAAGTATATATAATTCCCAGGTATTAGATAATTTTTAATAACTTTTCTAACATTTTATAAAAATATTTATATCTTTAATAAACAACAAGTTATAATTTTATTGGTAACCGGCGTTTCCTCTCAGACTAATAATACTAATTACCTTATAACGACTAAAGCAAAATTTACAAAAAATACTAACAGGATTCTTACATACATTCAGACAATAACTATACATATATTTGTATCAATAAATTGTTATTAAAATATAGCGAACACTCTGGAGCCTTAAAATAATTAGGCAAAATACCTATTTAATGTCTTTCACGACAAGAGCAATTATTTATACGTACATCTAGTGCAGGTTTGTAATACCTATAACTCTACCGGTAAATTGATTCGGTAAGGACACTAAATTACTTTCAACGAGAGCTCCACACTATTTACAACACTACCTACACGACGCGATATCACTTCGGAGTATAATCTAAGCCTACATAGAGGCCAGTTGCTTCCCAGAAACCAAGTAACACTTACTGCGATGCTCGGAATTACGTCAATAAAATAGGTAACAATCATGTGATAATTTATGAGAATAACTTTATGCTTTAGCTTACTGTCTTAATAAAATTAGTCGGATGTCTTAGAGAGCTGTTTAAAACATTTCATGTTTGAGAGCATCTATTTGCTTTGTCGTAATATTATAATTTACAACCCTTCAAGTCTAGCTTGAAGACACTGGAAGCTTGATTGAGATACAACACACACACCAACAAAAGTTCAGTAAAGTCTACACAAGAGTCATTTGGATGTTTCGACCAGATTATAGTAAAAGGTGGATGATGTTGGTCCACTATCAGGTGTGGTCGGCGGCGTTGGCAGCGGCGGCGACGCGACGCGCCGGGGCCACTCGTCCCATAAATGACCTGATCTCCTCAAAGTACGTCTCGTCAGGTGATCTCCGACGGTTATCGTCGCCATTTTCCGCTTCGTGCTTTTTAAGATGCCTGTCGAGATTCGTTTGCTGTCCAAAGCAGCGGTCGCAGTGACGACATCTAAATGGTCGTTCCTTATTATGGATATTTCTTACATGCCGCTGTAGGTTGGACGATATTGAGAACGAGCGTTCACAGTATTTGCAGCGGTACGGCTGTTCCCCGGTATGCGTTCTTAGGTGCCGAGTTAGATTAGCGCTGCGCGGAAATGCTTTTCCGCAGTACGAGCACGTGTAGCGATCCCGTGCTCTTGGCGCACCGGGGCTGGGGGGTACTGGCGGTGCACGAGGAGCGCCCGGGGCGAGCAGGGTCGCCGCTGCAGCCGGCAAGAATGGGTAGCGGCCGAAAGGTGCCGGCAGCGCCAGAGGCAACCGTCGGCAGAACTGGAGCAGGGCCGGATGGGCCGGGTGAGCTGGGTGCGTAGGGTGCGGCGGCGGCGAGGGCGTGATGAGATTGCAGTTCTCATCTTCGAGACGCTGCGGGCGCTTATGGGTGACCCTGAGGTCGAGTGGCTCGTCGGCGCGCGGCGAGCCGAGAGGGCTGGAGACATGATCGTGCGGCGAAGTGGGCGGGGAGGCGAGGCGGCGCGGCGCCGCGTGCTTTTCGCGCATGGCGGCCGCTGCGCACGCGCTCATCGGGCTCGTGCGCCACCGACCTGAAACAACGTAACATTCATCTTTAGTCGATTAGGTAACAAGTAGACGAAGATAAGAACTTGTGAAGGCTGTGTATTTTCAACGCCAAAAGTGTATTGAATTTTCGAGACACATTAGCATCCTAAAATATTGGTGAGTTCGCAACTGCAGGCGGGGGTGGCCTGATGGATGTCGGCTCCTACGCTCACCTTCGATGCACACCCACTCTCTTGCGACATCAAAACTAGAGCATTTGCTACCGAAACAGCGATGATTTTAAGTTAATTATATCCGCAATGTTAATAGATATTGGAGTATCGTACCGTCACCAGTTCTCACTTTGTGATAAATAAATATTTATGGGCGTAGTTTTACTATAGGGCTACAATTTATGAGTCTTGTACCTATCAGCATTGCACTGCACATATACAATGGGAGACAAGTTCCAATAAACATTATTTTATGTTTTAGGGTGGATATTCAATATCGAAGATTCGAAGGTATCGAAGAAAATCATTCTGAAAAGCAGTTTGTGGCTTTCCATTAGAGAAGGGTAATTATACTTCTTCTGCAATAAGGACGTTTCTATCAGAATCTGTTGAAATTTCAGATGAAAACGTCCTTATTGCATTTGAGCCATAAGGACCCTTCTGTAATGCCACTGTAGGCCATATTTATATTTACGGTGATTTTGGTGTTTGGGTTAATTTTATGGACTGCAGAGTATTGAATTGCAATTTCTGATATTTGTCACAGAAGCAGTAAACTATAAATTAAGACGCTAGTTTCGGCCTCTTATTTCTACGGCCCACGTCTTATCAACGGTAATGTTATATCAAAAGTAATATCTACCGATCATGGTGCAATAAATCGGACGACTTCATTCCAGTGATGGATCGGCGCACGCGTCTCCCACGTACCGTCACGAGCATTGTGTCCCTCTGTCATGATCTATTCTACCGATAATTTCACCTTACATGGATAAACAAGCATTACGTATTCAATACAACCTAATTACGCATGATAGATGGACGGGAAAGTGTAATGGAAACGGATGACCGTGACGTTTGACAACGTTAAGATGTCACGATCTCGAATAACAGCGCTTTACGCTTTACTCACAGCTTTGCTCAAGTTTCATTCAGTGTTGAAATGCGATTCGACAGGCAAGGTACGATTAAATCCTTAGCTTCCTGTCAGTTTATCACAGTCAATAAATAAGTAGAAAAGCGTGTAAGGAACTGATTAACTCATAATCATAAATTAAAGGGAGAATGATTTATACCGCAATCGCAAGTCTGGCCTATAATTTGACTAAATTAGAACATTACCTACCTAAAACTGACGTCGGTGTTTAAGTACCCATAGGACCAATAATACCAAGTTTGTTACGATAAATCACTAAAACCGTTAAATGTGTACCGGATTATGTTATCAATAGTTGTATTGTGTAAAATACTGTATTGACTTACAGGCCTATTCGGATTTCGAGATAATCACAAGATCTTGAGACGATTTAGAGATCAACTAGATCTACATTAGATATTGACTAGATGTGACTTGGATATCTAAGTCATAACTTGTCGAAATCGTTCAAGAGGACCTCCAGAATCGCGGAAACGTCAAATTTGACATATCTTTCTTACAAATATCTTTAAATTTTCCGTATCGTAACTTGTTGAAGTCTAGTAGAAATCTAATTCATTTTCCGAATCGAGCCGTTAGTCGATATCCTGCCTTTGATAGAGACACTACAAGTCACTCTCGTTTTCTTAAATGAGTGATTCAGAGATAGCATCTTAAGCTGTATAAATTGTTAGGGCTTGTCGTGTAACGTCTTAAACGACTGATTTAAGGACAGGATCTTCCGAGTGCTGATACAAATTTGTTCGCTCACGCCTACAACTCGCCAGGCGGCTAATTTGCGCCAAAAGCAGCCGACATAAATCCTTTGAACAAGGGCCGGCTTCGACGTCCGGACCCTTATTTGGAGGGACTCGTGAGCCCCGCGCTGCATGTTTATGATTTGTTACCGCGACCCTAGTCCGTGAGATGGGCACTTGTGAATGGTGCATTTTCTGATCATGTACTCAAATGAGCTACTCGAATCCGTAAACGGGCAAAATTTCTGGACCCCCAGATTATTTAGTCGCGGCTGTCATGAAAATGATTAATAACATATATTTTGTGTGATTTTCATGCATTTTACTTCAAACCTGTTGCACTGACGTAACATAGGCTTTAAATGTATTTTATTATACCTACCAACAATTGGACGAGGGATATTAATAAAGTCTAATGAATATCATTGTGCAATGTGCATTGGCTGTCAGTCGATTACATAACATACCATACTTTCAGCAATATCTTCATTTAGTAAATAGGTAAGTAAGTATTAGGTGCTAAGTGCACACCTTTTTTTCAAGTAGGCAAGATAATAAGTAAAGTTTAGATTTCCTTCATTGGCAAGATTGAAAGATACGAAACAGTAACATGTGTCGTGATATATGACGATCAGGAACTAACTGTGTATGGAATCTAATTGGAAAAAATACTCTCATTTCTACCTGTACGGCAGATGCCGGTTTGATCACTCTTAGATCCATTTCTCTGATTTAATTCGACATTTTCATATTAATGACTGGCTTCCTGTCCATGATAGTACACTTAGCACCTGGTTATATAAATGACCGCTGGCTTAATGTGACTTGGGCATTGAACAGTTGAGTAATTGGTTGCTTTAAACTTACAGAAGCCGAATTTTTACATTTATTTGTGATCATTAAGCTCGCGTTATAATTAGCTACAATTTATAATGTGATTGTAGTGTGATACTCATATGTCGATTTAAACGAGAAAGCTAATATTTTGGTCTAAGTCATTACCTACGCTGTCTTTTATTTTTTGGTCTTGGGCGATATATGGGACAGACACTGGTCTACCTGGTCTAAGTTTAACATCTAAAGGCCCCAGTACACAGTGGTGAAGGATGGGCCATGCCACGCCCTGGCCATTGTGTACAGGGGGCTATGGCATGCAATGGCGGACGACTGCCGTCAGTTGTCAGCCGTGGTGAGCAATCGGGGAGTTGTCGGTTTTTTGGCACACTTCAAAGGAATCGTGGCGTACCGTGGCCTGTGGTGTTCACACAGTCGCCATTGTTTCTTTAGTTTCTTGAATTTTTGCCGCTTGATTAAATATTAATAGCCCAAAATGTCATTATTGTGGAGCAATGAAGAGACTTATCAGTTTATTACAGATTTATATCAATCAGAGCCTGCAATTTTGTTTTTTTTTTGTTTTTTTTTTTTTTTTGCAAAGCATGGCTTGGCATGGACCATCCTTGACCACTGTGTACTGGAGCCTTATGATAGGTTGTAATTTAAGTTAACCTAAATGAATGTATGTATGTATAAACTCTTTATTGTACAAAACACAAATTTATGGCACAGGATATAAAGGCGAACTTATCCCTTTAAGGGATAAGTTCGCCTTTTTTATACCTTCGCCTTAATTATACTTATGTTAATTTTTAAATTTTACTAACAAAATACGGAATCCCTGTATGGTGTCCATCAATCGTCCTTGTCGATTGTGGCCTGGGTATCAAAGGGTATATTTTATACTGACCACCAGAAGAGGGTATAAAGAACTGTGTTCCAGTACTTTATTTTTCTTGTAAGAAAACTATAATCAATTTATACACTAACACTATAATAACTAATTTAACCTAAAGTTATACCTACACAAAACATAAATCCTCCCAGAACTACTTACACACTTATCTAGCAAAGGTTAATGTGTCAGAACGAAGCCAACACAAGTAGCGGCTGCTGTGTTGTGTATGTGTACAAATGTGGCCAGCGATTAGGACACATTAGTGCGCATCACGACCACGATCCACTAATTACTTCTAATTAACGATCTTCGGGAGCGTGACGCGGGAGGCGGGGCCGGTATTTATGTTAATACTCGACGACCAATGAGCGCCGCGACCCGCCTAGTGATATATTAGCATTTGAATCGCTTATCGACTACTCACTTTCACAACCTTACAACGAGCTTTCCGTAGATTTCAAAAGTAAACCGTAATCAAAGGTATTATAGTAGCGTTTGCAATTGTGTAATCGATTGAGATATGAGCTTGTTAAGGTAATGGTCGGTTCTTGGACGATAGAAACCGTGGACTCGTCTCGCTGGTTCGTTATGTAAATATTTCAATAAATTATAGTGTTTTGCGTTAACGTTGGTATGTAAATTCAGGTGTTAGGTATTTCTAAGCGTATTAGATGATGATGAAGCTTGTACGAGGATTTTACGTAGATACCTAACAAATACTATTACTATAAATTACTATAAATATATAATTATTATAATTATACATGCATTTATAATTTTGATTTAGTTTTTTAAATGTAACTGTCATAGTACCTACCTAACCTACCTGTATTTTACGTAGGTATACTTACCTATAGCTGACAAATTTTGTATTTGGTAAGGCTATCTGTATTTCAAAATTTACTGTAAATAACAATGTAAGGGAGATAAATCTTGGTTTCTTCATACATTTGCAAAACAGACGGATCTGCGTAGTAAAACACAGTACAAAGATCCATGTTTCAAAATGCAAGGAATTCAGTGCTTTAAATGTACTAAAGATAAATAGCTTCATTTATCTACCAATACTATGTAACTATCGAAGAGTAATTCCATGTCCAAATCGACAGTTGCAACTCAGAATCTAATGGTGGCATGTGCTGGTTTGACATATTGGATAAAGGACCTTATGGTACTGAGCTAAAGATATAATCGTCGTTTTTAGAGAGCATAAAACCATCGTTAAAGTGGATTATTGGTTTTAGTCTATTGAAGCTTGGTATTAATATCTCACAGTGATATGTAGATGAGGGTGTGAAGTGTCAGACTCAGTTTGTTAAGAAAGGCAATGAATATTAATAATAGACACTTGAGTCACTAGAACCTGCCATCAAATCCGTCTGACTCTTTACTACCTACTGCTTAAAACAGGTATTCTCATTTTCGATAGTGATAGGTTAGTAGTAGCACGTTAGGTAATTCTACTGGCAATAAATTAAATTACATTCTTATTTTTTTATAGCAAAATAAATTGATTGATTGATTGATTGATTACCTACCTATTTTGAGGGTCATGTCTTAAGAATCTTAAGATCATAATCTGTTGTTGGTAACATTGTTGTTATTGTGATTCTTATTCTTTCCCCTGCCCTTATCCCACGTTATGTGGGGTCGGCACAACATGTTTTTCTCTTCCATTCTCCTCTGTCTTTCGTCTCCTCAGCACTCACTCCTTTCTTTCTCATATCCTCTTTCACACAATCCATCCATCGTTTTTTGGGTCTACCATACGCTCTCCGTCCATCAACATTCATCCCTAACATTATTTTGCCTATATGGCATTCATCCCTCCTCATTACATGCCCATACCACGCTAACCTAGTACTCCTCATTTTCTCCGTTACTGGAGCTACTTTCAAACTTCCTCTTATATACTCATTCTTAATACGATCCTTTCTCGTCACTCCACACATCCATCTCAGCATTCTCATTTCCGCTGCGTGCACTCTTCTTTCATCCGCTACTTTCGACGCCCAGCATTCTGATCCATACATTACAACAGGTCTCACGATCGTTCTGTATATTTTCCCCTTAAGTTTAAGGGGCATTCGTGGATCGCAAGTTGTTCCAGAGACCTGTCGCCATTTCATCCATCCCACATTTATTCTATTTCACGTCTCGGTCGATGTTTCCGTCACTTTGGATCAATGACCCAAGGTACCGGAAGTCAGAGCAGACTGGTAGGGATACACCATCTAAGGCAATATGGGAAAAACTGGATAGACCACCGAAATCGCAGAACATGTGCCCCGTTTTGGTTCTGCTTATTTTGAGTCCCACACTTTCCAGCTTTTCTTGCCATTTTCCCAGCCTGCTCTGGACCTCAAGTGCATTTTCTCCGACAAGAACAATGTCGTCGGCAAACAGCATACACCAAGGTGCCTCCTCCTGTATGTTCGATGTCAGAGCATCCATAACCAGGAGGAACAAATACGGGCTTAAGGCCGACCCCTGGTGTAAACCTACTGTTGTAAAACTTGTTGTTATTGTGATTCCAACCAAGTAACTACAAACTGCGGGTCTACCAACTACCTAATCCGGGCGGTTGATAATGTAGTTGAGCGATAGTTTTTTGTTGAAGGTAAGTATGTAGCTTGATTTTGGGACGAAATCCTTAACAAATTATCAAGCTGTTTATATCTATTTATACTTAACAATGAGAATCATTCTCACACAGCCAAGCTTTTAACCAGTCCGTCGTTAACCGTTTTAGTCAAGTTTATCAAATATAATAGTTACATACCTAGGTACAATTAATGATTAATTAATTTGTAACGTAATACGAAAAATACTGTATATAGTATTATAAAAATAGATTGTAGTAATTAGTAGGTAATATAGGTAAATAGAATCTGTTTATCTAAATTGCCATAAATGTCTGAGATATGATAAAAAATTAATAAGAATGATTTTTAATTTTAATCTAGGTAATACTAAAAATCTTTTTGTAGGTCAAACATCCTTGTCTAGTTTGACTATTAATTTTTGGAAATATCCCCGTTAATATTAAAAAAGTGCTCTAAAATTGTACAAAGATCATGATATTATTGGTTGGTACAGTACTTATCAACACGTAAACATAACAAGCGTGTTAGATACCGCTTATATACTTGAGCC
Organism: Cydia splendana; assembly: GCF_910591565.1. NCBI lineage: Eukaryota > Metazoa > Arthropoda > Insecta > Lepidoptera > Tortricidae > Cydia > Cydia splendana. The sequence goes on from NC_085974.1 coordinate 11,497,775, forward strand.
GTTGGATTGGGTAAACATTGAGCGTATGAGTTAATTTAGTAAGCGAGCGTACGGTAAACTACCAATGAGGCGCGTTCCGCGCGCGCGCCCGCGTGACGTATGGGCGGCGCGAGCGCATCCATAGTTCATGCCTAAACTGCTTAAGAGCCCATCAATATGCACACTAGCGCCACTACTAAATAATCGTGATTATTTAAATTTAACGACAGGTATTTAAAAAAAGGGGGCCGCTACGTACTGTATTGTGTATATAAGTACCTTTTGAATACATCAAACTAGTTTTTATGTTGCTGGATTCGTTGATCTATGAACTCAAAACAAAAACGGCCGCTTTAGCTTTGGACGCATATATTGACGAATCCAACAACATAAAAACTAGTTTGATGTATTCAAAAGGTACTTAAATACACAATACAGTACGTAGCGGCCCCCTTTTTTGCACACGTTGATGGGCTCTTAAACACTATTAACAGTTGTATGTAGCATTTATAAAAGATGTGGCGTTAAACAAGAAATATAACGACTACGAACTGGCTGGTGGCATTAGCAGCTGATTGATATGTATATGGTACGGCATGGAAAATGTAAGCTCACGAAAATGTCTATATTTGAAATACTGAGCGCGATCATCTTTTTAAGTTTAATCTCCATGCAGTTTGCACATAAAGTGAATTTGCCTAAAGGATGAGTCACGCTAGACCGGGCCGAGGCGTCCGACGTCATTTTCTATTATGGCTGATCGGTGATCACGTGGGTCTTTCCAATTTTCCATAGGAAACGAAGCGCCGGAAGCTCCGGCCCGGCTCCGGCCTGGTCTAGCGTGAGTCAACCTTAAAGTATCTACCTAATGGATGTACTTGGGGTCACCGTAGATCCAATTACAAGGATGACGACCTTTAGTTTCCGAGTTCATATATGTATATCATTATTTAAATGTATGTCGTTAAACATATAGGTACCTAAGTACTTACAGCTAATTTATTTGCCAACTGGACGAGTTGATTAAATACAAATTATCTTTTCAATAAGAATAACAGTTATATGAGTTTTTTTACATCACTAAATCGTTTTACAAGTAAACATCTTAAACACTTAACATATTAATAACTATACCACAAACATTTTTTTTTCAATCACCCAATACATTTGTTATTTTTAGTAAACAAATGGGCCAGCTACTTTTTATGTACACATTTTGAGCTCCTAGCATTACCTTTATTTACATTATATTTTGTTTTCCTCTATTACTTAAAAATTTGAAACATCTTGAAGAGGTCGTCTTTAGCAATAAAACTGCCTGTTATTTTACCTTTGTTTTTAAAGCATCGTGTTTTTGTTTCGTTTCCTTTCTGTATATGAGATGTACAATAAAAATTACTTGTATACTATTATAAAGGTACCGTAAAAGTAAAAGAACTTTGCCCTTTAACATAACTTTGCCCACCGAGTCACAGTTCAGTAAAACCGAAATAACTTAAATGTAGTTACAGATACACTTTATTCACTTTCTTTAACTCTATTTTTAAGTTATTTCGCTTTTACTGAACTGTAACGCGGTGGGCAAAGTTATGTAAAAGGGCAAAGTATTATACCTTTACGGTAAACGGACTTATTCTTAAAATATAGTTATCGAAACAAAGTAAGTATATCGAAATGAACATTAAAGTTGTAAGTACATATATGAAGTGCTATGTAATTAGAGTAAAGTGGTAGTAGGTATGTAAATGGTTGTTAATTTATGTAGATGGCTATCAGGCCGGCCAGTGAGGTGCGTTTCAGTTTATGCACTGCTGCACATCATAAATGTTCAAACGGTTTATTACCGGTAGAGATGGGTAGTGAGTAAATACTCACGGGTAAATACCGAGTAAATACTCAGTATTTACTCAATATACCCGTATTTACTCGTTTATACCCAAATTGGTGGGTATAAACTATTTAGAGTGCTGAAAGGGGCATATAAATTTGAAATATACGAGTATTTTGTAAGCCGCTACTGGATTAAGTACTCAAAATTGTAAGAAATGTATTTTTAAGAGGGGCAGTATACATGTAACTAATTGTCACAAAAAAAAATTCAGAAACCACCAACGTGCTGCACATCATTAAATGGGTCTTTCAAAATAACTGGAATGTTTCTAAGAACATTTTTGGATAAATTGAATATTTTTGGAAGAAAACCGTTTCGAAAGGCCAAAATAATGTTTATCTCTCTATAACTTTAGAACCAAAGTTCAGAAAAAATATGAAAACATATCGGGAGATTAGCCGTATAATAGAGTACAAAAAACAATATTTTTAACATCAATGGTTGAGCCATTTTTGAGTTTTCTTTAAAAAACCCTTAATAAAAGGTCGTAAGTACCGCGTAAACACGCACTTTTGCGCGACATGCGGTTATCTAGAACATCGATAGAATTTTAATACCATATTTTTAAAGTAAATACCTTCTTATTTAAAACAAAATTGTTAACTATGCATTATCACAATTTGCCTCTCACTAATAATTACCTTTTATTCCTAAATTAAGCGTCCTATAAGCTTTATATTTTATAGATATTGTTAATACACGTTAGCACTCTTCAATAAAAGACAATTTTGTTCTTAAATCTCACTTTTTGAATATTTTATAAGCAATCGTTTTTACCCACCTAAATGAGTAAATACGGGTACTTATTGGGTGCTTTGAGTAAATACCGAGTAAATACTCAGTATTTACTCACCCCTACCCATCTCTAATTACCGGCGTGCGATATCTGGGCGTGGCAAATGTATGTAGGCAAAGAAAATTAAATTAGGTACTTACGTTGATTTTAAACATTACCTATTAAAATATTGAGGATAGGTTATACCCAGTATCATCGAAACTATATTAAAAATGCATTGTTAAAAATTTAAATAAAACAACAATAAATAGGTATAAATAACCTATTAACCTTTTCGATGCCGTGTCAAACACAAAAGCTGTCACTCGGACGCCACGTCACCGAAGTGTCAGAACTGAAATTGAACTTTATGCATATGCACGTAGGTCTATGTTGCTCTTCGGTCTGTGACCGATTAATTGGTCTTTGGCGTTGGACCTGCGGTGCTGATATATCGGTCATTGTCGTCCAATAGGTTAAGTATATTCCTCAATAGAGTATTAGGTATTCAAAAAAAGTACATTAATTACATATTGCATATTTATCACAATTTTGCTGTAATGATTGTAAATACGTTCACACTCCGTGGTTTGTCCGAATACATATGTATGTAGTTACGACAGAGTAAGGGAACAAAAAACAAAAGTTTGTGCAATTTATCGCCAGACAAATGTAATGAGCTTTGCATTTATAATGAAAAATCCCATATTAGTGATGTCGGACAACATACTTGCGGTTTATTAGGTTAGGCCGAGCATGTTCTAAAATCTGTACGAGCAATCTCGTAAGTCACATACTGGCAGGCATTCCGTGTCATATTCTCTCACGCGATCGCGGCCGGAGCAGATTCACACGGCGGCGACTTTTTTAGACGGCCGAGTATCGACATCCACGATCTTTGATTTATTTCACATCACTATTTTAGGAAACGAGCCCGACATCTACCTTATGGCCAGATATGAAATTGCTCACCGATATATGAGCTCAATGGTTGTACTATTTAGATGGATTGATTAGGCACCAACCGTCTGGTCCGACTTGCGACACTGGCACTATATCTTTCTTGCTTTATTGCCCATCTTGTCTTAAATAAATAATAGTTTTTCACCTCATAATGCCGGCACGCTCGAGACCATCTACGTCTTGTAGCGTAGTCGATTCTCTTTAAACGTCGCTAAACTCGTTATTAAATTTTAAACTGTCTTGTATTCTGAAATCGCCAATAAAATGTAACGTTGCGTTGATAATTAATAATCTAATCGATTTCTCACTTCCTTTATGGGCCAATCACAACGGAATGCTATGTATTTTAGAATGGACGTTTATAGGAGACGGGCCGAATCTGACCAATCGCGTATTGGTTTAACGCGCAGGCGCACTTATGACTACTATGTTGTGAATAAAATGGCTGATTGCTGCCACGTGGGAACGAGGGCGATGCTTGACGTGGGAACGCCCGAAATCAGGACTTTTTTCTTCTTAGATATCTATAGCTTAGTTTTCTGTAATTACCTAGTTAATTAAGCGGTTGTATTGCAAAGTGAGCGATCTGTACAATTTGGTAAATGCTTAATAATGAAGAATGTAGAAACTAAGCAGAATCAAAATAAGTACTCAACTATATAAATCAGCATGGCGTGAGGCCGTAATTTGTTTACTACGTATAAGAATTGTAAATTACCTATACCAATAATTATTTGAATCTATTAGCCATATTTTGAAGAAGCGATACACGTAAAACATGGGAGCTTATTTTAGACCTTATTTGACTTTCCAGTAGCGTTTAAAGGGTTGGACCAGCGCAGCGCACGCGTCTTGTTACGCGGACGCGTCTCAGTTTCGTAAGATATGAAATATGCTCTCGAGTGAACTAATAAAGTCGCTCAACACCGGTGGACTTAACTTGAACACTTCAAATTGTAATTGCAATTTAATCGAGATCAATTGCACTTAAAATGGTAATATTTTGTGGGAATCAGTAAAACGTCGAGAAGTTGAAAGACGGATGTACGTAAAAGGTGTGTAAGGAATCCCAGTGGGCCATTTAAATGTGTACATGTACATAAATAAAAATCTAGAATGAGAACGTATATATTTTAAGACGTACAACATAATGAAATAAACGAAGGCCGTTTTTTGTTTCAGGTAATTGAAATAGTTTCATCGTCTTTTAGCTTAATCATCGAATACATCAGACGAAACTATACCTACCTCTGTAAGTAGTTACATAGGTACATATGAAACAAATTGAATGGGGCGATAGTAAGATAAAGCGATAACTACATTTAAATCGAATATACATAAATGAAAACATATCCAATAATGGCATTATCGGCACTCGACTTTTAGCTTAAAGTTATACGAGTACCATACAATATGCACAACATTTGCATTGTGTAAATATTCTGCCCAGCCGTAATCTCTATGAAATTCAATACACGAGCGGAGATAACGAAACTGGCTGTCTGATAATTTATAGTGCACCATTAGAGGGCACGTATAGCCTGTGAAGGCATTTCATTTGAATTGGAGATTGGGATTTGCGGCGACTTGTCCAGTATTAAAATGATGTATCGCGGTTTGATTACAGCGGGCAGAGGCGCGCGCGTGGGCTCGGCCGTGCTAGGCTCAGGCGACGTAGGCTTGTGGGCCCGCGCCGCGAGGGGTCGCCAGAGATGGCATCTTTCCATAAGTGGGGATACCAATTGCTTTCCAAAACTTGGAACCATAAAGAGACATATGTGCCACCTCTATTCGTTTAATATCTGTTTAAAATCATTTAATTTTAAAAGCTACTATAGGTAGGTAAACCTTATTTTCATAACTCGCAGGCAAAATGAATTTAGGTTTAAAGTTTAATGTTATTTAGGAATCACAAATAAATTTTTGCATCATTATGACGAATAAGTATATCTATTCAGAGACGAAACCATTGATTAAACAAGTAAGTAAACATGGAGAGTTAATTTATCAGTTTGTTCATATTAAAGAAAACTTGTAGTGGTCTAGTTCGTGTAACCGGTGTAACATTGCAAGATTGTAAGCAGGTACACATTATCTCGGTATGCTCACCTTCGACACGTAGGTGGTCAACTGGTCATGCCTATATCTCCCCTCCATTCGCTCCTTCTTGAATTTTATTAGACGTCCCCTTCATAAATAATGCAAATAATCCAAGTACCTATTTATAAGCGATTCGTTTGCTGAGGTGTAAATCCGCTGTCGAAGTGTCGATACAAATGTTTCTTACATTGGTTAGGTACAATGTTAGGGATTCTATTAAAGCCAAACAAATAAATGTCTAAAAGCTCTAATGTAGACACTTAATGGTTCATAAAATTTAGCTTTTTATATGTAGGAATTGAGATGACTTGTAAAACAAAATAACAATAAAAAATTGGAGTCTCTGTTGCCAACGTTCGCCAGTTAAGTTATGTATAAGCCCACTTAAGCTGCATAAAAAGTATATACGCAGAACTGTTACGCAGGAATAATATATGCAAAAATAAATTGAGCAAGCTTTATGACCTGTTCGCAGTCTCCAAATATTACGATAATTAGATCTGATTAGTACGCCGTGAATTACACGGGGGAACAGGTTTGGGCAATCTCGTTAACCGTTCTGTATTATTTGGTTATGAAACTGATAACGCTTAATTGAATAATAATTAGGGTCGTATGTGTAACGTAATTGTAAGGCATAGTGCATAATGTTACCCGAAAAATACTTAAGTATTTCTTGTCCGATTCCTAAGATCAAGTTCGCCATAGATTTACTATGGCGTACTTGATCTTGGAAAAGCGGACAGACTATACATCTCAGTTATAATAAACAAAAAAATACAACATACGATACCTTCACAAGTAATGTGTTTTGTTAGTATGTAGATATTTTACAAACTCATACATTGGCACATCGTACAGCGAGCTGCAAAAGCGCATGAACTTTTTAAAGGGATCTATTCATAAAGTGGGTATGCATTTTTGCAGGTGTGTTTACATTATATGTATTAAAAAAACACTGAGAAACACCGATAAAACTAATATTTTCCGGTCAAATGGGGCTTTTACCCTGATCATCCACAATCATCAATCAAAATGTTCATCGTTTTTTTTACAGCGACCACTACACCAACGGCTCTGCTACGACATTGAGCGACTTGCGACGGCGGCAGCGGTAACCATAGATTGGAGCGAGATACAGCGATCGGACCTTTCGTTCCCACCTATGGTTGTCGCTGCCGTCGTCGCAAATCGCGTAATGTCGTGGCCGAGCTGTAATAGCGACCATGTGCTCTAAGCTTTATAGTTAGCCATCGGTCAATATATTAGTCGCCTCGGGCCGGAGCGGCTTGCCGGATGCAGCATGTGTCACAGATTATCACGTACTCCACATGTAGTTTACGCCTGTGAAATTATACGTTGGACAAGTGAAAGTGACGCTGTCAGATTATGTAGCCTTCCCGATTTAGGATTAAGTGATTTTTTGTTCTGCACATCCGATTGATTGAGATCAATGAGTATTTATAACACTTTAAACTGTCGCGTTTTGTACACATATTTTATTACACAAACGGGTCTACCGCGATATAATTTCATTGTTTTTACCTTAATTGTTTAGTGGTGTTTTATTAATGTTAGGTAGTTGAGTGTGCTCAGAGCATAAAAAGGTCAACCACGGCGTTGCATGAACAAGAGATTTCCTTTGGCAGGATTGGTCCTTAGGACCCAAGGATGGATTTAAGAAGTGGAGCCACCCAGATTTTTGATGCAGGTGGGGGGTGGGGGGGTTTTAAGCGTCGGCGACGTCTGATGTTAATAATTGTTTAAGTTTAGGTTCTATGTCAAGTTTAGTATCATTTTCAAGTAAATCAAAGATGTAGACATAGATTTCATCTAAATCGGTTCAGCTTATTGATTCCCCATACAATCTTACACCTTCCTTTTCACTTTTAAGAGATATTTTTTTTTTATAAAAACTATCCTATGTTCCTCCCCGGGGACTCAAAATATTTCTATACCAAATTTTATCTAAATCGGTTCAGCGGTTATTGAATCCCCATAAAAATTTCCACCTCCCTTTTCACACCCTTAAAGGATGATTTTTGAGATTTAAAGTAGGCTATGTTATTCCCTGGAACTCAAACTATCTCTGTACCAAATTTTAACTAAATTGGTTTAGCAGTTTAAGCGCGAAGAGGAATTTAAAAAAAGTATTTTTTTCATATTTTATGTGTTTTTACTTCTGAATGGTGTCATTATGATATCAGAAATGAATTCGGCATCCCCGATTTATACGAAAACGATACTAAACTTGGCCTAGTAGCTTAAATGATGTAGATATCAAGATCAAGTTGAGAGATCATCAAAAATCTCGGTGGCTCCACTTCTTAAATCCATCCTTGGGTCCTAAGGACCAATCCTGCCAAAGGAAATCTCTTGTTCACGCAACGCCGTATTTTAGGCCCAGCACCATCCGCTATATCTCCGTTGACATTTGTTGGGACGTCAGTCTTTCCGTGACCACAGCTGGTGCCACTCAGCTGAAACGTCGGAATTAAAGGTAAAACAATGAAATTATATCGCGGTAGACCCGTCAATGAGTATTTGAACTGGTTTTTGACAATTTTGATGTAAAGCACACAAATGTTAAAGAAATTAATTAATATCGGGGGACATCTTACACAGATCAACCTAGCCGCAAACTAAGCTTGTACTATGGCTGCTAGGCGACGATTTACATAGTTAGTTATACAGATAGAGAATACATACTTATATACATAGAAAACACCCTTAACTCAGGACCTATATTTGTGTTCATCACAAAAATAGATGCCCACCGGGAATCGAACCCAGGACCATGGGCTTCACAGGCAGGGTCACTACCCACTAGGCCAGACCGGTCGTCACGTCAAATGCGTCTATCATTTTACGGGGTTATCGCACTAATAGATCGATGTCTATTTACTATACAGTCAATCGATCAGTCAAATTGTGACGTCTAGTAGGAGTCAAAAGCTATAACAGGTAGATCGGGCTTTATCGCGTCGCCTAGTACCCATAGAACAAGCTTTGCTTAGTTTGGGGCTAGGTCGAATTGTGTAAGATTGTCCCCAAATATTTATCAACATTGTAGGTTGGCAATGCTCAAATGAGAAGTAGTTAATATTTTAGGTTAGTACATAAATTTAGCAAATAAATTGAAATATACAATTAGGCAGTAGAAATATGTAGAGCAAAGCATACCATACTGCAAAGATAAAGGTCAACATCAAGTTTATCTTGACGTTATAATTATTTGCTACCATCATAAAATCATGTCATAACGCCCTATAAAATGGTTATACCACATTTTAATGATTTCAAGGCAAAGTTTTATTCCTTAATTGGGTAAAAACGGATATCATTTATAGCAGTTAAATTTTTATTAGTATGTACTACTAAAGTTCCGAGACCATTCTTGACCATATATTGTGCATTATGTTCCGCCCGCGGCGTCGGTTGATGTTATGTAGTTCGATCGTTATTTGACACTTTAATTACAAGTTATTAAATACCAGGTGTGTAATGTTAATATCATAAAAAAATATAGCCTGCAATTTATCAATCTGAACCGGGTGACAATAACTTTGTTTTTTATGTATTTTTTATGATTATTTATATACTTATGAGATAAGTATTAGGTGTAAGCAAAGCATCGTTATCCTACAAAGCAATTATAACAAGCTCAATCAATCACCGATACATCCCAATCTTTCCAGGAAGTAAGGTGAAATTTACTTTGCAAATTTTTATTACCTACATACAGATATACCGACAAACAAATATGTAGATACAAGGACCGATATGAAAGCTTGTAAATTAATTAAGGCCATCATTTTTGTGTCCAATAGCGTCCTCATGGAAATCAGTTGAATAATTCACTTATAAATTACCACCATTTAAACTACCTATTTAATAAGTCAAATTCTTCATACTTAATAAACTTTCCATTGGCATAACCTATCTCAACAACCTCCGCTATTATGAGTATGACAGCAAGGATTTCCATAGACACACATCAATATGGCCTTCCACGTGCTCCAGTTATAGCCGATGGTAATGAAGCGGTTAGCATTGTTCCTGAGGATCACAGCTGACCCTGCGCGTGCACATAAATTAATTCATATGCGATGTAATTGTAGCAAATGTGGCGGTGATGTGAGCAGAGGTGTGCTGGGCATGTTTTACAAGGCTAACTTATTTTAAACTTCTTCGACCGGTCTGTCAGTCAGCTAACTTATTATATATTGTATGATTGACCTGATTTTGTAATGTGTTCATAGCATGAAAATCCCGATTTCAAGCTTGAAATTAACTTAAATTACGTTAGTTAGTACTAAAAATATAAAGTTACGTGTACATTTAATGGAAACTCTAAAAAACTAATTGTCTTCTTTATTTATATGAGTTTATACGGAATAGTTAACTTATGATTTTAACAGTAAGTTTATTTATGTAGGTATATCGGGTGGAACAGAACGAGGGACTTTTAAGCAAACGGGGAATTGTTTAGGCTACGTGACATTGGCTACATTTGAAGTGACTTTCATCGCTGGGATGATACTCGTAAGGGCGTGTAAGTATGTTTTGTTGTCGCTTTGGGGAACTAAATGTTGTGAGGCAAAGGATATTCACCTTTCCTAGCACCAATTCTTTGAATGAACCTTAAATAATTGTTTGGTTTTTATATTATGAAAAGGCTAGATCTAAGTAATGGTTCTACTCTACATATCACACCTCCATGGCCAAATAAATGACAGCAACGTAGGTGATTCAGATAGAGCTACCTATCATACAAACGTGACGTCATGTGGATATACAAACATACATTACTTACACGTTTTGATTACTTTATTAGATAATATAAGGCTATCTATTTATATATCGATATCGTTTAGGCCATATTATTAATTATAAAAGTAGTATAAGTAGTATAAATAGTTTAAACATAACACTAAATCACCTCATTTGTAATACATACATATATTATATTCACTGCGAAAGGTCAATGTATCAGGTGCGCTAAAAAGTTATGTTTTTAGTTTCGTTAGCAATTTTACAAGGTTCGTGGGAATACAAAATGAATGTAACAACATTCCCGAGTAGATAAAAACACTCCAATTTTAACGAATACATAAAAAGTTAATGTTGCAAATTAACCCTATAAAGGATAGATTAACCAGTAAGATACTCGTAAGAGCTTGAATACTAGAGTAATACTAGTGTACCTAGCCGTAACTACCCAATTCTCAGCACTAGTTTAATTTGCAAGTAAAACAGCGCTAGACAGGCCAAAGTAATTGAGCGAATGTACGTATTTTTCAAACCGCAGTTTAATGCTTCGCTCGTATCATTATAAATCTCAACAAGTAATGTTTATCGTGGCAAGATTGCGGGCAAGGCTGTCTCCTCCCTTGCTGTCGCAAGCCGTGTTACATCTATTGATCGCCTATTACTTATGTACGCGTAATGACATATGTTCAGTTATGATATAGAAGCAAATTGATATAGGTATGACCTCTGTTGTACCTGTAATTTCAAGACATATCCTCTTGACTCATGTGTTATTATAGTATCTGAGTATGATGTTAGCCTTTTAATAGACTAGGTAGGTATTTGGTCATTGTGACAATACTTATAACTATAAATAATAACTGTGTTATCGACAGTAAAAAAGTCATACATAATGAATACTTGTTTAAATTTTACTTGACGTAAAAAAATATGTGTGCACAATGGCTGAGATGTTTTAATCAAGCTTGGTATCATTACACATACAATACATACCAATGTATTGTATGCTACAAACTAATTAATTTCATGAATTGCTTGCCTTACCGATAATCACGATTTTCTGGTATCCTGCTGAAGATCATTTAAAGGAGACATTCCTATATTCATTATTAAGCATTTGTAGTGTTGTATATTTTTCTACATGCTGAGTTCTAAACGAAAATAACAACAAGAAAAGTGAAAAATAACAATATTCATTACCAGACATCGTATATTTTGGCATATTAACTTATGTTATATCCAGACATCGTAAATTTTATAGCATTTTCGGTGCAGCGGAGTGGTTTTAACGGAATCGGTATAAACAATTTCAACCCTAATGATTAATTAGCGTTAATTACGTTAATATTAACCTTAATTTACCATTTCAGTTGGAATTATCTATACCAATTCTGTTAACACCACTCCGCTGCACCAAAAATGCTATAAAATTTACGATGTCTGTTCATTACAACATAGATTAACTGTCAAAACAACTTCACGTTGTTAGAAATTGTAATACCTACAAAGGAAATAGAGCGAAGTAGATGATACCAAGAGGTATACCCGCAAAACCTCTATGGTCATAGCGGCGGTTAACTTCTTAAAACTCTCAATGTTATTATTGTATGCAGTTAATTATAGTGCTTTAAATTGCAGAATTGATCCATAATATTTGTGATACAAGTCGCGGGAAGCAACTAGTGACTGCGTTGTACCATATTCATGTATAGTCACGTCCTTATATTGCGTAGGTATATTTTAACATATTAGTTTATGGCAGTAAGTCGAGCACGTAGGTACGAGTATGTAAATCGGCCAGTAGCCGGGTTATCAGTGGTCGTTTGGCCATCATAATTGTATGCCATTAGAACATCTGTGCCCATAACGAGACCAGATTCAGTGTTGTACATATCGTAACTATGTATAGACTGATTTATGTTGACGTGAAACTCGACAATTATCCTTAAGCTGGTGATGATTTGAGTGCAATCATAAATGTGATGGTATGGCGCTACTTAATATTATTACGTAATTATAATAAATATGTAAAACGTAGGAAATAGAACGTATTAAATATTTAACCCTATCCATATTTTAAAAGGTATTGAACACTATGCTTGTATGCATTACAAGCGAAACATCCTGGCAAAGTTTGAATACTAAGTACTAGCAATTATTTTAATTACAGAGGTAAAAATACTTGATGCAGCAAGGAAGAAAAGAGAAATTTTGGCATAAAACTTGATATAGGCATGTCTCCTTTAAATGGTCTTCCAGAAGGATACTGGAAAATCGTGATTATCGGTCTTAGGCAAGCAATTCATGAGATTAAATGAGTGGCCAGACATAGCACTAGACAGTGATTTGTGGAGAAATTGGGGGAGGCCTTTGCCCAGCAGTGGGACACAACAGGCTCCAAATAATATAAGTAGTAATAATAATAAAACTTCAAATAAGACAGAGATTGAAGTTAGCAAGGGTTAGGTACAAGCAGTGAAGGCAAAGTTGCGGTCTCAATCTCAATCGTAGCGAACAATTAAGTGGAGGAATCGCAATCCAGCGGTCGATCAGACACATTACCGCCGACCTTCGGGTTCAATGGCGCGCCAATGAGCACCGCGGCACCCGCGGGCTGTCATTAGGGCCTATCGGGCCCTATCGCCGGCCATTCGGAGGGTTGTAATAGAGCAGGTATAATAGCTGGACCCGATGCGGGTCAAGATCTTCATGCAATGTAATGGGTGCTCAGGTATTCATGTCGGTAGCCGTTGATTTGCATGCACTGTGCAGATGGAGTGTGCGGATAGCCAAATTGAGTTTGTTATCGGATATCATCGGGCGCCTACTGGGCATGAGCGTTTCTAATGCTTCGCCATCTGATCTGCTTTCTGTATCTTTGTGGGGTCATTGGACCCATCTGAATTCCTATCAATCATCGCTTATTGTTTATAAAATCAATTATTTAATTTCTACATTGACATTGTCCTCAGTATAGTTACAAAGTGCGCCTTTGTTCACGTTAAGACTTTTATTAATGTTAACAAACGGTTGGAAGGTTTACAAACATTGTTAGAATGAGGATGGGCGACAATTATTATTGAAAGCGTGTTGCGACACACTATATTTCTAAACGCAAATTAACAATGACAAATGTTTACAATGCTGCCCACATTCGGTTTCCGCAGGCCTTGGCATTAGTTCCAAATGCCAGGCAGATTCCTGAGGATGATATGGATGTGGCAGCCGATTGTTAAGTGCTAATGCTCCTACAGACGATACTTCTATCGATGAACAATAAATCGTTGGAGCGAGCCGCTTGTCAAGCGAAATATTGCGCTTGTCAATTATTTTAACGATAACGAACGAAAATAAATAGCTACTCAAATTCTGGATGACCTTTTCATAACGTAATAGGTAAGAAAGGTCTGTATTGAGTGATATTTTATGGCTTTGTTAAGATTGAAGAACTGTATCGATAAAGTTATGTAACGTATGTGCCTAAATTTCTTTGAAATGCTACTTAGATGTAATAGTTATTTGTTTTACAAGGGGGCAAAATTGTTGTTTAACTGCTCGTGCTAATATTGATACCCGAGTAAGCGAAAGATTCCAAAATTGAACCAGGAGCGTAGCGAGTGTTTCGAGAAGTGGAATCTTGAGTGTTGCGAGGGTTTCAAGGGACGAGGGTTAAACAAAATTTGCCACCGAGTGAAACACAACATTTTTCACCATACCAACGCAAGGAAAATACCAACTGTAAAACATCAAATAAAATGAAATCAAATCAAATCCAAATGAATGCTATTAAATATTTATCATCCAAAACCATCATTTAAAAGTCCATTCTATCAGGCAACATGAGCAAACAACTCAAAATTTGCATAATATTACTTTGCCTCATGTGGATAAAATGCAACTTTCTTATCAGTTTTTGAAGCAAACTAAGCCTTTCCGAGCTGGTGTGGTGAAAAATGATTTATAAGTTAGTAATGTTAATTAGACAATTTGTAATGTTGTTTATCGTTTTATAATACGTAGGATCAATTTGACAACGGTTACAATAACTCCTCCCCGATCTTTACCCATCCCATAAAAATCCCTTGACATTGAATAGACTATCAATTTCTCAATCGTTGACAAGTGTATCAGGACGGTTCCAATTGGGTATCAGTACTAAACTGGCAATTTTACAAGCAATTACTTTCAATGCAAATTCTGGAACGGATCAAACGGATGGTCGGACCGTGTATGGGCCTCATTAAGAGGGAAAGAAAAAGTGTAGTATGTTTACCTTTTGCGTTAATACAGGAATGCGTTTTTAATTAATAAGTGGCTTTCAATGATAACACCATTGTCACTATATATCCTGCCGCATGGTCTTGAAAACCACAATACCCATATAGCGATTTGTAGCTGTAGTTTATGCAGAGAGACTCAGAGCTTACTAGATTAGGTTAGAGGGATTCAAAAATTTCTGGATTAGGAGCTTCATCTCAATTGGCATGTGAGTGAATCAAATTTTATTGTTATACCTACATATGGCGCTCAGCAAAGGCGTAGCAACACTAGCAACATACATGTGTTACATTGAGCGCATAGGTATTTAGAAACTAAATTTCAACAGCAGTTAAGTAATATGATTTTTAGATATTTAAACTTTATCGTAAACTTTACGTCATTTTAATAGCTTAAGAACCTGAAGTAGGGAAGAACGTGGCATGTTGAGCACATTTGAGTTCACCGCTTTGTAATGCTTAAACAGTGCAGGGTCTTAGAATGATCAAATCTACTGACTTCTATAGAACATTTCTTTGGGACAAAACCCCATCAGACAAAATTATTGTTTTGCGTATTAATATTTTTTTCAGTGACTCAACTTACCCGACCGCTCAACATACTTCGCTCTACCCTATCTATACATTCTGAAACTTAATTGAAAAGATAACAACACAATGCTTTGTTGACCGCCAACATTGTCAGACACAATTAACGAAACACAATGGGCAATAAGCATCGGTTAAATTGATATTTACAGATATCGATTAGAAATAGGAAGACGGTAAATATCCGTTGTATGGGGCATTACAGTATAAAATGCCGTAAAGTGCGGGAAAGCGCGCCGGCAGATGGCGGTAATGTACGGCGCACAATGGCGTGGGGGCGGCGCGCTCCTGCGCACCGTACCCTATTGATTTGCTACCGACCCGGGAGAATATCAGATAAATTCGTGTTTGTACTTTCCTTACTATTTATGAACGGTTCCCATTGAGGTTTGCTAATTAAGAAATTGAATTAGTTAGTTGTTTGTTAGGTTACCTATTCCGTCGTAACGTATTTATTTATAGCCGTGTATTCTATATATGCACGACTAGTACATTGTATTAAATTGAACTTTTAAGGGTTTCTTGCTACTCTTAATGGATGCTTAAATGGAAATTTTGATAGTTCTCTGAACTGTGAGCTGTAAAAAATTGGTTGTGCAAAGTACCATTTGGCGATATATTTACACATGGGAATACAATAACCGATACCTTTGAGCCGGGTACGATTCAGGGTGGTTTATTTTAGATTATTTAATAATGTATGTATTGTGCTGTGTTTATTTGTAGTTTTAGTATATAAGTTAGTTTATAGGTATTTATTGTAATGTGTTTGCTTGACATATTTTTAATAAAGATATAGTTTTATTATTAATAACCGATATATATATGATATATGTAGACATGAATTACGAATAAATATGTACTTATTATAAATAATAGTATTAAAGCGCATTAACGTTTTTGTTGAGTACATAGAAGTCAAAACAAGCATGTGATCTTCGATAATATGTTTAATCAATAATCTCAGTGAAGCAAGAACCGGTTTACTTCCTGTTTGATAAAAAAAGGCTTTGTAGCTAATTTACCACTAAGTAATAATGGCACATTTCAATTAAAAAAATGTCATGATACGGATATACTTAGGAGCGAAAATGAGTGAATTATTAACAGTGTCAATTAATTAAAACTCTAAATCTTGATAACTCGTTAGGTGTGATGTAAATTATCTGTGAAGAGTTATGACTTATTTAAAACTCAAGGTTTCATTTAATTGTCGCGACAAGAACTTCTGTATTTGGCTAATAAATTATTGATGAATTAAGAATTTGGCGCTTTTACGACTATTAACATTTTATAGGTGTCCCCGTTATATGTTCTTTTTTTTGTCAGTAAACTTGGTTTGAATTTTTAATAATACCGACTCATCTGGAAGGGCGGTGAACAAAAACCGTCATTTCATTTACTTCATCGTAACTTCATCACATACAGGTCTGGGGGAAAAACTTAAGAAAAAATCGCCGTTCGCTGTGTGGCTTATGATTAGGTAAAAATTACAGGTGCTTTGCTTACATTGTGATGTTAATTTTAAATCCTACACTGCCATCCCACACTAGCATCTCGAGCGTCGGCGTCCAGTGAACTCTATGGCTGCTGCTCGACGCAACGTGGACGCAACTGCGCAGCGACACCATTTTTCATAGCGCTGACTAGACGACGACTCTCAAAAGACGCTACTTTGGGGTGGCCCTAACATGAATGAATATCAGTTAACCAGTTGTAAAATGGTTCTACATATTTAAAACGGTTTTTGCATTTTTATTTTCATTTTCATAAGGTCATTAAATAACAATAAATTATCAAAATATTATAAATTCTTATGAGAATAAAGAATCTTTAAACCGAAATATATGAGCAATTTCTATAAATACTTAGCATGTCGCGGCGTGGAACAAAGCACGGTGTCGAGATATTCTCATATAACTGACTTCTACTGTCTGTACCTCCTAAATTGAAACAGATCGCACGACACCAAACAACGCATAACAAGATTGCGTCACGTTCCCAAAATGGTGAAGTTAATCACGCGCAATTCGAGCAGAAGCGACGGAAGACTTTCTCCGAAGGAAGCCCCAGGACCGACGCCATTATGCCTTTAGCGGAGCGCACCTGTTTTACATACTGATCTTGCCTATCCGGAAAGCGTGCACTAATTCCGAGAGATGGACGATTCTATCGATATGCTTTATTTTTAGCTGTGTAGTTTATACGCAACAATTCTAGGAATTTTATAATTTGGTTCTATTTTATTGACTGTTCTTTTTGGAGAGATTGTGCTTATTAAAAAATTTGACGTTATTATTCTTATTTAATTTTTCGTTATTCTCTTTTATACGAACAATAATGATTCGAAATGCAATGTCATTAAGTGCGGAAGGATAACTTAGACAACAGTTTTTTTTTGTTTTGTGGTTCCAGGGAGACTAATAATAAAAAGATTGAACCGCTACAACAATTGTAATAAATATCGCCGTAATGTCCTTAATAGGTCCTTCTTATAATTTTATATGAATCACGTACGATACGACACATGTGTTATACATGTATATGTACCTACATGTGTTTTGTACCGGTAGGAAAAGTAATAAAATAAAACGAGCAATAGTTAATGTTATGATTTCCAAGATGAAATGGCTTACACGGATAGTAGTTATGACGCTAAGAATATTGAGTTCCGTTGCACGCAGTTATCGACTGTCGATAAATCGGCAATCCCTACACAAACCAGTGTCGAGTGCAGACGATGTGCCGAAGATGTCAGTAACCATTAACGGTAATACGGCTTTTTGTTAGTATCGTACCGATATAGTGTTTTACGATCGACCGAGAATAACTAGATCTACGATAAAGTAATATTAAACATTTTTTTATAGTGCAAGGTTGTCAACGAAGGTAATTTATGTGTGCAACTAAAATTTTATCACCACCAATGCTCTTTTTGCGGCAGTTACTCGGTCTTTAATGTATCATTTAAGTCATAGAAGCTTTTTTTTTAAACTTTCATGCTCGGAATATGAATGCGTTTCAGTTGTGGAGATACTCCTTATGTCATCCTGGCGAGGCTGCGTTAAAATTCTACACGACCACGCTAATTAACTAATTAAAATTTTATTATAGAAAAAAAAACTGGCATCAACGTGTTTGTTTATTAATTTACACATAATTCGTCCGGGAAATTGAACATGAAGTTGTACTAGGAAATATTTCTGACTTTCGGACCACACTCGCGAAGACATCATTACACCCAACCGATGAAATCAGAGCCCTGGGCATGCCATCTCCGTGGCTCCGGCGTGTCATTACGAGGAAGGAACCGGAGGGCGTGGCGGTTCAACGCCGAATGGCTCCGATCTCATTTCAGAAGGGCACAATACCCCAGAAAGCATACGAAAAATTCGTGCACTCAATAATTTAAGCGAAACTTTCTTTATCATAAACTCAGACCTACCACACATACTTAAATTACACGAACGTGATTTCGTCTTCGTTCCATATTGCATTTTATGAAGAGAAGAGTTGCTGAAATATTTTCGAAGGTGGAGTAACTTGCTTGAGTAGTATTTACCTCGTACAGATTAGCAATTTTAATAACTATACTTCCGTGAGACACAGACGTAATAAAACTCCTCGCTGTTGAAGCTTCTCGATATGGAGCAAAACATGTCGAGCAGTCCTCGACTTAAAACCGTGAGTGACCCGCATTAATTATACTTTACGAGTGCCTTATTCTATTTATGTTTTACCTAATATGTATTACTTATTAAAACATGATTTTTTCCCGATCGCTCTACCGTGGCTTAATAACTAATCGTGCAAAATCGTACAAAACTTTTAGAATCAAAAAAACATTTTTTTTAAGAATTTTTAATTGTTAGAAAAAAAAGAGGGCACCTAAGAGAGACATATTAAAAGGTACATACCTAATATTTGGGACCAAGAAGTCACTAATTATATTGCTATGTATCTGAAATTGCAGTGACTGAATATATCGCACCTTACGACAGTTATTAATGTGTGAGAACGCGGTAGAATGTATGGTAGGCAATATGAGGAATGTTTGCAAAGCGATTTGTGGACATAATTCGATTTCACGGGCTGGTTAATTACGATTAGAGGACCGATGCTTCGACGCCGGACTGGTTCCACCGGAGAAACTGGCCAGTGCTCCTCAACCATTTGGAGCGAATCAATATTTCAATATTAAATTTATGTATTGAGTTATATTAATTTTTTGTAATAATAATAACCTTTTCTGAGGCATGTCGTGCATGGTGATCGTTGAGGTTGTATTTACCTGAAAAATAAAAAAAAATATGATTAATCTTCAAGTAATTATCCTACATATAATGTAACAAGAGATCATTAACAAGAAATAAAATAACGAGAAATATGTAATAACTATAATCATCAACAAATATTTAATCTTATGCGTTTTTTATGGTATTTAATGATTTGGAAATCATTTCACGAAATGATCGATTGCCCACATCATAAATCGTCTACCTAATAGAAGAATGAAGTGATCAATTCTAAAATGGTATATTAAGAAATGAGCAAATTCTCTGATATCGCCACGACACCTACTTAGTTTTTCCTATTTAAAATATATACTTAGGGTACTGGAGCCTAATTACTAATTAGTAATTACCCAAACACTATCAAGTGCAGCTATGTTTATAAAAAAAACTAAGTAAAAACTAGCTTATTATAATAATTGTTTGGAAAGGTTGGTGACAACGCGGTGATTTCTCCGCACACGGTCGTTCGCCGCGGACACTCGCTCTTGTTAGATGTCTCGGAGGCCCATCGGCGCGCGCGACGCTTTTCACTCGCGAATGCGCACGTAACCCAGCGATACAGATGCATAATTGGACGAAGTGTTGCAGAATATCCTAGCTTAAGGCGAATAGCGGTTGTTAAACTTTCATTTTGGGTAGCTTGAGGTTTTAACCCTTCATAGGGCACAATCTATATAGTAAGGCAAAAATGACTAAGTACCCTAAAACACTTTAATTTTTTTTTCTTATGTAGCCTTATAGGACTATTATTGAGGTCTGGAACAGTAAATTGTAAGTACCTAAAATAGTCTTACATCGATGTTTACAGCTTTAAACTCCTTAACGCTCCTAACTAACTACATGTGATATTGTTACGGCTCTTTATTAAAAATATAGGAACTTGATTTACATATGTCGGGTATGTAGATTTAAAATATAAAAAAAAACTTTTTGTTATACTACTTGTTTTTAGTAATAAACGAAATATATAAAACAAAACCTTTTAAATAATGAGAATTTTTAAGTACATTACGTTACCGTTAGTGTTCACAGTGTTCACCTTAAATAAATATTCTAACCAAGCTATTTAGATTACGGTGGACTCTACAGTCCAGAGCTAGAATAGAGAAAATGAATACTAGATCTGTGAGTAGGCAAGATTGATGAATGGGGCAGATTTGTATAGCCTACTGAAAGATGAAAGTTTGAAGGCTGTAAGTTTAAGGATGTGACAAACAACGGCCTGAAAGTGGAAATATGTAGTTCTGTTAGATCACACTCTTAACTTCAAGTACGACAATCTATCGTAATTTGCTATAACATTACTATGTAAGAGTACAGGAGTAGTGAGGTAGGTAAGGAAATACCTACTCGTTTCACGCGCTAGAAACACGTTCGCAATTTAATTAATCCATTTAACAAAATTCGTCGAAATAAATCAAAGGCGTTTAAACGTCGAAACTAGGATAAATTGTAGGTGATGTAAAACGTAAGTCTGGATAACAACATAATTGGTCCGACGACGCGCGTCGCCGCGGCATCGGCACTCACTCCGCCAGCTATTTATATTGCACTAATGCACTATGAATTACCGTGTTTAACATATAATTTTATGGCAACCGAGCCGCCTGTTAAAATATCATTTGCTTCAATTCTTTTTGTGGCCGTTGAAGCCTGCGGTCGGAGTCGCGCGGCTACTTTTTGCCTCCCTCGTGCGAAGGATATTGAGTGCCTATTAGTATAAACACTGCACATTTTATTTCCCCCGTGTGACGTGAGACAGCGGACTTTGAAACAAATCAATTAACTGACAGTGACCACCCATTGTCTTTGATTCAGTTGTCTCGTTAAGGCACCCGGCACTGCGAGAAAAACGGACCACTGTCAAATTTATATGTACCATTAAGCTCTTTGTCGCGACCCGTGAATATTGAGAGTGCGGTATTTTAACGAAACTTTAATTTGAGCTAAAACGTTTAAATCGAAAAGGTTTCCGAAGAAATTCGCCACCGCAAATGAGATACCTTTCATTGGTTGCCTCATTACGAACGCTGTTTTTCAGCTCTAATTTAATTGGCCGCATAAATTTGATTGCGATTTATTCGCTTTTTCATTGTGCGATATGTAATTGCTGGTAATTGAAGTGGTATTTATAAGGACCAATTAAAAGTTGTCGAGTTGCGGAGATGAAATTTGCTATGCGGGAACCGTCCGCAAAGTGGATCCATCAATATTGCTGGACACGCATCCGGCGACGCGCGCAGGGCAGCCGCGATTTAAAATTAATAATGTTTCAAGCGTGATATACATTTTGCGCAAGGCACTTCCCGCCTTGCGCTGGCGCATAATGTTGGTTTCGAGCGATAGCTAAAAGATATGCCTATTACATAATCAAGTGTAACAAGTCTTACTAGGCTTTTATTAAGTTAATAAAATTAATTCAAAACTATAACTAATTAATTTGACTTATTTTTAAATTTCCACTTTCAGTTTATGAACTTGTTTTAAATACTTATATATTTAAAACACTCAGATAATTTATCATAAGTTTTGTACCTATATTGCTATTAAACAATTGTTAGTTATTTATTACTTTAGCGACATTAAAATTACTAAATATCATCCCCCTATGGAACAATATCTAGTGTTTATAACAAAATGTTCCTTCATTAACTGGTCCCGATTGTCCCGCCTCAGAATTTACGAGAAAACAAATAAAAATAAAGACAATTTATACCCGTGTTTATCTAAATAACGCCCGTAACTACCTATACATTTCTTTAACAACATAATTAGCAACATTTTATCGCGATGAGTGTGGACCAGGCACAATACTTCATTAACCAACTTGGCACGTGTTGCCTTTGTTCGTATATTGGCTATGCTTTACCTAAGCCATAGAGAAATATAGTAAGAATAGAGTGTTTACTCCATACATCAGTTTTGGTACCAACAAGACTATCATTTTCGCAGTCGACATCTAGCTTCGAGTAGCGGAAATATAGTAGGTACCGCTACTTGATACTAGAATTCTCTAGTGTCGCGACTCAAGAAAATTGTATTGAACAACAATTTACACCTAATATTAAAAGCAGAAGGAGTTGAAAATAGAGTTCCGGTTAATCCGGTTATACCTAATGTTAGCAGAAAATTGTTGATCTCTAGACTTTTTGGTCGTTGCAACATCTATTGTCAAGTAGCAGTATGTACCTACTAATAATTCCGCTACTCGATGCTAGATGTTGACTACGAAAATAATAGTCGTTTTGGTACTAAAACTGATGGAGTGAGCACTCTATGTATTTTTTTCTCTATGCCTATGCAAACAAATAGTTAATTACAAAGAGAGCGTGTTCGAATGAGTTGTATGCCTTTCCAATCCAGTTTAAATAACACCAATAAAATTTAGTTTCCTCATTTGTTCTAGTTATGGATAATAAATTAAAAACCAGATTAACGGAAAAGAGCGCCGTACTAAATGAAATCGTAAACTTTTACGACAACATCTCTTAAATATCAAGTGACGGAAGAGTCTGGTTAGTTTTGTTCGCAGCAACACTGCATTAACATTTGTATGAAAGCAGCACAAGGAATAAGAATATGTATAAGTAAATAATTAAAAAAAAAGGAAATAATTTAGTTGCAATTGCAAAAAATAACTGTAATGAACTTTACTGTAAAATTTACTTTATTGATGTCATCTTTTATATTCTTTAAAGCTAAGAGAAACATGTTCGTACTTATGTGCTCAGACCAGTAATAAAACAAGTGTCTGCGCACGTCGGTATCGTATGAAGATCTTAACATTGACTGATTACTGTAAATCAACCCGCAAGTAATTTGGGGCACTGTGGGAGTTTTCTTTCACATTTTAATCTCGGTCGGTGTTAATATTCGACGCTCATAATTATTATGTCAAGCAATTTATATACTGCATAATAATTACGGCTCAAAGTTATGGAGACAATTACTTATTTAAATTGATACTGGCCGAAAACAAACATTCGAGCGATAACAATAAGTGATATAGATATCCTTTAAAAATATAATGTTTTTGTTGGCAATGTTATAAAGTATTTACTTGAAAAGGTCGCCGTCATCATGATAAGGGGAGCGTAATGCATGTCTTTAATTAAAAGCACGCGTTGATTGGTCGAAAACTTATCGGCCGTTTAAATGTCGAAGTGCGATTTGGGTCTCGAGAGATAGCTCACCTGTTTTGGTAAATACTGAATTTACGTTGAATGTGTTGATTTTGCTCTTTAAGTTTACTTATATCTTTGTGGTGCTACAATTTCTTTATGATTTCTGATTTCAGCATTTTATCACATCACTTCTTAGGGTTTCTAATCCAAAATGGTAAAAACGGAACACTTATAGTTTCTAATAAGCTTAGAAACATATTAAAAGTGAAAAATTCACTGTTTTGGGTGGGACTTGAACCCACGACCACCGGATCGCTAGCCCGTTGCTTTTCCATCTGAGCTACCAAGACCTTACCCAATACACGTACTTGGCCGATCTTTATTTGTGTATTCTAAGCAGAATAATCCGTTTCACGGAGATCGTTGCACGGCTTGTATTCTTTCCAAAAGCTTTTATTTCTCTTATCACACGCACTGATTCGGGCATAACTCTGAGAAGATATATACAGTCTATTGCAAAGAGAAGCAATAAGAGCATGCTCTGAATCTAGGCCATTTCCTCGATCCTGGACAAGTAGTCTTTACATAGCGTTGGTTCCTACAATTTTATCATTAAGTACATACATAAATAAGTACATATCTTGCCAAAATAAAACTTTTGACTTATCAACCAAGTAAACTGTCCAAGCTTCCTTAAATCTGGACCAAGACTTCACAGCGCCTGCATGCATAAGTATTATGTATGTGCATTAATTTCGCCAGGGAATGATTAGCATGCTCTTGCCCACGACATTGCAGAAGTAGCGAACAGTTTAACGGCACTCTAAATTTACTTGAGGTAGCCGCTTTTGAGCCAGTTTGATCAGCAAGTGAATAGTGTGCGTATACATGGGTTCCTTCATCTCCTGATTTAAATATGATTCCGTAAAGATATCTTGTAGTAATTTTTTTGGAATATTAAACTTGGTTAACCCGTCGAACGTCCACCATACAACAAATTGATGCAAAGCAATTTGACCCATATTGATTTGTGGACACGTCTGATACTGAGTCGCTACGACCCAAAATTGAGTAAGTGTCACACGTGTGCTACTAGGGCGCTCCACGGGTAAAGGAAAAAATCATGAAAAATCTACATAGGTAAATTAGTAAGTCGAAGGATTTCTTAGTTTATTATCTATCGATATTCTTTCTTCTTAGCTTTTGACAGTTTCCAGTCTCCTCAATCCAGTTTAGGATTTGAATTCTATTGTAGCTTTTGCATCGATTTTATGTTAAATTTACAACGTCAACAATTAAACTTTCTTAAAGAGGAAATATCACATCTTCGCCCACAAAACCTTTTATTTAACCTTGCGCGGTCCTCGTCCTTTGATACAGCGATCTCTAAAATGCGAAGCTCGCGTTAAGTGGGCGGTTTACCGGCGGTCCGGGGAATTATTTTGGAACTTAAGTGTCATG